>NW_026555331.1:139270939-140470939 GCF_014898055.3 Talpa occidentalis | reverse complement strand
CTTGGCTATTGTAATTAGAGCTACTATAAATATAGGAAAGCACATTTGATTTAAAATTAGTATTTGTGTGCTCTTTGATAGATACCTAGGAGTGAAATTGCTGGGTCATATGGTAAATCCATTGTTAGTCTTTTGAGAACTCTCCATACTTCTTTCCATGGGACTGGACCAGTCTACGTTCCCACCAATAGGGTGGGATATAATAGGGTTCCTTACTCTCCATAAAACAAATGTTTAGGGCCTCCCCGGTGGTGCATTGGGTTGAGCACCACGCTGTGAAGATGTCCACAGCCTCTGCAGCACAGTTTCAATTCCCGCCTGCCAGGGAGATACCCACATAGCGCGGCAGACCTCTCCTATCTCGCCCGCTGCTCCCCTCAGCACTGTTTTCAATCTGTCTGCCTGTTCTGCTCCCCACTCTGTCTCTGGTGAATCCTCTCACCCTCCTGCACCTCTGGCCTGCACCCCAGTTCTTGTATAAATAAAAATAAATCTTTAAAAAAAATGTTTAAATTGGATTTTAGTTCACATATGTAACAAATGACTTAGGCCTTTCCAAGGATCCAATACTCATGCCTCCCAAATAGAATCATAAATATTGCATTATTAACATAAAACATTAAGTATATTTACTTTGAAAGAGTCTGAAAATAATCACATTGGTTAACCTCTGAGTAGTGAGGTAAGGTTAAACTTCTTTTTCTTTGCTTTCCCTTTAGTGAATGTGTTTTGTGTGTGTGTGTGATAAAAAGAAATGCTGAACTTACATCCCACCTTCAAGTTCAAGCCCTCCTACATCTCTGCACCCAATTCTCATCCAAGTCAGGGAAAGGAAAATGCAGAGGACCCCAGACCAAAAGCTTTGCCATCATGCATCTCATGTGCATGCACAACCTCTGGTCACTTGACCTTGAAATTCCTGTTCCTCTTGACTCTAATCTAATGCTCTGGTTCTTCCTTTTCTGGCCCAAGCCTTCCTCCTGCCAATCCCACTGCTGACATACCCACCCCACACACCCCTAGGATCAGTAAACCTAGTAAGTGCCAGAAGCAGGGACCCAGAGTCTGAACACTCCCTCTTGGCTCATGGCTGCTTGGTGTCACATAGCAGCTGGAGCAACAGCTATACCCTCCTTCCTCCCTGAATCCCAGCACCAGAGCCTGCAAAGCCAGCCTAGCTTCTGTTCCTGCCAGACCTTTATTAACCATGACAAGGGTTTGGAAGACCTGTGAAACATCATAATCTCCCCGTCTCCCTGTAGAAGCAAATAGAGTTAAAGGAGGTTGTGGAGGGTGGAATGGTGGCAGATACATCCCAGGAGAGCCCAGCTCCAGCCTTCCTCACCTATCTGTGTCTCCTCTCATCTCCCATCTCTTCTCAGGAGCTCGGCCAAGCCTGCTGAAGGGGAGCTAAAGAGGTGACTGCAAATTGAAATGAACAGCCAGCTGAAAAGAATTCCGAGTGGTGATAAATAGCTTTATGGGGCCCTGGCAGACAGCAGAGGACTCTCTCCCCATCCGGCCCTGAGTATAAATTAAAGAGAGAGAGACACGTGATTTCCTCATCCGCCCCTCCTGCTAACTCCTCCAAGGCTCATAAAAGGGAGAGTGACCATGCCCAGCAAGGAGCGCCAAGGAACTGCCCAAATTAGAGGGAACCTCATTAAAATATGTCTCCTCACTTCTCTCCAATCACTAATTGACTTTTTTCCTCCTCACTTTAATTTTGACGTTGGTGCCTTGATTAATTAACTCTGCCACCAAAGCCCCAGGGTGCCACAGAAGGACTAACCACAGGTTTATCTCTCTATGTTCCAGTCAATTTGACAGGAGGCTCTCCCTGGCCAGCTTCATGGGTAATGGTCTGAGCCCATCTAGGTCCCTTGAGGAAGCAGAGACACGCTGTCATTCTCTAACCATTGGCCGTGGGGTCCAGGCAGCAAGAACAGAAGCAGAAAGCCTAGGTGGCTGCTCTCTGACAGGGTCGTAAATTCTGTCCCTTATGCCTGCATTTTCATATGTGTACAAAGTTCACCGCAGAGACTGCGGCCAGTGGGAGAGATGGATCACAAGTGTTGTTTCTGGGGAAGCCCCCTGGGAAATCATTTGTTCACTCACTTGCTCATTCACACAGGTATTTTACTTGTTTTTGATTGGTCTGTGCTAGACCTGTGGAGGAACAGGCCTGGGCAGGAGCGTAGGAAGGTTGAAAGAAGTATGGGTCCTAAGATATTTATAAATTTAGTTAGCGAAATGGGATGTTCTCTTATAAAAATAGAAGCCAAGATTTGGTGTTCAAAGAAAATCTCCAGGAGGCAAAGTCAGTGTCCTGGATATTTTGGCCATGTGCCCCCTCCTTGCTGCTGAGAGCCTCTGGCATATTTCATATACTCACTGAGGAGCCACAAAAGACTTATCACAAGGTGGAGCTTTGGCAGGAAAAGTTACAATCCAAGTCCTCTTCCTCTGGCTGCTTTCTGCATTGTAATGAAGGGAAGCGCCCTGCTCACGCCCTGCTCGCCCCAGGCAGTGAAGGAGGTAGGTTGACTTTGATGGTTTGGACCAGCTTATTTGTAAGAAGAGCCCGACTTCCCTAGCAGTGGGCTTGGGTCCCCGGTCCACCATGTCCTGCGGACCCCCACACAGTGTTCCTTCTTTGCCTTTCCTTTTCAGTTTCATGGTAGAAGAGTTAGACTGTCTCGGGGACCCACCCCCGCTTGAACATCAACCATTGTCTTCTCTCTCCTTTCCAGGAAAGAAAAAGGATTCACGCCCAGGAACTGAATTGTTCTTTTATGATAATCCAGTGCGGGAAGGGGGAGAAAGCATGCACCAGAGTTATTTCAGTACCTCCAGCCTAACAAAAGCCCTCTCCATTGGGACTCTGTGTTCAGGGTCCCTGGTCCAAAACCATCAGAGTGCCGGATAGCACTCCAGAGGGAGCGCCTGGGAGGCCAGGGGAAGCCAAATCACCCTTCAAGTTCAGAACATGTGTCTGCCAGAGATGTCCCAGATGGGAGCTGTCCCATCTACGTGAGTCCTGGAGTGAAGAAGCGTAGCCCTCCAAAGTGGACATGTAGCTTGAGTCATAAGTGACCTTCTTTATTGTAGGCTGCTGAGCTCTGCGGGTCACTCGTTACCATACAACTGAGCCTAATCTGACCGATTACTTTCCACAGTGTGATTGTGCAACAGGGTGGTCCCCAGGAAAGGGGGAGGTTCCCTGCCCCACCCAAGGGAGGGTGGAGCTGAGCAGGAAGAGAAGAAGCTGCAGAAGAGACTGAGGAAGGAAGCAGGATGGAGCCAGGAGACCTGGAGGAGGAGCATGGAGCCTAGAGACACGTGAAGAAACTGCGCTTGTCTTTTGGTCGTGGGCTGGGTGACACAGATGTGGGTGAGACCCGTGGGGAGGTGACAATGGCAGCTTTTATCTTGATGTTGATTTTGCTCTTTTCCTTCCGGGCTTGTCCGGTTGTTTGTGACCCTTTTCTGTGGGTCCCCACTGGAAGATGCTTTAGACTTTTAGCAGGCATTGGGGCCTTGTTCTGGGCCAATCCCATATGGATGGACTTTTACCCACGAGGGGACGGGTAACTCTGGATGCTTCATTTAGAAACTAGACTCTTCGCCTCACCTGTATTGTTTCCTAGTTTTATTAAAGTTCCTTCCCATTAAAGTCTCCTATGTTTTGTGTTGATGCGGCGGATGGCAGAACCCATTTAGTATAGGCAGGTTTGCGGGGTTTGGGCTGCCCCTCTCCCTGTCCTATAACAATTGGACGCCCAGTGACTTCTCTAGCCTCCTGTCCCACCTGCCATCTACAACCCACTGCAACCCCACCCCCTGGTGTGCTTTCTCTTCCTTGAATATACCAAGCTTGTTCTCACCTGAAGCTGCCTCAGCTGTTCCCTCTGCCTGGACTGCTTTACCCTGAGGCTCTCCCAAGGCTGGTTCTTGTTCATTATTCAGATTTTGGTTAGAACAGTACCTTCTTCAGAAATGACTTCCCTGAACACCGAGCACACTGGGCTCCGGCCCAGTCACTCTCTATCATGTATTCTGTTATTTTGCATCTGGTCACTGATTTATTATTATGATTTCCCCAACTTGGAATGAGTACCATGTGAAAGCAAAGACTTTGTCCCTCATATTCGTATTTCCGACACCGGAAGCTTACTTGAGGCACATAACACTTGGTAAGTATCTGTGTCGCACATTAATGAACATCTCTCCTAAACTTCAAACCCATTTGCCACCACCAACTGGACCCCTCTTCCTAGAAATCCTCCAACTCACAGACCCAAGCACAATCCACAATTCTGTGCTTCCCCTTATTCTCTTGCTGTGATTGCTCACACCATCTCTCACCCTCTCACCCAAACTGAAAACCTCTGGGTACCCCGTTCCACACCTCCCTCACTCTTACTTCCACACCCCCAAACAGTCACCAGGCTGGTTCTCTCCTTTAATCCACTTCGCCCTCATCCACGCCGCCTTCCCTCACACAGGCCCTCATCATCATCCGTGGTCTGGATTATCACAGTCTTTTGTAGAGCGTGGTTCCCTGTTTCCAATTTTCGGCCCTCCCATCCGTGCTGCACCAGGATTGTCTTTCTAAAATCTGGTAATGTCACACCCCTGTTCAGAAGGTTTTCCAAAATGCTGCAGGATAAAATCTAATTCCTTAGACACCATGAGATGCTGCTGCATTCTGGAGCCTGTCAACTGCCCAGAGCCTTGGCTCTGCCCACGGACCTCACACCCCGTCCGGCCACATGGACCAGGGAGCACTGACCTGGGTCTGCACTCACTGCCCCCTCTTTCTGGAATGCTCTACCCCTTCCATGCCCTTGTTCCTCCTCCAGTACATGTACACGTACACACACACACACACACACACACACACACACACTCCCATCAGCACCCACCTGTCGAGAGCTGTCTCTGCTGCTGTCATCTCCATTTTGCCATCACCCCTTCTGCAGCCTCGACCTTCCTGCCCTTCCCTCCTCCTGTAAAACTGAAAACAGCCGCAATCATGAGCATCAGCCTTTTTCATCATTCAACAATGACGCAAACCTGTGCTCTGTGGCATCATGAGGGTGGGATCCCTTTGGGGATACAGGTGTGTCTCCCCCACTGTCTGTGTGTTCCTGATGAGCTCAATGAGAAACCTTTCTCACTGGAGTCCCCTGGAGTCCCACAGCGCCTGATAGACACTTGGCAGGTGCTCAGGAATCCTGTGGCAGGAAATAGCCAATTGACTACATGGCACTTGGCTTGAGGAGCCAGAACAATAGACAGGCTACTTAAAGGCAGAGCACTCATTTGCATGACAGGACCAGGGAAAAAGAAGGCAACTAATGGTGGGATCTACTCGGAGACTCTCTTCTGTCCTACTCAATCAAATCACCCTGCAAAATGGATCCTTATCTGGCATAACAGGAAGAGGATCAGGGATTCCAGGGGTTTGCACACTCACTCATCTCTTTCCTATTCCAGAAGCTCCTGTTTACTGCTTAACAGCTTTCTCCCACATGGATATTATAAAGGGGCTTTCCTGGTGCTGCTCCCATTGGACAGATTCTGAACAGGAAAGAAGCAATGTCCTAACCTCACACAATGAGCATCAAGGTCACACCTTGAACTCACCAGCTGGAATGACATCCCCTCAAAGGAGAGCTTTATAAGGGCATAACCTCTCATGCCATACCTCCAATGCTGGATTCCTACACTCTTGCTCTCTCCCCACCTGCCTTGAACAGCTCTTCCCACCTGACCTCCATTCCCAGGGGCCTGTTAGGACAGCACCTCCAGGGTGAGTTGGGATCCTGGCTCCTCCCCAGACAAAGAGGCCCCCTTCCAACTAGAGCCCCAAGAGTCCCAGCCTAGCCAGTCGGACCCAGCTGTCATTGTAGAAGATTCAGTTCCAACTTAATACTCTCTGAGGCTCAAAATAACCCCTCCAGTCTTCCTGCTTATTTCTTAACTGCAGTTCTTAACAGTCATGATGGCACCTGTGGGGGAGGAAAAAGGAGGGATTTAGCCTGAGAGTTGGTTTCATGTCACCTAAAAGGATTATTTTATACCATCAGAAAGATAATTCCCCTCCTACTGGGGAGGATGGATTAGGTCTTTACTTCAGATGGTACTTTATGAAAAGATTATTTAAAGATTACAGGACAAAATGGATACATTTGACAACATCTGCTAGGGCTGGATTTTTTGGCTGCCTGAGAAATAATCGTTATTTATGCAATTAGTAGATTGCTTGCATTGGTGCTAATTTAGAGGCTGCCTCCACAAAAATGGCCACATACTCCTGGCATGGAGTTTTTTTCCTCGTCTTCTCCCATTTTTAACTAAGAGTGACAATAATGCCACCACCTCCAGGAAGTCTTCCCTGATCTCTCTACCCAAGGGTCACTCTGGTCTCCAAATTTCCTCCCTTTTTTGAAGGTCTTATCACATGGCTTTTTTGTGCAGGAGCTCTTCCCACCTGGGCCTTCTTCCCTAAAACCTGAAGGATTTACATACATTACTATGCACATCCCCTAAGTTCCTCATCAACAGATGGTGATAAATGTCCAAGCATCTCTGCGCTCTGCTAGTCTCAGCTGCCACCTGAGGAGTATAGAGAAGGAGGGTCTTGGAGGCCTCCAGGGAGCTTGAGGGCACTGGTACTATTTGGGGTGATGTTCTGCCGACCTGAATCTAAACATATTTAAATGGTGGTGAGGATCAGAACAAGACCAATATTTCACGACATGTGAAAACTACCTGAAATATAAATGTCAACGAGCATAAAGAAAGTTGCATGGGAATACAACTAACCTCATCCACTTAGGTGTTGTCTACCTCTGCAGTGGCAGAGCCAAATAACTATGACAACAGCTGTGACAGAGCCCCTCAAAGGCTGCCCCATCTCCTCACTGCACTGACCAGTCAGAGACACTGTTTCAATACAGAAGCCACGGTCACAGGTTCTGGTATCAAGACAACTTGGGTTTCAGTGACAACTGCTGCACTGTATGACCTTGGCTATGGGACTTAACCTTCATAAGCTTCCATTTCCCGAAATGTGAACTGGGAATAAGGATGCCTTCTTTACAGAGTCATCGTGAGAATTAAAGGAGATCGTGCATGAAAAGTGTTTAGGATAGCAACTGGCGCGTGGCATGGCTCCATAAATGTTAACTAACCTTATTTTCATATATTTTTTCCTCCCAGTTGATCCATGCCTAAATCCAACCAGTTCTCATTAATTGCACCATTAATATTTCTGACTAAGGGGCCTCCCCTGGTGGTGCAGCGGTTGAGCGCTGGGCTGCGAGGCTGCCCGCAGCCTCTACAGCGCCAGTTCAGTTCCCCGGCCACCGGCAAGGGTCCCACAAAAAAAAAAAAGTATTTCTGACTAAGACCCCACCATCTCTCTCACCAGGTTACAGTAAGAGCCCCTTCCCTTTGCCCCTGCCTCCTTATGGAGAACCTGCCAGAGCAATTTGTTTGTCTATGTGACCAGATCCAATACCTACAACACTGCCCTTGGACCCTCAGCCCCATTCAGTGAAGTAATGATGTCTTCTCTAAGGACACAAGTCTGCCTTCTTGGATCTCCTTCTTCCACCCTGGTCACTTTTTTTTTTTTTTTTTTAATTTATACAAGCACCGGGTACAGTCAGAAGCACGGGAGGGTGAGAAAATTCACCAGAGCCAGAGCGGGGAACAAAACAGACAGACTGACAAAGTACACTGCTGCAGGGAGCAGTAGGCGCGGCAGGAGGTCTGCGCCATGTGGGACCCTCACCGGCGGCAGGAGATTGAACCGGCACTGCAGAGGCTGCTGGCAGCTTCGCAGCCCAGTGCTCAACTGCTGTGCCACCAGGGAGGCCCACACTCTGGTCACTTTTATCTTCTTTGCAAATATCTCTCCTTCATTTGACCTCCAAATGTTATCATTTCCCAGGACTTAGCCTACTACTCATCACTCTACACTCTCCTTGGATGATTATATGCATTCCCACTCCTGTAAGTACCATCTAGATCTAAATTGATAACCCCAATTTCGATCTATAATCCAGTCACTCCTCTAAGTTCCAGATTCACATACTCAATTGCCTCCTTGGAATGTACACATAAATTGTTTCAGGTATCTCCAATTAATGAAACTACTAGTAAATCCTTGATGTTTCCCCTCAAATACTCAGTCTTCACCATCTCTATAATCTTACAGCTCCCCCCATGATTGCTATAATAGGAAAAAACTAAGCCACCACCTTATTTCTTTCTCTCTGCTTCCAATTCAATCCATTACCATATTCAGTGGTTTCTGTCCCCATCCCCAATATTTCTTGCCTCAGTTCACTTTTATTCCTTGCCAAATATTTTGATCCATATTTTTAACATCCTTCCCCTGGATAGCTCTCTATTCAGGCTGCTTCTTTCTTGCACCCCTCCAATCTACCATCTCTGCAGAAATCAGGTACTGGGACACCCTCCTTAAAGCCTTCAATTGGCTCCTGATTGTATCTTAAATAAAACACAAACAATTTAACTGATCTGGGCCTTGTCTAATGATTCAAAGTCATCTTGTGAGCATCTTCTCCCCAACTATTTTCCAGGCCGCGATGCCCTTTCTCCTTCAGCATGCAGAACTCATGGCCTTTGCGCATACTCATCTCTCTGCCTGGAGACACATTCACCCACCTTCCCCATGGCTGCCTCCTTCATCCTTCTGAAAGCAGTTCAACATTCTTTAGAGAGACTTCCCTGCCTACCCTACTCAGCTATATTTTCTGTCAATGCACCCTGGTAATTTCTTTCATAGCACATATTATAAATGTGTTCAGTTGCTCATTTAAAAATATTTTTAACACCTTCTTAGTGTCAGACACTATGCTAGGCCCAGGGGATACAGCTGAGAACAGAGTCTAATATAGCCTGTTTCTCACAGAGCTTTTAGTGTAATGGTAAGAAAGCATACATTAATTTCTTTAAAAATCACAACCGTGGCTACATAATGCAAAGTGACATGATTACTAAGAAGAAATTCTATTTCAGAATATAGCTAAGAAGATGGTGCTGGACTGGGGTAGGGGAGGCTTCCCTGAGAAGAGATGCTTCAGTGAGCATCTGAAGGATTAGTAAGGGTTAGTCAGGCAAAGGAAAGAGGGTAGATTTCCAGGCAGAAGGAAAAAACGTACCAAAAGACATTTCAGCAAGATGGAACAACATGTGCTCAAGGTCAGGATGGCAGATGAGCAGAGAATGGAGTGGGGAGTGAACCTCATGTGACTGGGGGGCTAGCCAGGGAACCCCAGCCTGGGCCTTGTAGACAAGGTTAAAGAACTTGATTTAATCCCAGGAGGAGACACTTTTCCTTCTCCATTGTATACTCTTGGTTCCATTCTCAAAAGTTAATTGACCATATAAATGTGGCTACATCAAATGAAAAAGCTTCTGCACAGTGGGAAAAAAATCACTAAAATAAAATGTCACCTTACTGAATGAGAGAAAATATTCATGTGTACATCCGACGAGGGGCTAATATCCAAGATCTACAAAGAACTCATACAATTCAAGCAAAACAAAACAAATAAACTAACCAAATAGTGGGCAGAAGAGCTAAATAGACACTTTTCCAAAGAAGACATGTAGATGACCAACAGGCACACAAAAAAGTGCTCATCAGCATTGCTCAGGGAACTCAAAACCACAATGAGATAACACTTCACACCAGTGAGAATTGTCCACACCAATAAAGCCAGAAACAAAAAGTGTTGGTGAGGATGTGGGAAAAAAGAACTCTTATACACTGTTGGTGGGGATATAGACTGGCCCATACCCTATAGAAAACAGTTTGGTGCCTCCCTCCCTGTTGGTGCAAGGGGTTAAGACACAGCACTGTGAGGCTATCCATAGTCAGTATAGCGCAAGTTCGATCCCCAGCCAGGGAGCTACCCACAGGGCGCAGCAGACCTCTTCTGTCTCACCTGCTGCTCCCTCAGCAGTGTATTTCAGTAGATCCGCCTGTTCTGCTCTCCATTCTGTCGCTGGTGAATCCTATCAACCCCCCCCCCCACCTCTGGCCTGTACCCCAGTTCTTGCATGCATAAATAAAGAAATCTTAAAAAAAAAAAGTTTGGAGGTTTCTCAAAATATTAAAATATTCCACTTCTAGATAGATACCCAAAGAATAAAAAACATCAATTCATAGGGATAAATGCATTTCTATGTTCATTGCAGCACAATGTCCAACAGTCAAGTCATGGAAACAACCAAAGTCCCCAACAAAAGAAGAGTAGAAGTTGTGGCATATATATACGTAATGGAATTTAAAAAAAAAAAAGAGCTCAGATAAAAAAAAAAAGCGCTGGGCCTCCCCGGTGGCGCAGCGGTTGAGCGCTGGGTTGCGAAGCTGCCCGCGTCCTCTGCAGCGCCGGTTCGATCCCCGGCTGCTCCCCGGCCACCGGAGGAGGGTCCCACGTGGCGCGCAGACCTCTCCTGCCGCCCGCTGCTCCCCTCAGCAGTGTACTTCGGTCCTTCTGCCTGCTCTGCTCCCCTCTCTGGCTCTGGTGAATTCTCTCACCCTCCTGCGCTTCTGACTGTCCCCAGTGCATGTATAAACAAAACAAACGAACAAACAAACAAATAAATAAATAAAACATGCCTCTATAAAAAAAAAAAAAAAATTTAAAAAAAAAAAAAAAAAAAAAAAAAAAGCGCTTTTGCCATTTTCAACAACAACATGGATGGAGCTGGAGAGGATTCTGCTAAGTGAAATAAGTCAGCATGAGAAAGACAAACACCAGATGATTTCACTCATGTGTGGAATATAGAGAAACAAAAACAAAGGAACAGACAAAACTAAATCAAAACAAATCCTAGAAATCTGACTGTAGAATTGTGACTACCAGAGAGATGGAGAGTGGAGAGAAAGTTGGGGTGGAACAGTGTTGTGCAGTAGAGAACTGTGGGGGTCTTGGTGGTGGGTGTTGTGTGGTAACATCTGGAGAGATGTGAACCTATACATATCCCTAAGTCATATACAGTCTGGTAAACAAACATTACATCAATTAAAAAGTAATTGAAAATATAATATTAACAATACAATTTATTTAATCCCAGGGATTTAAAAAAAAAAAAGCTGTTTAAGAGCTGTAAGTAGGAGTGCTCACTTTGGCAGCACATATACTAAAATTGGAGTGATACAGAGAAGATTAGTACAACTCCTGTGCAAAGATGACATGCAAATTCATGAAGCTTCCATATTTTTGTTGCAACAATGGAAAAATAAAAGCAAGTTGTAAGTAGGAGGCAGGTTAGAGGTTGGATGTCACATGATCATATTTCCTTGTGTAGAAGGTGGCTCTAACTACAATGTGGAAACCATGTGAAGAGGCTGAGAGGCCAATAGTATGGGAACAGGATGTTGGAAGATTGGTAAGATAGCAGTAGAGAGGATAAGAAGATATTTAGAAACCAAATTAATAGGAATTTTCCATGGATTTGACACAGACACAGCAGAAGAAAGAAGTTTCAAGGAAAACAAGATTTTTATTTAAAAAACTAGATGGACTGTTATACTATTTATTGAAATCAAGAAAACTTTAAAAAGGAAAACAGAAAATTAGATGCAAACCAGACAGAGGCTTCCACTGGAAGGGGTGGATCATGAGTTTGGTCTTCGACTGTTGAGAATGAGGACCTTTAGACAGATTCAGGTGGAGACATAATAGGATGTGGAAAAGCAGTGATTCCATACACTTGGGTAAAGAACCCAATAGAGAGGTGCGAGCTGAAGATCAAATTTAGGGGTTCGTTAATGTATATGCAAAGGACTGGATGTTTGCATCCCCCCTAAATTCATACATTGAAATCTTGCCCCTCAATGTGATGACATTTGGAGTTGGGGCGTTGGGAGGTAATTCAGTCATGAGGGTAGAGTCCTTCTGGAAGGGGTTAGTGCTCCCCATGTTGCTCTCTTCCTGTCATGTGAGGATAAAACCAGCAGACAGCAGCCTGAAACCCCAAAGAGGGCTCTCACCAGAACCCAAATATGTTGACAACCTGACTTAAACTTGTGAGACCCAGACCTATGAGGAATAAGTTTCTGTTGCTTTTAAGTCACCCCATCTATAGTCCTTTGTTCCAGCAGCCTAATGTGTGGCAACTCATTGGTGAGCCACAAAAACTATTAATGGGTCCTGACCAGTCTTTTCTTTAAAATGAAGCAGAATAGACTAGATAGGAGTCATACGAGTCAGGTTGTTTGCTTTTTATCTATTTATTTTAATATATGAGTACATGTCTTGGGTCCACTAAATATCTATCCTTACCTTAAGTCACAGTTAGTGAAAGGATGTATGCTACTGAATGAAAATGTTAATGAAAATGTTAATGAAAAACAGATGCTATTCAAAGCAATGGAAATGACGGGCAGGATGGGCACCCTGGGAGAGTGTGCGTCACAGCAGATGAGAAGAGGAATGAAGACTGAACCTAGTAACTATCTGTTCAACAGAGGCTGGGCCTGCAGGGAGCGTGAAGAAGAATCCCTCCAGAGGTAGCTAGGAGTGAGCAGTGTCCCCGCCCCAGGGGACCAAGAATGTTCAAAGGTGAGGCAGTGATCACTGGCATCAACTGCTACAAAGAGGTAACGTGAGACAGAAACTGAAAAATGTTTACTAGTGCCTTAGAAAAGGCTATTGTAGTGGAGTTAAGAAGCTGGAAAGCAAATTGGCACGGGTTGAAGAGTGGGAAGTGAGGAACTGAGGCAAGAAGCACTAACAACTGTTTAGAAGACCTGGGAGGGGACTGAGAAGAGAGCGCATGTGGGAGCCGGGGGGCATGTGGAACTGAGATTCTGCTGGGCGTTTTGTTTGTTGTTGTTATTGCTGGTGGTGGTGGTGGTGGTGGTGGTGCTGCTGCTGCTGCTGGCGGGAACTTTTGCAAGTTTTCTGCTGATGGTGTTAATCTTCCCAGGGAAATAGGAAGAAAGACATCAGTGGAAAGACAAGATGGGGGTGAGGCGTTGGAAGACAGAGAAGAGAGGAGGAACCCAAAATGTCACCCAGAGGAGTGAGAGCAACTGGACCAGAGAAGTAGGAAAACTGCTGGGAATTCACGATGGCTCCACATAAGCTGAGTAAGCGAGTATTTAAAGTGACTTTGAAGGGCCTTTGGTGGCACAAGGGGTTAAGACGCAACCTATGGAGCAATCTGCAGCCACTGCAGCACAAGTTCGAGCCCTGGCCAGGGAGCAACCCACATGGCATGGCAGACCTCTCCTGTCTTGCCCCCTGCTCCCCTCAGCAGTGCTTTCAGTCTGTCTGCCTGTTCTGCCCCCCACTCTGTCTCTAGTGAATCCTCTCCCCACCACACACTTTAGCCTGTACCCCAGTTCTTATATGCATAAATAAATCTTTAAAAAAATAATAAAAAATAAAGTGACTTTGAAGGCTAGTTTTCCATGTGTGATCTGAAAATGGGGCAGATTCAGGTGATGCTCAGGCTATGCTGATGGGGAATGGGTGGTGGGGATGGAATAAAGGAGCTCACTGGATATTACCTTTTTGCCTACTGACATCCCAGGCCAAGGGCCATGCCCCTTGTTTGCCACTGTGTACAGTGCCACCACTTGGCACCCTCACAATGCAGGTGCTCAATAAATGGTTGACAAAAGACATGCATTTGATAAATTATAAAATATTTACTAAAGTATGTTCTGCACTCTTCTCCCCATTTCTCCCTGTTTTTCATCATCTCCACTGACTTTTAAAGTCACTAACAGGTTCAACATCACATTAAAACATATCTGCATTTATGGATGAACAGCACTTTCTCATAGAGAAAACCCACAAACCTAGATTATGTGTAAAGTCAGGAAGAAGCTATGCATCTGGATCTTTTATGAATAATGCAAAAACTCTTTCTACAGGACATCTATTGCTCCAGTGTGTTCACAACTATCATCTCCTCTCACCTTCAGAATAATCCTAAGAGGCAGATACATCTGCACCATCATCCCGAGGTCACAGAGGCAGTGAGTAGTCCCACAACCAGTTAGAGGGAGGGCAGGAATTGAACCAGCCTTGCCTGATCCCAACACAGGCTGCACAGGACTATTTACCTTGAACCTCGTGTGATTTTTCTACTTTCTGTTCACCTCACTGCCTTTTAATGTCTGGTCTTCCTCTAGTGTCTGCCAGCACAGTCTCTTTTTCTCTGCCTATCAGTCTCCCCCAAGTGACATGTCTCAGGTTTGGGCGTAGGAGTTGGAAAATGTCTATTTTCATTGGCAATCTCAGCAACAAGTTTGAAAACAAAGCCAATCAGGTGTCCATGTGACAACTCAGCAGCTCCAAACCCAACCAATCCCAGCTCAGGGGACTTTACAAGAGCCAAGCTTCTGGGCTCACAACCAGGTCTCCTCGCCCCAACTCCCCACTCCCATCCAAGGGCGTGGGTAATTACTGACATCTATTCCTTTCCTGGCATGGCATTCTAGATACTTCTTTTTTTTTTTTTTTTTTAACAACGGGTACCAAATTGCTTTATTTGAAGGAATGGTACAAATGAAAGCTATACGTAGATGTTTTGGTACAACTTATAGAAAAGGTAAAGGTAACCCCAACATGCATGCACAGCCTTGGTGACCAGGAAAGTCACCCCCTGGCTATGAGTAGCCAGCCTAAGGCTTAGCTTAGCTCTTGTCACTGTCTCCCAGGGTATGCTTGTCAAAGAGATACTCGGCCATGCCAGATTCGGGGGCCCCCATCTTGCGCAAGTTGGTTACATGGTCACCCAGTTCTTTGATGGATTTCACCTGCTCATCCAGGTAATGAGTCTCCAGGAAGTCACACAAATGGGGGTCGTTTTTGTCAGTAGCCAGTTTGTGCAGCTCCAGTAGTGACTGATTCACGCTCTTTTCCAAGTGTAAGGCGCACTCCATTGCATTCAGCCCGTTCTCCCAGTCATCGCGGTCGGGTTTCTTGATGTCCTGAAGGAAGATGCGGCCACCTCGTTGGTTCTGCAGCTTCATCAGTTTCTCAGCATGTTCCCTCTCCTCATGAGATTGGTGAAGAAAATATTTGGCAAAATTCTTCAAAGCCACATCATCACGGTCAAAGTAGTAAGACATGGACAGGTAGACGTAGGAGGCGTAGAGCTCCAGGTTGATCTGGCGGTTGATGGCGGCCTCTGAGTCCTGGTGGTAGTTCTGGCGCACCTGCGAGGTGGACGCGGTCGTCATGGCGGCGGCGAGCTGGGGGCGATCGGACGGCGCTGTGCTGTGGGCGGGAGCAGCGGGGGGGGGGGGGGGGGGAACGAGCGCCGGGTTCCGTCCAAGCACTGTTGAAGCAGGAAACCGCGGCGACTCTCCGCGAAGGCTGTCTCTAGATACTTCTTGCTGTTATTGTGCAATCATTGTGTGGGAGCACTGTTTTAGAGAATATACATCCTACTACTTTCATTTTTTACAGTGTAAATGCTTCAAAAATGAATATTTTTGACCCATTTGTACACATGAGGAAACTGATGCTTGGGGAGGTTATGACTTGCCAAGGTCATACAACTAGTAGTTGGCTTGGCTGAGACTGGAGCCCAAGTCTGAAAATAAAGCCCTGGCTTAATCTGCTATTATACTATTATACCATCTCTCAATTTCCTGCTGAAGAGTAGGACAAGAACAACTGCAGTTTAAAAAAAAAAACCCTCATATTAATTACTTTCTCCTCCCCTCACTGAAATGCCCACAGAACCAGTTTTCTCTAAGGTGACATCTCAATCTCGCCTTGACAGGAGAAAAGCTCTGTATGTGAATGGCCAGTCTCCTGGCTGGAGAAAATTGATTGAAATGCTAATGCTTGCTGTTTAGGGGGTGGTTGGAGGAGAGATGACAGAGGAGGGGAGCTAGGGACCACCACTGTGGCCCAGGTGATAGATGCAATTGTCCAGCACCACAAGAGGGAGGTGGAGAATAGAAACTATAATCTCTGAGCGGGAAGAGACAAGCCAATACTTTCTTTCTCCAAGGAGGTTCCCATCGCTTTGTGTACTTCCCCAAATGTATAGCATTTGCTCCCCACTGTGGTAATTTACCTATCGCTTGCAATTTCAGCTGGCATGTTCGTCATGACTTTTCTGACAAAGCATTCCACTTCTAACTGCCTGGTCATGGCACGGAAGCCACCCAGGTCATTGTTGGAATAGGCAGCAAATCGAAATTGAATTGAGAACAGAACATTGATAGAATAGAATGACAAAGGAGAGGTAAGCTTCACTGGCAGGACTGTGGGGAAACCCCTGCTGGGTGCCAGGAGGGTGGTTCCTGGCTCCCTCAAGAGCCAAAGCAAGGAGGAAAATGACTATTGAAATAAAATGCTGTTTCCTTTCCCCATATATATTTCCATGATTTAAAAACATGGCACATATTTTAAGTAAATACATAGATTTGATTCCTTGGCCTCAAATTGTGTTTTATTTCCCACAATTTTCTCTATATATGAACATTTCTGCAATACGCATGCATTACATTTATAATGGGGCATTAAATTCTCATTTGTTTTTCAGGGATTAACTGGACATAAGCTGCCTGAGAAGGAAATGAAATAAATGGTTGGTGTGCAGTAATAAAGAGTCAGCTCCAGCAGAAAAGGCTCTGCCAGGTTGCAGTCCCTCTGGCTGGTGAGTCTGAAAATTGCAGCAGCAGATGCTGCCATAGCAGTTTGAATCATTAGTAGGAGGTGCTAGGGGATGCACTATGCTAAGAGCTTGCAGCAAAGATACTAGGCTGATCCCAGGCAGCCAGGAAGAGCGACTCCATTCCTCCAGGCTCCTTAGTAAGGAGAGAATGAAGCCACATGGGAAACCGTGTGGGATGAGTGAATTGGTCCCTTCCTGACTCTCCAAGCATTTCTAAGAACTTGCTTTTCCTTTCAAGGGGAGGGATGGATTTCCAGGCCTCACAAGGGAATCTTATTGTATTTAAAGAACATATATCTTGGGCCTCCCCTGGTGGCACAGAGGTTGAGCACTGTGCTGCGAAGCTGCCCGCAGCCTGTGCATCACCGGTTCGATCCCCGGCCACCAGTGAGGGTCCCACATGGCGCGCAGACCTCTCCTGCCGCGCCCGCTGCTCCCCTCAGCAGTGTATTTCGTTCATTCTGTTCTGTTCTGTTCCCCACTCTGGCTCTGGTGAATTCGCTCACCCTCCCTCGCTTCTGACTGTACCCAGTGCTTGTATAAATAAATAAATAAAAATCTTAAAAAAAAAAAAGAACATATATCTTTCCCCAAAAGATGTTTTTTGTAAATTAAATTCTCATATACCAAATCTTACTCTCCATAATTTTTTAAATTATCAAATTAAGGAAGCTTCTTGAGAGAACACAAAGAATCTGCTCTTGGGAATATGACACAAGCAAAAGGCAATGTGCTTTTTTTAAACACACATTTCTTTTTAATGAGACTCCAAAAAAAAAAGATATGAATGAAGTTACAAAGTATGCATGTAAGGAGGCAGATATATCTGCCCTTGGCTAGAAGCATTATGGTGCAAAGAAAACCCCACAGTGATAGCTGAGTTGAACAAAAAGAGACAGTGAAATTCTACTCAGCAATCAAAAAGATAAACTCATGTCATTTGCAGCAACTTGGGTGGAGCTGGAAGGGATGATGATCAGCAAAACAAGCCAAAAGGAGAAAGACAAATTTCAGATGGTGTCGCTTATATGTGGAATATAGAGAAACCAAACAAAGGGTCAGAAAGCTGATGGCACTGAGGCATCTAGAGGGGGAGGGGCGGGGGAAGCATGAGTACAGGGTGGAGAGAGAGAAAAATGGACTATGGTGGAGGAATATGGGTCCCTTGGTGGTGGGTGTGCTATGATGACTTCACCTGTTGGGGGAGATCCTGTCCTTCCAAAATACTAACAGTAATATAAATCAATGGTACCCAATAAAAGCATATCAAAAAAAGAAAAAGAGAGACTGAAAGATCGCTAGAGCTGTCCTCTAAAATCTCCAGGTTGTTTGGGTATTAAGCTGGCTGTCTTGGCTCCAAACTAGCCCTTCTAGTCTATGCTTTGTGATAGGAGGACTGGCGCTCTGAAACTCAGCTTTTGCCTGTGCCATCCAGACAGGGGGCACTAGAGGGAATGTGGGTGGTTAAAGGAGTGGGGAGGTGGCGCTTGACTTCAATTCCCTGTGCCTGGCAGTGTCACCTAGGCCTGCTTCTCTGTCCAAGAAATGATAGCCAGTTTCGATTTACAATGTTTTCGGTGCTTCCAGAGCTAATCTCATTGCCCCACCCCACCCCCGACTTGTAATGGTGTGTAAAGCAAGCTTGCTGAGGAGAATTCAGGAATCGAGTGAGCTGATTTAAGCATGGCTGCCTTTAAAAATGAAATTCCAGGGCCTCCCTGGTGGCACAAGGGTTAAGCACCACACTGTGAAGTAATCTGCAGCCTCTGAACTCGCGTTCAATCCCCGGCCAGCCAGGGAGCTACCCACACGGTGCAGCAGACCTCTCCTGCATTGCCCGCTGCTCCCCTCAGCAGTGTATTTCTTCAGTCTGCCTGTTCTGTTTCCCACTCTGTCTCTGGTGGATCCTCCCACCCCCCGCATCTCTGGCCCATGCCCTAGCTCTTGTATGCATAAATAAATAAATCTTTTAAAAATAAATAAAAATTAAATTCCATAAACTCACTACATTGTTATATCAGCCTACAGTGACACAGCACCACAAACTCGGTGAGTTAAACAACAGAAATGCATTGTCTGAGAGTTCTAGTGGTTTGGAGTCCAAGTTCAAGGTATCATCAGGATTGGTTCCTCTGGGGGGGAATCTGTTCCAGCCTCTCTCCTTGCTCCTGGTAGCTGGCAGGCAACCTATTGCTTTCCTAGGCTTGTCAAAAAATTACTCCGATCTCCACCTTAAAGTTCACCTGGCATTCTCATGGTAGGGTCATGTCTGTCTCCAAATCTCAGCCGTATTACATTAGGACCCACGCTGTTGAGCTTATTTCAACTTGATTATCTCTGTAAGGCCTAATCTCCAAATAAAGTCACATTTTTGAGATACTGAAGGTAAGACTCCCACCTACCTATGTGGAGGACACCATTCAACCATAACACAATTAAATACGTTTTCAGATAATAGAGAACAGGCAAGGTTGCTATAGTTTAGGGAAGACATAGGGAGATGTGCCTAGGAAGGAGACAGCAGGAGGGAGTTCCTTGTGGTGATGGGACGGGTTTATATCCACACAGTGACGGGGGGGGGGGTGTTTAATGCAAATCTTATCTGTGCTAAAATGGCATAGATACAATGGCAAAAAATGAGTAAAAGCAAATCTACTAAGAGTGGCATCTGTGGTCAAATTCATTTATTGTGTGTCCATTTGCTGGTTTTGATGATGTTCAGATGCTGCTATTAGGGGAAACTGGGTGATGGGTATAGGGGTACTGTTTTGCACTTCCTTGTAAGTCTATAACTATTTCAATATTTTAAAAGATTTTTTGAAAACCAACAAAGGAAATTAGTACCCCAGACTCATTACTCCCTGATTACTTGTACTTCACAGTCATCTCTGCTCTTGAGGTCCCAGTTCTGCAGCACCCCTCATCCAAGCTCTTGACTACACCCCCCATCCCCCAGCCCCAAGGGCGGTAGCTATTTCCAGCAGTTATTATCTCTGTGCTACCTCATTGTTCCCCTTTTGCTTTTCAGTTCTCGTTTAAGTAAATCCTTATATTAAATTCTCTCCGTTAATTATGTTTGTCTTCCTGACTGATATGACCAGTCAACACAAACATTATCCAGATGATGCTATGGCTCACAGGCTAGAGCAGATAAAGCATTTTCATTTCCCAAAATTGCAGAAAGCCCATAGCCACATGCCTCTTCTGATTATCCCAGGATTTTATTTTGGAAAATTGGCATGCTCAGGATGCTGGGAAGCAGAGTCTGCATTAACCCTGAAGGCAGCACAGGTAACAGCAGTCAAAGAGCCCTGATATGTAAAGACAGAGCAATCACAGGAAATAGCACTTTGTTTTAAAAAATTAACAGAATTGGACTTAGAATGGTGAATTTAGTGTTGTATAAACACACGCTGATTTTCAATGATGCACACCCGAAATTTATATAATGTTATAATGCAGTGTTACTTGAATTAAAAAATAAAAATGATTTCCTTTCTGATTACAAAGTTCACTCATGTTTGTGTAGTACATTACAAAGAGTATAAATAGACATAGAATCCCAACATCCAAAGAGCTATCACTGTTACTATTTTGATGTATTTTATTCCATAATTCTTGTGATACATAATATAAACAATTCACATATGTCTACATATGCATGATTTTAAATATGTAAAGTGAAATTGGGTTCATTTATAGATACTGCTGCATTTTTTGAAGATAATTATCAATCACTCATCTTCCCTTTAATGAATAAACATAGGCTTTAGACAAGGATTTTGGCAGATGAAACTTAGGGAACATGGCTGGGGCTTGTGACCAAATAGGCTTTCTACTTCTCATCCTACCCCACCCCAATCTTCAGAACAGGGTTCTCAAAGCAGACACTTCACCAGCGGCGAGTGGGGAGTGGATGCTTCATGTCTGTGACTTTAGAGAGGGCATCCCCTGCCTGCACTTCTGAAGGTAGGAGCAGAGTTTTTACCACTGTGAGGCTGACCTCTCCCCAACATACGGGTCTGTACTCGGAGAGCAGTCTCTACATTCAAACTCCCCAAAAGGAGGAAAATGGAGCTTGGGATTCCCAGCCTATTAGCTCACCAGCTTAGGAAATCATTCCTGCTCTTTGTATAGAAGTGAGAGGAAAGAAGAGCTGAATGTGCTTTTTTGGTCAAATTGCTCCCTTGGAATCCTGAAGCCCAAGAACCAGGGAAAACTCTCAGAGACACAAATCTCATTTTTTTCATCTACCTATAATGCTCTTTGAAAAACATGATTTTATACTTTCCATATTTTTCTTATGATAAAATAATATATAGGCATTGCAGAAACTTGAGAATAAGACAAGCTAGCAGAAGAAAATGAGCAGCATGGTAAGTCCACCACCCAAAATAACCAGGGTTAGCATTTAGGGATAAATCCTTCTAATTTTTGTTCTGATGTTTGTGCATATTTATACATTTTTAAAATGAAGTCCAGGGGGTATATTGTTTTTGGTTTTTCATTTAATGTATCTAAAACATCTTATTTCCCACTTGTCTGTTGCTGTGGGAAAAGCTACAGTAAAACTTAGTAGCTTTTTGATTGCTGAGTAGTATTCCATTGTGTACATGTACCACATCTTCTTGTTCCACTCATTTGTTTAGGGATGTTTAGATTGTTTACATACCTTGGTTATCACAAATAGTAGTACTGTAAACATGGATGTGTATTCAAATTAGTGTTTTTGTATTTTTGGGATACCTAAGAGTGGGATATCTGGATCGTATGGCAGGTCCATTTTTAGTCTTTTTTTTTAAAAAAGATTTATTTATTTATTTATACAAGCACTGGGTACAGTCAGAAGCACAGGACGGTGAGAGAATTCACCAGAGCCAGAGTGGAGAGCAGAACAGGCAGAGTGACGAAGTACACTGCTGAGGGGAGCAGCGGGCGGCAGGAGAGGTCTGCGTACCACGTGGGACCCTCATCCGGTGGCCGGGAATAGAACCGGTGCTGCTCAGGGTGCGCACAGCTTCGCAGCCCAGCGCTCAACCACTGTGCCACCAGGTGAGGCCCCCATTTTTAGTCTTTTGAGGAACCTCCACACAGCTTTCCAGAGGAGCTGAATCAGTCTGCATTCCCTCTCACTGAGTAAGCAGGTTCCTTTTTCTGTACACCTTCACCAGGACTTGTTTCTGGTCTTTTTAATTTGGGCCATTTTCACTGGCATGAGGTGGTACCTCATTGTAATTTTGATTTACCTTTCCCTCATGATAAGTGATGATTTTTTTTCATGTGCTTGTTGACCATTTATATGTCTTCTTTAGAGAAGTGCCTATTTAGCACCTCTGCCCATTTTTTGATTGGGTTATGTATTTCCTTTTGTTGAGTTGTGTGAGTTCTTTGCAGATCTTGGAGGTCAGTCTCTGGTCAGATGTATGGTGTGAAAATATTTTCTCCCCTTCAGTAGAGTGTCATTTTGTTTTAATGATGTTTTTTCCTACTATGCAGAAGCTTTTTAGCTTGATGTAATCCCAACTGTTTATATTCCCTTTTGTTTTCCTTGCTACTGGAGACAAATCTGTAAAGACATCTCTGAGGTTTATGGCTTGATATAGCTGGAAGGGCTTATACCACGAATTAAGCCAAAGGAGAAAGATAAATATCGGATGGTGTCACTTATATATGGAATATAGAAACACCAAAGGTCAGAGAAAGATAAACTTGAAAACTAGTCCTTAAAATTGACCACTGATATTTGGTTTTCAGAAGTCGAGTGGGAGGAGGGATACAGGGGGCTGGGAGGTAGAAAACAATGGCCCATGGTGAAGGTTTGTGGGCGCTTTGGTGGAGGGAGGGCTGCAATGTCTACAGCTGAGGGGGGAATCCTATACTGTCAAAACACTAGTAAGGATGTAAAATAATGGTCCTTCAATAACTTTTTTTTTTTAAAAAAAGAACAAAATAAAATACTATTGTATTAGAATAATAATTAAAAAAATACATAGTGGTTTGAAACAATTTCATTTTGCTCATGATCTTGTGGGTCAGGTCCCAAACACCTTCCAGGAAATGGAGAAATGATCTCCATTCTGGAAAGAGAAGCTGCAAGGTCACATTGGAGAAGAACATGTCAGGTGGAAGATATTTTTTAGCCATGTTTGGAAAACAGAGCATGCTATTTATGTTATTAAAGATTCCTCTTTATAATGGTAATGGCTGAATAGTATCTTTTTAAAAATGTATCATCATTGATTTAATGAATTTTGATTTTTGCAAATTTTAAGCACAATATGATAAACACATCCATGATGAACATTTTCTCTCCATAAAGTTTATCGGCATCCCTGAAAATTTTTATGAGGCTAAATTATTAAAGACAGAATTAATGAGTGATAGATAAAGCTATTTGATATAAATGGTAAAATTAATTTCCTGAAGAAATCCTCATTTAAATCCACTTCACTTAAAAAATATTTTATTCTCTGAAAGAAAAATATTCGCATCTATAATATTCTTCCAAAATGTAATTTTTAACTATTAACTATTTCAATTATTATTTTTCAAGTTAATTCCCCTGAAATTTTTTTGGAGTTCAATTAAATCTATAAATGATTGTTGGATGAAGTGGCCTCTCAATGTTTGACTTCTGATCCAGAAGTCTGCTTCTGGTCTTTTTCTATACCTATCAGGAGAAATTTATAACATTCTTTATTGAATTATTCCTAACACATTATGCTTTTGTAATTATTTTAAATCAGATTGTTTTGCCCATTGTAACTTTAAACTGATCATTGATGTTCAATTAGGAAAGTGCTGCTGTTGTATATTTATTCATATATAGTCATCTTTCTAATTTTTTTAGTTTAAAATTTTGTCAATGGATTCTCTTAAGTTTACTATCTAGATAATTGCAAGTCAAGCGACCTTTGACTTCCATTCTGGTAGTCCTTCTTATTTCTGTTTCCTATCTTTTCATTGACTACGAATCCAAAATAGTATTCATTGATATGGTGATACTGGGCATTTTTATCTTATTTCTGGTTTTAATTAGAATACCTGATGTTTTCCCTTTATAAATGTTATATATGCTATTGTTGAATATAAGTATTCTTTATCATTCTTTATCATTTAAGATAGCCTCTAGTTCTAGTTTACTAAATTTTCTTTATTCAAAATTAGTACTGAATTTTTCTGGAATGACATCTAGACATCTTCTGACAGTAGATGTCTCAAAGTGTAGATATCAGTAGATGTCTAGATGTCATTCCAGAAAAAACATTGGTTGAGCTATGGGAAGAAAGGAAACTGTTATCCCAAAGGAGATGCAGGACCTAGCCAACACCTATCAGCAGTACATGGGACTACATTGATCAGACAGAATCTTTAAGGCTGTTAAATCAAAAGGGGCAAAATATAAATTTTATAAAAGAGAGTTTGTGGAATATGGAGTTTAACACCCTGTAAAAGACCTGAAGAAATAGTGCTATTCCTCTGATAAGGTCACCTGCATTAATGACAGTTACCATTGAGTGCAGTAAACCACAACTACCGCAGCAAACAGCAGAAGAAGGGATTAAGAGCTCATAGAAGTGACAGCTTAGAGTAGATATATATAAGATTTATAGACCCACTCATGGGCTATGCTCCATGAGAGGACCCAGAAGACTCTCTGATTGCCCAGGATATAAGGAATGTGATGGTAAGAGGGAACCACATCAGTAAGCAACTCTGTGGTCTTGAATACCTCTAGGTTAGGTTTGAGAATAGGACATTTTCTTAGAGAATTAGCTTCCCTGATAGCAATGGAATGATATAATTCCACATTAACAAGAGCAGGTGAACATAGTTACTATAGGGAACCACAATGATGATGTGGCTTCTGGGGACAGGTTGGGGACTGACCCACAGGGAGCTATTGCAGTCAACTCCATCAACACAACCAAGAGAAATCAAAGATTGATATCAGGACGCTGAGGGAAGTTCTCTCATAAACACTTGTCTAGTTTCCAGACCTGAGCCAGTTTTCAGATCTAGAACCCATTGATCAAAGGGTGTGCTGGGACACCCTACAACAACACCATAACAAAGGTACATGGTTGATTTCCCCTAGGCCTTCTCCAGAGTGATGTAGGAACATTTACTCAGATATCTGTATATATAGGAAGGAAGTACCGAAATATTTCAAGATCTGTTTGATACAAGGTTCACACTGATATTGATAACTGGAGACCCAAAGCATCATGGTCTCCCCGTTAGAGTTAAGGAATGTGGAGTCCAGCTAATAAGTGGAGCCGTGACCATGAACCCATACAATGGTCATTTCATTTGCCCCAGAGCAAATAATTAGAATGAACATGCTTAGGGTTAACAGAGACCCTAACTGGTTTCTCTCTTTATCTGGTCAGCGCTATTGTAGTAGGGGAAGCCAACCTGGCAGCCTCTGAAACTACCTAACCCCACCCCAACTCACCCTCATCAAAAGAATAAATCAAAAAGAATCCTGCATCCCTGGGAAATAGCAGAAGTTTTTGTTACCCCTAGGGACCGAAAGCATCCAGGGGTCATGGTCTCCATTACAGCACATTTAATTAATCTGTGTTCCCCTTGATAAAACCGCATGAATCCTAGATGTCAGTGTACTGCCACTAACTCAGCTGAGTAGTCACCCTAATCCTATGCAGCCACTATAACTAATATGTTCTTTGCCATTTCTATCAGGAGGGAGGACAAGAAATAGTTCTAGTCCCCTGGATAACAACAAAATATATTTATGATCTTTCCCTCAGGACTATGTTAATTCCTTTTGCTTCCCAGAGTTATATCACCCAAAGGGACCTGTACCATATGGATATTCTGAAGAACATGAAATCAGTTTATTATATCTTGTATATTACTATAATATGACATCATATTAGTTTATCCAGATGAGCAAGAAACAGCAAGCATGCTAGAAGTCTTGGTATTAACAGAGACTTCACAGGGTAGAGATGAGGTGTACAAATATTGAGGGGACCATGACATTAATGAATATTTACGGGGTCCAGTGGACTGAGGCTTGCCAAACTTCACCTCCTAAGTAAAGAACAAATAGGCGTGTTTTATACCTCCTACCACTAAAAGGAAGTAAAAGGCTTAATAAGATTTTTTGGGTTCTATCCACAGTAATTTCTACAGTTAGAAATGCTGCCACATCACTTATTGAATGACAAGAAAGTTTGCCTGCTTTGATGGGACCACATGAAGCATTTCAATAAGTGTGGGTTGCCACCGGCCACCCCAATGCTTGGGCCAGATGATGAGGCTGACCCAGTGGTTTCAGAGAGATCTGTGGTGGGGGAGGGGTGGTTTGAAATTGATGGTGAGCCCCAATAGGAGCCTCAAAGTGTAAGCCTTCCAGATTCCGAGTAAGAGATCATGTCATCTGAGTGAAGAATTGTAACACCATTTAAAATTCACTTCTTGAATTGCTACTGAGACCCAGAAGAGATGGTGGGCCTGACCACATGCCCATGAGCAATCACTGGTCAGTGCTTCCCATCAGGAGCTGGATTCTACAGATCCAGCAAGTCCCAATACTGGGCTATTCTAGTATAATCCACCATCCGTCCAAACATGGGAACAGGCATAGGTAGACTCAGAGGGCCTGGGTAAAATCTGCCCAGCCACCTGGCACGACTACCTGGTCATCCTTTACTGTTCTAACAGGGTCTCTCCCTCAGCTCACACCTGTGGTTGCATATGGAAAGCCCTTATGATCAGCTGGAAAAGGAAGGAACAGGCCAAGTATGGTGTACAGATGGGTGGCATAGATATGTTGGTGAAAATGATGCTGACACTACTACATCCTTAATTGGTAGTTGCCCTGAAAGTCTATGTTGAGGAGGAATTCTCCCCATGAGCTAAGCCCCAGGTGGTTGCATCAGTTGTCCACTTTGTCAAAAGGAAGTGGCCCAATATGAGAAGATACAAAAACTCCAGATGGCAAATGGCTTTGCTGCCCAATCAAGAGCCTGGAGAGAAAGTTTGGAAGATGGAAGACAGGCTATCTGGAGATGAGACATCTAGGTCTATGAGCATTATAGTCTTTGCATCTTGTGACGCCTGACCAGAAGCCATTGCGAGGGAAGAGGAATTAAAGAAATCAAACATCAAGCCAGTTGGTGTCAGTCCATCTCTATTGTCAGCCACCCCAGTGCTGTTCCAAAGACCCAGTGGGCTAACTAAAGAAGTAAACATGGTGGGAGGAATTAAAGCTACGCCTTTAATCAGTATTAAAGGCTGATACAACTACTGCTGAACAGAGAACAATCCTGACTGGCACCAGTCCTGGTGCCAGAAGAGCCAGTCATTTGACATCATTGGTCTATTTCCATCTTGGAAGATACAGTGATTCATTTTTCCTGGAATTAATCAATTAATTCTGATTTATAGATATGCTGTCCTGACTGCAGGGCCTCAGGCATAGCTACTCTAACAGATACAGGATGCCCTGCATAATAATGAATGGGCCCAGGGACTCACCTTACAACAAAAGAAGAGGGACATGGGACCTTTGACCTATTGGTCTGCATACTCTGCACCACCTAGAAGTTGTTTGCCTGACAGAAAGATAACCTGGTACATGAGCCATCAAGAGACTGGAGATATCAGCTCGGAGACATTACCCTGTGAGGACGGGCAGCCATTCTTCAGGATGCAAGATATACCTTCAACCAGTGACTCTAGTGTGGTGTTATGTCCTCAAAAGATGTAATGCATGACAGTTTTGGGGTGTTGCGTGTGCGTGCATGCATGTGTATGTATGTGTAAATCAGCATTCTTATTGCTTTTATGGAGAACAGATTTTTGGAGATTTATTACCCACCATTTGGGAAGTCAAGATTCTTCATCTTTTCCCCTGCCCTGTTTGATGGAGACCTAAGTCCGTATCCAAAATGTTGAAGAGATCGTTTGAGGCTTCTGATAATGGTGCCTTCTGCAGAGAAATTCTGTTTGCTCTGGCAGGAGGCAGGAGACACTAGCAGCCCAGATCACATTCATCCAGTCAGGGATTATTGTGACTGGAAGCCAGGCTTCAGACCGTTCCACGGACAGATTACTGCTGGGTCCCCTTAATAATGTGACCCTTCGTGGTCTTAACTAATTAGTGGGGTTTTGTTTGTTTTGTTTTTTAAAGATTTATTTATTTATGTATACAAGCACTGGGGTACAGTCAGAAGCGCGGGAGGGCGAGAGAACTCACCAGAGCCAGAGCGGGGAGCAGAGCAGTCAGACTGATGAAGTACACTGCTGAGGGGAGCAGCGGGCATGGCAGGAGAGGTCTGAGCGCCATGTGGGACCCTCACCCGGTGGCCGGGGTTCGAACCAGCACTGCAGAGCCCCGCAACCCTGCGCTCAACCACTGCGCCACCGGGGAGGCCCAATTACCGGGGTTTTGTCAGAGCCTCTCCTCCTTGACAAGCTTCTAGCTCCCTAGGTCTCTTGAAAGTCCACCTAGTATCCTAGCTCTTCAGCCACATCTTCTAGAACAATCATGCCCTTAGGAGAAAACAGACCACATTGGGTTCCCTCTTCTCATAGTACATGACTCAATCCTTCTTTATATACCTAGGATTTCCCTGATACTTCCAAAAGATGATTTCTACCTTCCCTAATCATTCTCAGCAGGAGAATGGGTCTGAACTGCCAATTCAGCAACAGCTGGAAGAGCATTATCAGTTATCACATCCGCCAGTAGTACAGAGCAAGAGAGGTGACAAGGGCAACACCTCCCTCTGAGTCAGATATTTTTAGTGGGCCCGCTTGGATGGTTCACACAACAAGTCTGCCTCTATCTCGTCAGCTACACCTGGCTTCAAGGGATGCCAGAAAATGTAGGCCATTGGCATGACATATTGCCACCCTCAATAAAGTCTGGTATTTATTATTATGGGGGGGAGAGAAGATGGATATTGGGTAAGCCACACAGTCTCTGCAATGTTATTCATCTATAAAACAGAAATCATGTTAATATCTAACTTTTAAAGCTGATGTGAATCTGGATAAAAAGCAGATAAACCTCTTAGCATAGCTCCTGGTATATGGTGAATTGCCAATAAGTGTTAGACATAGTACTATTTATTTTGTAGAGTAATTTGTTTTTGAATTAAATTTTATGGATTTGTCATTCATTTACAAAACTATTTAATTTGGGAAGGGCAACTTCACCCCTCCCTGCGTGCTCAGACTCACCCACCAACAAAGAGGGATCACAGAGTTTCCGTTCCAGCAGCCACAACAAAACAAGGACACAAACTATGGGATAGCCTTCTCCCAAGCATCAGGTTTGAGTGTGTGTCTGTGTGAGTGAAGACTCACCCTCCACCAAAGAGCCACTATCCACACCCTATCACGCTTTCCATTCTCTTCTCCTTCTTCACCCCCCACTACCATATGTTACAGAGTCTAGAGTTATTTTTGTAGTGTTTTTCCACTTTGTTTTCTTTGGTGATATATATTCCACAAATGAGCAAAATCATTTGGTGATTGTCCCTCACTTTCTGAATTATTTCACGTGACATAGTCACCTCAAGATCCATCCATGCTGTCGCAAAAGATACAATTTCATCTTTTTAATAGCTGCATAGTATTCCACTACATATACATGCCACAATTTCTTTATACAGTCTTCAGTCAATGGACATTTGGGTCAATTCCATGACTAGGCTGTTATAAATAATGCTGCTGTGAGCATAGGAGTGCATAAATCTTTTCATATTAGTGATTTCATATTCTTCAGGTAAATACTTAGAAGTGGTATTGCTGGATCATATGTTTTTCCATTGATAGTATAGCAATTTGAATACAATAGATTATTGTATGATAAATAGGGGAAAGAAACAATATTTTAAACTTCTTTTATCTAGTTTCCCATAATTACCTAAAGCTTCTTGCAAATTCAGTCAGCTAAACTAAGGCTAAATTTATACCATCATTACTCTGCTTCCAACAGTTGGATATTTGCTTTATTTGTAATAGCTGATAAATCTAGCCCATAGTAGGTAGTAAATGACATGGAAATTTCCTTTTCACTCTGGATTTTCTTGGATGGTCCACATTTTTATGTTGGTTCATTCTTTTCAGTCTGACAAACGTATAAATAAATGTGATTTACTTTTCATATTTTTGTAAACCCCATCATAATAAACAACAATGCAGCCCACACTTCAGAACAAACCTTTTGTCAGTAAAGGTCCTGTTTTTTGGTTGCATATCTGTAAGTATTCAATAGGCTTGTGTTAGCATCTGTATTAGCGTCTGTGTGGATATTTTGACACTTCTCTGCTCTTATTGCTACTTCTTATGACAACCACACCCAGAATGTCTCCCAAATAAATTAGAGGGATCACAGAGTTTCCATTCCAGCAGCCACAACAAAACAAGGACAGAAACTATGGCATCACCTTCTCCCAGGCATCAGGTTTGAGTGTGTGTGTGTTTGTGTATATCTGTGTGTGTGTCTATGTGAATGTGTGTGTGTCTTTGTGAGTTTATGTATCTGTGTGTGTGTCTGGGTGTCTCTGTGTGTCTCTGTGTGTCTCTGTGTGTGTCTGTATGTGTGTTAGAACTCCAGCAGGGCAACAGTGTCACTGTGGGTGATTATGAGAAGAAGAAAAATTACTGGAGTGACACAAATTACTAATTACTTTATTATGCAGTGAGAAGAATAAGAAGCTGGAAGTTGTTTCAGCAAATTCTATTTTTAAGCAAATAATTGTTGGGTTTCCAATGCTCTAAATTAAGTAATTATCCTCAAGACCTTCCTTAAGTCTCCCTCTCTGAACTCCAGTGGCTGGCAAAGAATTGCAGCTGGCTCTGGGAAGGGCTTCAGATTTCATTTATAATTATTTTTTTTCCCAAATGTGCTATCCACAAAGTGAGATATCTTCAGAGTTGCTTTTCTTCCTCCCGTAATTAAAAGTGGTTTTACTGAGTCATTCATGGCTTTTCCCCCCATTCTACAGGAGGAAGGCATTGAGTAATCAAAAAATATTTTTTTAAAAAAGAAGAACTTGGAACCAAGTTTAAGAACAGGCGATGCCGGCTGACTTGGTGACCTTGGACACACAGGCTTCACCTGTGCAGACGGGACGAGGCCATACCTTCACGTCTTTAAACTGAGACCCGCTGCCCAGAGTGTGTGCGGTTGTTAACCAAGGAAGGGCACAGCAAGATGGCCGCATAATAAGAATTATAACAAGAGCTCACATATTTTAGGAGGTTTTGAGGATTTACTACATGCCTGGCACTGGTCTAAATGCTTTATGGGCATTAACTCACTGAGCCCTCACAACCACCCTGTGAAGAAGGGACTAGCAATTTCTCCAACTTCCCCATTAGCTACCACGTGCTGAGCAATTTGCCCAAGATCGCAGAGTTAGGGAGTGGTGGAGCCCGATTCAAAGTCAGGCATCCTGAGCGCAGAGTCCACCCCCGAATGCTTCTCCCTGGCCCCCCACACCCCCCCAGCCCCCTAGGTTTTCAGGAGCCAGCAAAAACATCAGCTCAATGTCTGGTTTTGGCTTTTCAAACCTAGGGTCAAGCATCACTTTCAGTCATCACAAAGATGCCCTTATATGGTGACAGTTACAAAAACGGCCAGTTTCAGCAAGAAGTAACCCAGATGGGCAGCGAATGTAGGAAGAAAAGTGTGAATAAATCATTAGGGTGTGAGATAGAAATAGGCACTGGACCACAAAAAACTGCCAGGAGCCCAGGGATGCTCATGGACCCCCCACAAGCCTCAACCACCCTCCCCCAGGAGGGGAAAATCACTCAGGATAATTTACCTCTAATTCTTAGATCTATGCAGTGGCCAGAGGAATCTGGGAAGATGAAAAATGGGTTAGTAAGATGTGCCAAGGGGTGGGGCGGAGAGGACTGGGGGTGAGGGGGACAGACACTCAGTGGCTCAGAGGGGTCCTGTGGGTGCAGGTCTGCCTGTCTGGGTGGGGGCTCTGTGCTCAGGAGAAGGCCTGTGTGAACCAAGAGGAGTGGTGTTGATGCACAAGACCACCAAAGACAGCCTGAGTCCCCTGTGGCTGCTATTCCCGCAGGCCTCAGAAACACAGTGTGCAGGGCTAGTTAACAAGAGTCAGGAGACAGTCCAGAGACAGGCCCTGCATGTGCGGGGCCTTGAGAAGCACAAGGGGAGCGCCCTGGCAGGGGCAGAGGGCCAGGGTGAGAGTCTGCAGAAGGCCTGGCTGAGTCAGGAGCCTTGTAGAACTGCAATTTCCCCTTCTAGAATAGCCCCAGCCCAATTCACTGCAAACACAGTGGTCACAAGCAACAAGCAAACAAGGGCCTTTGTACACAGCGTCTGGGGAGCCCCATGAAGATGCTGGCCAAGAGGGACACCCCAGTTCCCACAGTCTGGACTATGGCGTGTTTCTTGCCAGACCTCCACCCAGCTAGCAACTTCGAAGCTTGAAAGACAGAATAAAGGAGCAAGCAAATGAGCAAAGATGCACATAAGGAGGATCGCTGTGCTCGCCTCCCAAAGTCAAGGGAGCAGAACGTGCAGCATGGAGCCTCTCCAACCTCCAGAAATGGGATCTCACTCAGGGAGGGCGTGAAATAGAGGGGTATTCCTGGGCCCCAGACAACTCAAAACCTTGGCCAGACTGGCAAATATTTCTGCAGGAGGTTAGCAAGACTGCTGCCCACATAAACGAGCCTCCTGGGTGGCTCTGCAGAACTCGGTGCTGGCACCACAATATTCCTATTACTGTGGACAGAAAAGAGTGCCCAGGACCTATCTGGAAGACGTCAGCCAGCGCAGCTGAGCCGCTCAAAGGCGTACTCTGAGGCGAGGTCCTGTAGTGGTGCTGTCAACCCTGGGGAGCTGGGGCAGAGTTCCCAGGCTTGCACAGTGTCATAGGGCTACACGGCTGCAGGGCGGTGAGCCCCCTCAACAAAGAAGCAACCTGCTAAGAATATGAACTGGAGAGTTCAGATTCCAGACAGCCACGTTTTGTGTAAATTTAAGGAACTGGCTTCACTTCTCTGAGCCTCCTTTGCCTCCTGATAAAATTAATATAATAAACCTAATCCTAACTCTAACCTGGATTCCAGCGTTTGCCAGACCGGATCATGAATAGATATGAGGGTTATGCAACGATTGCATGTGTACACCCTGATGCATCAGACATGTTCGATCATTCCTACTACTTGTGCCTGTGTCGCCCAGGCCACGGGGTTCTGTAGGGATTTCTGACCAGTAACCGACAGTCTGATTCATCAAGGTTGCAGCTCTCCGAGGGAGGAGTGTGCTTTAACACCAGCTTCTTCGAGGAACTTCAGCTTTAGAGCAGCTGCTGGGTGGGTTTTGCTCAGGGGACTGAGTCCATGAAATCCTGAGCATCTTTCTCTGTGCCTTCCTGCGTTTCCTTGGTCCCAGGAATGAAGGCTGAGGGAGAAGTGACTCCTTGGGAAGTGATTCAAGGTCAAGGAGGGAAAGGAATCGATTGACTAAGGGGTCACCAAATATAGGTATCAAGCACGAGGGAACTGAGACCTCAAAGGGGATTCTCAGCAGAGGCCCTGGAGACCCAGGTGCGTAGATAGCCCCAGGTGGGGGTCGTGGAGGTGAGATCCATGGTTAAGCATCAAATGCCAGGGGAGAGACCAAGGGAAGAATTCCCCCTGGTCAGCATCTCAAGGACCATCCCCACGTCACCTCCCATGGTAGAGTGTGTATTTGCAAGTTACTCCTTCAAGGAGACTGGCAAATCAACAGGAGTGGGGAGACAGGAGCATGAAGATGGGGCAGAGGACTAGAGTTCATGTACATAAGAAAACTCATTCCTTAAATGAGCAGCAGAGGTCGCTCGGCAGCGGTGTGTAGTCATGTGCAGGACGGAGAGGGGCTCTGTGTTCGGTCACAGGGGTCTTTGGGAGGACGGGAGTCTTGCCTTTTTCCTCTCTGCAGTCCCAGCACCCACCATAAGGAGGGGAACATAGCAAGTTTCAATAGAAAAAAATTGAAAGAACGAGTGAACAGAATGAAAGCGGCACCTACAGGCTTCTAAGCTACTGAGCTCCTAGAAGAGGTGAGAGGCAGAGCAAGCGTGGCTCAAGATCAAACGAAAGTCAGCCTCTCTGACCTCCACTTCCTCTCCTCCCAGGTCACCTCTTTTCTGCACACGACTCATGTGCCTAAAACACCATTTCATCCTGTTTCTCCCCATTGAGCATCTTTCTGACTCCCGATACCTCAAGACATCAAAATCCTTTTATGACTTTTAAGCCTTTGCGTTCTCCCAGGCAGGTGCCTCTTCACCACTCCACCTGCCACTCATTCTCACCAGGGACACCACATCACTCCTGCAGGTCCCTCCTCACCTCCCAACCCAACCCTCAGAGCCCAAGACTACAGCCATGCCTGGGGATCCGTTCTGAGAAATGAGCCATTCACTGATTTCCTCATTATACAATCATCACAGAATGCAATGCACAGTCTAGATAGTGAGCCACTGTACACCCAGGCTGTGTATCGGGACCACCGTCCTCCATGTGGTCCATTGTTGACTGAAACATCATTAAGCGAGGCATAACCGCTGCCATGAATCTGCCTCTGAACCTTCCAGGTTTCAGTGGCCAGGGCTGCTGGGTTTAGCAATGACATCATGTCCTTGTTCTCTGGATTGCTCTGTTCCACTGTAGATACTACATTCCTCGAAGAGAGGGGAGCTGGTCACACATCTTCTGTATCCATCCTCACCAGAATCCAGTTGCAACTGATGGATGAATCATGGCTGAGATTAAATGCAATAGAACAAGCACCTACTGGGCTCCAGGCACTGGGATCCGAATGTGAAGACACAAGCTCCCTTGGGGGGAAAGGGAACACCCACAGCCAATTCTAAAGCATTGGTCTGTGCTTGGGAGGGAGGAAGTGTGGCACCAAGAAGAGACACCCAATTCACCCCACAGACTTGGAGAGCCTGGTCTCCCCATGGCTCTTGAAGTTCTTATTGAACTTGCAAATTAAAAAAAAAAAAAGAAAAACTATTTATCAACTGGTGAGGACCAGTCTCCAGCTAGGCCTGCCCTGACATCTGTGTAAAGATATTTTTTATCCTTTTTCTTCTCTCCCTGGTAACCAAGGCCATTTTAATTAAAGCCAATGAACTGTAAGAAATGCAGTCTGAAACTGATCCCAGTTTTGCAATTCTATCCTTCCATCTTTTCCCTTTGAAACTCCCTACACAAAGATCCCAGCAGGACAAAATTTGGGCTGACACCTGAGTCTGTGCCCTCCAATTTGCAAAAATAAAAGAGCAAAAAAAGCAGCATTATTTCATTTTTGCTTCATGGTGTTTTTTTCAGTCAACATGGCGATGACTGAGGGGACAAGAGCAGGGTTAACAAGCAGGACGTCTACAGACACCTATACACCTGCTTGTATAAAGGACAGGGATGAGGTCAGAGGCAGCAGAGAGAACTTGTGGTCAGTTAACATAGCAGTTGTGTCTCGCCTCCGAGTTTGAACTTTATCCTGAAGTTTATGGAATACAAAAGATGGAAATGAACTCACTAGCAGACATTTGCTTTACCCAGGACTTTTAAAGGAATATGCCATATCTTGGGGTTAGCAGGATCGGTACAGGTTTGTGGGAGATTATCCATAAAAGTGTTTCTGAGCATTCTGTGCTCAAAGAGATTAACTTTTAATCTCAAAGGACGCGTTTTACAAAAGGCAATCAGTTTTTATACCAAAACTCATCCCAAACAGAACTGGGAAGTGGCTGCTGCTCTCCCACACTCTCAAGACCTCTCATACCATGCAGCCCTCCATCTCCCTATCGCTCCCTCACCCAGATCAAAACCTCACACAGATCAAAACTATTCCTTCTCCATCCCATTGGGTGATGTCCATAGTAGTCACAACTCTCATCTCTGCTAGACTTGGCCAAGTGACTTTTGTATTTGGACCTCCATGACCTCAATGTAGAATGATTACATCACACCTAACCCAAATCCAAACCCAAGCCCTAGCCCCCTTTTTGCTCTGGACAGGATGATGAGCCATTAACAGAATTATGTGATGGTTAAGCCATATAAAGCATGTCCCGCACTCAGGACATAAGTAGAATCAGATATTATTGGTTCCTTTCCTCTCCCTGTTCAGACAGCAGACTGAAAGTTCAGGCTTGCTTAACTTGGATCTGTGCTCCACATATGTGGAACAGGATGTCCTGAGAGCAATTTCTCAGCTAAGCAGAGGTTTGAATAAACTAGGGATGATTTGATTATCGATTATGAAAATCCACTTAAAAATATATCTCCTGGGCTTCCCTGGTGGTGCAAGGGGTTAAGACACAGCACTATGAAACTGTCTCACAGCCACTGCAATGGAGTTTGATGCCCGGCCAGGGAGTTACCCACCTAGAGCAGCAGACCTCTCCTGTCTCACCCGCTGCTCCCCTCAGTGGTGTATTTCAGTCAATTTGTCTGCTTGTTCCCCTCTCTGTTTCTGGTGAATCCTCTCACACACACCCCACACACATACCTCTGGCCTGTACCCCAGTTCTTGTATGCATAAATAAATAAATCTTTATATATATATATATATATATATATATATATATATCTCCAGAAAGGGAGAAAAAAATGATGGAACACCTGCAAAAATGTCTATGACTTTATGTAAATGTTTTTGTCTAATACACTTCATTAGCATGAATGCAGTTATTATTCCCATTTAACAGATGAAGAGACTGAAGTTTATAGTCCTATGTGTGGCCCTCAGTGTTGTGTGTGTGTGTGTGTGTGTGTTTTAAATCTACAGAGTAGTGGAAGCAGACATAGAGTGGGTAGAGCTTGAGGCAAGGAGGGGTAATATCAGATAAATGATCCAACCTTAAAGGATTCCCTACAAGATTTCCCCTAATTGTTATACAAATCACATTTCTCATTTCCAGAACCAGTTTCTCGAAAGTCATCATCCAAATCAAGCCCTGAGCTGTATTTCCTGACTCTGCAGTCCGTGTCTTCATTTATAACCAGTGCTGCCCAAATTCTACTAGTACTTAGCTGGTCAGGGCTCACTGCCTTCCCACCCTGAGGACAGTCATAAATGTCAAGAAAGGAAACCACAAAAAAAAAAGAGAAAGAGCACTGGGCATGTTAGAACTAGGAGGCACCTCAGGGACCATCTACAATCCCCTTATTTTACAGGTGAGGAGTCAGGGTCCTGGAGGAACTGAGAGTCTTGCTACAACGCCAGCAAAGACAACACCCTAATAGTAGCTTCTAGGCATTTACAGCCTAACTGTGGGTCATGATTTTACAGAAATTAAATGGGTCAGCAGGCAGTGAGAATTATGTGTAGTGGGATACAGGCCTGGGGGCTGTCAGAAAAAAGGAATGCTCAGAGTGAGTGAAAAACAGGACCTGAAATAAATGTGTTGTGAAGCAGGCATTGACACGTGTGATGAACATGGAAAAGAACTTTGCCTGAAGATTTTGAAGCAGAAATAAGTCTCAAAGGACATGGTGTGCCTTTGTTTTGGCTAGTTGTCTCTGCTATTACCTGATTTCCTTTTCTTCCTTGGAAAAAGAGATCCTGATTTTTCACTGGGCACATGAACACCCAGATTAAAAACTGTTTCCCTGCCTCCCTTGCAGCTATGTGTAGCCTAGTGACTAAATATAGGTCAGTGGGATATAAGAGAGAAGTATGGTATGTTGCTACCTGGAAGTGTCTATAAAGGAATAACTATACCCTTCTCCCTTCTTCTTTCTGCCAGTGCTCCTCAGGCATAGTGACCAGATCCTAGCAGACATCCTTGACCAGGAGGCAGCATGGGGACATGACAGAGTCACTAGTTTTCAAATGCCTGTCCCCAACTTGTTTACCTTAGAACTTCATGTATTTTCTCCTATCCTTTTCTTCTCCTGGGGGCGGGATGGATACAGTTTATCTTATTTATATATACTAAGTGGGTTTTGTAGTTGTTGCTTGTTTTCTTGGAAAAATATTTTTCCCTTCTATATTTGACTGGCTCAAGTATTGAGTAGCATGGGCAGAGGAGGTAAGACCACCTGTTTCAAAAGTTTCTGAAACTATCCCACTTTCCTTTGTGGTGTGTCTCTGGGTGAATGAACTAATTTCATTTCTTCTAGATATGTGAGGAATGGAAAAAAATAAAACAGAGGAATACACAAAACTAAACAATAACAAACCCTAGAAATACGACTTCAGAATTTAGGCAACCAGACAGCAAAGGTGGGGAGTATGATTATGGGGGCTTTGGTGGTGGGTGTGGTGATGTAATATACATCCGAAGAGGTGTGAACCTGTACTCCTAAATCATGCGCAGTGTTATCAGCCAATGTTACCTTAATGAAAAAAAATACAACTTAAAAAAATAATATACAGCTATACAATATGTATGTCATTTGCTTCCCCCCTTCTTACCTCATTCCTTTGGACTCACGCAAAAATTTCAGTGATATAAGAGGAGATAATCCATCAGGAATTAGAAGACTCTGGAGGTAGATGGGCTTTAAAATGAGATGTGTTCTATCAATATATGTCTTCTTTACTCCTTTCTTCAGGCCGGGCCTTTTGAAGGCAATACTGGCATGTGGGGCCCAGCACTCCAGAAGTCTGTGCAAGAAGGAAAACCAGTCAAACTCAACATGTAGAAGAAATCATTTTTGAGCACCCAGAAAAGGGATCTGGGTTCAGGTTCTGCTAAAAATGTTAATTTGTGTTTATTGAGCTCAGCTTCTGCGCTCAGCAGTTTTTTATTGAAGTTATTTTAGAACATTATTTAAGTTTCAGAGATGCATCACTGAAAATCACTGCATTAATAGAACTTCTATCCTTTTAAAGCATTTATATTTGTCCTACTCCCAACACACACACAACTAAACCTAATTTCAAGTAATACAAAGGTGGAAGAGGAATAAATTTAGAAGCTCCTAATAAAATTCAGAGATTTAGAAAGGGAAGTTGGTGGACCTAGTGGATGTTCTAGCTAGACCAGTGGTTCTCAAACTTGATTTTTCATCACAATTACTTGGAGAACTTCTTAAACCACAGATTATTGGATCCACTCAAAGAATCCTGATTTAGTGTGGGAGGCAGGGGCTGAGTTATCCAAATGCTAATGCCTCTGGTTCAAAAGACCACACTTTGAGAATCTTTGAGCCAGACTTTTCAAAGATACTTACCCATATTCAGCTTTATTGGGTGTGTCTCAGTTTTGCATCTCAAACAAGTTGTGATGATTTTCAACTGCTTTCCAAGACCAAGGATGGGGGAGAGGGGGGCAGGAGAGGGTCTGAGCAACAGCTTGGACCAGCTGAGCATCCAGCAAAGAGAAGATTTGTGATGCAAATGATTTACTGGTGTTCAGCTGGGAGCAGAAGGGATTTCAATATGGTGAGCCAAATCGAATTCATTACCTGACAATTAGCTCTAAATTAATGCAAGACTGTGCTGCCCGAATGTGCTCTAAGGAAGAGGGTCCCTGACAGCTTGAGATAGGCAGGATCTAAGACATTGATCTTTGCTGGGTGGAGGGGGGCTTTTTCCCACTTTGCCAGAGCACTCTGTACTCGGAGAATGTCCAATACCCCACTTCACTGAGAAGCCCTTCCAATGCCACTCCCTATGGATTTAGCCAATATTAACCCAAGCCTAACCCATCCAGAATGGACTTGGTCTCCCAGCGCCCTTGCACCCCAGGTTTGTACCTTAGGAGACTGCCTTGGACTTGCACATAAGCTGGTTGCTAATTTTTCAGCAATGAGTTGCTGCAGGATAAAGCTCATTATGTTTTAGAGAAGCAAACTGTTAGCATTATGTGAGTATATTTGACCTCCTAGAAGTTGCAAATCCCTGGAGGATAAGAATTATTTTCTTTATTTCTTTAATTATTTCACCATATTCCCTCCCTTCCGTTCCCCTTCCCACTCTTACTCTGCTCTTCTCCCACAGAGCCATGATACAGTGTACACAGGAATATGACCATAATAAATGATGACCAGTGAATTAAATACTCTCAAAACTTCATTCATTTAGTCATTAAACATTATGTTCCAGGACATGATGGCCTCTGACTATATCAAACGCACAGGCTACTCTAAGGGACAGGAAAGTAAGGGGTTAAAAAAATAAAGACATGTCCTAGGGTCTTAAAAGTCTTAAAGGTTTAAGAAGTTCTCCAAGTAATTCTGATGAAAATTCAAGTTTGAGGACCTCTGGTGTAGCTAGAACATCCACTAGGTCCACCAACTTCCCTTTCTAAGTCTCTGAATTTTATTAGGAGCTTCTAAATTTATTCCTCTTCCACATGGAGAAACACTTCACAGGCCCATGTTGGCCAATTGATGTCCCATAAGATGCCAGTTCAGGTTGTGGCTACTTTCCCTTCTCCCCAGTACACTCCTCTGACCTGATGCTGCCTTATCTCCCATCACCCACTTAGGGCACAGACAAGTCACTGTCTAGAGCATCCCCTGAGTCCTAGCGTGCCCCCAAAGCCTCAGGACCGTGGACTCAAAAGTCGGAGTAAGCGAGGTGAATAAAGCAAGTGGAGAAAGACTGGTAGAACTTGTTCCTGCTCTTCTCCAATTACCCCCAGCCCACAGACCTGACCAAGCCCCTGCCAGTCGGGTCCTTTACTTCCCAGACTTAAAACCAGGTCAGTAGCTCCTATTTGCATCCTTATGAGACCCCATTGAGAGCAGTTACTTGGTTTTGACAAATGGACCCTGACTTGTTTTCTCTCTTGAACTGAGCCAAAATGTCATTCCAGGGAAGAAGAACCGAGTCCATTGCCACCTGTAGGGCACATTCTCTCCAAAAAAGAATTATTTTAGATAATTCGTGGATAGAACAGTCACAAACAACAAACTGCATTTGTGTTTTGCTTTACAAAATGCTTTGACTTCTTAAAATTCTTTTAACTTTACTGAGGAATAATTGACTAATCTAATTGTATGTAGCTAAAGTATACAATATGATGGTTTGATATACATATGCATCCTGGAATGATTACCAAGATCAAGATAATTAACACATCCATGACCTCACGCAGTCACGTGTATGTGTGTCTGTGTGTGTGCATGTTGAGAATGTTTAAGCTCTATTCTCAGCAACTTTCAAGTAATAATACTGTATTAATAACAATAGTGACCAGGCTCTACAGCAGATTTTATTGGTCTGTACCTTTAGAACTATCTCCCCACATTTCCCCTGCCCCAGCCTGTAGCAACCACCATTCTATTTTGTTTCTATGGAATTGTCTTTTTTTTTTTAGATTGCACATATAAGGAATGACATACAATATTGGTCTTTCTCTGTCTATGCCATTACAGATTGCCCGAATTATTGTAATTCTCCCCACATTACAGAATACAGCAGTCAGTCATACAGGGAGGGCCTGGACACTGGTCTTTGACTCTTGACGCAAAGTCTTCCCCATCAGGCCACACCCTCCTAGTTACCTGCCTCAAACACTCCGTGTATAGCATGGGCTCATAAGCACGTTTGTTCGCATGTCATTCTCACCTTCTGCCCATCTCCACCACCATTGTCATCACACCTGTTTGAATACCTGGGTCAAAGAATTCTCAATAATGAAAAATGTCAAGACAATGAGATACACCCAGGCAGTGTTCCCCAAAGAAACAGAATCAATAGGAGGCGTGAGTGTGTGTGTGTGTGTAAATACAGGGGTGTGTGTGCGTGTGTGTGTGTATATATATATATATATATATATATTATTTTTATTTTTTTTTTTTTTTTTAAAGAAACCGACTCATGGGATTGCAGGGCTGGTGAATATGAAATCTGTAGCGCAGGCTGAAAACTCAGGCAGGATTTGCCACTGCAGTCTTGGGGCAGAGTTCCTTCTCTGGAAAACCAGATTTTACTTTCAAAATATCTAATTGCATGAGGCCCACCCACAGTATAGGGGATAATCCTTTACTCAAAGTCAACTGATTGTGGCTGTTAACCATAGTTACAAAATGCCTTTGCAACAACACCCTGGTGAGTGTTTTATTAAATAACTGGGCACTACAGTCTCATCAAGATGAAACATAAAATATCACATCATCTAAAACACTGTTCCTATTATCTGCAAGGTGTGAGCTAGATGAGATTCAGGAAGACAAAAAGCATGTCTTCTCATGTCTTCTCACTGGGAACTCAGAGACAGAATAAAGAAAGAGGAAAATGCCCCTTTCTCTGACTTTCCAACCCATCCTACCAGGAAACTGACAAGGAAGGAAAGGACAGAGGGAAGATGGGAAGAGGGCCTGGATAAAACTCCCTTCCCCAGAACACTGACCTCTGAACCTCACCCATGGGAACTGCTTCCCTCACAACCACATCTCCGGTGTGGTTCCAGCCAGTGTCTTTGGTGCGGTTCCAGACAGTTCCACTTGAAGACTCTGGGAAGGTGCAAGGTACCACTGGGATGCATGTCAATTGCCTCAGGAGCATGAAGGGCAAGGAGGTTTGGACCAAGGAGAACTGAGGAGGGGCACTTTGTCCACAGGCATCTAAAAATCACATTTGAAATCACAGCAGCTCCCCTGAACCTGGGGCCCTGAGTGGTGCTGGGGCCACCTAGCTCCGAGCAGACCAAGGCCACAGCTTGGGAGCCATCGGTGCTGGGCCATAAAGCCCTCGGAGATTCAGCAGATACAGAGAAAGAAAATCACCCACTACCAGTTGGACTTAGAGACTCCAAAATCTGGTCACCACACACAGCCGCCTTCAAAGCCTGGAGCTCCTATGAGCTACATCCCTATACTTACACTCACCTTCCCAGAAAAGACACCCCAGGATTGATTTTCTTGATTAACTTATTTCCCACATTTGATAAATAATACTTGCCTTGTACACTTTCCTCTGACTCTGTTTATTAACAACATTTGAGAGATTTTTCTTCTCCCATGATGGGTACCAAAGGCACAAAACTCAAACTAATCACACCGAGAGGAGGTCTCTAGCCATCCATGGCTTTGCACCAGGCAGTGGAGTTTGATTTTTCAAAGCCCAGTCAAGGTGGCACAACTTTGATAGAGAGAGCCCTGGTTCTGGGGGAGACAGAGGCATCACAGACATAATCTCCATCAGGGTTTTCCCACCTATAAATGAGGGTTCTTGAGAGGCCAAATGCATGGAAGACACTTGTGCAGTGTAAAGTGCTACCTGAACCCAGGGGCTAGGGCACTCCCAACCTCAGTGTCCCAAACCCCACCTCGGCCTCATCACCCACACCACCTCGGCAGCCCCTGCTTTGGGGTTTGTTCTGGTCTCTGTCACCATGGACACACCACCACAAATGTGCTGGCATGAAAAACAACTGTTTTTTTTATGTGCAAGAATTCTGTTGGTTGGGAATTCAGTGGCCACAGCAAACATGGCTTTCTATGCACAGTGATGTCTGAGGCCTCCACCAGGAAGAGCCAAGCCTGATGACTCAATGACTGGGCCCTGGAGTCATCTGAGGACCTGCTGGTTGGGGGTTCCCTGGCCTGTTTGGTCAGAGCACCTACCCCTGGCCTCTCTGCTTGGGTTTCCTCCCAGTAGGGAGGCTGGTTTCCCACAGCAAATGTCCTACAAGAACCAGGTGGGAGATGTGCTGGCATCTGAACCTCAGAAGCTCCTTAAGCTCACTTCCCCTGCAAGCACACACATCCACCTGACTTCCTGGGGAAGGGATTCAGGGCAGCTCCAGATGGAAATTCCCACTGTCAGAAGAGTGCATGGAAGATATGGATTTGGCCCTTTCTGGATAATTCAATCTGTCAGAGGGGCCAAGTCACAGATGAATGAATGGGCTGGCAGGTTAGAATTCTGACCAGGGATGTAACTGGCCCTGGACATTCCCAGGTCCAGGTAGACCAGCACTGAGACCAGCACAGAGTATGTTCCTATCAGCAAACCTAGCAAGCCCAAAGCTCAAAGCAAGAAGCATCCTGAGCAGCAGGAGAGACACCAGCATGACAGCCCTGCCCCCCACTCCTGACCTCTCTGCCTCCCCTAAAACCTGCACCCCTTTTGGTATTTACATTTCCCCGGGATATCCATAGTGCCCCCCTCACTACACACTGTTCCATGGAGGGCAGCATAGCACTAGGAGGGAACTTACAAGAGAATTACAGACAATCTGGCCCCACCCTAGGCCTACAGACAGAGCCTGCATTTTAATGAGATCAAGGATTCTAAGGCTGATTTAAGTTGGAGCAGCATCAGCGTGGGGGGAAGAGAACTTGACAGGAAAATGCATGTCACTGGGTTCCCGTTATGGCTCTGTCCAGTTTGTAGCTGGGCACTCAGCAAAGCTATTTATTTAACTTAACCTCTCTGAACCCAGTTTCCCTGACGTGTAAATTAGGTGAACAGCTACCTCAGAGTGTGTGTGTGTGAGTGTGTGTTTGTGAGGGAGTATATGTGTCCATGTGTGTGTGAGTGAATATGTGTGAGAGCATGTGTGTGTGTGTGTGTGTGTGTGTGTGTGTGTGTGTGAGAAAGAGAGAGAGAGAGACAGAGAGACAGAAGACTGAGGTGCATCTAAGCAGCCTTCAATGAAGCTGAATTCCAAGGGCCCTGTAAGGCCCCTCCCTGCTTAGCCAAGGCCTCTCCCTGTGTCTCCTCTGTCTCAGGGGTGGGTGAGGATATGGCGGGCCCACTGCAGAGCACAGCAGGGGCGGGGGCTAGTCAGACCTGCCCTCAGGAGCAACAACGGAGACCTACCACTATGGGAGGCCCTTTCTGTGACAGGGTCTCCTTGAGAGATGAGGGGATTCAGGCCGCTCGTGCTCTTTGGAGATGTGATTTATTTTTTCTAATAGACTGTTTATCACCCACTTACAGGAGCTTTCACTGGGGCTTTTGTTGCCCTTTAGACTCTGGAAATTAGGTCAATCCCCTCCAGAATTCACTTGCACTGGGGGAACCTGACTCCCGAGGCAGGAGGGGCTGTGCCAGGCACAGAGGACTTAGTGAGGATTCCAGAATCACAGTCCCTGGACCCAGGCCCCCTCCCCCAGCTCGCCCAGCTCCCCCACCGCCCACGCCCAGGCTGCTGGGCTCCAGGTGTGCGTGTGCGCACTGGGGAGGGGGACTCTGCATAAAAGTCATCCATCGTCTGACCCTGGAAAGCAAAAGAAGGGCTTTAGCAGGATGTTAAAATATTCAGTACCTCTAAGCCTTTATTTAAAATGTTCACTCAGATGATCTCATCCTTCCTCTATGTGACAAGCTTAAAAGTGAAGCAAAGAAAAAAATATACCCTTAGTGGAACTTGGAGAAGAAAGTTCAGCTCTTCCTCCACCAGTGCTGGCATCTCTGAGTCCTTCCTTAGCTGGGATCTGACCCCCACAGGACACAGTGGCTGCTCAGCAAGGACACCACAGCAGCCACACCCATTGGGGGTCAGAAAAACCTCCAATCCTTCATGCTTTCCCGGGAGGTCTGTGTCTTCAAGGTCAAATCCAGGGACATGGGATGAGTCTTGCTAAGCTCAGCTGGGCTCTCAAACCAAGAGTCCAGACAGATCACAACAAGCAAAATGGGTTTCAAATATGGGGATATTTGATTATTTTTTTCCCAAAGGAAATTGGCATTGAAGTCACCTAGTGAAGTAGAACAGAAAATGAGGGAAATGCCAAAGCACAGAGATCAGGGAATTTCTAGAAGGAGCAGAAGGGATGACCAAGCTGCAGTTTCTCTCAGAGACCTTGGCCTTTGTGTCAGCATCTCATGGGCCTGTGAACTTCCCTGGATAGATTGGAAGGCCAGATCGATGCAGTCCCTTAGACATTGCCTCCACCGTCATTGATTCAAATATTTCAAAACATTTCAACTGAATGTGCAGACACCATATGAAGACTAATAATAATATTTCTCTCACAGCAGAGCCACACAAATTGAGTGTGCTGGGAGGTCACCTGAGGGTGCTTGGAGCAGGGACATGAGGCCCAGGCCTGCCCACTCTGACTCACCTTGAGGCTGCCAGCCAAGTCCTGTCCCCAGCTCTGGCGGGAGAGGACTCAATCACCCCCGACCCCCACCTGATAGAGTGGTGCCAGGACAAAGGAATGAAGTGAGCGCCATCTGACAGTGCATCACACCTCGCCCCCAGATGCCCTTGCTGGGGGCCAGATCGCCTCCACTCCATCCGGCTGATCCACCGCCTTGTAATCCGGCTAGCACAGATGAGCTCTGATGAAAAGGTCCCCACAGCGCTATAGAAGGGCCAGATCTTCTGGCCAGTCTTGGAAAAGCCCATCCAGATGGGAGGGTTTGCTCTCGGCCCTCACGCAGCCGGGCCTAGCTTTGGACTTGATAGTCAGCCGGGCCTGGCTTTGGGTCTCTGATAGTGGAGTGGGGACTCTAGGGACCCACCTGCCTCTAGGACTTGCCAGTATTAGCCAGACCATCGGCTAATCACGGGTTACACTGTGAAGGCCAAACAGACCAGCCGAGTGGCCAATACCTATGATCCCTGGCTGATTGGGACCCCTGCTGCCTCAGCCAGGACTGCCTTTACCTTCCTGAAAATTCCTCCCACTTTCTGATTATAACTTAGCTGTTCAGTGTCTCAGTCTCACTGAGGAGTTCTTGTCAGCCTTCCAATATACAGCAGTGCTCAGACCACGTATGCACATGGATGTACCAAGAAAAGAGCCTACCTTCCTTCTAGAAGCTTCGGTTAGAGACAGAGTAGGATGGAGTAAAGGACCCAGCATCATGGGGAACCCAGCACCATGGGCACCCAACACTTTGATGGTTGGAAGGAGAGAGATGGATTCATGGTAGACCACGGGAGGGGACATTTAGGACATGTGGGACCTTGTAAGATGACACCTGCTCCTCACAGGTGCCAGAGAGTCAGGTAGTCTGGTACCTGCAGGAGGACCCTGTTGCTGGTAACCGTTCTGAGAAGGGTTCAGAGCCTGTGTCAGTTGACATGTTTGTATATGTGAGTCTGTGCAGGGGGTGATGCAAGAGGAAGAAACTTCACCCTGTCCAGTACAAGAATCTATGACGTGCCCATGGAAGTTTCCAGAACCTTCCTGCCCCATCTGCCCCACACTTTCAAGTTTGCCCCAATTCTCCCCACCTCCCAATCAAAACACCAAGATCTTGACCAACCTTAAGTTCTCAGACACAGTTTTCACCGGCAGCTCTCCCAGGGACTTCCTCCAGGGGACCCTGTTTGAGCAACCTCGTGCACAATAAACACAGCCACTCAGCAGCAGCTGGCAAATGTTTTCAATGCGCTGGAAAATCAGGTTGACTGTATCATGAAATCTGGTGCCCACACCACAGCCCAGATGTGTGGGCTACGTGCTCCGTGATTAGACCTGCCTTAGGCTTCTTCCCTCCAGCCCCTTCTCTCATGCCCCGGCTTCCTTCCCCAGAGTTTTGAAAGTTAAAGTCTGCCTGGATATTTTATTTATATCTTGTAAGAGATGCTTTAAGTAAATGGTTCTTTGCCTTAGGGGCCAATGTGATATTTTGCACGTGAGTTGGCGTGTACGTGTGCCCAAGGGTGTCCCTGTGTGTGTCTTGGTGCCACGTGTTATTGACGTCTACCCACACAAGTGCCACCCTGCTTGTATTTTTGTTGCACGAGCATGTGTGTGTCCCCAGAGCTTGGCTTCAGTTTCTGAATGTCTGGGGACTCCTGTCTCATTACTTCCCTTCTTCTTCCTTCTTTGTTTCTTTCTCCCTCCCTCCCTTCCTTTCACCCTTCCCTCTCCTGGCCTCCTCCTCCTGCACACTCCCTTCTCATGTTAGAGGTGCCTGACAGGGTCTGCAGGTGCGGACATCTGAACAGGAGAAGCCTAGAAACCATCTGCAGCCTTCACTTCCTAAGAGCAAGCTGAGGCACAGAGGCACTAAGCAATGCCTCCCGTGTGCCTGGGCGGGTGGTAGGAGCCCCAAGGCCAGGGCCCAGGTCTCCCCAGCCTGTCCCACCACTCTCTTAGACGAGAGCCCATTGCCATGGCTTATCCCCACCTCAAACCCCACCCACAGCAGAGCATCAGGACAAAAATGAGTGCGGCCTGTGAGCACCCAGAGAGTGAGAGGGCCCGGCGTCCCCCTGGGCTCACAGCCCATGGCGAGAGGTCCTCTGGGTGGCAGGACTTCGTCGGGATACTTTTGCCAGTGAGCAGGAAAGAGGGGTTCCCAGGAGCAAAGAGCCTGCTGCTCCCGGACCTCTGTGTGCTACAACTCCATTCCTGCCCACCACATGGTGCCAGCTGGGGCAAGTGATGAGCAGGAGCAGGCACAAGCCCAACGTTCAGCCCTGGGAGGGAATGAAGAGAGACTCCTCTGATGCGGTCATTGCCTGGAGTTGCACAGAAGCTCAGCTCATGAGGCTCCTTGACTTGCCCAGGGTCCTGTGGATCAGCCCAGCCGGCCCTTGCGTTTCCAGCCCCACCCCCACCGTCTCCCACCTGTCCTGAGGACACCCTACGACAACAAAGCTGGGGGAGGCCCTACCTTTGACCTGCCTTCAGATGAGGATGCTAATTTGAGATGGCTCACCCAAACCCACCTCAGCTGTCTGCATTTCTACCACACCTGACAGTCCTCTGCTCCGCCGGGAATAAAGCAGATGAGAGGAAGCACGCGGAGGAAGCTCTTCAGTCTGCTTGGGACTCCCTCTCCTGTGCCACTGCTGTGTCTGCCTCCCTAAAGGGGTCCCGAGGATCCTCCGCTGAGCAGATGTCTGAGAAGGGCCTGCGGGACCAGGATTCACTCTCCAAAGTCAGGAGCGCCCTCTGCTGCTCCAACGCTGAATGGCGGGGCGCCAGCCCGTCCTTGGAAGCCCGCGGATCCCTGGTGGGGCCAGAGGACTTGCAGGAAAGGTCAAGGATATGGAACCAGAGGCAGGTCTTTTCTGGTGTCCAAGCTGAGTCTATTCCCTCATGGCCCAGGCGGGAGGGAGTATAATCTTGGAGAAGAACATGAGGGGTTGCCTTAATTCTTTGAGAGAGGAGGGACTCCTTTCCTTGGGGATTAAGGGCAAAGGTCAAGTCCCTGGCCACCCTGTCCCTGGTCCTGTGTGTGGCAGAAGCCACCTCTTGCCACAAATACCCAGCGGTGCCGATGGAGTGGCTGGCCCAATCAGGGGCCCATAGGAGCCACAGCCTTTGGAGATTTACTCTCCGGCCTAAACATAACATTTTAAATGTTCGTCTGGCATCTTCGAGCCTCTGCCGATGCATCTTGTTATAGCAGGAAGGGCCAGGATCTAGCTCCATTTCTCCTCATTAGTACTTGCCTTTGTCTACATCACTTCTCTCTGTGCCTCAGTTTCCTCACTTGCAAAACGAACCTCGTAAGGCATTACAACTCTGATGTGTCCTGGAAAATTCATTTGGGTACCCGATACAATGCAGCCCTGGCCCACGGAGCCAATGCCACCCTACTGGGTTTTCTCCTAGGAAATGGGCCATTGTGGTGGGGTAGTGTGGGCAGAATCCGAGGCTTCTCGCTTCCTTCTGGCCTCTGACTTTGAAATGTTGCTGGGTGATTCCATCTTAGCTCTTGCCAATGTCGCAGGACTGCTATCTTAAGGCAAGGCTGTCCCAAGGTTATCCTGAAGAGTGACTTTGGGGAGGCAACCCAATCTGTAACGATCAGCAATGTCCTTAGCAGTCAGCTCCTGGCAAGCAGGACCAGGAGCCAGGACACTGGCCCAGCTGGCCCGGGAGAAGGGGGGTGGGGAGGGATGTCGCTCAAGGAAGACTGGAGAAAGCAGGGCCAAGGCCCTGGGCACTGACTGCATGGGGGACTTAGAGCAGAGACACAGAGGAAGACAGGGAATGAACAGCTTTCCCAGAGTTCAGAATTTTCCTGAGGTCAGCACTGAGTTGACTGAGATGGGCAGAGAGGTGGAGGCGTGACGTGTGCAAGAACTAGCTGTGAGGGGGCTGGAAGGTGGCCTGCCCTCTGTCCTTCTGCTTGCTACAACTACAGAACCTCATTGACCTTATCCAATTAAGCTACCCCAGTGCAGGTAAACGAGTGTGTCACCAGATTACAGCACCTAGGAAGGGCCTCCAAGTTATTAGAGCTGTTATTGCCATGATCAATTTGTCCTATCAGCGCTTGCCCCCTCAGCTTTTACATATTGTTCCCTTATTTGAATTTTGGTCCCCCCATCAACAAAGAATGAGAAAGATTTTGTCCCTCCTCAGTTCCCAGGTTGCAGTGGGGAGAGGGAGAGAGGTATCCCAGGTGCATCTGCGGAAGAAGGTTCCAGAGGGACCCAAAACGCTATTATTGAAGGCTAAATGTTCCGTGGCGAAAAGCTGCTGTAGCAATCTTTGCATCCACTTGATCTGAATGGGCACATCACTGTAATGTCCCAGCGCTGCAGTCAGCACGCAAGGTTGAGCTATTTGTAACCACGAGACGCATGAGCTGCATAAAGATCAAGTGAGGAGCGAAGCACTCCGGCTTACCTGGGAAGGCAGGGCTGCCTGCTTTGAGCACGACTGGAAGGGACCCGCTGCCACCTGCCTCACACACCGGCCTGCGGGGTGGGCAGGAGGCAGGATGGGGGTGGCGAGAGAGACAACACTAGCAGAGCGTGCATCCTAATGGATGCCTGGAGAGAGCCCATGAGGATCTCTAGCTCCAACGCCATGATGGAGGCTGAATGTCCTGCCTACCCCGTCACTCCAAGACCACCCGTTCCTCCCCACACACAGCCCCCCGAGACCCCTCCCATCGGGGTTGGATGCCCTGTCCTTGTTTTCCAGCTTTTCCAGGGAGCAGCTCCAGGGCGTTCCCTCCCTGCTTTCATGCAGAAGGACAGAGGACCCCAAGATTTGACTTGGGGGTAACTGGTAAAGTGGAGGGGAGGCCCTGGACTTGGGAAGTGGAAGGAACAAGATGGGCCTGACAGGCCTTCACACATATCCCCAGCGAGTAGGGTCCCCCAAGAGCAGAGCTGCCTTTTAGGTACATTGAGCTGTGTCCGCCTTTGTGATCTGCTGAGTTCCCTGACCTCATCAGTGGCCCCCCGATGGTCACTGAAACTGGCTCCACTGTTGGGAGGGAAACTGGGGCAATGTCATCCGGACTAAATTTAACTGCACTCCATGGCCAGACTTTCCCAGAAAGTCTCCGGCCTTGGTTTAGTCTCTGTAAAGGAAGAGTGGCTGCTGTGCTAAGGACCCGGCCCTCTGCTGAGGCCCAACTTTCCCATCACGCTCCCTCTCCTCACACCCAGGCCCCCAGCGTCTACTCTCAAGCTTCTGTCAACGTAGCCTCCCCGCACCCCCAGAGAGCAAGATCAGGGCCCTCTGGCGTGGAGGCTCTGAGGTCACCTCCTTCTCCCCTGACCCCAAGCCTGCCCATAGCAGTCTCCCCGACACCCACCCTCACCATGTGCATGCTTCCCTTGTACTGTCGCAAAATCTATGCAGCACAGTAGTTATTGTTTCCCCCCTGGGTGTGCATAACTCAGGGCCCTCAGTGCATTCCCTGCTTGATATCATCACTCTTCTCCATACCTTCAAGTCTGTCATCATCCCCAAGATAAACTCTAAACCCCCTCAACCATAACTACCCCTGGTCCTGCCCCAACTCCAGCAAGCCTTTTCCTGCTTTCTAAAGAGATGTGATGAGGAAAATCACACAATAATAAGTGGACATATGCTGTTAATAATAATATTATAACAACGTTTATTAACAGTTAACTATCCTGAATGTGATATAAATAGTATGTGACATGGTAAATATAATAACATTAATCATCAGACTGTTCATCTGAACTATCATACGATGTTATGTCAATCATACGATACTTTTTGTTCTGTGTCAGGTGCTTCCCTTAGCCCGTTTTCAAAGTGTATCCTTGAGTCTGTAGCAAAATCTCACACCTTTAACAACTGAATATCTGCCACTGTATAGAGAGACCACGTTTGTGTTATCAGCTCCCTGCAGTGGACACCGGGTCGTTTCTGCCCCTTGGCTATTGTGAATAGCATGGCTGTGCGCGTAGGTGTCTAGAACCTGTCAGCTCCCTTCTATCTACCTAGAAATGGGGTTTCTGGGCTTAACTTTTGAGGGACATCAAGCTGTTTCCCAGCATCTGAACCATCTACCTTCCCACCAGCAAAGGCTGAGCTGCATTTCTCCACATCCTCACCAGCGCTAGGTGTTTCTGCTTCACTAGGGTTACGTGCCTTCACTTCACTTGTTTTTTTCAAAGATTTATTTATTTATACATACAAGAACTGGGGTGTAACTCAGAGGTGCGAGGTGAGAGGGTGAGGGATTCACTATAGAGTGGGGAGCAGAATAGGCGGATCAACTGAAATCCTCTGTTGAGGGGAGCAGCGGGCGAGACAGGGGAGGTCTGCTGTGCCATGGGGGTAGCTCCCTTGCTGGGGATGGAACTCGTGCTGCAGTGGCTGGGGGTAGCTTGACAGTGCTGTCTTTAAGCCCTGCACCACCAGGCAGACCCTTCACTTCACTCTTAACTCATGACTCTGCCAGATTCTCAGAGTCAACCCTGGCCCTTCCTATCATAGAACGGGATGCCAGAGGCCTTGAGGACAGTTCTGACAAAGAGGGAGGGGAAAAAAAGAAACATATTTATTAATTTATTGATTTGGATGATGCTGTTCAGAAGGGCAGCACCCAAGAATGAAAATGGGGAGAAAGAAAGAGCCATTGAAAGAGGGAACTAACCACAGCATAATCAAATCTCCAGGGAAGCAGATTCTGCAAGCTCTTTCAGCACATGATTCTTATGCCTCACAGTTCTGAGCGAGAAAATTGCAGGGATTTTGCTGCCGAAGTGCCTGCCATCTCGGCCCCAAATCACCTTCGGGATCTCCAGGGAGTGTGCGACTTCCCCTGGGACTCCCAGGGGGCCAGAGGCAGCTCTGAGGGGGTCTCAGCAAACAGAGGAGCACGTGGCTGCTGTCAGTATAGCTGCCGCCCTGGCACTACAAATGGGGTGTCATAGGAAGCCCTTGGAGGGGAGCCGGTTGTTCCACAGGGTGGAGGGAGCAGAACCTGCATGCAGCAGTGAACTTGAAGTAGTGACATCCTTGCTTCATGTCCAGACAGTCACAGGACAGGCAGATTCCTGCCGAGGAGGCTCACTCACCCAGAGCACGGAAAGAAGTGTGCAGGATGCTGGGGAGGAGGAAGCTGAGAGAGGACCGCCTGGGGGTCAAGGGGGGTAGGCCCCATGATCCAGTACAAATTCAGGGGTAGGTCTACACAGCAGCTCTTTCCCCCTCCATTCCTCTCTCTGCCTCACGCCCTGCCTCTCTCCCCGTTACTATCAAAGCAAAATTTATGAAGGGCTCGAGGCATTGGATATTCCTTGTATTTCAATCTAACTTTTTGCAATCTCAAGTGAACAGCTTGGCTGCTTCTGCCTGTCAGGGAATTTAAATTGCAGATATGGGATGGTGGAGCAGTCGCCCAGCGCAGAGCAGGCCCTCTGGTGAGCGCCATCATTGCCTAGCAACTAGCTGGGAAGAACTTGAGGAAGAGGCAGAAAGTTCCACTCCAGAAGTGCCCTTGACCAGGGCATCACATGGGAAAGAGGGCAGTTCCCAGAGAACTCAGGGGCCAGGGAATCAGTCGCCACAATCTCTCACAGCCGTCCTTACTCACGTGTCCTGCTTGGACATCCAGATTCCTACCAGCTCTCCACATCCCACTGTGGGAGACTGTTCAAATCAGGATGATTCTTCTCTTTGTGCCCCCTCACACCTCACACACCCACAGGGAATAGAAAGAGACAGGAATAAATAATCTCTACACACACATGCACACACACACACACACTCTCATATACATGGATTGGGAGGTGCTTAATGCTCTTAAAAAGCAAACTGCCAGCAGATCCCACTGCAGTCTAAAAAAAAGAGCAAAGCCATCCTATCCACTCTGATTTGTACCTCAATTCTGCAGGACAGAATGTGTGCAGTTTTTGTGACTGCTTTATTTCACATTGTTGGTATAATGTCCTCAAGGTTGATCCATGTTGTGGCCTATGGAGAATTTTTCCTTTTTAAGGGCTGAGTAATATTCCACCATATGGCTGGTTTGCATGTTGCTTATCCATCTATCAGTAAACACTGGATGGCTTCATCCTTGACTGTTGAGCACAATGCTGAGGAGATATATTTCTAGTCACACCAACTTACCCGATAACAAATGGGCCTCCCAGCCCCCTTCAGCACCCCTTCAGGGTGACCATGAACTAAGAATTTCTTAAGCCTGGGGCCAAAAGGAGCAATTGCTCCAGACCTCCATGGCTCAGAAATGACAAATTGGCCAGTGTCCTTGGCAGAGGTACAGGTGTGGGCAGACAAGCACATTTGTTTTCCAAGGTACAAAAAATAAACAAGGTGTGAAAGCAAGCAGACATGGAAGAGAATTAGGGATGCCCAGAAAGGGTGCCTGTCTTCTGTCTTTATGGACCCTCCTCCTCTATAATATCACCTATGACATTTCTTACAGAGTGGCAGAAAGTGAGTATGGGATTCCCCACTTTGTGGTTTGCCTTTTCTAACACCCCTATCCACACACTCCTATTCAACAAATTTTGAGTGCCTCACATGTGTCAGACACAGGACAAGACATAGGCCATTTAGCTACTGAGACTTCCCTTCCAAGTGCTGGGAGCCCTCTCACTGGATCTCTTAATAGGGTGGGAACAGAGCAACCCAGCCAAGCTCAGGACAGGCCTCTGGCAAGCTGTGCTCCAGGATATACACTTCGCCACTCCATAAGGAGATGTGCTCCTTGACTTCTGGGCAGTTCTGTATTTCTGTCTCATCCATCCATTTCATCCACAATTGTCTTTTTATCTGCCGGCACTGTGTTTGGGGTAAAAAAGTGAAGAATGCCTGCCCAATGGGTACAAGGAATCCCCAATACACTTTGTGAGATCTACCACTCAGCGGTCATTATATCCCCTCACCTCAAATGAAAATAGAACCTCTGACCCAACCCCAGCAGGAGCAAAAGCACTCGTGGGCCCTGTCCACATGGGTCAGCAGTTAGCAGGTTTGGGAGGACATCTCTGGCTGCTCTCCCTGTCAGCGCCTTCGAGCTGGATCAGCATTATTTAGCAGCCAATGTAACAGTGGGCCAGCCTCCTGCTGTCAGAGAGGCTTGTCCCTAATGCCCACCTTGGCACTAAGTGGACCCTGATGAAGTTTCAGGGCCCACTCATCCAAATAGAGTCTTGGCTACCAGTTGTCACCCAGGGAAGGAAGGAGACATCCAGGCTGAAGGTATGTGAGTTTCCCCTCTGTGCCAGAAATTCCACTGCCTGTCACAACCCAGACATGATGTATAGGAATAATAAGGCCCCTGAATTACCCATTAAGTGCTGTCAGCAAATCACACGATTTCTTTTTTAATATTGCACATATCTGGCCCCTGGAAAATGATGATGATGCTATCTCTGCCCCGTTGGATGATAAACAGAACTCCCACCCCAGGGAGCACAGCCTCTCCCCTGAGCATCTCTGAGCAAAGGCAAGGAATAGAGCAGAGGCTCAGCCCTATTTGTTCCTGGTGCCCAGGCTTCATGCCTGCGCAATTCTGGCTGCCGTAGCTGACAACAGAGAATCCACAGCTTCCCTACCTTGCACCTCCCTCCAGCCTACATTCTGTGTCTTCCTCGAGAGAAAGCCACTATACACCTGCTGTATAGTGTTATTTACTCAGGTAACCTTCCCCATCTGCTCCAGGTAGCATTGTGATTCTTCACTGAGCACCTACAAGTCATTTCTAACATGCCACGTGTCACTCCCTGGACAGCATGCCCTGCAAGGGCAGGAGCCATGCAGTCTTGTTCATAATTCAACCTACAGAGCTAGCAAATTGCCAGGCACACAGTAGGACCTCAGGAAGCATTTGCTTCCTGAGTGCTATTCGTGAGTGCTCAGCAACCCCTGCTCAGCTGAACTTCCTAGGGTACTCAGCTTTCTTTTTTAATATTGCAGCAAATCAGAATGGCCTGGAAGGTTTGTTAAGCCACAGACCACTGGCCCTGGCCCTCCCGTTTCTGATTCAGTAGCTCTGGGGTGAGGGAGGCTTATGGATACGCATTTCCAACCCACTGCCAGGTGATGGTGAGGCTACTCCTCCAGGGACCCCAATTTGAAAATCATATCCCATGAGAATTGGCCATAAACGCAGACACCATTTCCTGCCCTCCTGTCTTCTGCTCAAATACATCAGTGCTGTCTGCAGAAACACAAGTGTCAAAGGCAGAAAACTGTCCTCTTCAAATCATCTGTCCCAACTGAATTCAATGGTTCTCATCCCTAATGGTGGGAAGGCACATTGAGGCCACTCAAGGCAAAGCCAGGTGAGGGACTCAGCAAGCCCTGGCCAGACAGGCCAAGAGCCCGCACCCCAGATCCACAGCTTCCTGCTCCAATCTGAGCTGCACTTTTCTGACACCAACTGTAGAAATGAGTTGGCTTCCAAGTGGCTTATTAGAGAACAAATTATTCCCTGTTTTGCTACTCTTTCCATTTGAGTTAATCTGCAAGTCTAAAGTCCAGGCAGGTGCCAGTGTTATTCCTGCAACTGGCACCCAATTGCATTCAGAAAGCACAATTAGCACTTCGTTAATGTGCCTCTGAATGGGATAATCTACATATTACCCAAAGGCAGCCTCGGTCCTCCTTGCACTTAACCTTCCTATGCCAATGTACAGGTTGCCCTGCTAACAGGCCTTTGCAAATCCCAGCATTTGCCAGGTATTGGTTCTGCCCTTGGTGCAAATAGGGCAGCAAGGACCCTCTGGTGAGAAGGGTTGAGAATTCAAGGCACATTTATTCCTCTTCTTCCTTCCTGTTCCTTCTCTTCCTGATCCATTTAGTCCACAAACCACTGGGCTGGGAGGAATCAAAGAAGGCCACTATGCCAGCCCAGAGGGAGATGCCCCTGCACCCAGAACAGGGATTTGGGAGAGGGAAGAGCCCTCACCAAGACAAGTGGAGCCTGAGCACCAGGAGAGGTTTCTGGGTGAGATGGAGGCACAGGGGAACCTGGTATGGGATGTTGGGGTGGGGTGGGGGTGTGGGGAGAGTGACCCTGCTACTGGCGGCCCAGCATGGGATGTGGGGACCTGGATTGGGACAGGTCTCCACACCAGGGACATTGGCGGGCACAGCCTGGCATAGACTGGGAGACTGAATTGGGTGAGGTGGGCATTTGTGCCAGGAGGGGCTGGCAGTAGCCATGGAAAACTGATTACACAGGGGAGACTGACCAAATGAAAAATAAGTTCACAGTAATGGTTTCCCAGTGTAGGAGAAGATAGATAGATAGATAGATAGATAGATAGAGAGAGAGAGAGAGAGAGAGAGAGATATGAAGAAAACTAAAGTGAACCTGAGGTATTAGATTGGAACTTGGGGTCCCTAGGTGAACTCATAGTTTTAGCATATATCAGTATAATAAATACAAATGCACCTCTACGTGTGATATAGCTATGTGCAAACCTACAAGCAGGTATTTCTCCACTCTGTCCGCCAAGAGGGCCTGGGAGCCACCCCAATCCCCATAAGCACATTTACCCCCAGATCTTGTTTCTAAATATCACTCTCTGCTGAAAGGAACTAGGCTCTCTGGGAAAATGGGCTGATTCCAGATGGGGGCAGATGACCTGGGTTGGGGTGGGGGCTTACTATCCCAGAGTGAAGAACGGTGGGAGCATATGAAAAGGACCCCAAAGCCAGGGCCCCCCACTGACCTCTGAGACCATTTGAGCATCTAAACAAATAATGAGAATGATCAGCTATAATCCCTTGACTGACATGGAAACCACCAGCTCCTACTGATTTGGAGAAAACGGAAGTTCGGTGGGGAACGGGCTACTCACCCCATCTCCAAGCATCTCCACACAGTGCTATTTATGGGGGCAGAGGCTGACTTGGCGGTAACTGGCAGGCAGAACCCCAAGAAGGTGACCACAGTCATTATCACCGAATCAGAATCCCTCGCCACCCGACAGGACGAGGCGAGAAGCCCGGCGTCCCTTGTGTGAAAGCTCCTGCCAGACAAAGACGCCCAGCCTGAATGTAATCGTGAGGAAACATCCGATAGCCCAGCGAAGGACGCCTTCATCAGAGTCGTTGGCCCGACTCTTCAAAGCATCAAAGACGTGGCCATCGAGGACAGGGCTCGGGGGGGGGGGGGCGGTGTTTGAGGGGAGGGACACAACAATGAGACGCTGAGGGGTCCTCGCCAGGGTCTTTGCCTGTAAAGCTCACTCCTGGGGCAGCTGGGAGGGCCTGACTGGGGTCTGAGGAGCCCACGTTGGTCCTGAATCAGCTCCCTTCCTGCCCTTGATGCCTGCTGAAGGTCACAAAGAGGGAAGGCAGCAAGGAGGAGAGTCACATCAGCATCATGCTCTGAGAGCACGTTGTTTGCAGGAAAGAGTTGCTTGCATGCACTGGCAGCTTTTCTAGATCGCTGCGATTGTGCATGAAAATCCGCTCCAGGAGCTACAGACAGGATGACAGCAAAAGCCTGGCGGTTCCCTGCCCGCGCCGTCTGGCTAGGTCTCTGTGAGCTCCGCTGCCGGGAGGGGTGAGAGGCAGCCGCAAAGCCAGGTCTCTGCCATGTGCCCACCACACCGATGACCTGGATGGAGGGCAGATTGGGGAGGTGCAGGCCTGTGCCCTCCTGCCTGGATTTCGAGAAGGATTGACTTGAGAAGACGCAAGTCTGCATGGCAGATGTGAGCACAGGCCTGTGGGCAGGAAAGCAGCACCCTGGCTTCTGCCCCTCCACCCCCAACCCAACCCAAGAGCCACCACCACCTGCTCCTCCGCCAAGGAAGCTGGCAGGCCGGGAATATCTATGCTGGAACCCAGACTAGAAAGCCCACGGGCTCCCCTCCTGCGTGCCAAGGACAAGGCGCTGTTCTCAGTGTAGTTTTGAGTTCACATGCACACACCAGGCAAACACAGCAGAGATGAACTGATTCGCAGCCAGGACAGGGCAGCCAGGTGTGTAGGGGATTGAAAGTCCCTACTGGGAAGCCTCTGGCAAGAAGGGGCAGCTGCCTTTACAACTTTGAGGAGGTGGCCCATGGAAAGGACTGGATTTCTCTCTTATAGCTCCAGATTCAGAAATAGAACCAGTGGATGGCGGGGAAAGGAGGTAGATCAGAGTTCAGCGCACACAGAGGTGGCTCCATGCAGCCTGGCCCTGGCCCCTGGGCTGAGACCCTGGAGAGGCGAGTGGACACCAAATGACCGACTCTGTGGGGAGGGAGCTGAAGCAACAGGGTCATCTCCGTGTCACGTCTCAGGGAGGACCAGGGGATAGAGCACAGCCCAGGCAGGAGGAGGAGCCTGAGCGTCAGGGAGCACAGTGAAGCTGCACACCACACACCTTTGCAGAGGCCCCTGACGACAGCACCCACACAAGCCAGAGCAGCCCTGTCTCCCCAGCAGCAAACCCTCCACCACCCGAGCCCCAACTTTTCTAGCACCTAAGGTTGCCAGACACAACAGTAGTGCCCAACTCAGGGTTTCTGAGACAGGCCTGGGACTTGCTGGCACCTGGACGCAGTATGTCTGCACCTCAGTGACAGTCCAGACACCGGTGCTTTCTCCACTGGCACCCCGAGGTTGTCCCCTAAGTCCAGCATGGGCCTTAGTTCCACCTGTCCCCCAAGATCTCCTGCCCTTCCATAAGGAAAGAAAGTTTTCCATGTGAAAAGCTGTAAAGCATGGAAGAGCTGGCATACACATAATAAGGTCTGGTTTCAGATTTGCTTTCGCCGCTTCTGCTGGATTTATTAAAAGAAGGCGACACGGTGATTTCTGCGGGCAGAGGAAGGGGCTTTTCAATAGCACAGGGAGGCAACTTGGTGCTCATTGGATTGTCACATCGGATACGTTATTCCCCAGGGGCCCGAATAAAGAATCAGAGCAGTGAGATCTTATTTGACATTTGATGTTTCAATTTCCCAAGGAACATTACGCCGGGTGAATTTTCAGCTTGGATGCAAAGCCAGGCGGACCCAGTGGCCAGGCCCTCCCTTCTCAACACCCCCATGACCAGTTTTCAGGGAGATGAGTACAGATTTATTAGGCATTTTGATTGTTCAGCTTAGACCCCGCCTAGCTCCACTGACACAAATCACTTTTACATAACCTGTGTGTTCGCAGCACATAGAGTTAACAACTGCACGTCCCTGGGTTTATCCAGCAGCAAAGCCCAAAGATGAGAACCGGTGACAGCCAGACAATTGTTTCTGGAAATATGCTTCATTTACTTATGTACTATTTCTGCTGCACTGCCCGGGGCACCCTCTCTGTGCCTTCATTTGCCCACTGGAAATGCTGTAGGCAAGAATGGATGGTGGGCTGGAGTGGTGGTCCTGAGACCTGCCCCTGCACTGGCTGACTTGCCAGCAACCTTTGGGAAATCCTGTTGAACTTCCCTGCCTGGGTATTTGCTTCACAGAATAAATAGAAGACGCATGGAATGTGGATATGAAGTGCTCAGAAAAGTAAGAAAGGCCTTCATGCTGTAAAGTTGGGTACCCTTTGGAGGGGACCAGGTTCTGAAAGTGGGATCTGGGGCTGGAAAGCCACCAGAGGTATCCTCACTCTTCATTTTACGGATCATTAAATGGGCACTGGGTTGGGGGGAGGCTTTACTCATGGGACAGGGGAGAGGCCAGTCAGGTCTGCATGAGGCACAGAAGACCCCCTCCCACCCTGCCCATGCCATAGCTGTCTGGTTTCTGCTTGATTACCTGCACTGACGGGGAGCTCACTTCCTCAAAGGAGCCCCTTCCATGGGGCACGAATCAGAAGCATAAAGAGCAAGAAGTGGCCTTTTTTCTTCCAGCCATGGGTCCCAGTGGCACTGAGGGGGCCCCAGAAGCTGCATCTGCTCCCTCCTCTGTACCATGTTTGCCCAGGAGAGTTGTTCTTATGGTTTTTCTCTGGTCTGAGTCTCCATGGTCTTTGTTCATTCCTCAGCTGAGTGTCTTTGTCATCCTGCTTACCCTCCAATCCACATATTCTAATCTGTCCCAATCTGGCTCTTCAGTGGGGCCACCTTTTTCTTGGTGCCTGACAGTGTGGACACTGGGGACCTTTTCTGTCATCTATCATCTGAACAGCTACTGACAACAGCTCTGACAGCCCAGAGCCAGGAAGTCAGGCCTGGCCATGCTCCTAGTCCGCTGCTGATGCCTGCCAAGAAAATGGAGACCTGTAAGCAGCCCAGAAAAGCAGACACAGAGCCTGGGGTGCTGGTCGGGGACCAGCTCCCGCAAGGAAGCACCCTGCATGTGTAGAAAGGGAGAGATGCGTAGCCATGGTAACACCTGCAGCCTGTGAGGAAGAGGCACCAGGCGGGATCATGGCAGGATGCAGGATTCCACCCACAACCACTCCCAGCCCGTTGAACATTCACTCAGTCAAGCAGCACCTGGGCTGCCTTCACCATGGTCTGGGAGGAGAGGGAGAGGCTAACATTGGCCAGCCTACAAGAGCGGGGAGGTCTTCAGGTGTGAGCATGTGATATGTGCTATTTGTCTGGTGTGCATAGTGTATGGTGAGCCTGTGTGTGGCATGTGTCTGTGCATGCTGGGTGTGGTATGTGTTGATGTGTGTGTTGGTGTGATCCTTGGGTCTATATGTGCTGTGCATATCTGTGTTTGTCTATGTGACCTTTGTGTCTGTGATATGTGCTGTTATATGTGTTGGTGTGTGATGTGTGTGCGTGCGAGGTGTGCCTGTGTGTAGTACATGTTTGGTGTGTCTATGAGGTATGATGTATGTGTATGTGTGAGGTGTGTTGTTATGTGTTTGTGTATGATTGTGTGATGTGAGTTGTTATGTGTGTCCGCAGATGTGTCCTGTGTTATGTGTGATGTATATGTGATACACGCATCCATGTATAAATGCCTGTGTATAATGTGTGTTATGTGTATGTGTGACATGTGTGTGCATCTGTGTGTGGTGGCATGTTGAACTGCCATAGCATTCATACCCCCTTGGGCAAAGTGTCTTTTCTTTTAGGCACAAGAGTGACATTAACTCCGTAGCAGCTGGAGGGAGATGACTGAGCCTAGCTCGGCACTGCGCCTCCTTGCAAGGTGCCCTGGAGCACTTTGCATGCGCCTCCATTAGGACTAATTACTTTATGCTCTAATCATTTGTTTACATGTCTGGCTCCCCCCGGAGCAGCTCGAGCCCAGGGCTGTCTTGTTTTTATGTCTCTGATTCCCAGCAACGTCCCTGGCACATAGTAGGTGCTCAGTAAGTGTTGCCTGACAATGAATCTCTGCCAAGGACAAGATCAGAGGGTTTGGACTTAAAATAGCAGCGTGCAAGATCAAGCCTGAATTCAAGCAGCATCTATGGGGCTCCGATTATGCTGGCGTGCAATGCAGTAGCAGCCTCCGTTCCCCGAGCTCACACTGCAGAGAGGAGCACACAGGCTGCTCACCCTCCTTCCCGATGGTGGGGACAGGCAGCTGCTGGAAGCAGGAGTGACGTGTGTTGGTTGGTGACAGCACTGTGAGCCCGTCCCAGAGCCCCACCACCAGGCATCCACTGGCCGGTCATGGGGGTAACGCTGGTCTTTTGCATTTGTTCTGCTGCTTTTGTTTGCATATAGTCCAATCACACTTTTTTGGTGCACAGGTCCATGAGTTTTTGACAAATGCACAGGGTTTTGTAACTACATGGAAGACACAGGACCAGTCTGCCATGATCCTGTTTGTTACATTTCGGTAAACGCCCATGTTTTCTGTGGCCCATTTTTATTTCTTAAACCACTATTAGTGGAGAGAGTAATAGAAAATGGAGACTGTCCTTCCAGCATCCTAATCAGATTTGTGCCTCCTTCGAGGTCTTATTGGACATTCAAAGCAAGAAAGGACACACAGGAGAAGTATATTAGGCTTTGCACCAACTCACACTGGGAGAGAAGAGGTGCTTTCTCTGAATACCCCTTTAATGGGAAGAACACAACCAGAGAAGGGAATCCCATGAGGAGGGGCATGGCCAGACACCAGACTGACCTCCTGAAAAGTAGTACATAGTTTCAGTCTTCCAGACAACCAGCAGTCTCTGCTTCTGCTGGCCATAGATCCTTGGCCCAGTTCCTCATCTTCCCACCACCCCATGTACCCCCTTAGGGATTCAGCTAAACAGAAAATTGATAGTCACTTCTAAATAAGATTTTTTAATTTTTATTTTAAGTTGGGGTTATAGTTTTGCTCTTTCACATCTGGACCACATGTTCTACCCATCCTCCACCTAACCACCTTTGCCAACGCTCCCCTCTGCCTCCTCCCCTGCCCCCAAACCCTCTGGTAACCATTAAATTCTTTCACTAAGTTCAAGATTTATTCCTGCTGTTTTTTCCTGTCTATTTTTTGGTTATTAATATTCCACAGATCAGTGAAATCATCCAATAGCTTTCACTTTCTGACTTATTTAACATGATCACTTCAGGTTCCATCCATTTTGCCCCAAAAGACACTATTTCATCTGTTTTCGTGGCTGTGTACTATTCCATTATATATGGTTCACAATTTCTTTAACTGCTCATCTGTTGAACAGCACTTAGGTTGGTTCCATAACTTGGCAACTGTGAACATATGAATATAGGTTGCTATGAACACAGGCATGCATAAAGGTTTATATCTTTTCATATATGAGTTTTCATATTTTTAGGGAAAAACCTAATAGAGATTTGCCAGATCATATGGAATCCATTTTTCTTGTTTTGAGAAAATACTGTTTTTCAAAGCGGCTGCACCCACTTGTATTCCCACCAACAGTGAACGAAAGTCCCTTTTTCACCACAGCTTTGCCAATATTTGTTAATTTCATATATACATTTTCAGAGATGAGGTGATACCTCATTGAGGTTTTGATCACTTGCAAATAAACGTATCATGGAGAAATTGCAGTTATTTAGGGGAAACATTTTAAAATATTGCTATAGGAATACTTTCTTAGAAAATATGTGCATATTGTTTAAAACAATAAAAGGCTAAAATCTGTACATTCGCATTCCAGTGCTCTCTGAAACAGTTCTGTGGGATGTTGACTCTTGGCAAGTTTGCTACTGTTACTTCGAATACTGTTTGAACTTTGCCTCTGAAACTGCATTCAGAGTTGGTATATGAGCCATACAAGAAAATCAGCCTCATTTTTCAAGTCACAAGTGTTTTTGTCAAATATATTTCTGCCTCCCAACACTTGAGGGCTGATCTCCATTGATTTTCAATAACCTAATGGCCAACCTCAAGGTCAGGCATGGAGCAGTCAAGCACCATTTATTTGGAATCCACTATTCTGGAATAAGAACTAATTTAGACAAGGCAACTTCAGCAAGGCAACTAATTTAGACAATGCAACACAATTGCTCTTTGAAGGAGAGTTTGGCAAGAAACTGGTCGTATATGTCAATCAGAAGGAAACTATCTAAAGCTACTTAAAAGAATAAACTTCTCAAGCATTTTTACAAGTACATCTTAAATTAAAGCACCCTCTACTCCACATGTGGGTAGTTCTCTATAAATTGCCTTTATTAACCAAAAAATTACCTTTATTAACCTCTATGATCTGTGGAGGGTCTGACTTTGTTGACTCTCTTCCTATTCAGTCTGCATTTGAATATAATACAGTCATATCTCTTTAACAATGATCTCTTAATTCAGACTTTTTGCTACCTCCTAGCAAATTCAGACCAAACTTCCTCAAACTAGTCTGAATTAATGAGCTTAGATTGTATTGGATTGAACCTTATGAAATCAGCGATATTCTTGTCTTTTTTGACTTATAAAAATGGCAGTTTTATATGGTTTGATGTGATCTGCTTCTTGTCCTGTGCACCTTCCCAAGGAACTAGAAACATTCCACATTTCCATGACTTCTTTAAATATTCTCAAGAACACAAGGGGGAGAGGGGGTTGAACACCCCCAACTCTCTGGCCCTCAGTACACACATGCAAAAACTGGGAGATTTCATGGAAGAAAGTCATTCAAAATACAACTACTGCAAGTGGGATGGAAAGAATATTAATAGATAAATAGAATTTAAGAAAATGATCACTGCTGCTTTCCCCTTACCCAGACTCATGCCCTCTCATCTGGACCTGCTAGCCTGAGCAGCTGGTGGGACAATCCAGAAACTACTTCAGGCTTAATGTATCTTACCTGCCCCTAGGTATAATCCACTGGAGCCCAAGAGATTCTGACTATGCAAAGAAAATCACCAACATAAGACTCCTGAAAGGCTTGGGATGAGAGGAGAAGAGATTAAAGTCAAATATAACAGAACCTCAGGAAATGGACATATGTAAATTAGAACACAGAAAAAAAAATTCCTCTCTTTTTTACAATACCCCTCATTAACTTATTTGATAGCATTCTGAGAATTTGTTTAAGGAACAAAGGGATGTGTGGACTCAAGTGTGAGACAAGGATTTGTCTCCACTCTGGGCAAGGAAATGGATTTATGCTGTGGTTTCTGAGGAGTATTAAGAACTTTCTGGACTGTGAAGGATAGAAAAAAACTAAGGAGGAAGATTGGGGATGTCTGTCTGGAGGCGTGATGGTAAAGGAGCCTGCTTTGAGAGCTCAGGGTTAATTCTGACTTCTGCCAGAGTCACCAGTGACTGAAGGACAGACTGATACCATGGCCCACAGAGTGCACAGATAAGCATCAGATAAGGGCTTCCTCGGTAGAGTTGGGGAGCTCTCCAAGATGACCCCTGCCTCCAGAAAGATCCCATTTGCAGGATCCTTATGGGGTTCACCACCACCAACATTTGCTGAAATTCAGTATTTGCTGAAAAAGAGAAAGAGAAATGGCTATCTGATTGGGTGTCTCCTCTGCACTATGAGACGAGGGGAGTAAATTGAGAGGTTTAAGTTTCATTTACTTTTAACCAAGAGGCAGAGAGAACAAAAGAGCAAAACAGATCTGAAACTCCAGCCTTCCCAGAGAGATGCTACAGGAGGTGCTCTCCATACCCCTCCAGTTCGGGTTCACCTGCCCCATGGTACAGGAGGGAAACTTTCCCACACCTGTAATGCCAAAGCACCCTACCACCTGAATCGATTTTTTTTTTTTATAGAGGCATGCTTTTATTTTATTTTATTTTACTTGTTTGTTTGTTTTATACATGCACTGGGTACAGTCAGAAGCGCGAGAGGGCGAGAGAATTCACCAGAGCCAGAGCGGGGAGCAGAGCAGGCAGAAGGACCGAAGTACACTGCTGAGGGGAGCAGCGGGCGGCAGGAGAGGTCTGCGCGCCATGTGGGACCCTCCTGTGGTGGCCGGGGAGCAGCCGGGGATGGAACCGGCGCTGCAGAGGTCACGGGCAGCTTCGCAACCCAGCGCTCAACCGCTGCGCCACTGGGGAGGCCCCTGAATCGACTTTTTCCCAGTGATTTGGACAGAGTGGCAGTTTATGGCAATAGAATTAATGTGACTTCAAAGGTAATTTGAAAACACCAAGAGTAGCGAATTATCACCTGAAAATGCAAATTGTTCCTTATCTGGACTGTTCCACAGATGCTATGATTCATCATTGACTATTTTGCTGTATTTCTTAGTAAGATCTCAGCAAGGGTAGAAAGGCAGGGCCCAGCCACATTCTGCCTTGAGAGATTTATAGCTGCTTTTATCCAGATGTAAAGCACACGGCATTGGGAGGGAATATTAAACCTATAAAACTTCAATCTATCATGTAGTCCATATTTGAGGAGGGCCAGAGGACACACAAATATACATTTATGTCTTCCAAAAATTTCCTTTTCCAGACAAGAGCACATCTTTCATACAATTCACCCTTCACTTTACCTTCTTAGCCAAGCCAAGGCCAACTCTTCCACCCTGGCAACCTACCAACTATCCATCTGTCTATCCATCCCTCTTTCTGTTCATCCTTCCATCCATCCATTCATCCAGCACTCCAGCTAGCCACCTGTCCATTCATCCATCTGTCTTTCTGTGTGTTCGTCCATCCATCTATGCATCTGCCCATCCATCCATCCAGAATTCCCTTCATTTATTTACCCATTTTTAGTGGAAGCATTGAAGACTCCATCAAGCCTGGACTGCCAATCACATACACAGTTCTGATTAGGAAAAGGGATACAAGAGGGGTAGCCCACTTCCTCTTATGCTAACATTTGTAGGGTGTGCTGGTTAAAGAGGAGACCTGAACTTGAGAACTGGACCAATGCTCAGCATATGGACAGAAAGCAATGATCTGAAAGCTTAAACCGAAGGGAAGTCACCACTTCAATGATTGAGGAGGTAGGTAACACTACAGAGCACTCTCTACATGCCTGTTCTGAGCCTCTGTGAACATTAATTCATTTAATGAGGCCAGCAGGTCACTCAGAAAGGTCATGAGTGAAAGTCACTGACATCACTCTGATTCTGGAAACTATCACAGAGAAAAATCATGTAGGCTCAGGATTCTCCCTGAGGAGGCCACACTCTGGGTCCCATGTGGAGACTTTGCACTTCCTCGTGTGGGACAAATTGGGATGCAGAGATAGAGCTGCTGACCAAGTGATTTTCCAAACACCCACCACCACCACCTTCCCAGGTGTCCTTGATATGCTTTTTGTGCCTCTTCCTTGCAAATTCTCAGGACTCTGACAAGTTTCCAACCATGCAAAAGGTTAATATTCCACAAACAACATCCTGTGTATCAGTTTTTCACGACAAAGAGTCCTTGCGGGAGGGGTGAGACTGGGGCGATGCCAAGCTGTATTGGACTTTGAGGACTTTCCTAGCAAACTGTGTGGCTTAGAACAACAAAAAGAAATAGCCTTATAGTGTTGGAGTCTGGACGTCTGAAATCAAGGAGTCAGCAGGGCCATGCTCCCTTTAAAGGCTATTGGAAAAGACCTGTTGTGGACCTCTCTTGTGGTCTCTGGTAGTTCCTTGGTTGGTGGCAGTATAACTTCACTCATCATATAATATTCTCCTTATGTGCATGTTTATGTCCAAATTTCCCCCTTTTAGCAGATTATAGACAAAGGAAAGCAGTAGACAGCAATGGCTAGAACTCAGAGGTATAAGAATAACTATGTTTCTACCAGATAGCGTGAAAAGCTCTCCTAATAAATGGGGCATTGAGTCAAATCCTTAGGAGAGTATTTTCTCAGTAGAGAAAACCCTAGACTAATGGTTGCCCTAACAAAGCTTAAATGTAAGTCTCAAAAGTATCCAACTGATTTGAAATAACTGGGTATAAAAACAAAATCCAACACACACACACAGAGACATATACAATCATAAGACATTAAAAGAAACAAGGAAGTAAGTTGAATTATCTTTCTCCTCCTGAGGGAGGAAAAACAATTAATAGATACAGACATGATGGAATTAGCAAAGATGTTAACACATTATAAAAATTTTGTGTGTAGTCAAGAACGTATAGGAAAATATGAATGCAAGAAGGCGAGAAATTGAAAAAATAAAGGTCAAATGGAACTGGTAGAAGTGAAAACACAGTATCCGAAACAAAAGATATACTGCATGGAATTACAGTAAACTGCTATGGAAATAGAGATTAGTGAACTTGAAGAATAAAAGAGATTAAAAATTAGGTTCGGTGGGCCTCCCTGGTGGCAGAGGGGTTAAGATGCAACCTATGAAGCTATCCACAGCCATTGCAGCATGAGTTCAATCCCCCACCGGGGAGGTGACCCACATGGCTCAGCAGACCTCTCCTGACTCTCCTGCTGCTCCCCTCAGCAGTGTATTTCAGTCAATTCACCCATTCTGTTCCCCACTCTGTCTCTGGTGAATCCTCTCACCACCACCCCCACCCCCCCCCACACACACACACCTCTAGCCTGTATCCCAGTTCCTGTATGCATAAATATATCTTTTTTTTTTAAAAATTAGGCTCAGGAGAAAATGACTAAAAAACAAACATCAGTGACCTATGGTACAATATTAAGTAAACAACTGTATGTAGTTGGAGACACAGAAGTGTGGGACAGAGAAATATATTTCAAGAAATAATGGCCGACCAATTTCTTTATTTGAAGAAAAATATGAGTCCACAGATTCAACAATGTCAGCAAAATCAAAGAAGAAGAAACAAAAACACATCAGGAAATACCACAACCAAATTGCTAAAACCAGAGAGATAATCAAGAAATTATAAAAATAGAGGAAAAACGACACATTTCATAGAAAGGGAAAATGATAAAAATGATACCAGACTTCTTATCATAAACTAGGGAAACTAAACTATAATGGAACAAGATTTTAATATTGTGGTAGAAAAAAATTAAACTCTCAACCTATACTTATATGCCTAGAAAAATATATTTTAAAAAATGAAGGTGAAATTAAGACTTTTTCAGACAAACAAAAGGTGAGATAGTACCTCACAGCACATTTGACCTAAAAAAAAAAAAATTCTCCAGGAAGAAGAAATATGAGTAGACGAAAATTTAGATCTACATAAAGGAATGAGAGTTCCTTAAGCAGGAAATATATGACTAGACATAAAATAAATGATTTCTCATTTTAAATGCAGTACATAATATTGACTGTTACAAGCAAAAATAATAATGTTATTTATGGTTCATAGTATCAGTTGAAATACATGTATGCCAATAGCAAAAATAATGGTAGGTAGAAGTAGAAATCTACTATTGTGATACTACTATGTTCTTACTTCGGAGGAGGCATAATGTTATTGGAAAGCAGACTAGGATAAGTTAGCAAACCTCAAGGCAGATACTAGAATGCAAAGCAAAACAAAAAAAAAAAAGTATATTTAATGTTGGAGATGAAATGGTATCATAAAAACACAACTCATAAAAAATGACTAAAATAAGAAAAATGAGAACAGATAGCACAAACAAAAAATAGGATGGTAGATTTAAACTCAATCATATAAATAGTTATATTAGATATAAGTAGTTTAAACATTTCAGTTAAAATGATAATCAGATTAGATTTTAAAAAACAAAATCCAACTATGTGCTCCCTGCAAGAAACAAAACTTTAATATATAGATAAAGATAAAACAAAGATCAAAGGATAGAAAAGATGTGCTAAGATAATACCGATTGAAAGGAAGCTAATAAGTCAGACTTCAGGGCAAGGAAAATTACCAGATAAAGAGCGACATTACATAATGATAAAAGAGTCAATTCACCAAGAAGACATAAAAATCCTCAATGCACATACATACATTTAGAAATAAAGCTTCCAAATATGTGAAGCAAAAATGATAGAACTAAAAGGAGAAATAGGAAACCCCACAATTAGAGTTGGACTTAAATAGCCCTCCCTCAAAAATTCATAGAGCATAGGCAAAACACCTGCAAGGATCTCCAAGCCCTGAACACAATTGACAAATGCCTAATTAATATTTATAAAACATCACACACAGTGAGAGCAGCCTACTAATTCTTTTCAAGTGCACATGGAAAATTCACCACATACACCATATTCTGGAGCATAAAACAAGTCTCAGTGAATTTAAGAGGACTAAATTTATACATTTTCTAACCACAACAGAATTAAACCAGCAGTGTACAAAAAAAGTATCTGTAAAATTCTCAAATATTTGAAATTAATAATGGGTCTAATAAGAGATCACAAGGGAAATTTAAAAAACAGTTTGAGATGAAAATGAAAATTTGTGGGATACAGCCCAAGAAATGATTAAAGAAAAATTTATAGAATTCAATATATTAGATAAGAGGATAGATTTTAAATAAAAGCTCTCCACTTCCTGGGATGTAGAACACTACTGGTATCTTCAGGTGGTCCTTAGGGGCGTTGGGAAGGTGGGGGGAATGGAATATGTGGAAGTCCAGGAGAGGGTCTACCTCCACATGAAAAGGATAGACAAAGGCCTCCCCTGGTGGTGCAGTGGTTGAGCGCTGGGCTGCAAAACTGTGCCCTCAGCCTCTGCAGCACCTGTTTGATCCCCGGCCTGCCACCGGGGAGGGTCCCACATGGCGTGACAGACCTCTCCTGCTGCCCGCTGCTCCCCTCAGCAGTGTACTTCTTCAGTCTGCCTGTTCTGTTCCCTGTTCTGGCTCTGGTGAATTCTCTCACCCTCCCGCACTTCTGACTGTACCCAGTGCCTGTATAAATAAATAAATAAATCTTAAAAAAAAAAAAAAAGATAGACAAAAGGTTCTTCTCAGAGCAACTTCATCCTGGGACATGAAGATTAGTCCTTCATCCAAAACACAAGGGGACTTCTCAGTAGACCTCCTGATCTCTCTCTGCAATTTCTATACAGCCTCTATGCTACTCCACTCTGCAAATTCTGGCTATCTTGGTCATCCCAAACATTGACATATGTCTTCTTAAGTCAACAAGGTCAAAAAGCTCTATACATTGTTCCCCCAAAACAATGACCTAAAAATGACCTCCAGGAGGAAGCTGGGGCAATCACAGGTTTTAATATCCCTGGGGCTCCCCATCTCCCCGGGGTCACATACCTCTGCCACCTGCTATCCAATGGTGACTGAAAACCAGTGCTTCATACATTTTGTTTTATTTTTCACTTGTTTAAAGTGAGAACATAAATCTGGTCCCAGTTGATCTGTCAGTGAAAGTCATTACATGTCATTGAGGAATTTTAAAGGCTAGGTTTGCACTTTCTGCAGTGATTTATTCCTAGTGTCCCATTTAACCTCACTTTTATCCCTTGCCACCTCCAACACAGCTATACAAGAGCCAATATTTTCCTCCAACATAGCAACCAGTATTTCCTCTAGACTCTCTTCTGAGCTGCCATATTTAAGATCTATCTGGAAAAAAATTCTGCACAAATGCAGGTGCCCAAGGTGCCACCAGGAATTTACCAACCTCAAATGTACACTCTTCAAGCTGCAGAAAAATGAAAACTCAGCTGATTTTCATACAATGATCTCTTGATCTCTTTTGTAAAAGAGTATTTGGTCAAACTATCTGACTCTAATCAGTGGGGTTGCTGAACTGAGGCCTGAAATCCAAGTTGAGGAGACCTGGGTTCTGGGTCATTCTGCTACTTGGTAGCATGCTCATCTGCGCATGCCACTGAGCTCAGTTCATTCATCTAAAATTGAAGGACTTGAACAAGATGACCTGTAAGTATCCCTCTCATTCTAAGTTTATGGTCTTAGGATCCAGCCACAAAGGAACGCTGACCGTGACCCTTTTCTGCCCACCTTTCTTGTATAAGCAGGGGGCAGCTTATACAAGAAGCAGTTATGCCCTGGTTCTGAACACCATCACCCACCACTTCTTTGTAAGGCTGATGAGGGTCTTCTGGATTAGAGGACTCAGTGGGGCATCCTGTTTCCAGGCTGTAACGTAAGGGAATGCAGGGTCATTATCTTACTGAGTTCAACCCTTAATTTTGTTTACTCAAAAAGATATTTACGCATCATTCCATGTGTCAGTTTCTTCTTTCCTAGCAACCATTTACTACCACATATAACCACATGTTCCATATGCCTGCCAACTCCAACCCTGACAAACCAGCTCTTTGTTCCCTGCCCCGGATGCCACGGGGTGGAGATACTTCCCTCCCCACTCCCAACTGTTCCTTCTTGACAACCACCCACTGGTGCTCCAGTCATAGCTACAGGACAGTTCTGGGCCCAGGGCAGGAGGCAGAGGAACAGAATGGGAACCAGCAGGAAGTTGCTAAGATCACTAAAATATAATAATCCCAATAGCAAATGCTCCTGAGGCAACAAAACCCAGAGAGCACAGGCCAGTTCCCAGTGAAAATCTAGTTCAGGAGCCTTTAGGAAGCAGACAGAAATTTTCTGACTCTGGCCACTCCATTCCTGGGTGAACTTCCTTCCCTGGGTGACCTCGGTTCTGCAGGGGCACAAGGGAAAAGTCCCCAACCCCTCTGGGTTCTTCTAAAGCCGTATGAACAAATTAACATCAGACAGATGAGTAGAAGAAAACGTCAACATTTAGTAATATGCATGTGGAGAAGTCACATGGCTGTAAATTCTAAAGAAAAATGGAGCAGGCCAGGGATATTTATTCTGTGTTTAGGGGGGCCTGAGGTATCAAGGAGAGTTGGGGGTCGGGGGAGACTTCACATGACAGACAAGAGGGGGGAGTTTGTCTCCATTCTGAGAGTATAGGTGAGCGCATCCGAGAGAGAGTGCCTATTCACTGATAAACCTGGGAGGAGACCCCCGCCCCAACCTACAGTATTCTGAGTCATAACAAGACAGGCAGTGATTGCTCCTTTGATGAGGAAAAAAAGGGGCCTTCACTGCTCTCAACTCAAAACAGTCTGCATCCTTTCAGCAATGGTAACAGGCCTCCCAGGCCCACAGAGCCTCCACTGACCTTTAGCTCTCCATCCCAAGGTGACGCTTGCTAGAATAGACTTACTCTAGGCATATCGAGAAATGCCCATCTGACCCTTTGGGGAAGATAGAAACCCACAGTTTCTGCTTATCTAAAATGGGGCATACCCCTTCTGGAGCCCCATGAACTCAGGGTTGTTAATAGGACAAATAAACCATAATAGAAAGGACCATTTGCTGCATGCAAGGTGGTGGCTACATTGCTGAGATAATTAGCTTTCCTGTCCTGATGAGTTGCAAATACACACAAGGAACTCTCTTTTCAGCCTTTCAGGCTGTTAAAAGACACTGTGATTTCCCAGTTCACCCCTAGAGTTTCTTTGTGTTGTCCTAAAGAAAAGGAGAGGGGACTGAGGTGGGAGGGGTGCAGATTTAGTCCACAGTTGCTATTTTAGTATCCAGAAGAGACAGGCATGTTGATTGCAGAGAGATTGTTATCTTTCTTAGGGCTCAGTGAAGGTCACCTTCAAATCTTTTGCTAAACTAGATGCTTTCCCTTAGTGCTCAGTCTATGCAGAACCTAGGACATTGTTGGGGGGGGGGGCAGGGGTCAAGAGGGGATTTTGAGGGGTGCTGTGCAGATATATGCTAAGAGCTAAGAGAAGAATTCAGTTCTTCAGGAGGGGAGAAAAGAAAGAGCTTGAGGGTCAGAGGGCTTTTGAGTGTCACTCCCACTGGAGTGGGAGTCTCGGGGTGGGGGGGGCAGTCTCACTGAGAAGTCAATTTTTTTTTTTTAATTTATTTATTTATACAAGCACTGGGTACAGTCAGAAGCGAGGGAGGGTAAGAGAATTCACCAGAGCCAGAGCAGGGAACAGAACAGGCAGACTGACGAAATACACTTCTGAGGGGAGCAGCGGGCTTGGCAGGAGAGGTCTGTCGTGCCATGTGGGACCCTCACCAGCAGCTGGGGATCGAACCAGCACTGCAGAGGCTGCAGGCAGCTTCACAGCCCAACGCTCAACCACTGTGCCACCAGGGGAGGCTTGAGAAGTCATTTTTTATCATAACACCCTTATCTGCATTGGCTTTCCCCAGGGAGACAGCGGGCTAATCAGGAGGAAAGGTTTAGAGGTGGAAGTCAGAGATCTTCCATTGGAAACAGACTTAAGGCAGCAACTAAGGAAATGGGGGGGGGGGAGCCATCCCAAGAGTTCCCAAAGACTGATCCAGGGGTCTGACAGAGAAGAGGCCTCTGCATCACCCAGCCTAGAATCAAGGCCCACATCCCAACACTTTTGTGAAGGACACCAGGATGGTGTCATCTCTGAGGGGTGATCTAGGGCCACCTGTGCTGTCATTCTCTCCTCCTCCCAGGTCTCTGTTCCACCCTCTTACAGTTCTCTGAATGTCCCCCACCCCTCGTCAGGGCAAATCAGAGCCCCAGGCTCTCCCAAGGCCTTTGTAAGCCACTGCCAGGGCCCTTTTCCATCCCCACAGCAAACTCTGCCAACAGGGAGTCCTTGAAGAAAGGACCGTGACCTTCCTAGTGAAGAAATGGGGTGCATCCTCAAGACCCTATTTCGACCTTAAAGCCTGAGAAATTCTACCTCTGAAGCTCCTGGTGGTCTGAGGATCAACTAGATGGGGTGGGAGACAGGAACTAGCTAGAATCAAAGTCATACCCTATGCTTCAATTCACCTCACTCCCTCTGGGTCTGACCCCCTGAGGGCTAAGGAAGAAGCTCAGGTTTTATTCTTGGGGGGTGGGGAGTGTGCACATATGCGTGCAAGTATTCATGTGTGAGCTGAAATTTACATTCTCACCTGGCCCCTGGGGTATTATTGGCCTTCAAGTTTGATGCCTTTGATGGCTGAGTCCTCTCCATCAAGCTCTACCCTTGGTGCAGTGATCTGTCTTTAACAACTCCCACAGCAAGTCAATAAAATGTCAATTTAGTTCTCCTTTTGTTAAATCTTAAATCAGTGTAATACCTCCCCTTTCCCTGGCTTGTTAAATCAAGCTCGCGCTTACCTGCCCCCCTCCTGCTCCCCACCTCCTTGGCAGGGCCCCTGCCCTTGAGCCAAGGATCAGAGATGCTCGGGTGCATAGCTGCTAGAAGAGACTTTGGAGATAGAGAGACCAGATGGGGAACAGTGAGGCATCTCCAGTTTTCTGCTCCGAGCAAACCAGCCTTTTTTGTACCACTGAATGCCCTGATTTTCCCAAACTTGCTTTTCCCGAGAGCAGAAGTAAGGTGGACAGTATTACACGGTGTTAAGAATCAGACTCCAGTTCAAATCCCACCTCCACTTCTTCCTAGCTATTTGACTCAACTTTCAGTCAGTTTCTTCACCCGCCCACGGGGCATGAGAACTCCTCATTGCCTTCCCAGGATGCAGAAAGGAACCAGCCCATGTGATGCACTTACAACAGCACCAAGCTCATTCTAAACACCAAAGACCTATTAGCCATGATTTGTATTTTCTGGCTCCTACTACCTGATTTCTCTTCAGCATCTCAGTTTCCTGAATCAGAACCACCTCTTCTCCACAGGATACAGCCTGGGGGATAAGTCATTAGAAGCTCACCCTTTCCCAACAAGGAAAGGTCATTCAACACAAACTAGGCCCTAGGATGCTCCTTTCTCCAGCATGGATCTTGAGTGTCAGATCCTAGAGACTACAGACAGCCTTGCTGTTGCCTCTGGATCTTGTGGTGGCTGCTTCATGCCTTGGGCACTGCCTTGAGCTTCCCTTCCAGCCGGGAACTCCCTTTAAGTAATTAACTAGCTGGTTTCCTTTGTTTGCAATCCAAGAATCTTGACTCAAACAAGAGAACTGAGGGTTCAGAATCCTCCTCAGGACAAGAGCCCCTATTCTACCACCTCTGATGGTCACTGCCTTCTTCTGACTCCTGCCAGTTGAGCCCTTATTATTATTTAATTAATTATTTGGTTAATTATCTGCCCGCAAAGGGAATTTAAAGGAGGAGAGAGCCCAAAGGGGCTGGGCAGGCAGCAGGAACACCCAGCTTTCTCCCCTGAAGGCTCAGGGGGAAAGCGCTCCATGGGACTCAGTTTCCCCCTCAACAGCCTCCCTCCTCTCAGTCAAGAGCTTGTTCACATGATGCCAGAGCAGGGCCAGAGGTAGAGAGAATGAGGAAAAGGGGGTTCTGTCTGGCATCAGCCACAAACCATAAATGGCGGAGCTCAGCTTCCAACACCTAATATTGAAAGCAAACTCCTTCCCTCCTCTGAGCTGAGAACTCACTAAACTCAAGTGTAGACCAGCCCAGTTCACCCCAAGAAGCCCCAGGGGAGCCAGACTCACCTAAACAAACAAAATGAGGGTATCCCAAGAGTCTAGTATAAGAGGAAGGCTGAGGAGGTGACAGAGAAGTCACCTCACATGCAATCACCCACACTGATCCAGGAGCCTCATGTGCTACCTAATTTTACCCTTCACCCAAGTGAGTGGAGGGCCTCACCAGTTTTATGTGTGGGAAACTTAACTCATGCCTCCATTCATTTTCATTCACCATCCAATGTAAAACCCAGAACAATGTGAATGACATCCACATTTTCCTCACCTAGCCTGGCCTCTCTCATCCCTCCTGCCTCTGAGGTAAACATTGTACTGAAGCCGGTGCTTACAATTCCACGACTACAGTTTCCATTTGCATCCCCTGTATATCACTGACACATGCTGTGTTCTCAGCAGTTTAGCAAAAAGCAGACTCTATCCTATGACTCGCTTTTTCCGACTCAGTATTATGTTACTAAGATCCACCCTTGTTGTTCCAAGTAGTTCATTCATGTCTCCTGTTGCAAAACAGTCCATTTGTGAAGGGATCATATTTATCTATTCCTCCTATGGCGGGCTTTGGGGCTATTTCCAAACAGTGCTTCAAAGAATGCTCTCGGGATGTCAACACCCATCGCTTCTCACAGGTGTTGTCAAGGCTGTGTTATGTTTCTGGACATGCGCTTCTAGAAATGTGATGGGGAGAAGGATGTGATGAGGACATGGGGATGCAGTGATGATGTGAGGGTGACGCGATGATAATGGTGAGAGGACACGATGACAGCCGCATTTGTCTGGTGTGTTACCTGTCACAAAGCACCTTTATCTACCTGATCTCCTTCTCCATCTCTGGGCGCACGCCAACCTGGGCCAGGGCTGAGAAGTGAAAATCAACTTCTCAGCCAAATCCACGACTTCTGAGTCTTGTGCAGTTCATTATTCTGATCCGTTTTAGGGTCTCAGGCCTTAAGTACCATTTCGGTCACTTTACAGACTAGCTCACTGCAACACACCATTAAAAATAAGTGGGACCTTTTATGTCTGTGGGCATTTGAGGAAACTGAGGCATATAAAAGGTCATCAGAACTAGTCACATCTGATAACACCAAAGTTTTTTTTCCCCTTCTCTAGCTAAAGGTGGAAGTTTCAGGGCCTGTGGGAGGGCCTGGCTTCCTGGAAGAGAAGATTCCTCTTATTTCCATGCAGCACATACCCTTTCTCCCAGATGAGAGTGAGTCGCCCTTGATCTTTTCCCAGCTGTCTGCCTCTCTCAGTTCCCACCTCATCTCGCGCCTGGGAGGCCAGACCCGATGGCTGAATGCCAGCCCTCTCTCTGCTCCCCATTCCCATCACTGAATAATGGATACCAGTTAAGTGATGGGCTGGTGCCAGAGACCTCCTAGCAAATATCCCCCCCGGAGCACGGATCGATAACACTTAGCTGCTCCTTTTCAGTCCGCAAGGCAGGCAGCAAGAAATCCAGCCTGGTCCCTTCCCCTCAGGGAGATGCTGCTCAGATGGCCCTCAAGCACACCCTCACAAGCTCATGCTGAACCCCAGCCTCCATGGAGTAAGATGTAGGGGTAAAGTGGTATGTCTACAAAGCACTGACCCCCTCTCCATCCCAGCCCAGTCACCCCATGTCCTGTTAGGATGTGGTTGTTAAGCTTTATATCCTGGGCTTTTACCCTGGGGTGCCTGACTCAGACAGCCCACAGGGGGCGAGGGCAGACTGTTCTGGATCCATTGGGAAACATCAGCCATCTTGTACCCCAAGCTGCCTGGTTTGGGATGAGGGAGGGAGAGAGAGAAAGAAGAGACACTTACACATCAATGGTCAATTCAACAGCGTTGGTTGTGTCGCATGTCTAGACTAGTCAGGTCCATTTGGTCCCCAAAATCACACCCATTTGTCTTTGAGAGGTTGTGCTGCAGAGTTGAAGGAATGAGATGTTCCAGCCAACACTGACAAGGTGCTTCCTATGTGTCAGCTCTACTCCAAGCCATTGACTTATAATCTTGACATTCTCACAGAAACCCATTTCTCACAGAAACCCATTTCTGAGATGAGGAAACCGAGGCCCAGAGAAGGTAAGTGACTTGCCCAGGGTCCCAAGGCTGCTGAGCTTATAGCCAGGGTAGAATGCAGGCAGTGTGATCTATGCCACACAGCAAGCCACCCACCATGACGCATACCATCTGGGTGAGAGCAGCCAGCTCTCTGGAGACTCCCACACCTGCATCCAGCTGGTCACTACCATCAACAGGATGGGCAAGTGTTTCTCTGAGTCTCCCTTGCCTTATGTGATAAATAGAGACAAGACCTCAAAGGGTTACTGTGAAAATAAAAATAAAATAAAACACAGAGGAAGTGTTTAATAAGTATTAGTTTCCTCTCTGAGGAGCTGGAGTCCTAAGTTTGCACTGCAGAAGGAGGCCTTCTGATCTGGGGCCGGAATACCCAGGCCACCCTGGGGTCCTGGCTGCCCCTCCCTGGGCTTGGAGCATCACTTCTTCTCTGGCGTGTGCAGGTTCTTCTTCCTGAGGTCTTTCCAACATCCCAGCCCACTTCAAGAGTAGGAGCTTGGCCCGGCTTTGCTTCCCCAACCTCCCTGTGCACAGCCCACACTTGCCTGTGTAGACACATAATGTCACTCTCCTTGGCTCACGCTGTCCTCAAGGAAGGCTTGGCAGGAGTCACCCACACTTGCTGCGCAGTGCAGGACTGTGGCACCAAGCTGGCTGAGGTGGCACTCCCCTTGACCACTGAGCTCGCCTCGCTCAGTCACAGTGGCCCTGTGCCTTGGCTACATCTTGCTGCAGTCCAAATCCTCCCCAAGTTAAGACTCCATACAACTGAGATGATGCACCAGCTCACAGGTCTGCTGAGTCAGGAGTTTAGAGGCAGGTGGGAGAGATTTGAGCTCAGCTGCTGACCTTGAAGGCAGAAAGGCTGGGCTCATCTGAAGGCCTGAGTGTGGCAGGAGGAGTCCCTCCAAAAGGGGACTCACTTACATGGCTGACTCCGTGGCCCCGAAGTGCTTCCTTTTCACGGGGCTGCCCAAGCGTCATGCTCTTTTGCTTGGCTGTCATGACAAAGCACCACAGACCGGGGGCTTAAACAATAGAAATGAATTCATTGTCCTTCTGGAGGCTGGAACATGCCAGCAGGATGAGCTCCTCTAGGGCCTCTCCTTCGTGCAGACACCATCTCCCTCTGTGTCTTCACGGATCTTCCCCCTGCATGTCCATGTCCCACTTTCTTCTTCTTATAAGGACCTCAGTCCTCCTTGCCTAGGGCCTACCCAAAAGACCTCATTTTACTTTAATAGCCTCTTTTAAGGCCCCATTTCCAAACATAGTCACATTCTGAGGTGCTGGAGGTTAGGGCTTCAGCATATGAATGGGCAGAGGGGACCTGACAGGAGGTGGGGACACAGTTCACCACATAACAACTGTCTCTGTGAGACAGCAGTTGACTTCCCTGGGAATGAGGAAGTCCAGAGACCAAGGTGGAAGCCGCTGTGTCCTGGCGTAGGCCCAGAGGCCAACACCACTTCTGCACTCTCCTGTCCTGCCTGCCCCTGCACTGGGCACTAGGACACAGGCCAGCCCTATGCAGTGAGGGAGGACACCAACTCGAGACATGGATTCCAGGAGTGAGGACACGGGAGGCCAGCGTGGAGGCTGGTCTGAGCAAATAAAAGCCTTGTCCTGCACGGAGCACACAGAGTGGAGAAGGCACACCCTGAGAACAGCCCCTCTGAAGGACAGGACCCAGAAAGCACAGTCACTCTGCCCAAGGGCTCCTTACATCAGGGAAGCGGCTCCAGGGTTGGGCGGGGGGAGCTGCAAGGGCTCCTCTCAAACTACCACCTCCTGGGGCAAACATCCCAGCTGTGAAAAGAGGTTCAGTGCCAGTCTGTGGCCCGTCTCTCCTGCTATGTTGCGTGTGTTCCGAGCGGCTCAGCTGAGTCTCAGGACCAGGGGACATTGCCAAGTGGACACAGATGAATAAGATACACCCTGTTTGGGAGGAGCTTGTAATGCATCCCATGGCACAGGAAAGGGACAAGATAATGAGTCACAGGCTAGACTGAGGCTGCTCATTCCCCAGCACGCTGGACACCATCATGGCGATGGTGTCCAGTGGACACCAGTGGAAGCATGGACACCATCATGCTTCATCCTGAGAAGCAACTTAAAGACAGAATCATGTTATTTGTTCTCCCTTGTCTGTTTAATCTGCTGCCAGCTCACCTCGCTGCTGTTGACCACAGGGTGTCATTTACTGAGCGATGTGTCTAGATCATTTACTGAGCACTCAGTGAGTGTGTGTCCATGGAGACGGGGAACAAACTGGAGATTGAGTCTCAGCATGACCTTGACCTTGAAGATGCCGTTGGGGTCTGATGGCCACTGGCCTCTCCAAGAGGAAGTGGGCTTGCACTGTTGTGGGGCTGGGGTCACAAGACATGCCTCCCACCCACTCCGGAGTCAGTGTTCATGGGGATGCCAGCGCACCCCCCTTTCCTCATCACCTCTTCCTTCAACTTCCCACCAAAAGCCAGATTTACCCAATCCCATGTCCTTGTTATCTTCATCCTAAGCTAAAATCACCTAGGGGGGGTCTCCCTGGTGGCGCAAGGGGTTAAGAACATCTCTATGAAGCTGTCCACAGCCACTGCAGCACAAGTTTGATCCCCAGCCAGGGAGCAACCCACACGGTGCAGCAGACCTCTCCTGTCTCACCCACTGCTCCCCTCAGCAGTGTATTTCAGTAGATCTGCCTGTTCTGCTCCCCACTCTGTCTCTGGTGAATCCTCTCACCCTTCCACACCTCTGGCCTATACCCCAGTTTTTGTATGCATAAATAATCTTTTTTAAATAAATAAATAAAATCACCTAGGCCGGGTTGGGGGAGGGGAGACACTTGAGAAGAAGAGCTCATCCCTTGATATTTCCTTCCTTGGAATTTGTGGACCTGATTTAAAGTTCACACACACACACACACCCCACACACACACACACACACACCTGTGAGAGGGGAGGACGATCCTCCAGCCCCAGCTGGCCACAGAGCCCACTCACCTCATCGATCATCCAGACAGGTGGGCTCTAGAGAGAAGCCACAAGCAAGCAAGGGTAATTAGGATCCATTAAGAAGATGAGGCTGAGCTGCAGGGGTGGGGGGTGGGGACCATTCAATCCCAGCCCCCTCTACTCAATGGGGCAGCAGCCTTGCTACACTGGTCCACTGGTCTCCAACTCCCCCACCCCTAGTTCCTGGGGAGACTGAGGCAGCAGTGGGGCAAATGTAGAGCATCTTGAGGAAAGTGTCCTGAGGTGGGCAGGAACCCCAGGCCACAGTCTGGTGAGAGAAGGGGAACAGACTCCCAGGGGATCTGGTGCTGGGGTTTGTTCCTGAGCCTAGACCATGACTTAGGAATCCAGACTCTGCCAACACACTGCTTTGGGGGGGTCTCCCCAAGGAGCCAGATGAGCCAGACTGTGCAGTGACAGCAAAGGGGACCCGGTGTCTGGGAGTTCTCAGGGCTCACCTCCCCTGCCAGAGAGCAAATGTGCTCTTTGAGAGGTTACAAATTAACCTCTCAGCAGTCTCATCAAGTGCCCTCATCCTGATTAATTTTTCAGACTGATTGGCCCCCCTGATTGAATGGGAATGTTCAATAGCCAGACTTTTTATCCACTGCAATCCAATCAGAAAAATTGGGGATAGGAGTAGGCAGTGGTAGATGGTAATGGGGTGCAGTATAGACAAAGGGGTTAAGTGCGAGAAGCATCAACAGGAGGGGAAGCAAAATTCACATTCACACCCCCATCCCCCTAAAATCAGGCCTGACTCAGTTGGAGGATGAGCAGTGGAGGTGGTCCCAGGGTAGCGGGTCAAGTCTGGAGAGGACCTGTGGCCCATACACACTCACACACACCCTCTGTGCCCAAGGTCATGACTGGAGGGTGGGTCCCCCAATCTTCAGACAATGCCAACTACTAGAAACCCTCAGAACCCTCAGGAAGACTCTGGTTCTCTTGCCCTGCCAGTCCGTCCCTTTGGAGCCATGAAGCTGGACATACATGGACATGGACTTGCCACTGTGGGTTCAGGGAGAAGATTAGCACAGTGACTCCTAAATGGAAGTGTAACCTTGCCCCCCACAATGGGGTCCCGATCATGGTGGGTGCAGCATCTAACTCCACCATGCTTTCAGCGGTGACATGCCCAAGGTTACACAGGTAAGTAGCTGGACCAAAACAGGCTGGACCAAACCAGGAACTTTGTTCAGCAGAAATTTCATTTCTTCAAGTACAGACCTGCGCATAGCACTAAACCCCAGCAAGTCATCCAAACCTTCACAATCGAGTCCTTCCTTACAAGTGTGAATGCTCTTCCACTCACTCATTCGTTCATTTACTCACTCAGAAAATATTTCAGAGCTGATAAGAAATTGATCTATGATCTTGACACTTAGATGTCAAGCCCTCAGTGAGCATGTTCATCCACTGGTGGGAAGCTTCCCAGCTGAGCCCTGATTTAAACTAGACCATGGGGCTTCCCCTCGTGGCGCAGCAGTTGAGTGCTGGGCTGCGAAGCTGCCCATAGCCTCTGCAGCGCCAGTTCGATCCCCGGCCACCAGCAAGGGTCCCACAAGGCGCGCAGACCTCTCCTGCTGTGCCCACTGCTCCCCTCAGCAGTGTATTTCATCAGTCTGCCTGTTCTGTTCCCTGCTCTGGCTCTGGTGAATTCTCTCACCCTCCCATGTTTCTGACTGTACCCAGTGCTTGTAAAAATAGATAAATCTTTTTTTTTTTTAAATAAAAAATAAACTAGACCATGGAGATGTACAAGCATCGGGTTGCTGAGCTAAGTCTTGGTGGTCAGTGCCACAGCAACACACTTATGGCTGTCTGAAATGAACTTGTTGTGTGCTTATCATTTTGTTTGTTTTGTTTTTCCTTCTAGAGCTAGGGACACAGTTCCACAGTGTCTGATTAGGTCATGTCTGAAGGAGGGCAACAACATGGTCTGTCAGGACCACAGACAGCAGCTAAGATTTCTCCCCACACACACCCCCACCCCTCTGTGCTGAATCCTGCTGCTGAGGAGACTAAGAGGCACTTCCTAGGTTCCTCTTTCAAGAGCCCTTACACATCAGAACTGGGTCCAACTTGGATCTCAGGAGCCTTTTTCTGTCGAGCTCCCTTAGGGACCAAGCTACCTTTGCCTTTCTTTGCTCTTTTCAAAGTGGCAGTTAAGCCCACATGAGAATAAGAGATTGGAGATGTCAATTCCTAATGTGCTGATTAAAAAAAAAAAATCAAATAATTGCACTGAGGTTTGATATTAAGTATAAGCAGGACTACCAATTCAGACAGGAACTTCTGAATTCACCACAAGGCTCCCTAAGGCAGGATGGAAGTGAATGGCCACTTATTTGCATAATAACTTTCTTGTTGTTGCCTTTGTCCTTTTGTTTCTTTCACTAATTGCATTTAAGCACTCTATTATCTCCCTTATTCCTCTGAAAGGAATGAGTCCCACTGATCTGTAAAATGGTAACTTTCACTAGCATTATGTTGTTAGACATTTATAAGTTTGGGAAGATGAAAGACAAAGCTCTTGATCAAGAAGACACCAGGCACCATTGCTTCTATCCTTGAGAAGACAGGGAATGAGTGCTTTTCTCTGGGGCTGGCTCCCAGTTGCACCACCTGTGCAGGTGCCCAGGCTTTGATGTACCCTGTATCCAGAAGGGCTTGATGCTCGCTTTAAAGCTCACTTTTCCAGTCTTGAATTTCTCAATTTTTCAACAAAGGGTTCCACAATCTCATTGAGCACTGGGCCCTGCAAATTATGTACATTCTCTTCCAAGTCAGGTCACCTAGCATATGGCCTGACTCCCAGGGCAAAGTGGACACGGACGTGATAAAGCCTCCCAAGAGCCAATTTGTCATCTCTGCCTCCTCTGATATTCACATAGGTCCCTGATGACTCATAGAAGAGGGGACAAATCCTATTAACCAGGACACAATTTGATGCCAAACTTCCAAACTCAGCTGACAACCTAGCCTGGCTCATTCATAAAAAGTTGCAACAAAGAAAAGCAAAGATTTTTTATCTGGATGGGATTCAATAGTTAATCAGTCCCAGCCTTTGTGGAGAAGCCCTGGGTGAGTTGAGAGTGACCTCCTTTGTCTTCCATGTGAGGGATAATGCAAGGGGCACCCGAGTACTAACAGAAAGGAAGCTGCCAAAATTCAGTTGGCACCAAAGGCATTTAGCAAGCTGAACCTCAGAAAGATGAAACTATTATGGGCTGGGTTTGCTGTTCCACCAAGACCTTTAAGCTTATGGCTTCATGCAAGCCCTGCCCCTGTGAATTGTTTGGACAGTTCTCACAGGACCTAATAAGGCCATAATAGGGGAAGAGACTGGATTGTAGGAGCCAGAAGGAGATGATGGAGGAGGGAAGGTGTGCGTGATTAAGGAGATTCTACCCAACTCAGAAAGAAGGAACCACAAAAGTCTGGATGTTCTAGAGCTGGGGGCAGACCCTTTCTTTTCTAGACTGTCAGCTGCCTAGTGCAGGGACTTGCACTTTCACTGTATAATAAAGGATCACCTGGCTCACCTCAGAAATTCTCTTCAACACCAAGGACCCTCAAGTCTTGCTGCCCCCCGACATACAGATAACAATGGCCCCATCAGGGAAGCATTAGAAAAGCATCTCTATCTTCTCATTCTCGCTTCCTCCCACCCCTCCATAGCTCCAGGTAAACCTCACTAAGCTGTTCCTACAGCAAGTGCTACCAGGTTACTCCAGAATCACAGGCATTGGGGACCCATGTGAACAGAAACTCCATCTGTACCCTCCACGGATTCCATGCCCTCATCACAAATGAGACCCAAACACCACACATCCTCATGCACACAGATGTGGAAGGGATTAGTCCCCACATTCCTGCCTCGGAGCCTGTTGTTACCGCACTTGGAATGCCTGTTCCCCGTCTGCTAACCCATGCCTTGCTAACTTGATCAACAGAAGAATCAGTTTAAAATGTGTTTCTACCAGGAGTCCTTTCCTGTTTAACTCCCTGCTGCTCAGGGCTCCGTGTGACTCCACTCAGCTGTCTCCACGCTGGGTCCACCTGGAGACGCAAGTGTTTCTGTGACTCTCTGTTCTTCAGTTCCTACATGGGTTTTAGTTTTCCTGACTTGATAGGCAGTTTAAGCAGAGATCGCTTCTCAGCCTTTTAGCTAAGATCAAGTCCAGTATAAGCAGAGACTTGGGTCTATTTTTCTCTGTACCCTCATTACTGTGCTTAATGTAGCAGGTTGTGCTGTGTGTCCCACACAAACCTGTCACCACCTTTACTGGCCACTGGATCACAGTTTTATTTCTGTATTCATGCTTTTCTCTAGGACTCCTTTCTCTGAGAATATGGCCTTAACTCTAGCCTCTTCCCCCAAAACAGAGACATGAATATTGTCTGGTCGATAGTGATGCCATTCTTTTCCATCTTTGGAATAAACGGGTTATACGACATAGTCTTGGCCAATGAGATTTGAGGAATCACGGGATGGCTGATGAAAAGAGATTTCTTTTCTTTAGAGTGACCTCCTTGGTCTTCCGTGTGAGGGATAATGCAAGGGGCACCCGAGTACTACCAGAAAGGAAGCTGCCAAAATTCAGTTGGCACCAAAGGCATTTAGCAAGCTGAACCTCAGAAAGATGAAACTATTATGGGCTGGGTTTGCTGTTCCACCAAGACCTTTAAGCTTATGGCTTCATGCACTCCCTGCCCCTGTGAATTGTTTGGACAGTTCTCACAGCACCTAATAAGGGCATAATAGGGGAGGTGACTGGATTGTAGGAGCCAGAAGGAGATGATGGAGGAGGGAAGGTGTGCGTAATTAAGGAGATTCTACCCAACTCAGAAAGAAGGAACCACAAAAGTCTGGATGTTATACAACATAGTTAGAAAATTTCATGTCTCCATAGGGTGACTGAAACTCAAGCAGTCATCTTGTGGCCATGGGGCAAGACCAATTAAGTTAAGGATAACAGCAAACAATGATGGAAATAATCTCAATCATTCATGCCATAATTGAATAGGTACTAACATGCCTGGAACCACCCTTCCAAGATTCTTGCTCTGTGACTTTAGAAATTTCTTCATCACTTAATACACATTTATTTATAAAGATTTTGTGCTCTTTGTAACTGAAAGCATCCGAAATAGTAAACAAGGATTTCCCCTATGAAGGTGTGCCTATGTTTTTTTTTTCCTGACTTAATTTTAGGAAACTGGTAGGCAGATACCCTTGGATTTGGATCACTTGTAAGGAATTCAAGTGGCCTAACAAAAAAAGAATACAGACATCCAATGTTTCTGAAGTCCAGTTCTCATTCTGTCCCCGGCTGAGACTGTGACATTTTGGAATCCAAGAAACTAAGGCATTAAAGAGGAAATTCTTGACCTTGGTTGCATCACAAACTATAGAAATTTGATCTAGACCATCTAATTGGAAACAATCCCAAATAAAATTGGGACATAAGAAGTTTGTCTCTGGCACACCAAGATTCTTTTGTATAAATCTCTTCAACAACAAGTTCATTGCAGGTAATTTTTCTCTGTCCCACTTCTATATCCTACTTTATGCTCAAGATGTGGGCCTACCATAAATAGGGATATTTCAGTTTTAATTATTTTTAAAACAATTTATATAACCAAAAGAATAAATCTCTAATGGTGGGTTGTCAGACTTTATCTGCTCTAGATGGTGTAGTTTTAGACAGAGTGATGTTTCTAAAACCGAACTATATCAGTAGCCACCAATTTCTGCTCCCTGAAGGCAGGCAGGCCTCACTCCTTTCTTATACTCCTTATACTTCCTTACACTCCCTGGACTCCTTACACTTTCTTACACTCCTTACATTCCCTTACACGTCTTTACACTAAGTTTACTTTAGCTGTCATACCTCTTTGCCCACCTTCTGCCTTAAAGCAGATTTTGGCAGACCCCACTGGATAGTGAATATTTTTGCTTACCCCAATTAAAAAGGTCTGAACTGGTGACGGGGAAATAAAGAGAGTAAGATAACTGGAAGCCATGGACCTTTCAGTGACCTACACCACCACCACCACCCCGCACCCCAACCCCCGAATAGGAAGAAACAACAACAGAAAAATAATGTGAGCTAATGTGAAAGACCTTTTGGGCAGCCCCAGCAGGACAGAGAAGGTGGCAAATGCAACAACCTTCCCCTGGCTTGGGGGAAAGGAAGGCTTTGGCTGCAGACCCTATTTCTTACACAATCCACATCTCACTCATGGCCCTGTTGAGTTGAGCCTCAAAAAGATCAAGGAAGGGGTATGAATGTTGCCAAGGAGACAAGAAAATGATGAGGGAGAGACAGTTTGCTCTGGTCACTTGTGAATCCTTAGAGAGAGGGAGAGAGGGAAGAAATCAAGGAGGGAGTAAAAAAGGAGAAAAAAATCATATATCAAAGTATGAATAGTGGCTCTCCGGGGGGTGGAATTGTAAGTATTTAATTTTTTATATGTATTTAAATTTTCCCATTTTCTACAATAATCATGAATTCCTTTACAATAGGGAAGTTACTTTTATCTTTAAGTGAGTGCTCCCATTTGCCTAAGGATACACTTAGTCATTTACTGCACTCCTAATAAACAGGTGGTAGTTCAGGTTAAGAGGGTCTGGGTTCCCCCATCAGGGAGGGGTTGGTCCTTAGCCCTTGGAGAAGAGAAGGCAAAATCTGTGAGAAACTCCTGGTCTGGCTGCTGCCACCTTCCCTACAAGATGCTCTGAGCATCCTGGAGCCTGTGAGCTGTCCATGCCTGCCACCAACCGTCCAACATGTGGGGTCCCAGAGACAAACAGGAGGTGACCCTGGGCCCCGGAAGGTGGCCAAACACTGCAGCTAAAATATGCAGGGGCTTTTCTGAGCACAGTTCACAGCCATCACTGGCAGACCCAAGAGATTAGCAATCCTGTCAGGCCCTCTGGCTTATCCCCGGGGCACGTCCTTCGCACACCTCATTGTTTCACTCTCTCCCCTTTAAGTGGTTTATTTTAAATCCCTAAGATGCTTTCCTTAATAAGCCCTTCCTGCTTATACCCCAAGAACACAGGTCACCCTGATTATTTTAATTTTTGAGAAGGGAAAACCAGTAGCACAGAGCTAAGGACCAAGGGAGAGAAAACCACAAAGTTCCTGTTGAACCCTCAAACTGGACAGTCTGTTTTCTGGGAGAAAATCCTCACCTTATTTCCCACTATACCTTTCTCTTATTCCCTTGGGAATCAGAACCCAACATCTACTGAAAGGGGCTTGTAAACAGAAGGTGGGCTTATGCATTCAAGAACAGGTGGGTCCTCTTGTCCAGTCTAGCACTGTGGACTCCAGGTGCACACAGCCTTTCCTTGGGAACTGTAGGGTAAAGAAAAAATGTCAGGCTTTTCTGCCCTCCCACATCAGGATAGATGGATCCTTGCGGTCCTGAATGCATGCCTGATGGCGGGCACCTGGAGTAGGGTGTGGGCATAGGTAGATGAGATCCACCTGGGCTGAGACCGTGCTTTTAAGGGCGGCGTCATAGGGACGCCAGTAGAAGCCAAGAATGAACAGAAGCCGAGAAAGCAGCAGCAGAAGCTGAGAGAAGCAAGAGAAGCAGAAGCTGAGAGAAGATGGTAGAGCCCAGCGTGAAGACCTGCTGGGGGATGGGAGGCCTGCCAGCCTCCCGGCCCCCCAGCACCCCTGCCTGCCATATGCCTGGTGAACCCCAATAAAAGACCTGCAAAAACCACTGAGGACCCTGACTCCTCCTTTACCCAGTCTTCTGGATATCAGAAAACCTGCTCAGTGGTCATTCCTGCCTCTACAGGAACCAAGGTCAAGGTGTGAGAAACAAGGCCCAGGGGCACGTGGCAAGTGTTAGAGCAATAAACACAAGGCAGACAGTAGCTTGAAAAAGAAGCCTTCTGTTTCTCTCTTATGTAAAGTTTGAGGTAGGTTTTCAGATTGAAGGCACAGCTCTGCTCCACAGGGCCACTCAGGACCATGGACAGCCACTACTCTGCCATCTTCAATGACTGACTTCCAAGGACTCTTTTCCTGGGCATTGTCATTCCAGGGTGCAGTCTGAGCCAGCAGATACCCACTTCCATCACAGTTTATTACCTAGTTTCAGACCCCAAATTTTAGGTTCACAAGCAATTATTGTGCACTTACTGTGTGCCAGGCACCAGGTTAAACACTTGAGGCTCAAATAAGATGCAGTCCCTGAACTTGAGGGGTTCCTAACAAAGAAGACCTCACTGCAGAGAGTAACTGAGACCTACATCACAAGGTTAGGGGATGAGAAAACACAAGCAACCCAACCCCTGGTACACTGGCAGTTGCAAAGCCGATTAGAAAGTGGATTTGTGCCCATCAATATCCTCAGCTGAAATTAGGCTTTCCTCTGTATTCTGAAGTCCAAAGTGCTGGATTATCTCCATCTAAAAGTCCAAGTAGTTGTGAAAGAACTTCATTTCTCCCTTTAATATTCTGTTTTGTTCTTTGGCTTCTACTCAGAATGATTCACCGTTTAATAAAATCTGTGCCCACAGTCAGCTAGCCAATGTGTAGCCACTCACTGCCCCTCAGTTCTCTCTCCCTATAGTGAGAAAATGGAAGCTGAGACTGAGTGGGCACAGGGAGCCATGTTCCAGGAGCAAGAGGAAATGTCCAGGCCCCACAGGATGCTGAAAGGAAAGCCTTCAGGCTCAGTGATTTCTCAAAGACCCAGACATATGGGCCTCCCTGCCAGAGGCTCACAGCCCACAACAGAACTGGCTTGGGATGAACTGTTTTCCACCAAGCAGGCAAGCCAACAGTGCTGCGTGATTTTCTGTCCAGAAACAGAAGATGCTAAGGGGTAGGGAAAACAAGAAAGAGAGTGCAAAGCAGATGGAGGGTATGTGAGGAATTTAAGAAAGTCAGGTAGAGTTGGGGGTCCTTATAGGGAGTGGGGGACTGCAGGTCTGGACTAAAGGAGTGGCCGGGAGAGGGACACCCAAGGGGTGGTTATGAGCTGCTGAGTCCAAGAGCTTTCAGTATTTTTAGGCAAAGAGCAAGGATCCTGGGAATTTGATTCCAAGGAGGAAGCACTTCCAGAGGCCAGTGTCCCCTGCAAGATGCTAAGGTTACTTCTAGGTGACCCTGTGCCCCCAGCAGAAGAGGAGCACTGTGCAGACTAGACTGCCACAATCTCTTCTGCAGGGGAAATCCTGCTAGGCACTCATTCACTAGCATGCAGGCCTCCTGCAACCAGTCTGGGGGGGTCAAGAAAATGAAGGAGCAGGGGCACAGCCATGCTGTGAGGACCAGGCAGGACCAGCCAGGTTAGCCAGCTAACAAGACCCCTTCTTTTCTATTGTCACCCCCATGTCCCTAGGTAGCCAGGAAGGGAGGAAGATGCTGCTGCTCCATCCTTCATCTGCCCAGACTCAGCCTCAGAAGGCATCATCTCTTCTGGCAGAGGCTGGTGGGCTTATGGGCTGGTGGCCCTTGGTGGGCAGTGCCCTTCCCATCTGCTGGATGCTGTGTGCTCTGTGATGGCCCCGCCCTGGCAGGAGGCACCATCCAAGCTCTCAGACCACAGGGATCCTCAGAGGACATTCCACAGCTGCTCCTGCCTCTGGGAAGGACAGGCAGCTCCTGAGTCATTGAGGGCAGATGGGAGCCTGTCCTACTTTTTCTTTTCCCAAAATAGCCACAAGAAATGCCACCATCTGCTTAGGTCGTCAAATGTGGATGGTGATCTGTTGAGGCCAAATAGGGAACTGCGACAGCAACATTTACTGCTGGGACCAGCAACCTGGGGAAACAGAGTCCCTTGGAGCAGAATAGCACTTTTGCAAGGTACCTTCAGGGGAGCTTTATCAAGAAGCAAACTGTTTACCTGCAGGCCCACACTCTCAAGAGGCTGAATGAGCAGCTCAAGAGTATGACCCGGGCTTTTGCAGTTTTGAAAAATCCACAGATGATTCTGGTGCACAGATAAGAATTAAGAACCCCTGGCCTGCATCATCTCATTACCTCCTTGAAGAAAGAGAAACTTGCAGGAAACACAGAGAGGATACAGCTGTAATTCCCACTTTGTGGATGAGGAAACAGAAGCTCCTATGCCTAAACACCTTGTCTGGGGTAATCCATACAGCTAAGTCGAGATAAGCACACAGTCCAGGCCTTCGGTCTCTGGGCTGTGTACCTGCATCATGCCACCCACTCATCAGAAGGGAGGGGGAGGGGAGTAGGAAGCACCTCTTGCTCAAAAATACACCCCAGGAAGTGGGATCCTGAATATGCATGTCTTCATTGATTTAGCAGGTTCCATCATGCCAAGCTTGGACATCACGTGGACGAAGGCTACCCAGAGAAATGGAGTTCTCCCCAGACCACAAGTCTATCCACAGAAGACCAGCCCCACCCAAGTGGTGTGAACAGGCTGAAGCTGGTTTAAGCAAACTTCCCTGACAATACGACCGCCTGAGACATGTACTTAAAATACAAATTCTTTTGCAAAAATCAGAGTCAGACTCTCCAGGAGAAGGGATGACAGATGACAGCTTTGACAAGGGCCCTAGGGAATCTTATATCATAGAGGTCCGGAGGAAATCAATTGCAGGCAGTGATTTTCCACAGAGAGGGGTGACTACCCAGGCTTCACAAGACTCCAACTCAGTACTACCCCCTCTAAAGTTGACCTTGAAGCCTCTCCAGGTGCCAAGGTCTACCCTGAGCAGTTTCTCAACCTCAGTATGTTTGAGACCTTCTTAGTTGTGGGGAGCCCTGTCCTGCATATAGTAGGATGTTGAGCACACAGTAGGATGTTAAGCAGGCCTCGACTCACAAGATGCCAGGCGCACTCCCCTACCCAGTCATGATAGCCCAGAATGCCTCCAGATGTTGCCAAATGTCTTGGGAGACAGTCCCCCCCAGTGGAGAGGTTGGAGGCCTGGGGTGTGGGCAGCCCCCTGGACTCTGGCCAGCTCTGCTACTGCCCCATCATATGCACTAAAGCCAAACTTACCACTTCTCGAAGTCTCGATTCCTCCATCTGTGAAGTAGAGTAGATGGCTGTCTCATGGCAAAGTTGTGAAGATGGATTACGATCCAGAATGCAAGGGGCCTGCTGGAACGTTGGTGGTATGGTGGTTAGCACAGCTGTTTTCCAGAATATAAGTGTAAGGTCAGGAATGGACCAGTGCAGGTTTTCTGATCCCATGCAGACTGGGGGTAAAGGAGCAGTCCGAGTCCTCAGTGGTTTTTTGCAGGTCTTTTATTGGGGTTCACCAGGCATATGGCAGGCAGGGGTGCTGGCTGGGAGGCTAGCAGGCCTCCCAGCCCCCAGCAAGTCTTCACTCTATCTGGGCTCTCTGGTGTTCGTTCTGCTGCTTCTCAGCTTCTCTTTCGGCTTCTGCTTCAGCTTCTTCTGGCGTCCCCGTGACGCCACCCTTAAAAAGCACAGTCTTAGCCCAGGTGTACCCACTTCAGGTGGCCGCCATCAGGCATGCATTCAGGATCACAGGGTTCCCTCATCTATCCTGATGGCGGGAGGGCAGAAAAGCCTGATATTTTTCCTTACCCTACAATCAGGGTTCTGATTTACTTAGCAAAAAGTATCCAAGGGGGAGGGAATGCTCCCTGGGCCCCCTAAAGCTTTGACATTAATCTAATAACAAACTCCACAAAGGATTTGTTACAGGTTGATTGTGTTCCCAACGCCCCACAAATTCATGAGTTGAAGACCTACCCCCCTCCCCCAGTACCTATGAATGTGACTGATTTTGGAGACAGGCCCTTTCAAAAAGGTGAATAAGTTAAAATGAGGCCACTAAGGTGGAGCCTTATCCAATCCAATGGGTGTCCTCATAAGAAGAGCAGAGAGGGACAGGGGGTTGGAGGGTGGTTGAGAGGGGACTGTCTGTGCACAGAGGAAAGGATGCGGTGCTCACAGTAGGAGATGGACCCCTGCAAGCCAAGGCCAGAGGCCTCAGGAGAACCCAATCCTGCTGGATCATCCAGCCTGTGGTGCCGGGAGAGAATACATTTCTGTCGTTTAAGCCCCCGGGCTGCGGTGTTTGGTACGGCAGCCCACGCAAACTAGCAGATGTCCCTTCCTTGGTTGTGCCACCAAAGGAGACACTCACCTGAGTGACGATCCCGTGTCCTGCCCTTGGCATTGACCATGTCCAGAGCTTTGCAGGTCATCTCCACTGACCATCGATCAGTTCCCCCTACTCTTCCTGGGAAGGGGTGAGACCACGCACCCCTCACAAGCAGGGCCCCAGTGTGCAGGTAACCGTCCATGGGCAGGGCATCCACCCCCTGTCCTCTCGGAAGGAGAGCTTAGCACAGCACAGCTTAGCACAGCACACAGCACCAGAGCAAACTCTTTGCTCTGGATAGTAACAGGTTCCCAGCTGAGGCTATTAACATCCCACAGGCCTGCGTGCCATCACAAAGCTATCAGATGAAGGTGTGCTTTCCCGGGGTTTCTAATCAGCATTCTGGTAGAACCTGGTTAGAAATGTGAGTTGGTGGAGAAGGCACTTGAGGACCAGGCTTCTCTTAACAGGCAAAGAGTCACAAGCCAGACAGGTGACCCTCCATTGATGCAAGACGCATAAAGACGCAGAGCTTTCACTTGCCTTTCCCCGCCACAGCTGCACAGTGCCGCATAGTGGGACCGCCGGTTTTCAGGCCCAGGCTGGCTGGCACACTTAGCAAGGGGCTTATACTCTGCGCTGGATTCAGCCCCACTAAATGTCTCCAACCCACACCTGAGCGAGTAGCACAGGCCAGACCCTACATCTGTGGGTAGATCCATGAACAAGACCGCAATGGACAGTCACCCTGGGAAAGCAGAGCTCCGAAGGGACAAGAAGCTCATTGCCTAACTACTGACTGCCGTCCCCGTGGTTAATGCACAGACTCTACCTGTAGGGTAAAGTGAAAAATCAGGCTTTTCTGCCCTCCCGCCATCAGGATAGATGAGGGAACCCTGTGATCCTGAATGCATGCCTGATGGCGGGCACCTGAAGTGGGTACACCTGGGCTAAAACTGTGCTTTTTAAGGGCGGCGTCACGGGGACACCAGTAGAAGCCGAAAGAGAAGAAGCCCGAAGCAGAAGCAGAGAGCACCAGAGAGCCCAGATAGAGTGAAGACTTGCTGGGGGCTGGGAGGCTGGCAGGCCTCCCAGCCCCCCAGCCTCCCAGCCCCCCAGCCCCCCAGCACCCCTGCCTGCCATATGCCTGGTGAACCCCAATAAAAACCTGCAAAACCACTGAGGACTCTGACTCCTCCTTTACCTGGTCTGCATGGGATCAGAAAACCTGCACTGTGGCCTGTCCAGCCTTTACACTACCCCAAGGGCTGTTCTGGTGGAAAGGACGATCTGAAGGGACTTGACATCCACTCTTGGTTTGGGGATCACATTTGCCTGAAAGAATTTATCCAAGAAAGGAGGCCCAGACTCTGTCTCCCCAAGCCCAGCCTTCAGACTCAGCGTCCAATGAAGCCAGGGCCTCCTGGGTCTCTGCTCTAAAATGGGTCTTCAGCCACAGTCTCACGCCCTGTGCCCAACTCTGTGACAATCGGGGAGTACGGGGGCAGGAGCCTGCTGCTGTGGTGAAGCACACACATCAGGTCTAGAAACCCGTCTCCGACACAATACACAAAGCCTTGCCCGCTGTCTCGGTGTCATGGATATGGGTATGGGGAGGAGTCGTTCCTGGCCTTGGGGAGAGAGAAATTGGATCCAGAGCCTCACATGGATGATCATAGCAGCATTGCCTATATTAAAAAAAAAAAAAAAAAAAAAAAAGAACGCCCCACCAAAGACACAGCAGCCAAATTAATTGTTTTCCTGATTAACAAAATACAATTAAGCCCCAAATGCTGCTGCTTGAGGGAAGGTTATTCATGGTTTTTTTTCTGGGGTCCAGCCACAGAGCACTGACAGCTTCATTCTGATCTCCACAAGAGGGGCTGGGAAAGAAGTCGTTATGGCCTGGCTGCCTGATTCCTCTGCAGGGAAGCAGACCCAGCTCAGCCAGAGGGACACAAAGGCAGAGAGGCATGCTGTCACCAAGGAGGGGCCGTGGAGAGAATAAAGGGGGTGGTTGGAGAGTCCTGTGCCCTGGAGTGGGGGAGGGGAGAGGCAGACTGGGTAGAGGTGGCTCTTGGAAAACTGGACCCTAGAAGTCACATGGTCCTTGTGGGAACTAGTCTCTCAATGACTATGTGTTCAGTTAGCAAGGGAAGGAGGCAGGGGGAGAGGTGGGGTATTGATGTGCCTTTATGAAACTGCACAGTTTCATAATTGCCAGTTTGGGGAGTGAATCACAATCCCCAGGTTGCAGGGAGAAGTCATCATCATAATAATGTTCATTTTCTGAGCACCTGCTGTGTTGGGGGCCCGCAGCTAAAGGCATCCACTGCCTCATTCCACCTTCCCAATAATCCTGCCTATTTTAAATGCAAGCAAACCTAAGCTCACAGAAGATGAGTCACTTGCCCAAGCTCACGACCATTAAACAGATCAGCACCCAGGTCTCTCAGAGTCAAGCTCTCTGGTCGGCCAGAGTCTTAGGGACCATTTCCCCTCGAGGCCACAGCCTATGAGGAGGGGGAGGCACAAACACTCACAGGGCAGGGCTGAAGGACAGTGTCCAGCTGCTCCACCAGCCCCACTTTGCTGGCCCAGGGTTTCCGAGGAACTGAATTCCCTTGGTGGGGCAAATCCTGAAACATTTCCTCCCTCTCCACCCTTCCATTCATGCTTGTGCTGAAGGTGCCTTTCTACCTGTCCAGATGGAGCTGGTGGGCAGGGCGAAGGGGAGGGACAGCCCAGGGCAGAGGAAACAGGCAGAGCTTGGGTTTTTAAATCAAAGACCAAGTTTCTCTCTCCAGCCACTTACTGCTTCAACAATTCTTAACCTCTCTACCATCGTTTCTTGTGGGTAAAGTGGAGATAATAGCTTGAACATTTCAAGGTCACTGTGAAGATTAGGGGTAAGTCATGCAATGGCCGTGGCACACACAGGCTCTCAATAAGCTACGGTTAGGAGGGAGAAGAAATGAAGCTATAACCAAAGATGTGGCCAGAATCATTTTCCTTCACCCAGAAGCATGGGGCTGGGCACAGTTCAAGTTTGTACAAACAACGGGAACTGGATTCCTTCTGCTGCCCTTCCTCCCACCTCACCCAGAGCCAACTACCATGCCAGGAAGATCCAAGAAAGGCCACAGGGCCTCACTAGGACCCCATCCCACCAACCCTGTGGCCTGGCTGGCATTTGGGGCCGTGTGACTCATCTATTCCATGCTGTGGGAGGTGTGAAGAACGCTGGGAATTGGTAAGTTGGGGTCCAAGGAAACTGCACTGAATGGACATCTTGGCTTTGCTCCCACCCTCAAATGTCATTTTCTTCCTAGGTGCCTGTTCCCTCTCATGACAAATGAAGGTTATTATTTCCATCCATCTATCCCCATTCTTTATTACAGTAAAAACATAGGCGAAAGCTCTGGAAATATTCCAAGAACCATTAGGAGGCTGGTAGGCCATGAGGAAGACTTGGAGGAGGAGAATGTCTCTGCCCTGAGGGCTGGGTAGGGAGGTCACAGCTTCCAGCCTTGTGCACGTCGCCATCAACCTATTGCCTGGCCCTAGTCTCCCCTGGGACCATGACCAGGAGTCAGGTGAGTATGGATGTGAGGACACCTCCGCGTGCTCTGAGAAACAAGCTGCAGGCCGGAGCAGCTGAACCGTCAGCCCCATCCAGGAGTGGGGGAGGGAGGGAAGAAGCCCCACAACAGGATGGAGAAGCATCCTCTGCCACCTGGGGATTCGGAAGGTCAAGGCTTCCCCTCTGCAGCCAGGCCCTGCCTCAATTACTGCCGTGGGCCCAGAGGAAGCCAGCCTGTGCTGTCTCTAGAAACCAAGACTCGGGAAGTCCAGGTCAAGAAGGGAGACATGACCAGGAGTACTGACTCACTCCAGGCCAGATCAGCCTTGCTGGGTGAATTACAAGGGACGAGGTGAAGGTTCGCCCAGGTAAGGGATCCCAGAACAGGACAGCCCAGCCTGGCTTCCTTTTGTGTCCCAAGGACTGGGGCAACAGGGCTTTTGTGCCAGTGCCTACTCGCTCAGGAGCCACCCTGGGGTGGACTCTGGATCCCTCTCGAGGGTTTTAATCCCATACTGGGTTCACTCACTTTCCACCATCGCAGACAGCCATGGCCCACGCCTTCGCTCTGTCTTCTCTCGCAACAGGCCTGAGGAACAGCCCCAGGCTGTTTGGGGAAATCACACCCTGCTCCCCGTGACCTTTAACCTTCTGGCTGGGAGCACATGCGCCCTCACCAGGGGAGCAGGTGGCGGTGAAGAGAGCAAGTTGGCACCTACAAATACGAGTCCTCATGTCCACAGAGTTCCCTCATGGAGTTAGCACTCAAGTGAAGGGAGACGGAAACCAAGCAAATACATCTTTGTGAAAGACATTAAGCAGAGAAAAATGCTGTGGAGAAAAACAAGATGGAACTGAAGGTAAAACTCTAATGGAATTCACAATAAAGAGGTGGGGAAGACCTCACGGAGAAGGTGATGTCCGTACAAAGATCTGAGGAAGGGAAACAAGGAGCCATAGAGCTCTCTAGAGAAAGAGCATCCCAGGCAGAGGTGATGGCTGGGGAGGAATGAGCAAGGAGGGGCAATAGGTGGGGACCCAGAACATGCCACCGAGTCCTGCCATCCCCTCCTGCCGGGGCTCTGGTTTCTTTGATGGCAGGACCCACTGAACATCACTGTCTCTGGGTGCTCCCCGCCCATCCAAGGCCCGCTTACCCAAAGACCTGTCACACAGGGAAGCCCCGGGAGCTGGATTTGGACAGGCAAAGCATCCCAGGAAGGAAAATATGGTCAACGACATAAACTAAGTCCTCCACGCTCTCAGCTCCAGCTATGTCCACACTGAAAAAGCATCTTAAACCTCTTGACTCATCTTAGCTCTTCAGATTGTTTATGCATGAAATAACAGCTAAATCTTAATGAAGGCTAGTTCCATAAATTTGGGAAAACAGCAACGAAAGCGCTTCTTATAACACACACATTAGTTCCTTTATTATTTCACTGCTTGTAGCAAGAAAGCCAGTCACTGAGAGCTGATCCTTCAGAGGGAGACATAATTTTAGGCTATCATAGCATCAGGGGTACTGGCTCCATGGATCATTCACCACTAGCAAAGAGCAATGCATTTCCAATATCCTTTTGATTCCCAATCCTCTTTGTTACTGACTCAGCATTCATCATGCAATAGTGTGCATTGATCACCTTTATCCACAATTCTGGAAAATACATGTGCTACAAAAATGATTGGGGTAACTAGACTCTAGACTCATTAAAATACTACCTGGAAATTATACAGGGTTTTGTACATCATAATACAGTCCTAGGAGATGAGCTAACTTGTGGGGTGGGGGGAGTAGCCCCAGCTTTGCAGCGGGACTTGTGGGCTGGAGCCCTGGTTCCACCATGCACATCTTACCTCCAAGCAATGTAAAGAGCACCTCAAACTGCTTGACTTCGTCCTAGCTCTTCAGATGTTTTATGCATCTTAGAACAGTCAGATCTTAATGAAAGCATTGGTTGCCCCAAGCTTCAGTTTACTCATCCGCAAAATGGGGGTGGTAATAATATCTCCCTCAAAGCAGTGTTGGATGTTAAGGAGCCAACCATTGTCAAGCATTTGGCACAGGCGCCCCTTAATAAAAGTAAGTTATTATTATTAGATTTTTGTCACCATAAAAACCATTGAAAAGAATCAGCCTAATAGGTCAGGATTGGGCATGTTTACTGTTATGAAATCCATGGCCACGGTTTCTGTACTTGAGCCTCCTGTGACATCCTTGACAAGAGCTAAATCACCATCTTACCTTGGGAGCCTGGTTTCCCATTCTGGGGCTACCCCGATCTGGGGCAGGTCTCTTAATTCCTCTCTGCCTCAGTGTCCAATTGTAAAATAGGGACAATAATCTCTCACCTGCTTAATTTCATGGCTGTTTTGAGAAACAAAATGAAGACACTTCAGGTGGAAAGTTTATGTCAGTTATCTATTAAGATGTTGTAACTCTTTTCTATTATTTAGAATGTGATTAATTTGGAGCAAGAAGACCTCTTTAGAAGTCCTGCTAGTCTACAAAGGTGGTGGCAAACCAGAGGAAAGTAGCAGGACTGGGGAAATAAGAAACAAGCAAACACTGGAATCCAGGGACCTGAGTTGTCTCACCGCCTCTGGACAAAGTTCTTCCTCTCTCAATTGTCCCTTCATCATAGGAGATGTGAAGGTAAGTGAGGGTCGGTGGGTTGCCCCAAAAGTCCCTGCAGGAGTTGACCCCTTGCCCTGGTATCAAAATCTGCCCACAGGTCTAGAATGAAATGAAAAGCTAAGGACATCAGAACATATTCAGGTCTCCATCCCTAGGCTATAAGCATCTGCATCCACTAAGAGCCCATGGTTCATGCGCTGGTTAAAATCCTACACTCTCGGGCCTCCCCTGGTGGCGAAATACACTGCTGAGGGGAGCAGCGGGCGAGACAGGAGAGGTCTGCCCTGCCATGTGGGACCCTCACCAGCCGACTGGGATTGAACCAGCGCTGCAGAGGCTGCGGACAGCTTCACAGCGCGGCGCTCAAGTCCATGCCAATTCCACATGACAGAACCCAACTTTAATGAAATCAGCCCAACGGATCACTGTGACTCAGTTTCCTTATTTATTAAAAAGGACCATGATTCCTGTAGCCTCAAGGTCTCTGCACAACTGAGTAAACAAGAGGAACTTAAAAGTAAGTACCCAGCACGAGCAGCTCTTTAGCCACGGGTGTTCTACGAACACAGAAGGTAGGAGCCTTTCTTCTGGGACTTTCTTGGGACCCAGAGGAGGAGGCATATACCAACTTCTTTTATGGGAGGCACCGGCCTGCTGCCAAATCCTGAGGAGCAGTATGTCTTCCTCCTGCCCACAAGGGCTTTCCTAAATCCAAAGGCAGCTTTTAGAGCCAGCCACACAGAGTGAAGGGGAAGGACCACCATGTTCTCGGCATCCTCGTCTGTAACACTGCCTGATAAATGTCTTCTGCGTTTATGATTCCCTTACAAAAAGCCTTGATTTCTTAAATCAGACAGTCAGATTTGTGCCGTTCATTCTATTCCCCATTGTCGCCTGGGCTGCCAGACACCTCAAAACTTAATGTAATATGCAATTGCCGTCTCTAAAATATCCTGGGTTTTTAGAATCATTATCTCTGCTCCTTCTTCGATACAGTTTTGAGCTTTTGTTTTGTGTCTTACTAAATACATGCCAGGCTCAGAGCGAACATTAACTTCCAGTTCAGCTGGGAGAAAAAGGATCCTACAATGTTTAAGGAGCTGGAAGTGGCCCAAACTCATTAATGAAATGAATCATAGACCAATATTCCTAATCAGGGTTCTTGTGGTGTTAGAACTATCCCAAAAGGGAAACAAAAAGAAAACTGGTTCTATGCAATGTGCGCCTTCTCTGCCCTGCTCACCTTACGTGACTTATTTCATATAATCCCAACAACCACCCCATGAAATCATTCCACCAGTCCCTAGACCCCTCAGATGCCTCATCTGGAATCTGGGAACAGGTTTCTTATTCAAGTTCTCACGTTAATGAGTGGTGCTGAGATTCCATACAAGGTATATCAACTTCAGAGCATATACTCGGCCACTGCCAGAGAGCACAGTGCTTTTGTGCAAACGGAGCAAGGCACCCTTCTGGGAGGACCCAGCCCACAGCGGCAGGGCACCGTCTCCTGCAAATAGCACAGAAGGTCTGGAAGGAGCAAGGCCAGAAGCTCTTCTACTTTACTCTCAGAAACAGCCTGAGATGAGCAGAGGCTCATTCTCCCCCAAGATCCTTGCTCTCCTTTGCTTTCTGGGCCACAACGCTAGACCACATCTCAGTCCTCATGCACCAGGTAGGACCAGGTGCCAATACTTGCAATGAAATAAGGGCAGGTACCATGTAAGCCACTTGTGACTTGCCTGCAAATTGCTTCTGTCCCTTTCTCTCCCCTGCCCCCACCCCAACTGAATGGAATACTCTGAGCTCCTGAGAAAAGTGTGGACTCATGAGCTGGAAGGATGTTCCAGTCGCTGAATGACTTTGCAGAGCTGAGCCCATCCCATCTCTTTCAAACTGCATTGGACTGTGACTGAAATTAAAAATACAAATTGACTGTGTGTAGACCCCTGAAGTTTTGGAGGTTATCAGTTATCTGTTAACTTACCCTAATGCTCACCTTTTAACAGGCTGCCGGTAAAGATTCAAATAACCTCTGATTAAAAGCAACAAGGTTCTGATTCAAGAGGCTGGAGGCTGTGGGGAGACAATTCCATTTTCTTGTTCCTCTAAGTACAATTCTCTACAAATCACCCCTCCCCGAAGCCCAGCCTTCAAGAACATTTCAAGTTAATCTGCCTTCCCAATCCATCTATGAGTCATAGAACTGCAGGGTGTGGGAGCTAAAAGTCACCTCTGAGATAATTATTACAAATTTTGAGGATAAGAACACCAAGGCCCCGGTGCATGGCTTGCCAGGTCTCAACGCCAAGGCTGACACCCAAAGCTGGTGACTCAGGGTCCGGGGCTCTTGACGGTCCCTGAATGCACAGCAGCTTAAAGTGTGGGGCAGGTGAAGGGAGCACAGCCCTGCGGGCAAGCCTCGCTGGGAGAGCAGGCAGAATTCACGGGGACGCAGGTCCGGGGATGGAGACTGTGGGCACCCCGCCCTGCACCCACTGGCCAGGACCTCTGCGTTCCGCCAGTAGAGTTGGCACTATGGCTACGATCCCCCTCGTCCATGGCCCCAGTCAGTGCCCCTTTTAAAGCCCCTTTGAGAAGTGCGCTATGCCCTGGCACGTCCCCACATTGTCCAGGCAATGGATCATGCCTCCGTGCAGATGTGATGTCACTTCGGAAAGGGACACTTGTGCCTACTTCTCTTTCCCACCAAGCGCTTGGCGCGCAGCTCCCCAGATTGCGCCTCCCCTTCCTTCTAATCCACTGATGACGCGAAAATAAAGAAAGTCCTCTCTCTAAGGGCCTTCTCCCCTTTTTAAGAATTTAGTCTCCACTTCTCTATGAAATTAGCATTTGTCCTCTCTAATTGTGTTTGTGGCAATGTCAGAATAGGAAAAAAAAGGAAACCAAGAGAAAAGAAAAGCTTCCATCTGAGTGACACCGGAGTGGAAAATGAGGAATGGGAGCAGCCAGTGGGCTTGTTCCAGCCTCTCTGCATGCTGCTTGGAACAAAAGCTTGCTGGGGACAGAGAGTGGCCTGGTGGTGGCCGGCAGTGCACTGAATGGGGAGCCAGGGAGCAATTGTAATTCCATTCTCTATTCAAAAGGTAATTTTCCCTGTGATGGCGAGAAGTCTCTGTCTGACAATGAGTCTCAATTTTCCCTGGCTCTGTAAGTGACTAAATAGTCATGGAAAGTCACAGATGACATTTCATCTCCTCAGTTCACTCTGCAGAGGAGCAAACCCAGGCCCCTGGAGGGCCAGGACTCACCTGAAGTCACACAGCTAAGAGGTAGCAGGGGCGCGGGGAAGCTGAGCTTCCCTTATATAGGAAATGTACCTGCCAAGCTGCCTGGGGGAATCCAGAACAAGCAACGTTTTGGAGTGCTCCAGCCACAAGATTTTAGGAGTCAGAGGCTATGGTTTCATTGAATATGGAGCAAGGGTGTTTCAGATGAGCCTGGGCTCTGGGTCAGGAGACTCCGGATTCTAGACTTGAAGTTCCTTTGCGGCTAATGAGCCTGATCAACCTGCTTCATAAGATTATCATGAAGATTTGATGAAATGATACAGGCCAATTTTTTATTTTACCTGGTTTCTAGAGAGGAGACTCTTAGAGGGAATCTCATTCAATTGCTTTATTTCATTTGAGAGTCTTTTACAAAGTCAGGACTCAGAGGAGGTAAGTGACATGAACTTCAGAACTCTGTTCCCGAAGCCAGCATAGCCGCATGTTGTTTGCCCCAGGGATGGGGCCCCACACAGGAAGATGAAAACACCAGACTCAGAGCATGAAAGGAGTCTCAGTGCTGAGGCGAAGGTGAGTGGGGGGTCCCAGCTGCTGCTTAGGGACCCCATTTCTCTTTACCTGCCCTTCAGCTTCATGTTTTATCCAAAGTCTCCTCCATGCTGATGCCTGCTCTAAAGGGCAGGAATTTGGCTAAAGCCTTCGTGGTCCCTCTAGGTTCAACCACCAGAATTATTCCCAGACTTCCTCTCTGGAACCACCTAGGGAGTGTTTTACAGATGCCAAAGCTTTATACCAAACTCACTGAATCAAATCTCCAGGAGGGGGGCCTAAGAACTTAAGCATTTTATTCATTCTGAATGAACAGATTCTCATGCATATAAAATAAAATCTAAATGCCTTAGCACCTGCATAGGAGCTCCCCACCCTTACTTCTCACCACCACCTCTGACTCCACCTGCTAACTCTGGCCTGCTTTATGCTCCTTATGCCAAACTCATTTCTGCCTCAGGGCCTTTGCACCTGTTTTTCCTTCTGCCTGAAGCAATTCTCTTCCCCATCTTTTGGTGGCCTCTTCCTCTTCATTATTTATAAAATAATTATTTATTCCAGGTCCCAGGCAGCTCGTTAGAGATACCTGCTTAGACCGTCCCATCTTATATGACTTCCAGCCCAACGAGTCATTTTCTATCATCAGAATGTATCCCCAGCAACAACAACTTCTAATATGTCACAGACACTCAATAAATATTTATGAAATAAATGATATGACCCTGTTTTGTCCTAAGATTTTTTGTAGTTGTTGATTAGCTATCCGCCCACATGAGGGAGTTCCCTGAGAACAAACACCTACATATCTTCAGTGACCAGACTTATATGTGACCCATGAGAGGTGCCCAAGGAGTGAAGGGTTCCATGAACCAATATCTGAGAATCCCTGAGCTGGGTCGGTAACCCATTTGGGTTGGTAACCATTTCAATCAACAAGCATTCTAGTACCAGAAGTTGGGGGGAAAACTTAAAGGTTCAAAATACATCCCCTCCCCCTATATTGCACACAGATGACTGGGGGAGGGGAGACATGGACAAATTATTGCAAGGATGTCAATAAGAAATGAACAAGATGTTTTGGAGGTAAAAAGAAATAAGTCACCTGTAATTCAGGGAACCAAGAAGTCTTCAGAGGATGGTTGAATATGGCCTTAAAGGACAAAGTAAAATTGGAGGGTGGAGACATGGGAAAAACATTCAAAGAAAGCACAGTTTGAAGGCAGAAGGCGTGTGGAAATAAAGGTTTCAATGAGTGAGGAGAGGGGCGGTGATGAGGCCAGAAGAGCTGGTTGAGGCCAGCTCAAGCGGAGTTTAATTTTGATCAATAGGCTAATCATTCCGAAACTATTCAAGTGGAGAACTAGCTCTACTTGAGGATCACATATTCAGTCACACAGAATGTCTGTGTTTTCAGAGTCCATATTTTTGTTCCAGAAACATGAGACAGAGAGCAGACATCACAGTTTTCAAAAGCAAATCATTTCTCTGTCTCACTGGCCATCATTTGCTAAGTGCATTTTTAAGTTGATTAGAAAACATAAGAAAAGGGGGGCCTCCCTGGTGGCACAGGCAGTTGAGCGCAGCACTGTGAAGCTGTCTACACCAGTTGGATCCCCACGGAGCGCAGAGCAACCCAAATGGTGCGGCAGACCTCTCTTGTCTCACCCACTGCTCCCCTCAGCAGTGTATTTCAGTCAGTCTGCCTGTTCTGCTCCCCACTCTGTCTCTGGTGAATCCTCTCACCCTCCCGCACATCTGGCCTGTACCCCGGTTCTTGCATAAATAAATAAATCTTTTTTTAAAAAAAAGAAAACATAAGAAAAGGTAACTGTATTACATACACAATGCTTTTCTCATGAATTTGCTATGTACTATATTGATGGCAACAGCGTCTACCAGGGACACCTGTCCCCGGCAGGTAACACAGGTGTTCAATCCAGGTCTCCAGGGTTCTCTGCAGTGAGGGAACATCTGATGGATGCAGTTTTAGAAGCCATAGAGAAAACAGTGAACAGCTTATTTTAATGGGATTGGGCTATTAGGAAGGAAGATAAGCAGCAGCTAACTTTCAGATTGTAAAAGGTGGAGACTGGAGGTAGAGGGTGATTCAAGAGGAGGCCAACTTACCTATGAGTCTCCATGGTGCAGGGCAGAAAGGTCATCATCTGTGGGAAATAAGACTTTATGAACAGAGGCATGAATCTCACCCCAAATGCACCCACATCCTACCCCAGCTCTGAAAAACACCAACCCAGTGACACTCCATAGATACAGTGACATGCTAGTTTTCAACTACTGAATCCTTATCACCAGGAAGGGAGAGATTCTTGAATGAACTGCATGCAGGCTTGGCCCCACACCTTTTTAAACACCTAACCATATGGTCAGTTTCCTTCTAGAATTTTCCTATGTCAATTAGAATGACAAAGCCATGTATTCTTTTTATTTCTCTACTCTCTCTATTATTCACACTTGTGTCATAAAACATTGTTCTAAAAACATGACTTTTAGTTGTCACATAATATTCCACTCTAAGAGTGTCCTATAATTTAGCATCCTCCCAGGTAGTGGGCTGCAGGGTTTTTGTCTGCTGTGGTCAGCTGCCCTGTTCTCATTATTACAGAGTGGTTCTTTTTTTTTAAAGATTTTATTTTATTTATACAAGAGCTGGGGTACAGGCCAGAGGCACGGGAGGGTGAGAGGATTCACCAGAGACAGAGTGGGGAACAGAACAGGCAGCACAAAAAGCACTGCTGAGGGGAGTAGCTGGCAAGACAGGAGAGGTCTGTCTTGCCATGTGGGAATCTCCCTGGCCAGCCAGGAATGGAACCCATGCTGCAGAGGCTGCAGACAGCTTCACAGCACTGAGCTCAACCAGCTGCACCACCGGGGAGGCCCTACAGAGTGGTTCTTAAGAGAATGTAGCAAGCACATAGTTCAGAGGGGAACATGAACTTGGTGCTCAGGAATTTAAGGGCACTAAAGGCAGGGATTTTTGAGGGGGAACTTTGCTCAAAGATTCCCACCCCCAAAAAGACCACAGAGGGATCCAGAAACACTGTGTGAGGAGGCTTTGCTTGCAGCCTCCTTGGGATGCAGGGTTCCAGGTATGAGCTGAAATCACTGGGCAAGAGGTGGGGTCTGTGGCCAGGCAAGGCCATAGTTCCAGGGAGAATGCAAGAGAGGCAGATGGAAATAAGCCATTGCTACAGATGCTAAAAAAACACTCCTGTCCCTGACATTACTTCTGCCAGCAAACTGCCTTATTGATAGAAGAAAAGAAAAAAGAAGGCTCCCTTTTTACACACACAGCTCCTTCTCTGACCGTGCCTGGCCAATCCCTCCTACAATATGCTCTAAATTAATAGCTTCAGGGAGATAATGGTTTATAAAGCAGGAGTTTGTATGCAACCAGAGGAAATGTTCTGCTCCTTATTATACAGCCATATATATTTTTTGCCCTTAGATTAGGAGCAAACAAGGTTAAATGCACACACAGAAACTCACACATGCAGGCAAAGAGGCCACAATTTTCTCCTCCATGACCTGCTGCCTCAAACTCCCTTCTTTGGCTTTGTCTTAGCTGTTTCTCTTGCTTACATTTTTCTCCTTGCCTTATGTTCCTCCTGCTCATTATGCTTCACCCTTGGTTTTTGTTGCCTTTTTTTTTCCTTCTCTCAGTTTTTTTTTTTTTTTTCTTTTCCCATTTCTGTGCTTTCCTGGTTTTCTGATTATTCATTCTGTCTTTCTCTTCGAGGCAAAAAAATAAAATGACTTGATCAAAATAATTTTAAATCATAGAATGTTAGAACTGGAAGGCGCCTCAGAAATCATTTTGTAAAGAAACCGAGGCACATAAGGTAGAGATTGGGCCAAGATGACACAGGTTCCAGCACTTGGGGTTGGGAATCCAGTTTCCTGTCTAAATTTCCATCCCCTTTCCACTGTTTCAAATTCCTTCTCATGAGGAATAGCACTATTTGATACCATGAGTGACCTTCTGTTGTAGGGTGAATTGTGTCCCTTCAAAATTTGAGTGACCTTATTTGGAAATAGGGTTTAGCAGATATAACAGGACAGGCTGCTCCTAGATGTCCAGAAGAGCCTTCACAAAGTGACAGCTTTCAAATGTCACTCTGGCATGGAGATTTTTTTCAAGCTGAGGCCAACCAAGGCCTAGATATCTTTTCCATTCCCTTAACTACCTAGGAAAATGAAAATGAAATAGCTTTTCTATTTATAAAAAAAATCTCTATATGGCGGATAAACATCTAATTAGAGAGTATCTGGTCTTTGTCTTTTAAGTCACCCTTATTTCATTATATGAGTCCCCTTCTTTTCTCCTTAAAGCCCAGATCCCCCTCCCATTGCTTAGCTAGGATACATACCCCTATTCTGCTTTAGCATCTATATCCATATAGACTCTCCATACATATGAATTTATTCTTTTCTCCTACTGATATTAATTTGATTATTTAACCAGACCAAATAAATGCAGAGGGCACAGAGAAACTACATAATTAAGTTCAGATGATGTCAAGCTAGAGTAGGATAGGCCTTAAGTCCAATGACTAGTGTCCCTGTAAGAAGGCCATGTGTAGACACAGGGTCAAAGAGACACACAAGAAGAAGGCACACGACACACCCTAGATCTGCATTTTGACCCAGCCTCTGAGCCCTCTGGAAGTCGCATCAATTGCCAGAGTTACAGCTTGGGGGCCTTCCACACCTGCCCAGGGACAGTGGCTCCCCCAAGTCCAGAGAGAAGCTTTACTTCCTGTGGGAGGAAAGTAGCGGGTAAGGAATGTGGGGGGTGAGACTCTCCAAGCCCAGTGTTGTCTTCCCAGGGCAGCAGAAAACAAGTGGCTCTCCTTGATCTTTGGGGCCTGGTTCACTTTGATTCTGAGTGATTTGTCTGTTCTGGCTTCCAGAAAATTAAAATGTCCTTTATATTTATAACAGAAGCAATAATCCGCCTTAGGTTTTGAAACCAAGGCGGAATAGATTCATTTCTGCTCTCTTGTCAGATGCTAATCTGACTCACTGATAATGAAGTAGGAGAAGGGACTCCAAGGGGGAAACCAGGTTGGTCTGTATAGTCAGAGGATTTGCAAGGGAAGGGGGCTTTAAATTAAAATTAAATATTAGGAGGTGGAGAAATCCAACGTGAAGGATTGGCCTGAAAGTGATACAGGAGTGGATGGGATGGGGGTCAGGGGAGAGACACAGCTGGGCCAGCCTGAGCAGAAAAGAATTGGAGGAAACAGAATAATGATGCAGCGGAGCACGTCTAAAATCAGATTATAGGCTCCCCTCCACCCCGACTTCCCGCCGAATTAACTCTAGGGAGAGCGCAGGGAGGGGTGAGGGCTGCTGCCAGTGGTTTGTCATGAGCAGTTGATTCTTTTTTTAGTTTTTCTTACTTTATTTCGTGAGTTTTGGTTCTTCTAGGTGGGAAGGAGGTTGATAAAACTTAAGGAGTTAAAGGGGAAAGAATGGAAAAAGCAACTGTCAATGTGTGACTCAAGAGAAAGGACAGTCAGACTAGGCTGCCGCTGTCCCACTTCTTGAACTAAAGATTAAATCAAAAGTATTGTCTCTTTATTTCCTTTTCATCCAGAAAACGGGGAGTGCCAGAGAAGTCTCTTCCCAAAATTTCATTTACATGCAGCCGATCCCTGCCCATCGATCCTGTGGGGCCTTTTTGTTCCTTAGTTTGGGGGAAGTTAAAGGTCTTTGAGATGGTTTCAAATCCCACAGAGTGAGATTTGAGTATGTCACACGGCATGTATTTTAAGGCCGATCATCCCAAACATAATCTCCAAATTCAGTGAAAACTTAACCTAGTTGTTTGCAGATATTATATGCATGTGTAGCGAGGGGGGACATTTAGATATGTAAACCTGGCCTCCCCGGTGGCGCAGCGGTTGAGCGCTGGGTTGCGAAGCTGCCCGCGGCCTCTGCGACGCCGGTTCAATCCTTGGCTGCTGCCCGGCCACCGGAGGAGGGTCCCACATGGCGCGCAGACCTCTCCTGCCGCCCGCTGCTCCCCTCAGCAGTGTACTTCGGTCCTTCTGCCTGCTCTGCTCCCCGCTCTGGCTCTGGTGGATTCTCTCACCCTCCCGCGCTTCTGACTGTACCAAGTACATGTATGAACAAAAACAAACAAACAAATAAATAAATAAAAAATACACTCCTCTAAAAAAAAAAAATAGATATGTAAACCTGTCCCAGTGCCAAATGACTCTACATGTAAGTTCCTTCTAGACACTGAGCATATCCATCACCTGGGCAAGAGGCTGCTGCCGGCGGTTTGTCATGAGCACTTGATTCTTTCCATAGTTTTTCTTACTTTCTTTTTTTTTTTTTAAAGATTTATTTACTTATTTATTTATTTATACAAGCACTGGGTACAGTCAGAAGCGCGGGAGGGTGAGAGAATTCACCAGAGCCAGAGCAGGGAGCAGAGCAGGCAGAAGGACCGAAGTACACTGCTGAGGGGAGCAGCGGGTGGCAGGAGAGGTCTGCGCGCCATGTGGGACCCTCCTCCGGTGGCCGGGGAGCAGCCGGGGATCGAACCAGCGCTGCAGAGGCTGTGGGCAGCTTCGCAACCCAGCGCTCAACCGCTGTGCCACCGGGGAGGCCCAGTTTTTCTTACTTTCGTTCATGAGTTTTGGCTCTTCTAGGTGGGAAGGGAGGTGGACAAAACTTTATCGAGTTAAAGGGTAGCCATCTATGCCACCCTCTGGACAATAGGCTAGTCCCGTCCTGGCATGTCCTATCCTTTCCATTTATCCATGACAAGAACAACTGGGTCACCTCACTCTTCTTCATGGTCTTAGTTTGGCCTGCTATAACAAAACACCATATTGTGGGCTACCTATCTAATACTTTTTTTTTTTAAAGATTTTTTTTCCAGGTTTCTGGTCATCTTTATGAGTTGGAGCTTCTCTCTGTGCCCTTTCAAATGCAGTTCCTATAACTTAATGAGAACATGGTCTTCCTTCCTTCCTTCCTCCCAACATCTTCCACACTGCCACCACCAAAACAATTGTTGCAAAATATACATGCATCAAGTGACTCCTAACGTGGCCAAACCTACCAATGACGCTCTACCTCCTACAAGAAAATACTCCTTAGCATCCTGCCCAACCCCCACCATGTCTGATTACTCCAGGAGCCCCTAATCACTCCATGATCCATGATCCATTCTTCATGGCAGGGAAACAGTTGTATAACCTCCACCTAATTATATTTCCTATTATCAATTCATTAATGAATCCTCATTGTACTTAGAATAAAATCCATATTCCTCCCCAAATCCTTCAAGTTTTGTCTGATCTGACCCCTGCTGCCTCTCAATCTCCTGCACCCCCCTCCCATCTCAGCCAACCTCAGCCTCTTTCAGGTCCCCACACAGGCTCATCTCTTCCCTGTCACACAATCTTTTCCTCTACATGGAATGCTCTTCCCTCCCTCCGCCCCTGACAGGCTCCTTCTCATTGTTCGAAGTCAGCTTAGATCTCACCTCCTCAGAGAGGCTTTCCTTGACTACTACATGGAAAGCACTGCCTTCCCTCAACACACAAACACACACACACACACATTGTACTCTTTCAGCCCACTTATTTTTCATTGTAGTACTGTATCAGATTTGTAACTTGGGAATTTGTTTATGATGTATTGTTTTACTCTCCCACTAGAATGTAACCGCTACAAGAAGAGAAACCATGGTAGCTTTTTGGTCACTGTATACCCAGTATCTAGCTACTATTTTGTACATAGAAGATGCCCAAAATGTATTTACTGGATCAATGATAATTTCAAATAGCCTTATCACCTATTCTCCTCCTGTTCCTACTCATTCTCTAAGATCAAGCTTCCAGTAGAAAGACACCCTGACATCAGCAACAGAGGTCATCATGCCCCATTTAGGCAGGGAAAAATGACTGGATCGCCACTCTGTGCCAAGCATGATGACAGACACTGAGAAGACAGAGACAACTCCACATACACCCCTTGACTTCCAGGAGTCCACAGCGTAATAGAAGAGATGGGCTCATCAAGAGTTTATTAAAACAAACTGTCGAATACATGTGGATGACACTGAGTTACACAGGATATCAAAGCAAGACAAGCAGATACTTGGGAGGTTTAGAGGAATGATAGCACAGGAGCAGAGAGCAGGCACTTTTCTACTCCCACTGCACCTGCAGTGACCAACCATTACTATTATTCATTTCCTTTTTGGTGTCCCGGCTAGAGTCCTCTTTCACAGTGTCCATCCCGGAGGAGGAATAACATGGGGATAAACTCCCCACGATTTGCACTCCGCCTTGGGTAGATTTGGGCTCTTCTGCTCTCTGATGTTTACATCCACACAAAAGACTCCCCTCACTAAAAAATAAAGTCCTCCCTGGAGAAAATCCAGCTATTTATTGAGTGCCACCTGCCACATGGGTTCATTCAGCCCTACATTTTTCCTTTATGGTCAACATCATTTCAACCACAGCTGATGTCCCATCCAACCCTCCGAAGTGTTGAGAAATGAGAAGCAATAAATTGCCATCCACTCTCCCAGCTCTGGCTCACTGCCATCGCCACTGCCTCAGCCTCCACACCTCAGAAGAAAGACTTACAGGAGCCACAGATGATGCCTAACTTCAATTAGGCCCTGCTGGCAAATTAGTCACGCAGGGTGACATTTTCCAATCATGGAACATTAGCATCCCCCCTAATTATGAATTTGTGGAGCTAACATGTTTGGGAGCAAACAAGACCAGGGATCTCAGATTCTTGAGAGTGTGTGTGTGTGTGTGTGTGTGCATGCACACACACATGCGCACACACAGACACAGGGACACGCACATATATGTGAATGCATAAGTATGCACCGGACCATGACACAATGGAATTTCTCTCTTCTCTAAAGTTCACAACACTGACATGTTTAAAAGTTGACTTTGCATTTTGCTTAGAAGGAGAGAAGAAAATCATGTGAATGAAATCCCTCAATCTCAAGAACATTTCTAAGAATTTCGCAGATGAAGAGAATTGCAGAAAACAATGGCCAGAATGCTGAGAGCATTAAACCTGTCTGAGATAAAATTGGCTGTTCTTTCCATTCAGGTCTGGCAGCCAAGGGCTCGCACTTGGGGGTGAGATGTAGTGGGTTTCCTGTGCCCCACACCCACCCTGTGACTTTGTGGGCACCAATGAACCTGAACTCCCCTCCCTCACCTGTGAGGTGGAAACATCTACTTCTTATTCATTTATTCTATAAAGATTAATTGAGTGTCTACTCCATGCCAGGCATTGCTCAAAGCCTGTTCAAAGTGGAAAAGCACATATCAGCGCATCTGTACACATCTGGCTGATGCATTTACCTCTTTCACTTGAGGGATGTGTCAGGTGTCACGACAGGAACATTTGTTATCCAATGACCAGCAGGTGGGGGCTGCCTAATGAGGCTGGCTGAGGGTCCTCCTTGGTTGGACAGCAGCTCTTTCAAAGTTAAGGGTCTGTTCTTAGCCTCTCTCCCTGCTGGAAATCCCCAATAATTGAATATTACATACGTTTATGTCACTAGAAACAAATGAAGGTTTAGAGAGTATAAGAAACATTTTAAGTCTATTAATAAGTAATATTGGCATTCCCACATTAAAGGTAAGGCAAATAAGGAGAGAATAAAGTGTTTGTATGGTGTATTCTATGTACACACATACATGTGTGTTTATATAAATGTGTGTATGTACGTATGTGCATGTGTATATGTGTGTGTTTACATGTTCACATGTGTGTGCACATACTCTTTCATAATCCACATTCATATCTTGTTTATTTCAAAGTTACTTTAAGGGATATATAACTATGTAAATTCCCTAGCTAAGGGTCTAGCACACAGTGGACATCCAAAAAGTATAATCTCTTATTAATTTACTACTTTTGCTTTGTGATGACCTGAGTTGATGACAAGCCTGATTCTTTCATGCCATATCATCCAATACTGCATTTCTGGGGACCACATCTGCACTCACAGTAATACTAAGATAGAACTCCACCCATTTTCTTCATAACACCACCTTGTCATCCCACCTGTGATGCCACTTGCTCTTCCATAACAGGATCCAACATACCTTGCCCTGGAGTGCCTGACCCAGTTCATTCCTGGGACAGAGATGGCCACTATCTTGCCAGCGAGCCTGCACTGCCTCTGTCAAATATGTAAAACATAGTTACGCATTTGGATTTGCTCTTTGCCATGTTCTCCTTCCTCCCATCTGACATCACCTCTCTGTGCACACTCCACTAGGACACCATAAATCATAGGAGCTGTGCTGCTAGCTGGGATTCATCTCCTTCCCACCCATGCTCCACTGCTCCAAGCACAGTGCTTCTGCCTCACAGCCACAGGCAGGAATGCTAGACCAATGTATATTTGACTTATTGTTCTCTTCCCTTCTGAGATGCATCAGAGGAAAATATACCAACTAGAGCCTGGCCCCCTCCCATGGCATGCTGCCAGCCGCAAAGATGTCATTGGAATGTCTCGTCTCTTTTTTTAATGCCGCTCCCTGTCACCACAGATTGATCTGCCAGTTAAATATTTAGACATGTTCATCCACCTTTGTCATAAAATACCACTTGACTTTGAGCAACGAGCAAGGAGGTACTGAGGCTGTAGCTGCTCCCTGCCTGGGACACAGAAAGAGGGAGGTAAGACTAGAAGAGAGATCCAGCCCCTGGTCCACATAGCTCCGTCAAAATCCAACCAATTCAACCTCAACACATTCAGCACATCCGACTCCAAAGTCTGAGAAGGGCTGCAAAGTGGGGGGCCATTTCCTCTCCTTACACGGCCAAGTTCATGAGTCCTGTTCAGTCAGACGCGCTAGCCCCCGTCAGTCCATCCAGTCCTGCCCTGGCTTCCCAAACATCAAATGGCTTTCGTATCAGTTAGCTCATGGGAGAGTCGTGGGATCCCTATGCAGGAGAAAAGTGACAGCAATGTGGAGCCACATCCATTATCTCAGTCGATTGTCACAACAACGCCCCTGGGATAGGAATTAGTATCCCAAATTATAAGCAAGGAAGCTGATGGTAACAGAAGTTCAATGGACCCTGAGCCCAGGATCACTTGGGAGGGTGAGTGGTGTCTGTGACTAGAAATGCACTGTCCCACCTCCCAAGGATGTACTGCTCGTTTCAACAACTGTCCACAGAGATCACCATCAAAGTGCACCATCTAGACTCATTTTTGGCCACCTTAGTAAAAAGGGGGAAAAAAATCCTCTTTATGCCTCTGTTAAATGTGCAGAGGCTCAAGAGCTTTCTTGGGCAATGAGGTATGTTCCTGACCACAGGAAGGGGTCAAAAGCCAAAAGACAGACCCACTCAGTTCCCAGCTTGAATGTTTAAATTCTAAGGTGCTTTTCAGAGCAGTGGCCATCAAAGCCCAGGGACTCTGCTCTCCACTGACTACAGAAGATGGGGGCGGGGGTCATTACCAACTCTTCAAGGGCAGCCTGGAAGGACTTTGGACAAGGTCAGGGCAAGGTGGTCCCACAGTGGGCCACAGAGGACAGCAGGAGCTTGTTGATGCTCCCAAGTCCATTGTATCTCATACCCAGTGCTTACTTTAATAGCAAAAAAAAACCAAAACCCAGTTTGCAAAGCAATCCTTTCTTTTGGTCCCCTATTCCAGGAACAAGTAGGTGTTCTTTCATGTAAGCAGTTGGGAGGAGAGGGAACAGTACATTGGAACTGCCCAAGAACAAGGCGGAGGTGAGTACTGCATGGGACTAAAGGCTCCCCAAAAACTGATCACCCAGTTAGCTCCCGGGGAAGCTCTGAATGGGAGCTTCTCGTAGCACAGATGATATCATTGATGACAAAGGACAACACTGTTCCACCACCCAGGGACATGTATTTGTTCCATCATTTACTGACTTAGTGACTTTGAGAAGTTAGACTGTATTCGTGAGCGTGACCCACCTATCTCATTGTTTCGAGGAGTAAATGAGATCATGTCTTTAAACTGCTGACAATGGTGCCTAGAGCATGATGGGTACTAAAAAGTATTAGGTGTATGTGGTCGCCATTAGCAGTAATATATATATGATGCCTCTGTAAGCTGAAGAAGTATGCATTTTCTCAAACGTGCTGTTTTAATGAATGAACTATAAGCTCATTAAAAACTGTTACTGACTAGTGAGCCTTATTGTAATTATGTTTTCTCAATCAGCAAGCGCTCAGACTACAGCTAGTCCCACATTGAGTTTCCTTTATTTTCAATTAAAAGAATCCAGATTCAAATGAGATCGAGAATCACTAATATGTATCACAGTGTTGTCTTAACATCGACTTACAGTCCATTGCAGTTATCACTCAAGTGCAGAGTTAAGAACTTGATCGCTAGCATTTTCAAAGAACGATGCTCTTTCTATGTTGCCCTTTGCTTCTGTTGCTTACAAAGAAAATAGGGATAAGTCATGGCGTCAGCAAGCGTTAAATATCCCCATCTGTCCTGCTTACCCTGGGAGTTTTGCTCACCTGGATTTTTCTCTCCTGCCCATGATGGATGACCAGGAGCCACACTGTCAGATTGACTTCCAATCCATAAATAGCTCTGCCACTTAGATGCCATGGGGATAACATTAATGCCAAACACAAAAGGTGAAATAAAAAGCCTTTAGCAACTGAATGGCCCTTAGATTTCAGAGCTATCGATCCGGTGGAGCCTGCTAAGTTATTATGGTTACAGTTCTGCTCAGAGAAACCTGTGATCTAAGAAAAGTTAGCGGAAGTCACAGTCACCTCTAACTACAAAGTACAGCCAAGAGGCTATGGGAACAGCCCCACCATATTGCCATACCCCCAGGGCTGCATTCATTCCTCCACATAGTTTGGGAACAGCTCTGTAGCTCAGTCTCCCCAAGCCAGCAAAAGCTCAAAATGTATGCCACTTCTAAATTCTGTTTCTGATCTCACAAAAACTCTCCAAAGTAGGATAGCTATTACTACCCTTCTGTATAATCATGAAGACATTAAGGACAAGTGATCTGCTGGAAATCAAGCACCAAGTGATTGACAAGCTAGGGCCAGAGTTGCAGTCTCTCCCCAGGTATGGAAGGCACCAAATTGTCGCCTGGACCCTGCATCCATCTCTTTGCATCATCTCCTAAAACCCTCCCAGATTAAAGGCTCAGATTCCAGCTGGCACTGAGCATCGCTGTCACCTAAAATGATTTGTGCTCCTCTCCCCTAATAATCCCCCACACTGCGGGCTCGACTTAGGGTCAAACTGAAGCTGGGGATGAGCACCAGCCATGGTTGATGATACCAGCTGGAGCTCATGAGCAGAAGAGGGTGAACTTGCATGCATCCTCCGTTCTCTACGCATCTGGCTCAGAGGCATGCTGGGGCTGGGTAGCAGATTAACAGAGGGTGGGCCTGTGTATCACAAGAAAAGCAAAAGCTGCCTGCATTTTGGAGCCACTGCTCTCAGCTTGGGTACCAGCTGTTTACAGGAGCTGCTGGGAACACTGGCTAGCCAGGCACCTGGAGAATATGGAAGTTGAGGCAGTCGAGTGCACACACTGCCCACTAATGAATGCAAGAAAGGAGACCCCAGCTCCAGCTTGCTGTCACCAAGCTATCCGAAGAGACCTTGAGGACAACCAGTGGCCAATGCTGTTGGCTTTGCACACTTGGGAAGCTCTCCATATGGTAGGTAGAGGGGAGAGTCATTATCAGGGAGAAAGAGGAGATAAGGGGGGTCTCCCTTGTGACGCAAGGAGTTAAGCACCACACTATGAAGCAATCCGAAGCCTTTGCAGCATGAGTTTGATCCCCGGCCATCCAGGGAGCAACCCACATGGCACGGCAGACCTCTCCTGTCTCGCCCGCTGCTCCCCTCAGCAGTGTATTTCGGTAGATCCACCTGTTCTGTTCCCCACTCTGTCTCTGGTGGATCCTCTCACCCCCCACACCTTTGGCCTGTGCCCCAGCTCTTGTATGCATAAATAAATAAATCTTTTAAAAAAAAAAAAAAAGAGATAAGGGGCTTTCTCTCTCCAATGAGCTTCTCTAACTTTTCCCCAGTGGTTCTCCAATAGGTTGTGTGCTCTGCTCAGGCAATTCATCATAAAGGTAAAGAGAAGGAATCAGAGTGGAACAAACTCCAAAGGAGTGGTGGTTCTCACACCAAGATTCTCCCTTCTCAGGGAGCAGTCCTGAAACCTGGCAATTGGGCCCTGCACCCCGACTGTGGCTGATGGGTCCATCTGTAGACCTTGAGCAAATCTGGGCCAAGCACATATTCCTCCAGCTGGAGCTTTGTGCCATTGGATAGTCAGACCCCAAGCTGGGTAACTGACAATCGAACTGCGTAGTGGCTGTGACAGGGGCGGGGGCCCAAGTCCTCCTATTGTGGGGTCTCCAGACACATCTCAGTTTTGAGACTTGGTTTTGTAACATCTTTTTTGAGTCCAGGTGATACCCCTATATTAAAAAATAATCCCCTTTTGCTTAAGTCAGCCAGAGCTGGCGTCTGCTCTTTGAAAACAAATAAACCTCTTCATTATATGCATGGAATAACCATTTTCAACTCTTCTGCATTGCTTTCTTCATAGATTATAATGCATAAAGAAAAACTGGCTCCTTTCATCAGTATCCTGGACAAATTCTTTTAATAAAAAACATTTTTTATAATTAGTAGAAAGCAGTGATTTTCCATATTCCATGAATGTAAAAGAAATGTTGGTAGGGAAAGAGAAGAAGCGTTACTTAAGAAAGGGTCATCATAAGTTCCAAAATTCATTCTTGGAGGGATTTTTCTGTTTCCATTAAAAGTGGGAACAGTCAGGGTCTCTCTAGTGATGCAGGGGTTAAAGACAGTGCTATCAAGCTACTGCCAGCCACTGCAGCATGAGTTCGATACCCACTGGCCAGGAAGCTACCCACGTGGTGCAGCAGACCTCTTCTGCCTCACCTGCTTTGTTTCAGTAGATCTGCCTGTTCTGCTCCCCACTCTTTCTGGTGAATCCTCTCATATACACACCTGCACCTCTGGCTTACACCCCGTTTTTGTATGCATAAATAAATAAATCTTTTTTTAAAAAAATGGGAAAAATCCAGCAATTTGGGAGTAGGCCTCAGAGGTGAAGCCCTCGAATGTAGGTTGGGAAAGCCCCAATTCCAATTCAAGTATCTCCCACCTCGCTTGACCTTGGGGAGGCAGTCTGGGCCACAGGTTCAAATGCCCTTCTCAGTCTGGGTGTCCTCACTGGCTGGCAATACCTCCCGTACCTGTCCCTGCAGGTACATTGCCTGATGTCGCTGCCTAGGATGGTCAGATTCTGAGTGATTCCAGCCACATCTGAACCCTGGCTCTGCAAGAAACTTGAGCAAGCTACTTCAACTCTTGGAGCCTCATTATCCTCATCTTTAAAAGGGGGAGTAGTAATTTAAGCCACAGGGTTTTTATAGCAATTAAATAAAAATATAAGGCACTTCGAAAAGTACCTACCAATAAGTAAGTGCTCAAAAGAGGTAGCTGCTGTTGTTCTATTATTGTCTAGCACCACTCCAGATAAGATCGTTAGCTAGAGAGAGTGTGATAGGAAAGGCGTTCTAGAAGCAAGACTTAAAGAAGTTTTTTGAAAAACGGTGTATTTTTATGAAGGATCTGTTATTATCCTCTAGGACTAATTAGAAAAATGATGAAACACTTAACACTTGCCTCCTCTGATAAATCCTAAGTAGGGTTATTAGGTGGATCAGCAGGAAAAGAGGTAGAAGTGATTTTCTGAAAAACTATGTAGTAGACTAAGGGCATTTTTGACACTTGAACCACCAAAAGTTAAGTATTCTTGTCATGGAGTATGGAGACCAAGATGAGGTTAAAGTGGTAATTAATGACCTAAAAGGATGAGATAAAAAGGTACTCAATTTGAAGTCAGACATTTTTATTTCTCTTATTATCATTCTATATTGTTGCCTCTTGTTTTATCTCATAATTAAGAACTGGTAGTTATAGTGACAAAGAGTTATGTTTCTGTAGAAAATGGTTCATTTCTATTTCATTCCAATAATTCATGTGCTAGATAATTCCAAATTTTTTGGGCAACTGCACCAATCACCTGGTAAAGGCTGCTATGTCCGATATTTTATCATTTTTTTTCACTTCATGGATTATTTCATTTCATTAGTTCATTTAATGCAAACAACTCTATATGGCAGGTATTGCTACCCTCATTTTACAAGTAGAGACATAAGAACTTGCTTCAATTTATGTCGCTGGGCAATAATTATGAGCTAGCATTTTGTTGAGAGCTTTCCATGCGCTAAGCACTGTAGAAAACATTTTTTTCAAAAATAACCCCTTTTCATCTTTTTAGCAACATATTGTTATTGTTCTCCTGTTTTTTACAGAAGAGGAAACAGACTTACAGAGGCACAGAAATTTATCAACTTCAATGAGGGAGTCATGGGCTGCATTTGAACTTGGCTCTTGGGACACTTGATGTCTGTGCTGTAGTAAAGCAAGATCTGAGCCCAGATCCTCAAGAAGGGGGTACCCTTTTCCCCAACTCCTGTGTGCCTTTTATGTCTCAGCAGGAAGGATCTGCCTGTCTACTCTTGGTTCAATATACTATTTGCCTGGTGAAGGCAAACTTCTCACTTGCCTGTTTTCAAAACAAAAACATTTTCAGAGTATTTGTGAGCAGTTCATTCTGTTACTCAGAGGGCCTGGCAGGGCTCTGCAAAGTCTGGACAATGGTTGTGCAAAGTTAAGGGTACTTAGAAAGAAGCCTAGGGTTTCCACAGCCAAGATTCCCTGCAGAGGCCCCTGCACACCGTCTTACCCCACCTCCCCCTCCCAGCAACTTCAACTAGAGCCAATCAGAGAGCTCGGGTAGATCAGATCGGGCCCCCAAGGAAAACTGCTGAGAACTGTCTTTTCAGTTAACAGAAATCTTCAGTAGAGGAATTGGAGGTGTGAGGCTTATTACAGTTTGCAGCCAGGACCGTAACAGTAACGACGCTGGCAAGGCCAGGCTAAAAGCTCAGGCTCTGGCAGTGTTAATAGTACCTCCCACCAGATACCCCCGCCTTCTTCTGTATTTTCTTTTATCTTGCTTATTATTGTGTGTCCTTATTCCCTTTGTGCCAAAACTAGTCTTGCGTCCCCTTCAACAAAGGGAGCATTTTTATTTTCTTAGTGGCATAGAAATCTAAATGAAACAGCGGGGCTCGCAAGTCAGAAGCAAACGTGGTTTGCCTCCAGGGCTGGTGCAGTGCTGTCGGTGGGCACTGGTGTGGTTCTGAGCCTCTGAGACCACAGCAGAAGCCCACCTGTCACTCTGGCTGCCTCATGCTCACACAGACCCACCAGGGAGCTGGCTGCATGGCGGGGAGGGACCCCAGCATTGAGCTGGCTCCCGGGAGAGGCTCTGTGCTGGAGATCTCCCTCCTGCAGATCCTGAAAGCTGGATCCAAGCAATACGCATAGCTCATGAGTGGAATAAAGAGGCAATTGTTGTTTTATTTTTTTTTTTTATCTGTCTGGCAGAAAAGTCCTTTGATCTAAAGACCCAGATCCAGATGTCAACCACAGCTGAGGACACCTGTTATAGCCCAATACAATGCTCAGAACAAGGAAGCCAGTCACAAAGATGAACAGAACTTTTCAGCTCTTCTTCCATCCCATCTGTTTGTACTCCTGGAAATGTAACTGGGGGAGGGAGGAGGTGTGCCTTTCTGGACTGGGCGCTGTGTAGTTTTCTGGGACATTGAAACAGAGTTAGGATTTCTCCAGGATCCTAAAAAGCCACCCCTTGCCACACAGCCTGCCCAGCAGCAGAAGCAAAGCAGTATAGATTAGAGGGGTGCTGGCAGGCTAATGGCAGGGCTCTCCCCAGAACTCTGACACACATACACCCACTCACTCTCGTCCCCTCCCCATGGGGTCCCTTGCTAATGAGAACAGATTTATAAGGCTGCTCCTGAGAGAAAGCTGCTCAGCTGTCAACCAGGCTTCCCCCAGATTCTCATGGGGCCTCCAGTTTCCAGAGCCAAGAGGCAGGTTTGACTCACTGTATACACTACACTAGGAGTTCTGAGGAGGGACAGATGCTGTGCAGGGTCCCTGGGACACAAAGAGGACCGGGCCAGCCCCCTTAGGGGAACTCACAGTGGGGGGAGCCAGACACTCACACGAATAACTTCAGACCAGCTGCAGCTGCCTACCTGCGCCAGGCAGGCTGACACCCCGAGAGGCGAGGAGGGGCTCCCAGACCATGAAGGAGTTCCTCAAGATGACCCCACGTCAGCCAGCCCCTCTCAAGCATTCACTATGCCGAGCTCCGAGAGTGCAACTTGTCCTTCAAGAAACTGGGAAGAGGTTTCACATCTGTCCCCACAGCTCACTAAAGCCAGAAGAATGTATCAGAAAGAGACCTGGTATAAATCATTTCAAACCTTTTGCATCGATTCAGGCGGATGAGCCTGTTCCCACCAAAACGCAGTCAGCCTGCTTGAGACGATGGGGTCAAAGCAGACTGGGTTCCCCGTGACGCTCCCCATTTCTCAAGAAACAAAAGGCCAGGACCAGGCCCTCCCTGCTTCCTTCTACTCCCGTCACACAACCACATAACAGACAGGCTCCTCCCTGGGCTGGCTGGGGCCCATGGGGAGGCTTCTGAAAACAGAGGTTGCGCTTTTGGGGTGGGGAAAAGAGAGATGATTGATGGCTGCGTATGCATTTCCCCAGGAGGGGCAGGCCTCCAGGGGCCCCCCCAAGGGCGGAGGGTGCAGGGTTCTCTGGAAGGCAGGCCACCAGCCGAGCTGACAGGCCAGCGCCAGTCAGCAGGAGACCCTCCTCCCCCACTCCCAGCCCTGCCTGCCCCCCAAACCTCACCTGTTCAGTGTAGACAGGCAGTTGCCCCCGGATCACTCACCTGCCACAGCCTTCTTCCACCTGAGGTCAATTCGTTTCTTTCCCATTTTCAACTTTGCAGAAACGTGGCTCCCCCCAAGCATGTCAGGGAAGCACCACTTTCCTGGCAGAGGCTCTCTTATTTTACTGTCACAGCCACTTGGGGGTGTGTAGGGCGGCCCCTGGGCAGCTTGTTATCACCATTCAGCCCGGAAAGGGAGGCATGAGGTTAAAAAAATTAGATTAAAACACAACAAAGTCAGGTAAAATAATAGAAAACCTCACAGATGCTGGACTAGGACCCAGGTCCTCCGGTCCCAGCCTTTCGTGCTTCCCACACCTCCCCACGGGGCTTAGCCTCTGGCTGCAGGAATTTGCATGATTTTTTCTGAGGCAGGTAGAAGTGGCAGGAGTTCATGCCTCCTGGGTGATGCTCTGAGGGATAAATGTCCCTTTCTGCCCTCCAAGGCGTGTTCCCACAGCCGCTCAGAAGTTCCAGCGGTGCGGAGCCGCACTGGCCACAGCAAGCAGCCCTCAGCCACTCACTCCTTACTGTCCTTTCTCTCTCACCAAGCATTCCAGAACCACCTCCCTAAGAAATTACTTGCACTGGGTTGGCTTGGAGAGGGCGGGGGGTTCAAACTTGTTGGGGATCATGTCCCCAACAAGAATATGTCAAAGTCCCAAGCCCCAGGACCTGAGACTATGACGTTATTTGAAGATAGGGTGACTGCAGATGTGACTGCATTAGTTAATACGGGGTCCTACTCGAGGAGGGTGGCCCCAATATGAGGGGTGTCCCTATAGGAAGAGGGGAGAGATACCCACTTGTATGACCAGAGGAGAGAGATCAGAGCCATACATCTGCAAGCCAAATATCACCAACACTGGATCCTGCAGAGGTCAGGAAAGATGGTCCCCTAAAGGCATCAGGGGAGCCGGGCCCTGCTGTCACCTTGATTTCAGACACCCCACCTCCGGGCGGGTAGCAGTGCATGTCTGCTGTTGAAGGTGCTCGGTCTGTGGTGTTTTTTTTTGGTTGGGCTTCCTAGACAACTGACCGGGACCTACTGCGAGAGTTGGGGGGAGGCTAGACCCGAATATGGGGATTCGTGGTTGTGCCTGTGAAGCTCCCAGGACATGTGGTCCCCCTGAGGTGGCCAGCAGCTCTGCCCACTAAGAGTGAGGACAGATGCTGCCAGGCTGAACAGACCCTGAGCTGCAAAGCCAGCTGCGGCCGAGGAAGCAGGGATTCTGTGGCCGAGGAAGCAGGGATTCTGTCTGCGCCCACCCCCACCTCCAGCCCCCCTTAAACCTAATACCACAATCCCTTACTGATATTAAAAACTGACAAGGAATTTTGCCACCGGCACTAGCATTTTAATATTGAAAGGTTGTGAAATCTAATAAGAGCTACAAGGAGGTTGATGGGGATGGCATTATATTTTTTTTCTTCCTTCGAGCTTCAATAGAACTGGGATTCAATAAGCAAATGTGACAGAATGTGTAATTTCCCCTTGATCTGCCGTGGTCAGGCATTTCCTGTTTAATAACCTTAAACCAGCAGCCCCCCCTTCCTGTCCCCAGTGCCCCCCCATCTCTCCTCTCCATCTTATCAGAATAATCCTTCATTGGAACGTAGTTCAGACTGGCACTTTGGTGGCACCTTATCACCGCTTGAAGACACAAAGGGAACAAGCTGAAATATTATTTTTCCCCTTTGTGGAAAGGTGTTAATGAGATCTTCCTGCCATCACCCTGCCCGAGACAGTGGGAGTTCCCTGATCCCAGGCTTTCTGGTCCAATCCCAGCTTTAAAATCTGTCCATAAAACAGGGTGATCCTGGCCCACCCTCTGCCCCAGATAAGGGGAGGCCAAAATAGAAAATTTCTAGCTGGAAAGGTCCAAGGAAAGGGAGGAGCCCCCAAAAGGCCTGGAGGCAGGGCTCTAACTGTCCCTAGTACTGGACAAGGGAACAGAACCCCTGCCAGGACATGCCAGGGCAGGAGGGCGGGGGAGCCTCTGGGAGGGGTTTGGGTAGACTGACAAGCAAAAACAAGGTGCATCCTGGGGAGGGGTCCTGCCATGTGCGTAGCCACCCACCCCCAATATCTGAGTCAGGTCTCCTGCTTTCTGACCAGCTGAGACCATGCAGGGCCAGAATGAAATCCTTGGTTCTTGTTTCTGTTTTCTCTGGAGTGAGCCAAAAAAGTGCTTTGCTAGTCCTCAGGAAAGAGATTTGAAGGCTGTGAAATGAAAGTGTCACCATCCATCTGTTAGGGACTAAGCTGTGCCCCCCCAAATTCATCTGTCAAAACTCTGACCTCCCATTGTGGCTCTATTTGGAGAGAGAGCCTTGCAGGAGATGGATGTGTTTAAATGAGGACATAAGGATGGGACCCTGTGTCACCAGGCTGACTGGTGGCCTTGTAAGCAGACACCAGAGACTTGCTCACAAAGTCAAGGCCATGTGAGGACACAGGGAGATAGCAGCCAGCTGCAAGCCAAGGCCTCTGGAAAAACCAAACTTTGACAGTAGATATCAGGCCTCCAATACTATGAGAAAAATTCTGTTATTTCAGCCACCCAATCTGTGGTATTTTCTTATGGCAATCCTAGCAGGCAATGATACATCCATCATTCTTATTCCAATTCCCTCACTGAAGCCCAGAGAGGGGAAGCTATTTGTTCAAAGTCACATTGCTCATGGTAGAATCAGAATTGAAAATCCAGGGCACATTTTTACTTTCTCAAGAAGTTTCCATACTGTTTTGCAAAAAGACTACATCAACTTGCATTCCCACCAATAGTGGATGAGAGTTCCTTTTTCACCACAACCTTGTCAACATTTGTTGATTTCCAGCAATATTTCTATTAGGTACTTATCTGAAAATTCTAATACAAAATGATTTATGTACACCTGTGTACATAGCAGCACTCACTGTCCACAATTACCAAGTCATGGAGCCAACTAAGTGCAGTTCAACAGACGAATGGATATCCAATGGAATACTACACAGCTGGGAAAAAGATGGAATAATGACTGTTGGGACAAAATGCATAGACTGAGAGGTAATTATCTTAAGTGAAATAAGTCAAAAAGTGAAAGATAGATATCAGATGGTTTCACTCACCTGTGGAATATATATAATCCAAAACCCATAGACAGGAAAAGTATGGTAGGAACAAATCTTGAACTTAGTGAAAGAATTTAATGATTACCAGAGGAAATCAAAGGAGAGAGGTGGGAATGGGGGAGGGAGGAGGTACTGGCATGGGTGGTTTGTTGGAAGATGAGTGGGACATGTGCACATATGAAAAGAAAAAATGTTGTCCCAAGATTAAAATTTATTTTTTTAAAGATTTATTTATTTATTTATACAAGCACTGGGCATAGTCAGAAGCGCGGGACGGTGAGAGAATCCACCAGAGCAGAGCAGAGAACAGAACAGGCAGACTGATGAAATACATTGCTGAGGGGAGCAGCAGGCGACAGGAGAGGTCCGTGCGCCATGTGGGACCCTCGCTGGTGGCCAGGGATCGAATACTGCAGAGGCTGCGGGCAGCTTCGCAACCCAGCGCTCAACCACTGTGCCATCAGGGAAGCCCCCAAGATTAAAATTTAAAAAAAAAAAACTAGGGCCTTCTCTCAGTTCCATGCACATTGCACTACACACTGCCCATTAAGCATGACCACATGGACTCACAAACAACTTAATTTTGAATAAAGGCTTAAAAAGCCTCAGTCTCGCTGCCTTGAGTCCTCTAGGCAGGAATGATAGAGCTTCTTCATTCCCTGCTGCACAAACCACCATCCTGAGGTCTTGGTATTTACTTGGATAAGCAGTAATCTCCCCCAGAATGGCAGTGAGCCTCTGAGGGTCACCTGACTGATAACATTTGCAGTTGCTATGATACTTTGGCTCCTAATTTGCCATCATTTGTTACATGGAGTTTCAGGAATTCCCTGTAAAGCTGAAGACAGGGAGCCAGGCTGGCTTGAGCAGGCACTGCCAATACCAGACCAATTATAAGCTCGTCCCCATGGACATCTGAGTTGGGGTCCTCAGCAAGCTTCCCCCACACTTTCCCTACTGGATCATTTCTCCTTGAGCCACAAAGGGAAAAGGATGCTAACAGCAACTGGGGAGCCAGGCCAGTCGCCCCAGTTGGATTGGAATGAACAGGGAGGCAGACCAGAAGCACTCATTAAGGATCGTGTAACATTTAACATCAGTAGCCAAAAAGCAGACACCATGGGGTGTCATGGAAAAGAACCCTCAATTTGGAGCTCAGAGTCCTGAATTTGAATGCAGGTCTACAAAGAATAGCTGGCTTCCTTGGGTACTTTGGCTTTCTCACTAAAAAGAGGACATGGGATAAATACAGCACACAGGTGCACTTCGGTAGTGCCTGATGCGTGATGGGCTTCATATAAATACCTGGTTTTCCTTTGGTCCTGTCTACAGGTGTACCCAGGCTAAGGGTTTGGCCATCAGCTCTCAGAGCACTGGGAATGAAAAGCCAGGAAAATCTTCACAACAGACGAAGGCAAAGGAGGGAAAAGACAAGGACAGAAGTCAAGTGAAGGGGCCAAGCAGAACACACCTAGGGCCCCCCCCCAGGTCTCCAGCGGGTACGGATGGCTCATTCTGCTTTCTCTCTTCCACTAGGTCCTGGACAGCCCCTTTGAAGAAAAGCGTTTTCAGTTAAGAGAATAACTGCCATCTCCACTAAAATTTGGTGGTGATCACGAGTACTATATGCAGATGTCAAATTATAATGCCGTGCACCTGTAACTCACATAATGTTGCAAACCAATGTTACTCCAATTAAAAAATTTAATTTAAAAAGAAAAAATTAGAAAGAAATTGCTGGCAGACACAATATAAAGCCACGTGTGGAAAGTTGATGGGAAAGCGGCAAGGGACAGGGGTGGGCGGCGCAGGGCCTGCTCATTTCTGCTCTTAGCTTCTTCGACTCCCTATCAGGTGCAGTCTCTATAGAGGCCTCCTCGGCTATGTCTGCCTCTGCAAATGGCCTCAGAAAGCAGGAGGGGTGGGTTCTAGGGGCAGGTGGCTGGCAGGAGAAACACCCTGATCTCACCCCCCAGTTCTGGTCAACCACACCTGTCCCAATCATGTAAACTGGCCCACATACAACAAAAACACCCCCTGCAGTTCTGATCAGGTGGATTACAGGGTGCATTCCTGCAGGAATTTCATTTCCCCATGTTCTTCTGCAGAGCCCAGGGGAATTCTGTCTCTCTGTGTATATATTTGTCACAATATTTGGGAACAAGTTCAAGGAGAAGACACTCCTCCATGAAGAGTATTATATTGCTTAGAAGTAACTTAACTTTAAAATACTTGCGTATTTTATGGGCTGTATTTAAAACTCTCTTGGATACACTCCAGAGTTAGTTAGCATTGGCAGCACCCTAAAATTAACACTCCAGGACGGAAAACAGCACAGAGAGGCCCTCATCAGAATCCATCCCTTTCCAAGGCGATTACTTAGCATTTAAAATATCCATGTCAGGGCCTCCCCGGTGGCGCAGCGGTTGAGCGCTGGGTTGCGAAGCTGCCCGCAGCCTCTGCAGCACCGGTTCGATACCCAGCTGCTCCCCTCAGCAGTGTACTTCGGTCCTTCTGCCTGCTCTGCTCCCCTCTCTGGCTCTGGTGAATTCTCTCGCCCTCCCACACTTCTGACTGTACCCAGTGCTTGTATAAATAAATAAATATCTTTAAAAAAAAGTTTTAAAAAAAAATAAAAAATAAAATATCTGTGTCAAAAATGTACGAGGATGTACGAGGTCAGTTTGCCACATGAAGATGGGTGCGATGTGGACAAGCCTAACAATCAGCATCGCTGTCCAGACCTGGGGCAATGGCTTGCTTGGAGGCTGGAAAAGAGCCAGGTCTGATCAAAGTGGCCAGCGTGATGCTTAGGACGCGAAGGCAGCTGAGGCAGCCTGCAGCTGACGGATGTCTAGGCTGACAGTGCTGTCACAGAGCCGCACTCGGGTTCTAGATCCTACATGCAAGATCTGTTCGGTAAAAGGATGTCCTGAACAAACTCCACAAACAGGTTTTATGGACCCCACCCCTACCCCAGACCAAAGAGATCTAAGATACCAAGGACTACAAATCCCATAATTCATCACCACTGAAGGGCAGATTGCTGGGAACTACGGGTGGAATTAAGCAGCCCAGCTTGGTACAGCCAGACATGTGGGCTTTGGGTGCCCTCGTTTATTCACCAGTTTTCAGCTCAGCAAAACTGGTAGAACACATTTACCAATTTCTCTCTCTTCTCCTTCAGTCATTTCTTTCTTCATTGTCCCCTTTTTGTAAACAAACCCTTTATTAACATTTTTGTGTGTACCTGTTTTTGTGTGTACCTTTTAAGTGTGCAGGTGAGGACCCACAGTCAGGCCAACCCATTTCACATTGGGGTTGCCCTATAATAACTCCTCGTAGGCTTCTGCCAGCAGAAAGCAAGAGAGAGGGGTCCTGATCACACCAGCTGCTCTGTGCCACATCATGGGAAGCCAGGGGTAGCTGGAGATAAGGCCTGGAATCAGAATGGATGCTTTCATTCCCTCCCCCACTGTTCCTTAGCTGTAGACTGTGGGCAAGTTGCTTGGCCTCTCTGTGCCTCTGTTAATATATGCAAAGGGCTTAGCCTCATGCTCAGCAAGTCATAAGTGCACTGTTAGTCAGCATTATTATTATCGCATTATTGTGAGCGCCCCGGCCATCTGAGCCCCAAGACACCAGGTTTAGTGATGATGATAATAACTACCTTTAAATGAGAACCTTTAATCACTATAAGCACACTCTATTAGCGCCTTTACAGGCATTAGCTCCTTGAATCCCCACAACTCTTCGAGGGTAATTATAATCCCCATTTTATGGATAATGAAGGTGATGCTTGGAAAGATTAAGTAACCTGCCCCCTGCCATGTAGCTGAGAGCAGGGGAACCAGGCCATAAACAGAATCCCTTGGGACCCTAGACTGGATTCTGAGCCACGGAGAATCCCACCACCCCTAGGAGTCCAGCTCCTTCCTGGGAGCACTCCACATTGACTTTCTTACCGGGAAGATGGCACACAGACAATGGAATGGCTGACCCCTTGGCAATTTGGTTCCTCACTTTGCATTTGAAAAACCAAACAGGGGGCCTCCCTGGTGGCACAAGGGGTTGGGACACAGCCTATGAAGCTGTCCACAACCTATGAAGCTGTCCACAGTCATTGCAGCAAGAGTTCGATCCCCAGCCAGGGAGATGCCCACATGGCGCAGCAGACTTCTCCTGTCTCGCCCGCTGCTCCTCTTGCAACAGGGTGGTCCCCAGGAAAGGGGGAGGTTCCCTGCCCCACCCAAGGGAGGGTGGAGCTGAGCAGGAAGAGGAGAAGCTGAAGAAGAGACTGAGGAAGGAAGCAGGATGGAGCCAGGAGACCTGGAGGAGGCACATGGAGCCTAGAGACACGTAAAAAAACTGCGCTTGTCTTTTGGTCGTGGACTGGGTGACACAGATGTGGGTGAGACCCGTGGGGAGGGACAATGGCAGCTTTTATCTTGATGTTGATTTTGCTCTTTTCCTTCCGGACTTGTCCGGTTGTTTGTGACCCTTCTCTGTGGGTCCCCACTGGAAGATGCTTTAGACTTTTAGCAGGCTTTGGGGCCTTGTTCTGGGCCATCCCATATGGATGGACTTTTACCCACGAGGGGATGGGTAACTTTGGGTGCTTCATCTAGAAACTAGACTCTTTGCCTTACCTGTATTGTTTCCTAGTTTTATTAAAGTTCCTTCCCATTAAAGTCTCCTATGTTTTGTGTTGATGCGGCGGATGGCAGAACCCATTTAGAATAGGCAGGTTTGCGGGGTTTGGGCTGCCCCTCTCTCTGTCCTATAACACTCTCAGCAGTGTGTTTCAGTACATCTGCCTGTTCTGTTTTATGCTCTGTCTCTGGTGGATCCTCTCACCGCTCCCCACTCACAACTCTGGCCTGTGCCCCGGTTCTTGCATGCATAAATAAATAAATCTTAAAAAAAAAAAAAAAAACAGAATTCAGATCTATGTGGCAATCTTTTGTGAGCCAAGTGGATGTTGAGGTTCCCAGTCTTGGCTGAACATTAGATTTGGCTTTAAAAGCCCCAATGATGGGCCTCCCTGGTGGCGCAAAGGGTTAAGACGCAAACTGTGAAGCAATCGGCAGCCTCTGCAGCACGAGTTCGATTCCCTGGCTGGCCAGGGAACAACCCACATGGCACAGCAGACCTCTCCTGTCTTGCCCGCTGCTCCCCTCAGCAGTGTACCTCAGTCAATCTGCCTGTTCTGTTCCCTACTCTGTCTCTGGTGAATGCTCTCACCCCCCTACACCTCTGGCCTATACCCCAGCTCTTGCATGCATAAACAAATAAATCTTTAAAAAAAAAAAAAAAACAATGGTAAGACTACTCTGGACCAAATGATCCAAATCCTAATCTCAGGGACTATGGCTCACGAATCTGTATTTTCTACAGCTCCCCACACCAAGATAGTGCTCCTGAGGTCATGAACCACTGGGGTAGGCATTGTGTCCAGCAACACCAAACTGATAAAGAAACGGGAGTCATGGAGCAGCCTACGTAATGCACGATGCTACCAAACAGCAAGATCCTGGTCTTTTTATTGATAGAATAATCATACAGCATCAGTTGAGAGGAAGCAGGGCAGAGAAAAGGGAGGGGGTGAAACTAGAAAAGGTGGTCTGTCATCTATAGTTTCAGGGGTAGTGAGTCTGCCCTCCAGGCCCTTCTCATCTGCTTGATGACTCGGTATTGTAATTGAGATCAAGCCCTAGTTTCCCAGCCATGTTTCAATCTTATCAACAAGGCTGATCCACTGATCAGTTTCTGGGGTCCCTTGTTATACATTGTCCTGTCTGCCCCCCCCCCCCCGCCCCGCATTCCTGGTCATACCTCATGATGCATAGCCTTCCCAGCGTAATCCAGCTTTGTGTTCTTGATTTATTTGAAAAGCATCTTGCAGGGTTGGGCTCCTGTACCTAACTGACCTGGCCATTCTGACCTTGCTTAGGATTTAGAACTGTAGGTAACAAAATGGTGGCTGAACAGGCCGCTTAGTTAGCAGGCCCACAGGTAGGGTGCCCCAGCAAGGCTGCATGGAGCAGCTGCCTGTAAAATGAAGGCCCTGATCCTACAACATCTGGGGCCTGTGCCCATCATCAGGCACAGCCCCATTGACAACAGCAACACCCCGATTCTCAGAGGAGAAACTGGGTTGAACACTGGGTTCAAAAACCTCATCTACGCCTTCCTTCCAGTAGGGAAAAGAACCATCGGTGGGATACCTGGGTTCTGTCTCCATTACACCCCTCACTTCCTCTCCCCCAGCACCAGCACCTGCTGTCACTTCCTATCAATCCCTTCATCTGCCTCCCGCCTCGAACAACATATTTGAATCTGGACATTTGGTTATAATTCTCAAAACAAAGGATCTGGCTTGGTCTGGGACATAATGAGTTGAATAAAATTTTATGGGTCTCTCTGGGAAGACTGGACGGGCGGGGCTGGGGCAGAGGAGGGAGGGAAGGGAGAGGGCAGATGGGTAACAGCTCAGGGTCTCTCCCCAGGGGCAGATAGAAAGGCTAAAGCAGAATTGTCAGAAGATGCAGGCAATCAGCAGCATTAGCATACAAACTGCCTCCTCCAGACTTCGGTTCCTGGCAGCCCAGGGCCCAGCAGGGGCAGTGGGCTCTTATCCCTGCAATAAATACTTATGAAAGCTTGCTGATGCTAACCTCTTGGGAGGCCAGAGGGGAGAGGGGAGGAGAGAACTACCCAGAGCTGGGGGCTTAAGATTCTGAAGTGGTCACAGAGGTGGGTGAAGAGAGGGTCATGCAGACACCAGGCTGATGCCATGTTCGTGCCACCTCTCAGGGCAGCCTCTGCTTCAGTAAAGGGGGAGGGATGCACTTCCCCAAAGATACTGTGGCCGTGCTCCCTCCAGACAGTCCTCACCCCTGGTAGAAATTGACCAAGACAGCCTTAATTCCCTCAGCTTCACTAAACTCCAGACACTTTCTTCCCAAAGTAGTAACCCCAACCTCTCTTCTTCTAGAGCACTTACCTTAGAAAACTCACAACTGTAAATTCTTTCTCTGCCCCTTCGAGAAAGGCAGAACCTCTCTTAGGGAAGAGAAAACTAAAAGAAATTGTACAATTTGCCCCAGTTCACACAATGAAGTGCTGAAGTCTAGATATGAGCCCAGACAACCTGAACTCTTGCACACTACACATTCCCCCCTCCTATTTGCAAGGCACTGATGTCCCATCCCCTGCATTTCATTCATATCTCTCTCCAGCATCAAAACACATCTCAGCATGTTGTCTTGAGTTGTTTCTGCTGGGAGAATTAACAACATCAAAAAGATCCATGGTTTAATTGGACTTACCACACAGAGGAACTCTGGTCTATTGCTGGCATTTTATTGATTGCTATAACTGCTCTATCACCAAACTACTTATATAAACTATCTCACAATCCTATAGCACCTACAAGGTCTAGATTTTCCAAAGCAATCATGATTTCAACATTGTGACCTATTTTTTTTATGAGTCACAAAATGCTAGAAAAGTGATAACATTTACATCCAAAATAAACCCCCTTCCATGTCTTCCATCCAAAAGGGTTGCAAATTCCTTTGTCCCAATTCCTTGGAATGTGAAAATATATCATGGTCCTATGGTATTGAAGTAGGTGTAGCTCACTTTTTACTCATGGCTGAGTAAGACGTTTATACTTTAGCAAAACCATTGGGCCACGTGGTATAATCACTCAGTTGAGTCCAAGCAGCTGCCAGTCACAAACTCTGATGTTTAATTAGCCCCCCATACCTATGATTGCCACCATCACCCCAAAACCAATTCTTATTCATATGGACTTCTGGTGATAGTGCAACTATTTTCCAGCAGCCTGATTTTCTCCCCTAGAGAACAGACAGCAGATTGTCATAAAGCACTGAAGCAAGGCCTAGCCCCTCCTCATGCCGTGCTGCTATGCCATGGTGCCAACCCTGTAGAAACCTGGCCAGGCCACAGAGACTGAGGGTCTAGCTGGTGCCAGGAACTGGCTGGCTGGGACTGCTGGTCCCAGAGTTGACAGACTGCACACACCCTCACCCAAGCATCCATCCCTTAGACATGTGTTTACACAACCCTCCCCTGGGTCATTTCCAAGAAACCCAGACATACCCTTTCCCAGGAGTCAAAGCGACCAGCGGTTCCAAACGATTGATTCTCAACTGAAGGCAGGTGGACGGCAGAGATGTGCATTATCTTCTATCAATGTCTGCCCTAGAGGTGACCTCTTGGCCAATGAGCCTTTAATTGATGTTGTACTGCCCTCTCCCTGTCCTATAACAATGTCACCAGCTTCCTGAATGCCATGTCACCCTGTGGGATGGAGCAGGTGTTCGTGACACTAGGATCTTGGGGTATGTGGCCTGGAGGACCAGGCCCTCTCAATCTCCCCAATAACTCATATGTATGTTGATATATATATGAAATTACTTAGCTTTTTTGCTTTTGAAAGTTTATATTAAAATATATTAGCACATGTCAAGGTGTTAAATAAAACTCAAAATCTTCTAAGTTACAGTTAGAGGGAAAGACAGACAGGATTCCTGACCCCTGTGAGAGCTTGAAGCCTGGGAAGAAAGGGTGGAGCAGACAAAGGATCTGGGAGATCGCAGATTGAAGCAGGCATGACTTCATTTGGCCACCACTGATCCATCACACGATTTCCAGCAGGTCCATCTTCTACACACCATTTGCCCTGTATGGCCATGCAGTGGAGCGAGACCAGGACAAGCTGTCAGCGGTGAGCTGGAGGTAATGAAGGCAAGGCCAGAAGGTGAGCAATGTGGTCAGGAAATCAGAGAAAAAGAGCAAGATGTCAAAGCCAAGTCTATGTGGCAGAGTGCAGTTCAAGGCGTGACCACGGATAGACAAGAATAAAACAAGAGGTGCCAAGTCCAGTAAGGATCTGAGTCAAGGCTGCCACACCTAAGATCAGATGGACAGCAGGAGCCAGGAGGAAACCAGACTGAGCTCAAATGGAAAGGAAGTCGAGATAAACATCCATGGAGTCACTACTTGGGGAAGAGTCTTTCGTCCCGCTCTTAAGCAACCATTTGGATGTGTTGACAAGCCTCCTTGAAATTGTGTATTTTACTGGAAAATGCTTATGTGGTTTTGGGTGCATGTGCTTTCATTTATATAAATGTTACTGTATACACAACAGATCTCCGTCCCTTTTCTTAACTCAGCAGGGACTCTGTTTTGAAGATCCTCACTTTCCTGTGTGCATATTTAGTCCTCTGCTCCTAACTCCTGCCATGTCCATCGGGAGCAGCCTCCACGTGGGGCTATGCACCCCCCCCCAGTGAGGGGAACCCAGATCACTTTCCACTCACCTCCCCACCATGGTCTGTGAGCATCCTCCAACATGACACTGATACCAAACACCGGCCTCAGGTTCCCTCAGCCAATAAAAGGAAACAGAGTTTCAGGAGAAGGAAAGTAGTTTAATCTGTCGACAAAATAAGGAGGGAAGCAGACTCGAGTCTAAAAGACCACCGGCCTGTGCTTTGGCAGAGTGCAGGGTTATTTATACAAAGAATAAAAGGGGAGCTGGGCAAGGGTATGCCAAGGGGAAGGGTAAAGGGTCAGTGCAGAGATTCCTAAGATTTCTGAGTTTTCAGGTGTGAGCCAGCATGCTTTGTCAACAACTGCTATTTAACTCCCATTTCCTCGGAATTTAAGAAGACAAACCTATTAAACAAGGGAGGAAATTGCAAGACATTAGAAGACAAGTTTGTTAATGCATATCTGGGAGACCAGTCATAAAGACAAAATTTTCTTGTTTCACAGCATGAGGCCAGCTACAGGCTCAGACTGAAGGATTTTTAGGAAGACAAGGAAGCCAGCGAATACTCACCCTGAGAGTTACCTAGATCAACCAGAAGGCTAACGAGCCTAGCCTGGAGGCAAGGGAGGTCGAACAGATGCCAGATGATGCTCACCCAAAAGGCCGGCAAAGTTAACCAGGAGGCCAACCACAGGTCAGCATGAGAGCTTTAAAGTCGACCAGGAGGCCAGTACTTGCTCGACCAATAGGCTGGCTAGGAACCAGAAAGACGACCACAGCTCAGCTTACAAGGATTCTAGGTAGATGAGGAGGCCAGTAGCAGCTAGCGTGGAGGATGCTGACATTGACCAAAAAGTGACCCGGCTATACAGAAGGCTTCCTATGTCAACCTACATGTCAACACATACTCAGGCTGAACATTGCCTAAATCAATAAGCAGGATGGCCACAGGACACACACAAGGCTACTGAGGTTGAGTAGGAAGACATACAGGTCAGTCTGAAGCTGAGGCTGCCAGTGTCTATCAGCAGGTCAGCCCAAGAAACAGACTGAAGGCTGCCAAGGTCAACAGGAGACCACAGAAGCTCAGCCTGGAGGCTGGCAAGGCTGAACAAACAAGAGATCCCTCAAACACAGAGAGCAGACAGGCTAAATTTTTCACAGGTGCAATTTTTCACAGGTGGATCTGGCCTGGGCTCAGCATGGAGAATGATGATAACAACCATAAGACCAGCACCATTCTCAGCCCAAAGAATGCCTAGGTCAATCAGGAGGCCAACCCCGCCTCAGCCTGGAGGCCACTGAGGACGAAGAGGAGGCAAGCACTTGCTCTGTACAAAGGATGGTTAGATGGAAGAGGAGGCAGGCCTGGGCTCAGGCTACAGGTAGATATAGTTGACCAGGAGGCATCATGCACACAGCACTGAGACTGTGAAGGCAGACCAGCAGGCAGCCCCGCCTCAATGGGGAGGAACTGTCAGTCGACCGGGAGGCCATAGACTGCTCAGTCCAGAGGATGACTAAGTCAACCAGGAGACCGAGACCCTGCAGCCTGGAGGCTATTGAGGTCAATGAATAGGTCAGCACCTACTCAGTCCAGAGGACTGGTAGATCCACTGGCAGAGTGGTCCAGGCTACAGCCCCAAGGCTACGGAGGTCGAATGGAAGCCACAAAGGGACAGCATGAGCCTGCCAACATGTGCAACAAGATCTGCCCTGGCAGAGCTGGAGGCTGCTGCATTTCACAGGTGGGCCCTGCCTGTGCTCAGCGAGGAACATGCCAATGTCAACCCAAAGACATACACCATGCTTAGCCCCAAGGATGGCCATGTGGAAAAGGATGCAAGACCACCTCAGGCCGGAGACTACTGAGGTCAACAAGTTAGGAACAACTGTTCGGCACATAGACACCTAGGTCAACCAGGAGGCCAAGCCCGCTTCAGCCTGGAGGCTACTGAGTATGACCAGTAAGCTGGCCCCCAATGACCATGGAGGTACTCTCAGGCAACAAGAAGTCCAGCCCCTCTTAAGCCCAGAGAATGGTGAGGTCAACCAGGAGGCCAAGCCCGCTTCAGCCTGGAGGCTACTGAGGATGACCAGTAAGCTGGCCCCCAATGACCATGGAGGTACTCTCAGGCAACAAGAAGTCCAGCCCCTCTTAAGCCCAGAGAATGGTGAGGTCAACCAGGAGGCCAAGCCCGCTTCAGCCTGGAGGCTACTGAGGATGACCAGTAAGCTGGCCCCCAATGACCATGGAGGTACTCTCAGGCAACAAGAAGTCCAGCCCCTCTTAAGCCCAGAGAATGGTGAGGTCAACCAGGAGGCCGAGCCCGCATCACACTGGAGACTACTGAGTTCAACCAGGAGGCCAACGCCTGCTCAGCAGGAGGATGGTAAAATCAACGAGGAGGCCAAGAGCGCCCCAGCCTGGAGCCTAGTGAGGTCAACCAGGAGGCCAGCACATGCTCAGCCTGGAGGACGGGGAGGTCCACAGGCAGAGTGGTTCAGGCTACACCCCAAAGGTTGCTGAGGTCAAGTGCATGCCACACGGACTCTGCCAAAGGCTGAGGCTGCCACGCTCAATCAGCAGGCAGGCCTGGTTCAGCCTGGAGCCGGCCGAAGTCACCAATAGTTCTGCCCCCAAACAGCCTGGAGACTGCTGCTTTTCACAGGCGGGCCCTGCCTGGGATCAGCCTGCAGATGCCCAGGTCAACCAGCAGGATAGGTCCAGGCTCAGCCCGGAGGTTCCAAGCAGTGCACCAGGAGACCAGCCCTGGTGAAATATGGAGGCTGGATAGGTCAACTAGAAGTCCAGCCCAAGCTTAGACTGCAAAATCCCTAAGTCAACAAATAGTCTGATACGCAGCTCTGCCTGAGGTTAGCCAAAATTAACAACCAGCATGATAAAGTCCTGCACCTGGATTTAGCCTGGAGGCTCCAAGGATGACGGGATGCCAATACAAAGCTCAGCCTAGAGGATTCTGATTTCAGATGTCAGTCAGTAACAAGAATGATTCCTCATCCCCGACATACCCTGCATGCTCCCAAAAACAGCTTCCCAAACCTGACCTGAAGCCAGATGCACTGGTGACAAAGCTGCTGCAGGGGGCCTTGCTGCCCCAGCCAGGTAAGACACTGGCAAACAGCTAAGAAAAAGGGCCTTACACCGTGGGGCCGAAGTTCAAAGAGCCTCACACCGTGGGGCTGAAGATTCCTTGTGCCTCACACCGTGGGGCTGAAGATTAATCTATAACCTATAAGCATCCCTTTGTTTTTTGTTCTTGGTCATAAAAAGAGAAAAACCTCTCAGAAAATACATTGGGCAATAAAGTATATGTATAAGAATATTATAAGCACAAGGCATGGAGAAATACCTGCTTAAAAATTAAACACTGTAAATTTGGCCTGCCTGACAATGGGAAAGAGTTTGTTATACATGAACATGCCTGACAAGCAATGCAGGACAACGATTATAGTAAGCCCTTCCTTTGCTTTTTTAGAAGTTTTTTTTTTTTAGATTTTTTTTTTTTAATTTATTTATTTACACAAGCACTGGGTACAGTCAGAAGCGCGGAAGGGTGAGAGAATTCACCAGAGCCAGAGCAGGGAGCAGAGCAGGCAGAGGAACCGAAGTACACTGCTGAGGGGAGCAGCAGGCGGCAGGAGAGGTCTGTGTGCCATGCGGGACCCTCCTCCGGTGGCCGGGGAGCAGCCGGGGATCGAACCAGCACTGCAGAGGCTGCGGGCAGTTTCGCAACCCAGTGCTCAACCGCTGCACCACCGGGGAGGCCCTTTTAGAAGTTTCTTAGGAAAGTTTTTAAATGAAGTTAATTGTGTTAAGGAGTTCCTAGGTAGAAAAAGTTCTGATAGCTGAGAAGCAACTGGTCTCCGGCTGAAGGCCATATGAATAGAAGAGTCTTCGGATGCTTAGGCTTTAGCTGATAGGGGTGTACTGGCGGCTATCAACTGTCTTAGGTAATTGTCTAGCTGAAATAATGAGTTTTAGTGTAAGGCTTAGTTTTTTATCTATTAACCTTGAAGGTTGCCTTCTTGCTGAGAGCACATAATAGCCAAAAGTCTATGGGAAAAGAATGCACTGATTGTTTCTGCTTTGCTTCTATGCATATGATGATGTCATCTCACTGCTTGCCAAAAATGAATAAAGACCTGCTGAGTCCCTCAGTGGAAGATACTTGCACCTCATCCAGTGTCAGTGTCTCCTCACTACCTGATCCCCTCCCTTCATCCCTTAAAGTTTCGCCTAAAGGCCGTCTCATCCTTCAGAAACCCCTGACACCCAGATTGCCGAGGCTGGTCTTCGGCAAAAAGCCCCACCAAACCCCGAGTTTCCCACCTTGGGGCCGAGTCAGAGCCAGGATGGGAACAACGTCACAAAGCCAGCAGGAACTAGACCTCAACTAAGTTGGAAGAAAACCAGTGAAAGAAGAATGTCAGGCCTCCCCAGTGGCGCAGCGGTTGAGCACTGGGTTGCGAAGCTGCCCACAGCCTCTGCAGCGCCGGTTCGATCCCCTGCCGCCGGGTGAGGGTCCCACATGGCGCGCAGACCTCTCCTGCCACCCGCTGCCTCCCCTCAGCAGTGTACTTCGTCAGTTTGCCTGCTCTGCTCTCCCCTCTGGCTCTGGTGAATTCTCTCACCCTCCCGCACTTCTGACTGTACCCAGTGCTTATATAAATAAATAAATCTTTAAAGGAAAAAAATAACACTTTCAAAAAAAAAAAAAAAAAGAATAAGAATGCCCTGGCTACTTTTGGAGGGCACATGGGCAAAGAGAAGTTGGATGCCCTCCCCGGGAAGAGTGGGGTTACAAATACTCCCAGCAAGCCAGTTTAGGACACAGACCACACTGGTGAGGCCTAATAGCTGGCAGCTCCACTAATCAACCTGGAGGCTGGGAGGTCCAACAGGAGGGCAGGCAGCTGCAGCCTGGAGGCTAATGAGGTCCACCAGCAGACCTGAGACTGCTCAACACAGCGAACGGAAAGGTCCCACGGAGGCCCACCTAGTCTCGAAGCTACTGAGGTCAACTAGCCTGCTCAACATGGAAACGGGGAGGTCTACCAAGAGGCCGAGCCCGTCTCAGCCAGGATGCTCTGAGTTCGACCAGCAGAGCTAAGCCTTCAAAGCCCCTAGGACGGTGAGGTTGACCAGCAGGATGAGCCCGCCTCAACCTGGAGGCTACAGAAGTCTAGCAGCAGGACTGAGCCTGCTCAGCCTGGAGGACAGTGAGGTCCACCAGGAGGCCAGCGCCCACTCAGCACATAGGTCGCTGACATCAACCAGGAGGTGTGCCCTTCCATAGCCTTGAGGCTGCCGCTTTCACAAGTGGGCCCTGCTGGGCTCAGCCTACAGAATGCCCAGGTTACAATCAGGCCGGCCCTAGGCTCAGCCTGGAGGCTCTAAGTGGTGTACCAGGAGGCCTGCCTTGGCAAAATCTGGAGGCTGGATAGGTCTACCAGGAGGTGGGCCCAAGTTAAGCCTGCACAATCCCTAGTTTGACCAGCCTTTGTTACCGAACTCTACCTGAGGTCTGCCCGAAGTAACTACCAGCCTGATAAAGTCCTGCACCTGGATTTGGCCTGGAGTCTGCTAGGACCACATACTGCCTATCCAGAGCTCAGCAGGCAGTCACTCCCAAGAAAGATCACACAGCCCTGACCTAGCATGCATGCTCCTAAGAACAACAGTATGCCAAACCTGAGCTGGGGCTCAGGCACTGACAACGATAATCCCGTCCAACCCAACTCTCACAAGCTCACAAACCTAATTTCAGTCTAGATTGGACAAAGACAAAGACAGCAGGAACTAAACAGCAACTCAGTTGGAACAAAACGAGTGAAAGAGAAAGACTGCCCTGGCTACTAGTGGACAGTACCCGAGCAAAAATAAGGTCGATATCCCTGGGGCAGGGTGGGGACCCCGATATTCAGATCAGGCCAGTTTAGGACTCAGCCCACACACTGGCCAAGCCAAAGCAGGTAGGTCCCCAACACACATGGAGGCTGGGAAGTCGGCCAAGAGGCCAAGCCCGCCTTGGCCGGGACGCTCTGAGGTGGACCAGCAGAGCTAAGCCTTCTCAGCCCCGAGGACAGCATAGACCAGCAGGATGAGCTTGCCTCAGCCTGGAGGCTACGGAGGTCCACCAGCAGGACTGAGCCTACTCAGAACAGAGGACAGCGAGGTTGACCAGAAGGCCAGCCCACCACAGACTGGAGGATGCTGAGGTTGGCCAGCTGGCCTAAGCCTGCTCAGCACTGACCAGTGAGGTTGACCAGGCGGCTGAGACTGCCTCGGCCTCACGCTGAAACTGGCTAGGAGGCCAGAGCTAACTCATCCCAGACAATGGAGAGGTTGACCAGGAGGCCCACAAACCCCAAACTGGAGGCTACTGAGGTCGACCAGGAGGCCAGCACCTGCTCAGCACAGAAATGACAAGGTCTACCAGGAGGCCAAGCTGCCTCAGCCTGGACACTCTGAAGTGAACAGGCAGTGGTAAGCATTCTCAGCCAAGGACAGCGAGGTCGACCAGGTGGCCCAGCCCACTACAGCCTGGAAGCTACTGAGGTCTACCAGCAGGACTGAGCCTACTCAGCATGGAGGATGGCGAGGTTGATCAGGAGGCCCAGCCGACCACAGACTGGAAGATACTGAGGTTGACAAGCTGGCCTGAGCTTGCTCAGCACGGAGGATGGCGAGGTCGACCAGGAGGCCAAGCCTGCCTCAGCCTGGAGACTACTGAGGTCTGCCAGGAGGCCAGAGCCTGCTCAGCCCGGATGACAGAGAGGTTGACCAGGAGGCCTAGCACACCCAGCCTGGAGTCTACTGAGGTCAACTAGAAGCCCCAGCCTGCTCAGCACAGAATGACGAGGTCTACCAGGAGGCTGAGCCCGCCTCTGCCTGGATGCTCTGAGGTCAACTAGCAGAGCTAAGCCTTCTCAGCCTCAAGGATGGCGAGGTCCACCAGCAGGATGAGACCACCTCAGCCTGGAGGCTATGGAGGTCCACCAGCAGGACTGAGCCTGCTCAGCCTAGAGGATGGGGAGGTCGACCAGGAGGCCAAGCCCACCCCAGCCTGGAGGTTACTGAGGTCGACCAGCCAGCCTGAGCCTGCTCAGCATAGAAACTGTGAGGTCCATCAGCAGGATGAGACCACCTCAGCCTGGAGGCTATGGAGGTCCTGGGGTATGGGAAAAGCTGAGTCCAATTGCCAACATAGACACCTGTAATAAAGAAACTGTTGAAAAATCTATATTGCATAAATGATATTTTGCTAGTCCAATAAGACCCTGTACCAACACACTGTGCTTATGATTGACATTTCACTTAGCATATTTTGTTGTCTTTCTTACAGTTTCATGTCAATATGCCTCATGTCCCTCCAATTCCAACTTTTATACTTCTATTATTCTACTATCTCCTAATTAAAGATATGTGCATGTGAATATGACTAGTTGCAATGCATATACTATGGATTTGACTCAGCTTCTGCAACCAAGCCCTTAAGGCCAAATACTATGTCTCAAATCTGTAGTACAAGGGCTCACATCTCCATTCCTTATCTCTTTTTAGGGCACCTCTCTCTAATTGCATTCTCCTCTACCTAAAAGTAACCTCCATCCTGCCTAAAGTTGGAGAGAAAGTCAATGTTCTTCAGGTCTTTTATGTCTTTATTGCAAAGGGGCTTGTTCTAGAAGCTTCCAGCTAAGAGTCATTCTTCCTACTTTGATCGTAATGGGGATTTTAGTCTAGCATGTGAAAGCCAGGTGAAGTCTCTACTTCTTAACTTTCTTATAAGCAGAGTGACCCTGTGGGGGGGGAAATGTTATTAATGTGATGTGTACAACTTTTATGTCATATGCTTAAAATGAAGGTGCCTATGTTTTCCTTCCTCTACTCTTTTCCTTCCTCTACTCACAGTAACTGGAAGAGGGATGTGATGATAAGAGTTGGGCACCATCCTGGATCAGGATTTGGACATGACGTCTGAGGATGACAGAGAACACAGGAAAGTGTTTGTTGAGCTTTTCCGTTGGGGAAAAAGAATCTTTTCTTTCATGGAATCAACAAATACTATGTATTCGCCTAACCTATACATGAAAGGTCAACAAACTTTTTCTGTAGAGGGCCAGAGAGTAAATATTTTAGACTTTGCAGGCCATACAATCTCCATTGCAACTATTTGCTTCTGCTTCTGTCATTGTAATATAAGAGCAACCAGAGATAACAAATGGATATGGCTGTGTTCCAATAAAATTTTATGTACAAAAACAGGGGTTTTTTACTTCATATTTGGCCCACAAGCTAGAGTTTTCCATGCCTGATATAGAGTATCATTTACATGTTTTCAGACTTCACATACATAGCATCAAACTACATGCATCCTTTTCCTATTTGTTTTTTTCCCACTCAATATTACATGTAGATGTAGTTTACTTATTTTACTTATTTTCATCACCAGACTATAGTGTTGAATGAGTTTTTCACAGTTTATTCATTCATTCTTCTGTGAATAATCACTTGGGTTGTTTCTAAGTACATCATTCTCACACACATGTCAATTCCTCCCCAATGTATAAATGAGTGTATCTAGAATTTACACCTGGTAATGAGATCACTGTCTTCAAAAAGCATGTGCAGTCTCAGCTTTACCAGCTGCTTTCAAACTTCCTCTCCATGCCGGACCAGTGAAGTCCCCCATCAGTGCACCAAGCTCCCCATGTTTCATGTTTTTCCTTGTTATTATCAGACTTCCAAAACATTATCTATCTGACAGCTCAGAGATGTATCTGACTGTGATTTTAACTTGCATCTGTTTGTTTGATATTGAGAGTAAGCATTTCCTATGTATTCATTGCCACTTAGACTTCCTTTCTATAAAACTACCAGTAAACTCTTGTCCCGTTCCCTATTACATTATCTGTAATTTCACATTGATTTGTAATAGTTTTTCTCATAAACAGTTACTATTTATCTTTTACAGCCTTATAAGCATCTTTTCCAAGTTTGCAATTTGACTTTTAGCCTGCAGTTTGATACATGAATATTTTTTTATTTTAAAGTCATCAAATCTAACAAATATTCATTTGGGTTGTTCTTTGGCATCTTATTCAAGAAATCCTTCCCACTGCCAAGATCATGAAGATATTTCCTTACATTTTTCCCCAATATTTTGAAGGTTCCTCTTCACAGCTAGATCTTTAAATATCCTAGAATCTATTTTAGTATACGTTTGAAATAGAGATAGGATTTTTTCCCATTATGGATTACCAGGTATCTTGGTGCCATTTTTAAAACAGCCTATGCGTTCCAAGAAGAGTTACAAGATGCCTTGTTACATATCAAATTCCCCTTTATTAGATTTCACTTCCAGGACCTCTTATCTGTTCTTTCTTTTTCTTCTTCTGTGCTAACACCTAACTGTCCTGATAATTATAGCTTTATAATAAGCCTTGAATTCTGACACGTTCCCCCAAATCCTGTGCCTTTTCCTCAGAATTATCTTGGATCTTCCTGGCCCTGCATTTGCTCTTCTAAAAATTTTTAGAATCAGTTTACTATGTTCTACAAAAAGTTTTGGAGATTTTTTCTTGCATCCAATTTTGGATTCGTCTGGAGATAACTGACATCTTTACAATACTGAGTCCTCCTAACCACTCTCTTGCACATCTGCAGCATCAGATGATAATAATTTGAGGCAGATTTATGGCCAATTGAATGGCTGTAACCAAAGATTGCTGATTGATGGTTCTGTGTCAATCCACAGAAAAGTTTTTGCTGTGCTGCTGCTACAAGATTCTGTCCTTGATTCTGTCCTTTTGAAAACCTGTCAATCAATTATTCAGATGACACCAACTTGGTGTGGAGAGCACATGGCATAGATGACATAATCAAAATTCAGAATAATCTCAAGTCTAGATGGCCTGACTGAAGCCAAGAAGATAAAATTTAACAAGTATAAATACATTGCCCAGCAGCAATCTCTGAAATTCACTTGCACAAATGCAAAATAGTTGCAGAGACAGTAGTGATTTGGCCACAATTTATGAGGAAAGGATTTTGTGGCATAAGAGAGGCAATTAGGTAACCATTGATCACAAACCTCATATGAGGCTATAATGTGATGTGACCATTTAAAGAGCTAATGCAAATTTATTAAGGTACAATATCCAGTCCATACAAATAACAGGCTCACTGTGCTCTGATATAATCTGATCATATCCAGGGCACTTGCTTCATCTTTGGGTGTCATACAGTTACATGGAGGAGCATCGAGAGAAAGATAAAATGGTGATAAATATGGACAGCTTCCCATCCAAGATCTGGACAAAGAGGCATTTCGTGCTTCTGGTAAAGTGACAAAGTGAAAAGTCACAGTCATACAGCCTCTAACTTAAAGTGAAGATGTCCCCAACAATAGAATGGCCAGGTGTTCAGGAGACAGGGATTTTCTGCTCCTGGAATCACACTAGCAGATGCCCTCTCTCAGGCATGAGGTAGAAAGGACGCCTGCATGAGGTGACTTTTCACTTTCCTGTCATGGTCAATGCCCATGGCTTTATAGCCATAACATCTCTCTTTTCTGCCTAATCCAACAGACCTTTTTGATCACAGATTTGGGGAAGAAACAATATACATGTAGACAGACACAGGAACAATGGGTGATGATGTAGTCCTGCTTTGCCCAGATTAGGATGGATTCTATGTTTTATTTAAAAGAATGCATTTGTGGGGCCTCCCTGGTGGCACAAGGGTTAAGACGCAAGCTATTAAGCAATCTGCAGCCACTGCAGCACAAGTTTGATCCCCGGCCAGCCAGGGAGTAACCCACATGGTGCAGCAGACCTCTCCTGACTCACCCTATATATAGACATGTCGACTGACTCTTTGGCAATTGGTGATTGAAAATCTCCAGCCTTGGGCACCTCCTGGGAGATTGGGGAGAGAAGTTGAAAGTCCCAACCCAACCCAGCCCCACCCACAGTTACTTCATTAACATGAAGTCTGGTGAAGTTGAAAGGGGCTCATTATGAATAATAAAAGATGACTCAATCACTCAGGAAACCCCAGGCCCATTGGAACCCAGAGGGCAAACTGCAAATGCACATTTATTATACCACAGCCTAATGAGAAAGATGAGTTAGACTTATAATCAGATCAATTGTCACCTATTTTTTATTAATATACTATATTCCTTGTTTCAAAATTAATATGGCATTACCTAATAAATTAAGAACAAAGTTTAAAGAAATACGATTCCAAGTCATAGATATACCTTCAGGCTTAAGAAAAAGAATCGTTCATTCAGCATCTTTAGTTTTATTTTTTGTGTGAATTAACCTTGATTTCCCAGTTTTCAGCTTCATGACCTGAGCATCTACCTGAGGCTATTGTCAGCACTAGCTAAATTGAGACTTCAAATCACTACAGTTTAGGGGAGGGTGGGAGGAAAGAGGTCAAAGCAGAGAATTATTAGCTCGCTTCAATTGTCTTAGAACTTTTCTCCCCATTCCTGGTTGGCGCTAATCTTTATCACCTGGATAGAAAAGTACCTGTGCCAAAAGTCAAAGGAGGCTGGGCTAGAGTGTGCTGGCTTGTAGGCTTTCCTGGGTTTCCTTCCTAGTCTATCAGTGAGGTTTTTGGGTTTTTTTTTAAGATTTATTTTTTCATGCATACAAGAACTGGGGTACAGGTCAGATATGTGGGAGGGTGAGAGGACTCACCAGAGACAGAGTGGGGAACAGAACAGGCAGACTGACTGAAATATACTGCTGAGGGGAGCAGCAGGCAAGACAGGAGAGGTCTATTACACTATGTGGGTATCTCGCCGGCAGGCTGGGATTGAACCCATGCTGTAGAGGCCGCGGACAGCTTCATAGCACTGCACTCATCTGCCTGTGCCTCCGGGGAGGCCCCAGTGAGGTTCATTTCATTCCAGGGGTTTGCTTTCTAATTTTAACAACTTGGTTCAGATTTTCCAGACATGACTTTTGTCACACATTTTTCTAAAATTGAATGTTTCTTGTGCATTCACTTTCTCTTTATGTTATAGAGCAACCCCGATATTAAACGGGTTCCTGGCTGTGGGTCCTCACCCGCGCTTTAAAGGGACTTATGAATACTCCACTACAGGCACACACAAAAAGGTTAATAAAAGGTTTATTTACAAGAGGAAAGGAAATAAGGAAAATGTACAACTCAGGGAGAAAATAGGGAAATAAAGTCTTTAATGCGTCCTACCCGATCCGACGACCTGGAAACCCAAAGTCACTCTCAGAGCTGGCCGGATGCTGCGAGCTGGCGGAGAGCCAAAATGGGGGATCCCCAAAGCCCACGTGTCTGCCTTTTGTATCCACCTGGCTGCTTAACCCCACCCTCAGGTCCCAGCCACCTTCCCTTTGGTGGTGATGGGATTTGGAGTTCCCAGTGTCTTTGGCTTTGACCTGGGGTGGGGGTGGAGTCCACAAAGCCTATATGGAATTTGCTTTGGGACATCCTTTTCCCCCTAACATTTACACTTAAATTTGAACAAAATAAAATATTATGCTAAAGTCTAAGAAGTATGATATCCCTTCTGCAAGCTGTCCCTGCTCATTGACCAGAGAGAGCCACTGAAGAACCAACTTCCTGCAAAACAATCAGAGCTCAGCTCCCACAATAAACTTCTCATCCCTCCTCCTACCTACCCCCCACCATATAGGAAGCTAAGTAGTAGACTTGCTGTATTGTATGACGTCACTGTTCCTGCTCACAGAGCAGAGAAGTCAAGCAATACTTCTTTTATATCTACCAATGAATAACAATGTGTTAAAGATATAGCATAATACCCAACAGATGTGATTAACAGGACCTTGCAATGTCTCGCCTGACTGCAACTAAAACAAATCAAATTCTTTACATGCACCCACCAGCCATGGCTGGATTCTGAATGGCAGTCTCAAAAAAACATTCCAAATTTAAAATAAAGAAAGGGAAACTTTGAACTTTATGTGCCAAGCAAATGTCAGATCTAGCAAACATAATGCTAGCCCTAGATTACTTATTGATTTCTAAAAAATAATAAAATATAAAAACAAATTAATGTTTTATAGACTATGGGATAAAGGATTTTATCCAAAGGACATAAATTTAAAGGGCTCCTTTCTTTTATTTTGGAATTCTTTCCTGTGGGAGCGTTTAGAATGTCACTTAGGTTTTAAATAACAGAATTGATAACTGAGGAAGGAAATGTAGTTTGGATTATAAAATTCTCCCTTATAAAATTTCCTTAAACATTGAAAAAAAAGAAATGAGCAAGAACACAGGCACAAGGACACAAAAACATTGATTCAAAAGGACACCTGCACCCCTGTGTTTATTACAGCACTCTTTACAATAGGTAAGCTATGGAAACAACCCAAATGCCCCAAAATAGATGACCGGATCAAGAAGATGTGGTACATATACACCATGGACTATTATATAGCAATAAACAAATAAACTCATGCCATTTGCAGCAATAGGGAGATGGAGCTGGAAGGAATCATGCTCAGTGAAATAAGCCAGAAAGAAAAAGAAAAATATCAATGGTCTCACTTATAGAGGAATGTAGAGGATCCAAATTAGGGATTGGAAAAAAAAAGTAACTATAATAAAGTAAAAATCAAAATTAATGGACAACTCTAAATCAGAGACATTTTGCAGGGGGGGAGAAGGGAGTAGGATAAAAACCAGGGAGGGAAGAACATAAGGGACCATGGTGATTGTTCATGGGTGAATGGGGGGTGGGAATTTCACAGGGACTATAACCAAGATGAAAATGCCTCTGCCGACCTGGAGCACTCAGCAGCCAGACTCTAGGCCACATTCCAACTCACAAAGACAACAGAAGACGCAGCAGGAGACACTCCTGGAGCTGCTGGGGACACCCAGTGCAACACCAGACAAGTGTCACTCAAGACAGCAGCTGCAGTGGCTGAACCCAAGGAAGGGCCACACTCACGCAGCTCAAGGAGGCGCCCAGCTCCAGCCCCAGGCCTCGGTCTTCTCTGCCAGGCTGTAACAGCAGCAAAACTGGAACAGTTTCACTAGCTTGCTACTTGCAAAGCCTCCAAACTTTTCCTCGCTGCGGTTGGCTGCCAGAGCCAAGGTGGGGGCCAAAATTCGAGGACCCCAAATGCTGAAGCTCAAAAAAATGCCGAATTCTGAAGACTGAATGAAACCACACCTTCTTCTGCAGTACCTTACAGATCAGTCCTCCCACCCAAAAATGTGATACTTTTTAGCATTTTCCCTGGGGCTGTCTCTCCTCACCAGCAACCCCCTTCAGGAGGCGCCACCTGTAATAGTCTTTTGGCTTCAGCCACCAGTTACATAAACAAACAACATGACTCACTGTCCTCCACGTTTCTCCTGGGTTCTTTCCTTCCCACCTGCTCCAACTCTTTCATCTGGTCCCCTGACCTCCTATACCCTAAGAGGAAACCATGGGGGTGAATTGGAGACAGCAAGGAGGTCAGTTCCTTGAAACTGAAACAGGGTTCAAACTGTCCTGAATTTTTCTGGGCCCTCTCCAGATCCTGCCTTTGATGGGAAATGCCAAGGAAAATCGCAGGGCAGTGGCCACGGGGTTAGTGTCAGGTGACATGCAGAGGGAAAGGAAGAAGTAGAAGGATCCTGCTAAGTGATGACCACAACCTGAAAGCAAACACAAATGAATTGCCTAAAGGCATACGTGGGAGCTGCTGTGTGTGAGCACACCCGCCACTTTCCAATCCCAGCTCCCACCACCTGCCTCCTGCTGCCTGCAAGCCCGTCCCTCTCGCCTTTCTGTCCTGCACAAGTGCCAGGTGTTCAGCAAACAATAGGACGCCACTTTTGAAGTCTTGAAGCCAATGGGAATAGACCCCTGAGGGCAGTTTTGAAGCCAGGTTGGCTCTGAAAAGGACAGCAGTGGCTGCAGAGATCTGTGATCTTTTGTACTCCAGGTAGGGGCAGGGTAGAAAGCTCTGCCTCATTGCAGACATATCTGGGGGCTGTCATATGTCACTGCTGTTTCATTGCACTTTATTAAGGAACCTCAATTGAACCCTCAAAAATGGCTTTTTTTAATGTTTATTGCTCCATCCAGAGGCTTCAGAGCAGAACGAGGAGGCGGCAGCTTTGCATACATCATAAAGGGGCACCCTAAGCAATACTGAGCTGCAGCAACCCTGAAGAGATGTCTGGTCTACAGGGGGGTCATTGTAATTCAGGTCAACCAGTTGGCTGTTTCTGATCATCTGTCAAACAAGATTTCTAGACAAGCCTGTGTTGCCCTGTTAGGCTCTCGCTCCGAGTCCATCATCCCTCCGCTGGAGGAATGTTCCCATGTTACTAAATCGTCCCATCTCCCTGCACCTAGTTTCTTTGTGATCACAATGTCTTGGGAATCATGGATCTCAGATTAGCTACATGGTGGCATGTTTAGTAATGAATGAACTAGAAAAAAAGTAGTTCTCCTTCCTCCAAAAAAGACATCCATGTTTTTACCTTGCCCACTAGTCATAACAGTAATAGCAGCTCACACCCTTTATTCTGTACCAGAATTTCTTCCAACAGCTCTTCTTGTCATGTGTTAACTACTTAATCCTCACCCTGTCTTAATGAGGGTTGCCCATTTCAGAGGTGCGGAAACAACTCGGGCATGTTTACATTGCAGATGTTCTGGATGCTACGATCAAGAAGTGAGAGCTAGATGAGTAAGTAGCCAAGGACAGAGCGCCAAGCTTCTTGCTAGATGGTAAGGCTGATATATCAGAAGGGAGCTAAGGAGGCTGCTGGGCACAGGGTTCTTCCTGAGCCCCTCCAGCATGCTGTGTGGCCAAAGCCAGCCCCGCCTGCCCCAGGGAATAGGACTGCAGAGCTTACAGTAGCATGGAGTCTGCAACACTCAGTGTTCTGAGGTGGATGCAGCCTAAATCGCCCCAAGCTTGGCGCTGACTACGTAGAGCCTGCTTCTAGGTCTGCACACTACCCATGTGAACATAACATTTTCTCTAATTGACGTGGGCAGAATCAGCTTTTCGGGTTTCTCCCTTATTCTGGGTGGCTGAAAGCTGAAACAGCAGGCTACACCAGTGGCACAGCCCTGTAGCCCGCAGCCAAGGAGGGTCAGGCCTGCTCCCAATCTATTGGCCTGCGGGCTGGCCCAAGGTCACTGGGTGTGTGCAGTGGTGGGCATGTCAGGCAGCCCCCAGGACTCTAGGAGAGTCTATTTCTAGGGTTTTAGGGGTGTGGGCAGGACAGTGTCAGGACCAGGAGATTAATTCAGCCCAGTGCTCTGCAGACTGTGGACACAGCAAAATGTGGTTCATAGCTGGAAGCTGGCTGACAGTGGCTACACCCCAAAGGTCTGTTGTCCGGACTCTGCCTAGCTGACCGGCCAATCCTATGGATTGAAAGGAACTTGCTGGGAGAAGCCCCAGACATCTTGATCAGGCCCCTTCTTAAAAATTATGCTTGGTGGGCCTCCCCTGATAGCGCAGCGGTTGAGCACTGGGTTGTGAAGCTGCCCGCAGTCTTTGCAGCACCGGTTCGATCCCTGGCCGCTGGCAAGGGTCCCACATGGCGCGCAGACCTCTCCTGCCACCTGCTGCTCCCCTCAGCAGTGTATTTCGTCAGTCTGCCTGTTCTGCTCCCCGCTCTGTCTCCGGTGAATTCTCTCACCCTCCTGCACTTTTGACTGTACCCAGTGCTTGTATAAATGAATAAATAAAATCTTTTAAAAAAAAATTATGCTTGGTGTTTGTTGAAACATACCTCAGAGATTAGAACTGGGTGCACAGGAGCAGCACCCTAGGGGCCTGCATGTCTGCTGTCACCCCAGCAATGCCAGCTGAGGAGCAGAGCGCCCGCGTCCCGCAGGTATGATCAGTGTATAATGGGGGCTGAATGGTTAAACTGCTCTCAGACCTTAAAGAGAACAAAAAGAAAACACAAACTTACCTAACCTTTTTCTCTCTGAGGCCGGTACTTACAGATGAGTAAAAGCAACAACCTTGAGCTGAGCTCCAGGGCCAGTTGGAAACTAAAAACAGAAAGCAGATTTGGAGCACCTTAAAGAATGGCATCCTGGCTCTGGACTCTTCTTATAAACGAAGCCTTTTCTAATTGGCCTGGCTAGATTCATGGACTCATTCTACTAACACCGCTGTGAGTAGAATATGCTTACTTTTATCTTTGGCCCTTGCTTCATAAATTTCTTAGTCCCCCCGTCTCTTTTTCTGAAATGAAGCTTTTTACCTGTAGATTCCAGGGATGGCACACCCATAGGACTGGCTTACAGGATGGTGATCTCTGTCTGTCTCCTCACTGACAGGGCTACTGATCATCACACGCATCGGCCTGTTTCTGCTCATAACAGCCTGCTCCAAACCTGGAGTCCTGTTGTCTCTCTCAGGCTGACACGCAATTTCACTCCTCACATCTATAGGTGAGAACGACCCACTTCAGCAAGAAGTTGCTATAGAAAATTGAGACGTGGTCCCTTTACCCCTTTAAGAAATATAGAGGCAGGGCCTCCCCTGGTGGCGCAGCGGTGCCCGCAGCCTCTGCAGCGCCAGTTCTATCCCAGCCACCGGCAAGGGTCCCACCAAAAAAATAAATAAATAAATAAAGAGGCTGAAAGATCTCAAGAATGATACAGGAGGGGTCCTGGGACAAAGACAGGGCAACTAGACTAAGGACAGAACTTTGCCATTCTCGTGGTAAATGACAGGTTGAATTACTAGGGATGGGATCAGAATCTCTGAGGACTGAAGTGAACTACAGCAACCCCCACCACACCCCTTATTCCAGTAACTCTGAAAAATGTCCGTGCACATTCCCAGATGAGGTGACCCAAATCCTGCTTGTTTATACTCCCTCTATCTTGGTTTAGCCTCCGGGGTGCTGCTATGACACAACTGTCTTGCTAAACAAAAACTTGTTAAAATCCCATCTCTGAGTCCCTACTAAACGTGCATGTGTCAGCAGCCTCAAGACCCAGGGCACAATTCTCCCTTGACCTGTCCACACTCTCTTGGGTGTATGCCATAGCTTGCAATAAAAACCTCACTCCTATCTCACCTCCTCTGACTCCCACAAAAATTTTTTCCTGCACTGAAGTTAAGGAACGCCGTGGCCCCTCGGCACCTGGGCCTCATCAAGGTAAGAACATAATCTGCATCATCTATTTAATAGCCCCACCCCCATTCCATCTGCATTTTTTTTAAGATTTATTTACTTATGCATATAAGATCTGGGGTGCAGGCCAGAGGTGCAGGAAGGTGAGAGGATTCACCAGAGACAGAGTGGGGAACAGAACAGGCAAAATGAGTGAAACAAACTGCTAAGGGGAGCAGCGGGTGAGTCAGAGAGGTCTGCTGTGCCATGTGGGTCACCTCCCTGGCCGGGGATCGAACTTGTGCTGGTGTGGCTGTGGATAGATTCATAGTGCTTTGTCTTAACCCCTTGCACCACCAGGGAGGCCACCCATCTGCATTTTTACAAGACCAGAGGTCGAGTGATCCTTGGGCACACTGCAGTTTAAGAAGCACTGCATGAACCAGAACCACCTGGGGAGCCTGTTCAGCCATTGATGGCTTCTGCTCCATCCGCAGTTGAGGAGTGAGAAGGTCTGGGGCTAGGGAATGCTGATGCTTTGGGCTGAGAGACCACTGCTCCAGTGCAGCCAGGCCTCTCCCAGCCTTGCAACATACTGTTTTCCTCTGTGGGGTCTTTAAAGCTCCTGCTGCCTGGGTCCCAGCCCTAGGCCTCTGGTTTAACTGGGCTAAGGTCCAGCTCCCCAGGTGACTCTGATGCACAGACCAGGTTGGAAGCAGTGAGAGCACATGGTGCTGACACCAGCTATATCCCTGACCAGTAGCTGGTGACCTGGGAGTGGTTATGTAGTGTCCCACTGGCCTCACTAGTCTGCCTGGAGAAGAGCCTCATGACTGTCCGTGAGCCCAGCAGCATGCAGGAGATGGCACTGCCATCCTTCCTTCAATGGGTATCCACCAAGATAGCAGCGACTAGGTCTTTCTCTACATCAGTGGTTCAGGAGAATCAGCTGCCCTTCTTGTTTATTCACCTATGTCTCAAGGTATTTTAACTCTACATGTCAAGGTCAGAAAAGCTACCTTAATTCAGTGCCCATGATGTACTAAGTGCCTTAAGCACAGCATCTCATGTAATTTAACTGTTACAAGCCCCTAGGGTTGAGGTTAGTACGCCCACTTTCCGGGTGAAGAAACTGAGGCTCGAAGAGGTCAAGTGACTTCAGCAAGCTAACACGTCTAGAAGATGGAGAGTCATAATTTAAATTTCAGGCTTTCAGATGCTAATGTTGGCTCTGCTGACCATTTACTGTGCAGCCTCCCCTCCCTGGTATGCCTGCTCTTCTCCACCTAGAAACTTCTGCAAGGGGAAGGAGGGTGGAGGTCACTCCAAGGGCACTGCCTCCCCTCCCAGGTGAACCTAACATTTGGATCTTCACCAGACTGCTTGAGACTTGAGTTGATTTATCATCATTACCAGCCCAGGAACACAGCCCAAGATGCAAATAAGGTTGCATTTCCCGACAGATACAAATGGATTTTTTTTTTTAAGACATCAGACCAAAGCTGCTCCACTAAGCCCTTCATGAAGGTGCAAATTGCTAATCTGATCTGAATATGTCACTGGTTTGCTTGGGCATCATCAAAAGATTTTGATATAAGAATCAAGGAATAATAAAGTTTCAGAGATGAGCTCTACTCATATTCGAGCTTGAAATGAATTCCTAGTTGTCTGCTGTGGGTGCCAGTTTCTGTATTTTAAAATGGGGTTAGCAAGCAAGACAAGGACAAGACAGAAATGAACCAATAAAATCAAGCACAGGGATTAATTAAGGTCTTGGAGTTTGCTACAGATCAGGGACAAAGAAAAGATAGTAATAGTGTTTATTCCAGGAAAGACAAGTTGAATTTTTATACATATATATATATATATATATATATAAGTTTCAGAAGAAATAATTTAATTTTGACACCATCTCCACAAATCGACTGGGCTTATCTTTCTCCCATGGAGAGTGAAGATTGCCCTTTTCTGGCCAGAGGGGAATCTCATTTCCCCTTTCCTTATCATTTATTAGAAATCAAAATATTGTTTCAAATGGATGTGTTTAATATTTCAGACTATATAATGTGTCCAGCACAAAAGGGCAGCAGCAGTAGGCAGGCAAGAGAGGTTAGAGAGGAGATAAAAAGGGGTCCTGAAAAGCCTGGTCAGAGGTTTCTCTCCAGTCTATCCCTCCTGCTTCTGCCAGGCTCAGCCTGTGGCCATTAACTCAACTCAGTCACCTTCCTGAATCCTGAAAATGGGGGGAAGTAACATCGGGAGTTTCCTCCCCTCCTCTACAGTACAGATGAGGTCTGACATTAATTTTAGCTTCCACGGTATAAAACAAACTCCATTTCCAAACGATTTCAGGTCTATAGAAACAAAGCTGTTTCCCACTTAAAACACCACCCCATAAGATAGGCTGAAAAACCTGACAACCAAGACTTACAACGTTGGTCAGATCTATTAGAATATGGTCCAAATTCATGGCTGATTTTCCCTTTGTGGCCTTTTCTGTACTTAGAATTCCCTCCCCGTTACCATTAGCGATCACCTTAGATCTAAAGACCGGTGGCACTCACCAGCAGCTCCTACCCTGTTCTTTCTGGGTATTTAAAATGCACATTGTGGGCCTCCCTGGTGGCGCAAGAGGTTAAGACACAACCTATGAAACTATCTGCAGCCACTGCAGCATGAGTTCAATGCCCGGCCAGGGAGCAACCCACATGGCGCAGCAGACCTCTCCTGTCTCACCCGCTGCTCCCCTCAGCAGTGTATTTCAGTCACTCTGCCTCTTCTGTTCCCCACTCTGTCTCTGGTGAATCCTCTCACTCCCCACACCTCTGGCCTGTACCCCAGTTCTTGTATGCATAAATAAATAAATCTTTAAATATAAATAAATAAAATTAAATGCCCAATGATGTAACCTGGTGAGTCCCACCCCCAAATGCTTAACAGTCCAGACTCCTGGATAAGCCAAATGTAATTCCACATAGGCAGTTTGGCAAGTTTCAAACTCACATTGGTGTTTCCCTGGAATGAGGGACACTGCTACTAATCCCTATGACGGCATCAGGGTGAGGAATAGTGCAGCTAACTCAGTTACCAAGTGTTCTGAGTGTGTAAAATGCTATGTGGCTGCTAAGTAATAATGTTATGGTTTCATCTGAAAGATGTGCGTGTCACCCAGGAGCGTCCGTAAGTCAGTAACATAATTTGCAATAAGTCATCATTAATTAACGCTAAATTACTAGGCCCTTCCTGGGGAAGCAGCATATTAAACTGACATCAGAATGTGAAGAGTTCATTATAGTTAATGCTATGGGAACACAGACTGAAGGACTTAATGGTGGATTAGAAGGTGTTTATGTCCAAACACCTCAATGTGGTCCCACAGTTGCCACTCTCCAGAAACAACATTGCCTTGTTGCTAAGGAGGCTCTCAGGAGACCTGGAAACTTAGGAAGAGGCTCTCCCAGCATGGGGTAATGAGGTATTTGAAAGCAAAAAGTAAGAGAGGAAGAGAAACTCACTTCCCCTCATCACTTCCTTTCTTTCACACCATTTCCCCCAGAGCCTGGAAGAAGGTGAATTGTCCGCAGAGATTCAAGTGACATTTGTCACCTGGGGCAGGCGACAGGAGCAGTTTCACCCCAAGGGGCAATGTAGGGATGGGTCTCAGATGAAAGTATTGATAGACTATTTGGAAATTCCTCTGGTAATCCATTTGCCATCCGATACTCCTACGTGCCCACCACCCCCACCTACTTTCATTGGTGATATTGCCATGTTTAGTTACTGCTGCAAATTTAAATGCAAAATGATCCTAACGAATGTAAATGAGTAAGGGACGCGATCATAAATCAACATTGCCATATCTAATATTATCCCTAATCTATATAAACATTATCATAAAATAAAATGAAAGATTGCACTGGCACAGATGCTGATTCACCAGCACCCACACTCCAGCAGCTGTAGACAGACACCAAGAAAGGAGCAAGAACCCTCAGTGCCACACACTGGGCCACACCGCATGCTGTGACTACCACCTCGGCACCCCCTGGACTCCTCCAAAATGGAAGGAGCTACTGGCAAGAGCGTTTATTCCCCAGCCTCTTCACTCAGTCAGTATAAGTGCATATTAAAAAGGAGAATTCTTCCTTCTGATACTAATAAAACATTAAAGATGAAAAGGAGATGCTTTGTTTGATGAGAAATGCTATTTTTCGTGCATTCAGTCACTCAACAAGCCTTGGCTGAGCACTGTGTTAGTTTCCAAGATACAAAAAAGGGTGAGACAGAAATCCTTACCCTCAAGACCCCGAGCTTGTAGGCCTGTCAAGGACACAAACAAGCGAAGAGTGACAAGATAATAGAGAAGAGGGGATGACAGTTTGCACAGTGCAGGAGGAGCTGGAGCGTGAGGACAGGGGCTGGGTATGACCCCTCAGAGAAAGATACACATGGACTGAGGATCTTCTGGGAAGTTCCAGGTGAAGGCCATTCCAAGCAAGGGAAAAACCGAAGCAGATATACAAGGGCTCATGTCTGTCTCCTCCCTGGAGGAGGAAGCCTTCTCTACCACCAGGAGCAGCGGGAGCAGGGGAGACACCAGCTTAAGTTCCAAGCTGACCCAATAGCTTTCTTCTTCCAAGACAACCAGACCAGACGAATTGCTCCCATTCAACCTGAAAACTCAAGTGCCAAAGCTGTTATTTGGGGACCACAGATCCCAAGAGACAAGCAGAGAACAGGACCCATGAGAGAGGCAGGAGAAGGAAATCAGATCACAGAGACAGGCAGTTCTGAGACACTGTGATCCCGAAGCCAGGCACACACAGGGAGAATGATTCTTCCAGAGCTTAGACCTAAACCTTCAGGAGCCGAGAGGCTCAGCTATTCTCATGGTCTGGAACTCTGTGTAAGCTCTCAATTCCTTTGAATAAAGTCCCCTTAACTTAACACAACTGGAGTGCGACTCCGGACTGTGAACAAGAGAATTGAAGGGTCCTGGGTGGGAGACAGCCACCCACCTTAGAAGAGGGTGCCCACGGAGTGGGCGTTGGTGAGCCTGCTCCCGTCAGTCATCGGAAGCCCAAGGCAGTCAGAGGACTGGAGGCAAAGTGATTGGATTAGGGACAAAGGGGCCGAGTTCAGCAGAAGGTCTTCACACCTACTCGTCAGCTTTTTATAAAGATAAAATCTCTGAAGCACTTGCATTTTCTCTGGAGAAAGACGTGAGATAAATACAAGGCATTGTTAACAAAAGGGTCTTTCTTCTTCATTATAAAGCTATCGGAAAGGAATTGCTTTTCCAGACCATAAGAGAGCTGCAGTCCTGTCTCAACAGGTAACCTTGAAAATCAGACACAATAGCTGTCCCTTTTCTCAGCTCCTTTTCCCGTACCCACCGCCCCTCCGAAAGCACACTTCTCCATTAATAGCCTTTTTCACGTAATGAGACTAATAACACGAGACCCCCTCTGCATGCAGAGCAGCCAGGGCCGCAGGCTGGACTGAATGCCCCCCTGCTGTCTGCTCAGCCCCATCTCTGCTGCTGCAGTCTGGGTGGGAGGGGTATGCCAGAGAAAGGGGGGGTTCTCACCTACTTTTCCACAAGCACCAGCCCTCCGAGCTAAAGGTTACATGCAGCAACTTAAAGAATTCTGCTTTTGAGAGAATAAAAGGAAAACTCTCCTGGGTGGTATAATTTCTTCACCGTTCTTTCTGTGGGGACAGGATGTTTGTGTCAATAAAACTCTACTTAAGTAGCTCACGCAGAGGCTGTGATTGGAATGCAGGCATTAGACCGACAGAAGGGCACCGATGAAGAAGAGAAATGTGAGCAGATGAGGTGCCTACAAGGAAGTAGAGACCTGGCCCCGGCCTATCCAGACCCAGAGACCAACTAACCTGGTTGAGGGCAAGGGGTTGTGGATGGAGGGGATGGATAGAAGAGTCCAGCAAGAAGCTGGGGTAGTCAAGGATGCTTAGGGGAAATCTGCCCTGGGGGCAGAATCAACAACAAGAACCTATTCTCCCTGAGCGTAGTTTCTGACTGTGAGCTTACTCCCCAAGTTTCCTTCCAACATCCTAATAAATCTGTGCAATCTATTAGGGGAGACAGCATTTTGAGGATTCTTGGTTCATGGAAACCCCTGAAATGTCCCATGTGTGAAATAGTGTGGGGGTGGGGAGGTAGCAGCTGAACTACTTGAACACCCCCAGACCTCTGGCCCAATCATGCCTGCAGAGATACTCTGAGGTGCCACATGGGGACAAGTCTGACCTTTTGTCCCAGGATGTTCCAGAAGTCTGGGGCTTCTCCTACGCCCATACCAGCTGCACAGGACACAGGTCACAGGGGCTTGGCATCCATGAGTACCTACTCAGGACATTCAGGTTCACCAAGACCCCATGCAGCTCAGCTATTACAGTCTAGTTTGAAACATTTGCCTGAGGTTCTTGAACATGGAGTTGTTTGTGACTGTGTTTTATGCCCCTGCTGTGTCGCTATTAGAACCAAATTCTCCCGTCCAATTGGCAGTGGGAGTGGCAAGGCATTTGGCGCTGGAACCAGCCCACTGTGGGAAACTGGGCACTTTGCTAAACAATTTCTCCGGAATAGCTCCTTGGGGCACATCACCTGTTATCATTGCTTGGGGGTATCCCTGGGTCCCTGTGCTTCAAAAACAACACAACTTAGGGAACCACATAGTCATGATCTCCTGCTGGTAACCAATCTGCCCTAAACTCAGTGGCTTAAAACCCTATTTCCCAGGAATCCAGAAGTGGCTTAGCCGGGTGTTTCTACCTTGAGGTGTTTCACAGGCTACAGCCAGATGGCCCCAGTCCTCTCCAGGCTCATGCTGACTCCTGTGGTTGTTGGACTCATTTCCCCCCAGGGTGGCCAGAGGCCTCCCCCATTCCCAGTACATGGGCTGTGCCATAGGAAAGCTTGCAGCGCAGGGGTTTCTCCCATCTGAGCAAGAGAGACAGTAAGAGCGCACAGGAGAGGGAAGCTGACTCAGAGGGGACATCTCAGTTGACCCTGAGCCCAGCCTACCCTCAAGGGCAGGGGATTACAGAGGACATAAGTTCCAGGAGATCTAGGGGGTCGGGATGGGGCTATTGCAGAAGTGTGTACTTGACCTGTTACCGCCTTCATTTGCATATCTCTATCGTAGGGGTTGGCAAAAAGAAAAGAAAACCAGCACATCTGATTAGATTTTGTCCTTACAGTCATCAGCTACCACGTCGAGCCTGAATTGAAGACACAGGGAGGCAGGGGGTCGTGTCTGTCTATGTGCCCTCCCTTCACACCGTATCTGCTAGGAAATCTGACCAACACTGGTTCAACCCAAATCCTCTCCAAGAGACGAGTCACTTGGATGGACAGTAAGTGCTCGCTAACATCACCCATGTTAAACAGGGACTTGAAGCAAAATGACAACACAGCGTTCAACCCCATCCTTGAATAGGGAATATCACTTCCTTCAGTGTCAGCAGGCATTCTTTTTTTCTTATCATGTTACAAAGAAACAATGATAGACAAAAGGACATACTTGAGCACCTGCTGCACAAAATTAAAGTGAATGGTCACTTGGAAACAGGGCCAGAGTCAACCCAGGTGTTAAACTGAATCATATCTGCTCAAGTTTTGAGGAGCAGAAATCAGGTGTGAGCAGGAGTCCATCTGCACAGAGCCTAGTAGAGGTGTGGGCAGAGACTCAAGAAGAGAGCATTTAGCCCAAACAGAGAGAATAGAAGCAGCTTCCAGCTTTCCTCTTTTTATTTTTCCTTCTTATTCAGGCCCTAGTGTCCCTTCCCATCCTTTATCTGAGCTAGCCTAAGTAGGTTTGTTTCTTTTGGATCGATCTCTGATGCAGCCACGTCCTCCCCAGCCTGTCTCTTCCGCTGGAAAATAGCTGCTGTAAGTTCAATTCCCAGAAAGTGACCTTTGATATGTGCAATAGTGAGCAGACTCCAAGCAAGGCACATTTTTGTTCAAAGCACAAGTGTGACTCAGTTCACTTCCACGGGCCCGTATCGGGCTGGAGGTATTATTGTCTTGATGAATCAAGGGGAAAAGGTAATTAAAGAAATGGGCATTTGACTTACCTTACGTCAAACTGGGCAAAGTCATTAAACTAGAAACAGAGGCAAAATACGCTTGGTCCTCCTAAACCCACAGTAACCTACAATGTAAAATTAAGTGTTACATACTCACACAAATGTGCATTTACATGTGGCCACCACCATTCTTTACAAATGAAAAAAAAAAAATGAGGTTCCAAGGAAATAGCAACTTCTCTACCCTACCTCACTCCAAGGAGGTATCACAAGACAATATGTAGCCTTGCATCAGTCCCCGCGTGAGTTTGCCTTCCAAAGTGCATTTTCTCAACATCCAACAGTCTGTCAACAGAGAAACTAACTCATAGAGTAGTTTATAGGGCTCCCCCAGGCAGTTCATATAAATATTGCAAACAGCAAGTTTATACTGCCAACTCACTGCAGAAACTCAGAAGAGTAGGATTTTACAAGTTCTCTTCCCAAAGGAAATCAAACTGAAAACAGAACTATCGTAGCTAGGCTGGTGCTGCCCCGCTCGACACACGTAGCCTGAAGAAAAGTCCTTTCTTCCCTTACAAATAATGATTTTTTTTTTAATTAGAAAGGTAATACATCCTCGCTATGGGGAACTTTGAAATTTCAAAAAGAGAGAAAAATAAAGCTACTTAGAAACATGACCACCAAGAGACCAGTAGGTTTTGTGTTTGATATATTTCCTTCTAGTCTTTTTTCCACATATATATTTGGACTAATAGTTTTTGGGTTTGTTGTTTTGTTTTGTTTTTTACCTGATTTTATATTCCATGGGAAAGACGCTAATAGTAACAGGATTTCTTTTGGTGAGATGAAATTAGATTATGTTGACGGTTGCACGAATTTCTAAATATGCTAAAAATATTGAACTGTGTACTTTAAGCAGGTGAACTTTATGGTATGTAAATTGTATGTCAAGAAAGCTCTTTTTAAAAAATCATGGTGATTTTATAACATATCTATAAAAATGACTAAAATTAAAAATAAAAGCAAAAAAAAAGAAATGATTTAAGAAAGCAACAATTCCAATATTAGTAAAGATGGGAAGCAACTAGAATATTGGTGAAAATATAAAATGGTGCAGTCATTTTGGAAAAGATTTTGGCAGTTTCCTACTCAGTTAACACACACCTACCAGACAACTTGACAATCTAAATATTTTACCCCCAAAAAACAAAAGTATGTCTCCATCTGTACACCAATGTTTATGGCAGCCTTATTCACATTAGCCTAAAACAAGCAAATAAATGTCCATAAACAGGAGAATGGATACATGAATGTGGAATAGAGCTTCAACGGAATACCATGAAGCAAGATGAAAGCGCTACAAGTAGCAGCAGTGACATAAATGAGCCTCCAAACCATTATGCTGAGTGAGAAGACCTATGCAAAACACGCAAAATACTGTATGGTCCCAAAATATAAAATCCTAGAAAAGGGGAATAGTAACAAAAATAGATTCGTGGTTGCCTGGGCCTGAGAGTAAAGTAAATCAATGGTGTACAAAAGCACATGAGGGCCACTCAGAGTGTAAAAGATACATTCCTGAGGGTAAATGGTTTTTCAGGCTTTTCTGCCCTCCCACCATTAGGATTGCCCTGCCTGAGGGGGCACCCGCAGTTGTAACATTATTATTATTTACTTTTCTGTGGGCCATGGGAAGAGTATTGAGATAGTCACCAAGAGAAGAAGAGAAGAGTCATGAGAGAAAGAGGACAGAGAAACTCCGAGTGAAGTCTTGCTTGGGGCCTGGCCCCCTGGCACCCCTGCCTGCCGTGTACCTGTTTGCCACGCTAAATGTAAAGCTCAATAAAAGCCTGAGAAACCCACGGAGGGCTCCAGGACTCCTCCGTTACCCGCCCAGTCTGCTCGGATCCTAGAAAACCTGCTCTGTGCCCATCCTGCCCCTACAATTCCCCATCATGACTGCAGTGGGGGGTCACGGGATTATGTCCATCTTTCTAAAGTCATCAAATTGTATGAACCTTAAAAAGGTTCAATTTTATTGTATATAAATTATACCTCAAGGGAGCTTGTTTTAAAAAATAAGAGAAAACTCCTCAAACTATAAACTTTGAGTAGGTACATTTTTGGATATAGAAATGGTACCTCAATAAAGTTGAGTTTTTATTTTTTTTTTTTTTAAATATTAAATTTTATTTTTATATTCCCCCATACAATTGCAAACGCCCCATTCTGACCCCAATCCTTCCCCTCCCGCCCCCCACCCCCCAAAAGTGTCTCTGGTTCATAGTTTTTTGTTGATTTTGATTTTCACTTTCTTATATTCATTTTCCTGGTCCCTTATTTAAGTTTTCTAGATTCCTGCTATGAGTGAGACCATCCGGTATTTTTCTTTTTGTTTTTGGCTTATTTCGCTGAGCATGATCCCTTCCAGTGCCATCCATGTTGCTGCAAATTGCATGTGTTTATCTTTTTTGAATGCTGAGTAATATTCCATGGTATATATGTACCACATCTTCTTGATCCAGTCATCTATTTTTGGGCATTTGGGCTGTTTCCAAAGCTTAGCTATTGTAAACAGTGCTGCTATAAACATAGGAGTGCAGGTGCTCTTTGGAATTGATGTTTCTGTGTCCTTTGGGTAAATACCTAGGAGTGGAATTGCTGGATCATATGGAAGCTCTATGTTTAGTAGGTCCAGAAATCTCCACACAGCTCTCCATAGTGGTTGGACCAGTTTGCACTCCCACCAACAGTGCACAAGAGTTCCTTTTTCTCCACATCCTCGCCAACATTTGTTGTTGCTAGTTTTTTTAATATGTGCCATTCTCACTGGTGTGAGATGGTATCTCATGGTAGTTTTGATTTGCATTTCCCTGATTACAAGTGATGTTGAACATTTTTTCATATGTCTGTTGGCCATTTGCATTTCCTCTTCAGAGAAGTTTCTTTTTAGCTCTTCTGCCCATTTTTTGACTGGATTATTTTCTTTGTTGTTGCTGAGTCTCATCAGCTCTTTGCAGATTTTTGTGATCAGTCCTTTATCATTAGTGTTGGGTGCAAAAATGTTCTCCCAGTTGGTGGGGTTTCTCTTTGTTTTTGTTATTGTCTCTTTTGCTGTGCAGAAGCTCTTTAATTTGATGTAGTCCCAGCTGTTTATCTTTCTCTTCACTATCACTGCTTTGGGTGATGTGTCTGTAAAGATGTCTTTGATGTGCAAATCCCGTAGTGTTTCGCCTATATTTCCTTCTATGTATTTTATGGTTTCAGGTCTTATGTCTAGTTCTTTAATCCATTTTGAGTTGATTTTTGTGTATGGTGTGAGGTAGTGGTCAAGCTTCATTCTTTTGCATGTAGCGACCCAGTTTTCCCAGCACCATTTATTGAACAAACTTTCTTTGCTCCAATGCATAGTCTTTGCTCCTTTGTCAAAGATTAGTTGACCATAAATCTGTGGGTTTATTTCTGGATTTTCTATTCGATTCCATTGGTCTGTATGTCTGTTCTTGTTCCAATACCATGCAGTTTTGATGATTATGGCTTTGTAGTAGAGTTTGAAGTCTGGGAGTGTGATGCCTCCATTTCCTTCTTTTTTTTTCAGTAGAGCTTTGGCTATTCGGGGTTTTTGGTGATTCCATATGAATTTCATCAATAATTGTTCTATTTCTTTGAAGAATGCCATTGAGATTTTGATTGGAATAGCATTGAATCTGTATATTGCTTTTGGTAGGATGGCCATTTTAATAATGTTTATTCTTCCAATCCATGAGCAGGGGATGTCTTTCCATTTCTTTGTGTCTTCTTCTATTTCTTTTAACAGTGTTTTATAGTTTTCTTTGTATAGGTCCTTTACCTCTTTTGTTAGATTTATTCCCAAATATTTGATTTTTTTGTTTCGATAATAAAAGGGGTGGTTTTTTTGATTTCTTCTTCTTCAGATTTATTGTTTGTGTATAGGAAGGCTACTGACTTTTGCGTGTTGATTTTGTATCCTGCCACTTTACTGAACTGACTGATGAGTTGAATTAGTTTTTCTGTGGAGATTTTGGGGTTCTCTATGTATATTATCATATCATCTGCAAATAGTGATAGTTTGACTTCTTCTTTTCCTATTTGGATTCCTTGGATGTCTTTCTCTTGTCTTATTGCTCTGGCTAGGACTTCCAGTATTATATTGAAAAGCAGTGGTGAGAGTGGACATCCTTGTCTTGTTCCAGATCTTAATGGAATTGCTTTCAGCTTTTCACCATTGAGAATGATACTGGCTGTTGGCTTCTCATAGATGGCCTTTATGATGTTGAGGTATGTTCCTTGTATCCCAAGAATTTCAAGGGCTTTTATCATGAATGGGTGTTGCACTTTGTCGAAAGCTTTCTCAGCATCTATTGATATTATCATATGGTTTTTATATTTCTTTTTGTTGATGTGTTGGATAACGTTGATTGATTTTCGGATGTTAAACCATCCTTGTGCCCCTGGAATGAATCCAACTTGGTCGTGGTGAATTATCTTATGGATACATTGTTGGATTCTGATAGCTAAAATTTTATTGAGGATTTTTGCATCAGTGTTCATTAGGGAGATTGGCCTATAGTTTTCCTTTTTTGTGTTGTCCTTATTCGGTTTTGGTATTAGTGTAATATTGGCTTCATAGAACGTGTTTGGTATTGTCCCTTCCTTCTCAATTTTTTGGAAGAGTTTGTGAAGGATAGGCACTAATTCGTCTCTGAATGTTTGGTAGAATTCATTTGTAAATCCATCAGGTCCTGGGCTTTTGTTTTTGGGAGGTTTTTAATTACCATTTCAATTTCGCTGCTTGTAATTGGTCTGTTTAGGTGTTCTATTTCTTCTTTATCTAGCTTTGGGTGATTGTAGAGTTGTAGGAATTTGTCCATCTCCTCTAGATTGTTGAACTTGTTTCCATATAACTGTTCATAGTAGTTACTGATTATTCTTTTGATTTCTGCTGTGTCCGTTGTGATTTCTCCTCTTTCATTTATGATTCTGTGTATTTGTGCTTTCTCCCTTTTTTCCTTTGTGAGCCTGGCTAGGGGTTTGTCTATTTTATTTATTTTTTCAAAGAACCAGCTCTTGGTTTCATTGATCTTTTGGATTGTTTTTTTAGTTTCAATTTCATTTATTTCTGCTTTGGTTTTTATTATTTCTTTTCTTCTACTGGTTCTGGGGTTTTTTTGTTGTTCTTTTTCTAGATCTTTGAGCTTCGAGATTAGGTTGTTTCTTTGAGTTCTTTCTTGTTTTTTGATGTGAGCTTCTATTGCTATATATTTTCCTCTTATTACTGCTTTTGCTGCATCCCATACATTTAGGATATTGGTGTCCTCCTTGTCATTCAATTCAAAGAATTTTTTAATTACTTCTTTGATCTCCTCGTTAGTCCAGTGGTCTTCCAGTAATGTGGCTTTTAATCTCCATGAGGTAGGATAGTTCCTTGCCTTCTTTTTATGATTTATTTCTAGTTTGATGCCTTCGTGGTCAGAAAAGATGGTTGGTATGATTTCAATCTTGGTGTATCTGTTGATGTTTGTCTTGTGCCCCAGTATGTGATCGATCCTGGAGAATGATCCGTGTGCGCTTGAGAAAAATGTGTACTCCGTTTTTTTTGGGTTTAGTGTTCTATAGATGTCTGTTAAGCCCAAATGCTCTAGGTCCTTATTTAGAGCTTTAGTTTCTTTACTTATTTTTTGTCTTGTTGATCTATCCATTGTTGATAGTGGTGTGTTGAAGTCTCCCACTACATATGTGTTTTCTCTGATGTCTGTTTTCAGAGAGGACAACAGTTGTCTGATATATTTTGGTGCTCTTTCGTTTGGTGAGTATATGTTAATGAGTGTTATTTCTTCTTGAAGTATTGTCCCCTTAATCATAATGTAGTGACCATTGGGGTCTCTTTTTATTTTTTTGAGTTTGAAGTCTGTTTTATCTGATATAAGTATAGCTGTTCCTGCTTTCTTTTTTGGCCCATTTGCTTGTAGGATTGTTTTCCATCCTTTGACTTTGAGCCTATTTTTATCTTTTGTAGCTAAATGTGTTTCCTGGAGACAGCAAAAGGTTGGGTTTTGTTTCTTAATCCAGGCTGCAACTCTGTGTCTTTTTATTGAAGAGTTTAGTCCATTTACATTTAGAGTTAATATTGATATGTTAGCATCTGTATTTGCCATTATGTTTGTTTTTCCTTTGATTTTATTTATTTATTCTTTTAATAACTTTTTTTTTTTGGTCTTCTTTCGTTGTTATTCATCCCTCTGAGGTTCTGGCTTTAGGATTCCTTGTAGTATTTTTTGGAGTGGGGGTTTAGTCGCAATGAAATTCCGGAGTTTCTCTTTGTCTGGGAAGGTCCATATTCTTTCTTCATGGAGGAAAGAGAGCTTTGCGGGATAGAGTATTCTTGGTTGGCATCTGTTTTCTTGGAGTCTGTTGACTATGTCCCTCCACTCTCTCCTTGCCCGTAATGTTTCTTCAGAGAAGTCTGATGTCAGCCTGATTGGTTTTCCTTTGAATGTTATCTGTTTCTTCCTCTTGTCAGCTTCATTATTTTTTCCTTGTCCTGGATTCTTGGGAGCTTTACTATTATGTGTCTTGCTGTGTTTTTCCTTTCGTCGTGGAAGTTTGGTGTTCTTCTTGCTTCTTGTATATCAATTTTCAGCTCCTTCTTCTCATTTGGGAAGTTCTCTTCAATTATATCCATGAATATTTTCTCTGTTCCTACATCTCTCTCCTCTCCTTCTGGAATTCCTATAACTCTTATATTTCCTTTCCTCATGGAGTCAGATAGTTCCCGAAGTCTTTCTTCATTCTTTTTCCTTCGTACTTCTCTTTCCTTTTCTGTTTTGGTTCTTTTTATTTCTGTGTCTTCAAGATTACTTATTCGTTCTTCCATTTCATCTATTCTGCTTTCATTGCTTTTCCAGAGTTCTTTAGTTCCTCCATTAATTCTTTGATCTCCTGCATTTCTCTTACTTCCCTCTTTAGGGACTCAATTTCCTTCTTCTGATCTATCACTTTTTTAATCATGGCAATTTTAAATTCTCTTTCTGGAAGGCTCAGAAGTTCTTCCAAGTTGCTGTCGTTGCAATCTGGGGAGTGGTTTTCTTTTTGTGGTGTGCTTCTTTCCTGAGGAGTTTTTAGGTTGCGTGTGGTTCTTCTACTCCCTACTGTCTGTTTTCTAATTTGTCGTATGCGTTGGGACACTGTGTTGCTCGGACTGACTGACATCTTGGGTGAACTTCTCCGCTCCCCTCTGGCTCTTCCAGGAGCCATCTCTGTCTTCTGGGGGAGCTTTCTGCTGGTTTTAGGCAGTTTTTACTGAAGAAATGTCCCTGTTCTCAAATGGCGAAGCGGGATGCAGTCCCTGCGCCTCCGGTTTCAGGCACACTCTTCTGCGCACCCGGTCTGCCCCGGACGTGGGTGCCTGCTCCCTCTGTGGGCTCAGACTGCTGGTCGGAAGGGGCCTGGCGTGGAGTAACTTCCCGGCTGGCCACTGGGTCCTCCAGAAACCTTCTGCCCTTTTCAAGCAGTCTTAAGAAATGTCCTGTTTTATAGGGTGTTAGTGACTTTTTTTTTCCTGGTCGCTAGGTGGCGCCAGAGATCTCTCCTATTGTCCTTGGGGGGCTGTTTTTCGCCTCCCCCCACCCCGTGGGACAGAGAACAGAGCGGGAATGGTAGGGTACACCTCAACAGCTTTGGGGTGCTGTGTCTGCCTTGTGCCCCACCGTCGTGGAGAAACCACGCCCCGAATTTTCGTGCCCCGGGTCTCAGTTCAAAGCCCTCAGTTCCAGGATGCGGGCTGTAGCCCAGTTCAGTGGCGCGGGAATGGCGCCTTTTGCACCGCTCTCGTGCCTGGGCGCCTGGTTCCTGCTCACTCAGGGAGGGACCTTCACCTCAGTGAGGACCTCCGCGCGTCTCCCCGCAAGCCTAGGTCGCAGGCGCGGGGACCTGGGCAGCCGCGATCCAGGTCTGCACTTGCTTTTCAAGCTCCCCGAGCGCGCCGCGTTTCCGCGCCAGCTTACCGGCAGCCCGGGCTGTGTGCGCGTCTCCCGGGGTCTTTGTTCTTCTCTAATGGCGCCCGGAGCCGTTCGCTCACCGCCGCGGCGGATCCTGCAGGGTTCGCCTCAGCTCCCGTTCACGGGGTGTGGTGGCTGCAATAGTTCCTTTCCACTCACAGTCCCGCTTGCTTCGTCGTTTGTTCTTGTGGGCCGTTTTGGTTTGTTGTTTCCTCCTCTCTGCCGGTCGGAGAGTGCCGCCTCTGTGGGCGGGGGAGGGGAGCAGGGTTCTGCGCTTCCCTCCCTTCTAGTCCTCTTTTATGGCCACTTTCTTCTTCGGGCAGTTCGCTGGCGTCACCCGTTTATCTTCCGTGTCCCAGTTCTCACTGGGACCTGCCGCTTTTCCTCCCTATTCACTTTTTTTTAATGGGAGATCTTACTCGCAGCGTCTCCTCGCCGCCATGTTGCTCCGCCCTCTCAAAAGTTGAGTTTTTAAATGGAAAATATATTGTCATGTGCTCATTTTCATGGGCCATTTAATATTTCTAAAATACTTATATTTCTCAACCTAATTAGCCAGTCCATTATAACAATATATTGAGATTATTTTCTCCCCTTTCTCCCACTGAAAATAACATGGCAACGAATGTATGTGTGCATAGAACTTGCTTTGAGTTTTAGATCCCTAGGCAAGGAACAACTGGGTCAAAGAGCAAGAATGTTTTCAAGACATTCAATGCATTTGGAACAACAACATCTTAAAGTTGATCCCCTTTATTTGGTGGGGGGCAGTATTAAGTCACAGTGATGGACACAGGGGCTGCTTTGTCTACGGCACCTTTATCAAAGAGAAGAGAACTCTACATGGCTTCCCGGGGAGCACAGACATGCCCTGGTTCTGTCACACACTGGGTCACTTGGAGTCATTTTTCCTGTCTGGATACTGTCTTTTAAATCTCTGAAATAAGGGGAGGAAATTATGTTAGGCAAAGATTTCCTAAACAGGGCAGAAAAAGCACTAACCATCAAGTAAACAATTGAGAATGAAACTGATGTTCATTAAAAGATATTATTAAGAGAAAAGACAATTCATGGACAGGAAGGAGGTAGTTACATAACATACTCAACTAAGGACTTCTATCCAGAATTCCTAAAAACAGTTTTTTTATAAATGGCAAAATTCTCAAGCATGCCCTTCACCCACACACAGATATACAAATATGCAAATAATCATCATGCAGATAAAAATGTGCTCGGTTCCATTAGTCATATGGAAAATGCAAACTAATATCACAGGTTTTATTGCAATCCTAGGAGATGCACTGTGCATGCAGAAAAATGGCAAAAAAATTTTAAAAGTCTCACAGTACCAAGGGTCAGTGCACTGGTGGATCACTAGATCTCTCTTACATTGCTTGGAGGAGTGTAAAATGGTACAACCACTTTGGAAAAGTGGAAATTGCTACTAAAATCATATGGCTATACCATTGGACTCAGCAGTTTCAATCCTAGGCATGTATATACCCTAAAGAAATAGGTAAATATGTCACTAAAAGTCACATACAAGAAATCTCATAGTGGTTTACTTATAATAGCTTTCAAAACTGGAACAACCCAAATGTCCATCCACAGTATAATAAATTGTGGCATAGCTATATAGAAAAATGATACATCTCAAAAAAAATTACACCTTCTGTTGGCAGCCTGCTGCCCTAAAGGGAGCTGGAGTTTTCTGAGAGTACCTGTTTACCCTGCATATGGAGTTCCAGGAGGTTAGAAGTTCTGTTTGCAGAACTGGCTTGTGTACATGTTCCCCACTAACTAGAAAAACTGCTTCCAGCAGTAACTTATTAATTTGTATAAGCAAAACCCCAATTGTATGCTATTTTCTTGTTCCTTTGATACAGGGCAGCAAGGGGCACTAAAATTGCCGAAAGATATTGCCCAAACAGTTTACTGGTCACTGTCTGAGTTTTTCACCCGCTCACACAATTGCAAGACTACTTAGGCTCAGAGAACAACAACAAAGGGATTTATTTAACAAACCAGGGAAAAACAAAGAGTTACTGAGGCCTGAAATGGCCTTTACCCACCCAAAGCTGTGTTCAGAGTTTTTTAGTCCTAAACAAAAGCAGCTAAAATGACATCTTCCCGCCACTGAGGACACAGAGCTCCTCTCCCGAACAATAGGCCCTGTGTCCAAGATGGCGTCTTCCTGCCACTGCAGACACACAGCAGCCAGACGATAGGCCAGGTTCCAACTCATGAAGACAGCAGAAGACACAACAGGAGATGTTCCATGAGCTTCTGAGATGCCCCAGCACAGCACCTGGCAAGCAACACTCAAAACAGCAGCCACAGCATTCAAATGACCTGACAAAAGGCCACACTCACGCGTTTCAGTAAGACCCCTGGCTTGGGTCTTTGCCTTGTCTGCCAGGCCACAACAGCAGCAAAACTGGAAAACAGTTTCAGTTGCTCAGCTACTTGTAAAGCCTCAGAACTTTTCCTCTCTGAGGTTGGCTGCTGGAAGCCTCCACCTTCAGAAGCCCACAATAGGTTTCTGGAAGATCAGCATGGTGAGGGCCAAATTCCCCTGACCCCAAATGCTGACTTCCCAAGACTGAATGAATCTGACCCCCTTCTGCAGTCACTTATATTTATCAGTCACTCCACCTCACTTTTTAGCATTTTCCCTGGGGCTATCTATCCTCACCAGCAACCCCCTCCAGGGGACACCACCTGTAACAGTCTTGGCTTCATCCATGTTTGTTTGTTTTTTTAAGATTTATTTTTTTATGCATACAAGAGCTGGGGTACAGGCCACAGGTGTGGAGGGTTAGAAGATTCACCAGAGACAGATTGGGAACAGAACAGGCAGATTGACCTAAGTACACTGCTCAGGGGAAAAGTGGGCAAGACAGAAGTCTGCCATGCCATGTGGGTAGCTCCCTGGCCAGCCAGGGATCGAACTCATGCTGCAGAGGCTGTGGACAACTTTCATAAGTTGCATCTTAACCCCTTGTGCCACCCCTTGTGCCCCATCCATGGGTTATAATATCTTTAATAAAAGCTTGGGCTGGGAGGGTGAAAGGCAGAGTTGCTCTCCATGGCACTCTCCCCAGCATCCCCTGCTGAAAATTCATTTAGACTCCAGGTCTTCGTTAATAGCTGAGAACTTCATCGGCCGTCTATGGCAAACTTCTGCTAAATGTAATAACATGAATAAATCTCTCAAACAAACATTGAGCAACAAAGCTAGACTTAGGGGGGAAAAACACCACATTGAATATTTGTGTAAAATTCAAGAACGAACAAAACTAATCTATGGTGGTGGAATTCGAAATAGTGACTACTTCTGATTGGGATGGTGGTGGTATTGACTAAAGAGGGGCACACATGAAGGAATGTTCTGGAGTCTTGCAATGTCTGCTGTCCTCCTCTTGATGTGGCTATAAAGGTGTATACATGTGTAAAATTTCATTGAACTGTCTATTAAAGGGCTGAGCAACTTACTATGAATAAGCTAGACCTCCATAAAAATAAACAAATGGAAACTGAATAAAATAAAAATATAGACTAGATGTTAGCTAAGGTTTGACCAAACTTCCAGAGTCTGCACATCTTACTTGCTCCATTCCCAAACTCTCCTACTCTAAAAGCTTTAACTACCACTCCCCTAGTAAGCTCACACATTTGCATATCTTTTTTCTCAAGTTTTATTGATTTGCCACTAATTTACATAACTGTAATTTTAGGAGTATAATTCACACCTTCATAAGCGTACATGCTTCAGTCACCCTCCACCAGCTCTCCAGCGCCACAACCCTGTCATCTTCCCTCTCCCCATGCCAGCTGCTAGCCAGTATATTTTTCATATTCTAAGAAGTATTCTTGTTGTGCTTTCCCCAGTTTGCTTTCTTTGATTGTTTCTATTCCACAAGTGAGTGAGACCATCCAGTAACTGCCTTTTACTTTCTGTCTTATTTCATTTAGTAATAATCACCCAAGATCCATCCATTTTATCCCAAAAGGCACTATTTAATATTTTTTAATAGTGAGTAGTATTCCATTGAGTGGATAGCCCAAGATTTCTTTACTCATTCACCTGTTGAAGGGCATTTAAGTTGGTTCCATGGCTTGGCTACTGTGAATAAAACTACAAGGAACATAGAAGGACATAAATCTTTCCTTTTTAGTGTTTTCATATTCTTTGGATTCATATTCATATTCTTTCATATTTGGATAAATACCTAAAAGTTATAATGTTGGATAATATGGTATTTCCATTTTTATTTTTTAAGGAAACTCCATACCATTTTCAATAGAGATGGCACCAAATTACATTCCCATCAACAATGGATAAATGTTCGTTTGCTCACCAACTTTTGCTGTTTCCAGGCTTTTCGATATGGGCTATTCACTCAAGGGTGAAGTGACCGCTCATCATGGTTTCGATTTGCATTTTCCTTATAATAAGTGATGTGGAGCACTTTTTCATGCACCTGCTGGCCAACTGAATGTCTTCTTGGTAGAAGCATTTGTTAAGATCTTTTGCCAATTTTTTTGATTGAGATGTTTGGTTTTGTTGTTATTGAACAGCATAAGATCTTTATATATTTTGCAAATTAACCCTTGACAGATGAGGGACATGCAAATATCTTGTCCCAGTCCATAGGTTACCTTCTAAATTTTGTGCTGGTTTCTTGTGCTGTAAAAAATCTTCTTAGTCTGATGCAGTCCTACTTGTTCATTTGTTGTTTGATTTCCCTAGCCACTGGAGTTGTGCCCCCAAGCACATTTGCATTTCTCTGCTCCCAGCTCACCAAAGTCCATTTCGTCTGTATGTGCACTTCCTACACCCCATCCCACCACCAATCATTCAAAAGACTCATCCTCATCCTCTTCCTCACCACTAACCAGAGCAGGAATCCATCACTGTGGCTTCCAGGCTCATAACAATTATAACAATTTCTTTCTTGGGGAGCAATCCTAACATACAAGGGCAAGCCACCAAAAGGCAAGTCTATATACCATGAAGCTAACTGCAGGCCATAGCTGACGGTGGACCCAGCAGGAGGCACCTTGACCAAAATGGGCCAGATTGTCTATCCTGGTTTGTTGTTATTGTTTGAATTTATTTGTATTTATTTAGGCATATAAGAACTGGGGTGTAGGCCAAAGGTGTAGGGGTGAGAGGATTCACCAGAGAAAAAGAAGGGAGCAGGACAGGCGGATCTACTGAAATACACAGCTGAGGGGAGCAGCGGGCAAGACAGCAGAGGTCTGCTGCACCGTGTGGGTAGCTGCCTGGCCAGGGATCCAACTCGTGCTGCATTGGATGGCGATAGCTTGATAGCCCTGAGACTTTAACCCCTGCGCCACCAGAGAGGCCCATAATTGTCTCTCCTGTTTAAAATTTGCACCAAGAGTCTAGAGGTTGCTGAGGCATTAAAGGCAACTTCAGAAAAGAAATGTCTACAAATTCCTTCCGCTGAAGTTGGAACCTTCCCTAGGTTGTCCTCTTGGTCATTCAGTTTGTCCTAAACATCCTTTCTTCATGGTGCTAGCTAGAGTCAGTTTCTGTTTCTTGTCACCAAAACATTTTAACTATACCCTTCCCAACCCTCCCCAAAGTCTCTAGCGCTCTGTTACCAGGATTTATTCGACTTTGCCTTCTTCCTTTTAACTTCATCGTCTTCTACTTGACTCCCCCTCTGCTTCCCTGGAGTCCTGTCTGGCCCACCCCTGAAAGCTTTCTCATAGCAGTCCACTCCGTCCCAGCCCTCAAGACCAAAGCCTCCATTCAGGTCATTGTCCTGCTAGTCTGAGCTGCTGAAACAGGTTCCTCTGCCTCTTACCTTCACTGTTCTGTCATAAGGGGCTTGCTAAAGCCCAGCCCTGACCACACCCTTTTCTGTTTATAAACCTCGCTGGCTCCGCACTGTCTTCTAGAGTACGTGCGTATATCAGTGTGGTCTCGAGGCTTTCCACAGTGGCCCCCACAGTCCCTACTGATTTCACCTCTGGCTTTTAGTCCTCACAAGCTGCATGTGCTGCATGTCCTTCCAATAGAACTGCCCCCCACCCCGTGTGTTCCCCACATGCAAGTTCACACCTCAGGTCATTTGCTCTCTTTCTTCCCTACAGTTTAAATGCCTGCCCCCAGGCTTCTCTGCTGACATAGGGGTTAAGTGTCAGTGCTATCACCAAGAGGGTGCACCATGACCTGCGCTCTATCCCAGCTAAGGAGCTAACCTATGGCGCAGCAGCCCTCTCCTGTCTCGCCCGCTGCTCCCCTCAGCAGTGTATTTCAGTCAGTCTGCCTGTTCTGCTCCCCACTCTGTCTCTGGTGAAGCCTCTCACCCCCCGCACCGCTGGCCTATACCCCAGTTCTTTTATGAGAAAATAAATAAATGAATCTTAAAAAAAAATAAATGTCCTGCCCCACCCTTCCTACCCTCATGACCTCTGTGATTGTTGAAACTTCACCCATTCTTCCAGACCTAGATAAATGCCAGAATGTACATGAAGCTTGCCCTTGTTAGAATTCATCACCTAAATGCTTTATTCATACTTTCGTTATTGGTGTGTAGCTGCTGACCTTGAGTGACAAGTATTTGCATCTGTGTATGTCTGTCTTCTCCAATAACTTGTTCTTGTGAGCAGAGACCAGATCCTCTTTCCTACCAGACCCCTCCTGCCTACCACATTCCTGGCATGGTGCCAGTGCTCAATAACTGGGTGTGGAATTGTATTTTCTGAACCTGCCATCAAAAAAAAAAAAAATGGGCAAGGAGGAATATGGATAAAAGGCATAGAAGGACAAAGACTTGAAAGAACAAAGAACACAGGGAGAAACCTTCAGGAAATGGCTCTCTCCTTCAGGATAATGTTATGATCAAAAGGGACAGAGGCCTCCCACCTGATCTAGCTCCATCTCGGCACTGGTACTACCGAGCGATGAGACGAGGTACAGGAACCACGGTTGAAAACAAAAGCATGGCAGAAAGGCAAGGGTCACCATTGTGCCTAACCCCAGCTCAGAAACTCCACGCCCTGTAGCTAGAAGCAGCATCAGCTGCTACGTGTTCTGAGGGGCTGGCTTGCCCTTCTACATGCAGTGGCATATCTTTTTAAAATTGACAGAATAGGGCCTCCCTGGTGATGCAGCAGATTGAGCCCAGCGCTGTGAAGCTGTCCGCAGCCTCTGCAGCACCGGTTCTTTCCCCGGCTGGCCAAGGAGATACCCACATGGCATTGCAGATCTCTCCCGTCTCGCCTGCTGCTCTCCTCAGCAGTGTATTTTGTCAGTCTGCCTGTTCTGCTCTCCGCTCTGTCTCTGGTGAATCCTCTCACCCTCCCACGCCTCTGGCCTGTACCCCAGTTCTTGTATAAATAAATCTCTTTAAAAAAATTTTTTAATAAAATTGACAGAATAAAAGTAAAAGACAAATACTTCCATGGTATTGCTCCCCTGGCAGAGAAATGATGAAGATTAAAGAAAGAAGAATGGATGATAAAGCCAATCTGACTCTCAATAAAATGCCCATGTGGTCTAGGACTTCCAGGTGATGGAGAGTCAGCAGGTGCTGCACCAGTCTCCCTGGGAAAAGGGGTTCAGAATGAGACTAAAGAGGGGAGAGAATCAAATGGCTTTTTAAGGTCTCTAATAGCTCTTCTGACAGAGCCTGCCTGGCTTCCATGTGCAAGGACTCTGGCAAGATGAATGGATTTGTCTTTCTATTAAATACCATTACCCAGAGCAAGTGGGAGAATGAAGCTTAGATTGTAGATTCACATCCTGCCTTCCTTCCCTTTTCTTCTAATCAAGAAAAAGCTTACGAAATCCCAACCCATCTCACCCAACCCTACCCACCACCTACAACATACTACCTCAGGGGAAATAGGTAGCCTGCTGAACTACAAAGTTTGCCTCCCAATATCAATACCCAACACACATTCAGTCCTTAAGAGCTAAAGTTCAAATCCAACCCCTCAGCATAGCCAGGTCTGCATTAGGCCAATCGCATACTTCAAGATCCATTAAGTCCCTTGTAGGAGCCTATCGGCTTTAAAAACCCAATAGCACTTCCCATTGAGAAGAATTACAAAGGTTCCCTCTTGGCCACAGGTTCAAATGATTCTGTGTGTTGATGGAAGTCTCCATTGCTTCAGTCATCAGAGTCATCCAAAAGCATCACAACAAAGGAAGAGATACGAAAACAATTAGCGTCCCCATCATAAGGCTTTATGAAGTGCATCTTCCAGCCACTGGTTCTCATGCTTGGCTATACTTAGGGAGCTTCAAAACTCTGGTGTCTGAACAAAAAGTACTTGGAAAAGGAAATGATTTTAAAAGCTCACTTTCAAGCAAGAAATACTTAGAGATAAATTTAAACCTTGTTTAAGATCTGTATATTGAAAACTATAGACACTACTGTTAAACATGTAGCGATATGTCGTGTCAAATAACAGGTCTTTAAAAAAATGGGCTTAGTCATAAAGTTCATGATTAATATACAAAAGCCCATTGTATTCTTTTTATTAGCAGCAATCCATTGGAAACTGAACTTTCAATGTAATTCCAGGTAGAGTACACCAAAAACATACAATCCTAGAAATAAATCTAGTAAACACTGTCTAAGATGTGAGGGGCTAGACCTTAACAGGTAGATAGGAACTAGGACTCCAGCAGACATGACAGGAGGAATTGGAACACAGGAGACATGGGACCTCCGAGATATAACGAGGGAGAAAAGTCAGTAACAAGAAAAAAGCCCACGACACTCCCCCCAGTTAATCTATGTTAGGACATTGGCCAAGGTTGACCAATCAAAAAACTGCACATCACCACAGCTCATCCCCTAGACCCAAAACATGAGCATAATTGTAAAAACCCCAAAGTTTCACAGCAGCAGCAAATGCCACTCGGGACCCCTCCCACGTGCACCGGCTTCCTTAACCCTTGCTGCTTTGCTCCAAGGAGCTGGCTTGGGTCTTTAAACAAGCTTCCCTCAGCTTGCATACTGCTGCTTACATGTGGTTTTTCAATTCTGTTACACAGTCCGCAGTTCCTGGGTCAGCATATCACATCTTGTCACATATTTGGGGGCTCATCTGCAACAACCTTTTGGCCCACACATTCCTCACTGAAAATTACAAAATATTGCTGAAATAAATTAAATGAGACCCAAATAAATGGAAGTGACCCGTGTTCAGTTTGGAGCACTCAATGTTGTTAAGATATCAATTCTTCCTAAACTAATCTATAGCGTCAATGCAATCTCAATCAAAATCCCAACAGGCTTATTTTGTGGAAATTGACAAGCTGATTCTAAAATTTATATGGACTTGCAATGGATCTAAAATAGCCAAGACAATTTTGAAAAAGAATAAACTCTGGGGATTTATGCTAAGTGATTTCAAGATTTCCCATAAGGCTAAATAATCAAGGCAGTGTTTATTAGTATAAGTTGGATATAGAGATCAATGAAGCAGAATAACAAGTCCAGAAATAAACCCACAGGCCAAATGATTTTTGTACAAAAGAAACAACATAACTCAATAAAGACAAGGATAGTCTTTTCAGAAATCATTTGCAACAATTGGATATCCATATGAAAAAAATAAAAAGTCTTTGATCTATTCCTCACACCATACAAGTCTGTTGTGAGCATTGACTTAAATTGATCACGAACTAAACACAAAAGTTAAACTGTAAAGCATCTAGAAGAAAACAGGGTAAAGCCTCTGTGGATTGGGCTAGATTTCTTTGGACCCAAAAAGCATAAATTTCAAATGAAAAAAACTGTTAAATTGAATACCATAAGATTATTAATTTCTGCTATTTCAAAGTCACCATTAAGAAAATGAAAAGCAAGCCATAGAATATGTTAGATGCGTGTGTGTTTGTAAATGTAAATATAAACATAAACCAGACAAACATCTTCATCAAGAATATAAAAAGAACTCTCGGAACTTCATAATAGTGAAACAGTTCAATTAAAAAAGACATGCTGTAAAAGAATTATGAATAGGCAATAAGCACATTAAAAGATGCTCAATAGTCATCAGAGAAATGCAAATTAAAACCAAATGAGATAATGTTATGCACCCACTAGAAAGGCTAAAATTAAAAACCCTGAAAATATACAAACTGTTGGTAGGAATGTAGAGTAACTGGTAACTCTCAGCCATTGCTGGTAAGGACAGAAAACAGATTGACCATTTTGGAAAATCATAAGGCATTTTGTTGTGTCTGTATATCTGTTTTTTTATGTTATCAGTAAGCTGATATTTCCTGGAAAGGACTATGTTGTAAAATATTGTTATTTGTAATGATTTTTTTGATAAAATCAACAACTAAAAAGTAAGTCATCCAATCGACACTTCATACCAGGAAATGCATTCTCATAAAAGAATTAGTGAGTCAAACAGTGAAGGTGAGCTTAATGTTAGAGAGAAGGAGCTGTTCATGGAGACCACAGGAATTTGTGACTCCAAAGGCTACTGGATTCACCCACTCAGAATAAAATCAGACTGACCTTCACCAAACCTCTAAGCAATCTTTTTCGAAACTTGACACATTAAGATAAAATTTTAATATAAATCTCTAAAATGTCTATACATTGTTTCTAAACATACTTCCCACACTCATTTTTTTCTTAATTGAAGTAACAGTGCATTATAACATATAAGTTTCAGATGACCTATCAATTCCATTTCAAAGTATTTACCTAAGAAAACTGAAAATCTATGTCCCCACGAGCTCTTCAGAAATATTTGTAGGAATCTATTCACAACAGCTAAAAACTGGGGGTTAACATGTCCAACCACAGGTAAGTAGCAAACAGTCACATACCACACAATGAATATCACTCAGCAATAAAAGGGAATGAACACAGATGAATCTCAAAAAAAGTCTTTCTGCACACAATAAATCAAAATAAGATTTCATTTATATGGAATTCTGGAAAAGGCAAAACCAATCAAAGTGACAGAAAATAGATCAGCTCTTTCCTGGGACAAAGAGACGGGATAGACTACAAAGGGGCATGGGCAAATTTTTTGGGATGACAGATATGTCCCATCTTGACTATGGTGGTGATGGTTTCATGAGTGTGTGTATCTGTCAAGACTCATCAAATCATACACTTAAAAGGATACATGATATTGCATGTAAATTATACCTCAATGAATTAGATTTCTTTAATTACTCATAGCTGAGTCCCAGTCCCATGGATATTATTTATCAGATCTGAGCTGTGTCCTGAGCATCAAGATCTCTGAAACTTTCCCCAAAGAGTCCACCATACAGTCAAAGTAGAGAACAACTATTCTATGGGTAAAGGAGGAAAACAAATAATCCCAAGTCTTGGGACACCTGCAGATAGCCACTTGCTCTCTGGTGTGAGTATAAGCCACCTCTGAAGTCACAGTCTACTCATCATCACAGCCACTTAGAGAGCACCTACTTTTAAAAGGCAGTGGGGATAGAAGAAAAATCCTCAATAGGTGAGACTTTGAATTACAAAGGGCCAGAGGTTACCCAAAGTATGCCAACAATTAGTGAAAATGATCAGAAGCTGGTTGAGAAACAGTGCCCAAGAAAACATTGAACTAGAATTTCCTTTCAACTTTCTGTAAAGGTAGAAATTCAGGAGTTCCAGTTCTTTAGCTCCCAGGATCCTGTGAACATGAATCAAGTCTCATGAAGGCTTCAGGGGACAGGTCAATATGTGGTAGATATGGGTGATCCTAGGAGGCACAAGCCCAGAGAACCCCAAATGTCAACATTTAAGAACAAGACTCAGGAGACTTCTTCAACACAGGAATGCTTCCCCTTCAATTCAAGATCAATACTCACTTTTCCCCAGTGGGCAAAATTCCTGTGTTTATTAAAAAGGAAGACAACACAACCCTAAGAGCTACAGCTCACCTATGAGTGAGTTTGAAAGCTTCAAAAGCAGGAGGAGCAGGAAATTACCACCTCACATATCTTCAGGTTTGATTATTAGGCCTTGCAAAGTCACCTTTACTGAGATAAAGGATGGCAGCTGATGGCCTCTAAAGTGCTATATGAATCAAAGTGTGTCCCACAATCTGTTCTTTTATCCCCTGAATCAGGGTGCAACCTGAATAAAGATTTTAGGAAGGGGCAAGAAGGTCATTTTTTAAAGGAATGACGGGGCTTGTCTTCTGAACCACCCAATTAAGAGGGTCAGGAATAGGGAGTTGAAAGAACAATCAGCACAAAATCCTTATTGGTCCTGATCCAGGTCCTTGAAGATGTGGAGAAATCCCAGGCACACATCACCTATGACTGATGTGTCAGAAACACCAAAAGCTGAAATGAGGACAAATAGATGAGCATCCAAAAAAGAAAAAATAATCATCACCAGCTCGCACTTTATGTATTTGGAGTTATGCTTTCAAGGAATAATGTATGAAGATGATTATTTCACTGGAAAAAAATGCACATGGCAAATAGCTGGCCAGGCCAACATTGACATGGATGTGATGTTAGCTTACATATTTATTTGTGAAACACAGTGTAATAGAAATAGACATCATACTTTGCATTTATATAGCAACTATTTCTCCAAGGACCTCGAAGGATGCTGCAACCATTACTGGATTCATCCTTGTTACATGATTGTAAAATGAAGGCAAGGAGAGGATTACTCATCCCGTGTTATTAAAGAGGAAGCAGACGCCCCAAGAGGTTACATGAATTGGCCAAGGGCAGATTGTGATCATTTATTTGCTTGAAACCACGTAAGAACTGAAATTAGTCCCAAATTGTCCTTATACTTGCTGATTTTTACCTACTGACTTCTGAAGAGGAAATAATTCTGTTTGTGATTCGACCCTCTGATGGACAGTGTCAAGAGGAGGGTATGACCTGGGAAAGAAAGAGGTCAGCAACCACCTGGCATTTCACTTTTCCTTCAGGGGGCCGCTGTGTTCTCATGGACAGACACAGGGCTCTTGACAACAAAGACCAACTAGAGGTGACTGGGAACCAAAAGACGCAGGTCCATAATAGCTGACATTTAACAACTGCCTGCAATGCACATTTACACCGTGCACTTCAATACATTATTTTCATTTACTTCACAACTACTACATGAACTAGGGAGTATTTCATCATAAGGATAAGAGACAAGCTCAAAGAGATGGCATGACTTGCCCATGGTCCTATAACTAACAAGATTAGACACAGGATTTGCGTGCATGTCTGCTGATTTGAATAGCTGGGAAATTCTACTGTGATTTACTGACGTGACTTCATACCCTTATGCAAAGGGGGTCCCAAAGTCATAGCCTGAGACCTTGAAAAAATTGAAGCCAACCTGGGATCTACCCCCTCATGCAAAATTCCAACTGCATCTGACAGCTCAGGGTGAATGCTGGTATTACTCCTTGCTCCCTGGAAACAGCCCCACCTTGGGTCATTCCAAGCCCCAGGGGGCCCTGGGTCTTCCTGGTCGCAGATTCATACCTGGTGTCTGACCCAGATCTGAGTTAGTGGCAGAGCTGGTTGGGTTCCATAAGCAGGGGCAGGACAAGAAGACAATGGCCCAGAACTGCCCCAGGGCCCTCCTCACACACCCACACTGAACACTGCTAGCTGGCCTTTGAATTTCCAATGATATGTGGCCAACAATGTAGGGACTGTCTTCCCAGGTGCCCCATTCTTCATGGAGAGAGAATCTGAGCCTCACACTTGGCCCAACTTGCTAAGGACATGAAAAAGCAGCAACGATTCTCCCTGGCATTTTCTCTAATTCAGATTTTGGTCACTAGAATTTGACTTTGCAAGTGATAGAAAAAGTTGTCCTCTGAAAGCAGGGCTTGGAAGGTAGAGAACCAATGTCATTAGTGGGCTGTACTCAGCTTCAGTGATTTAAAGGAATGTCACATTTATCCCCTAACTCGGGTTGTAGGTATTATTACTCCCATTCTCCAGTGGAGAGTGAAGCTCAAGTTAAGTAGCAGAGCTGACATGGAATAGAGCCAGGATTCAGGCATGGATCTGTGAGGCTCATGCCCTTTCCATTAAGGCCACTAATCTCTAGAGAGTTTGATGGATGTCCTTCTCCTCATGACGTCATCCTGGCAGTGGCCAGATGTGAGTCAGAGATGCAGACAAGGCCGAGCGTGGGTGGGTGAGATGCCCTCCTTGAGAAGCACTGCAGTCCCTGGATCCTCAATGTCACTGGGACTCTCGAGCTTTGTTTTCCAGCTGGTGACTGATAGAACAAATGTATACAATTTGTGCTACAATGCAAGTCACATTTATAAGACTAAATATAATGTGAGCCACAGATGCATGCCATATAGGTAATCTTAAACTGTCCAGTAGTTACATAAAATAAGAAAAAAGAAATAGGTGAAATTAATTATAGTAAATTTAAACCAATACAAGCAATAGATGATCACTTCAACTTGTAATCTATTAATTTTAATGCGAGATCTGACATTCCTTTTTGGGAGGGTGTATACTTTGTCTTGCAATCCAGAGCATATGTATTCAATGCTTCCAACATATCTCCCTTTGGACAAGCCACCTTTCAAGTACTCAACAGTCACACGGGGCTATCATATTGGACAGCACAGGTCTAGAAGAAGAATGCATGGATGGGGGTTTGGAAATGTTGAGTTAGGACTGTGAGTCCTGACTCTAACCAACTACCAGGCTGACTTAGCATAGTGGTTGAGAGGTTGGGTCTTGGAGCCAGACTTGCCTGGCTTTGAATTCTGGTTCCATAATCTGCCCCCTATATGTCCTTGGACAAGTTATTTAGCCTGTATTACCTCCATTTCCTCATCTGTAAAGTGGAGATAATAATTCCCGCCTCACAGGCTTTCATGAGCATGAAATAAAGAAATGCCTAAGATAGTTTATGGGCACATCGTAAGCAATATACTGTCATCTGCAGGTATTATTCTTACCTGGACTCCCTGTCCTTAACTGTAAAAGAAGAGCGTTGAAAGCAGATGATTATCAAGATCTTTTCTTACTCTGTTGTTTCATAGAAAACTGGGCTGTGGGAGGAGGGGATCCCTATCTCATGCCGTGCCTCATCTCGGAGTATTAGTTCCAAAGTGTGAACTGGGCAGGGCCTGAGGTCCAGCTGGCTTCTACAGGGAAAGTATAAGCAGGGGGGTGTGGGGGTACAAGGACTTGCTGCCTCATCTTTCACAGCATCAGAGCCTCCAACCCCAACCTGGGCTGCTGTGGACTTGCCCTGGAGCAGCCTCCACATTCTCAGGGGTCCCCTACAGACCCTAACAAAATCCCCAGTTATCATCCCCAGTTACTTGAATCTCTCAGCTAGAAGAAATCCATGCTGGGCTTATACTTTGGAGCAAAATCCACCTTTTTCCAAGCATCTCCAGTACCAACTACTAAAAAAATCCCCCAGGGATCGCCGAGCCCAAAGCTTTACACACCAGCTGTCCTTGGGGCTGAGAGACGAATGGGAAGCTTGGCGGTCAGAAGGCCAAACATTAGAAAAGCAGTGAATGAAGATGCCAAAATCACAGCAACTGCTGTCCCAGAAGTTGAAGTTCAGGGAATCCTAGCTGTCTGCCTTCCATCCCCTAGAGACCGAATTGACAAGCTGTAGACATTCAAGGTGGTAACAGCCCAGTGGGACAGGGGCCTCATCTCCAGGGAGGCCAGTGTCTCAAACTCATCCCTGGAGATTGCTCCAATCCCTCCAGGATCAACCCCAAAGCTTCAGCCTCTGCTGCTTCTCTTGGAAGCAGGAGTCTGCAGCCTGACATGCCCGGCACCAGCAGCTCTTCTCACCCAGGATACCAACCAGAAGGCATCAGGCCTGCTCGTCTCTGGAAAACAAGAACCACAACAAAACCACAGCTGCTCCTGCCAGGCAGCAGCTTCTCCCAGCTGTTCGTGGAGATTTTTGGGGAGCTGCGTCCTCCTGTATCTGCAGGCCCTGATCAAGAACCCACCCTGGAGAGAGAGGAGCCGAAGAACAGGGAACCAGAGGCACAGAGAAGAAAGGACTCAAGCCCTAGCACCTCACCAGGCCACCAGGCCACACAGAGGACAAAGCACCATCCTCAGCCCCAGAGGCAGCAGGGATAAAACCCAGGGACCTCACACTCAGACCCTTTGGTTATGAGGAGCCCAGGGGCTAAATCCTCTTTCTGGAAGTTGAGCTGCAGGGGTATCCTTTTACCTCCCAGACACAGTGACTGAGTAGTAAATATTCTCATATGCTGGTGTGGGGAGTGCCCTCAACGCCCATTGCTAAGGGACCACGTTCTCCTTTTGCAGCCTGTTGGGAACACCTTAACAGCTGAGCCGTACCCACAAAGAACTCTGGTACAGAAAGCAAAGGGGGCACTGCTATGTGATTAGCATCCATCTGACACCCACAACCCCACCCTATCTCAAAAACCTCCTCTAAGAGCTGGAAAGATCTTTTTAACTGTCCAAGCTGCATCACCCAACTCAGAGAAGGGAGATTCTTGTCTGCCCCACAAAAGGGGCATGAAGGTCCCTCAGGACCTGGGCCAGGGAAAACTGAAATGTGGAGAAAGAGGATGGAGTTTCCTTACCCTGCAGGAGTTTTCTCTCTGAGGCCACCTGTGGTCCAGGTCTCAGCGGCCCTCCAGACCTGTTCCTTCTGCTCATTAGGTAAATGTGCCAACGCAAGGAAAGAAATCAAGGTCTGCTTAGCTTTCCCCACCGGCCTGTCAATCGTTCTGAGGAAGACAGTTCCTGCCACACAGCTCAGGAAACGGGCCCCCGAAGGCCCAGGAACAGCTCCGGCCCGCGAATGTATTTACACAGCGCGGTGCTTACTCTTCACGTCTCGCCAGCAGCCCACTCTCCCGGGTGCCCCGGGAAGTTTTATCACCCAGGAGGCTCCCGGCGGCTGCTCTCACCAAGTCCCTCCTTGATCATCACAACAGACAGATTGTCTGGCTGTGCAGAGTGGCAGCCTCCCCTGGTGAGTCGTCTGGGCGGCTGACAGAAGGTTCTCCAGGAGAGGGAGCAGGCTGGGCAGGTGGCCCCTATGGACTGTTCCTAAAGGCCCCTGTGAAATGTTCCTGAAGGCTCCTGCACTCCCTGGCTGGGAGCTTCTCAAGATGGAGGGAGCAGAGGACAGCTCTGATGACGGTATCTCTGACAAAGACCCCACTTAGAAATGTCAAGGTCCAGCTCAGATGGGCAAGACTGAACCAAAAGGTCTCCATACACCCAGAGTTTCAGAGCTGTAAAGGGACCGGCTGTTTGTACGGATGAGGAAACTGAAGTCCAGAAAAATCTCTCCTCTTTAAAATGCATATGACAAAACTTATGCTTTGTGCTGGTTTGTGAGGCTCACATGGGCTAAGGAAGTAAATAAAGCACTCCGCTCAGTAATTGCATAATTAATGGTAAGTGTTAACATTATTATGAGTAATTTGACCAAAATCATCCAGAGATGACGCAAATCAGACATGAGTCAAATAGGACTCAGATTCAGTTCTTTCAATTTCTAGATCGTGTTCATCCTCACATGGTCAATAGAGGCTTCACAGATGAGTCACTTTCTGTCAGTTAGGAATTTAACTGACCCATAATGGCTTAAAGAAAGGGGTGTGTTTTTTTATCTCAATAAGACCAAATGTAAGGGGCCTCCCCCATGGCGCAGCGGTTGAGCGCTGTGTTGCGAAGCTGCCCGCGGCCTCTGCAGCGCCGGTTCGATCCCCGGCTGCTCCCCGGCCACCAGAGGAGGGTCCCACATGGCGCGCAGACCTCTCCTGCCGCCCGCTGCTCCCCTCAGCAGTGTACTTCGGTCCTTCTGCCTGCTCTGCTCCCCGCTCTGGCTCTGGTGAATTCTCTCACCCTCCCGCGCTTCTGACTGTACCCAGTGCATGAATAAACAAAACAAACAAACAAACATAAATAAATAAATAAAACATACCTCTATTAAAAAAATATATATTATTTTAAAAAAAAAAGAGCAAATGTAAGAAGCACAGCACCTGGTAAAAGGCGCTTCCATAAACATAGACTTATATTTTTCTGCCATCCAAAGCTCTTGGCTTTCAGCCTCAAGTTCATGAGGTAATTGCTGCAGCTCCAGCCATCACATGAAATGGAGTGGGACAGGGATACTGAGGCCCTCCTTCCAGGAGAGTCAGCCCCCTTTCCAAAGATTTCCTGGAAGCCTCCTTCTGAGACTTTTGTACACAACTGTACACTCCTGGCTGCAAAGAAAGTTGGACAACTCCTGATAAAGCCAGGATTTTTGTTTCCAAAGAAGGGAGAGTGGCTATCACAATATGGACAGCGTAATGAGAAGTCTCCGTCTTTCAGTCACACTCTTCAACACTCTTCAAGATAATGGATTAAATCACCCCTTTCATTTGCTTCCCATCTGGGACCTTCGACTATGTGCCTCCTCCAGGGCTGCTCTTTTGACTGCATGGCTTTCGTAACCACCCTTTCCCTCATGGACGGGGACTTTGCAAAAGAAGACCACTGTGCTATTGAAAGCAGGAGAAAAGACGAAATAAGAATGTGAACAGATGTTCACGTGAGCCTCAGATGTTACCTCATCTCTGCCTACAGCTGACCCAAGAGCTCCTCAGATTGGCCCAGCATGGGTGTCCTACCAACTTACAGTCCCTCGTCTGCGCTTTACTGCTAGAGCTGACAAGGACTTTGGAGGACGGGGAAAATGGAGGCAGGAGGGGCTGTTTTGGGTGGTCTTAGCATTGCCTACAGCTTCCCTCGGTGGCTGAGAGGTTGAACTCTATCTCCCTTCCTGATTAGAGCCAATCTGAACATCACTGAGATGATGCCTTTGTAAATCAATTTGTAAGTCAATTGTGTCTCCGATGCTCCAAATCTCCAAAGGCGCCTCACTTCTTGCATAGTAAAAGCCAAAGCCCTTCCAACTGACCTGCCTAGCCCTAGACAGTCTCCCCTGGGCACCTCTTGGCTTCCTTTCCCCTCACCCTTCTTCACTCTACTCCTACAACAGCCTCCTCAGCAGTCCTCAAACATGCCGGGTACAATTCAACCCCAGGGCCTTTGTACTTGCTGTTCTCCTGCCTAGAACAAACACTCTTTCGTCAAGTATTCAATTGGTTCCTCTCGCACTTCCTGCAAGGTCTGACTTAATATTTCCCTCTTGGTAAAGCTAACACTGACCAGTTTACTTAAAATTCTCACCCCACTTGGTATCTCCATACCGATCACCTTGCTCTACCTTTCCATAACATTTAATATCTTCTAACTTACCATTTGTTTTATTTATTTATTGGACTTATTTAGTATGTTTGACATATTGCCATGCAATTTATTCATGTCTGGTGTTTATTTATATATCACGAGGGTAGAGATTTGGGGCTGTTTTGTTCACGGTTACCCTCTCAGCACCTAGAACAGACCCTGACACACATAAGCGAAGACTTCATAGGTATTTATTGAATAAATGTACATATTAATGTAGCACTGTCTTGGGACAAATTAGAATTGCCAGTTAGGAAAGGCAGTTGACAGGAAAGGAATAGATAAAGTAACCAGTAATAAAGACAGAAGCATTCATGTAAAGTCAGGTCAAGAAAACGGGCATTCTGAAAGAAGACAGAAAATTAATGATGTAGATTTGAGCTATACCTTTCCCAGCCAGATGAGTAAACACGTTCTCATCTGTTCTATATACAAGTCTTTAGCAGACCCATTCAGTGGACCCAAAACTACCCGTGGTCCTATTAAATGATTCAGAACTGGCTCCAAGTCCATAGCCCACAAGAGAAAAGACTTGTTTTCCAAACCAGCAGCCACTGGGATCATTGTTTGTATTATCCCGACAACTTCCTGTGACTATGTGCCTCCTCCAGGGCTGCTCTTTTGACTGTATGGCTTTCATAACCACCCTTTCCCTCATGGGTGGGGACTTTGCAAAAGAAGACCACTGTGCTATTGAAAGCAGGAGAAAAGACGAAATAAGAACATGAACAGTCAGGTCCAAGCAATGTTCCCCTCCATTAATATTTCTCAACACCCACACTCAAGGGGTGTCTAGGTGAAAAGGGAACCAATTCTCTGTCCCTTAATCAGCTAGAAATGATTTTTTTCCTCCCCTGCTGAATAATTTGGAAGTGATTTTGAAAATGCATTGCAAAGAGAGCAGTCTTTTTTCTTCTGTCTTGCCATGAAAATGCGCACTGCTTCCTAGAGCCTGATTAATGTTAAATCTGACCTTTTGCAAAGTTTCTTGGCAGGTTAATTTATGATACTTCCAGATTCTAATGTATCAGGCAGTGGCTGTTTATGTGTTTGATGAAGTATTCTTTGTCCAGAGTTGATATGTTTTACCAGAACTTCTATAACTGACTCCCCCTTTTTCTGTCTTGTTCTTTCAATCTCTTTTTCTCCAATTTTGTGCTTGGATATTTAATCAATCTAACTGGGAAGAAAGCATGAATATATTTATGAATTCTCAGTCCCTAAGTTGTCATGCACACTGTATTAGCTTATTACTGTATCTCCAAGATAACTCTTCCCTCTCATCTCCCTACACCTGTGTTTTTGAGTTCAGGGACATCTCAGCTCAACCAAAATTACTTTTAATGTTTGGTTTGCTACAAGAGCTGCTTCTTGAGGGTCTCTATCTAGCACAGGTGTATCTTCTCCTTGCATCCTTATTGCCTTTTCTTTTGTTTTCCCCTGTCTCAGAAACAAAAATCTAGCGAACTAGACTTGAGCCTCAAGAGGTTGTTCCAGCCCAAAAATGTAACTAAGTTTAATGGGCATGTTGATAAAATCATGAAGGAGAGGCCAACAAATCTGTATCAGGGAGGTAAGGGGTTCAGAGTCTCCTCCTTCTTTGAAGTCATGTGATGGAAGTCAACTGTTAAATACATAGACATTCCAAGACATCAAAGATGTTAGCCTGTCTTCTACATGGCCTACAACAGTGGCTGGCACACAGTGGGTGCATGATTTTCATTTAGAGAAAATGAAAATGCAGGCAGAAGATGAGATAGCAAGGGAGTGAAGGAGGTGAGTAGAATATATTCCAATATAGTGACAGTCTAAATCCTTTATCAAAGGCATAGGGACAAGATTTTGAGCCCTTAGGGCAATTTTTAGATGTCTGTAATAGAGCCCAGGTTGCTGTTGGCACCTTCTTGACTGTCAATATCAAAAAACTGTTATAGGTATTGAGAACACCCTCCCCCTAGACCTGCAGCCACCTCTGTGCTATCGAACCAGTCATGTGCATTCTGACACACAGTGGTATAATTTCTTCCTTAAATATTTGGTAGGATTTACCAGTGACACCATCTGAACCTGGTACTTTATTTTTTTGAGGGTTATTAATTGCGGATTCAATTTCCTTAATTGACATAGGTCTATCCATACTTTCTATTTCTCCTTGTGTGAGTTTTGGTAGTTGAAAACATTATGATTTTAAAACCTGGGAGACCAGTATAGGTAACATTAATTTCTGATATTAAAATTTGTGTCTTCTTAGTCTAATTAGATCACTTTTCACCTCTTACTTGCAGTAATCAGTCCATTGAAGAACTGTCATTTGACGAATCCCAGTATCCTACCCAAAAGTCATGGGAAACAAAAGATAAAGACAGTTGGACCCAGATAAGATAGTAGAAGCCATATAACATTGATTCTTTGGAGGAATCCTTTGTGCTTTTTCTTGCAGAACAGCTCTCCTCAAACTTCCTTCGTCTGGCTCCTTCTTGTCACTGGAGACCTCAGCATGAAAACCATCTCCTCTCATACATCTCCCCTGAGTATTCAAACTAAAGTGGCCACCCAGGACCTCTCCATCATAAGACTACCTTTTAATTATTTCCTTATTCCTTGCCACTATTTTACTTACATGTTATTAATCTATTGCTCATACAAGCAGATGAACAGCGTCTGTTCACGTATGAGGAGCTCAATAAGAATGAATGAATGAGTGATTGAGCTGTCAAGTCCCTCCGAAAATTGAAGGCCAGAGAAGTAAAGTGATCTTACAATGGTCACCTGGCTCATTAATGGAAATACAGAGACTACAACCTTCAGCAAAGTAGGAGTAGAGGGAGTAGTAGACAATTTCCTTAACTTGATAAAGAACATCTGAAAATCCTTCTAACTAATATTGCATTAAATGGTGAGAAAGTAAATGCTTTCCCCCTAAGATGGGGAATGAAGAAAGGATTTGTCCACTGACCTCTCTCTTTAGTAGGATACTGGATGTCTGAGCTAAGGAAGTAAGACAAAAAAGGACCACAGATTGATACAGATGAAAAGGGGAGAAATCAAACTATTTTTCCTTGTATATGACATTATTGTGTATGTAGCTACCCCAAAGAATTAACTAAAAACAATCTCTGAAACTAACAAGCAACTATACAAAGTTGTAGGACAACAGGTTAATATGTAAAAGAAATTTTTTTTTCTTATATACCAGCAATAACCAGTTGAAATTTGAAATTAGAAATACACTATAATCGATTTAAGCATCAAAATACTGAAATACTTAGATATAGATCTAACAAAATAAGTATGGAACCTAGATGAGGAAAACTATAAAATTCTCATGAAATAAAACATATTCCATGTTCAGGGATAGAAAGACTCAATATCATTAAGAGATAATTTTTTTCCAATTTGATCTATAGTTTTGAGGCAATCCTAATGAACATAGCAAGTTATTTTGTGTAGATCAACAAAATCAATTCAACAAAATGATTCTAAAATTTATCTAGAAAAGTAAAAGATAGAATAAATACACAATAAGAAGAAGAAGAACAGAAGTCAAAAGACTAATGTTACCTGATTTCAAGACTTCTCTTAACAGTACAGTAATCAAGATAGTCTAGAACAAGAGGAAAAATAGAGTTAATGGAATATATAATAGAGTCCATAAATAGAACCACACAAAGATGTGCCACTAATCTTTGACAAAGAAACAATAGAAATTCAATGACAAAATGAAAGTTTTTTTCAACAAATAGTACTAGGACAACTAAACATGCTTATGCACGACTTTCGTGGGGATACAGACCTTTTACCTTTCACAAGAATTAACTCAAAATTGATGAAATACCTAAAGTGCAAAAGAGAAAACTTCTAAATAACAACATAGAAAAAAACCTAAGTGACCTTGGACTTGGAGATGAATTTTTAGATAAAACATCAAAAATGTGGTGCATGAAAGAGAAAATTGGTAAGATAGACTTTATGAAAATTAAAATTTTTTGATCTGCAGAAGACACTGTTTATAAATGAAAAGGCAAGTCACAGACTGGGAGTATATTTGCAAAACACATATCTGATAAATATCTTGTATTTCAGGGCCTCCCCTGGTGGCGCAGCAGTTGAGCTCTGGGCTATGAAGCTGCCCGCAGCCTCTGCAGTGCTGGTTCAATCCCCGGCCACAGGCAAGAGTCCCACATGGCGCGACAGACCTCTCCTGCCGCGCCTGCTGCTCCCCTCAGCAGTGTATTTCGTCAGTCTGCCTGTTCTGTTCCCTGCTCTGGCTCTGGTGAATTGTCTCACCCTCCCGTGCTTCTGACTGTACCCAGTGCTTGTATAAATAAATAAATAAATCTTTTTTTAAAAAATGAGATTCCACTCTATACCTGCTAGAATGACTACAACCTGAAAGAACCCTAACACCACCAAATGCTGGTGAAGAGGCAGAGCAAAGAAACACCCATCCATTGCTGGTGACAAAGCAGGATGGCACAGCCATTTTATATGACAGTTTGGCAGTTTCTTACAAAGCTAAATATAGTTTTACCATATGGTCCAGCAATTACACCCTTAGGTATTTACCCAATTGAATTGAAAATATATGTCCACACAAAACCTGCTCAAGAGTGTTTATAGCAGCTTTATTTACAACTGCCAGAAACCTGAAGCAACCAAGGTGTCCTTCAATAAGTGAATGGAGGGCCTCCCTGGTGGCGCAGCAGGTTGAGCACAGCGCTATGAAGCTGTGCACAGCCTCTGCAATGTGGGTTCAATTCCTGGCCGGCCAGGGAGAATCCCACAGGGCATGGCAGACCTCTCCTGTCGCGCCTGCTGATCCCCTCAGCAGTGTATTTCTGTCATCTACCTGTTCCGCTCTCCGCTCTGTCTCTGGTGAATCCTCTCACCTTCCTGCACCTCTGGCCTGTACCGCAGCTCTTGTATAAAAATAAATCTTTAAAAAAAATAAGCAAATAGCATATTCCATATCGTGGAATATTACTCAGGGACTTTTTGAAAGCAAGCTATATGGTCATGAAAAGACATGGAGGAAACTTAGATGCATATTGCTGAGTGAAAGAAGCTAGTCTGAAGAAGTTACATATGATATGATACTAACTCTATTATAACATTCTGAAAAGTTAAAACTACAGAGACATGAAAACCATCAGAGATTGTCAGGATTTCAGGGCAAGACGGGAGGGATAAATAGGTGAAGCACAGGATTTTCAGGGCAGTGAAAGTATATGATAGTATATAATAGTATAATGATAGTATATGATAGTATAATGATAGTATATGATAGTATATGATAGTATATGATAGTATAATGATAGTATATACTATCTATATGATAGTATAATGATATCCACATGACAAACATTTGTCAAGTCCCATGAATCTGTGAACTCTAATAGAAACTATGGACATTAGTTAATATATCATCATCACTCATTGACTGAAACAAATATGCCATATCAGGGCATGATGGTAACAACAGCAAAGTATGAAAGGAGAGGTTCCTGGGAACTCTGAACTATCAATTCTAAAAATCTAAAAGCATGCTAAACATAACTTTTTTTGGAAACCTCACAACGTATCAATGGTTTCTTTCTTGTTCACACTGCAGGGCAAGAGGGGAGGGAAAAATAGGTGAAGTGCAGGATTTTCAGGGCAGCGAAAGTATTCTTTCTACATGATAGCATAACGATATACACATGACAAACATTGTGACATAGCCATCCTTGAACCAATCACCATGGTCACTGTATTCTGATCTCCCTGGATCAACAAGGAATAGGTTTCCTGTTAGAAAAGGATTTTGCTGCCATAGGAGAGAAGAGGAAGAGACTAATACTATAGCCACTAGCCACCTACCAGAGTGGGGAGATACACACACACATACACATACACACACACACACATCCACGCCAGATTTGTCTGTCTTTTCTCCACCAGAGACGACCCAGTTGATGGAGCATCCCCATCTTGAATATCACTGGAAAGCTTGCCAGAAATAATGTAATATAAATTGAAGACATTAGGCGGGGGAGGGGGCAAGGGAGGGATCAAAACAGAGGAGGGAAGAGGACAAGAGACTATGGTGGCAATTCATGGATGTCTAGATGGTGGTAATTTTATGGGGATTACAGCTGAGAGGAGAAATCCAACTAGTACAAAAATGAAAAATGTAAAAATGTATAAATTTAAAAAATTTCACAGCATCTCTTAAAGATAAGCACATCACTTCCGTTCACATTCTACTGTAAGCAAGTCCTTCAGGCACAACTATCTTCAAAACGATGGTGAATGAAATCTTGCCAGATGTGTAGAAGAAAAATCTGAATACCAGTCATTAACCCTAATGACTACCACTTCCTGTTTCCTAGTTCCTTCCCCTCACCCAACACCATCACAGGGACCAGGGAACTTCGGGGCCAGTGGTAAAGAAACATTGTCTGCCCAGAGACAGAGGCTGAGCAAGCCCCTCATCCCTACTAGTGACTATGTTCTACATTGAGGAGGCCCTACCTGCTTAATTGCTTCTTCACTCTGAAATTCATCGCCCAAAACCCTACCTTTTTTAGGAATTTCTCCCTTATTCATACCCTCAGTATCAGTTTTCAAGACAGGAAACTTCCAAAGAGAGGCAGAAGGGAAGCTGAAAAAACTGTGTTTCAAAAAGCCTTTGTAGGTAAGAAGATCAAGGACCTCAGTACCAGATTTCCCTCCACTGAGTATCGCTCTGCAAGCTGCTTGACCTGTCTCTTCAACTGCCACCACAAAAGCAGATGGCAGGCTACAAAAGGACACAGTAATTGTAGAGAATTATAAAGTCTTGTTCTATTCATGATGGCCAAGACTGCGTTAAGCACTCTAAAGCTGAGATAAGTAGAAGAAAAAGCATTATAAAGACTACTTGATGTGTGTGTAACACAAATTTAACTCCAACCAGCACACACACACACACACACACACACACACACAAAAGAAGAAGCTGGTCTATATAACCAGAAAGTCCAGAGGGCAGGGCTTGATTCAGGGGTTCATTTGAACAATGCCATCAATATTCTCTCACCCTCCCTCTCTCTCTCTCTCTCTCTCTCTCTCTCTCTCTCTCAACTCTCCTTATTATTCTCAGATCATTTTCCTCCACCTACACCAAACTGGCCACCTGTACTTGTAAGCTTTCTGAGTTACATCTCTCCCAGACAGTGAGTTCTTACAGGAAAACAGAGAGACAGACCTACCACTACTAGTTCCAGCAAAAGTACCAAAAAGATGCTGACAGGTCCAGCCTAGGTCACATAGCCACCCTTGAACAGTCACCATGGTCACTGTATTCTGATCTCCCTGGATCAACAAGGAATAGGTTTTCTGTTAGAAAAGGATTTTGTTGCCATAGGAGAGAAGGGGAAGAGACTAATACTATAGCCACTTAGCCACCTACCAGAGTGAGGTGATACACACACACACACACACACACACACACACACACAGCCTTTCCATTCCCAAACCACCATCTTGAAAATGGATTATGACTTCAGGATTCTGGGGTTGAAGATCATAGAGCACTCCTGCTGAGCAGAAGCCCTGCTCACATCCTCCACGAAGAGGGGACCTGGCTCTGGACACTCTTGCAGCCTCTCCTTGATTGGACACCTCTGTAATATGCATACCTTCCCCATGCCCCACTAGGAGTCCATGAGCATCCTATGGAAACCGCTGCTCTGTATTTTTCTTTTTTTTTTTTTTAAAGAGGCATGTATTATTTATTTATTTGTTTGTTTGTTTATACATGCACTGGGTACAGTCAGAAGTGCGGGAGGGTGAGAGAATTCACCAGAGCCAGAGGGAAGAGCAGAGCAGGCAAACTGACAAAGTACACTGCTGAGGGGAGCAGCGGGCGGCAGGAGAGGTCTGAGCGCCATGTGGGACCCTCCTCCAGTGGCCGGGGAGCAGCTGGGGATCAAACCGGCGCTGCAAAGGCCGCAGGGAGCTTCGCAACCCAGAGCTCAACCACTGCGCCACCCGGGAGGCCCTGCTCTGTATTTTTCTTTGTATCCCATCACATGGCCCAGGAATAGTCACTCAATCAGTGTTGACCAGATGCCTGCATGCATGGATAGACAGAGTAAGAAGTATCTGAGACAGTAGAAGACATGGCCCCTAACCCCAGTAACTTCTTACTTTGTGAAGGACAATTAGCATACTTTTAACAGAACAGAACATGGTTACAACTAAAAGCAACAAGTAGAAATTAACTCCATATGATTTGAATCTGATAATGATCCAAGTATGCTAAGAAATAAAATACACAAGCTTTCCTGGTGACACAAAGAGTTAAGACACAACCAATGAAGCTATCCATAGCCACTGCAGCACTAGTTCAATCCCTGGCCAGGGAGCTACCCACATGGCGCAGCAGACCTCTCCTGACTCGCCCACTGCTCCCCTCAGCAGTGTATTTCACTCGATCTGCCTGTTCTGTTCCCCACACTGGTGAATCCTCTCACCCCCACACACCTCTAGCCTGTACCCCAGTTCTTGTATGTATAAATAAAAAATCTTAAAAAAAAAAAGAAACAAAGTACACAAGTTAGGTTTCCAGTTACAGGTTTCATTTGGAGACAGCTGTTGCTTCTTGTCATTTGTGCTCAAATCTTAATCATGCTCAGTAATGTGATCCTCAAATGAGAGGACACATGGTGGATGCAAAGAGCAGCTTGGCTTGGAAGGTACCACAGTGCTTTGATTAGTACAGGGGAACAAGTTCTAATTCCTGCCCAGCTCTAGAAAAGTCTAGCATTGCCTCTCTTCCCTGGCCACCAGTGCCCCACTCAATCCAACCGACTGCCTTCCATCTGCAGGGAGTGAAAGTCCCTCCAATCCTTCCTCCTCTGACATCTGTAGGCTGCACATTAGCATGGTAATGTCTCGTGCCATTAGTGAGTAACGTGCTGAATAATTAGGCTATGAAACTCTAACGGCAGGGATTTTTGTTTTATTAGCAATTTTCCATCCTATTGTGTTAATTTCGTCTCATGTCAGCCCGCTTTCTAAGTAAACAATGATCACGGGCAGACATCATTTCCCAGCACATTGTGCTGCCGTGGGTGACTTAACAGACCAGAAAATGCCTTAAGTTGCCTTTTGTCTCGCAGTCTCTGCCTTCTGTTGATGGTCCCTGGATTCTTATGGCCCTGGAATATTCATTTCCCTTTTTTGGGGTACGTCTGCTTCTGCCAGTCTGTTCTCAGTCAATCTCCATGTCCACCTTTGTTTTGCTTCTTTCTTTTTTCGCCTCTCCCATGCTTCTGCATGCATACCTTTAATGACACTGCGCATGCCTATAACCTCTCTGTTCAGAGAATTTTCACGCCTATCTTGCACTATCCCCTCCCCCTTCATTTTTTTCCATACACCTTCTTTCATTTCTTTCACTTTCCTCCCCAATCCATCTGCTTTGCTTCCCACTTGGCGATCTTGTCATGAGTCCTTGCTCTTCCCCCTCCTTTCTCCCCTCTTTCTACTAGCTCCTGAAATGCTCTCTCTCAGCCTCTTACACCTCCCCACTTCCAATTCATTCTCTCTTCCTGCTCACTGAGATTCCGGGCTGACAGATGATTAATATTTGGCCCAGCCATATTGGAAACTTTAATGCTTTTTCTGTGATATTACCACAGTCATCAAACAACTGCAAGTTTCTCCCAGAGCTGAGAAAAAGTTCTGTTACTTAGGGTGTTGTTGTTGTTCAAGTTATAAAAGCAGCTGTCGAGTGCCCGAGAAAGATGGTAGAGAAAGATACTGGTAGTATTTACCTGAGTCACTGTGTGGGATAGATATGGTGTGGGTGGTGCCATGCTGACTGGTGGCCCTCTGTCTATTCTGCTCCCTGCTCTCTGACTCCTGGAGAATATAAACCTACATTCCTCCAAGGCAGGGTAATGATTACTGGATCTACTCAAATATTCAGGCCAAAGAACTAGAACGATGAGGTAATGTTTGCTTTAAGAAAGATATGGCCAAATGCCAATAACTCAAGGGCTCAATCTATGCATCCATAGAAGACCAATAACCTGGCAGACTGCCACAGAGGGCAGCAGTTTGAGACAAGCAAAGCACTCCATAGTTTTCATAATTAACCCACAAAATACAACGTAGTTATTCTCCCTGCTAAGAAACATTAATTTATGCCTTTTATTTTACCTACCCTTGACTACTCATCATTCAGGACACATTTTTCCATCCCTCCTTTATAATACCCAATATATACATGGCTGTCTGGCTTCCTTAAAAATTACCTGTCTTAACAGATGAAATTTTAACCCTGCAAAGCCTGTCAAGACTCTTGTGCAAAAGAGATCCAGGAAAGATACAAAGAGCTTTCAAAAAGCACCAAGATCCAAAAGGATCTGAAACAAAAAAAAAAGTGAAAAATAATTTCTGTCACCTCCAGAAAATGTGGATTAGATAATAAAGTAAGAATAGGTCATGGTTAGATTGTATGAAACAAGCTTCACATATAATTAGACTTCAAAAGAGAAATAGTTAATGTGGTTTTAGGAAATCAGTGGTGACTTAAGTCAGGTTTTTAATATCCCTGGGTAGAAAATCTAAACAGAGCACAAAGCTCATATGCATTGTCTAGGATCACAGAAAAAGCAGCTGTGGTTGCTTGTGTCAACACTACTCACTACTGGGCAACAGGAGATTGGTGGGTGCTTCTTGATGCCATGCTGGCGTCACCTAGAAGCATCACAGCAGGTCAATCCTACAGTCAGAAATGCACCAGCCAGCCATCGCTACTGCCACACCTCCTTTCAGTTGGCTCCCACCACCTGTCCACATCAGGCACATAAACACCCCACATGCTGACCACTGCACTAGCTAAAATCACCAACCACAGACAACTTCTCCCTGTACGCAGCACATCAGCATTCAGCACCATGGCCAGGGCCTGAGGCAGCAGAAGGGAGAAACCCAGGGGGCAGCAGGGAAAATATTATCATTCCCTCTGAAGACAACCAAAAGGCCCCTGATTACTTCTCTTGTCTCTGCTGTGTCTTCTCTAAGGTCTTCACTCAAGATCACTGTTTCTAAGTGCCCATAAAGGCTCTGTTATGCTAACATATTCAAAAACTGGTAGAAGAAATAGGAAAGCATTCCGATCCCTCCATTACCTATAACCAGAGCTCCCTCCCTTCGCTAAGAAGCTGGCTGTATATTTCCCAACAACTGCAAGCTCTTCTCCGCCCTCTGCCATTTGGTGAGTAAGAGAGCTGGCCCTGGAGTCAAGCTGTCTAGACTAAGTTCCCCCACAGAGTAGCTCTATAACCTTGGGCAAATTACATACCCTTCCTGAATTTGAGATCTCTCATCTGCAAAATGGAGATGATAATAGTATCTACATTATTGGTTAGTGAAGATTGAAAAGTAGACTATCTGTGAACCATGTAGCACAATGCCAGGAACAAAGGAGGAACTCCATAAACAGTTTTGTTGTTATTATTGTTACTCCCTATATTATCTGGCTGCAAAGCCTTCTTGCTAGTGTCTGAAAATATTCCTGCTTCAGAGTCTTTGCATTTGCTATTTCTTCCACTTGGACTCCTTCTAAAAGTAAATCCACATGGCTTGTTTCTTTGTTTCCTTCAAATTACTGGTTAGGCTTCCCCTGATCACACAATATACAGTATTACCTCCATCTCTGCTGCATCCTACCTCCATTCCTGCTACATTTTTCTTCCTAAGTGGTATCACATTATGACATGCAAAACAGTAGCTATGTTTTAATTTCTCTTTCCCATTTTAGAATATAAGTTCCACGAGAGCATGGCTTTTGTTCTCTTCTGAATCCCTAGAGCCCTTAAACAGTATTTGGCATGCCATAGGTGCTCAAGACTACTTCTGAGTGCTTTGTTGTTGTTGTTGTTGTTGTTGTTGTTGTCGCCATTATCATCATCAGCAGCAAGATGATTACTCAGACATGACTTTTCTATTTTGCACAGAAACAAATTGCAACATAAAAAGAACATAGTCCACCTATATAATTCATGTCAGTAGAAGTCCAGAAAATAAATGAGAACCAATCCTTCCATCTATTTCACCAAAACAACCCATACATTGATGTGATATTCAAGACACAACCTGAGAGCAAGTTCCCCTTAACTTGAGGGTAGTTCTTAGGTAATAGTTCTCATCTCTTCTGGTCCCACACAAAGACTAGCCAGGGCTCAGGGGAGACTGAGGTAGGCTGGAAAATCTCCATATCTTCATTGTCCACTGGACTTGCATGGAGGCAAATTTAGGTTATAAAATATTATTTTTTTCTAAACATTGGGATCAGGAGTCTCAATACAGGACAGGTGAGGGAATAAATGAATGATAGGAACCCCTAATTCTGCTACAGGAGGGCCTGGAAATCTGATTCAACCCAATAAAAATGAATCCTGTGAAGAACAGAAGACAGGGTCCCCATCAGGTCACCACCACACCAAGCATGAAGCAGTGTCATCTACTACGGAAGTCAAAGGAGAACCTCCGTGCTTCACAAATCATGGCCTCCCACCACACAAAACAAAGGCACGTTGGGATTTGTCCAGCACCAACTGGAGAGTTTGTGAAAAATGCAGAACCCCTGGGTCCTACTGCGCACCATTGGATCATAATCTCTACGGAAGGACTCAGGAATGTGCATGTTAACACCCTGCCTAAACCATCCTCAACCTGAGCTTTGGAAGCATTTGCATAAATGAATTGCCCTGTTGAGGCAGAGAATGCAAATCACTCCAGCAAAGCTTTCTTGAGACTTCCATGCTTGGGACTCTGCTAGCAAGTGACCTTTCCTGGCAGATGTAGTTGGGTGGAAGTGGAGAGAGGCCTTGTGTGGCCTCCTAGCCATTCAATGGTAGGGAGAAGGCCCAAGGGATGACTATATGCATCAACTGAGAAGCTTCGTGGACTGGACAAAAGAAGAAAGAAACTGTTGTTTAGTCCAGCAGAGCTGCTTCAAGAGTTACAAACTGGTAAGTTATCAGACCCCAGCCCTTGCATGTCCCCTGTCGGCGGGGGGGGCGTGGGGGTGCTGGGGGAAGGGGGCGGGAGGTAGGATCACCCTGAAAAATTGGCCCTGAATAACTCTCACATCTCGCCACATACATCACTTTCATATTTACCTCTGACTTCCTTTCTACTCAACTATTTACAGAATCAGAGCACAGACACTCAAGTATGGAAGGAATTTTAGAGGTCAGTCAGCTCAGGCCCCATCCAATGAAGTTCTATTCTTTATTTCTCTGTTGTTGTCTCTCCTGTGTTGGATGTGAAGTCTGCCTGGGATCTTTTAAAAATGCATACAACTGCCTGCATTATGTGGCAGCAAAAGGCTGTTGATTCATATTGTAGATTCAGAAAAGGCCACAGCGGGGATGTAGATTATCCAAAGTCTGACACCCAAATGGCTGGTGGCCACCTCCACTTCCCCAGGAAGGACTAAAGAGACGATGCAGAAGGGCAGCCCCCCAGAGAATACAGGGCCATGTGTGTTCCCTTAGACTCTTTTAATATCCTTCCATCTTGCTTCAAAACTGTGGTTCCCAAAATGTACTAGTACTAGAATTGGAGCCACTTACAATTTTAGTTCACCTCTTACCATCCTCAGGAGCCAGAATTCAAAATCTTATTGAATTAAGGAATTATAAGGAAGGAAAAACAGATTTTGGACTGAGACACCTGATTTAGTCATTGATATACTGTGATCCTCCTGGCTCCTGTATCTGAATCTTAAAAATGGGGTTGCGAGGGGAGCTCAGCAGGGAAGATGAATACATTCATAGCTCTTTACTACCAGAGCCCATGCAGGAACACGAGGTATGTGTGCAAGTCTGTGTTTGTAACAACACACAGGCGCTTTCTACAGTTAGAAACTAGTATTAAAGGATAATGGTTCTGTGTTTCATCTCCTCAAGACCACGTCAAGCTGAGTGACCTGCTCTCATCTTTATCTGGATTTTCACTGTGGGCTTTTGCTTCCTGAGAGCACAAGATATTGCAAGTCCTTTGGTCTTTTACCAGCCTGATTGCACTTCCCTGCTTGGTGATATCATTTACTCATTTGCTTCTCAATCCCTCTCTCTCTCCGTGCGCCCTCATCCTGTCTCCATCCACCTTCCTTCTTTGTGGAATTCACAGGCAACACCTCAAAAGCTGTTGCCTCAACAGCCACAGCAGCAACAGGCAACAGCAGCCTCAACAGCAGAAGAGGCAGTCATGAGCCGAGCAGCCGAACCTCTCCCCGCTTCATTTCAGGAAATGAGAGAAGCTGCGCCAAGTGATGGGAGGGCCTGGCTGCTCTAGAAGCTCAGTTCTCCTCCAGGAGCCTGGCACTGGGCACAGGAGTTGCCATGAGCACACACACCAACAAGGCGGCTTCCAGCTGGCACGGAAGCTGCACCCTCGCACTGTTGGGAGGAACGAGAAGGAGTGGGCCAGCGCCAGCTTCTGGCTAGAGCTGAGATGGTGCCATGACGATCGTGGGGACTCTCAAAGCCATAAGGTAGCACCATGGAGCTGGGCACCATCTCTAGCAAGGAAATCCATCTGTCCTTGAGACTCCAAGCAGGAGAATGCTTTCCTGAAGGTCGTGTGGTGAGAGAAAGGCAAGGCCAAACTTTTTCAAAAGAGTCAGGCTCTGCTTTCGAGAACTGGGAACAGACAGTGGGTGAGTAAACACAGGCCCAAAGTAAACAGATCTCTCATCCCTGTGGGCACTGCCAACCAATCTAAGTTGTACTTCTCGACAAAGAACCCAACCAACTACATGTCCTCATAGTATATAACATTTGGGTGATGAGTTAAGATTTGGAAAGGCCTGATGGCACACCCTGCTGAAGCATCTCCTATCAGAGCAAGCCCCAAGCCCCAACATCTGAGGATACAGCTCATCCTCCAGGCCTTGCTCCTTCCTCCCCACACATGGTATCCCTGGGCCTTTGGGCTCCAGTACCTCCCCTAACCCAAACCTAGCTGAGACAGCCCCCTCCCCACCTTTCCCAGCATGCACTGTGCTGAAACATCTGCACGCTGTAGGCACCCAGAGCAAGGTCTCTGATGAGCAAGGAGCAGAACCAAGGAAAGCAGGGTTAACCATGAGCTCTAGAACCAGACCGCCTGGGTTCAAGAGCTGGCTCCAGTCCTACCAGCTATGTACTGCAAATATGATTTAACCTCTGTGTCTCAACTTCCCCACCCAGAAATCTAAGATGATAACAGTATCACTAATGCTCCAGCAATACTGCAGGGCTCAGGGAAGTGCGTGCAGGGCAGCTCTTAGCAGGTGCTGGCCAGCTATGCAATAACCAACAGTCCTGTAATGAGTGGCCCCGGAGGGGGTGGGGGTACTTCTACAGTGGCAGAAGCCTTGGGTTGCGTAGGTGGTTTTTTGTGGTTTTTTTGCATAGGTGGTTTTGCTCTATAGAAAGTATAGGGGACAGGGGCCTCCCTGGTGGGCACAAGGTTTTAAGGATCAGCACTATGAAGTCATCAGCAGCTACTGAAGCCTGAGTTCGATCCCCAGACATGGAGCTGACCCACATGGCGCAGCCGGCCTCTCCTGTCTCACCCGCTGCTGCCCTCAGCAGTGGATTTAGGTGGATCAGCCTGTTCTGCTCCCCACTCTGTCTCTGGGGAATCTTCACACACACCCCATCCCCCACACTTCTGGCCTACACCCCAGCTCTTGTATGCATAAATAAATAAATCTTTAAAAAAAAAAAAAAAAGGAAAGAAAGTATAGGGGACAAGCCCTTCCTATACCTCCTGACAAATTTCCCAAAAAGAAAAACGTCCCGGGACACACAATCCTCTCTGACTGAAGCTGCCACTCTCATGCCGAAGTGCCCCTTCTTCCTCTGATCACCCCTCCTGGGGTCCCTGAATTAGGGGCCATACCAGAGGGACGCTGGGAGTTTGCATGACCCCTTGTCTCCTTGGAGATGAGACTGAAGGAAAGAGACAGGAGAGGCAGGTGGGCCTCCCCTGCCCTCCCTCCTGCACCCCACCCCCATCTAAGACTCTGTGCAGAACCAGGCAGCATGCTCCCCCAGGTCCCCGACACCTGTTGGGGTGAGCGCCAAGTTTCCTCCCACACCCGCCTCTCCCTCCTTCCCGGGATCCCCTCCCGAGCCGTCCCCACACCTGTATTTGTTAATCAAGCCACGGAGGACACAGTAATTGCCCGGCAGAAAACACGGGTGCAGATGTTAGGGAGCGCCGGGGCAAAAGCACTAAATGAGATTCTTGTTTTCCAAACAGAGCCCGAGATTTAATTACAGCCTTTCCAAGTGCTTATTAAAAACCCTTATTTTTTTTCCTTATTGTTTTCCTGCACGGCGCATATTGAATCAGCCGCTGCTGTTGTCTTGTTTTTGGAGCGTTCATAAAAAGAACCGATGTGGAAAATTGCAAACACAGATTGTACCCAAACAATATCTTCTCCCCTTGCTTTTCTTTCTGGTCTTTCTTCCTGCTGAATAACAACATCAGAGATTGTATGCAGCGCACATCCGGGCTCTTTCCCAACAGCCAAAGGGGGTTTTGTTGACATGCAGGGCCCACATCTCCACCTGCCTGAGAGGTGGGTGTGGAGGCCACGGCAGGTGCTTTGCTCTGAGACCTGGGGAGCAGGGCCACATTCTGGGGCAGGGGAGCCGAAACGAGTTCCAGGGGCTGGGGCATTCTGCACTGAAATGCACAGCCCACTCTGGGTGCTGGAGGGGCTGGTATCCTGAAAGACATGTGGGCGCTTCTTTTTAGGCTCTGAAACTTCCCATCAGAAAAGAAGGTTGGTCTCTGGCCACCTCCTCGAGGAGAACATCTTGATAACCACCTTGCTCCCGGGGACCAGGGCAGGGTCACAGCCAGGCATGGTGCCACGAGGTGCTCAAACTTGAGATTGTCCACTTGCTTCTGAATGCTGCTGCCTCTTGAAAAGGGATTCTGTTTCCCAGGTCTTTCTTGGAAAGTTATAGAGAGCAAAGGCCAAAGGATGCCCCAGAGGACAAGGCTGGACTCCGCCTGTGTCCCCAGGCCCTGTTCCCGCCCCTGCCTGCTTACTTGCTGCCGCTGCTGAGGCCAGTTTTTGAAGGAAAGGCGTCTCCTCACTCCACAGCAGCTCCCCTCCCTACTGCTCTGCCAGCAGGAAGGAGGGGGGAGTTTCTCATAAAATGCAGTTCCTTCTTTCTGTTCCCTGCTCCTCATTATCTACCATCAGCCCCCCAGCCCCCCAGCCTCCACTCTGCTCGTTATCCCGAGTTGCCTTGTCAGGGGTCCAGGGGAACCTGGGGGAAATGGAGCTGGCTCCCCCAGTACCTGCTGAACCCCGACGCTGCCACATTGTGCCTGGGTCCTTCCCAGGTGGGAGGGGGCACCTGTGCTGAGGTAATGGGCTCAAGGACCCAACCACATGCCTCCCAGAACTTTTTTTTTAACTTTTTTTTATTTTTTTTTAACTTTTATTTATTTATTTATACAAGCACTGGGTACAGTGAGAAGAGCGGGAGGGTGAGAGAATTCACCAGAGCCAGAGCGGGGAGCAGAGCAGGCAGAAGGACCGAAGTACACTGCTGAGGGGAGCAGCGGGCGGCAGGAGAGGTCTGCGCGCCATGTGGGACCCTCCTCTGGTGGCCGGGGAGCAGCAGGGGATCGAACCGGCGCTGCAGAGGCTGCGGGCAGCTTCGCAACCCAGCACTCAACTGCTGCGCCACCGGGGAGGCCCAAGAACTCTTGATTTCCTCTTGATGTTCCTCCCGAACTTCTCTGTTCTCCAAATGCTATTTTCCAAACTTACATGAGGATGAGCAAAGGCAACTGGCAGTTTCCTTCATGAACTCCATGCCCCCCAGAGTGTGAATATCAGAAATGGAACTCAAAGCACAGCTAAACCCATCACATGGGCACGCAGGGCACGTCACCCTCTGGGACTGTGGGTCCCACACAGAAGCCTGAGTGGAAGGTGGCAAGACCAGGGACAACTTTCAAAAGCCAGTATTTCTGCTCTAACTCCCTGGGGTTAATTATCCTGGCTGAATCATGGAACCAGGGAGCAAAAGACTATGCCAGATGCTCAGGTTGACCCTCAATTTCCACTTGACCCTCTATCTCCTGAGCTTGCAAAGCTAAACATAACACTTCCAGGCCTTCTTGCTGCTCAGCTCAGGTTCTGCCGATTAGATGCATCCTGGAGAGTAGAGCCCCAAGCGACGCCCTGGCTGGGCAGAGCATAGGTCCCGCCTGGAATCCAGGGTCCCAGTCACAGGCCCATCTTCAAGGGTTTAGGGAGCTGTGGTGGTGACAGTAGAGGCAACCAGCAGCTCCCTGATGGTGACCATAGCTTCATTCTTCTGGCTCCTTCTAGGATTTTGTAAAGACCTAATTCACTGTATGAAATCCCTTTCTGCTTATAGTAATACCTAGAGTGGCTTCTGTTTCCTGCCTTAAATCCTGGCTGATCCTGGGTCTCTAGAGGTCCTTATATCTATTCTGCAGATGAAGCTCAGGGAAGTGAAGTGACTTCCCTAAGGTCCCACGGCAAGTTAAAAACAGAACCAGGATCAGACTCAAACTTCCTCATCCTAACCCAGAGCTCGTTCCAGCGGCAGATGGAGAGGAAAGTAGTTGTCTGCTAAAACTTCCTTTCCTTTTTCCCCCAAGCCCCGTCCTCCCAGCCCCACCTTAGCAAATGGTGTGCACGCCAGTGTATGTGTGTGCACAGCCCTAGGTGTGCCCCGGCACCCGCTAACACGGTACATGCCAACATAGGCAGTTGTCCTCGGCGCCACTTAAAGTCCAAGGGGTTCAGCAGCAACCCGGGTGCGGCTCTATTAACGTTCTTTCAGGGAACAAGCTTTCATTTCATGGACAATTCAGAATCTCCATTCAGAGGAAATTGATGTTTTGCCAGGCATTTTCCCACTTGAGAGCTGGTCAGAGCTCACCTGGTAAGAGCCGATAGAGACAATGTAACTCAGCAGCTTGGAACAACAAATAAAAAAGCCGAACTGATGAGAAAAGTCTTTGAAGGTGATGCAGCTAAAAACCTGCATCTCCTTGGGGAAGCTGTTAACAGTTTTTCACCTGAGGCCCAGGTGAGCTGAAGACAGAAAGACACAGGTCTCACATGGGTCCCCCAGTCGCTCTGGAGTTAGATTTATTGACTGGGCTCCACTTGGACTTCAGGAAGATGTGCCCAGTCACAGGTTTGGGCAGAGCTTCCCTCCTAAAGTGGAAAACGATGTCCACCCTACGGGAGATGACAATGGCCATTGAAACAGCAAACCGTGGAAGGAGCTGTGCAGGAAGGAACATGGAAAAGATCCTGCTGGGGGCGGTGTCTTTGAAGTTCTGAGGGGCCACTGTTGTTCTTTCTCTTGTGCAGATTTCCTTTTCTGAATCTAAAATGTGCTGCATGGTAAGATTCTCCCTGGCCTGCTTCGAGAAGATTCCAGGGCTCTCCAAGCCCCTAGGGCTAGGGCAGTTATTTCTCAACCCAAACAGTGCCTTGTTGCCTCATAAGGTGTTGGCTTCTGTCTAAGGAATTTGGACCTAGCAGAGAAATAATGTGACCGGAGCTAAGTAGAAAGAAATCACTTGGGTTCTTATGTTGGGAAAACAGCTGTGGAAGAAGGTGGGAAGCTGTAGGCAATGACTGTGCCCATGACTTGGACAAGGGTGAGTGGACGGACAGGTGGGAGGTGTTCAGAATCTGGATAATTTTGAAGGGAGACCTGTAGGTTGGAACTGGGGAATGAGAAGACAATAATATTTGTCCTAACTGATGGAAAGATGGACTTGCCATTTTTTGCCATGAGGAAATTGCAGGAGGAGCTGTTGGAAGAGATGTGGAGGTCAAGTGTGGAAGGCACTGTGAGAACACATGAAGTCAGCAAGGGAGCAAGCACAGAGAGAGACAACAGAACTGAGGCTTCAAAGGCTAGAGACCCAGAAGGTGAGGAGGAACCAATAAGCATCTGAAAAGGAGCAGCCAGGGAAGTAAGAGGCATCCAGAGGCCAGTGAAGTGTTCCAACAAGGAGGCGGCAGTCAGCAGAGCCAAATGCTGCTGATGGGTCCAGATGAGAAAGAGGTTCAGGCCAGGAACTTAGCTCATGCTTGCACGGGCCATGGCGGTCTTGGGTGAGTGCTCTTAATGCCCCGGGAACTTTTTCTTCATTTGTCTAATGTGGTCACATAATATCTATCACATTGGCTGCCTGTTATGTGTGATGTTGAAACTAGAAAAAAATTTCAAGTGCCTGGCACATGGATGGCAACAAATGATCACTAGAGGTAGCAATAGGTGTTCAGCCCAGTGCCGGCTCGTCTATCCTCTGGTAGCCAAAAAAAGGAAAATGAGAGATGGGTTCCTGTGTTAGGGAACACTTTGAGGGTTCCCTATCAGATGATATTTCTCTGAGTCTGAAACATTACTTGGGATTCTTCTCACCAGGATGTCAGCAAAGCACTGGGGGAGGAGTGGGGGTAGGGGGGCCTGATGACCAGTGATGACACAAGAGGAAGACAATCCCAGAAATACCCTGGAAACTCAAAAGCACTAGGACTCTTGGAGCAGAACAGGGTGGTGAAGAAGATTGAAAGGAGATGTGGAGGGAAGAGATACTTTCCTGGACTCTCCCCTTGAAGTTTTCTGCTGCAGAATAAGCTCCTGACACAGAAGACCTCACTGAGCCAATGTGACCCCATGTGTCACAATGCCATGATGGTGGGCAGCACTGGGTACCCCACTCTGTAAACTCCCAGCCCCTGGTGTCCAATGACAGTAGCTCATCTGCCTGTGACCTGCCAGCCACCTGTACTTTGACACTTTTAGCATAGTCCTTGCCCTTCAGATCACAGATCAGAGGCCACCATGTGTTTCCCACACACCTGGCAGGCACCATGCCCATTCTGCCCAGTGTCCCTATACTTCTGGTTTTCTATGGTTACCATAACCCCTCCCCAACATTCCCACCTAGTCAGACCTGCCTTCATCCAGAATGACCTGGCCCCCCGTCCAGCCTGATAAGCAAATATGGTCAGGGATATAAGAACATCTCACTTTTCCTCGGCTCTGTGTTGGGGTGGGTGGGCGCGCAGTCAGCTCTCCTTTGATCACAGCATTTTTGCCTCTATCACCGCCAATGTGCCAGGCCAAACCCAACCAACTGTGTGCTGGGTTGCCATGGCAACTCATTTTGCAATCACACAGGCCTTGACCCTGGAGCTAAGGAGCTAGGGTCTATGCTTTTAAATCTTGTGGGCCTATGACAGAAATGGCAGATGAGAGAGCACAGATGGAGGGGAGCTTGCCCTCTCCAGGATTACTTTATATACAATAAAAAAATCAGCATATGCAATAATGAAATAAGAAATAAGACACTTCTTGGATCTGCCTGCATTTCTCTAGTCCTGTCTTCCACCAGCCCCATCCAGGTCACCAATTTCTCTCTTTTGGACTAGGCTAGAACCAGAAAAAATGTGGGTGCAGCCTCCTAACTGACCCCTCCTAACTCCAGAAATGGTTCTTACAATCCATTCTCCATCCACAGTAAAGGGCTGTTTTTAAATGGGAAACAGTATAATGGCCCCTGCTGGACACTCGCCAGGAACCACCTACTGACTTCCATATAAACTGCCCTCCTGGCACCAGCCACTTCATGACCAAGCACTGGGACCTCTCTAGCCTTAGCTATCCCTTTATCCCTTGCCCCTCAACCCTGCCCTGCTTTCTACCATCCAGTCCTGATCTTCCTATAATTCCCCAAATGTACCTTTCTGTGTCCTCTGAGCCTTTGCGTATGCTGTTCCCTTAAAACCAAGGAAACCCATGTGGATGATTCAGTTGGTGAGTTGGGAAGACCCCCAGAGAGAGATCTCATGTTCTTCCACCCTTTCTCAATTATCCAAAATAGAAAGTACAACTACTCTACTACTCCAACAGGAAGAAAAATGATTCCTTTTGACACAGCAACAAGTCCAGCCAATGGAAATGCCACAGCTCAACCAATGAGAATCCATCATCTCCTGAACTCTCCTCCAATGAACTTCATTTCTGATGAGGTCCGTGTCATGCCATCCATTCTCTCTGCTTGCCAGATGAGATGCTGCCTGAGTCATGAATTATTTAATAAAGCCAATTAGATCTTCAAATTTACTCAGTTAATTTTTTTTTAAACACTGACATCCCTCACCACTAAACCGGGTGCCTCTGCATTTCTCCATGATTTGTCCTTCCCTCTTTCTCAGATTTATCACCTGTAGTAGCTGGTCTACTCCCTACCTGACTATACACTCTGTTTCTCTGTTTACTTCTGTACCTTGAACTATGGGGAGAACAATAATGTAAGAAAAATAAACACTTCTTTACCTCTAACACTAATTCTTCTGCAGGACAAAGCAGGCAAGGAACTCAGTGTATGAATGAATGAATGAAAGAATGTTATGAAGGTGGGAGGGGAACCTCTGTATGTGTGTCTGCTTCAATTATAGAGAGTTAATGTAACTTTGCCGTATGACACCTCTCCAGTTGTCTCAGCTTGCAAGATCACAGCTAAGGCCTCAAATCTGAAAATAATAGGCATGAAGTACTCCCTACATTCTTTTTCTTTTTAAGATTTATTTTATTTTTATACAAGAGTTGGGGTACAGGCCAGAGGGGCGGGAGGGTGAGAGGATTCACCAGAGACAGAGTGGGGAACAGAACAGGCAGACTGACTGAAATACACTGCTGAGGGGAGCAGCAGGGGCAACAGGAGGAGTCTGCCACACCATGTGGGAGTCTCCCTGGCTGGCGGGGGAATTAAACCGTTGTTACAAAGGCTGCAGAGAGCTTCACAGCGCTGGGCTCAATCTGCTGCACCACCAGGGGGGGCCACTCCCTGCATTCTTACAGAAGCTACCAGAAATTTATGAGTAGGCCCTATTTCAACTACTATCACACCCCCATACCAAAACCCAGTTTATATAAGAAAAAAAAAAAACAAGAGATAAGGCAAGATATTTTTTAAAATAAAATTTCAGGTCCATGGGAAGGGGTGCTAACAAAATTGATGGTAGACATTGGAAGTATCCACAGGAAGATGCCACTGACTCGTTCACCCCCAGCAGGAGGAGGGGCTTGGGTCTGCCCCTCATTGGACCGCGCTTATCCCACGCCCAACCTGGTCCTCCAGGACACCGACAGCCTGGAGCGTGCTCCTCAGCACCACTGAGTAAGAAGTACCAACAGGAGCTCTATAACCCAGTCACAAACAACCCTCAGCTGGGCGGGAGAATGGGGAGCAAGCCTGGAGTCAGGGAGACCAATTAATCAAAGGCTGTGTTTTTCTGGTCCTATTTGCATTAATGTCGTCCAGGGAGAGTGACAGACAGGACCAGAGGAGAAACAGGCAGATGTGAGAAACATCACGTTTTTTATTTGCTTACACGCCCAGCACCTCTGCAGCAACATGACTACATGACTCCGAGGGGACATGCGAGTTGAACACTGCGCTAGACCAGGCTGCCTTTAAATTCCTCAGAGAGGCCTGAAAGCCAGGTCTGCCTGAGATGTCACTAGGATAGGGAGGAGAGAGCCAACCTGCTCTCTTAAGAGCCCTCTCAGTTCAGACAGCTCAATGGGCCAGGTCCAGCAGGAGAGAAGGCAAACTGTGCAGCATTCAGGCCTAGAGAAATAAGAGTGTTGGGGAGTATAGCCATGGATGTTCTTCCCAAGCTCTGGAGATGAGTTTCTAAGGCTCCTGTGAAGCTGCATGGGCCTCCCTCCACTTCCTCTCTCTGCCGCATGGCTCCCCCCTCATGTTATCTCAGTTATAAAATAGTAAGCCTCTAAATGAAGGCTGGGCATTAAGTTCAGCGCTGCAAAGGCTGAATCTATAGCAATGCTACTTCCAAACAAACAGGGTAGACAGAACCGGTGCGACATCTGATTGGGTAATTTTCTTAGGTTACTCATTCAAATGCGAGCCCAGGCACCCTGAAGGCCCAGCATGCACTCAGATTCCAAAGCAGTGTGACCCCACGCGAGAGCATGGCACACCCAGCTCTACTTTGGACCAGAACACAGCTTGGAATCTTGGAATCCTATTTCTACCCGAGAATCCTTCACAACCAACCCTGATCCAAGAGGCAAATTCCCTCTGGGTTCTCAAAATGATCTGGTTTTCTCTCTCCCTCTTCCCTCATAAGCTACTTTGTTCTAAATATTTATGGCGTCATGACTCATTAACATTCCTCCGAGGACATCTTTAATAAATATGCTAAAGGGGAGAAGCCACTGCTTGAATATTGAATATTAAATTTATAAGACATATAATCCTCCTAATTAAGTTTAATTTTGTCATGTGCATTAGATGAAGAGAAAGAGCGTGGAAGGAGAGCGGTCGCTGCCAACAAGCCCGGGGACCTGGCTGCAGAGTTCAACCGCTTTTAAATCCCAGCAGTTCTGTCTTCTGTGTCTTGGGACATACAGCCGGCAGCATTTGCGGGGTCAAAGCCTGGTCTGGTTCAGAAAGGGTTTCTTCCTCTGTGCTATGCCCGGACGCCACACAGGCCAGACGCCAAGGCTTCACATCCAACCAGAGCAGTGGAGGCTCCAGCATCTCAGGGAGCCTAGCAATCCTGGAGTCAAACATGTGGTCTCCAGCCCCCGGCCCAGCCTCCCTACCCTGAGTCAGCTCCAGGACATTCCTTCTCCATGCTTCCTTCCCACAGGTGTCCCAGGGTGCCAATTGAGTTTCTGTAGTTCTACTTTGCAGCAATTCACGACAGAATTTGCCCAAGGCATTTTCACTATTAAGACCTGCCTTTTGCAGCATGTTTAATATGCCCTAAAGTGCTATGGGCCTCCCTGGTGGCCTAGGGGTTAAGTCTCAGTGCTATCACCACAACAGCCTGAGTTGGATCCCTAGGCAGGGAGCTGACCGACATGGTGCTGCAGATCTCTCCTGTCTCGCCTGCTGCTCCCCTTAGCAGTGTATTTCAGTACATCCACCTGCTCTGCTCCCCACTCTGTCTCTGGTGAATCCTCTCACCACCACACACACACACTTATCCTATACCCCATCATATACACAAAAATAAAATCTTTTTTTTAAAGATTTATTTATTTATGCATACAAGAGCTAGGGTACAGGCCAGAGATGCAGGGGGTGAGAGGATTCACCAGAGACAGTGTGGGGTACAGAACAGGCAGACTTACTGAAATACACTGCTGAGGGGAGTAGCGGTCGAGACAGGAGAGGTCTGCCTTGCCACGTGGGTTGCTCCCTGGCCAGCTGGGGATGGAACTCGTGCTGCAGAGGCTGTGGATTACTTTGCAGTGCAGTGCTTAACCCCTTGTGCCACCAGGGAGGCCCCCCAAAATAAAATCTTTTAAAAAAATCCCCTAAAACTCTCACCTGCCTCCTGGTGCAGTCTACACCACCTGCTCTTCTGCCTAGAAAGAGCCATGCCCTGTGCCATCCTTTATTCACTCACCCACAATTGCTGGGCCCCCTGCATGCCCAGAAGTGCACCCCATTCCACGAGCAATAGGCCCTGCCTCTGGGAGCAGCTGTCCAGTGGCTTCCTCCAGAGTCCAGAACAAGGATGACATGTTACACCAGGACCGGGGGCTGCAGGGCAACTTGCATGATCCCGGGCTGGGGAGGGAGCCCCCGGCTGGGTAGAGAGGGGCAGATCCATTGATAAAGGTTCCAAAGACAGGGTTGTGGGAAGAACAGCTGGTGTCTGCTTGGAAGTTCTCACTGGGTGGACACAGCGAGGTTCTCAGTGCAGGCTGGAGCCCTCTGACAGGATGAAAGATGGTCTGACCCTTACCCTGGGATTCTTATTGCCCAGAGAACAAAGCAAGACCTGAAGGAGCAAGTGTCGTAATCAGCGTTGCACAGGGCCCGCCTCCCCCTTGGGAGCAGCCAGGACAATATGATGTCTGGGAGTACTCACGAAGGTCCCCCACCCAGCTGTCCTGCTTCCCTCCCCTGTCTTCCCCACACCCTGAGGGGTCTTCACGCATGTGTGGACAAAAGGTTGTTCACTCATTCAAGCTCCCACCCCACCCCACCCCACCCAACAGCTGCCCTGTGGTCACACACCAGCAGCTGCCTCCGCCCCGGGGAGAAACACACTCAGGACCTGGAAGGAAACCTGGCATCTCAGATACATGGCGCATGGTCTAGAATGCTCTGTGCTCTGTGGGGAGGATCATGGCAGGAGGAGAGCCAGAGAGAAGTCTGGACCCTAGTTGTCTGGCTTCAGGGGTGGCGCTGATGGGGACTGTGTTGCTGATGGAATTAGGAGCAGGGATCGGGGAGCTGAGTGGAGTGTATGTGGTGGGAAGGACCTGGGGAGACAGAGGGGACAGAGGCTTTTCAAACAGCATGAAGGAAGAGAACTTTCACAGATAGGACACAGCCAGCTCCCTCGGTGGGGACAAGGGTAGGTCATGTCCCACGCTCCCAGTGCCAGACTCCAGTGTGGGGCGGAATTGAGGTGCAGACTTCTTGCAACTTCAAGTGTTCAGGTCACTGCTGCTGAGGCACCCTGAGTTTGTCAAGAAAGGCCCTCCTCCCTGTGCCTTCATGTGACATTGCGGGTCTGGGGCCCACTTTTCTGGTCACGGATGCAAAGTGGCCAGCTGCCCAAGCCCGCCTTCTCCGGGACTGCAGAGTAAATAAACAGCCTCTGGCCCTTTGTGCAAAGGAGAAAAGCAGAAAAGTGCTCTGAATTCCAAATGGAAAAACTGATCAAAGACGGGAGGTTCTGTGAGACAGGGCAGAGGGGGCTTCCTCTGCTCCCTGGAACCTGGGGTACAGGAGGTCCTCAGGCTCAAAGTCAGGTTGGGGATGCTGCTGCTGCTGTGCTAATAACCCAGGGGACAGAGGCTGGTGCTTAGGGGTGCTGAGTGCAGGGTGTTCTCAGGGTGGATAAGGGCACTAAGTTGATAAACTACAAAGAAAATCTAGACTTTGCTAGCAGCAGAGCAATGAGGCTCTGGCCTGGGGTCAGGCTGCTTTGAGCAGCAGGTGCTAAGGCTCCCCTGGGCAAGACTTCAGGATGATGTTGCCCCCGCACCCACTCTGCCCACCCAGGAGCAAACTGGGTAAAAAGTGGAATCAACCATGTGAGCCTCCCTTTATAAATATGCATGGAAAAAAACTCAGAAGGAAGCATACCCAAGTATTCACAGTGGTTATCGCTAGGTCAGAGAATTGTGGGTGATTTTATGTGGCTACCCCATCCGCCCTCCCCGTTAATTACTTTATTATTCTTGAGAGTCTATATGCTATAAGTCCTTAAGCCTGCAAGCTCTGCGTGCATTTTAAATGGCCTGTCTGAAAGCATGTTGTCAATAACCTCCTACGACAGAGTCAGGAACAGACAGAGCAGGCTGCAACCCGCAGGAAGCGGCTCCAGACAGACCCTCAGGAGACAGAGGCTGCTGGTTGGACACAGGGTCAGCTGTCAATACCCTGGAGCCGTGCCCAGCGCTCTTCACCTGGAAGACTGCAGGTGCAAATCACACCAAGAAAGGAAGTCTTTGCGGACAACAGGAGGAGCCCAGGCAGCCAAGAAAGCAAAACATTGATCTTAAGAAATTCCCTTGAAACAGCCGACTTACTCGTAGGCTGGGAATCTGATGGGGAGGGTAGAGAATTAAAGGGACAGTGGTGAAGACTGGGGTGCACCTGGGCCTGCTGGGGACACAACAGTAAGCTCCAGAAAAGGTGAGCAGACTGGGGTTGGGGAGATCTGAGGCCGAGCTGAGCCTTTCTCCAGTTCACTGAGGTGTTCTTAGGAGCTGGGCTGCGCAGGAAGCTGATGAGGACACCCGAGCCCCTCCGGCTCTTCCTCTGGCTTCTGCAGCCTTTATGTTGGCTGATGTTCTGGGGAATTGGATTTTAGACTCCTGGGCAGGAAAGGACAGGATAACAGGATTAACAGTGCTTCCTGCGCCTTCCACACACAGAGTCACAGCAGGAAGGGGCGCTCCTGCAGGAGAGAGTCCCCGTCCCCCAGGGCCACTCCACAGGGGACTTGTGAGCCTTGTCTTCGCACACTGGGCTCTGGACTGCCCCTGCAGGGGTCCTGGCTCCACTCAGCAGTCCCTCCCTGCCATCCAGCTCCCCGACCATATGGTCTTCGGAGTTGTTAGGTTAGGAGAGGGGGTTCCTTGGGTTTACTCTGGAAAGGTTTCAGCAGAGCTCCCCTTTCACCAGCTCTGGCGAGTTCCCAGGTGAGTTTTTCCATGCAAAAGGGCAGGTTTATTATAAAAGGGAGAGGAGAATAAAGGTCACTTGCATAGACTAAAACAAGCAGAAAGGGCTGCCCCAAAAGGGACAGGTTTGCTGCAAAAGGCCTGCGTGGTTGCAGGCAGGAGGCCTTGAGGGGAGCTGCCTCTGCTGAGGGAGGTCAGTGAGAAGAAGCCCTGGCATGGACAGGTCATGGGCAGGCAGGAAGGCTGCTGCCCTGTGGAGGGACAGAGTGTTGGGGAAAAGGAGCACCTGCATAGGCACAGGTGGGCAGAGGGACTGCTGCCCCGTGCCAGCGCAGACTGGACCGATATAGACTTCTTCCCTTTGGGAGGGGCTCACCCTTCCTGGAGTAGTTTGTTGCTGATTTTGAATAACTATGTAGAATTTGAAATTTGAAAAGCCATTTCTACAATGGCCTTCAATTTCCACATCTTTACTTTCCGGTCTGAGCTCCTGACACCCCCTACAGCACTCTGATACCTGCTTGGTCCTTGTGCTTTGTGATCTAGGCCTTGGTGCCTAAGGATCTGAGTTCTGAGAGCTGGGCTAATTGCTATGTTAATCCCTTCCACCCCCACCTCTTGGCATTCTGATCTTGGCATTCTGATCAGAAAGCTCGCTTTCTGGGGCCTCCCCGGTGGTGCAGCGGTTGAGAAGCTGCCTGGGGCCTCTGGGGCGCCGATTTGATCCCCGGCTGCTCCCCGGCCACCGGGCGAGAGTCCCACATGGCACGCAGACCTCTCCTGCCGCCCGCTGCTCCCCTCAGCAGTGTCCTTCGGTCCTTCTGCCTGCTCTGCTCCCCGCTCTGGCTCTGGTGAATTCTCTCACCCTCCCGCGCTTCTGACTGTACCCAGTGCTTGTATAAACAAAAACAAACAAACAAATAAATAAATAAATAAAACATGCCTCTATTAAAAAAAGAAGAAAAAAAAAAAGAAAGCCAGCTTTCTGATCTTGTGGCGCCTCCTCTCCAGTTTTTCGATCCTTATCCTCCATCACAAGAAGCATCTTCAATGTCCAGTGATGTAGAGATGGTGGGAAGGGACACCAGATTTCTCCTCAGCACCCACATTGACCTGTGACCACAGGCTGACTTTGCTTGAGCCAGTGGTACCCAAGTAAGAAAGGTGGTCAACACCCCCCCCCCCCCCACCCCCCACCCCCAGAGGTCACAAGTGGTATAAAGCTCTGAATTCATTCATCCTACAAATCTGTGCTGAGTAGCTAGTGCTGGGCCACAGACAGAAAATTCCCTGCCCTTTTAAGCTCATGTTCTAGTGGGAGACAGAGGGAAAAAAAAATAAAACCAAGTACAGGTATGAACAAAATCTTATCTACCCAACTTCTTATGATTAGAGTGTCCCCAAAATCAGTCCCTGGACCTCTTGTTACAAGGCAGAATACTCCATGATCCCCAAACTTGTGTGCTCTAGATAGGTTTGCCATCTACTACATAGATTACCCCTCATCCTCCCTGGTGACGCAGGTGTTATAGTCTCAGCACTATGAAGCGATAGGCAGCCACTGAGGCATGAGTTCGATCCCCAGCCTGGGAGCTGACCCACATGGCACAGCAGACCTCTCCTGTCTTGCCCGCTGCTCCTCTCAGCTGTATCTTTCAGTAGATCTACCTTTTCTGCTCCCCACTGAAAGGATCAGAGCAGTAAAGAAAAGGAGAGCCAGGCCAAACTTCTCACAGGCCGGAAAACTTTATTGTGCCCTCGGGTGAGTTTCAAGGACCCAAGGTGGGGGTCAGTGAAGTTGCACCCATTACCAGGGGGAGGCAGGCTTTTATAGGGTGAGGAGAGGTCAGGTGGAAACTGGGTTTGCACAGCGGGAAAAGGTTTGTAGGGCCTGAAAAGATTTGTAGGGTGGGAAAAGATTTGCAGGGCGGGAAGAGGTTTATTGTCTGATTTTTTCTAGGTGGGCTTCCACATTCCTGCCCGCCCTGGTGGGCTTCCTGCCCCTGGTGGGCTTTTGCATTCCAGCCCCCTGCATCAATCTTTCACCTACTCTGTCTCTGGTGAATCCTTTTACACACACACCCCCACCGCTGGTCTATACCCCAGCTCCTATATGCACAAATAAATAAGAATAAATCTTTTTTTAAAAAAGCATACTCTAGGGCCTCCCCGGTGGCGCAGCGGTTGAGCGCTGGGTTGCGAAGCTGCCCGCAGCCTCTGCGGCGCCGGTTCGATCCCCGGCTGCTCCCCGGCCGCCGGAGGAGGGTCCCACATGGCACGCAGACCTCTCCTGCCACCCGCTGCTCCCTTCAGCAGTGTACTTCGGTCCTTCTGCCTGCTCTGCTCCCTGCTCTGGCTCTGGTGAATTCTCTCACCCTCCCGCGCTTCTGACTGTACCCAGTGCATATATCAACAAACAAACAAATAAATAAATAAATGAAAAACATGCCTCTATAAAAAAAAAAGTCCCGTTTAAAAAAAAACAAAATATACTCTAGTGTATAAGACCTTTGATGGAAAGGAACTTTAATATAATTAGTGTGCAACAAAGAGAAGGGAAAGAATAAATAAAATAGTTTCCACATGAAACACCCAAAGTGACCCACCCCCTCGTGGGTAAATGCCCAGCCAAACAGGGTTACCCAAAGCAAGACTGCGGAGGCCCAAAAGCCTGCCACGGGTCTAAAGCACCTTCTAGCGGGGACCCATAAGACAGGGCCAGAAGGGGCCGGGCAAGTCTGGGGGGAAAAGAGCAAAATCAAAATCAAGATAGGAGCTGCCATGGTCAGCCTCCCCACGGGTCTCTCACCCACGTCTGTTTCAGGGTCTCCTTCCAGCCCCGCAGGTCCCTGCGACAAGCCCAAGGCTGAGAAGCAAGTGTTGACTCCACATGTCTCTAGGCCCAGTGTCGCCTCCTGCAGGCCTCTCCTCCATCTGCTTCCTTTTCTTTCCTGTCTTCTCTTGCTTATCCTCTCTGCTCAGCTCCACCCTGCCCCGGATCCTCCCCTTTTTCTGGAAACCGCCTTGATACACTCTCCTTCCGGCTCCTCTGCTCCATCCCTCCCCACTGACAACCCCTACACCCACAGTCTAAGTGCTCCCCCTGCCCTTAGAGGGATATCCAAGTGTCAACTCGGGGAGCAGACCCCCCCCCCGCGAGATGCAATGTCCACTCAGCAGCCCCACTCGTGCATACCCATAGAATCGCCAACTTAGCATATTCAGAAATGAACTCCTCGTTTTCTCCTCCCCAAATTTCCTCCCCCCAGACATTCCCCATCTCAGCTCATGATGACATAATTCTTCCTGTTTCTCCTAGTTCTAAAACCTGGAAATCACACTGGACTATTCTTTTTCTCACCCCCTTCCATGTCTAGTTTGCTAATAAACCTCACCACATGACCTCCAGGATGGAATCAGGACCCGGCCACCTCTCCCCGTTCCACCGCTACAATTCTGCAGTGAGAATCACCACCTTGTGCCTCCCTGGTGGCGCAAGGGGTTAAGCAACCACACTACGAAGCAATCCACAGTTTCTGCAGCATGAGTTCGATCTCCGGCCGGCCAGGGAGCAACCCACATGGCGCAGCAGACCTCTCCTGCCTCTCCCACTGCTCCCCTCAGCAGTGTATTTCAGTCAATCCACCTGTTCTGTTCCCAGCTCTGTCTCTGGTGAATCCTCTCACCCCCAAACCTCTGGCCTCTACCCTATTTCTTGTATGCATAAATAAATAAATATTAAAAATAAAAAAAAAGTGTAAGGCTGGGGACATTTGCTTAGGTGATTCTCAGCAAGTGAAACAACAACACGGAGAAGAAAGAGTCTTGAACTTCTGAGGAAAGAGCTCTGTGTCTCCTGAACATTGACTGACTCCCATCCAAAGCGAAAAAACATTCCCCTCTCTGCCTGTGCCCAAGCAACCTTAATCTAGGCTTAGATCGAAGATGCCACCGGACCATCGGGCTGGGGAGGTGGTGACGTAGGCAGATGTTCAAGACAGGCTCTGGGCTCCTGGTCTTTCCTCTAAGATGGTTGTCTGTGCCTCCTGAGCTCTCAGCCCCCCAGGAGGGCTGATGCAGTGAAATGGACCCAGGACTTCCTGCAACTCCTTTTCCCTTTCCTTCTCCCTGAGGAAACAAATCAGGAACCAGGGAGGGGCCAAGGAAAGGGAGAATGGACAGGAGAGCTTGGGTCTGGATACCAGGAAACCTGCAGCCAAATCCTCAGCCACCTGCTGTCTGACTTGACTTCCTAGAACCTGGAGCTGTACAGAGGGGCTAGGGCCTCAGAATCCCTGTCATTACAATCTATTGTGCTTATTTGTGGGTTGCATAATCACATAGATCTCCCACAGAACTTGGCCGGGCAGGAGTACATAGTTTGGTGTCTGGCTAGATGGTCGCTGGCATTGCAACTAATGTTTGCAGTATAAGGGGTGTGTTTGGCCTGCCTGCCTATCTAATTAGAAACTAAGTGATGAGGGCTGTGGTCTCTTCCTGTCTGACAGTCAATGCCACATCCTCTGCATTGGTTTAAACTTCCTCCTGAAGGCCCCAATGCACATACACAGACAGGTTAAACCACAGCTCCCAGGAATCCGCCTGTCTCTGACTTAGAAGTAGCATCCCCACACCCACTTCCCACATCATTCCACAGAGCAAATTATACCAATTTGCACTGACTCAGCCCTGAGGCTCGCTGCCCCTCCTCGGCCCCTCCTCTCTAGTTCGCCAGCTTCCACTTGCTGCTTCTTAGGGTACCCAGATCAACAGGGAGTGGTCAACACTGTCTCATCCAAATGTTCCCTTAACATCTTCAAAGCATCCTGGAGAGGATGGTGGGTAGGGGATTGAGGCTGGCAGCAAGCAGCTGGCTCTGTTTTCTCTCAAATCTCCGCTCTTTCTGTCTGGAAATCTCTGATGAACGCCCACATTGGTTGGCAATTAATCAGTGAGGTCTGGCTGAGCCTCAGTCTTGGACGCTCTAGGATGAAGCTGAACCCTGCTTGGCTAGAGTGGGAACCCTCAAGAAGCACTGCACGAGATTACCCCAGTGCCCACTTTCTAAAGCCGGCCATAATCAGCAATGCCTTCCTTCTGGGCACACAAACTCCCCAAAACACTGTGATCCTTTTCCCAAACATCCAGGCACTTTAATAGACCCTGTGGGTATTCCTGCCTGTGGGTACACTGTAGGGAGGGGAATGGAACATGGTAATCATTGCTTGATGGATTGAGAGATATGCAGCCCACAAACAACTGTGGAATAAAAATGTCTCCATGCAGACATGGGCCGGGACAGAAGTCACCAGAATGCAAGGAAACAACCTTACCAATCACCTGATTTCGATCCTATATGCCAGTCTTACTTTGCATGTAGGGAAATCCTTAATACTCACAAAGACAGAAGAAAGAAACTTTCCGGACAAAAACAAAGACACTCTAATCAGATATGTACCTGAACACAATTGTTAGGTTGGCTGCGGCACTTTATTTATCATTTAGAAGTGAGCACAGTCTTGAGAGAATAGCACATGATCTCCTCTAGATAAACCTATTTCTTCATTTTTTTTTTTAACGATTATTGGTACTTGATATCTAGGCATGAGAGGCATAAAGATAAATATGGTAAAGCTCTTGCCTTTACTATTTTCAGTCTTCACAATCACCAGTCAAAACTTATTTTAAGAAAGTATTCAATTCAGATATTGGAGACCACGTAGAGGTTTCCTAAAAATGAATGAACTGACATCAATTTCCAGCAGTGTGGCAGATGAGATAGCTGAAAAACCTCCTATTAACCAAATGCTTAGGGATGCTGGCTAAAATAAAGCAAACATCCTTCACACTCTTAGCTGATCTAGGGAGCAAGGACAATCTCTAGAGGCAAAGAGGGAACAAATGACGAGGAAGAGGAATCTGGCAACCAGAGATGCTGGTGGTGGTGGTGCTGGGGCTAGGGCTGCCTCAGAGCCCATGCTGGTCTGAATTAAGAGAAAAATAAAGAAGCTTGGGATTAAATAGCCAGGTAGGGACAGGAGGCAAAGCTGTGGGCCTGGATGAGATGGGGGATCCCCTCTGAAACACCGTGACATTTGGAGGGCTCTGCTAGAGTGGGCTAGAAAAAAATCTGCACCACCAGAGGGAGGTGGTGCCCCTTTCTGGTTCTGGACTCTGGGGAGCCAAAAAGCATCTAAAAATTCATAATCAAGGCCTCCCTGGTGGAACAAGGGGTTAAGACGCAACCTATGAAGCTAACTGCAGCCAATACAGCACGAATTCAATCCCTGGCCAGGAAGCAACACACATGGTGCAGCAGACCTCTCCTGACTTGCCCGCCACTCCCCTCGGCAGTGTATTTCAGTCAATCTGCCTGTTCTGCTCCCCGCTCCGTCTCTGGTGAATTCTCTCACCGCTCCCCACCCCTGTACCTCTGGCCTGTACCCCAGCTCTTGTATGCATAAATCTTTTTTAAAAATTCATAATCACAGGCCTGCTCTGATGGAAACTTTGCAGCCATAAAATTGACAACCTAAATAAAATGGACGGTATTCTAGCAAAACTTAGAGAGAATGACTCCAGGAAACTACAATACACACTAATTGTTAAAGCAATTAATTGGTAGTTAAAACTCATTTTGGGAATGGGTGAATCCTGGGGTCAGATTATTTTATAAGCATCTTCTACCAAACCCTCAAGAAATAAATCATTTCAATCTTACTCATATTGTCTCAAAGAGGAGAAAATGAATAAAGCTCATCAACTTATGAGGTTTCTGAAACTTTGATTCCAAAATCAAATCAGCTGAGGATAACAGAAGAAAGAAATATTTCAGGGCAAATTCATTCATGAAAAGGATGTAAAAAGGTTAAATAAAATTTTAACAAACTGAATCAAATAATGTTTTAAAATCATAATATATCATGACCACGTAAGATTTATTATACAAAGGCAAGGAAAGTTCAATAGTGAATATCTACCAAAATAATAAATCATATTGAGAAAAGAAGGTAGTAAAACTATATAACCAACTCAATAGTGACAGAAAGTCCCTTGATTAAAAAAGCATTAGGGAATTTAAAAATCTTATCAAACTAGAATTAGAAGGTCTCTTCCTTATAGCCACCAAAAACCTTATCAAACATATGCTTATGGTGAAATGCAAGTATTTTAAAATCAGGAAGAAGAATAACACTCTCACTGTCTCTAGCAAACATTTTACAAGTATAAAGCTATAATTATTCACAAATAATACAATTTCCATATAGAAGGCCCAAGATCATTTTTAAATAAATAATTTTAAATAATTATTTTAAATAATTCAAATCGATTAGAAAATTCAACAAGGGTAAAATTAGCATGTAAAATAACACAATCCCAGACAACACCACCAAAGTTAGAACATTTATTTTTTTAAATACAGTTTACAATGGCAAGTAAAATTATAAATTGGTATGTATGAACAAATCTAATAATTGTTGCATAAAATTTTGATAAATGACAACACACTAAAGTCCTTAAAGATAACCTTAAATTGAAAAAGATTCCACCTTTAAGAACAGGGAGACTTAATGTCAAGAAGATATTGATTTTTCCCCAAACAGAAATCTAATGCAGTAAAAATTTCAGCACACTAGCAATAGAGAAGGAATTTCCTCAATGTGATAAAGGATATGTACCCCCAAAAATGGTACAACTAGCATCATTCTTTATAGTGAAAGATGGAATGTTTTCTCTCTGAGATTAGGAACAAAAAAAGGCTGTCCACACTCACAGAGCTACTCAACATAATATGGAAGTTTGAGGCAGTGCACTAAGGGTAGACAAGGAAGTAAAAGTAATACAGATCAGAAAAAAAAATGACGTAATCATTTATTTTACAGATGACATAATTATCTGGGCAGAAGCTTCCAGAATCCACCAAGATATAATTCCTAGAAGTAACAGTGAGTTCATCAAGGTCAGAGTGTATAAGAGCAACTGTATATATATATCAACTGTATATATATCAACTGTATTTCCATACACTAGCAATAAACAGAAAATAAAGGTGGAAACTTTAAATACATCATTTATAAGCACAGAAAAAGAAAGGAAATACTTGGGTATAAATCTAAGGGAAAAAATACACAGGACTTACACGCCAAAAGCTATAAAATACTAGAGAAGGCAATCAAAGACCTAATTAAGTGAAGACATATACTGAGTTCATGGATTGGAAAACTCAACATAGTAAAGATGTTAATTCTCCCCAAATTGATATGCAGGTTTAATAGAATTCCTGGTAAAATTCCAGCAAGAATTTTTGTCAATGTTTATAATTTTTTTTAATTTAGATCAACCCAGTTTAACATATTTCAATTGAAAGAATTAATGTATGTGCACGGGTGTGTGCGTGTGTGAGAGTGTGTGTGTGTGTGAGAGAGAGAGAGAGAGAGAGAGAGAGAGAGAGAGAGAGAGAGAGAGAGAGAGGGAGGGAGGGAGAGCCTAGGCGTTAATGCAATTCAGTGAAATATGATCCATTTTTGTGCTTGGCTATTCATAGAAGGAAAAAAGCTAAAAATCTCCTCCCCAATTAAGTTCATATTGAAACAAAAAATAGAACTACACTCGAGATAAAGAAGTATGTGGATTCTATGTTGCATCTTGAGCCCAGAAATACCTTTTCCTCAACTGAGGCCAACATGGGAGATATTTCTCTCACTCACAGCTCCTCTCAGTACAAAGCTGAGCACAGGCAAGGTCCTCAAGGTCCTCAATAAATTCCAGAACTGACTCAATCTAGTCACTTTAGTGCATCACTTTCCTCCTGGCCTCTGTCAAGCTGCAAGATCTAAGTCTACTTGGGTCATTTAAGATCCACACAGCACTCTTGCCTGCATCTTGCCAAGCCAGGAATGCCATTTATTCTTTCTTCTTCCTCCAACAGTTGTTCTCAGCCTCCACACTCCCACTAGCACACAGGTGTCCTGGTCTCATTATGGAATGCTCATTAATATTCACCATAGGTACCCTTGTGGGTGTTCTCTCTACCCACAGATGCATCTAGACTTCCGTGAATATCAGCACTGAGAAAATTAGATTAAAAATCAGTAGTGAATCAACAGGGAGGGCACAGAGCTCGGAGGGGCCCAGAGTGATAAGACTGAGGGGAGCATCTGGAGTGGTTTCACTGAGATGCCACTCACAAATCAGCTTGACAGAAGATCCTATGAGAAACTCAAATTCCATTAAACAACTGCTCTTGGTGGTTCTTGGGAATCATGTTGTTTGATAATCCAAATATATCCAAATATAACAGAGCAGACTTCATCACCCCCACTTCAATCCAGAGGTCTTGATGCTGTGTAAATGTAGCCATGATTGGACCCCATTGAGTTCTACAACTCTGCTAAATTCAGGGCAACTTGAATACTCTACAATCATGCACATGATGGAAATGTTGGTTCCTGACTTCCCTGACAGTGGCAGATTGGGTGAACTGTAATTAATGAATCACTGAGTATTTACAGCCTCTGCATGTCAGTGTGCCTCAGCTCACTGGTAGGTAAAATGGTAAGCAATATATGGCCCCTGCTCTCCAACATCTTACAATTTAAAGGCAAGAGAAGAGCCACCAGCTAGAAAAAACTGAGCGCACGTTTAACTATATACTGATGTTTACCTTCTTGCAGGCAGTTGGAAAAGGAGTAATCAGAACAAATAGAAATATCAAGAAAGAACTTCATGGCCAACGGAAGTCTTTTTTTTTTTTTTTTTTTTCAGGATGACCACTTCAAGTGACTGGCAGGATGGATAGTGATTCATTGAATGGGAAGGAAAATAGAAGGAACTCTGCAGCACCACAGGAAGCAGTCAGTTCAACTAGCTGCTATGCCCACATCAGGTTTCCCTGTTACCTTGAATGGGAAGTCCAAGGAAATGTCAGTCACCACAGCTGACCAAAAGGGACCCACCTCCCCAATTCTCCCAGGAACTTAAGAGGACTAGCCACTGACACTCCAGAAAAGCACAACTTAGAGGGCCTCCCCTGGCAGCGCAGTGGTTGAGCGCTGGATTGTGAAGCTGCCTGCAACTTTTGCAGTGCCAGTTGGATCCCCGGCCACTGGCGAGGGTCCCACATGGTGTGCAGACCTCTCCTGCTGCGCCCGCTGCTCCCCTCAGCAGTGTACTTCGGTCCTTCTGCCTGTTCTGCTCCCTGCTTGGCTCTGGTGAATCCTCTCACTCTCCCACGCTTCTGACTGTACCCAGTGCTTGTACAAATAAATAAACCTTTTTTTAAAAAAAGTTTTAAAAAAAATTTTTAAAAAAACACAACTTAGAGAAACAGACTTGTAGTTTTCTTCTTTTACATGTTTACAGATGAATAGAGTCACCTTCAGTCTTCACCCCTTCCTTCATCTCTGTGCTTTTCCTTCTGTTTGAAGTATTAAGTAGGTGTGTTAATGAAGAATTCTGTTTTCATTTGCTCCTAAAATGCTTTTTTTCACCCTCATTTTTGAAAGGCATCTTCAATGGGTATAGAATTCTAGATTAGTGATTACTTGCTTTTCACATTTTAGTTATTATTTCGTTGTCCTCTGGGCTCCATCATTTCTGTTGAGAAACCAGCTGTTTATCTTATTGCTGGCTGCTTGAAAAGAATATATATATCCCCCTCTTTAGCAGCTTTTAAGATATTTTCTCTTTGTCTTTTGTTTCTGGACATTTCACTATGAAGAGCCTAGGGATATAACTTTCTTCCTATTTATCCTACTTGAACTTCATGGTGCCCCTAACCCCACAGCTTGATGTCTTTCCTTACTTTTCTAAAAATTCTTAGCCTTTAGTTCTCCAAATATTGTTTCTGCCACATTTTCCCTCTTTCTGGAATTCCCAGTGCATATTATGTTAAAACTTTCCACCATGTCCTTTCTGGCTCTTATACTTTCTTCTAAAGTTTATATGCTTTGCTTTTTTTTTTTATTTTTATATTCCCCATACAATTACAACCGCCTTATTTTTACCCCAAGCCCTCCTTTCCCCGCCCCCCAACCCCCATAGAGAGTCTCTTGTTCATAGTTATTTGTTGATTTTGATATTTTCTTTCTTAGTTATTCATTTTCCTGGTCCCTTATTTAAGTTTTCTAGATTCCTGCTATGAGTGAGACCATCCGGTATTTTTTTCTTTCTGGCTTATTTCGCTGAGCATGATCCCTTCCAGCGCCATCCATGTTGCTGCAAATTGCATGTGTTTATCTTTTTTGAATGCTGAGTAATATTCCATGGTATATATGTACCACATCTTCTTGATCCAGTCATCTATTTTTGGGCATTTGGGTTGTTTCCAAAGCTTAGCTATTGTAAATAGTGCTGCTATAAACATAGGGGTGCAGGTGTTCTTTGGAATTGATGTTTCTGTGTCCTTTGGGTAAATACCTAGGAGTGGAATTGCTGGATCATATGGAAGCTCTATGTTTAGTAGGTCCAGAAATCTCCACACAGCTCTCCATAGTGGTCGGACCAGTTTGCACTCCCACCAACAGTGCAGGAGAGTTCCTTTTTCTCCACACCCTCGCCAACATTTGTTGTTGCTATTTTTTTTAATATGTGCCATTCTCACTGGTGTAAGATGGTATCTCATGGTAGTTTTGATTTGCATGTCCCTGATTACAAGTGATGTTCAACATTTTTTCATATGCGTGTTGGCCATTTGCATTTCCTCTTCAGAGAAATTTCTTTTTAGCTCTTCTGCCCATTTTTTGACTGGATTTTTTTCTTTGTTTTTGTTGAGTCTTATCAGCTCTTTGTAGATTTTTGTGATCAGTCCTTTATCATTAGTGTAGTGTGCAAAAATTTTCTCCCAGTCGGTGGGGTTTCTCTTTGTTTTTGTTATTGTCTCTTTTGCTGTGCAGAAGCTCTTTAATTTGATGTAGTCCCAGCTGTTGATCTTTGCCTTCACTATCACTGCTTTGGGTGCTTTGCCTTTTTTTTAAAGATTTGTTTGTTTATTTATTTGTTTGTTTACTTATTTATGCATACAAGAACTGGGGTACAAGGCAGAGGTGCAGAGGGTGAGAGGATTCACCAGAGACAGAGTGGAGAACAGAACAGGCACACTGTCTGAAATACACTGCTGAGGGGAGCAGCAGGCAGGCGAGTCAGAAGAGGTCTGCTTCTTCATGTGGGTCACCTCCCTGGCCAGGAATGGGACTCATGCTGCAGTGGTTGCGGACAGCTTTATAGTGCTGTGAATTAACAACTTGCACCACCAGGGAGGCCCCTTTGCCTTAATCTGGATATTTTCTTCTTACTGTTTTCTAGTACTATTCAGTTATGTCAACCTTACTGTTAAATTCATGTAACATTTTCCAGTTCTAGAATTTTTTGTTTAAAGATTCTGGTTCTCCGTTGAGATTTTCCACCTTCTCAGGCAACTGTATGAGTGTTAATTATTTGTTTTGAAGTCCATTTCTTGGGTGAAGAGAATCAAGAGGTTCAAACTTCCAGCTACATGATACCTCCTTGACGATGCAGTGGGCACCATGGAGACTAATCAATAGCATGTATCACAGATTGGAAAGTTGCCAATAAAAGATGGTATATATGTAATATGATGATCATTTCACAATGTGCATAAATGTCGAATCATTTTGTTGTATTCCTGAAACTAAAATAACATTGTATATCAATTATATTTCAATTTCAAAAAAGAAAAAGATGCAAAATGGAACATATGAACCCTCACGGTTCAAATTCTTCTACAGGGGTAATTCCAAATTATTTTAAAACAGGTATTGTTGTAGTCAGTTTCAAATGCTAATTGTTTCATGTAATATTGTGATCAAGTAATTGTTTCTCCTTTGAGATATCATAATACCCTGTCAGGGTCCTTCCACCAAAATATCTAAGCTAAAGACATTAGACAATATTTCCCTTAGTTCTTTAATATCTGCTTTTCAGAATTCAAAATGTACCTTCTCACACTACCGAGACAACTCACTTTTAACTCACTCATGCAATGAACTCAATAAATTTATGTTTATGTAAGAAATATATATAATGCCTTTTTCTTCTCATTCTGAGATCTGTACCTACTGCAGATTTATATCTGGTTGTTGTTGGGTTTTTTTTTTTTTTTTTTCATTATTTTGGTCAGGTGGTCTGGTTTTGTGACATAACTCACATACCTGAAATCTGATAACAGCACAATTAGTTTCCAAACTAGGCCTCAACCCCATTCACTCATCTGAATTTAGTCATCATAACCTCTCTCCCTACCAAGTGATGTTGTTCTAGAATCCTAACAGGTTTATGTCCTGATCTTTCTAACACAGAATAACAATACTATAGCCATCTCCCCTTGCATTCAAATTGGCATCTGAACACCTTTCAAGTCACCTCAACCTTCTCACCCCTCCCCCCACATATCCTACAATCCAGCGAACTTGAACTTGTTACCATTGCTTATTGTCCTGTTTTTCATTTCTTGTTGCCATGTTTTTCTACCTCATGTACATTTCAGTTATTTCCTGTATGTAGAATGTCCCTTCTCTCATTTCTGCCTATGCAATCCTATTATCTAAATTGACAATAATGAAAATCCAGAATCCTCAGAATTTCTATTAATTTCATCCTTCTCTGAACAGCTAGAGCCTTTTATGGGAATGGTCCTTCCACCAGCAGCTGTCTGACGTGGAGGGAGAAAGCCACTGTCTTCTAAGGACCCAGTCTCCCTTCGAGTGGCATGGTTGCAGGCTCTTCTGACTTCCTTCTTGGATGTTCCCTCTCCCAGTCTCCCACTAAGTAGAACAATCTCCCAACTCCAACCACATAAACTGTAAGCCTCAGTCATGGAGCTTGTATGGCGCTTGAGGAGTGACTGAGCAGGAAGGATGTCACATTATGTCTTTTATTTACCTAATACTCTGGAAAGTTCCCACTTCACTTAGAGGAGAAGCCTAGAAGGCTCTTAGTAGACCATGCCCACCTCTCTTTCCCTTTGACCTTTTCTCCTATTACTCTTCTCATCTCCACTTCAGCCCCACTGGCCACACTGATATTCCTAAGACACACCAGGCACAATCCCACCTAATGCCTCTGCTCTATCTGGCCCCTTCCCTCACACATCCATTCAATAGACTCCAGACAGAGACCTGAAGGAATCTGGGCAAATCTCACTTTCTTAGTGAAGCTCATCCTGATCCAATGTACTCCTGGCACCCACACACCCCAGCATTTCCCATGCTCATCACTCTTCTCGAAGCTCTCCTTCCTCCAATCACTTCTCTTTCTACCAGACTCGTTAAGTTGCTTATTCACACTCTTACTCACATTTACACACAGTGTGCATGTGCACTGGGATCTGAGCTCCCCAAGAGCAAGAGCTCTGTCTGCCGGGCTCACTGGTCTCTCTCTAGCCCTAGAACAGCACCTGGCTCAGTGCAAGCATTGCATAAATACCCACCCACTGCTGCACAGAGTTGGAACTACCCCCTTGTTTCATAGGCAGCGTCCTCACATCACAGCCTGCATTTGGGTACTTGGAAGATGCTGATGTTCATGTAGGAAGAGTGTTCTGTGTAAGTTCCCCCGTTGGGGGTTTCTAGAGCCCCAGCACACATCTGTTCTCATGCACAGTGACAAACCCATGCCTTGCAGCCATCTGCACCCACCTCCTCATTGGAAAAGAAATTTTATTAGATGGAGAGATCAAATCAGGGAAACATAGATTCCATTGGACCCTGGGAAATGGAGATTCAGCTAAATAGAAATTCTACATGAAACAAATCTGTGAAAATAGAGTAAAATACATCTAGGGCATAGTAAATCAGAAGCTCAGTGTGGGTCAAAGGACCTCTGGTAACAAAATGTAAACGTCCACCAAAATGCCATGTCTTTGTACTTTGCAGAACATTTCATGTCTATTATTTCACATTATCTTGAAAACAACTCTAAGAAATGAGGCATTCCCATCTCGGAAGATGGAGAACTGATGCTCCAGGAATAGAACAGATGCCTGTGAAGCCGTCAAACCAGGTAGAAGACAGCTAGTGACTCAGACAGCAGCTTTCTCACTAGGGCGGCGGAAGCTCGGGTGTGTAGAGTGTCCTGAGGGACCTGAGGCCACAGTGTGGATACAGCAAGTCTCCACAGAGCCTAACTTCTATCCCAAGTTTCACAGAAACAAAAAGTGGTATTCTTATATTAAAACCAGTGTGGGTTTTGTAAAAAGCACAATGCAAAATATATGTATGAATTATTTCTTTTTAAGATTTATTTATTTATACAAGCACTGGGTACAGTCAGAAGCGCAGGAGGGTGAGAGAATTCACCAGAGCCAGAGCGGGGAGCAGAGCAGGCAGATTGACGAAACACACTGCTGAGGGGAGCAGCGGGCGGCAGGAGAGGTCTGCACGCCATGTGGGACCCTCGCCAGCAGCCGGGAATCAAACCGGCATCACAGAGGTTGCAAGCAGCTTCACAGCCCAGCGCTCAACCGCTGCGCCACCAGGGAAGTCCTATGTATGAATTATTAAGGTTTTTTGGGAGGAGACTTAAAAGTGGATTTCCATCTTTTGATAGGGATGGCTTTGAATCCATAGATTGCTTTTCATAAAATGGCCATTTCAATAGTGTTGCTTTTTCTACTCCATGAGCACAGAATAGTTTTTCCTTTCTTTGTATCTCCAATTTCTTTCAACATTGTCTTATAATTTTCATGCTTTCACCTCTTTGGTTAAATTTATTCCTCTATATTTTATTCTTTTTGGTGCAATCATAAGGTTGTTTTCTTAATTTCTTTTTTCTGATAGTTCATTGTTTGTATATAAAAACACAGTGGATTTTTGTATATTGATTTTGCAGACTGCAACCTTACTGTATTTGCTTACTTCTAATAGCTTTTTAGGGGAGTTTGCAGGGGTTTCTACATATAAAATTGTGCCATCTTTAAATAGTGACAGTTTTACCAATTTGGATCCTTTTACTTTTTTTTTTCTTGCCTAACTGCTCTGGCAGGGATTCCCAATATTGTGTTGATTAGAGTGGGCATCCTTGTCTTGCTCCTAATCTTAGAGGAAAATCTTTCTATTTTTTTGAATATGTTGTTAGCTGTAGGTTTGTCATATGTGGCCTTTATCATGTGAAGTACATTCTTTCTTTTCCCATTTAATTGATAGTTTTTAAATCATAAATTGATGTTGAATCTTGTCATGCTTTTTCACATCTAGAGAGATGACCACATAGATCATACGAGTTTTTCATTTTGTTCTTGTGATATGTCACATTACATAATTGATTTGCATATGTTGAACTATCCTTGCATCCCTGGAATAAATCACAATTTATCATGGCATATGATCTTTCTAACATATTGTTGAATTACACTTACATTTTGTTAAGAATTTTTGCATTTGCATTTATCGGACACATTGGTCTGTAATTTTCTGTGTGTGTGTGAGAGAGAGAGAGACAGACAGACAGACAGATATCCTTGTCTGGTTTTGGAATTTGGGTGATGCTAAACTTGTAAAACGAATTATGATGCAAGTTCTCCTTTTCAATTTTTTGGAAGCATTTGAAAGGAATGTATATTATATCTTCTTTGATGGTTTGGTAGAGTTTACCAGTAAAGCTGTCTAGTACTGGACTTTTGGTTTTTGGTGGGTTTTTTGTTACTTTTCCAGTCTACTTACTAGTGATTAGTCTATCCACATTTTCTATTTCTTCATGGTTCAATCTTAGAAGTTTGTACAGTTGTAAGAATTTATCCATTTCTTCTAGGTTGTCCAGTTTGTTAGTATGTAAATATTCACCAGTTTTCTTATTTATAGAAATCAGCTTAGAGTTCTGTAGCCCCCTCCCCATAACCTTCCCTGCCTTTTACACTAACTAGCTGTGTGATTCTGGACAAATTACTTAAGTTCTCTGAGCTTAATTTTTCTCACCTATAAAATGTGACAATAATGCCTTCTTCTTAAATTCTAGTTATGAAAATTAAATTAAGATACATAAGAGAAGCCATGAATACAGAGCCCCACATAGGGGAAAAAAGAATGAAAACATTAATTTCTTATCATTATTATGTTGGAATATTTTTTAAAACATGGGAACCAAGAAGCAATCATCCCATTAAAGTCCCCAAACTGCACTATTTACAATAGGCAAAGCCTGGAAACAATCCAAATGCCCAAAAATAGATGACTGGATCAGGAAGATGTGGTACATGTACACAATGGAATTATTCAGCAATCAAAAAAGATAAACTCATGCCACTCGCCGCAACATGGATGGAGCTAGAAGGAACTGTGCTCAGTGAAATAAGCCAGAAGGAAAAAAGAAAAATATCGGATGGTTTCACTTATAGCAGGAATATAGGGGAACCAAATAAGACATCAGTGTAAAACACAACAAAGCAAAAACAGACAGTTATAAATCAGAGACATCCTGCAGGGGAGGAGGAGGGAGAGGGATCAGAGGGAGGGAGGGAGGAGCACAGGGGACTGAGGTGATGGTGCACAGGGGCCTTGGGGAAGAAAACTCTATGGGGACTACACCTGAGGGGGTATATATATTTTATATATATATATAAAATAAAGTCCCCAAACTCCTAATGTAGGCAATTTAAGGTTTCACTTAAAATTTTTTTTTTTTCTTTTATAGAGGCATGTTTTTTATTTATTTATTTATTTGTTTGTTCATTTGTTTTGTTTATACAAGCACTGGGTACAGTCAGAAGCGCGGGAGGGTGAGAGAATTCACCAGAGCCAGAGCGGGGAGCAGAGCAGGCAGAAGGACCGAAGTACACTGCTGAGGGGAGTAGCGGGCGGCAGGAGAGGTCTGCGCACCATGTGGGACCCTCCTCCAGTGGCCGGGGAGCAGCCGGGGATCGAACCGGCGCTGCAGAGGCTGAGGGCAGCTTCACAACCCAGCGCTCAACCGCTGCGCCACCGGGGAGGCCCTTAAGGTTTCACTTAAAAAACAAGAACTGGAAAAGTTTTAGAGGCTAGAAATTGCAAAAATGATCAGGGATTAAAGAGCAAGTTGCTTGAGGAAAACGTTAAAGGGAAAGGATTTTATTTGAACTTGAGGAAAGAACTGCAAGAAAGACTTAGAAGGAAACTTCATGAAATGAAAAGGGCTCGGCTGTCACCCACTTCCACAGGCCAAGAAGGAGTAGGAATGTGGGCACCACTCTCACCTCAATTGAGGGGGGCCTGACCGGGCATCAGGGGCATCTGTGAGGCTTAGGAACCTCAAAAACACTGAGAGGAGGGCCTCCCTTGGTGGCGCAGTGGTTGAACGCTGGGTTGCGAGGCTGCCCACAGCCTCTGCAGCGCCAGTTTGTTCCCCGGCCACCGGCGAGGGGCCCACAAAAAAAAAAAAAAAAAAACACTGAAAGGAGAGTTGAACCCATTTCCCTGGAGATTTTCTAGGAGCCCCTAAAAAAACGGGCTACCCATGCATGGATGAGGGGGAGCTGGTCTTTTAAGCAGAAAGCTCTGCTGTCTGTGGTGGGACTTGACACACCAGGAGTCCCGAGTGCCCACGTTATCTTCTCCACTGACCCCGCCTGGACGCCCCACAGTCTTATTTCAGTTATTATGTGTGTTAAGCTCGTTCTGGTTCCAGAGGGTAAACGCTACCTGGAAGGCAGCATCCTGGGAGTCATTAGCAGTCTTTAACACTGTGTAACTCATTAAATAAGCTCCTGTCAACCAGTGGAATGCTCAGGCCAGGCACACAGAGCAAGTGTGTTCTGAGCTCAGACAAGAGAAAGGCGCAGCTTAGCTGAGGTCAGCAGGAGAGGGGCCAGCGCCACTGAAAGAGGGAGGGATTGGCTGTAGCAACAGGCCACTGCTAGACCTAGACACACACACACACACACACACACACACACACACACACACAGAGGCATGTGTGCACTTATAGGCCTGGCACTGTGACCTCTGGGGTCTCTGCCATCACTTCCGACCAACCTGCAGGCATCTCCAGAGACCATCCATTCTCTCACCACCCTGCCCCACCTGCCCAGAGTCCCTCACTGCCCCTTCCCCAAGATGAGCCCTAGGCCCCACCCACCTCCCTGCTCCTGCCTCTCTCCCTCCCCAGACCTGGCCTCCCACATCCATCTTGTCTCTTCCCCAACCTGTCCTGCCTCCTCTCTGCACCTGCCTCCTGCTTCCCCAGATCCGTCACATCCCCTCTCCTTGTCAGTTCTGCCTTGCCACAGTTCCCCACCTGTCCTCGGGGCTGTCACTCTGTCCTCAGCTCCATCCCACTCACTTCCTCTACCCCCTGAGAGAACCAGCCACAGCTGGTTCTCATGGGGGCGAGGCTATTCATGGGACAACACCTAGTACACAGTACGTAGTAGGTGCTTCATAAATACCAATAACCAATGAGTGAATGAACGAAGGCCACTGATGGATAATTTAACAGCGGTGACACTAAAAAGCTGAAGGGTAGCAAGAAGCAGACATCCTGGCATCCTCGTCCCAGAAGATTCTGCAGCAGAGAGTGTTTCTCAGGTGTGTGTACACACTGTGTGTGACTCCTGTTTTCTGGGGAGCAGGATCCTAGAGAGAGATCCCACCATCACTTTTGGGGGTGGGGAGCTGAGTGGCTGCCAAGGCTCAGGAGTGTCTGGCTGTCATTTCAGAAGGGGAAAGGACATCACACAGAGGGGCCCTGCCTGCCTGAAAGTCCCCGCACCCTCAAAATCTCCCTCTGGGCAAAACATAAGTAAAACACAAGGGGCCTCCCCTGGTGGCGCAGCGGTTGAGCACTAGGCTGCGAAGCTGCCCACAGCCTCGGCAGTGCCGGTTCGATCCCTGGCCGCCAGCGAGGGTCCCACATGGTGCACAGACCTCTCCTGCTGCACCCGCTGCTCCCCTTGCAGTGTATTTCTCGTCAGTCTGCCTGTTCTCTTCCCCGCTCTGACTCCCCACCTGTCCTCGGGGCTGTCACTCTGTCCTCAGCTCCATCCCGCTCACTTCTCTCACCCTCCCGTGTTTCTGACTGTACCCAGTGCTTGTATAAATAAATAATCTTTTTTTTTAAAAAAAAGGAAGAAAGAAAAAGAAAAACACAAGATCTGTGTTCTGCCTTCCTGTGGAGGGTGGGGTGTGTTGCGAGTCCCTAGGGACCCTGGACCACATCCCTGGTGTGGAGAAGCGTGATTTGGCAGCACTCCCTCCCCGATGTCAGACTGTGCAGAGAACCAGGTGCCTGTCTTTAGTCTCAATTCAGGGGCTCTTATGGTCTTGCCTGGGGTGCTCTGGAATCCAGAGAAGGGGGAGAGGGGCCAAAAGCGGGCTTCCAGAAGCTGGACCAGGAAGGGGCCCAGGTTCACGTCAGAAGTAGCAGAGTCTGGGTACAGCATCGGGGAGGGCCTAGTCCTGACCAGGGGGCCACCCTCAAACCTACTGGCCAGGGTGCATCCTTGCGGTATCATAGCCTGGGCTCAGCAGTGCCCTGGAGCACCTGGACAGGTGAGCCCCACCTGCCTGCGGCCCATCCACAGCCTCCATGCACATCTGAGCCACATCCAGGGCTGAATGGTCACAGGCAACTCCTGGCAGCATCAGGTGCCTCACCTGAGTCAGCATCAGGACACCACACCCTCAGTCCCCGCTCCCTGAAAGAAATCAGCACTGGTGGCAGGCCTGGCTCTCACGGTGGTCCTGCCACTTCAAACCCTTCACTCATCCACCACCCGCCCCATGCACAGGTCAGTAAGACATTCCCCACCTGCTTGCTGCACCCACACCTGCTCGCTGAGGGGGCCTGCTTGCCACTGGGAGGAAACACAAGGGAGGGAGGAGGATGAGGTGCTACTGCCCCCTGCTGGCAGCTTCTACACACAACAGCCTGGGAGGCCAGGCTCGTTCCTCTGCTCCTCCTTACAACCCGGCCACTTGGGTGGCAGCTCTGCCCGCCTGGTACCGGCTGCATCCAGAACAGTCAGGGTAACTGGAGGGAATAGGCAGCATGGAAGATGAGAGGAGGCACGTGGAGCAGAAAGCAGGAGCGCACCAAGCACCCCCTGGAGAATAACCGTTAACCACCAACCCTTCCATCACTCCTGCCTTCACAGGCTGCTGGGTGCACCCACTTACACAGAACAGCACCGCTCACCCACAAAAGGCATGAGAAAGGTGGATGCCCCCCCCAGACCACTGCCCCTCTGGACTGGCCGTCCTCATCCAGCGCTCTGAGAGAGAATGTCAGCAAGGGATCTGGGCCCCTGGGACGGCTCCCGGAACACCTACCATCATGACATTTTGTTGGGGACAAAAGCACATCCCTGCAGCCAGCGCCACCACCGAGACCCGACTGGCAGCGGCAGGTGTGGTCCAGGAGAGGTTCTGGGCACCCCACGTGCCGCATAGGAAGTGCGCCGGAGAGCCTGCCTGCTCTTCTCCCTGGGGGCTGCTCGTGTGTCCCCACCCTGTCACCTTGTCCCCCAGGCTCCCTGTGTCTGTCTGGTCTCCTCTGCCCCTGCCCTGGCCCCTGCCTGCTCTACCCCTCTGCTGGCTCCTCCCCAGGCTCTGGCCACGCACCCGTCCAGGGCAGGATTAAACTGATCAGGAAGAGTCAACACATCCCTCACGCGTCTCCAGGCCAGCCAGGCACTCGCAGGATGCGTCCCCTGCTCTGGACGGCGGAGCAGGTGACAAATGGGCAGCGTGTTCTTCCTCTGGATTTCTTTTAATGCTTAGAGAGGAGAGGAGGGATATTTATTAGTAAGGAAATGGGACTTGTCGGAGCCAAAGAACGCCCCCACACATGTCTGCTCTCAAGGAAGAAGACAGACAAGCTAAGGAATCCAAGCCCCTGGTGGGCTGCGGAGCCGTCTCTCTGGAAGCAAAGTGTGCACCCAGGCGGGGGCTCCAGTCAGTTTCACCAGCTGGAAAGAGGAGCTACCGGTGGGAAAGTGAAGCCCCCCTCCAGCACTCCCTTCTCCTGGGCGGGGCACCTCAGGTCCCAGACCACGTCCACCACCTCCTCAATAAGCTCCATCACCCCTGCCACCTCCTGGCCGCCCTGGGCCAAAGGGGCCCATCGCCCACCCCGAAACTGCCTGCAGGAGGTGCCATCCCTGGGGGGGCTCCGGGACTTTTAGCCCCTGCACTCCAAGGAAGGTCAGGCCTGCGCAGCTTCACTCAGGGCTGCCCACTCCCCAACCCCCGGGCACCAGAACAGTCCTTGGCCTAAGCCCCCTCCTTGTCCTCACAGACCCTTCACTCCCGGAGGGATATCAATGAGGAAAAGTCACATTTCTGTATCGCTTAACGTGCAGAAGAGAGTTGATGCTCTGGACATTTCAGACCTCTAACAGCCCTGGGAAGAGCTGCTTTGCACATCTCCACCCCACGGAGGAGGAAACTGAGTCTCGGAGAGGGCTGCGAAGGTCGCGGCCACATGAGGCAAGACCAGACCTTCCGCCCTTCCCAGGCCTGGGGAGCCCTGGGGTGATGCCGGAGACAGAGGCAGGGTGGGCCGGGTCCTCAGGGCTGCGGTGGGAGCTGCAGGGGTGGGACCTCCGCCTACCAGGGCTTCTCAGATGCACCTGACCTCCAGACTGCCTCCTTGGTGCCTCCTGGGCCACCTTCCAAATGTCGCCCTCTGCTAGGGCTACCCCACAAATTCTGCTGTGCTCTGTATAATGCAGGGGCTGGGAAATGTCTGTCCAGAGAGTCTAGAGGGAATAAGATGATTAGGGCCTTGCTTTCCTGCCACCATCCTCTCCGCCCACTCCTGACCACCCCCGCCAGGCCGCCCCTGCGGTCAGTCTCATGCGTGGGTCTCTTCTGCCCTCTGGTGGACACACTGCGGCAGTGCCACCACATCCCTGCAGAAATCTCCCTGCTGCTGGAATCCCGGCTCTTTCACAGGATGCTGGATGGGGTCCTACATCAGGTCGAGCTGATGGCGGGAGAGGCCTGATCTCTGTTTCCTCACACCTAATCTCGGTACCTCCTCCTACAGATGAAGGCCCCTGCACTCAGAGGCAGCCCATCTTAGAGATGAAGGGGGCTGTGGATCCCGGAGACATTGAGGGGTAAGTCCAACCAAACTTGGTCCCTGATGAAGGGGAGCCTGAGGACAGATGCCCAGGATGGCATGAAGTTGAGAGTAGAATGGGAATATTTGAGATAGGAGGTCCTTCGCTATTTCTTGGCCATTTCACCGCTGGATCTAACTTTCTCCTTGCTCATCTCCCCTTCACAGGACTCTTCTTTCCATGGATCCAAAATCACTTGGCCAAGACTATTCTGCCTCTCTCCATCATGCTGGCTTCTCTTTGCTGCAGCACCACTCTTACCTGGCTCAGGTAACTGAGCACCAGGTAACTTACAGCATCTTTCTAGACCATATGTAAAAGCCTCTCCCAGAAGCTTCCCTGAGGCCCCTGGCTGCATGAGGTCTTGTCCTCTGCACTTTGGCTGTGCCCAGCACCTCCTTCTGTCTCAGCATCAGCCTCTCTGTACAGTAAGATTTGTTTCCTGGGCCACGTCCCTCACTTCCCGACAAGCTCCTTGGACACAAAGCCATAATTCATCTTTGGATCACCACCACCTAGGACAGTGGTGGAATGTCCAAGAAATGTCATCATGCAGAATTCTCTTTAAACTTGCTCCCTAACCACCTTCTCCCCATGACCATTTGCCCTCAGCAGGTGCCACTACCTGAGTTGCAACATTTCGATCAAAGCAAAGCAAGCCAGTAATGTGGGGCCCCACTCCACCCCCCACTTCCCCACCCACACACACTCTGCCTCAGAACTGCCATTTTCCAAAGGGGACAGGTTTCTATCATTTTACTCCCCATGGGCAGAAAAACATAAAGCAATCTTTCTCCAGGATACTAAACTTGAAATGTTCCATACCTGAAAATTTAGATCTTTATTTCAGAAATGACTCGGGCCAGGATGAAAGAAGATAATGTCGCTGTTTTACCAAGAGAAAGTTATGAAACACCACAAATGTCAAATTTCCATATACCTTCTCCTACTAATGCAACAAAATGATACCCTTATTGTTGTTCCAGCAGAGGCCCCCCAAGTCGCTGCAGGGAGATGGGGCAGTAGCAGTAATCATCAGATGCTTCTGGGACCCCTCACATCCATTTATCAGGGAGCATCACCATCACACACATGTGAAAGGCATCCTCAATTTCACCCCCATCATCATCAGCCACAACTGACATTACTGACGGCCCCTTATAGGCAAGACGCTTTGCTTGGTGCAGGAAAGGAAGGCTTAAAATTCCCCAAAGATTTTTAGAAAGGGAACACAGGTTATCTATCTCTGAAATGAGTCACATGTGAAAAACAGACAAATGCAGTGGCTTTTACAAAGAAATATAGCCCAAACCCATGTGCACTGGCAGATTGCTCCCTGTGCGATTTTTGCCAAATGCAGGGGAATGACGCCTTCATAATTATTCAACTGCATGGCAGCAAAGTAGATGCAGGGGGTCTGGACCTTCAGCAGCAAGGGCCAGCCTAGACCACATTTCCCCACCAGCCCTGCTCTCCTGACTCCCCAGCAATGCCCCTGGCAACATGTTTCTGTGATCTGGTTCTCCATTTGGTCATGAAAATGTGGAGACTGAATCTATAACTATTTGGAAGTCAAGGTGTGCATTTTCAAAACGAGCTCCTAGCTTGAAAATTAGTCACACACAGGACTACAACAAATGCAATGGCTTCAGGGAGGAAAAAGACAGAACTCTATAAACACAAAATCTCCAAGTTCCTTTTTTTTTTTTTTAAAGATTTATTTATTTTATACAAGAACCAGGGTACAGGCCAGATGCGCGGGAGGGTGAGAGCATTCCCAGAGACAGAGCGGAGAACAAGCCAGACAGACTGACGAAATACACTGCTGAGGGGAGCAGCGGGCGCGGCAGGAGAGGTCTGCGCGCCATGTGGGACCCTCGCCAGCCAGCTGGGATCGAACCGGCGCTGCAGAGGCTGCGGGAAGCTTCACAGCGCTGCGCTCAACCCCCTGCACCACCAGGGGAGGCCCTCCATGTTCCTTTTTTAAATGAGTTCAGGAAGACGAGTGAACTGTCACTGTCGACAAATGCTCCCAGCCACTTGAGGATGGGAGACTTTATCGGTCGTTCCTGAGAGTATCTTAAAAGTCCTTTCCACATCCAAATCACCGAGCTTCGTTATTAGCCAAATAGTAAAATTTACATGATTTTAGTTGATTGTGTATGAAAGCCTGTAGGAAAATTTCAATGTTTTGCATCTCAAGTTTTATACGTTTGACATATACCATGTTGAGGCCTATGGACCTGTATTTGTTTAATGTGGAGAAAGTAGGCTTTTGCTCCTGCTGGAATGCAGAGCCTGAGAAAGACCAAAACCCCATTTCTTGTCACTAACAACAAGAAGGCTGAGGCCCGAGAAGGGACACAGTCTTCACAGTCACAAACTCTGGTGCAAGAGGCAGGTCTGTCCAAAAGTGACTCACAAGCCCACACTGCATTTCCTGGGCACTGAGCTAGCTGGGAAGAGCCCCCACCCTACTCTCTCCCAGTGCAAAGTGCCTCCCCCAAGCCTAGCTCTTGGGACCAGTGGTTTCCTCTCTACCTCCCCTGCCCTTTGCAGAAAAGCTGCCATCCAGGGACCCCAGTTCAATAACAGCTGACCCTGACACCCAGATGCCCTGCGCCAGGGAGTGAGCCTCCCCTTCCCTGGAGTGGAGGTACTCTCCTATGTGCCCCCACAAGGAGGCAGACCCCCAGTGGTGAGGTGCTCCACTGGGATAGGAAGCCACAGTGCACACCCGCTGAGCGCCCCACCCTGGGTTGCCTCTCGAGGGGGATAACAGAGAAGGGGGGGTCTGTATATTTTCTTTCTGCTGATCCTGCCCTGTAAGTTCCCTTCATCTACCCCTGAGACCCAAGAGAAGTCTTTGTCTTCACCGGGGACATTGTGGAATGGGTGCCAGATCCTGTGGCATAGCAGGTGGGCTCTGCAATGGGACCTCCCGGTGTGACTGTGGTGAGCCTTCCAGGACCACCTGGCATCAGGCAGAGCAACAGATGGGAAGAACACACAGCCCCCACCTCAACCTGCTATATTGTTAGATTGCACTTCACCCACTTGGGCAGAGATGGCAACACTACATCACAGACAAGCTAGGGTTTTCGAGAAAAACAGAACCAATAGGCGATATATACACATAGAGAGAGCGGTAGAGGGAGAAACAGGGGTGTGGGTGTAAGTGTGGTTATAGAACTAGATACAGATGTAGTTACAGTTGTAGGTACAGGTGCAGAAGTAGGTGAGGATGTGGATACTGATGTCAGTGTACATGTAGTTGTAGGTATAGGTATAGATGAGGATATAGATTTAGGCGCATATATAGATGTAGATGTAAAGAAATGAAAGACAACAAATTGGTCCTCCCCATTATGGAAGCTGAGAAGTAGCGGGATCTGCTGTCAGCAAGCTGGAGACCTAGAAAATCCAACAGTATAAGTTTGAGTCTAAGTCCCAGGCCCTGAGAAGCAGGAGCACTGATGGGTTAAGTCCCGTTCCAAAGCCCACAGTCTCAGGACCCAAGAAAACTCAATTTTTCAGTCTCAAGACAGAAAAGACCTACACCCCAGTGTGGTAGACTGACAGTCTCTCAGTCAGCTTCTTGTTCCATTCAGGTCCTCAGCCTATTGTAAGCCTCCCACCTTAGGCTAGACTGTTTTCCTCAGTTTACCAATCCAAATGCTACTTTCATCCAGAATTACGTTTAAACAAATACGTGGGTCCTCGTGGCCCATTTAAGTTGACAAGATGACAGTTATCCATGAAGATAAGCTAAAGAAGTTTAACATCTGAAGTCTGTAATAGGGATTCCGCACTCCAGGGAGAAACAGCTGGCGTTTCTGATACTCTCAGAGAAAGCTCATCCCCAAGAGGCAGCTACTGACCAGTGTTACAACCAGCTTAATTTCTCATCAACACACCACTTTTGTTGATTTGTATAATGGATGTTAGAAAATATTTTCATTGTTGAAATGAATGGTGTTAAAGATGCTCCGATTGGCCAAACATAGTTTTTTATTTATGTATAGAAGAACTGGGGTACAGGCCAGAGGTGCTGGGGGTGAGAGTATTCACCAGAGACAGAGTGGGGAACAGAACAGGCAGACTGACTGAAATACACTGCAGAGGGGAGCAGCGGGTGAATCAGGAGAGGTCTGCTGTGCCATGTGGGTCAGCTCCCTGGCCAGGAATCCTTGCAGTGATAGTGCTGAGACTTAACCCCTAGGCCACCAGGGGGGCCCCGCATCTGCATTTTTATTAATGAATGATGGAATCAGATCACCAATATTTTAAAAACCATTCAAATTACATATAAATCAAACCATCATGCCGTGTGCTTTAAACTTCTATAGTGATGTATGTCACTTATTTCTCAATAAAATTGATGGGGGTGGGGTGAAGTCATATAACAATTTTATTTTAAAGTGACAGTATTTCAGATATGTTGGAACTTAAACCTTTTGCAATGATCTCAATTTATTTTGGAAATATTCATAAGTGACCTTAAAAATGTGCTACCAGACACACCACTTTTCAGATTTCTTTTAAGTAAAAGGCCATTGAGATAGATGATGCCCACCTGTACTAAGAGGCTACTCACAGCGCAGATGATTCTGACTCTCTTCCCTTCTCTATATGCAACAAACATCATTACTAGTCAATAAAAAGGAGGGCTGGGCAACTCAGATTTCAGCAAAAAGGGAACTAAAATAATCTGAAACTTCCTAGAGATGCTGGGAAAATATAACAAGAAAATATTGTAAATACAGCTGGGCTCGATAGAAAAAGTAACGGGGAATTCACCAGTGTCAAAAACCAAGTGAAAACTGAAATCAGCAGCAGGAAGAGTTTGAGCTGATGCTACCACATCCCTGGTTAATGTGGGGAAGCTAATCTGCTCCAATCTGGACTGGTCATCACAGTAGCCAGGAAGCCCATACATCCAAAAAAAAAAAAAAAAACGGAAAGTAAGACTGTGGTGCAAGGGGGGATTTGGAACTAAGAGCCCTATGTGAAGCCAGAAGTCTCAGAGATGCAATAATCAGCTGAATTAGAAAAATCCATTCATTAGTGACTGCAAGGAAACTTAGCTGCTCCCGCCTGGTTTAGTAGCAAAGTCCTGAGAATTCTAGGCATCACAACTCACAAAAGCTGGGCTTTGAAATTGCACTACCTGTATATCTAAGAACCCCTAAGCAGAGAAATTAACACAACATTGGTTCCATGGCAAGAGATAACCCAAGAAGTTGGGAAGAAGTTGTAACAGGGTGGTCCCCAGGAGAGGGGGAAGTTTCAGGTTCCCTGCCCCACCCAAATGGAGGGTGGAGCGGAGCAGGGAGAAAAGAGGCTGCAGAGGAGACTGAGGAAGGAAGGAAGCAGGATGGAGCCAAAAGGAGACCTGGAGGAGGCGCATGGAGCCTAGAGACACGTGAAGATACTGTGCTTGCCTTTTGGTCGTGGACGGGGTGACACAGATGTGGGTGAGACCCGTGGGGAGGTGACAATGGCAGCTTTTATCTTGATTTTGATTTTCCTCTTTTCCTTCCAGGCTTGTCTGGTTGTTTCTGACCCTTTTCTGTGGGTCCCCACTGGAAGATGCTTTAGACTTGTGGCAGGCTTTGGGGCCTTGCTCTGGGCCGATCCCATATGGATAGAGTTTTACCCACCAGGGGACGGGTAACTTTGGGTGCTTCATTTAGAAACTAGACTCTTTGCCTTTCCTGTATTGTTTCCTAGTTATATTAAAGTTCCTTCCCGTTAAAGTCTCATGTTTTGTGTTAATGCAGTGGATGGCAGAACCTATTTAGAAAAGGCAGGTTTGCGGGGTTTGGGCTGCCCCTCTCCCTGCCCTGTAACAGATTCTGGCCCTTTTCTGTGGGTCCCCACTGAAAGATGCTTTGGACTTGTGGCAGGCTTTGGGGCCTTGCTCTCTGGGTCAATCCCATTTGGATGGAGTTTTACCCACGAGGGGACGGGTAACTTTGGGTGCTTGATTTAGAAACTATATTCTTTGCCTTTCCTGTATTGTTTCCTAATTATATTAAAGTTCCTTTCCATTAAAGTCTCATATGTTTTGTGTTGATGCGGCGGATGGCAGAACCCATTTAGAGCAGGCAGGTTTTGGGGGGGCTGGGGAGCACCTCTCCCTGCCCTGTAACAAAGTAACTGCAAAGCTTCTCTGAAGGCGCTCACACTTAATCCCCAGAGCAAGTACTTCTGAAGATGACAGTTCACAGTCCCAAATTCCAGATCAGAAAGAAATGGCCACCATAAGCAAGAGCCAACAGAAGACAAAACAAACAGGAGAACATGCAAACCCAAAAATGTCTTGCAATGGGAAATTGACTGAGGCCATAAAATGAAAATATTTATCATGATGAGACACTGAAGAAGTCATTCAAAGGACAAAGGCAACTACACCATAAAAGAATCAGCTATTTTGGGAAAGATTCCAAAGAAAACTCAGGCCTGAATGATGCAACACCTACTCCCTGGTGACTGTCATTGTATAGTCCCATCAAGCCCCCAAAGCATCTAGAGAATGTCTAGAAGGCCAGGAAGTTCAAATTCCTGCAAGTCTGTTCCTGCCACGTGAATGGCCTCAAAGGGTTTCCTCCAGCACCTTCACCTGCAACTAGCTCAGCTCCCCAGGCACCTACATAACTGGCAGAGTTAAACAGAAAAGCAGTTGATTGTTGTTTGCCTATTTTTGAATATCAATGGGAACTGGGGAGGGAGACACAGATTTGCTTTCAGTGCTGAGCCGGCAATACTGCAAGACTCCCCAAAACATCCTGCAGTGCAGAATCTGCAGGGAAAAACACAAGACTCACCGTGTGGCCAGAGAGGAAGGGGTCTTGGGGATCCTCTTCTTCAATCATTGTGTTCCATGAACCAAAATAAAAGCCCAGAAAGAAGGAATTTTCTCCAGGCTCTGCTCCAAGCTTGTGGAAGAGATGACACTCAGACTTGGTTTTGCAGCTGTAGGGGCAGGACTGGCCACGGAGCAGGTTTTGTAGGATCCCATGCAGACCGGGTAAAGCAGAAGAGAGAGTCCTCAGTGGTTATTGCAGGTCTTTTATTGGGTTTTACCAATAAAATTGGTAAATTTACCAATTTACACAGCAGACAGGGGCGCTGGGGAGCCGGTAGGCTGGCAGGCCTCCCAGCCCCGAGTAGGTCTTCACTCTGGGCTCTCCGGCCTTCTCTCAGCTTCTGCTTCTCTTGCTTCTCTCTCGGCTTCTCTTTTGGCTTCATCTGGCGTCCTCATGACGCCACCCTTAAAAGCACAATCTTAGCCAGGTGAATCCCATCTACCTATGCCCACACCCTACTCCAGGTGCCCGCCATCAGGCATGCATTCAAGACCGCAAGGATCCATCATCTATCCTGATGGCGGGAGGGCAGAAAAGCCTGACATTTTTTTCCTTACCCTACAGCAGCCAAGGCCACAGCAGAGCTGGCCCCTGGCAGATTTATGTGGCCCGGTCTGCCCTTCCTGCTCTCCCGCTCGGGAACCCCTCCGTCACCTCTCTCCACCCAGAACCATGGCACGCTCTTCCTCCATCAGTGCAGCCATCCAAGAGGGCAGAGGGTGAGATGGGCTGGAGGCAAGAGGGATTTCCCTTATTAGTTGACATAATTACCCTGTATTAGTAGAATTATGTAAGAGTTTTAGTTGTGACTGTTTTTCAAATATACTGTCTTCAGGGAAGACTCAGATACATTTTGTATTAATTCTTTTACTAGCGTGCAACTCAAGTAAGACTGCTTGAATTGGATTTTAGTAAAAATTAACCTCTAATGGTAAAACTTCCCGGGAATGGGAAGCAACAAGGGAGAGATTTGAGCACTCCCTCAAGCCCTGAGCCCCCAAGTAGGCCACCCCATCCAGCCTCTCAGTAAGCTAGCTCTAGCAAAAGAACCTAAGAGGGAGGATTAGAAAAGAGGAAAAGGAAAAAAAACAATGTCTAGGAGGGGATGAGCCAGCTAAGCAGCCTGCAGTAAACCCACAGAAGATCTGGAAAAGAACAAGGCTAATTTAGGCTCCAAACGTGACTTGTAGCCACCAGGAGCAGCTGTTATCCTGCTCTGCCCCCTCCTCCTCTCCTGCCTTGCCTATCATTTACACCCCCAGGGCCCTCAAAACCCATCTGCCTGCAGACAGGACCCGCTGGCTCCCAAGTGAAGGAGCAGCTCCTCCTCCCTCAGGCCCACTACGCAGACTTCTAAGCAGGCAGTAGGGGGACGTGAGGGTAAGGCTGGTCCCTGGAGACTCTGGTGCCATGATGATGGGCCCTTCCCAGCTTAGACAGCCGGTGAGCTAGCCCAGAGGTAGGTCCCAGCCTACGCCAATGACTTAGGGGTTCCAGAGGGGACTTTACAGAACCACGACAGTCCATTGGCCTGAAATCAGACCTGAAGGTCAATGACGCAGCACTAAAGGACAGTCGTACCTCTAACAAGTGCAAACGCGGTGCCAGCGTTGGGAGCACAGGCTCTGTGTGTGGTCTGGCTCTGTTCAGGGCACTTGAGCTCAGCCACCACCTCTCCCAGCCCCAGGTTCCTCGACTGTAAACCCAGATAACAACAGGGACCCCTAGGGGTACTGAGAGGATTAACAATTCGGTGCACCTGCAGAGGCTTTTAATAAAAGGAAGGTGCTTGACTAACTGGTACTTTCCAGCACTTTCCTTCTGCCCGTGGGCCAGTAGGAACTAAAGTAAGATTTGAAAACGAAAGTATAATGGCTGCAGGAAAAAGTGATGTGCAGAGAAGTTCTGAAGCCTCAAATGAGGACAGTCTGAACTGTCAAAAAAGGAGGCACAGTTAAAGGAGTGGAGGTGGGGTGCAAAAAAAGGGGGAAAGTGTGCTTTAGACATTTTATTTTAATTTTTTATATATTTTTATATCATTGTTCATTGTTAAGCAATGTTTGCTTCCCCCCCACTTCAGGTGTAGTCCCCTGTGCTCCTCCCTCTGATCCCTCTCACTCCCCCTGCCCTGCAGGATGTCTCTGATTTATAATTGTCCGTTTGTTTTTGTTTTGTTTTGTTGTGTTTTGTATTGTTATTATTTCCCCCCTGATGTCTTATTTGGTTCCCCTTAAAGTAATGTTAAAAGATCATCTCTTGCATGCAAAGTGAAACAGTAATAGGCATCTCTGCAAATTATTATCAGACCCTGAGGGTATTCACACACAGGGTGAAAGCCTGTAAGTCATTTGTTTATCTTTTAGATTATACTTGTTGTCAAAGATTAAAATAATAATAATAAAATTAAGAAAGAGCAGCAGCTAGACTGAATCACTGTCTTGCAGATTTGCCCTCAGTTCTTTGCCACAAACATTTTGCTGTATAACGAATTGGTCATAAGGCAATTTTGCCATGAAAGATAAAATAATTGGTTCACAGTTTGGTTTAAGTTTGGTTTCAATTGACACAGCAATCCCATTTCTATATTGAATAAATCGTAGCCCTCATGATGGCTCTACAGTGATGATAGATGATGATTGGGCCTCCCTGGTGGTGCAAGGGGTTAAGCACAACACTGTGAAGCTGTCTGCAGCTACTGCAGCAGGAATTCGATCCCCAGCCAGGGAGCTACCCACATAGTGCGGCAGACCTCTGATGTCTTGCCTGCTGCTCCCCTCAGCAGTGTGTTTCAGTCAGCCCGTTCCGTTCCCCACTCTCTGGTGAATCTTCTCATCCCCTGCACCTCTGGCCTGTACCCCAGTTCTTGTATGCATAAATAAATAAATCTTATAAATAAAAGCTGTCAGTACTACCTGGAAAATCTAAAAACATTGGCTAATTTAAAAAAGTAGGGCCTCCCCGGTGGTGCAGCAGTTGAGCGCTGGGCTGCGAAGCTGTGCACGGCCTCTGCAGCGCCTGTTCAATCCCCGGCTGCTCCCCGGCCACCAGAGGAGGGTCCCGCATGGCGCGCAGACCTCTCCTGCCGCCCGCTGCTCCCCTCAGCAGTGTACTTCGGTCCTTCTGCCTGCTCTGCTCCCCGCTCTGGCTCTGGTGAATTCTCTCACCCTCCTGCGCTTCTGACTGTACCCAGTGCTTGTATGTATGTATGTATAAATCAATCAATCAATCAATCTTAAAAAAAAAAAGTAGATGATAAATACCTATGACCTAATAGAAAATATATGATCAAACTTACTGGATGAAAGAAAAAGCTTTGGAAAAAAGAAATGAAAGAAGTTAAGAAAAAATTATAAAAAAAGAACTTACTGGGAATGCGAAATAAGAGCATGTAAAGGTGGATCGCCTACTCTATGAAAAAAATAACATCCTTTTGCAAATCCTTCCCTGAGCACAGACATCCTCCCTCCTGTCAAAACCAAAAGTTTATCCAGCCATGGCAAACATAAGAGGAGGTTAGTAACTCACACCAGTCTTCAAGAGCATTCATTATCATCTCGTCAGTTAATTTAGAAACAACTTGCTCTCTGTTGCGTCACGCAACACCATACTGGTAGGAAAACGGGAGTCATGGAGCAGGCTACATAATGCAGGCTGCTGCTGAAGAACAAGATCCTGCCCTTTTTTTTTTTTAATAATTTTTTTTAAATATTTATTTATTTATTTATACATTTATACAAGCACTGGGTACAGTCAGAAGCGCGGGAGGGTGAGAGAATTCACCAGAGCCGGAGCAGGGAGCAGAGCAGGCAGAAGGACCGAAGTACACTGCTGAGGGGAGCAGCGGGCGGCAGGAGAGGTCTGCGCACCATGTGGGACCCTCAACCAGTGGCCGGGAATCAAACCGGTGCTGCAGAGGCTGCAGGCAGCCTCGCAACCCAGCACTCAACCACTGCGCCACGGGGGAGGTCCAAGATCCTGCCCTTTTTATTGATAGAATCATACAGCATCCGCTGTGAGGGGAAGGAGGACAAAGAGAAAAGGGAGGGGGTGAAACTAGAAAATGTGCTGTCATCTATAGTTTCAGGGGTAGTGAGTCTGCCCTCCAGGCACTTCTCATCTGCTTGATGACTTGGTATTGTCATTGAGATCAAGCTCTAGATCCCCAGCCATGGTTTCAATCTTATCACCAGGGCTTTCCACTGCTCAGCTTCTGGGGTCCCTTGTCGTGCATTGGGTCCTCAGCCCCCCAGGCGATGGGTCATATCTCATGATGCATAGCCTTCCCAGTGTGATCAAACTATAAGTTCTTGGATGATTTGATAGGCACCTTGTAAGGTTTGGCTCCTATGATTGATTAACCCTGCAGCTCTGACCTTGTATAGGAATGTAGAACTGCAGGTAAAAAAATGGTGGCCGAACAGGCCGCTTAGGATTAGCAGACCCACAGTTGTCCAACACAATCATTACAAATTTATGGCACAATCTTAAAAGTTGGAAGCAAAAGAAAAATCAGACTCCTACCCCCCAAAAAGAAATTGTCATGTGATTTTTTTTTTTTTAAAGATTTATTTATTTATGCATACAAGAGCTGGGGTGCAGGCCAGAGATGCGGGGGGTGAAAGGATTCACCAGAGACAGAGTGGGAAACAGAACAGGTTGATTGACTAAAATACACTGTTGAGGTGAGCAGCGGGCGAGACAGGAGAGGTCTGCTGCGCCATGTGGGATTCTCCCTGACCAGCCGGGGATCAAACTCGTGCTGCAGAGGCTGCGTATTGCTTCATAGTGCAATGCTTAACCCCTTGCGCCACCAGGGAGGCCCTGTCATGTGATTCTTAATGAGGTTTCTGGTGAATGGTGCTCATTTTGCTGTTTGATAGGAGAACCTGAGATAGACAGACTGTTGGTATTTGGCACAGAATCTGGCTTAGATGATTTGGTTACATGCAAGGACTAGGAATGTGATGAAGCCTTAAAATACAGTCCAAACATGTATTGTCAACTATATATGTTACATATTGTGATAAGAGACAGCAGCCTCCCTCGCCTGTTTTACTTCCGGTGAAAGCAAAAGATACAGCAGATTTTTTTAAATCATAAAGAACTTGGGGCCTCCCTGGTGGCACAAGGGGTTAAGTGTCAGCACTATGAAGCAATCTGCAGCCACTGCAGCAGGAGTTCGATCCCCGAGCAGGGAGGTGAGTCACATGGCGCAGCAGACCTCTCCTGACTCACATGCTGTATTTCAGTAGATCTGCCTGTTCTGCTCCCCACTCTGTCTCTGGTGAATCCTCTCACCGCCCCCCTCGCACTTCTGGCCTGTACCCCAGTTCTTGTATACATAAATAAATAAATCTTTTTTAAAAATCATAAAGAACTTACATCTGACAATAAATCCTGAATCCTTAATCATCAATTCTTTTATTTTTCATGATTTTATATTTTTATGGCAAAATCGCCATGTAGCCAACTTGTTGTAGAAATGTTGGCAGCAAAGAAATTAACAGTGAATCTACCTAGAGCCAGACCAAACCAATCTTAGCCCAGTTCATTAGGGTAGTAAAGAGTCGTGGAATTCCACCTTGTCCTCAAACCTCTATCCTGCTTGGTGGGGGTGTCTGTCTTTCTGTAAAGACCTCAACGTGTGTGCCAAGAAAGACAGCAACCATGGAAGAAGCTCCTGACCCAGAAGGTGGCTGAGAGCATGTGCTCCACCCACGCTGGGAACACCTGTCTTTTCCCAAAATCTTTGCTTCCTCCTACCCCAGCCTGTGTGCTGGGCCCCTGATCTTTTTGTTCTCCAGAAGCCGTTTTGCACAGTAATGGGCAGCTGTCTCTGCATCCAGATGTGGGGCCTGATCATCAGGAGACTTAGGACAAGATGTCCTCTCCAACATACTCAGATGTGTGTTGAATCATGGGACAGGAAAAGCAATAACCACTGCCACTCAGAAAAGAGAATAATGAGACACAGCAGACACTGGTCCACAGCAACTCCAAAATAGCACATTCTCCCGCATGAGTGGAGTATATTCTCTGATCAGGCCCTGAGTCTACCTCCTGGAATGTTCTCTGTAGGCTTGGAACCTACCCACCCAGAGATTTTCCTTTCCCCTCATCTTCCTTGGCCAAAGCTGACATGGACCAGAGAATATTCTCTGCATGTGGGCAAAGCGTCTTTCTCGGCATACTTCCTGGAGGACCCAGTTGTTTTAAAATTCAAAATCTAAGTCGGGTCAGTGGTTCTTTTGACAATGTCACTCTCTCGAGACCTCATGCTGAGGTCAAGTGCTAATGGACACACTCAAAGTTCCTTTATAACCAAATTTCCTATATGCTACTTTACTTCCTTGCTACCATGCCAGTCTAGATTGAATGAAAGGTACTTTGGTGCTTAGACTAGCACTGACTTCGTGGCCTCTCAGCCATGTTTCAAGGGACTCTCATGAACACTCCTCCCGGGGCTCTCCAGAATCTTTAGTGATGGAGAATTCTAGAACTTCTGGTGACAACTACTCATGTCTTCTCTAGGTGTCACTAACTCCTTCCTTAGACCTGGGCATCTGTAAATGTCCCCAGAATCAATCTGCAGAAGATTCTTTACCCTCTTCTTGCCCCCAGCCATCCCTTCAGCAGGCTCTGAGAAGGTTCCCTGCAGTTCTTACCCTTGAGCCCCCAACTGGTATCTTGTGTTCTTGACTCCAACAAAGTACAGGATTGCAAGTTGCCCCCAATGAGGTCACTTCTCTTTTGTTCCACTGTGAAAGCAACTGGTGGGTCAATTACTAGATTTTAGATTTTAGCTTTCTTGGGTACAAATCTGTCACCAGTCTATGGGCACCTGTAAAGGCAGGAATGACACAGTGCAGGTTTCCTGACCCAGCAGACCGAGTAAAGGAGGAGTCAGAATCCTTAGTGGCTTTTTGCAGGTCTTTTAGGATCCCATGCAGACCGGGTAAAGGAGTTCTGGAGCCCTCAGGGGTTTTGCAGTTCTTTTACTGGGGTTCACCAGGCATATGGCAGGCAGGGGTGCTGGGGGGCAGGGAGGCTGGCAGGCCTCCCAGCCCCGAGCAAGTCTTTGCTCTATTGGGCTCTCTGGCGCTCTCTCTGCTTCTTTTCTCTCGGTTTCCATTCGTTCTTGGCTTCTACTGGTGTCCCCGTGACACCGCCCTTAAAAGCACAGTCTCAGCCCAGGTGAATCCCATCTACCTATGCCCACACCCTACTCCAGGTGCCCGCCATCAGCATGCATTCAGGACTGCAAGGATCCATCATCTATCCTGATGGCGGGAGGGCAGAAAAGCCTGACATTTTTCCTTACCCTACAGCACCCCAAAGTTCAGAGGGCACACCAAGGCTTGAGGGAAGAGGCAGCACCTCCCACCCCCTTTCTCAGAGCTCACAAACAACAGCTGACTCCGTAAATCCTCCTCTAATCTCTAATCCCTGGCTCAAGATGTCATGGTGCATGAGGGTGAGGGATTCTGCAGCTTGTTTCCTTTGAAAACTCTTCAACATGGCCTCACTACCTCCTCTTTTGTTTGGGTGCCTCAATCGAAAATTCCACTCCACCTGCCATGTTGCTGCACAAGTGTGTCTATGTAATAATGGTAGAAAAAAATGGGCAAGAAAGAAAGACACCAACCTCAGAATGGTTGCTATCCCCCTAGGGGAAGGGGAGGAGAAGAAGGGCATATGAAAGGGACAGAGGGGACTATAAGGGTGAATTTTATGTGCCAACTGGCTAGGCCACAATATCCACATATTTTGTCAAGCATTCTTCTAGATGCTTCTGTGAAGGAATTTTTTAGCTAATATTAGCATTTCAATCAATAGACTTCAGGAGGGCCCCCCCTAGGGCGCTGCGGTTGAGCACTGGGTTGCGAAGCCCGCAGCCTCTGCAGCGCCGGTTCAATCCCCGGCCACGGGGTGAGGGTCCCACATGGCGCGCAGACCTCTCCTGCCGCCTGCTGCTCCCCTCAGCAGTGTACTTCAGTCCTTCTGCCTGCTCTGCTCCCCGCTCTGGCTCTGGTGAATTCTCTCACCCTCCCGCACTTCTGACTGTACCCAGTGCTTGTATAAATAAATCTTTAAAAAAAAAAATAGACTTCAGGAAAACAGGTTCCTCTCCATAATGTGGGTGGACCTCATTTAATCAGTTGAAAGTGTTAATAGGAAAAGACTGACTTCCCTCCCCCAAAGAAAAGGAAATTCTGCAAGCAAACTTCGGACACAAACTGCAAAATCAGCAGTTCCATGGACCCCGAGACTACCAGCCAACCCTGCATATTTTAGACTTGACAAACCTCCACTGAGCCTGAAATTAACTTGTGCATATGCGACGTGCACACGTGCACACACACAGAGAGACTGCTTTTTCTATTTATCTGGAGAATCCAGAGGAAAACAAGGACTTCTCTGCAGAGGTACAAGGTACAGTAGATGAGTTTCATAGCTGGGGGCAAAATTTTCTTTCTCTTTTCTTTTAAAACCTGCCTGGGCAGTTCCAGCATTGCATTTTTGCTTGCGTCAGGTTATGTTGCCTTTGGCCAAAGACTGCTTGAAGACAAATGCATTCCTGGAAACTACATTATAAATTCAGTTATCACAAAAGCAAATTGCACTTTCCCATGGAAACAATGTTAGCTTGAATAGTAAGCTTAAGAATAATACCCTTCATTTACACAGAACTCAGCAGCTCAGAAAGGAATTTCACACACAGAGTTGCACTCACTCCTTGCAGGCAGCTATATGTCCCCGATGTGGCCCAGGTGAAATTGAGATGCAGAGAAGAAATTTGCTTAGGGTGGCACAGCTGATAGGAACCAAGCCAAGACTGATGCCAGCTCACTGGCCCTTCCCTTGTCTCCTAACCAAGGGCTCAGCGTCAAACAAATCATCCACACGTAAAAAGTTCTCCAAATGCAAATATTCCAGAGCTCTAAGCCTCCACAGTTGTTTTAAATTGTAAAACATTGCTCTCTAGTCATATAAAACAGATAGATGAGCACACTGATTACTCCAGAGGCCCCTAAACTATAAAGCAGACATATGACATATAAATAATCCTCACTACCCACCTCAAAGCTACTTACCTAAAACCACGATGCTTCCCCAGCCACAGCAACGTGTCACACACAATCTTCCCCTCTACTGAGCAATTTGCAAAATTGCACAGGGACCACCTGAATCTGTGCCTTTTTCCAGACCCTTTTTAACACCCATGTTATTACTTTGATCCTCCTGGACACGAAATTAAAATTCATAGATGGTGTGGTCTACCTGTCCGGGTTGGGGTGGAGTCCAGAGGTACCGTTGCATGAGCCTCAGTCCTGCTTGAGTTGTCAGTCCAGGGTCAGTAGCCTCCACCACACTGAGAACCTCTAGGGTGAAGCCCAGAAAACAAGCAGCAGGTGATACTGACACCATGGGAAAGCCTCCCTTCTCAGTTTGTGCTGTGCTCAGGAATCACCCACCTGGAGAGCTCTAAAATATGCAGAGCCCCAGGGTCCACTCTGAGAGTCTTAGCCCACTGGTCTGTATGTAGCTGGGACCTGGGGGATGGAGGGTTGGTCAGTAACTCCCCCCACCCCGCCCCTGGTGACTCTCTGCAGTGGGATTGCACCCATTGCTCTAAGGTTTTTGAAGTCTTGAGCAACCTGTGTTAACAATCAGGTAACCAGGGCCTCCCTGGTGGTGCAAAGGGTTAAGTCTCAACACTATGAGGTTATCGACAACCACAGCAGCAGGAGTCAGATCCCCACCCAGGGAGCTACCCACATGGCACAGCAGACCTCTCCTGTCTCCCTGCTGCTCCCCTCAGCAGTGTATTTCAGTCGATCTGCCTGTTATGTTCCCTACTCTGTCTCTGGTAAATCGTCTCACCCCCCGCACCTCTAGCCTACACCACAGCTCTTGCATACATAAATAAATAAAATAAATCTTAACCAAAAAAATCATGTTACCAACTTGTCAGTTTGCCTAGGACTACCCCACTTTTAAAACTCAAAGTCCCACGTCCCAGCTCAGTCCCAGGAACACTGAGTAAATGGCATCTCTGTGCCATTCAGGACCAACGGGCACAAGGATGTGTGTTAGGAAAGAAGCAAAGAATAGAGCTTAATTCTTTCCCAGTGAGGACACCTCTTCCCACCACACCCCAACTCTGGCTTCCTCTGTCCAGTTCCTTCCTTGGAGAGGATGGCAAGGAACAACCATGGCGCTGCAGATGGTGGCTGCCCCCACAGCTTTAGTTCTGATTTCCTGATAACTCAGGGAGCATTTCCATGTTGGCCCAAAGTTTCTATTTCCTGTTCCCTCCCATACTAAGTTTAGATTCCCGGGATGTTTCCTGCCTTGGCCTGCCCCACCCAACTGGGTGTCTGTCCCAGCTCTGCTATCTATGGGTGGCCTGGAAGATGAAGAATCACATCCCTCAGGTCAAGGACCCTGCTGTCCTTGGGGGGAGTCTAGTGACCTGCAGGGGTCACTGCCGCTACCCTCCTGGCTGGCTCCCACTGGGTGGAGACCACCCAGCAGGCTAAATTGGGCTAAACTGCTTTGTTCTTTATCTAACAAACTTTACCGTGGTATGTTCCCATTGCCTTAAGAGTGTACCAAGCTCTTTCTGATGTTAACTTGTTCATTTATGCAGCTTCAGAAGAACCTAGAAGGGTGGCAGAACTTTCCCCTAGGCCCCAACATTACAGGTGAGACTGGTGAGATGCATATTTGTGCATCACTGAACTACCAAATCCTGAATGCCCCCAGGCCAGACCCCACAGGAACCACAGCACGTGCACCCCCTTGCCACTGCCTCGCTGAAGCACTTAAACCAAAGTGGTCTTTGAGCTTGCTGCTCAAGCCCCTCCAGGGCAGTGTGTTGCAGTCATCTTTTTGTCCTTGAATCTGGCACTGTGTCAGAGGTGTGCGAGTACTTTGCAAATACTTATTGCATCAGTAACTAAATGCAACTATGTCTTAGTTCAGACTATGTCTGAAGGGCCAGGGTCGGCTCTGTAGGGAGGAGAGATCAGTAGCTCAACCCGGAGCAACCCCCAACTGCCATCTGTCACTGCGTTTGCTTTAATTATTTAGCAAATCTATACAATGTAATTGTATTAGTTTTGAATTAATCCCTTTGTTTGCAAAAGTCCTCATTAGGAAAAACAAAGCAGTTAGGTATTGTGTGGAGGAGAAATACCTGAACCCAGCTGACACCACTGTCACCCACCGAAGTCCTGGCAGGGAGAGAAATTCTGGGACCCTGGAGGGACTTTTCCACCAAGGGCCACCTGACTAAGGATGAGTTGCACATTGGTGTCACCCCAATCCCCTGGACCTACATAGTCCTTTCACACACACACAATCTATTTCATCCTCACAGACCCTGGAGGGCAGGTGGTTGGGAGTTATCACTCCCATCTATGTTTAAGAAGTTTGGGGAGGGCCTCCCTGGTGGCACAAGGGGTTAAGTCTCAGCACTATCAGGCTATCACCAGCCACTGTGGCAGGAATTCAATCCCCAGCCAGGGAGCTGACCCACATGGCGCAACAGGCCTCTCCTGTCTCGCCCACTGCTCCCCTCAGCAGTGTATTTCAGTAGATCCTCCTGATCTGCTCCTCACTCTGTCTCTGGTGAGTCCTCTCACCCCCTGCACCTCCGGCTTACACACAAGTTCTTATATGCATAAATAAATAAAATAAATCTTTAAAAATAAGTTTGGTGAACCCTCCCCCCACCCTTTGGAACAGAGGTGAAGAGGGAGGGAAGGGGGTGTAGTAAAGAGACTCAGGAGAACAGAGACTAGAAGAAAGGGTAGCAGGGGGACCAGCTGATGCTGAGAGAGGATTTGCCCAAGCCACAGGCCTGGTGAGCCCCGTCATCGGCTGCTCTCAGCCACCAGGGGGCAGGCCCACGCCAGCTGAGCTAACTAACCAGAGTCACCAGAAATAAGCGCTCAAAGGACAGTCTGAGGCAGAGACGATGTGAAAAAGGGTGGTAAAGGGGTCGACGACCTACATCGCACACACACACAACCCACACACATCCTACACACACACCACAGACACACCACAACACCACACACCACACACACACCACAATACACCACCCACAAATACACTATACACCACAACACCATACACCCCCACACACACACCCCCCACACAACAATACTACACCTCCCACACATCCCACACACACACCTCACATGCCACACCACCACATACCATTCCTCACCATTTTGGTAGGTGCTAGCAGTTCTTTCTAGCTTGTCTGCTTCTTCTCCTCCCCCTTTCTCCTCAGTAGCTACAAATTCCAAAATTTTCCTCATCATCTTTCCCAAATACCCTTATCCCGTGACATGCTCTCCCACCGTCCTCTCCCCGAACATCAACATTTTCATTCCTCTACCATCCATTCCTCAGAAGTAATAACACCTCCCACCAGCAGAACATTTTCTGCTTTGTCAAGTGCTTTCTCAGTTGATTGTCTCCACAACCCCACACGGCAAATATTATCATTGTCATTTTATAAATGAAGAAAGAGTCTGGGGAGGCTGTGTTCCTTGTCCGTTCAGTGTGGACAGGACTAGAGGCCTACTCTACAGACTCTGGGGTGTGCCTTTGCCTCTGTGACCCCCCAAATACCTCAGCACTGCCCCTCGTCACCATCACCACCACCCCACATTCTCACTCACTATCCCCCTCTCCTGACCTACAGAACACTATCCTCCCCCCCAAATGTGATGGGAGGGAAGAGTGAGGAGACCAAAGCTCTCTGTCCCCCAGGTTCCTCTCCTTGACGAGAGAGGCAAAGAAAGGCCAAGCCTGCTTCTCCAGAAGTCTCCATCCTCTGAAAGAGCAGAGCGAAGTTCTCTGGAGCTGCCGTGGGTAAAAGTGGGGAAGTCTGACAAAGTCACCTGAGACTTCACGAATGACATTTCTTTTTTCAAAAAAAAAAAAAAAAAAGATTTATTTATTTATGTACACAAGAGCTGGGGTACAGGCCAGAAGTGTGGGGGTGGGTGGGGGAGGGGGGCGGTGAGAGGACTCACCAGAGAGAGGGGGGAGCAGAACCGGCAGATCTGCTGAAATACACTGCTGAGGGGAGCAATGGGTGAGACAGGAGAGGTCTGCTGCACCGTGTGTGTCACCTCCCTGGCCGGCTGGGTGTCAAACTCATGCTGCAGTAGCTGAGGATAGCTTCATATTGCTGCGACTTAAACCCTTGCGCCACCAGGGAGGACTCACGAATGGCATTTCTGTTGAAAGATAGCCCTGGGTTATGACTCAGGTGAGGCCCGGGAGAATATCGTTTCCCCGAGAGGCGGGCCTCAGCAGAGAGGCAGCTGCAGAGAGGGTTCTGTGGGATTGAGGCCGCCACCTGTGATTTCTGGCTTCCGGTTGTTTTAAGTGCAGCAGAAGGCTGCGTGCCTCCTCTTGGAGACTTGAGGTATGTGCCACGGTCCTGTGTGGACAGGAGTTGCTCATCTCCATCCACAGCACCTTCAGGAGGCTTCTCCTGGGGATGCTGAGCAGTTATAGGGACGGAATGAACCCCTGGGCCGGGTGGCAGGTGTAGAATGGGGACAGCAGGTAACTCAGACACAGGGCAGACCCCAGGGCTCTGCCGCTCTCAGGAGCCCAGCTAGGGGCCTTCTGACTTCCAGCCTCACTTGAGGGTGGCTCTCAGACCTCTCTCCTGGTCATGGGGAAATGCATGCTCCCAACTCCCCACCATTCCCAAAGGTCCTCCAAGGTCACACCCTTTCTCCCTCCTTTCTAACCCCATCCCCAGTCTTTGGAGAAAATTAACCCCATGCGTCCTTCTTGCTTGTGGGCCTATTTCTTCTGCTGGAGCTCTGAGTTTTCTGCAGTCTCTTCTTTTCCCCTCAGCCACTTCCTGAACAACCTATAGAACAGTTTCGTAACCCTCCTCAGAGTTTTCCTGCCAGGAACATGTTCATTCTCCTCAGTCTCATTCTCAGTGAAGGAAAACACAGACCAAAACAGCACAGCCATCACCAACAGAACAGATGACTCCCAGACCCTCTGGGGTGGGCAGGAGGGGGAGGAGGAGACATTCCTGGTTTGGGGGCAAGGAGTCTCGGGTTATCTCAAGCTGATTACACTTAAAAGTGGTTGCTTCACTTCAAAGGAGCTTTTAGGGCGGCTGTGGGCTGTGGCCATCAGAGTCTGTCCTCCGGGCAGCAGTAAACCTGTGAGAAGGAGCAGAGCCAGTGACCTGCCAGCCACGCAGGTCCCAGCTGCTGTCAGGACATATTGCAGAACTGTTAATCTTGTCTCTTCCCAGGTGGCCTCTTCTCTGACAAAGGGAGAAACTGAGGCAGAAGACAAGTGGTCCTCCAAGTTGAGCCATGAGGAAGTCTCCAGCCACCCTGCCCTATCTCTCTGCTCCCCTCTACCTCCACACGAAGTTTCTTGCTTCATTCAGAGGCTCTCACAGCCCCCAGATGCAGGGACAAGGCTCAGGACCTGCACTTTGGGCTGATGCTGTAGGCTAAATTAGGAACAATAGTTATCGGTGTTTTACTGAGCACTGAGAGGGTGTTGCACACACATTTCTCCTTTAAGCCCCAATGCCCTGTGAGGTAGGGTTACTCCCACTTAAAAATGAGGAAAGTGGCTCAAGGTCACTAACCATTAAAGTCTCAGAGCTACCAAGCTATCGCCTGCTGCTGCAATATGAGTTCGATCCCCAGGCAGGAAGCTACCCACATGACACAGCAGACCTCTCCTATCTCCCCGGCTCAATACTCCCCTCAGTAGTGTATTTCAGTAGATCTGCCTTTCTGCTCCCCACTCTGTCTCTGCCACACCCCAGTTCTTCTATGCATAAATGAAAATAAATCTTAAAAAAAAAAACACACAAGGAGATTCCACCTCACAACCATCAGGATGCCTACTATCCAAATACACAGAAAATAACCAGTGTCAGTGAGAAACGGACCCCTGCAGACTGTTGGCAGGGATACGTAAAGGCACAGGTGCCATCAAAAACAGACAATATGGCGACTTCTTAAAAAATGGCCAGGACCCGGCAATCCCACGTCTGGGTACCTACCCAAAAGAATGAAAGCAGGGTCTTGAAGAGATATTTGTACATCCAAGTTCACAGCAACGTAATTTACAATAACCAAAAGGTAGAAGCAACCCAGACGTCCATCCACTAGTGAATGGATGAGCACAATGTGGTATGTACATGCAATAGAATATTATTCAGGCATAAAAAGGGAGGACATTCTGACATATGCCAAAATGTGGATCAAATTTGAAGACATGATAGTAAGTGAACTAAGCCAGTCCCCAAGAGATATGTACTCTATGATTCCACTTATATGAAGAACCCAGAGGAGTCAAATTCACAGGAAGAGAAAGTAGAGGGCAGTTGCCAGGGGCTGGGGGAAGAGGTAATGGGTATAGAGCTTCAGTTTTGCAAGATGAAAAGATTTCTGGAGCTTGAGTGCCCAGCAACGTGAATGTACTTAACCCTGCTGAACTGCATGCTTCAAAACAGCTCAAATGGTAAATTTAATGTGAAGTGTCTTTTACCTCGATTAAATATTTTATTTTATTTTATTAAAGATGTATTTATTTATGCATACAAGAACTGGGGTACAGGCCAGAGGTGTGGTGGGTGAGAGGACTCACCAGAGACAGAGTGGGGAACAGAACAGGCAGACTGACTGAATCGATTAAATATTTTATATGATGAAAGTGAAGTATCTAATGTTAAGAAACTCCCCCAATGGGAAGATTTGCGTTCATACCTCCCTGGGGCCATCCCTTGTGCCTATAAACCCCATCTCCCTACAGCCCAAGGTTCCTGTAGAGTCAGCCACACTCTGGCCCTGCCCTTGGTGACCACGAGTGCCCTGGCCTCCATGACCTACCTCCCCCCACTTAAGGCACGTACACCCATTAATCTGTTCACATCTGTACTCTGTGCTCCCGGGCATGAGGAGATACTGACAAATAAGTCAACCTCCTTAGGGCACATACATTCCAGTGATAGGGCCCAAATAATAGGCGCATAAATGAATATCCAAGAAGACTGCATCATGATGAGAACCATCAAGGAAACAAACCCAGAATTAAGGTTAGAATAAAGCAGCTGGCGCTGGCCAGACCTGTCAGGGAAGGACTCTGAGAGGAGGGGTGTCATGGCTGGACCCCACACGAGAGCCAGGGGAGCATATCTAACCAGAGACACAGCTCATAGTGAACCAGGAACTCTCTCAAAATTGAGAAACCGATGTCTGAGGAGCTGGCACAAAAGATGAGCAAGGCAAGAGATGGGGGTGGAAAGGGCAGGCCCTGGGCCCCAGGGGCCTCGCAGAGCTGACTGCACAGCTTGGACTTTATAGGCATTAGGAAGCAATTGGAAGGCTGCAGAGAGAGGTGAAGTGGTCTGATTCCTGCTTTAGAAACAACTCCCAGGTGTGGGGTCTATTCATGTGGGGAATCATGAAAACTCTGTTCTCATTCGTGGAGCTCAGGGTTTGGGGTGATCTGGGGAGAGAGGCACACACTCCCCATCTGCACTTCTACCCTCAGGGGACAAACGGACCTGCCGCAGGGCCATTCTAAGAAAGATGAGGGGCTTGGCAGCAGCGCCGCAGCCCAGCGTCATGAGAAACACCCTGAGCCAGCATGGCAGAGCGGGACTCCTGTTTCTGCCTGTCTCGAACCTCCGCTTCCTCCGTCCATGGCATGCGCTCCCTACGGATGAGATCTCCAGACAGCCCATCGTGGACCAACTGTGCTTTAAAGACGGGCACAGGCACTGACTCCGCAAAGCCACGAGACGCTGCCCTGCTGAAATGGGAGTATTTGCAGCACTGTGAGCTTCTGCTTACACATGTTTCTGAGAGGCAGGAGCTGCTTGCACGTGAGATGGCTGAAGTGAAGGTTCTGAGGTCCCTCATCACCGGCAGAACCACAGAGACAACCTGGGTTCCGCTCCCCTCTTGTGTCAGCCCAGGTCAGGCCTCCCCCCCGAAGGATGTGCCAGACTCCTGATGTGCTACCTGCTGTCATTCTGGGCCATCCTGGACCTTCTGACCTCATTATCATTATACTCATTATACTTTCTTCAGCCATGACCACCATGGCTGTTTCCACAGAAAAGTGATCCAGTTAGACATTGATCAGGCTCCCGGTGTGCTCACTTATCATCACTCTTCTCGGCTCCCGAACCCCAGCCTGGCTCCCCTCACTCTCAGCCCGCCTGCCACCCCATTCTCTGGTTCCTACAACAGTCACCCCTTAAAAATCAGGGTCCTCCAGGCTCCATCATCCGTCCTCTGGCCCTCTCGCCATGCACTCTCCTGTGTTGGAACCCTCACCCCTCTGGCCATGGGGCCCCGAATCACACAGCTGGTCAGCATGTAGCTCCTGGGGCAGGGGATTTCCTCAAGATGCCTCAAACACAGCTTGACTGACATTAAGTAATTATTTCCTTCCCCCATCTGGCTCCTTCCCCTGGTTCCCTGTGTCCTTCAATAGCCACACCCACTCGCAGCCAGGCATCCATCTTCTTCGACTTCACCCTTGCTCGCCTCCCACAAGAGGTCATGAGATGCTATCAGCTCCACTTCCCATGTGCCTCTCACCTCTACCACCTCCCATGTGCCTCTCACGGTCGCCAGCACCATGGCCCGCACCCGGGTTTTAGTCTAGTTATCAGTCCCCTGGATGACTACATTGCATCTCAAGTGGCTCCCCGACTATCAAGCCACCCACTCACCGCCCCCCCCCCACTACCAGAGCTAATTTTCCAAAACACAGATCTGATCCTGTTAGTCTCTGATTCCAGAATCCTTCACGAGTCCCATGGCTCTCAAGCTCTTCCTAAACAGACCTCAACCATCTTTCTGTGTCTGCGCTCACCGCTCTTCAAAGGCGCTGTAGGGTAAAGAAAATGTCAGGCTTTTCTGCCCTCCCGCCATCAGGATAGATGATGGATCCTTGTCCTGAATGCATGCCTGATGGCGGGCACCTGGAATAGGGTGTGGGCATAGGTCGATGGGATTCAGCTGAGCTAAGACTGTGCTTTTAAGGGCGGTGTCACGGGGACGCCAGCAGCAGCAGTAGAAGCCGAAGCCGAAGCCAAAAGAGAAGCCGAGAAGCAGCAGAACGAACGCTAGAGAGCCCAGATAGAGTGAAGACTTGCTGGGGGCTGGGAGGACTGCCAGCCTCCCAGCCCCCCAGCACCCCTGCCTGCCACGTACCCGCTGAACCCCAATAGAAAACCTGCAAAACTACTGAGGACTCTGACTCCTCCTTTACCCGATCTGCATGGGATCCTAGAAAACCTGCACTGTGTCCTGTCCTGCCCTTTACAGGCGCCCACTCCTCAGCAAGGCCAGGCTTTCCCTAAACACGTCACACAAGGTGCCTTTCCGTCATTCTTCTCCTGCCCTACTGCCGCGGACCAGCCCAGCGGCGGCGGGTGATCGAGACAATCTCAGGGATTGAGCGAGAGCGAGTACGAGGTGGTTGAGGGATTTGGGCGAAAGAAAAGTAATGACACACAGACACACTCTAGGAGAGTGAAAATCTGAGTGTATTTTGTTGGAATTAATTTTTTTATATACATTTTTTTTTGGTCATTACATAAGATTATTTTTACAGTTTGTGGTTAATCATACATTAGATTTTTACATGTAGTGAAACATAGCAAAAACAGCACATTCTGTTTTTAGATAATATTTACCAAAATTCCAATCAAGTACAATGATCAATCGGTCAAGTACATTTTGTGATTTTTTTTCAAGAGGTCTTTGCCTAATTATTGGGCACCGTCATTCTGGCTTTTTCCCTGGACCTCAGTCTAAACATGAACTAAGCTATAGCTATAGAATTTGTTTTTATTATTTTTTATTTTAGATTTTACGATATTATTTGATTACTTTTACTACTAACTATTGATTACTTTTATAATTATTAGTCACTACTATAGAATCATAACAATTGTTTTTCTTTATTACATTTTCAAGTATTTCCAAAGAGTAGCTAAACCTGTTTAAGGTATGCGGCTGGGCAGTGAAGCACATAACAAGATAATTGGAACTGAAGTTAAAGATTACATGTAGCTGTCTCAGCATCGTTTAGGCAGTGAGTGCTGGTTGCTGATTACTTCATTACTTCTTTTCTTATTGGGGTACACGGGGTCCGACCCGCGTGTTGGCGACGTGACCATGCTAAACACTAAGGAGCGGTTAGCTTCACTTAGTGGCCGTCGGGAGGGTTACCGCACCGTACCTCTGCCTAGAATGTTCTTCCATCCCTCTTCCATTAGGCAAAAATCAAGACTCAGTTCAAATTCCTGCTCCTCTGAGCTGCTGTCTCTGAGCTGCGAGGCCCCATTCCCAGGCCTCTTTCCTCTGAACTCTCACCACCTGTCTCTGCTTTTCGCAGATGTGCTTATGACCCCTTGTTGTGCCCTGCTCCAGAGCCTGGGCCCCTCACAAGGGCAGGTCCTGCCTCTGCACCCCCAACACCACTCACAGTGCTGGGCAAGTCAGACTTTGAGTCATTCATTCACTGTAAGTGAATTAGTTTATGAATCCATAACTCGTTAGGTACACGTGCTCAGCCAACAAATATTTACTTAGATCTTGCTCGGTGCAGAGCATAGTTTGAGGCAACACAGAAGGGACATGCAAGGATGCTTGACCTGGAATCTTCTTGGCAGCTAAGACGTGTGCATTCCTACCACTGCTATCTGACAAATGGAAGAAGGGCCATGTGGATGTTGCAAAGAGCACAGGGGTTCCCTGGAAGGAAATGCCCCAGCAGGGTTGCTGCCCTCACCCTAACAATCTTGAGTGGCCCCTGGAGAGGGATTGGCAACTGTTGCTGAATGCCAAGCACCAGCAAGCATGCCCGTGCAGCTCTGTTCAATTCTTTTTTTATTTTTTATTTATATTTTATTTTTTAAAAGATTTATTTATTTATTTATTCATTTATACAAGCACTGGGTACAGTCAGAAGCACGGGAGGGTGGGAGAATTCAACAGAGCCAGAGCGGGGAGCAGAACAGGCAGACTGACGAAGTGCACTGCTGAGGGGAGCAGCGGGTGTGGCAGGAGAGGTCTGTTGGGACACATGGGACCCTCGCCGGTGGTTGGGGATCAAACCGGTGCTGCAAAGGCTGCAGGAAGCTTCACAGCCCAGCGTTCAACCGCTGCGCCACCAGGGGAGGCCCTCAATTCTTTTTTTAAAGATGTATTTATTTATGCATACAAGAACTGGGCTAAAGGCCAGAGGTACAAGGGGGTGAGAGGGTTCATCAGAGACAGAGTGGGGCACAAAACAGGCAGACTGACTGAAATACACTGCTGAGGGGAGCAGAGGGCAAGACAGGAGAGATCTACTGCACCATGTGGGTAGCTCTGTGGCCAGCTGGGGATGGAACCCATGATGCAGAGGCTGCGGATAGCTTCATAGTGCTGCGTTTAACCCCATGTACCACCAGGGAGGCCCCTTTGTTCAATTCTTCGGGCACCAAGCAAGAAGTCATCTCAGCTCCCACCACTCTTTAAGGTTCCAGATCCCATGACCTTTGCAGAGTCTTCACTGCCTGCCCCAAGCCACATGAACACCCACTCCCCCGAACTACAGCATTCACTCCTCTGCCACATAGACTTTCTGCTCCACTGGCAATTTCCCATCTATATGTCAACATCCCAGCAAGAGACAAATAACACACGCTCACAAGGATAATTGTAGGAGCGTTTTCAAAATTAAGGGTCTATTTAAAAGGTGAGGGCAGGTTGGAAAGGAACCGGAGTAAGGCTAACCCCAGGACTGGTCACAGGACATCTGTCACACGCCTAGGACTGAAGGCGTGAGGGAAGCAGAGTCACCATATCCTGGGAGGAGAGGGTCCAATAGGACTAGCTTGACAGCATCTGGGACTTTATATCAAGGGGCTCCACAGGGAAGGGACTGGGGGACAAATCCAATGTATCTTCACCCTCTGATCTGCCAGAGCTCCCCTCTGATCAAACCCAGCTAGAAACCAGAGGGAATGGGAGGCTTCGACGCGGCTCTCTGGAGGGCAGGGTGATGCCTCTCTCCTGGGGCAAACATAACCCAGCATGTTCGCCAAACATCAGGAAGCTCACAAGGATGGGGATGTGTCCCCTGGCACTCTGCCTGGCCCATAATACACTGTTAAAGATGACTTCCTCACTGAATTAACTAACAGTCACGATGTTCTTTCTCAGGTTTGCTAAAACCTTCCTCAGGCTAGAGTCACTCAAAGCAAAGATTTACAGACAGGTGCTGAGAGCCTGGGACTCTGGAGAGAGACAGCCTGTGCTAGAAGCGCAGGGTCAGAGTAAATCCTGCTGAGCGCTATACTGCTGTGTGACTTTCAGCAAATATGCAACTTCTCTGTGCTACCATTGCTTCACTGGTAAAAAAGTAGAAAACTCAGACGTTTGTATGAGGACAAAGAGATAATTGACGTGGTACTTTCAGAAGCATGCCAGGCATATGACAGCGCTCATACACGTTGGGGTTTGTTATTTCTAATAATAGCCCCTTTGGAACCCCACGGAGGAGTCTCGTGGAGTCCCCAGGTCTCATGGGATCCCCGGTAAGGCATCGCTGGCTTTCCTAGCTTGCACCCAGACTCTGTTCCCACCGTCAACCCCTCATCTTACCATCCCCAAATCCTCCGTCATCCAATGCCCTGCACCTTCAGGACCTGAGAGAAGCTTCCTAAACCTGGAAGGGCCCATCCACCTGGTGCCAAGCCCCAGAGTTGGTCTTACAAGTGTATTTGAACTTATCCCTTAATTTCCTTCAGCGCTCCAGGCTTTCCCCACCCCAGACTGCCCCACTGCTCAGCAGTGGAATACTTTCTAGGGTCACTGATGTTTCTCCATCCCAGGGAGCTCATCACCAGGTTTACAAGCATCCAGAGGGAGGCCGTGGAAAGGGGCCACTGGGATTCCCGGGCTCCTGACCAACACCATTTGATTTCACTCCCTGACTTGTACCAGGAACGGGGAGCCCATACGTCTGCTTGAAGTTTCTCTAAACAGCAGAGTCCGGGATCCGAGGCAGCTCTGGCCGCAGCCCCCACAGGCAGCTCGCAATGGGTGGGGGCTTGCCCTTCATCATCATGTCAGCCCAGCCAGGAGCCCACTTCATCAGCACTATGCACGGGGCCTAAGGAGTGGAGGGCGGAGGCAGAGGGGTGATGAACTGCTTTCTCTGCCACACAGTCAATTAATAAGAAAGTTAAAAGGGCCATTGTGTTATTCCACTTATGAAAAGAATGTGACCCGGAGCCTCGGTTCCAGGTACCCACCCTGAGCAGCTCTGCTGGTGCTCCTGGGTGATAAGGGCGGCTCTGGGGGAGTGAGGGTCTGTCTGGTCTCCTGTGGGTGCTCACGCAGAGCCCCTGCAGGGTTCACACTAGGGAAACAGTGGTCAGCAGGTTTGTCGAAGGCTCTCCTCAAACCCTCTGCTCTCCCTCACAAGCCCCAGGCTGTCCTTGGGGTGAGACCCACTAGCAGGAACCCCTGATCTCTGTGGTATGTCCCCTCCTCTGCTCTGTGTCTTGTTCTTGGCCATCTAAGATGTTGCTAAGCCAACCTGATCTCCATCCCATGTAGATATGGCAATGTCAGGCCAAGAGGATTGAATAGACAGGCCACCCTTCACCAGCACAGGGGCCTGTGCCAGCATCAGCACAGAAGCTCAGGATTGGAAAGATGCTCAAAGACACCAGAGAAAAGGGCCTCTCTAGTGGCGCAAGGGGTTAAGTACAGCACTGTGAAGCTGTCTGCAGCCTCTGAAGAATGAGTTCGATCCCCAGCCTGCCAGGGAGCTACCCACATGGTGCAGCAGACCTCTCCTGTCTCTTGCACTGCTCCCCTCAGCAGTGTATTTCAGTCATTCCACCTGTTCTGCTCCCCACTCTGTCTCTGGTGTATCCTCTCACTGCCTGTACCCCAGTTCTTATATGCATAAATAAATAAATCTTTAAAAAAATAAATAAATAAAGACACCAGAGAAAGACCTTCGCCCACAGGTCTGTACCTGAAATTCTACCCTTAGACATTCATTCCTTTAACGTAAACACTGAATCTTCAGGAGTTCTCTGTAACAGTAGGAAACCCCTTGCCTTCCACCGCTTCCCTTCCGGTGGCTACATGTTCATGCTAACGGCAGTTTTTCAGACACAGTGACCCTCACCTTGCCTGGGCTACCCAAGTCTTGGTCCAAAGAGGGTTGTGCCCCCTTAGTGAGAGATGCTACTGCAGACTGCCCCCTTCAAAAGCAAATGGTACCATGGAAAGAGCAGTAGCCTGAGAATCAGCAGTTGAGGGTTGTAAGCTGCGTGAAGTAGAGAGGGGCACTTCTTCTCTTTGAGCCTCAGTTTCCCAACTCTAAAAAGAGGAGGCAAATGAATGGACTCCAGGTTTTTTCCCAGCTTGGAAATGATCAGCTGTTCATGGGCCTGATTCTCCCCCAAAAGGAAGAGAACCAGCTGCCAGGCCCATGGCTACAGCAGCTCACCTGTGCAGCTCCAGTTTCAGGTATTCAACAGCTTCTCTGCCAACTCCTTCCTTCAGTCCTGGGTCCCCTCCCTCCGGCCCAGCTTTGGGATTCCTTGCCTCCTTCTGAGCCCTGCTAATCTTCCCCACATTGAACATTCTTCCAGATTCCTGCGCTCATCAAGAAACAACGTCTTCTGCCACCACGATCTAGATGTCCTTCAACTTGAAATGGGACATGACCTTTGCAGGAGCCACCTCTGTGCTCACCCAGAGTGGCCTATGAGCCACAGCTGCTCCTCCCTCGGCTCTGCTTTCTTGCCTTCCCTCCAGCAGCCTGCTCCTGAGCCTGCCCCTCAGGTCCTCCCTCGACCCTCCTCCACTCCCATGGGGTTGCTTAACCTCCACTCCCTGGGGTTGTGAGACCACCAATCATGCTGGGTGTGGGAGCCCCATTTTCCCTGTGACATTGGCAATCACCATCTTCCTTCAGGTAGTTCAAGGTCACATTAGAACGGACAGAAGTTAATGCCAAAATACAAAGGGGGTTATTTTCTCGTTCTGGTCAATAACTATGACAGGATTGCCTGCCTTAGCAGAAAGTGCCATCCTATCCCACAGCCATAGCAGTTCCTGACTTACAGCAGAGAAAGATCTCCCCAAGATTCCCCAAATGATCCAGTGTAAGGTAGAAGAACATCCTCAAAGCGCCCTCTTCTAGAGGCGAGCGCCATCAATCTCAAACCTCAGGACAGCCCTAAACACACCTAAAAACAGGACTAACTGTTTCTCAAGCCCAGCTGGGCCTGTGTCCTCTTGCATCTATAACCACTTTGGCAAGGTAATCACAGGGCAGAGGGGTCTTCACCTAAAGACTTCCTTGGTCTTGTCATCTCCTGGGTGGCTTTCCTTTGCTTTTATCAAGTGTGGAGGTGATGGTTGCAGGTGCTGGTCAGAGGTCATCCAGGGGAGAGAAGCATGAGCAAGTGAGTTCCTCTCTCAAGGTCAAGGTCTGGGGGAAACGTCAGATGACTGGACCCTGGGTAGATGGTGGCAGTGAAAAATGAGGATGCCCCCTCCTACTGCATCAAACCAGGTGGTGACCCACTGAGCACACAGGGGATCCCCTGCTGATAACCATGACACAAAATCATTGTCATTTCCTGGTTGCCAGGGATTCATAACTCAGCAAAATTTAGCTCTTCTAAAGGTCTTGACACCTAAAGAATTACTTCTGCAACTCCATCCGAGGTCAAGCCCTCTCCCCAGGAAATCTAAAAAGAAATTTCTCATGCATTATAGAGACTCTTAAAACTAAGTGAAGGGAAGCAATCTGACGCCAAGTGTAAAATATCTGCATTCAAAACACAGATGCAATGCTTCTCAAAAGACAAATACGTAGGGCCTCCCTGGTGATGCAAGGAGTTTTGTCTTAGCACTGTGAAGCTCTCCACAGCCACTGCAGCACGAGTTCAATCCCCAGCCAGGGAGCTACCCACATGGCGCAGCAGACCTCTCCTGTCTCACCCTCAGCAATGTATTTCAGTAGATCTGCCTGTTCTGTTCCTCACTCTGTTCCAGTGAAGCTTCTCAAGCTCCCCACCTCTGTCCTACGCCCCAGCTCTTGTATGCACAAATAAATAAAATAAAATCTTTTTTAAAAAAGATAAATACATACACACACATACATGTATATATATTTATTTATCTGCTTGTTTGTTTGCTTTTATTTATTAAATCTGTGTAAACAAGGTAACTATGATCGATGATATGCCTAGGTGCTTCTCCAAATTAGGGCACCAGTAGAAAACTAAAGAGAGAGTTTTAGAAAAAAGAAAAAAAAACATGGTACTCCCTGGTGGCGCAAGGGGTTAAGCACAGCACTGCGAAGCTATCTGTAGCCTCTGCAGCAAGAATTCGATCCCGGCCAGACAGGGAACTACCCACATGGCGCAGCAGACCTCTCCTGTCTTGCCCACTGCTCCCCTCAGCAGTGTATTTCAGTAGATATGCCTGTTCTGCTCCCCACTCTGTCTCTGGTGAATCCTCTTACCCCCTCATACCTCTGGCCTGTACCCCAGTTCTTGTATGCATAAATAAATAAATCTGAAAAAAAAAGAAAAAAGAAAACATGACTTGAGAGTAATCAGTGTTCTAAAGCAATAGTCCAAGCAGCTCTATATATTGGTACCAAAAGTTTTAAATAAAATTATAGTGGGGTAGTAAGAGCACAATGGAATTTGGAGGCTACATCCCTGATCTTAAGGGTGACATGGAAGAGAATGATCACCCCAAACCCAGGATGCAATTTCACTCAGTGGACCACAGCCCCAAACCCTCCTGGACACCCAGGAGCCCTCCAGCCTGATGCAGCCAGAAACCCCCTCTTCCAAACAGCCTGAATAGCTGCCAAACGCCCTGCCTCGGCTAACGGTCAGTGTGCAGCGGGTGGTATTTTTTAATTTTTCCTGCCCTTGTGTCTCTTTGTTCTTGCCTGGGACTCATTATCTTGAGATGTCTTTAATAACTGAGCAGGCCTGGAACATTCCTCCTCCTCTTCTCCTTACATGGGCTCTTGGCATCCCCACGAGGGGGAGGACAGCTAGAATCTGGAGCTGGCCAGCGTGAGTATCCCCTGCTGGGCCTGCTGGAGACAGGAAGTGGGAAGAGAGCTCTGCTGGCCACAGGAAATGAGGTTCGTAGCAGAAAAGGAGGCTTGTCTCCCCACCCTTGTGACTTCCCTGTTCTGCTTGCACACACGCACACACTTGCCCTCCCAGGAATTGTCCAGCCAGCAATGCCTGAGTCCTTGTGTCCCGGGAGTTGTTAGGCTGGAGGGTTTCCAGGGAGGTGTTCTTAGGTTGGAACATGCCAAATCAGATATTTTCCTATCACTCAGGGTGACAGGAATACACCCCCATAGACAGGAGACTACTTATATGAACAGTGACTCCCTAGCTGGTCAATGTTCAAGTGGCAACTGTAGAACATTCCAGATCTCCCAAATGCTTCTCCAGCCATCTGGTTCCCTGCCAGTTCAGGTGCAAAGAAGGGAGTTTGGCCTAGTCAAGTTCAGGGATGGAGTGCTATGCTGGGAGGGGATGTCAGGTGGAAGCAAGTTGGCCACTCCGAGGCGCTACCCAGACTTTCAGGGATGTTATCACCACACACAGACTGCCAACAGGGCCTCCTGGGCTAAACCCTGTGAGGACACCCTCAAGACTCAGGGTATTCCTGAGTGATGTCTGAACTGTCTTCTATGGAGGGACATGGCGGTGCATCCAGTATATATATATAAAAAAACACATATATGTTATATTATGTTTGTGTGTGTGTGAGAGAGAGAGAGAGAAGGAAAGTAAAGGATGTTTGCATAGACACAGGTGAGCAGGCGAGCTGCCTCTGCTGCTTTGCAAAGGGAGAAGGTCAGTGAAAAGAAACACCTGCAGTCACAGGCAGTCAGGAGAGCTGATGCACATACTTCTTTTTAAAGATTTATTTAGTTATGCATACAAGAACTGGGGTGCAGTCAGAGGTGCGGGGTGAGGAGGTGTGTGTGAGAGGATTCACCAGAGACAGAGTGGGGAGCAGAACAGGAGGGTCTACTGAAATACACTGCTGAGGGGAGCAGCGGGTGAGACAGGAGAGGTCTGCTGCGCCATGTGGGTCACCTCCCTGGCCGCGTATCGAATTCATAATGCTGTGGCTGCTGATAGCTTCATAGCACCGAGACTTAACCCATGTTCCACCAGGGAGGGCCCTGCACATGCTTCTTGAGAACTGAGGAAGCTAGACCAGAAAGCAGAGCCAGACCACAGGGGACTTGAATGTCATGGTGAGAGTTTAGATGGCACCAATTCTATTTCTTGGAAATGGGTTTCCAGCAAAGGTTTTCTAATAAAGCACAGACACCAGAGGCTGTGCAAGTTCTGCCACTTGTTAGCCCTGTGGGCTTGGGGAGGGTGAGTGACTCCCTGAACCTGTTTTCTGACCTGTGAAATGGGATAACATATCACATCAATGATAAGATGCAGGCCACCCTGGTAGTGCAGGGGTTAAAGTCTCAGCGTCATCAAGCAATCTCCAGCCACTGTGGCATGAGTTCCATCCCTAGCTACGAAACTAACCCACATGGCACATCAGACCTCTCCTATCTCACCTGCTCATTCCTTCAGCAGTGTATTTCAGTAGATCTGCCTATTCTGTTCCCCGCTCTGTCTCTGGTGAATCTTCTCACTGCCAACCCCCTATACCTCTGGCCTACACCCCAGCTCTTGTATCCATAAATAAATAAAAATAAATCTTTAAAAATGGTAAGATGCGCTCATGGTGGCACCTCTAAAATCACTGGCAAGTAGCAGTGACACAGTTGCCATCGGCTATATGTGTGTATCATCAGTGACGGAATCCATGTCAACCATTTGGAAGGAAATCTGTGCTTTTAAAGAAAATGCAGAATTTTTGATGGATCGCACAGAAAATATTATGTGGGAAAAAACATACACTGATGGTTCTGAGTTTAAAAACCATTCAGAAAGGGGAACTTTAAAGACAAAGACATCTTAAGAATACCAAGACTCATTTGCCTCATGCACAACCTTCTTAAGCATGCACAAGATAAATTATATTGAAAATTCAAGTCTAAACAAGTCTGAAAGCTCTTTCATGAAATATAAAATAAAAACTCAAAGTGACAAGAAAACATTGCGTTATAAGTTTTCTTGCTTCCTGCTACAAAACTAAGGTGCATTTTATAGCAGATGGCATCTTAAATCAAGGAGATATGGTTATCATCATCTATCATCATACGCATCTCATCAGATTGTTAGGAGGATTAAGTGGGTTAATATTTACAACACACTTACTCTGGTGCATGGCACACAGGAGTCCTATGCCTATGCTGTCAGACAAATAGTCTGATTTGTGTTTTAGAAATGTCCCTGGCGGGGGGCTGTGCATACAAGGATACTGGGGACCCAAGGGAGGAGACCCCTGCGGTGGTCTGGAAGAACCCATGTTAGTCACCAACAGAAGTGATGGGCGGGCCTCCCTGTTGGCGCAGTGGTTGAGCGCTGGATTGCGAAGCTGCCCGCGGCCTCTGCAGCGCCGGTTCAATCCCCGGCTGCTCCCCGGCCACTGGAGGAGGGTTCCACATGGTGCGCAGACCTCTCCTGCCTCCCGCTGCTCCCCTCATCAGTGTACTTCGGTCCTTCTGCCTGCTCTGCTCCCCGCTCTGGCTCTGGTGAATTCTCTCACCCTCCCGAGCTTCTGACTGTGCCCAGTGCTTGTATAAATAAATAAAAATAAAAACCTTTAAAAAAAAAAAAAAGAAGTGATGGGCCAGGACAAAGAGTGTTGGGGGTGTGGGGCCTCATCCTGGACGTGTGGCTGGGGGCCACTCAGCGATGCTTTCACTGCAAGGGGGGGATCCAGAAAAGAAGCTGATATGGGGGGAAAAAAGCATCTTCAGTGTGAGACAAATTGAGGGAGGATGCCTGTGGGACATCTAGCTGGAAACATCTAGCAAGCGGTTGGCAGTTAACGTTCAGGGCTCAACAGACACTTCCAGACCGGAGAGAATGAATGAAGGGAAGGGGAACAGCAGAGGGAAAGAAGGAAGGGAGGAGGGAAGTAGGAAGGGGAGCTGAATCAATTGCCGCCATCTCCATGGCAACCGATGTCCCTCTGGAAGCCTCACCCCGGCTCATTGAATTCTTTGTGTATTTGTTGGTTACCCCCATGCCCCCAACACACACTGAATAGCACACTGAGGGCAGGACCATGTCGCCCTTGTATTTCTAACTCAGTGCTTAGCCCAGACCCCAGCTTCTGCTGCTGTTCTATGCATATTTGTGGGTGCCGAGACTTCCAGGGCAGGAGACTTGAAGCTCTGGCTTCTGGCCTGTCTGCTCTTCAGGTGCTCCCTCCACCTGTGCTCGGAGACCAGCAGACAGCACTGTTGGGGAGCCCAGCTGGCTCAGGGGGGAAGAGGCGGGCTCTGAGCACCACGCCAAGCAGATGAGGAGCAAGCAGAGAGCCCTGGGGAGAGAGCCCGAGAAGGGAGCAAAGACGAGGCAGGGGGGCCTAGAAGAGCAGAGAGATGAGGTCACGCCCTTCCACGGTCAGCGGCTCCTGATTGCCATCTCCCTGGGTGACCTCGGTGCTTCCAGTTCCGCTTCCACACACAGCCCAGGCGCCGTCTGAGAGGAGGCCGAGGAGCTCTGACCCCGGGAGCCGGTGCCCAGCTCTCTGGCTGGGTGGCAGGAGCCCGGCCCCTCACCCTGCTGGGTGGGTGGATGCCCCCTGGCTGGTGCCCTGAGCCTGTGGATGGTGTGCCCGTGGGCCCCGCCGACCCCCCTCCAGCAGGCAGAAACGTTGGCACCACCGTGCAAATAGGCCTCTGCGGTCCTTCAGCAGCTCTTCATTTTGCTCACCCCCACCTCGCGGTTGCGGCCTCCCAGCCCCTGTGTCTCCAGACTCTGCTGTGCAGCGCATGGTGGGTCTCAGTCATCAGAGAGAACCCTCTGAGCGTCTTTCCCGACGGTGCCCAGGCACCCCACACCCAGGACCCAGAAGCCTGGCCCACGCCTGCTCAGGGGTCACATAACTGCTCTGGGTGAATCACTGTCCAGTTCTAGGAGAAAGCCTGAAGGGGAAGTTTGGGGGCCACCCCCCCCATACATGCTTCCCCTGGGCTTTCTGAGGAGCCCCTACTCTTAGGGGCTGCCCCTCCTGCCCAGGCTGAGAAAATGGGCAGGGAAAGGGGCCCGTCCACAGCCCGTCCCCTGGGACCTCATCAGCTCCGATAAAGTGAAGCGCAGCTGGAGTGACCCCGCAGCAGGGGAGGCAAAGGAAAACAGGCGCGAGATGAGATCAGGGAAATTCAGTTCCACCCTGCTCCATACCTCCTCCCTTCCGTGGATGCCCGGGATGAGGTCAGCCTCCATTTTTGGTCACTGCCCGCCCTGCCCCTCCCACCTCAGGCCCTGCACAGAAGTGCTGGGTCTGCTCCCCAGCGGCCATCTTTGCCTGCCTGGCCTGGCATTTCTCACCTGGTGCTGCAGCGGGGAGACTTTCCCAGCCCCCACCTCCCAGCATGGTCCACTGTACCCCCTTTGTTCTTTCATTGCCCCAGCTAGCTGGAAGGGTGCAAAATCACCTTCCTCCATCAGAGCTAAAAAGGGGAAGCTGAGCAGCCATTCACAGGAGGGTGATGCTGGGTGGTCAGTCACTAGAAGCCCACAGAAGTTTCACCTCGAACACGGTAGACCTGACCATCCCCAAAGGCCAAGGGGCTGGAGAGGAGCCCCTGAAGCAGAAATAGAGTGGGGACCGGCAGAGAGAGGTCATTGGGGGGAGAGAGGAGTAAGTGGGAGTTCCACAAAGAGGTACAGGGAGCCAAATAGCACAGAGCTCTCGTCTGTAAATTTTGTACTGAAGTAACACGGGTTTGTAACATTCTGCAGTTTTCAGATGTTCAGCATTATAAATCAGCATCTGTGTCTACCACATTTTGCTCATCACCAAAATGGAACACAGAGTTCTATGGGGCGCAGGGGAGCAGTATGAATGGGGGATCTGAGGAATGAAAACCCCCAAGAGGCTTTGAGATAATATGCAAGAAGGGGTCCCTGGAGAGCAAAGTTAGCAAAGCAGCCCAAAGGCCAGTTAGTCTGAGATTGCCTGGAGAGAGATTGCCTGGGTGAGTTAGGGGCAGAGGAAGTCATCGACGAGTCATCAATGAGTGGTATTAGCTCAGGAGACTAATATTGGGGAAAGTTGATTTTTTGATGCACTTTCTACCTTGGTGCTTGGGGTATCCGGTGATCAAATGCCCACTCCACCTGAGGAAGGTAGGCAGCTTCACTCCTGGTGGGCAAAAGACACTTTGTATTTGTCCTTGTTTCTAGCGTGTGGTAATGAAGCCATGGAAACACCCATTAAAACAGCTGTCAACCAGCACACCAGACCCACGGCCACCGGCTGCATTTACGTCCCACAACGGTGCCCGGTCCCAGGAAATATTTCTTGCATTGAAGTAATTTGAGAAAGCATCAATTAAGTGAAGAGAAATATCAGTCGGTTTACTTAAGCAATGGGGTTGGCTTGGGGACTGAGGAGACTTTCTTCTCCCCAAAGTATGGTCCCCGAGGCTGGCACCCAGGTCTTGGAGCAGTATCCCATGAGGCCATGCCCCCGGCTGCCTGCTGTTTACCCAGCATCGGTGAACTGTTCTTAAAGGGAGCAGCTGGGCCCTGCTGTGTTTAAAGAACTCAAGATTGCCTCGGGCGTCAGCAAATAGCACCAGAAATTTTCATCAGAAACCAGGGCCCAAATAAATAAATAAAAAGGAACCAGCGACAGCTGCCTGCCATCACTTTAATTTAAAAAAATACACAGTTCTCCCTGGTCAGCTTTCTGCTGCTCCCTGGTGCCCTCTACACACACACACACACACACACACACACACTCTCACACTCATACTTAGGTGACAGGTCACAGACCAGGGGAGATGGGCTCCTCAGCCCCAAGTGTGGCCATAACTTCTGTGTCCCCTGCCTCCCTGCACCCTACCTGTGCCGGTCTTCATGCTTTATCTAGAACATGCCAACCTGGGTCTCTACTTCAGGGCTTCCAACCGTGCTTTGCCCATAGCTAGAAAAATGTAGCTAGAAAACTCTCCTGCCACACACCCCACCTTAGCCCTCCACTCCACTCAAATATTGCTCAAAGGTCACGTCCTTAGAAAGGCCTCCATCATGCCCTGTCTAAAATGGCCAGGTAGGTAAATCAGGTGAAAGGGGTCCATTGTACAGTGAAGGGTAAGAGTTTTTTGGTGGTAAATGTAACATAGTATATCCACATGCAGATTTATAATAATGCACACCTCAAACTTATATAATGTACAATGCAACGCCACATCATTAAAAAAAAAAAAAGTAGGGGCTTCCCTGGTGGCGCAAGGGGTTAAGCACCACACTATGAAGCAATCCGAAACCTCTGCAGCATGAGTTCTATCCCCAGCCAGCCAGGGAGCAACATGACACAGACCTCTCCTGTCCTGCCCGCTGCTCCCCTCAGCAGTGTGTTTCAGTCAGTCTGCCTGTTCTGTTCCCCACTCTGTCTCTGGTGAATCCTCTCACCTTCCACATCTCTGGCCTGTACTCCAGCTCTTGTATGCATAGATAAATAAATCCTTAAAAAAAAAAAAGTAATAAAATAGCACCAGGAAAGCTGTCACCTTCTAGCCCTTGATTCTATTTTCATTTTCTTCAAAGCACTCATCCCTAAGTAGAGTTCTATTGTGTTCCTACGTTTGGCCCGCTTGTCATCTGTCCCTGCTCAACCCCATCCCCTCCCCTGCACAGCCTCCCCGAGAGCAGGGAGGACTGGACAAGGAGGTCTGCACCATGAGTGCTCACTCACTGCTGTCTCCCAAGCTGCTGGAGGGTGCCGACTGCACAGTCAGCTTTCCATATCTAGGTATTACACTTTCCATATCTAGGTATTACAGAATGAATGACAAGGTGGCCCATCTGACTTAGCATCAGAATTTGAACTGCTTTTTCCAGTAAAAGTGAGGTGGGTAGAGGACCCCCCCATGGCTGGAGACCATCATCATGCTGGTTTCTGTGTGCCAGGTCCTCTCCGTGCACTAGGCATTTATTCCTGTGCTAACTGTATGCATTTGGAGCTTTTATCCTCATCCACAGATGAGCCAAAAGGGTTCAGTAAAGGAAGTTGAAGCACCCCAAAATCACTAAGTTAATCCATGACAGAGTCTGGGCTCTAGCGCAGATCTGTTTGACTCCAAATTCAGCCACAGAGCTTTTTCCTGGGACAAACTAGAGTGACTGAAACTTCCTTATTAAAATTCCCCTCCCCAGCTCTGCGTCAGGGGCTCCAGTCTGGCCAAGACAGGACACTGAGCCACCTTCCCTACCCACGCTGAGCAGACGGTGCTGCCGGAGTTCCCGGGCCTCGGTCCAGCCCCACACCCTCCCAACAGCTCATCACAGCCTCTGCGGGAGATGAGCCCAGAGGATGAGGAGGGAGAGGCAGGGCAGGCTGTGACATTCAACGGGCTCCTTTCTAGGTATTGTTTGCCAGATATCTCAGGGCAGCGAGGGGCTTGCTTAGACCCTCCACCCTTTCCCTGAACCTGATAGGCATCTCGAGAAGTTATCTCAGCCAGAGAAGGAAACCGTCAGTGAGTGAGCGCAGCTGGATTCCCGAGGCCTCGGAGGACAATGAGGCGGGGTTTCCGGCAGGGGACTGTAGATAGGAGAGAGGCAGTGCCCCAAGCTGCCAACGGAAGGCAGAAACTCAGGGAGGCCCACCCTGGGGAGCCCTGAGCTCCAGAACTCCCCAAGCAGTTGACTCAACCCTTATCTCAGGGACAAGTCACTTCCCTGGGGGCACCTCTGTCTCAAAGGGACAGAGGCACCCTCAACGCACCCTACCCTCAATGCACCCTACAGCTGGGTGTTGGAAAGCAAGAAAGAAGGCTGGCTTCGAACACAAGGAACCCTCTAGGAAAATCAGGGCTCTTCAGTTTTATTAAGGGCACTTTAAGAAAATTATTTAATAAAATATTATTGATTTGCCAACTGTATACATTCTGGGGATCCATCTTTACCTCTCCAAGTATAAACACCACCCACAACCACCACGAAGCTCTAGTGCCTTCCCACCCTCTACCCTGCCCCCCACCCCATACCCGGTCTCCGCGTAACCAGTGTATTTTTCACAAAGTCCAAGTTATTTGGGTTGTGACTTGTTAGTTTGTTTGCTTTGGTTATTTATATTCTACGTACAAGTGAAACCATCAGGTAATTGTTTTTTACTTTCTGATTTATCTCACTTAACATTATCATCTTAGGATCCATCCACTTTGTCCCCAGAGGCACTATTTGCCTCCTTTTTACCAGCTGAATAGTATTCCACTGGGTATATACCCCACAACTTCTTGGTCCACTCACCCTTGGGTGGGCAACTAGGTTGCTTCCTATTCTTGCTTACTGTGAATAGTGCTCCATGACACAGGAGTGCGCAAATCTTTTAGAACGAGTGTTTTCATGTTCTTCAGATATTTTACCGGGGAGAGGTACTCCCTGTCATATGCCATTTCAATTTTTGGATGTTTAAGGGCTTTCAACCACTTTTTTTTTTTAAAGATTCATTTATTTACGCATACAAGAACTGGGGTACAGGCCAGAGGTGTGGAGGGTAAGAGGATTCACCAGAGACAGAGTGGGGAACAGACCAGGCAGACTGACTGAAATACACTGCTGAGGGGAGCAGCGGACGAGACAGGAGAGGTCTGCTGCGCCATGTGGGTACCTCCCTGGCAGGGATTGAACTCGTGCTGCAGAGGCTGCAGACAGCTTCAAAGGTTGCTTCTTAATCCCTTGCGCCACCAAGGAGGCCCCAACCACTTTTTATAGAGGCTGCACCACACCTGACTTAAGCTTCATACCACTCTGAAGGAGATTATTCCCATTTTGGCCATGAGGAAACCAAAGCTCACAGGCCCCAAGCAACACACCCCAGTCACTTTGAAGCCACAGTTGTACTATTCAAGGGAAAGGAATTCAATTCATTTGCCCGCTTACATCCTTCTCTTTACCCTCAACACAACCCAGGACCCACGACTCTTCAGAACCCTCCCATGGGGAATGAGGGTGGTTCTGTTGCCCGCAGGGCCACATACAGCCCAGGCGCCCTGACAAATGCATGGGGATGCAGGAACCAGCGGCCCCACCCCACCCTGAGTGTGTACTTCCTGCCTTACAGTCTGCATCTGAGTGTCCTGTCCCAGGGCTCAGCCATCACATCAACCTTGCTCCCCACGGTGAGAGGACGGGCTGGGGGTCAGGACATTTGGATTTCAGCCTCTGTTCTGCTGCTCCTGCGGAACGTGAGCTCTCTCCTCATTAAAGGGTCCTGGAAAGGCCCACATGACCCAGAGACGCGGCCCCCCTCTGCCCCCCCCCCCCAGCACCTGTGCAGAGTTCTCAAGGGCCGGTAAAAAAGAGAACTCTCTGCCGTGGGCAGGGAAGGCCATGTGTGAGGCCACACTGATCCACCATAGTCCTGCTGGGACACTGAGGCAAAAAAATCTCCTCCTGAGAGGCCCTATTCTACAGCAGGAGCTAACACAGCCGCCAGGCCCCCAAGATAGGCTCCAACTTTAAGGCAGGACATAACAAGGGGAGCCAGGCCCAATCTGTCCAAGCAAGAGCCCCGCCACCCAGTTCATTTTCTTCACCTTGCAGACAGTTTATTGGAATCCCATGTACCCCCGAATCTTGTCCTAAGCTCTGCTCCCTTTATTAGCTAAAGAATCTCATAAACAGAGAAAGTTCCAGATCTGCTAACAACACTAGGAACAAAATGACCTTCTTATAAGACAGCATTGCCTTGAGAGCCCTATTCCAAAGGTAGTTGTTAATGCTGAAAGTTCAAGTTTGAACAGGGTATCTGACAGCATCCAGGCCAAAGAACCAATTGATTTTTCTAGGTGTAACCCTAGTACCCCAGCAGACCCTTTGAGGTTCCTGTCAGCTCTATTTTTGTCCCTGTGTCTGGGAAAACTGACTAAATTTCCTTTTATTTGGAAACCAGCCCGACTCTGAAGTTGGGTGGATGTAGCCACACTTCCGCACCCAAGTTTCCGTGGATTTGAAAACAACACTGGGTGTTGCAGGGAACAGCTGTGCTAACAAGCAGGGTTCTTATCTGTCCATGCCTAGTCCTGCCGGGGTGTCCTGGAGAGCCAAGGCAGTGACTGAAGAGTGGCCAGCCACACCCGCTGGAGCCAGAGTGACGAAGAGGCTGGCTCAGCAGATAAGGAGCCCCAGACAAAATCCTTAGAAAAAACCAGTAGAGTCCCCTCACTAGTGTGAGGAACACTTTGCCCAAAACTGCATGCAGAACTTCCAGAAAGATCAGCCCGATTGTCTACCTGAATGATCTCCTTCGTCAGCATTTTGAACACCTGTGTCTGCTCCAGCACAGGCCGGGCATGGGTCTGGGTGATCCACCTCTTAGGGCACAGCTGGCAGCTTTCTGCTGGACTGTGGCCCGAAGGGCAGGTCCAGTGTACCCAGACATCTTTGTGTCCACCTGGGAGTGTCTCTTGTCAAGGAGGGAGCCTTTCTGCAGCTGCCCGATGCCTGAGGGCTCTCACCCCCCATGGCTATCTGAGGCATCGGGGAGTCTGAGAAATTACCCCTGGCACAGGCTCCCCAGAGGTTCTGATGGAATACGACTCAGGCCTTATGTAAAGGCAGGACTGGGCACAATGCAGGTTCTCTGATCCCATGCAGACCAGGTAAAGGAGGAGTCAGAGTCCTCAGTAGTTTTGCAGGTTTTTTATTGGGGTTCACCAGGCATATGGCAGGCAGGGGTGCTGGCTGGGGGGCTGGGAGGCTGGCAGGCCTGCCAACCTCCCAGCCCCCAGCAAGTCTTCACTCTATCTGGGCTCTCTAGCGGTCGTTCTGCTGCTTCTCGGCTTCTCTTTCAGCTTCTGCCTTGGCTTCTACTGCTGCTCCTGGCATCCCCGTGACGCCGCCCTTAAAAAGCACAGTCTTAGCTCAGCTGAATCCCATCTACCTATGCCCACACCCTATTCCAGGTGCCCGCCATCAGGCATGCATTCAGGACAAGGATCCATCATCTATCCTGATGGCGGGAGGGCAGAAAAGCCTGATATTTTCTTTACCCTACACCTTATTTAGACATGCAACCAAAGCTAAGGGTCTCTGCCCTGGAGTGTGGGCACCAACTTGAAGTCAGAGATTGCTCCAAGGAGGCTGAAACCACCACGTAGGAGGGAGCTGATGGAATCCCTCCTGCTGACATCTTTAGAGAAGCTAGGCAGACCATCATTGGATGGGACAATGACTCAGAGAAGGGGACAGGCCCAGATTAGAACATTCCTCCTTCCAAAGAAGAGGTTATGAACAGACAGATAAAGACCAACTCAGTAAGATAAAGAAAACAAACAGATCAACTGAATAAAGCAAAAACAAACTTTTGGACTATAAGACCAGTTAGTGATTATCAGAGGAGGAAGGAGAAGGTAACTGGGTAAATTAGGGAATGGTGAAGTATAGAGTTGGACTTCTGTAGTGAGATATGGGGTGAGTCAACTACTAAATGTAGCATACGCACATGCTGACCTCATAATGAGCACCTGAAACCTCTATAATGTTATGGTGCAACGTCACTACAATATGAATGAGTGAATGGATAAAAAAATTTTTTTTTTTAATTTTTTAAATGAGAAAAAATAGAGATTTGTGACTTCTGAGCAGGGGAGATATTAAATAAAACATCAGTGGGTGTGGCATGGACACAGATCATTCTAGACTGTCACTGACCATCAAGGTGGATGCCTGCTGGGCATATGAAAAAATGTTCAACATCACTTGTCATCAGGGAAATGAAAATCAAAACTACCATGAGGTACCATCTTACACCAGTGAGAATGGCCCATATCAAAAAAACTAGCAACAACAAATGTTGGCGAGGTTGTGGAGAAAAAGGAACTCTCCTGCACTGCTGGTGGGAGTGCAAACTGGTCCAACCACTATGGAGAGCTGTGTGGAGATTTCTGGACCTACTAAACATAGAGCTTCCATATGATCCAGCAATTCCACTCCTAGGTATTTACCCAAAGGACACAGCAACATCAATTCCAAAGAGCACCTGCACCCCTATGTTTATAGCAGCACTGTTTACAATAGCTAAGCTTTGGAAACAGCCCAAATGCCCCAAAATAGATGACTGGATCAAGAGGATGTGGTACATATACACCATGGAATATTACTCAGCATTCAAAAAAGATAAACACATGCAATTTGCAGCAACATGGAAGGATCTAGAAGGGATCATACTCAGCGAAATAAGCCAGAAAGAAAAAGAAAAATACCGGATGGTCTCACTATAGCAGGAATTTAGAAAACCTAAATAAGGGATCAGGAAAAAGACTAATTAATACAGAGTAAAAATCAAAATCAGCAAGCAACTATAAACCAGAGACACACTGGGGGGGGGCGGTGTGGAGAGAAGGGGAGAGGAAATAAGGGGGGGGGGTTGCAATTGTATGGGGAATATAACCAAAACAAAAATGCATACATTGTGCAAAAATGATAAATGATGTAAGAATTATAGAAAATAAAATATTAATTAAAAAAAACAAGGGTGGATGCCTGCTGAACGCCAGCCCCGGGACCTCTGTTACTCAGCCTTTAAAAGTTACCTTAACCAGGGCCTCCCCGGTGGCGCAGCGGTTGAGCGCTGGGTTGCGAAGCTGCCCGCGGCCTTTGCTGTGCCGGTTCGATCCCCGGCTGCTCCCGGCCACCGGAGGAGGGTCCCACATGGTGCGCAGACCTCTCCTGCCTCCCGCTGCTCCCCTCAGCAGTGTACTTCGGTCCTTCTGCCTGCTCTGCTCCCCGCTCTGGCTCTGGTGAATTCTCTCACCCTCCTGTGCTTCTGACTGTGCCCAGTGCTTGTATAAACAAAACAAACAAAAAAAAAAAAAAAAAAAAAAAAAACAAATAAAACATGCCTCCATTAAAAAAAAAAAAAGTTACCTTAACCATCACTACTCAGCAAATGCTATAAACATGTGGGTTTTTTTTCATTTGTAACTCCCCTCTGTAGGGTAAAGAAAATGTCAGGCTTTTCTGCCCTCCCGCCATCAGGATAGATGATGGATCCTTGCGGTCCTGAATGCATGCCTGATGGCGGGCACCTGGAGGAGGGTGTGGGCCTAGGTAGATGGGATTCACCTGGGCTGAGACTGTGCTTTTAAGGGCGGCGTCATGGGGACACCAGGAGAAGCTGAAAGAGAAGCCGAGAAGCAGCAGAAGCCGAGGAGAAGCCGAGAGAGAAGCAGAGAACGCCAGAGAGCCCAGAGAGAGTGCGGATTTGCTGGGGGCTGGGAGGACTGCCAGCCTCCCGGCCCCCCAGCACCCCTGCCTGCCATATACCTGCTGAACCCCAATAAAAGACCTGCAAAAAACCACCGAGAACTCTGATTCCTCCTTTACCTGGTCTGCATGGGATCAGAAAACCTGCACTGTGGTATTCCTGCCCTTACACCCTCTTTTTTTTTTGAAGATTTATTTATTTATACAAGAACTGGGGTACAGGCCAGATGTGTAGGAGGGTGAGAGGATTCACCAGAGACAAAGTGGGGAGCAGAACAAACAGATGGACCGAAGTACACTGCTGAGGGGAGAAGCAGGCAGGACAGGGGAGGTCTGCCGCATAATGTGGGTAGCTCCCTGGCTGACTGGGAATCGAACCCGCGCTGCAGATGCTGCGGACAGCTTCAAAGCGCTACACTCAACCGCCTGTGCCACCAGGGAGGCCCTGTCACTCCCCTCTCGAAAACAAAAAAGTGTTTCTTGATCCAAGTAGGAAAGCATAGAAAACCCAATCATCCACAATCCACCACACACACGCTCATGCACACTCACACACTCACACAGAGGTGACTCGCCTCTTGCTCAGAAAGCCCACTCATGGCTTCCTCTGCTGGGCTCAGACCAGCACCTCTCTTAGTGAACAGTGTGACTACTTGCAGCCAAAGTGATACCCCCAAAGCCTCATGGGGTCATTTCCATCCCTTTCCATCACCTGGAGGGAGTAGGAAAAGGCGGGGAAGTTTAGCCCCATTTGAAGAGGAAGGGCAAGTGATTCAGCCAGATGGCATGGGCCCGCCCAAGGGCAGGTTGAGTCAATCAGCGAACATTTCTGCAATGCAAGAAATTTGGGGGATATGAAGACATGGCACCCCAGTCTCTACCATCGCGGACTTAGTAGTTAAAGAAATCAGACAAACTCCCAACCCCCAACTACTGAGTTTATTTTAATTTTTTTTGGAATCTTAAGTGTTTTATTTTTATTATTTTTTAAATAAATTTTATTTTTATATTCCCCATACAATTGCAACCCCCTTATTTTGACCCCAATCCCTCCCTCCCCCCCCCCCCCACCCCCATAGAGTGTCTCTGGTTCATAGTTGTCTGTTGATTTTGATTTTCACTTTCTTATTCATTTTCCTGGTCCCTTATTTAAGTTTTCTAGATTCCTGCTATGAGTGAGACCATCCGGTATTTTTCTTTTTCTTTTTGGCTTATTTCGCTGAGCATGATCCCTTCCAGCACCATCCATGTTGCTGCAAATTGCATGTGTTTATCTTTTTTGAATGCTGAGTAATATTCCATGGTGTATATGAACCACATCTTCTTGATCCAGTCATCTATTTTTGGGCATTTGGGTTGTTTCCAAAGCTTAGCTATTGTAAACAGTGCTGCTATAAACATAGGGGTGCAGGTGCTCTTTGGAATTGATGTTTCTGTGTCCTCTGGGTAAATACCTAGGAGTGGAATTGCTGGATCCTATGGAAGCTCTATGTTTAGTAGGTCCAGAAATCTCCACACAGCTCTCCATAGTGGTTGGACCAGTTTGCACTCCCACCAACAGTGCAGGAGAGTCCCTTTTTCTCCACACCCTCGCCAACATTTGTTGTTGCTAGTTTTTTTTTAATATGTGCCATTCTCACTGGTGTAAGATGGTACCTCATGGTAGTTTTGATTTTCATTTCCCTGATTTCAAGTGATGTTGAACATTTTTTCATAGGCCTGTTGGCCATTTGCATTTCCTCTTCGGAGAAGTTTCTTTTTAGCTCTTCTGCCCATTTTTTGACTGGATTATTTTCTTTGTTGTTGCTGAGTCTCATCAGCTCTTTGCAGATTTTTGTGATCAGTCCTTTATCATTAGTGTTGGGTGCAAAAATGTTCTCCCAGTTGGTGGGGTTTCTCTTTGTTTTTGTTATTGTCTCTTTTGCTGTGCAGAAGCTCTTTAATTTGATGTAGTCCCAGCTGTTGATCTTTGCCTTCACTATCACTGCTTTGGATGATGTGTCTGTAAAGATGTCTTTGATGTGCAAATCACGTAGTGTTTCGCCTATATTTCCTTCTATATATTTTATGGTTTCAGGTCTTATGTCTAGTTCTTTAATCCATTTTGAGCCCAACTACTGAGTTTAAACAAAGTATCTGGAACATCGCAATGCTCTCAACATGCTTGCTGATGATCTTATTTTAATTATCCAAATAACATTTGGCATGTATGTTCCAAGAGCTTAAAAAAGATCCAACATATCTCCATTTGGAGGGAAGGAAGATTTGGGGGCTTGGGGTTGGCAGGGAGGGGTTCCTGGATCCTGAGAGTAGAGACGTTCCCCTAGCCCAAGCTGTGGAAATACCCCAGGGCATATAGGAACTTGGGCAGGCTGCAAGTCCTATGGGCCTTGCAGCCCCCAGTCAGACTGCTCTCCTTTAAACCCTTCTGTTCTCGGGCCTCCCTGGTGGTGCAGCGGGTTGAACACAGCACTGGGAAGCTGTCCGCAGCCTCTGCAGCCCCGGTTCACTTCCCTGATGGCCAGGGAGAAACCCACATGGCACAGCAGATCTCTCCTTTCGTGCCCACTGCTCCCCTCAGCAGTGTTTTCAGTCCATCTGCCTGTTCTGCTCCCCGCTCTGTCTCTGGTGAACCCTCTCACCCTCCCGTGCCTCTGGTCTGTACCCCAGTTCTTGTATAAATAAATGAATCTTTAAAAAAAAATCATATAAACCCTGTGTATTCTCTAGAAGAGGCAGGCTGGGCAGAGCAGGTGTGCCCTGGGCAGTCTCTCAGCACAGCTTTTCACTATTGGCTGAGCACTCACTGGGCCTTTGCTCGTGAAAGAGTCTGCAAATGGAAGGGAAACCCCAGTGAGGCTGAGCAGAGTATCTGGGAAAGACCCGTGGCCTTGGAGAGCAAAGGGGTTTTTAGAATCCGAATAAGGAGCAGAAAGGGAAGAGGGAAGCCAGCAGGCTGGTGCTCCATGGATGCCCCCTGGGCAGGGAAGGCAGATGCCCTGGCAGTGGTGATGGGAGTGACATGGCCCCTCCTCCTGACCTCCACTAAACCTCCAGAAGAATTCCCTCTCCTCCCAGGGCTTAGGAGGTGGATTAGCAGCTAAAACAAAGTGTAAACTAACCCCACACTTGACAGGGGCAGCCTAGAGGCCCCCGAGGCTATCTGAGGCTCAGATGCCGCTCTTGTGTTCATTTCAAGCCAGTCTTGACTCCAAGGGCAAGACCAGCTGAGGAGGCTGAGCAGCTTGCAGGGGGCTGGGGGTGGGAGACCCAACTGCAGTGGGATGGGAACTGTGCAGCAGAGCACACGGGCCAGTGCGCACACAAGGTGATAGTACACGGGCTCCAACGGAACCGCAGAGCTCCCCACTTGTATATGTGTTATCTGTCCAGTCACACCAGCCCCTGGGTGTTGGATGCTAGAAACTGTAGGCTGAAGGGTGGGCCCACCGCAGCTCCCTTTGATCTGTCCTTATCGACCTTAAAGGAGCAGGAGGCCCAGGGCTCTGGGCTCAGCCCCCTCACCCCACCCAGCCAGGCCCATAATTCATACTCTTTGGCCTCCTGGCTTTGGAGAGGGGCTTTGGTGATGAAACCACAGTCCTAGCCAGTACCAGGCCCTGGGGATTAGGGCGTGGGAGGTACTGCATTCCTGAGGACCACCTCACCTCCAGTCCCTGCCTGCAGGAGCCTCTCAGGCTTCTGTGTACCAGGCTGGGGATGCGAATAACCCTCCAAGGGAGGTCAGGTAGCATTTCAGCTGAAGAAATGAGGAAGTCAGATTGTTTCTCCCCAGGAACCTCAGGCTTTCCTCTGAGACAAGCCCTTTCCCATGGCATCCACCTCAAATGCCTGTGAATCAACCCCAGGGCCTGAAGCCAGGAAGTGCTCTCCTTGCTGCCGGGCAGACCTGCCTCCCGCAGCTCCAGGAGAGAAAGTGCCAGCCAGCAGCAGTGAACAGGCCACCCACCCCTGCACTCATCCCCAACAAGACTCACCCTGCAATGCACCCCAAGGAAGCAGAGTCCTCACCCCCATGGGGGAATCCATCCTACTCCCTGTTCAATCATAAGCTCTTTGATGGCAGAGCAAGGCCTTTAGTCTCTGTGCCCCAGAGCTTGGAATAGGTCTTTGCAGGAAAGAAACGACAACACTCTAGAAGGCATCTCTCTGCTCAGGACCTGTCTCTTCCATTTTTCCGACCAGAGCTTATCTGGGACTCAGAATTCCCAGGCCTACTCTCTGCATCAGCTGCCTGAGGTGCAAACCCCACCATGGGGCTGATGGAGGGTGGGCTGAGCCCCTCAGCTGCAGCCCACACCTGCTGGAGACAGCCTCCAAGGCGCTTGCAGGAGCCTGGGGAGATGTGGGCAGCTCCAGTCAAAGGGCTGACTCCCTTGAAGTACTTCCAGCCAACATTTCCTCTTGGGAGGAGACAAACAACCAGCTGGTGACATCAGTATGGCCACCCAGGGCGTAAGGGAGGAGGGCTGTTCAAAGGCTCCTCTGGATTGGGGCTGTGCTTTGTGTTCCTAATCTGTTACATCCACTCTCATTTTCACGAACTTGAGAGAAATTACTGTGTCTATGTTATCCATGAGAAGATGGTGATGGAGAATAGTTATGTGGCTTGAACAAGACTCCCTAGCCCTATCTGACAGCAAGGTACATCTCATGGATCCTCTCTGCTGCATCCCAACATTCCACATCTCCCTACAACAATCAACCATGTGTTCACTATTCAAATATTAAAGCATCCACCTTGTGCCAGCACCGTGCTGGGAGCTGGAGGTAGAAAGGCAGCAACATTCCTGCTAGAAGAGGTAGAAGTTAGGCCGCTAATGGATATAAAGACTGAGCAATAGTTTTGTGTAGGCTTTGGGGAAGGAGTCTTGGAAGAAATCCATTTCAGGAGAGACCTGAAGGGTGAATAAGTTACCCAAACCATAAGAAATAGTGTATATAATATATATATATATATTTTTTTTATTCAGAAGAACTGGGGTGCAGACTAGAGGTGCAGGTGTGAAAGGATTCACCAGAGACAGAGTGGGGAGCAGAACAGGCGGATTGACTGAAATATACTGCTGAGGGGAGCAGTGGTTGAAACAGGAGAGGTCTGCTGTGTCATGTGGGTCAGCTCCCTGGCTGGGGATCAAACTCAGGCCCTTGAGGTGCTAACACTGAGACTTAACCCCTAGGCCCACCAGGGAGGCCCATAGGGGGCTGTATAGATGCCTCCCGATTCATTAGAGGTTCTTCAGCAGCTGGATATGAGGAGGGTCTAAGCTGCACATAGAGATGAAAAATATTTGACCTAAGGCTAGATGAGGGTAGCCTGTCATGTCCAACAGGCAAAGAAACATCCTCAGTAAGAATAGGATGCCAATTCTAAACAAGTTCCCCAGTTCCAGTTCCAACCAGGTGGCCCTACTGAGCTCTTTTCATATGGAAATTCTAGACCCAGAGGCCCTATCACCCTGGCAAACAGGAGGTCTGCTTTCTCCATCACTCCCCGCCACACACACACACACACACACACACACACACACACACACACACACACGCTGGGTCTTCCTTCAAGGAGCAACTGTTGTAGAGCAACCCTGACTGTGGGTCCTCACCCGCGCGCTTAAAAGGACTTATCAATGCTCTACTGCAGGCACAAGCGAAAGGTTAATAAAAGGTTTATTTACAAGGGAAGGGGAAATGAGGAAATGTCCAACTCAGGGAGAAAAGTGGGAGACAAAGTTTTAAATGAGTCCTACCCGATCCGCCGATCAGGAATCCCAAAATGGCGCTCTGAGAGCTGGCTGCAAGCCAGGAGCTGTGTAGTCAGGAGGCGAGCGACAGCGAGACCCCCAAGGCCCACGTGTTTGGTTTTTATACCCAACCTGGCTGCTTAACTCCACCCTCAGGCCCCAGCCACCCTCCCTTTGGTGGTGACAGGATTTGTCTTTCCCAATGTCTTGATGGCTTTGGTCTGGAGTGGGGGTGGGGTCCACAAAGCCTGTATGGGATTAGCTCAGGACAGCCTTTCCCCCTCACACTCCTACCAGTGCAAGTTCCTCCCTCCTATGAGGAGCACCCTTTTCTCACCCCCGTGGCTCTCTCCATCATCATCCTGTTTCCTCCTTCCTTTTCTGAGCCAAACACGTGCCTGCTGCTCTCCGATCCAATCACAGCCCCTTCCTGCTCTTCTCTGCTCTGTGCTGGAGAGAACTGATTGCTGTGTCCCCCAGGGTCTGTTGAGAACTAGCTTCTAGACAGGACAGGGGTGCCCAGTGAACGCAGGAGGAAGATAAAACACAAGGGTTCTCTCTGCCTTTGCCTCTAATTCTGAGAGGCTGCTCCCCTTTTGCATTTTGTCCCCAACATATAGTGCTTCCCAGAATTTCCTTTCCCACTCAGCATCCCTCACTCTGCGCTCTGGGCCTGCCAGAGGGTCCTCTCTTTTGATGCCAGGTCCCAAGAGGCAGCTACTGATCAGGGAATTCCACCCCTCCTAGTTCCTCTGGTCTCTGGACAGCCTCCACGGGTCCCTCGGTTTGGTCTTCCTGCTTGTCCAGCAAACTTGTAACTAGCTGCCTGCATTCTGCTCCCTCTATTGCAATGCTTCTCACACTTTCTGGTTTTTGGACTCTTTTATGTTCTTAAATATTGTTGGTGATACTGTGATCTATGAAAAGAATGCTATAGTTGGTCTTCCTTCTGGTTTCTGGCCCAGAGCACTCAAAAGCCTTGGAATTTCCTGTGATGAGAGTGATAAAGGTATCTTTTGTTATGTGAGTGAGGTGACTTTTGGAAAGTACCTAAGATGGGGCTGGTTGCCAGTGGAGTCAACCATGTGATTAGAGTAGAACTTTCAGTTCTACCCCTTTGCACCCCAAGGAAGAGAACAGAACTGGAGATTGAGTTCAATCACTAAAGACCGAAGATTTAATTAATCATGCTGATTTTTTGCATCAAATTTTATTTATTTACCATTTGTTTACAAAGCATATAATTTCAGGAGTACATCTTCGTACCTCAACTTGTGCACATAATCCACCCTCCACCAAAGCTGCAGTATCAATCACCTAGTCCCCCCTCTATCCCCAGCCACTTCCCCCATACCTCCACCCCTTGTGACAACCATAGTTTTCAAAGTCTAAGAGTTATTTTTGTTGTTTTGCCAGTTTCTGTTTGTGGTTTTGTAACAGGGTGGTCTCCAGAAAAGGGGGAGGTTCCAGGTTCCCTGCCCCACCCAAATGGAGGGTGGAGCTGAGCAGGGAGAGAAGAAGCTGCAGAGGAGACTAAGGAAGGAAGCAGGATGGAGCCAGAAGGAGACCTAAAGGAGGCACATGGAGCCTAGAGACGCGTGAAGAAACTGCGCTTGCCTTTTGGTCGTGGACTGGGTGACACAGATGTGGGTGAGACCCGTGGGGAGGTGACAATGGCAGCTTTTATCTTGATTTTGATTTTGTTCTTTTCCTTCCAGGCTTCTCTGGTTGTTTCTGACCCTTTTCTGTGGGTCCCCACTGGAAGATGCTTTAGACTTGTAGCAGGCTTTGGGGCCTTGCTCTGGGCCAATCCCATTTGGATAGAGTTTTACCCATGAGGGGACAGGTAACTTTGGGTGTTTGATTTAGAAACTAGATTCTTTGCCTTTCCTGTATTGTTTCCTAGTTGTATTAAAGTTCCTTCCCATTAAAGTCTCATATGTTTTGTGTTGATGCAGCGGATGGCAGAACCCATTTAGAATAGGCAGGTTTTGTGGGGTCCGGGGTACCCCTCTCCCTGCCCTGTAACAGTTTTTTTTTTTTTTTTTTTTGGTTGTTTATATTCCATTTATGAGAGAACCATCTGGTAATTATCTTTCTGACTTATTTCATTAGCATAATCACCCGAAGATCCATCCATAATGTTCCACAGGACACAATTTCTTGTTTTTCAACAGCCGCGTAATATGCTTTTGAATATATACCACAATTTCTTTATCCAATCATCCATAAATAGGCATTTAAGTTGATTCCATATTTTGGCTATTGTGAATAATGCTGCTGTAAACATAGGAGTCCATAATTCTTTTCATACTAGTATTTTTATGTTCTATATTCCTATATCGCTAGGAGAGGAACTGCTGGGCCATGTGGTACTTCCATGTTTAGCTTTTTTTAAATTTTTTTTAAATATATATATTTTTTATTTTTTAAGATTTATTTATTCATACAAGCACTGGGTACAGTCAGAAACGTGGGAGGGTGAGAGAATTCACCAGAGCCAGAGTGGGGAGCAGAACAGGCAGACTGACGAAATACACTGCTGAGGGGAACAGCGGGCAGCAGGAGAGGTCTGCTGCACCATGTGGGACCCTCACCAGGAGGCTGGGGATCCAATCGGCACCACAGAGGCTGCGGGCATCTTCACAGCCCAGCGCTCAACCGCTGCGCCACCGGGGAGGTCCTATGTATGAATTATTAAGGTTTTTTGGGAGGAGACTTAAAAGCGGATTTCCATCTTTTGATAGGGATGGCTTTGAATCCATAGATTGCTTTTCGTAAAATGGCCATTTTAATAGTGTTTTCCATACAGAATGCACCAGTTTACATTCCACCAGCAGTAAGTAAGTGTTCCTCTTTCTCCACACCGTGGTCAACACTGTGTCCAGTCTTTTCTTTTTTTTTAAGATTTATTTATTTATGCATATAAGAACTGGGGTGTAAGCCAGAGTTGTGGGGCATGAGAGGATTACCAGAGACAGAGTGGGGAGCAGAACAGGCAGATCCACTGAAATACACTGCTGAAGGCAGCCAGGGGGAGACAGGAGAGGTCTGTTGCACCATGTGGTTTGCTCCCTAGCCAGCCGCGGATGGAACTGGTGCTGCAGGGGCTTGCACCACCAGGGAGGCCCCTGGTTCATTGAATTGTGACATTCTTCCAAGATTAGGCCTTTTTCTTAGAATGTCAAAAGCCATATTCACTAATAACAACTTCAATCTCATCAGAAAAGTCTTTAAGGATTAGGTAGTTTTCATCAAGCTTACAATGGCAAAACATATGTCTTCCAAAACTCTGATTTGGGCTTTAAAGCTGAAATTGTATAATCTGTAAAAAATACTATCTGCTATTGAAGTGACAATCTCACTCTGTTTATTTTTTAAGAAAACATCTGCAGAATATCCAAGTGCAATAAATACAGTTTGTCAATCATTTTTAAGTTTTCCACCAAAAATAAGTTTCCACAAAGAAACAGCTAGTTTAGCCCATAACTCAAAGAAACCACACATGCTTTTTTCCAGAAGACAGACATCATACTTCAGTGTGTGCTAGAATACTTTGTTCTATGCATACTTCTATTTCATCATGTGGAAAAATAAAAAGAATCACAAGTTACAATTTTATAAAATTAACACTTCTTACAGCTTCATCAAAAACATTCTTAGATGGGGCCTCCCCAGTGGCATAGTGGTTGAGCGCTGGGTTGCAAAGCTGCCCGCAGCCTCTGCAGCACCTGTTCGATTCCAGGCCACTGGGTAAGGGTCCCACATGGCACGACAGACCTCTCCTGCCGCGCCCACTGCTCCCCTCAGCAGTGTACTTCGGTCCTTCTGCCTGCTCTGCTCCCCGCTCTGGCTCTGGTGAATTCTCTCACCCTCCCGCGCTTCTGACTGTACCCAGTGCTTGTATGAATAAATAAATAATAAATAAATCTTTAAAAAAAAAACAAAACATTCTTAGATGGGGCCTCCCTGGTGGCGCAGGGGATTAAGTCTCAGCATGATGAAACTATAAGCAGCCACTGCAGCATGAGTTCGATCCCCAGCCAGGGAGCTACCCACATGGCACAGCAGACCTCTCCTGTCTCACCTGCTGGTTCCCCCAGCAATATATTCCAGTATATCCACCCGTTCCACTCCCCACTCTATCTCTGGTGAATCCTCTCACCCTCCCACGCTTCTGACTGTACCCAGTGTTTGTGTAAATAAATAAATTAATTAAAAAAAAAAAAGAATGTGTCACTTATCACAAGGAGAATTCCTGGCCTCAGTAGATAATAAACTAAACACTCATTTGGAAAAAAAAAAAAAAAAGCCTCGGCACTGCCCAGCACTAAATCACCAGAACCTGGGCTACACAGCCAGGTGCTTGGCCTCTTTCATTCATTCACTGATGATTGTGAGGTACCAGATACTGTCCTAAGTGCTAGGGCACAGTGAGGTGAATAAACTAGTCTCTGCCCTCATTTATTTATTACGTCAAGGAGGCAAGAGAGGTGCAGGGGCAGAGAGGAAACCTCTGGGTTCTTCTTGGGCTGATAGAACAATCAAATTAACCTCAGACAGATCAGTAGGAGAAAAGAAAAAATTTAATTACATGCATATGGAAAATCTCTGTGGATGCAAATTCTAAAGTAAATGGAGTCAACAGGAGGATATTTATTCTGAGCTGAGAAATTCAGAAGGGCCCTAGGGCTTCAACGAGGGGGGACAGGGGTGACGAAAGGAGCCGGTGACCTGTGGTCATGTGTGCCCTGCCATGGAGACTGGCTGCTCCGTCAGAAAAGTTATTTCTGGCAATACCTCTAATTCTGGATAAGAAAAATTATTCTTCTAGGTAATTAAGGAAATGGTAATAATTTCTCTTGAGCGACAGGGCCTCCGTTGATCTTAGGTTGAAATAATCCACATGCCAAGTGACACATCTTGGGGAGTCCTGTCCTTCTTCCTAGGGGGTCAGGTTGTAAAAGAATTACCACAAAGGGCCTCCCCAGTGGCGCAGCGGTTGAGCGCTGGGTTGCGAAGCTGCCCGCGGCCTCTGCGGTGCTGGTTCGATCCCCGGCTGCTTCCCGGCCACCGGAGGAGGGTCCCACATGGCGCGCAGACCTCTCCTGCCGCCCGCTGCTCCCCTCAGCAGTGTACTTCGGTCCTTCTGCCTGCTCTGCTCCCCACTCCGGCTCTGGTGAATTCTCTCACCCTCCCGCGCTTCTGACTGTACCCAGTGCATGTACAAACAAACAAACAAATAAATAAATAAATGCATGCCTCTTCTAAATAAATAAATAAATAAATAAAAGAATTACCACAAAGCAAAACAAAGAGCAGCTGCGTAGCTAGGGTAGTTATGGGACACCTGTCCACCCATGTCGTCCTCTCCTAGTCTTTGATGCAGGAACTGCCAGCTGGGGAGGACACAGGTGAGGTGTGGAAGGGGCACCGGGGAGGGGAGAAAGAAAAAGGAAGAGAGGATGTGGCTCACGAGTGGGGTTTGCCTTGGTTAACTGAGTCCTGCTAAGTGCTAGAGTTCCAGAGCCCTGCCATTCCCGGTGCTCAGCTGGAATTTGTCCCTTCTGTGCCCAGGCTTTCTTCAGGAGGCTCCCAACCTGAGCTGGTGAGTGTGTGTCAGTCAGAGGCCACACAGGCCCGGGCAGGGATCCAGGGAGGCTTCTGAAGGAGCGAGATGGACGCCCGGAAGTGACAGCTGAACATGAAGCTACCAGATGCCCCAAGAGGACCTGGTTAGGATAATTTGTTTGTGCTGGAAGAATGAAAACACAATAGCATTTTCTTGAAAATCGTGTGGCCCCCTGAGGCAGCTGTCATTTTGAGAGGCTGTGCCCACGAGCCTCCAGGTCTGCTCCCAGCTCTCCTGGGCCTGCCTGTCAATGAGTTCAGGGAAAAAATGGGACCCCAGGGAGCATGAGTCACCACTGCATGACAGCCACATGGGGAGCTGGAACTGGAGTGCAGACACCACAATGAGGAGATAGACACAGGACTGATCTGGAGATTGGGGCGGTTGTGGGGGGAGCAGGGTGGGTTGGGGAGGGGCAGCCAGCAGGGAGGTGCTCTGGCCTTCACTCTACCTTCTATCTCACAACTCCCTCCCAAAGCACCCCCAAGTGAGCCCTGCCAACATCCACGTCCACAATTGGCAACATTAACAGAAACTGACATACAGAAAATAAGAGAAAGCAATTTTCCTCTAAAGATATCATATGCTGGGCCTCCCTGGTGGTGCAAGGGGTTAAGTCTCAGCACTGTGAAGCTGTCCGCAGCCACTGCAGCACGAGTTCAATCCCTGACCAGGGAGGTGATTACACATGGTGCAGCAGACCTCTCCTGTTTTGCCCTCTGCTCCCCTCAGCAGTGTATTTCAGTCCGTCTGCCTGTTCTGTTCCCCACTCTGTCTCTGGTGAATCCTCTCACCCCTCAAACAGATCATCAGCATAACTTGCTTCCCCATTTGATTTTCCACCAAGAGTTTTAACATGCCCACAGTCTACACATCCAGTACCCCATTGGCCATGCTTGCAAGTAGCAAAACAGAGTCCCACGTGCTTTATTTTCACTTTCATCTCACTATCAGATGGGGGGATGAGGGTGGAGAAATGTATCAGATGTTTCAGATGTAGTTAAAAGTTATCAAAGAGAGTAGGGTGCCCTAGTGACCCAGTTTGGCACTGAAAATCCCGCTCCTGGGAAATCCTTTGAACCTGAATAAACTGGGACTGTGGGTCCCCCTAGAAAAGCTGACAGTGGGAGAAAGCAGGGATCTGGCTGAGTGATCCATTAGCCACAGTGAGGAGCCGAGGCTGGGCTGCAGGTGGACAGAGAGAGGGTGTGTCTATATACTGGGAGGCTCTCTTCCCTCGGACACACGAAAACCAGTGCCTACAGCCCCACTCTCACCCCCATCTTACGGCCCCTGGGCAGCAGCATCTGCCCTTGACCTGTAATCTCCACACCACACCCATTAAGGCTACAGTTCTTCCTTACCTCTTAGTGACCCCGTACCCCTGGGCACCCCCACACCAGATAGAGTGCATCTGGCATCCTCCCTTGCAGCAATGGCCCCAGTGGAGTTGGCCTGGCAAAGTGTCCAAGCAGCTGTCTTTAACTCCTTCCTGCCCAGCACACCAGCTCCCTGCCGGCGCACAGGGACCCCTTCACTCTTATTCTCTCCCCCTGCTTAAGCCTGGAACATGGATGAGGGGTGTCAGGGAGCTTAATCTACAGACAATGTGACTCTGAGAGGCAACATCTAAGACACTCCCCCCTCCACCAGCTCAGGCTGGGTCAGGAGGAGCAGAAATGTTGTTCCACCGATGACACGCGTCAGCCAGACCCCACGTCTGCCCTCCAGCCACCTTCCCGCTCAATGCTGCCTCTGTGTCAGCGTCGCTCGTGAAAAGCCCCTGTGTTGTGGCTGGGGCCCCAGTGAGGTCTCCCATACAAGGTCGCCATTCATGGCAGGCTGCTCCTCCTCAGCACTGCTCCCTGAGAAGCGCCGCCTGAGGTGCCGGCTGGATCTCCCTCCCTCCTCGCGGTGCCCCTGCAGCCTGCCTGCCTCCGGGAAAGCCTGACACCGGCTCAGAGCGTGGGTGCTGGGGAGTCTGTCATCTGCTACCCAAGTTCCTGGCTGCCGAGAAATGTCAATGAGAGCAAAGGCACAACAAAGCATACGGAAGACTCTGTTTTCCTCTTCCAATGACCTGAGGAGAGAAGAGTTGCTCTCTGAAAGGCCCCTACCTGTAAAGGCTGAATGGAAAGAGTCAGCTCTGAGGAATGAGGCTGGGGCTGGGGCAGGGACCGCGCAGGCTGGGGCCAGACGAAGGACTCCATGAGACTCATGCATCTCGGCAAGTCCTCAGCTGTTCAGAACAGCCGTCCTGCTCCAGGCAATAGAATCAAGCCTTGCTTCTCACACACTTGCACATGCTTTGGAACCATCTGGGCCCACCCCAGGCTTGGTAGCTCACAGAATTGGGGCAGGGGGAAGGAATCTGCATTTCTACCGAGTTCCTCAGTAATGCTGTGGTCAAGGGACCTCACTTTGGGGGCCATTGAAATAGAGTCTCCCCTGACCTCAAGGAGATTGCCAATCATTTGAGGCCACCAAGATACACCTGAGTTCCCAAAGACATCGCCAAAGCAAAAACTTCCCACGAGTGCAATGTAGACAGTATGTCGGAAGTGAGGAGATGCAGGGAAGAAAATAGGAACGTTCATTCAGGGTTTAGTATGATGCTTTCTACATCTCCCACTATCATCCCAAAGACCTGCAGGGTAGGTAATCACATCCCATTTCACAGATGAGAAAAAAAGAGACTCCAAAGTCCCTCATCCCTCCAAGAGGAAGCTAGCAACAAAGGGCAGATAACAGAGTTCTGAGGTCAGGCCTGCCTGACGCCTGGAGAGGACGTGGGCTCGTCAGAGGAGCTTCTGTTAACAAGAAAGCAGGTCACCATGAGAGTTGGACAAAGTGAGGATTCAAACCTGGGAAGCAGTCCACCGGATTTTACTATGTGAGAGCTGTTCCAACAAACTCAAGTTAGAATTTAATTTATATAGGTAGGAACAGTGAGTCACTGACTTTCAGATTCTAATTATTCTTGATGGGGGGGCGGGGCCCAGTAGTTCTAGTTCTAAATTGACCTAAACATATGCTAATTAATGCTAGAGGGAGGCAGTACAAGATTTAATTTCTCCCTTTCTAAAGAATGCACTGCAGAGATGCAAAGGGTGCCCCTTGGTCCCTTAGTGGGTGCGAAAAGACAGACTTTACTTTTGACAGCAGATTCCTGCACAGGCTATAGGGCCGGTCTGTCTATAAAGATTGATTTTCTGGGCCTCCCAGGTGGCACAAGGGGCTAAGTCTCAGCATTATGAAGCTATCAGCAGCCACTGCAGCATGAGTTCCATCCCCAGTCAGGGAGCTGACCCACATGGCACAGCAAACCTCTCCTGTCTCACCTGCTGCTCCCCTCAGCAGTGTATTTCAGTGGAATCTGCCTGTTCTGCTCCCCATTCTGGAAAGGTCCATGCAGGAGGCCTGAATGCAAAAGCCAACCAGGAAGCCCACCTGGGGGGCAGGAATGCGGATACCTGCCTGGAGGACTCAGACAATGAGCCTCCCCCCTCCCCCTATGAGTCTCTTCTCAGACAAAGAACCTCTACCTGCCCCACAAACTTTTTCCCTGCCCTATGAACCCAACTTCCCACCTGACCCCTCCTTACCCTATAAAACCCTGCTTTCCCCTAACAACGTGCGTGGCTTCACTGACCCCCACCTTGGGTGTGTGAGGTCCGCCCGGGGCGCAATAAACTTTCCCTCCCAATTGTTAGGGGAAAAAGGCTGTCCCAAAGCTAATTCCATACAGGCTTTGTGGACTCCACCCCCACCCCAGTGTTAGGGGGAAAAGGCTGCCCCAAAGCAAATTCCATACAGGCTTTGTGGACTCCACCCCCACCCCAGGTCAAAGCCAAAGACACTGGGAACTCCAAATCCCATCCCCACCGAAGGGAAGGTGGCTGGGACCTGAGGGTGGGGTTAAGCAGCCAGGTGGATACAAAAGGCAGACATGTGGGCTTTGGGGTCTCTCCATTTTGGGGCCCTCGGCCAGCTCGCGGCGTCCGTCTAGCTCTGAGAATGACTTTGGGGTTTCCAGGTCGTCGGATCGGGTAGGACGCATTAAAGACTTTATTTCCCTATTTTCTCCCTGAGTTGTACATTTTCCTTATTTCTTTTTCTCTTGTAAATAAACCTTTTATTAACCCTTTTGTGTGTGTCTGTAGTAGAGTATTCATAAGTCCCTTTAAAGCGCGCGGGTGAGGACCCACAGCCAGGAACCCGTTTAATATCGGGGTTGCTCTATAACACTTTGAGAGATGTAGCCTGGCTCTCCTCTTTACCGCGCCAAACCTTTCAATTCTGTCTCTGGTGAGTCCTCTCACCCCCTGCACCTCCAGCTTACACCCCAGTTCTTATATGCATAAATAAACAAAATAAATCTTTAAAAATAAGTTTGATGGGGCCTCCCTGGTGGCGCAAGGGTTAAGACACAACCTATGAAGCTATCCGCAGCCACTGCAGCACGAGTTCGATTACTGACAAGGGAGCAACCCACATGGCACAGCAGACCTCTCCTGTCTCGCCCGCTGCTCCCCTCAGCAGTGTATTTCAGAGGAGCTGCCTGTTTTGTTCCCCACTCTGTCTCTGGTGAATGCTCTCACACATACACACCCCCACCTCTGGTCTACACCCCAGCTCTTGTATCCACAAATAAATAAATCTTAAAAAAAAAAAAAGATGGTTTTACGCTATGTCCACACTTCCTAGAGGAAAAGACCTCCATGGGTTGCAGGATTGTTTATCCAATTGTTTATCATCCCATCCCAACCCCTTACTGCCAAAGATTATCTATAGGCTGTCATTTTTTCTGTTTTTTTTTTTTTTCCACCTTCTCAGGGATCACATGGACCCTCCCCGCCCCTCAAAAAAAAAAAAAAAAATCCCAGAGGCTGGCAAGGAAGGAAGAGGAGTTGTTATAGGACAGGGAGAGGGGCAGCCCAAACCCCGCAAACCTGCCTATTCTAAATGGGTTCTGCCATCCGCCGCATCAACACAAAACATATGAGACTTTAATGGGAAGGAACTTTAATAAAACTAGGAAACAATACAGGTAAGGCAAAGAGTCTAGTTTCTAAATGAAGCACCCAAAGTTACCCGTCCCCTCGTGGGTAAAAGTCCATCCAAATGGGATCGGCCCAGAGCAAGGCCCCAAAGCCTGCCATGAGTCTAAAGCATCTTCCAGTGGGGACCCACAGAAAAGGGCCAGAAACAACCAGACAAGCCCGGAAGGAAAAGAGCAAAATCAACATCAAGATAAAAGCTGCCGGGCCTCCCCGGTGGCGCAGCGGTTGAGCGCTGGGTTGGGAAGCTGCCGGCAGTCTCTGCAGCGCCGGTTCAATCCCCGGCTGCTCCCCGGCCTCGGGAGGAGGGTCCCACATGGCGCGCAGACCTCTCCTGCCGCCCGCTGCTCCCCTCAGCAGTGTACTTCAGTCCTTCTGCCTGCTCTGCTCCCCGCTCTGGCTCTGGTGAATTCTCTCTCCCTCCCGCGCTTCTAACTGTACCCAGTGCTTGTATGTATCAATCAATCAATCAATCAATAAATCTTTAAAAAAAAAAATAAACTTCTTTTTAAAAAAAAAAAAAAGATAAAAGCTGCCATTGTCACCTCCCCACGGGTCTCACCCACATCTGTGTCACCCCGTCCACGACCAAAAGGCAAGCGCAGTTTCTTCACGTGTCTCTAGGCTCCATGTGCCTCCTCCAGGTCTCCTGGCTCCATCCTGCTTCCTTCTTCAGTCTCTTCTCCTGCTTCTCCTCTTCCTGCTCAGCTCCACCCTCCCTTGGGTGGGGCAGGGAACCTCCCCCTTTCCTGGGGACCACCCTGTTACAGAGTTACGTGTTAAACGTGCACATCGAGAGCTGGTAGATGTTTGCCAGACTGCCAAAGTACATCGTGGGTCACTCCATGCCTCAAAGGTGTCTTGAAATGAGGGCCTCCCTGGTGGTACAAGGGATTAAGACGCAACCTATGAAGCTGTCCACAGCCACTGTAGCATGAGTTCCATCCCCAGCCAGGGAGCTACCCACATGGCACAGCAGACCTCTCCTGTCTGGCCCGCTGCTCCCCTCAGCAGTGTATTTCAGTCAGTCTGCCTGATCTGTTCCCCACACTCCCTCTGGTGAATCTTCTCACACACACACAACCCCCCGACCCCGCCCACATCTCTGGCCTGTACCCCAGCTCCTGTATGCATAAATAAATAAATCTTAAAAAAAAAAAAAAGTGAAATGTCCTACTGTTATAGGACAAGGAGAGGGGCCCAAGGGAGGGTGGGGCAGGGAACCTCCCCCTTTCCTGGGGACCACCCTGTTACGGGACCACCCTTTTACACTACCACCCTGGACGAGTCAGTGCATCCATCTCTTCAGCTGCAAATCTCAATGGCCCTTCACAGGGCAGGGGCGCGGGGGAGTGGGGTGAGGTGGGCTGCCTGGTGCAAACCATCCCTGCCACGTCCTGGGGCCCACTGGCCAGGCCCACCCCACCATTCAGTTTCACAGAAGTATCTTCTCACAGGAGGCTGTGCAGAGAGATTCCTAATTTCCTTTCTCCTCAGATGAAGCTTTGAGGGAGTGGGCAGCAAGCCAGGCCAGGCCTGGGGAAGAAAGCCACCATTCCCGTACGCAGTGCCCATGGAGCTGAGCCAGAGGGTGGGGGAGCCGCCGTTTGAAGGAGGCGCTTTGGAAATTCCTCACATTTTTTGGCCTTTGTCTCTGGGCATTGAGACCGGGACCCATGGTGGACTCTTCTTTGCATTCAAAAGGAAGATCCTGGGGGAGAGCAGAAAGAACTCAGTGGCTGTGTTTTCATCTCAATGACCTGTTGTCTTTGGGGAGTGCGGGGTGCACAGGAGGGAAGATGGTTTCCTTGTGCGCCTTCTTCACAGCATTTCGGGCTCTCACCTTCACCCCAGCCCCAGGCCCAAGTCAAAGTGAACTAAATGCGATGCTCCTTGGAAGAGCTGCTGCCCGCAGTTTCTGGGCTCAGGTAAACATCAAAGGCTCTGTGGATGTAGACGTGACTGCGAACCCGAACTTGGATCCTGCAAACCAACAGCTGGATCCGCAAGCGAACCCCCACCACGAATATGGACATCTCCCACGCACCACCTTCCAGTGTGGAAAAGAATTGGCCTTGTCGTCCTATGAAAACCTGAAATTTCGCTGTCAATCCACTTTCCATCCTGGGAGTGGGGAGGGCACCAAAGGTCAGGTGCATGTTTAATGTAAGAAGGACACTCAGAAGAGACAGGCCCCCGTGGCCCCATCAAGGTATTTGTCAGGAACCCCTCTGGCCAGTTATTTCAGAAAGCCTTTAACTGCAGTTTTGAAGAGGGCCCTTCCCATACCAATCTGAGATCCAGGCCCTCTCGCCTCCCTCCCATAGGGAACTGCTTCCCCTCTCCCTTCAGGTGCCACTTTGCATCCAAATCAAGGGATTCTCCAGGAGCTGGGGAGGAGGAAGCTTCAGCCTCTCTCTGCCTGGAGTCATGGGGCCTCTGAAAGCCTTCAGCTGAGTTTCTCAGCTCACTTCCTTCTGCCACTGGGGCTGCAGATCACCTGTGTTCTGAGGCACCTGAGCCACCCCATCTCTTCTGGGGCCAAAATGAGGTGTTTGTCACAGGACAGCTGGTCTAAAGGAGGGGCCATCCTATAAAATGAAACAGAAAATTCCCTGACAATTTCCTGGTGCTTTCTCAGCCCCAGGGCTTGCTCAGAGACCCCTTGGTCTCCCTCAGTCCTCTGCAGATCCCACCCACTCCAAGAGGTAAAAACAAAACTATTCCAAGTTAAGGGGCAGCAGCTGTTGGTAAATGAGGTTGCCTTGGCCAAGTCACTCCTGACCAAAGGTGAATCACTTACCCTCCGAGCTTCAGTTGGCTTCTCCTTAAAATGATAGTGTAGGATGAGACTTCAAGGCCCTTCCAGCCCTAGCAGCCTAAGCGTGAACTTCGAGTCTTACCACAGAAACGACTCATCCATCTCCCTCGAGGCACAGGCTGTGATTGGCCTCCGGTATCCAATTTCTTTCTGCTGGCCTCAGCCCCGCTATGGCTGCAGGGTGAGAACCACAGGGCAACATGGGCTCCCCAACCATATGGGACATTTGTCCAGACAGCCAGGGGTATTCCTTGAGGGGGCTCCCTTCTTAGTGCTGGGGCCATTTAGAACTCACCTGGGTTCCAGCAACCCATTCAAAAACATTATTATCTAAACCTGCTTTTCAGTGTTTGGTTTTCATTTTTCAATTTAGGGAGAACACCTTTTCCTAAGGAAAGGGGTTGCATTGAATGGCCTGGTCAAAGCACCTCCACCTCTACTGAAGATGAGCTCAGCAGCCACTTTACCATGAAATCCTGGATGCTCAGAAAGGTGGTCCTTTTCTCCTTTCTGGTCTGGACAGCCTCGCTGGCCTGTATGAAGAGACCATACAGTGTTCCTTCCTCCAACTCCTCTCACTCTGTCAACCCTCTGCTTGTTTCACTGGGTGTGTGCTGCTGTTTCTTGGCGCTCTCTATGTCTGTCCAACATGTGTGTCCGTCTCCCACTATATCTGTGTTGTATTCTCTGGGTTGATGTACAGATGGGCCTGCTAGTCCAATAGAGTCGTCCTATCTTTTTTTCATTCACCCCCAAACTTCTCAAGTCTTTTTCTGTATGTAATGTGTTGTAGGCCCTAGAGGCAGCCTCTATTCTATTTTTTTTAAAGATTTATTTATTTATGCATACAAGAGCTGGGGTACAGGCCAGAGATGTGTGAGGGTGAGAGGATTCACCAGAGAAAGAGTGGGGAGCAGAACAGGCAGCTCTCCTGAAATGCACTGCTGAGGGGAACAGCAGGTGAGTCAGGAGAGATCTGCTGTGCCACGTGGGTAGCTCCCTGGCCAGGGATTGAACTCGTGCTGCAGTGGCTGCAGATTGCTCCATAGGTTGCTTCTTAACCCCTTGCGCCAGCGGGGAGGCCCAGCAGCCTCTATTCTAAATGCATGCTTTTGAAGTTTGGGGACAGCACAGCCAACCTCCCTGCAAGAACACAAAACTAATGCCAGAAACCGTGGTGAGCGGAGCACACACTGCTGGCCTCCACAGATAACAGACGAGAGAGCATCCCAGCCACCACATCCAACCACAGAATTCAGCTAAGTTTCCTCATTACACATCTTTGCTCCCTCCCCAGGATTCTTCACGAAGGGTCACTTTATCATGAAGTTTACACTAAACGGATGGACAGGCCTCAGATGACCTGTCCGCAGCCCCTTTCAAAGACTCTGCTTTGCACCCGTGAGCTGTGTCCTGGGGCCCCAGAGGACTGGACCAAGTATGAGCACCTGATTGGTCAGCCAGTGTCCCATGAGGTAGCCTGGTCCAGAGGCTAATGATGACTAAGCCAATCAAATCCTTAGGCAGTTTGGAAGCCTGCAGAGGGGAATCCAGGTGATTGTCTGAGAAGTGAAAGAAATTGGACTTGCAGGGATTCACAAGAGCCTCTTGGCTGACTTCTGATCAGCCACATGGCTGGGTAGCTTCCCCTGGGTCCTGAAGCTGGCCCTCGAGAGCCCTGTCTCCTATTTCCATTGTTTTCATACAGGTTAGGTGTCACAGCCTGTGAAACGGGCCCTAGGGAAGTCTGGATGATTCACCATTTACACACTTTGAGTTTGGAGGACTCATCACTGAGCAGATTTTCTCTCCCACTGCCTCCTTCCCAGACCCTCATACAGGCAGTTACTCCTCTAGAACCCGCTCAAGAGAAGTCCTGGCTCTCCATTCCTTGGGTTACCAGGATGGTTTGTGAGCATCCAGTATTTTGTTGGGTCCCTTGAGTCCCCTCCACCCACTGTGCTCCGCTCTGGCTGGGCCTTAGGTAAGGTTCAAGGGGAGTAAAACTGGAGAAGAATGTGTGGAAGTTTGTGGCTTTCATCTCTTAAACAAATAGCAAATTCCTCTGGGTTGCCACCGCTGGAAAGAAACAATGATGTGTTGGGGAGGCGCAAAGGCGTTACCTTAGCAACGCCCAGGCTGTTTTCAGGCAAGATCTGGTTAAAGAGGAAAGAGAACAAAAATAATAATGGGACAAGTCTGGATGGGGTCCAGGAACGGGGGTCTTTGGGTTGAATGTGTGTGTGTGTGTGTGTGTGTGTGTGAGTGTGTGTGTTGTGTTCTGATGTGTTTGCTGTCCTCTTTTCAGTTAAATTTCCTCTCGGCTCCCCCAGCGTGTTCCACTATGGGTCAGGCCGTCCACTAGAATACTAATGGGGAGTAAGGAAAGGCAGCAGGCTAGTGGGGGGCAGATCCAGAGGGAATGACATCACAGCTGGGACCACCCAAGTGGGAAGTGACGCACTTGAAGCCCCGCCAGGCTGGCTGGTGCTTGGGCCCCGGGCAAGGCAGAGGCCTGCAGGGAGGCAAGTCCTCAGCTTCTTGCTACTCAAGTGTGGTCCGTGGACCAGCATCTAGAACATCACCAGGTAGTTGGACAGAAGTGAGGAATGTCAGGCTGGTCTACGCCTACTGACCAGGGACTGCATTTTGACCAGCCCCTGCACCGCACCCTGGTCCTCACATGTATGCTGCTGTTTGAGAAGCAATGAGCAGGACCTCTATCTGTCTCACCCAGGTTCCTGCAGATCTATCGCCACCTCTGTCGTGTCAAAGAGGACAATGTTCTAGTCCTTGCTCTCCTCAGAGGTTCCCGGCAGGACAGGAACCACCATGGCAGCCACCAGCCTGAAAGGCACCCATGGGTTGGCATGCCCGCCTCCCTCGTTTGCTCTAATTCCCCCCTCCTGCTTCTAATTCCCAAAATGAGCCACCAAGAGCCTTTCAAAATGAGCTGCATCTCAGCCTTTCTTTCCTGGTGGGAGCTGAGTCTAAGACAAGAGGGCAATGGCTTGGGGCACAGGCTTGTGAGCCGGGGTGAGAGGCACCCCTCTCCCTGGGAGTGGTACCTGCTCACCTGCTCTAAGTGTATCAGTCAGCGATTCTCTAGAGAAGCAAAACCAATATGCAGACTTGTTATAGGACCCGACCAGTGCCGTTACAGAGGCCGAGAAGGCCCACAGTCTGCCTTCCACAAGCTGGAGAATCAGGAAAGCCAGTGGGATAATTCAGTCTAAAGTCAAAGGCTGCAAATTAGGGGTGATATGAGAGGCAGATGGCAACAGATATGGCCCAGGTTCTAGGGTCTGAGAAACAGGAGCACTGATACCCCATGTCCGAGGGCAGAAGACCAACGTCTCAGCTCAAACAGAGAGAACATTTCACCCTTCCTCCTTGGGTGCTATTTTGTCTCTTGATGGATTAGATGAGGCCCACCATCACTGGGCCACGTTCTCTACTCGGACTGCAAATTCAAACACTAATCTCTTCCAGGACATCCTTATGGCTGTGTCCAGAAATAATGTTTTACCGTCCCTCTGGGCATCCCTCAGCCCAGGCAAATTGACATATAAAATGAAATTTCATGTAAGCTGGGGCTTGCTGGGAAGGTCACCTGAGCATAGAGGTTGAAGACACAATCTCTGGAGCCAGGACCCCAGAATCTTCAACTTGATACCTGTGTGACCCTGAAGATGTCACATAGCCTCTCTGTGCCTCAGTTTCCTGAAATGTAACAAGGCGATGATGATAACAGTATCACTTCCTATGGTTGCCCCAAGGATTAAATGAGTTAATATGTGGAATACATCTGAACGTCTCCACCTGTTAATAAATTGTCTGCAAAGAACTTGGCAAAGTACCTGTCACGTTGAAAAATGCTAAATAAAGGTAAGTATGAGGTTAGTATAAGAAAATATAGGAAAATATTTTTGTGACTTAAGAAACTAGAAAGGACATCTTAAAACTTTAAAAGCATACGCCAACATGCAAAAATTTGGTTTTGAGTACATCAACAGAAGGATTCATTGCTGATGAACACAAGGAACAAAATTAGCAGACGGATAATCAAATGGGAGAAGCCATTGCCAGGTCTAGAACCAACACAGATTTGATTCTAATCCCAAGTAAACTCTAATATTTAGGATATACAAAATGACTCCTAGAAATCAGAGAGGCGGGGCCTCCCTGTTGGTGCTAGGCATCAAGTGTCAGCACTGTGAACCTATCCGCATCTACTGCAGCACAAGTTCGATCCCCAGGCAAGGAAGTGACCCGCATGGCACAGCAGACCTCTCCTGACTAGCCCGCTGCTCCCCTCAGCAGTGTATTCCACTCACTCTGCCTGTTCTGAAAAAGAAGGGCCTCCCCGGTGGCGCAGCGGTTGAGCACTGGGTTGCGAAGCTGCCCGCAGCTCTACAGCGCCGGTTCGATCCCTGGCCACGGGGCGAGGGTCCCACATGGCGCGCAGACCTCTCCTGCCGCCCGCTGCTCCTCTCAGCAGTGTATTTCATCAGTCTGCCTGTTCTGTTCCCCGTTCTGGCTCTAGTGAATTCTCTCACCCTCCACGCTTCTGACTGTACCCAGTGCTTGTATAAATAAATAATCTTAAAAAAAAAAAAACTTGAAAAAAAGGAAAAAGAAGGAGGAGAGGGCTGCAATCCTAACAAAAACAGGCATGGGGAACCCCCCAAAATAGGGAGTAGGTGACGCACACAGGGCTTGGTAACAGACATGAAACTTTGGGTCTCGAGCAGAGCCACTGTTCTGGAAAGAACCATGACATCCTGGGCAGGACCTGGTCTCTGGCAGCTGGGCATCTAGCCCAAAGAAGTCCTCAGCAGGTCCCAAGGGACCCTGCACTGCTGCTCTCTGCCGCGGTAGCTCTGGGGTGTCTGTGTATGAAGGAGTTGGAGGGATTGGCTTGATTCAACTGTTTTGTTTTGTTTTTTAATTTTTATTTATTTTTGCATAGAAGAACTGGGGTGTTTGCCAGAGGTGCGGGGAGTGAGAGGATTCACCAGAGACAGTGGGCTACAACAGGCGGATTGACTGATACACTGCTGAGGGGAGCAGCGGGCAAGACAGGAGAGGTCTGCTGTGTCATGTGGATCAGCTCCCTGGGCCACGGTGGTGGGTGGTGATAGTGCCGAGACTTAACCCCTAGGTCACCAGGGAGGCCCTGATTCAACTTCTGATCCTGAGTCTAAAAATTGCTTCATCAACAAGTGTAGTTATTGCCATGTAATCGCTAGGAAGTAAAAACCTGAAGAGGGGAGGGGCTGTGAGAAGAGAGACTGTGACAGGGAAGAGGGAGCAGAACAACGAGACCAGTGACAGGATTTACGGGTGGGGACAGGGCACTGAGTGCAAATAAGATGGCAGCACCTACAGGAAAATGGAGAACTGAGGCTCAGGCCCAGGTGGCCACAGGGGTATGAGAGCCTGCGGGACAGCCGTAGGAACTCACACCTGCAGCAGCTCAGAAGGCATGGCGAGGCCGGCGCAGGATGGAGAGAGTTCTCTAGAGCCCAGAGAGGACCCCAAGGGTGAGGGCAGCAGAGCCTGGGCCAGCACTCCCCATCTCTGGTTCTTGGGGTGCCCCAGGACAGTGGCAGCCTCTTGGACCAGTCCCCCATCCACCTGTAATGAGGGGCAGGAGCAGGAGTTCTCGCACAGATGAGCACGAGCAGGTAGAGGGCAGGGCACAGGGTGTGGGGGGAGCAGCACCAGCGACAAGGCCGCCGTGACCGCAGGCACTGAGCCTTCAAGGACGATGATGCTCTCTGAGGTGGAGAGGCCGGGCAGGGTGTTCCACAGACAGGAAACTGCGCAAGCGGGCAGGAAAACACACGGCCTGTCCAGCGAGACAAGGAGGTCCCGGGGAGGGCAAGGTGGGCAAGGTGGCTGCAAGGACATGGAGCCGAATCCCGACTCTGTCTTCAGGGGGACTCGGGTGGACGGCCGAGGAGCTCGACCTAATTATTCACTTCATCCCGCCTTGGGAAAACACAGCCTCCACACCACACCCTCACACACACTGTGCCCCCCCCACACACACACACAGCCCCACACCACACCCTCACACACACTGTGCCCCCCCCACACAAAGCCCCCCACCACACACTCACACACACTGTGCCCCCCCACACACACACAGCCCCACACCACACCCTCACACACACTGTGCCCCCCACACACACACAGCCCCACACCACACCCTCACACACACTGTGCCCCCCCCCACACACACACACAGCCCCCCACCACACCCTCACACACACTGCACCATGCTGGGTTTCTGCCTCTCTAAATGCAGGTCCTCAAATGACTGGACAACCTGAGTCACTCGTGAAAGGCCTGCCCGCTCCACAGCTGTTCTTGGAGATTCAGACCCCAAATAAGATTTGGGGAATGCTGGAGAGGGGAGTAACTCAGGGAACTTCAGTCTCCATTTTCCATTAGAATCATAAGGGCTCCACCTGCTACCCAGGGAGTGACCAGACTGGGGCCACGAGAGGCCGCCTGCCCAGCTGGAGCCACAGCCCCCCGCCCGGTCTTGCTCTCCTCTGATGCGTTTTGGCCCCTTCCTGTCTCGGAGGACCCTGTCCCCAGAGGACCTTCTCTTGCCTTTCCTTAGGATGAGTGCAGGTTATCTGTCCATCTGCCAGCCACTGGCCTGTTTATCTTCTTAGGGCGCTCTTCCTGAAATAGCTCGGGGTTATCCAAGCTGCTAGAGCAGACAGACAGGCCAGGCCCCCCCCACCACCACTCATCAGTGGCAGCTTTAAACTCTTCTAATCCAGACCCAAATTCCACACATTATTGACCAAGCTGAGACCTTCCTGGGAAGGGCCAGCCCCTCCCCTCCCACCAGATCCCCCAACTGCAGCCCTGGCCCCTGAGAGCAAGGTGGTCTGGAATGCAGAGCTGGTCAGGCAGCTCCCCTGTTTTCTCCCCTCAGCACCCCACTGCAAATGCAGTTCCTACAGTTGGCAAACCCCAAGCCAGTTCATCCTCTCTCTTATTCCCAGCCTCCCACCTCCCACCTCTCCCACCTGTTATGTCAACTTTCCTAGACTCCTGGGTTAAAATCTGGGTCACTTTCCTGTACCCTTTCCGCCCTGGTGCTGCCCCTCACCCGCACCACCCCTTTGAGTATGCTGACAGGTCTGAATCCCAAGCCTCCTACATGCAGCCCTCCAGTAACCTTCTTCATCCTGGGCCTACCCTGCTCAAGAACCTTCCATGGCCCCCATTTCTGGCCACCTCAATCCAAACACATTTTTCAGGGTCTCCAAGGGCACCTCCAGCAACCCACCCACGTCCGTACCCCAGAATATAATCTCAGAATAAAAAGGAGAGTCCTTTCAGTGGAATAAACCTAGCAAGCTGGAAATGCCTCGTGTTTCTTTTTCTTCAGTTCGCAAGGAACAGGTGACCCCTTCATCGACATCCACCCCCAAGCTTGAAGCCACTGCCTGCAGCCCCTGGTGAGGTGAGCACAGCTCAGGCGAGTGGAGAGTCAATGGACCACTTTGGTTGTTGCTGCAAGAGTCACCCTGAGTCTCTTCTCAGATGACCCGGCCTGGGAGCCAAGGACGTGGCTGGCAGCAGCGGTGACCCCAGGCCAACCGCCCATCCCCTTAGACTTCATCTCAGACACCTCCGGGAAGCTCACCTGCAGGTGTTCTTGACCCAGACGGGCATCCTACTCTTGGACAGAGGAGGCAGGTGGGCTGGGGGTATCTGGAGCATTGGACGGGAGCAGAAAGCAAGTGGGTCATGGGTGTGGACACCCCCACTCCGTGACCGCATGACTCCGTGCTAGTCAGGAACAGAGCCGGGGGACACCCAAGACCTTCTGCCCCCCATGCCTGGGACTCTGCCCTCTCTCCACCCTGAGTGGGGCTTCTTCAAGAGAGAAATATAACTGAAACTTCGCAGGGCTCAGCCCTGGACCCTCAGCTACTTCCATAAAAAGCCACTGCTGCTGGGCGGGAGAGAGAGAATTTTTCCAAAGGATGTATGTGTGTATTGTTGGGAGCAGCAAGCGTTTCGGTGAACTTGGGGTCACGGCACAGCCTGACAAATGGCAGGAAGTTCGGGACTTGGGCCTGACATTTTTTGCACAAAGGCCCCACAGCCCAGCCAGGTGAGCTGGGACTGGGGACGGACACGGGGCCACCGCCCCGAACTTCCTGCCCTTTGTTGGCCCATGTGACAGCCTTCCCGGGGCTCTCAATGGCCTTTCTTTCGTGCCTGACTCCTGTTCTTTATTTATGGAGAGGAGCTCCTCAATATAGAAATGGGTGGGCCCGAGCCAGCAGCAGGATGTGGGAATGCAGACTGGCAGGATGCCCACCACCGGGGGCAGGATTGCCGAATTAAAATAATGCGCTGTATACATCCAATAATAAGCCTGCCTGGTATTTGTGTACCTGCTGAGCTGTTCCCCACGCTGCCCTGGCACGTTTCAGGGGACGTGGCGTGCTCACCCATCCATCAGCCGCCTGTCGGCTCCACCCTGTGGCTCTCATGCCCTCATGGGCACCTCTTTGACTACTGATTGGTCTGGCCGGATCTTCAAAGTCCGCAGGGGCTTCCAGAAGGAAGAGCCCCTTTCTCCTCCCTTTGGAAGACCTCTCTGGTTAGTTCGTGCAGGGTTAGTCTTGGCTTCCAGACTCCGTGTGCTCCTCTGTGAGTTTCCTGTCTTTCTTTCTTTTTTATTTTTTAAAGATTTATTTATTTATGCATACAAGAGCTGGGGTACAGGTCAGAGATGTAGGGGTGAGAAGATTCATCAGAGACAGGTGGGGAGCAGAACAGGCAGACTGACTGAAATACACTGCTGAGGGGAGCAGCGGGCGACACAGGAGAGGTCTGCCGCATCATGTGGGTAACTCCCTGGCTGGGGCTCGAACTCGTGCCACAATGGCTGGCGATAGCTGATAGTGCTGAGACTTTAACCCCTGCGCTACCAGGGAGGCCCCTCTCATAGCTGTTCTTGATGCCTCCGATAGAAGATGAAGAACAGAATTTGAGCTTTGCTGGGGAGCTCAGGGTCAAGGTTGGGAGCCCTGTGTGAGCAGTAGAGAGAACCTAGGGCCCCGGTCCTCACTCCATCTGTCTCACTGCGCAACCTTGAACAAGTTCCTTTACTTCACTCTCATTCTCAGAGGTTGTTCAGCTTCATCCTCATGCTCTGTGGTTCCATGATTTGCTTTGCACTGTGTGGTCGTTGTGCATTGATGAGGTATGCAGGGTATTTGCCCCCCCCACTAAATCACTGACTTTGAACTCACAAAAATGTTGGTAGATTTCCTTCTCTTTCCCTCATTTCAAGGCTAACGTTAGGCCAGTGGCTCTGAATCCATCCATAGTAGCAACTCTCATCTTTCAAATTTGTGGTGGCTTAATCTACTCAAACTACGTGCAAATAAAAAGCTGATGGGCCCAGAGTCAATACACAAATGCATGGGAACCTTGTGGTGCCTTCTAACTAACAATAACTTTGGTTCTTGGCTCTGCTCCAGAAAGGCCGGACCTGGAGCAGTGATCTACTACTGGACCTTGTTCATGTATCTTACTTATGGTGCTTTTGGAGGACAGAAATTTGATGAACTGTTGTTGAATGTGCTAGCCTCCGTTTTTACGCAAAATTCACCTAGGGGGCCTCCCTGATGGCACAAGGAGTAAAGATGCAACCTATGAAGCTATCCGAAGCCACTGCAGCACAAGTTTGATCCCTGGCCAGGGAGATACACACTTGGTGCAGCAGACTCTCCTGACTCGCCCACTGCTCCCCCCAGCAGTGTATTTCAGTCAGTCTGCCTGTTCTGTTCCCCACTCTGGTGAATCCTCTCACCCCCCAGAGCTCTGGCCTGTACCCCAGTTCTTGTATGCATAAATAAATAAATCTTTAAAAAAAACAAAAAGAATCCACCTAGGATGAAAATACACCTCATCCAAATTTATTTCTGAGCTAAGGTGAGGGATGCAAACTGGCCAGACCCGCGTGTTTGTTTGACAAAATGGTGCTCCTCCTCCTGCTCTCTATAAAATGTAGGGGCCCTCCCTTCCTCACGGCCTCCTTCTTCCTCTTACATGGAGCCCCACCCTATCACTCCCCGAAGGACAGGGATGAGACTCACATTAGACTTGGCTCCCTCCTGAGAGTGAGACTTGGAAGCCCCGGATATTTCCAGAAGCCACAGGAAGCATCCCAGGGAGGTGGATCTCAAAAGATATTTTCGTTGGCATAGATATTGAAATGGACAGAGCACTCCACAAGCTCTATTTCACTCAGCTCTCCAAGCCTGAGATAGTACTGCCCAAACAGGGCAGATTAACTGAGGCCAGGTACACTGAATTCTCTTCCAGGATGAATTTGGGCAGGGTTTTCCGCAGTGTAACCCACCACCTCAGCTGAAGGGGCAGCAGGGAAGCAGGGATGGCAAGAGTTGTCACTGGGGGCTTCTCTGGTGGCACAAGGGAATAAGACGCAACCTGTTAAGATGTAGCCACTGCAGCACGAGTTCGATCTCCGGCCAGGGAGGTGACCCACATGGCGCAGCAGACCTCTCCTGACTCGCCCGCTGCTCCCCTCAGCAATGTATTTCAGTCAGTCCTATTCAGTCAGTCACCCTGTCTCTGGTGAATCCTCTCACCGCCCCCACACCTCTGGCCTGTACCCCAGTTCTTGTATGCATAAATAATAAATCTTTAAAAAAAACGAATTTAGGTTTAAAAAAAAGTTGACACTGGGGTCACCTACCAAGGAAGAGACAGTTACCCCTGAGTAGAGAGGGGAAAGGAGTAGGCAGCAGGACAATCACAGGGTCTGAAGTGAGACCCGAGCTGCTTCTTAGAATAAGGTGTTTCTTGTGGATTTGGCTCATATCCTTGCCATCAGGTGTGCTGGGAAGAACCTGGGATTTGGGATTAGACATCAGAAGACTTGGGCTGGACCTTGAGCTTTTCTGGCCCTGTGGGAAATTAAACATTCTGAGTTCCCTTTCAAGTCTCTCATCTGCAAAAGGAGAAATGATAGTAACAGTACCAATCATGCACCAGCAGCAGCAACAAGACCTGTTCTCACCCACCGTAGAGGATAGATGTGAGGAGCAGGTAAGCCCAGCATGTGGAGACGCTCTTACAGCAGAAGTTACAGTGTTCTGGCAGGTTGGTGTTGTTTTCATTCATTCCATTAGCTGAAGGCCTACTATGTTCTGGGCACTGAAGATTCACTGAAGGAAATAACAGGTACCCAGGCCTCCCTGGTGGTGCAAGGGGTTAAGTCTCAGCACTATGAAGCTATTGGCTGCCACTGCAGCACAAGTTTGATCTCCTGCCAGGGAGCTGACCCACATGGTGCAGCAGACCTCTCCTGTCTCGCCCACTGCTCCCCTCAGCAGTGTATTTCAGTTGATCTGCCTATCTACTCCCCATTCTGGTGAATCCTCTCACACCCACACACACACCTATGGCCTACACTCCAGCTCTTGTATGCATAAATAAATAAATCTTTAAAAAATAATAAATAAAATCCCTGAAAAAAAAAAAAATCCCTCCCTGGCCCCCACTTGGGTTCTGCAAGCCTTGGATCAGCCTGGTTCACATCCTTCGGTGCCCATGCCTTTATCCTGGTAACTTTATCCTGGTAATTGTAGAAATCAATTGACTTCACTTACGTGAAGCATCCACATCTAACACCGAAGGAACAAACCCTCAGTAATCATTATCTCTTTCTCCAGAAAGGCTCTTTAATGTCACAGCTCTCCCTGAACACGGCGATTCACATTTTTGTGCCCTGCACATAGTCATGCTGCATCCCTTAGCTTGTTAGTGCAGATAAATGCACTGGCTCAGTCTCTGGTGTGTGTGCGTGTGTGCGTGTTCTTTGTACTTTCTCCAAATGCCACACACTCCACAGACTCCTGGAAGGGAGGGGTTCTCTGTGCTGTCCTCCCAGGTGGGCATGGGAGGGAAGGGCAGGCTGTCCCCTGTGGACTTCCCAAGTCAGTGAGAAATCCCTCACAGCCCTGGTTCTATCCATTTCCTTCCTGGCTCACTACTCCAGTGTGAAGTGCTCTGACAGCGTGGCAAGAAGTGTCAGGAAGTGCCTATGACACTTAAGAGAAGGAAGTCGCATTTAATGATCTGAGGACCCTTCATGATTCTGTTTGCCCAGACATTGCCAGTCGAGGGCTAAATCGGAGACCACAAAGGCCACGGACTGGCATTTTCCTGGCTCGAGGTTCCCCAGGCTCTGTATCCTGGAGCCCCAGCCAGTTGGCAGGGAGTGTGCCAGGTAAGCACACAGCTGTCCAGTCAGCCACCAACATCCGGGCCTCCCGCTGTTGGGTCCCAGCTGGCATCTTTGTGCGGGTTAGGAAAGGGGCTTCAGGCGCTGGGCAGGCCACGCCCACGCCCACGCCAGGGGCTGGCCCTTCCCTGCTGCCCCTAAACTCTCCTGTTAGTCGCGCTGTGGGTGCCTCCCCCTGTAGCCCTTGTCTCTGCCCTTGCTGGATCACCAGCCCTGGCTGCCTGGGCCCCAGATTCCTGTGCCCTCTCGGTGCCCAGCAGAGATGTTACTCTTTGTGGTTTCATTTTCTGTGAGACTCAAGCTCCCTCTGCACCAGAGCTGGGCTAAGCATAGCCTTGCAGACAGACACATGCTGGCCTCAGAATCTCCTCTCTGACTTGGCCCCTTGTTCTACAAACCAAGCAAAGCGCGTGATCCTCAGATTCCTTAGGATGAGTTCCCTTCCAGGAGGCTTCTGACTCCGGACAGTAAAAGCTCCAGCAGCTCCAAGTCGTGATGGAGACACTCTACACACAGAGTCACACTCAGAGGCTCAGGGGGTTCAAATTACCTTCCGTGCTGGGTGCAACTGTAGTGCCTCTGTTGTACCCCGTCAGTGACAGGCACTCAGGGGGCCACCCATTTTATTTTTATTTATTTATTTTATTTATTTTTTAAAGATTTATTTATTTATGTATACAAGAACTGAGGTGCAGGCCAGAGGTGCAAGGAATGAGAGGATTCACCAGAGACTGAGCGGGGAGCAGCATAGGTGTATCCACTGAAATATGCTGCTGAGAGGAGCAGCAAGGAGACAGGGGAGGTCTGCTGTGCCATGTGATTTTGAATACCTCTGCTTCTATCAAAAAAAAAAAAAAATGTAGGGCCTCCCTGGTGGCACAAGGGGTTAAAGTCTCAGCACTATGAAGCTATCACCAGTCACTGCAACATGAATTTGATCCCAGGCCAGGGAGCTACCCACATGGTGCAGCAGACCTCTCCTGTCTCGCCCGCTGCTCCCCTCAGCAGTCTACTTCAGTCAGTCTGCCTGTTCTGCTCCCCGCTCTGTCTCTGGTGAATCTTCTCTCCCCCCACCTCTGGTCTGTACACCAGCTTTTGTATGTATAAATGAATAAAATAAATCTTTTTTTAATAAGGTTACTGGGAGAAGAATTAGGCAATGGTTCAAACTTTTTTGGATAAGTTTTTTTTTTTTAAGATTTATTTTATTTATTCATACAGGAGCCTGGGGTATAGGCCAAAGGTATGGGGGGAGGGGTTAGAGGATTCACCAGAGACAGAGTGAGGAGCAGAACAGGCGGATTGACTTCTTGGATAAGTTTTCAATGAGTTCTGGATACCTACAAAGTATCTGCAAGTTTATTAAACTATTAAATTTGAAAAATGTCTCTATATTATCTCAACGTATCCTCAAATTATTCTCAGGAAGTCTTTCTAAATACTATGAAGGGCAGGGAGAATTATTGTTAATTGATCTTTTAATGGATGCTTACCATAAGCAATATATCATTCTGAGAAAAATTTATTAGGCAGCAATGTTGTATTTTTTATGTGCTATATGTACATTTTATGGTTCATTGGGGCCCTTTGTATAGTCAATATGATTGGTATATTTATACACATTTTAAAAAACATTTTTTTTTTTTTTTTTTTTTTAAATAGAGGCATGCTTTATTTATTTATTTGTTTGTTTGTTTGTTTTGTTTATACATGCACTGGGTACAGTCAGAAGCGCGGGAGGGTGAGAGAATTCACCAGAGCCAGAGCGGGGAGCAGAGCAGGCAGAAGGACCGAGGTACACTGCTGAGGGGAGCAGCGGGCGGCAGGAGAGGTCTGCGCGCCATGTGGGACCCTCCTCCGGTGGCCAGGGAGCAGCCGGGGATCGAACCGGCGCCGCAGAGGGCGCGGGCAGATTCGCAACCCAGCGCTCAACCGCTGCGCCACCGGGGAGGCCCTAAAAAACATTTTTGGAGCATTATTTTATTATTTTGATGATAAAGGTTTATAGGTCTTTGCTTTTATGGCATCTCAATAGTATCTGTGGTTTTTGATGCCAAATCCTTACTTCAGAATGTAGTAATCTCCAACTGCAGCATTATTTTTATGGTGAAAATATGATCTGTTTTAAAATGACATACTTTATGATGAGTTTCCAGAGAAACAAATTATAGAAAACCTCTTTTCTCTTCTCTCTTATCTCCCTCTCCCTGCCCAGCTCATCCCCAGGTGCAGGCTGAATTAAGTGAAATAAATGAGGCTCAAAGCAGCCCAAATGGGAGCTTTTTGTATTCAGGGTTCGTGTCTTCTGTTATAGCTACAGAGCGAGTTGTATTTTTCCAAGTTTGTCAACAAGTGGAAAGGAAAACGCTAATGGCTGTGGGCCTGCCCTCTCTGAGCCAGGGGCCCTGCGCGGTGTCTGCCGCCCACCACAGATCCTGCGCCCTGACTGTGCTGCCCGAGTGGGTGCATGTTAGTACAGCGTGTGGGTGTTAGTACAGTGCCCTGGGGGCAGGGGACGGACCATGCCTTAGAGGTTCATGAAGTCACGGGACCTCTAGTGCTAGGTCCAGAGCTTGTGGCTGTCTTTGGTCCATGTCTGGGCCACCTGGCTTACCTTCGCAGGTCTGCTGTTCTGTCCCCAGGGCCCCGGCAAGACTGCAGTGGTTTTACTCATTCTGCAGCCAGGAAGAAGGACATCGGGTTAAATCATATTCCTAAAGGGCATCCCCGGTGGCGCAGCGGTTGAGCGCTGGGTTGCGAAGCTGCCCGCGGCCTCTGCAGTGCCGGTTCAATTCCCGGCTGCTCCCCAGCCACCAGAGGAGGGTCCCACATGGTGCGCAGACCTCTCCTGCCGCCCGCTGCTCCCCTCAGCAGTGTACTTCGGTCCTTCTGCCTGCTCTGCTCCCCGCTCTGGCTCTGGTGAATCCTCTCACCCTCCCGCGCTTCTGACTGTACCCAGTGCATGTATAAACAAACAAACAAATAAATAAATAAACATGCCTCTATAAAAAAAAAAATCATATTCCCATAGACCTAAGGCCTCCTAATGGAGGGTGTCCCCAAGAGCAGAAGTCATAATGAGATTGGATCACCCTGGGGTTGTGACTCAAGCAACTGGGAGAGTAAGAACACTAACAAGTACCAACCGACTCAGGCAGTTTGGAAGACCCCTGGGAATATGAAGGGGAAGTTGGGGAACAGTAGTGGTGACCCAGGGGGAGGTACATCAATTCCAGTTTTTGTAGATGGAACAAGTCATCCAGTGAAAGATTCTTGCAAGTAAATGAAAGTTCTTGTGTGTATTTAATGCAGGGCAGAGGCTGCAGGTCTTGTAATATTAGAGAGTGAAGTTTCAGTAACTGAAATCTGCAAGGCGGAATCAGTATTTATTGGAGCTGGGTGGCTTCTTCGGGGATACAGGCAAGCATGAGTTTTTTTTTTAGATTTATTTATTTATGTGTACAAGAACTGCAGTGTAAGCCAGAGATGTGGGGGGTGAGGGGATTCACCAGAGAGGGTGGGGAGCAGAAGAGGCAGATTTACTGAAATACACTGCTGAGGGGAGCAGCGGGCAAGACAGGAGAGGTCTGCCACACCATGTGGGTTGCTCCCTGGCAGGCCAGAATCTAACGGGAGCTGTAATGGGGCTGGCAGTAGCCGACAGCGCTGTCTTTAACCTCTGCACCACCAGGAGGCCCAGAGAAGCATGGGTTTTAAGTAGTGGAGGGTCTAGGTGGGTGACCAGATTCTTCCTGAATTGAGGAAACACTAGTAATCAGCTTCATCATCGCTGTAGGTTCTCAAATGCTTCTCGGCAGCTATTTCATCTTAATCATGACTATGAAGCACAGCAGGCAAAATTATAGTACAGTGACTATCACTGCTCATTCATGCATTTGTTCACTGTCTGAATATTGTGTTTTCTGAGTCAGGCAGCAGGGTTCGAATCTGACCCCACTCCTTAGTCCAGTTACTTCATTTCCATCAACACCTCAGTTTCATTATCAACAATGAGATTAAAAGCAGCATGACATTGTTGAAAAGACTGACATGATGCATGAAAATATCTAGCTCAGAGCTAGCACCACGGTAAGACAGGCCAGACATCACTCACCTAGCTATTATCAAATGCCAACTCTCGCACCACACTACACGGGGAACGGACACGAATAAATAAAGTGAGATTCTTGCCCTCAAAGAAAGAGCTCGGGATCTGTGTAGATAACTAACAAAAAAACAGGCAGAGAATCAAGGCACTAAGCAGAAGCAAGGGGAACTCAGTGGAGGAAGCGATTATGATCTCAGGGAGGCTGAAACCTGAGCCTTCAAAACACTGTTAACTGGGGGCCTCCCTGGTGGTGCAAGGGATTAAGCACTGCACTAGGAAGCAATCCACAGCCTCTGCAGGACAAGTTCGATCCCGGACTGGCCAGGGAGAAACCCACGTGGTGCAGCAGACCTCTCCTGCCTTGCCCGCTGCTCCCCTCAGCAGTGTACTTCAGTCAGTCTGCCTGTTCTGTTCCCCGCTCTGTCTCTGGTGAATCCTCTCACCCCCCCAAAACACACCTCTGGCCTGTACCCCAGCTCTGGTATGCATAAATAAATAAATCTTTAAAACAAAACAAAACAAAACAACACTGACAAATGGAAAGTAGATTAACTCCAGGCACAAGGAGACACAAAAGCAAAGACTTGAGGGTGACAGTGGATGTTCCAGGTGAATCTAGAGGACCTCTGCCCTCTGTGGGGGAAGGTGGAAAGCTTAGTTGGGGTCAGAATTTGGAGAGCTTGAGAGCCACATTCAGGAGTTCGGCAACGGGAAGGCACAGAGTTTGAGCAGCGGAGGGACAGGATCACATCTGTTTCTGCTGTGGAAGGAAGGCAGGAGGAGAGGGGAGGATTAGTGAGCACAAGATGCAGAGAGGGCACTGCTAAAGGTACAAAGGAGAACCACATGCTCCCTTTCTTCAAGGGGCTTGGAGCGCCCCAGGGGAACTGGGCACAGCCATGTAAGAGAGCTCCTCTCCCTTCAGGTGATGTCTGGGAAGTAGGTTTTCATTCCCTCGTCTGCAAATGGGCTAGTGATAATAATTCACCTCCCAGACTGCATGAGGATTAAATCATTTTAGGAAAGTAAAGTATTAGCACGTGGCCAGAACATAGCCCAGGCTCCATGTAATACTACTCCAGGCTGTGCTCTGCCCAGGTCAACCTGAGCATGGAAGAATTTAATTGCACACTGTTTTTATTATACCAGGCAGAGGAACGGAGGGATGGTCAGGGAGCATGTGAGAGAGGAGGCCGGAAAGCCAGTTGGGTTCGGCATATATGAATAATGAAGACTAAGCCATAGTCAGTGGAAGCCTTGGGCTTCTTTCATTTCCATTTAATTAGGAATTGACTCATCTCTCCCTCCCACCACATCCATCCAGGGCAAATCTTCTTTACTTCATTCCGAGGGACCTGTGGCTTTTTGAGTTGGGAGATGAACATGGATGCATGAAGGTGGATTATATTGTCAGGGAGGCAATGGGCTATGTTAAACCAGTAACTGGAGTTCTAGACTGTTTCAGGAACCGGTGCTGACTATAAGCCATGGGAGCAAGAACAAGTTCCCTCAACTTACCAATACTCAACTTTCTCCCCATGGTATGAGCTGGGGGCCAGTGACCTCTAGCTTCCACGGAGCCCCAGAGTGCTCTGAATCTGAGGAGTGTGGGAATCCACGGTTGAATGCCAGCCCTTGTCCTAAGGGCCCCCAGACAAGCAGTTCCCTTGCATTTGAGAGGGAGGGACAACCTGAGTGTGCAGCCCACAGCCATGGCCCATGATGGGTGCAGTGGCCATGGAAGAACCTCTCCACCTGCTGCTCTGGGGCCCGACCTGACCCTCCCACCCAGAATGCTGGGCTTCCCGGAGGGAAAATGCCTGCAAGAGCAACAAAAGGAAAGAGCATGAAGTAATTAATTTCCCTGTTGCCATGGCTCTTCAGGGGAGTGAGAGCACCAGGAAAGATGTGGGCATTGGAGCAGAATATTACCTCCCGTTTACTGAGCATGACTAGGCATCATGGCCCTCATATTTTCAGTGAGTCTGCAAGATTCATGTTATTATTTGTTTTACAGAGAGGGAGACTCCAGCTGAGACGATGCAACTCAGATGAGTTAAGTAGAAGCTCAAGGTCACACAGCTACTAAATCTCAGAGCAAGAATTCAAATTCTAGCTGATGCACTCCAATACCCCTCCCTGGCTGCTGTAATAGACAGAGGCTCAAACCCAAACTTAAGCCATGAAATTTCTTTCACCAGAGATTAGTTCTAGCTCTGCTTCACCTCCCCTGTCCTACAACATTTCCCTTCCAACTGGCTTCTTCCTCTCAGGCCACCATCTTGGATACTTCTCCAGTTTTAAAACAAACAAATTCATAGAAAACTTCCCCTCGACCCCGGTGTTGTAGGCCTGCGGTAGATATCATTGACTAATCCTGCATGCATGCATCACCTTGGAGAGCGATGCCCAACTTGAACCCCGGCTGATACTCATACTCAAACAAGCAGTCAGAAATAAGGCCTCGCCTTGGCGAGAAAAGCCAACAACCTCTATCTATTCAACTTTGTGTGTGGACTACCTTCTTGGAGGCAGGCAACACCCTACTGGGTGCCGGATTCCAATATGAATGAAACACCACTCTGGGCCCTAAGGAACTCAGAGGTAAGAGTTCTGAAACCAATGTAAGAGCATCCTTGGCACTTTATAAACAGAAGCTGAGGCCTCCGGATGGATAAATCTGTGCCTTTATCTCTTAGTGAGTGTTGTGGTAGCTGGAGGCTCCATCCCTTTCCTGGATGCAAAAGCTGTGACTGAGGGTTAGACTGAAGATAAGGGGTGGGGGTGCGGGGTGGATTTAATCAAACCTGCACTTAAGGATGGGATCAGCCATATCTCCAAGTTGTAGATGGGGTGAAGAATCACGAACCTTGACTGACCAACAAGGACAATAGAAACAACTATTTGAAACCTTGTGCCACAGGTGCTGGCATAATATCACCTGGTTGCCGTTTGAGTTTGCATCTCTATTCGTATGTGTATTGTGACCTATTCTGTGATGTGCTGCTCTGAGTGGTCTGAGAAAGTAGGAAATGAATAAGAAAGACCCCATGTCAAGAAGTATAAGTCTTCCAAGGGAACCAACACTTTGATTTAATAAATTCGAGAATTGGGGAAAAGCATCTGTAAAGTGATTTGAGTTTTAATTTGAAGTTCAGGTGTTCTGGGCCGGCCAGCTTGCTATTGGGAGCAGGGTTAGCAGGGTGCTACATAGGGTCAAGGTCACAAGCCTATCACCTGGGGACAGCTCTTCTCACTGACCAAGTGGCCTCATTCCCAAAAGCCCATTGTGCTAAAGGGTGGGGGTGGGGTTAGGGTGGCTGTTGGACACTGGGGTGGGTCCGGTGCAATTGATTCTGCTGAGTCTTTTGCTGTAGTCTGAGTTCGCTACAAAGAGCAGCCCATTTCCTAAGCCCGGATGTCTGTTCTCATTTTAATTTTGCATGATCTGCTAGAGGGACTAATCGTAAATCATGTGAATTTAAATTAACCCAAGCTTTGACATATCCACTCTACCTTTACTAAGTTAACAAGTGCCTTTCCAGATTTTTAGAGAAATCCAATCATTAAGTGCAAAAAATGCTGTTTGAATGAGCACACAATACACAATTTCTTAAATCTTTTTTTAAAGAGTATTGCTTGATTTCAGACAGAAACAAGCCATTTGTTGACTCAGATATTAGGGGAACAGTACTCAAAAACATCAAAGACAGTCGCACACATATCCCACAGTATTTACAGGGAACACCCTCTGTCTTTCCCATATGTGGCTGGAAAACAAGGCCAGAACGATTCTGCAGAAACTTCCTGATGAAAACAGCCCAATCAGCTTTTCCCAAGCTTGAGTCCGGCTGCCACGGACCCCCTGCCAGGCACCAGCAACTCCATCACTGCTCCGGAGATGCCTTGCAGGATGCACTGGGCCTGCAGGCAGCCAACTGCCAAGGCCCAAGGACCCCACCTCCCTGGCCTGGGCTGGGCTGGGTCGAGGGGACACCCCACTGCCTTCACAGACCTGCCTAGCAGAAAGACTCTAGATCCAGGAATTGCTGAGCTTACTCCACACCGTCAGGATCCCCACCCCACCCCATTCCAGGGTTAATAACCGCCCCTTGGGTCAGCTCCTCTCTAACCCTTACCCCTCCCCACCCCCAGCAGCCACCGCTGACGTGCCTCCTCTGCTGGGAGCTCCAAGATTTGCATCCCCCACCTAAGCAGCTTTTGAAAAAAGAAAAAGGAAAGAGAAAAAGAAAAAGAAAAAGGGAAAAGAAAAGAGAGGAGAGGGTGCGACTTTGTTTTTTCACCAGGTTATCTAGGTCTATGGAGTTCAACGCCCCCCACTCCCATCCCAAGTCTGCAGAACCTCTCTCCCCACCACTTCCAGCGCTGCCACTTCTTTCACGGAGCCTTTCTACGCCCTGGCCTTGGGTTAAGTGTTCTTCCTTATTATGCTAGTGAGGACTCCAGCAGCTCACAGCAGGTGTTACTGCCCTTTTTTACAGATGCAAAGAGCTAAGTTCAGAAAGTACCTTGCCCACGGTCTCGTATAGCTAATAGGTAGGATTTGGGGACTAACTTGATTTTTTAAATATATATTTAGAGCTTGAGTTGTTTCTTTTTTTTTTAATTTTTATTTATTTATACATGGGGTACAGGCCAGAGGCGCGGGAGGTGAGAGGATCCACCAGAGACAGAGTGGGGAACGGAACAGGCAGACTGACTGAAATGCACTGCTGAGGGGCGCAGCAGGCGAGGCAGGAGGGAACGGAACCGCCCTGCCATGTGGGGATCTCCCTGGCCGGCCCGGAATGGAACCAGCGCTGCAGAGGCTGCGGGCAGCTTCGCAACCCAGCGCTCAACCGCTGCGCCACCGGGGAGGCCCCTAAGTTGATCTTTATGGCTGTTGTTTACACAGCAAGAATAAGAATGACACCTAATACTTACTGAGCAATTACTATTTACCAGGCTCTGTGCAAAGTATTTCTCCAAAATACTCTCAGAGGCAGGTCTGCCACTGACCAAGGATTTGATCTCGAGAGCACGTTCCTTAACTTCTTTTTGACTCAATTTCCTGCCTGCAAATGAGGCTTTAAAAACTGAGTGTTGTGAGAGTAAATGAATTAACATATGTAAAACCTTAGAACACAGACAGGCACATACTCATCCCTCCAAAATGTGTCTTTGTAGTTTTAGCATCACCCCCATTCACAGGTGAGGGACCTCGGTTTGGAGAAGTTAGGCAGCTGATCGATCCACATGGCCCGGCGCGCATCCTGCAGCACGAACCTGCTCAGAAGGCGCTTGGGGTGAGCCCCCCACCCCCACAAGGGAGCTGCACCTTGCAGGTGGGAGACGTGCTTCTCGGACGTCGCAGCAAAACGCTCCGCCATCGGAGGCCTCGACGGGTCCCCAGCGGACACCCCAAGCGCAGGGGGCCGCCTCGCTCCAAGTGTGGGCTGTGGCGGGGGTCCTGCTCGGCCCCCTCGGCTGCAGTGCAGGCAGCACCTGTGCGCCAGGGCCGGCCGCCCCGCGGGGCGGGAGCAGTCAGTCGCGGGGAGCCTCTGGAGCCGCACCCCCCGGCACACACAGTCACCCCCTCCCGCCGGGGGCCGCGCCCCCGGAGCCCGCCGCGGGGCCCTGGCTCCCCCGCCCGCTCCAGGGCGGAGTTTCCTCCTCGGCTCATTGTTCGCGGCCCAGCGCCCGCCCCGCCGCCCCGCCCGGCCCCGCCGCCGGCGCGCTCCTGGGGGAGGGGGCGGGGGCCGGCGCGGACGGGACGGGAGTAGCCGCAGCCGCTCAGACGCGCCCGCGCCGCCGCCGCCCGCTGCGCCCCGGCCCGCTGCGCCGCCGCCGCCTCGAGCAGGACCCGCAGCGCGGCTCGGCCCGCGGGTCCCCGCCAGGCCTCCCGGAGCGCCCCGCGCGCCCCCGCCCGGCGCTCGGACCGTCCCCAGCGCGCAGCCACCTGCTCCGGGCCGGGAGGCCGGGCACGATGCGCTCCGCGCTGGCGCGCTCGGCGCTGCTGCTGCTGCTGCTGCTGCTGGCGCCGCCGTCGCGGTCCCAGGAGAATGGTGAGTGGTCCCCGCGCTGCGCCGGACCCCAGCAACCCGGTGCCCCCGGCCGGGCGGGGCCGCGAGAAAGCCCGCCGCGCCGCGTGGCGGGACCCGAGTGCCCCCGCGCCCCGCGCACCTCTCGCCCGCAGCGCGCCGGGCCCTGACCTTGCGCCGTCCGCACCCCTTCCACAGCCGAGGCCGCCGCAGGTGCGGGGCGCCGGGCGCCGAGCCCGGGCTCCTGCAGGGGGGAGTGGGCGGTGATGGCCCGGGGCAGACCGGGGCTCGCGGCGCTGCGTGGATTTGCGGCCAAAGACTCGGCGCACCGGGAGGTTTTCGCGGGACCCTTAGGGTCTGATCGCGTCTTTTCTCCGGTTAGGAGGGGATGCGCGGCGGTCGGGTGGCGTGGTGGGTTCCAGGCAAAGCCCGCTGGAGGCTCGAGAGGCAGACCCCGGAGCAAGGGGCGAACCCCCAGTTACGGCCCACGCGGGTGAGGTGGTAGCAGCCCGCAGAGAGGGGCTCCCAGCCAGTGTGTGCGGCCTCAGCCACCTGAGTCCTTGGTGGGACAGGGGTGTGTGTGTGTGGGGGGGGGTGGGCAGAGTAGTGGACTTCCATCCTCAGAGTCCCCTGGCTGAGTGGGTTCCTGGCTCCATGTCCCCAGAGGAATAGATCTCATTGCCTGGGCAGGATGAGAGGCCCCGGCTGACTCCTTTGTATAAACAAGAACTTCACTCTCATGAAGCCGATGCGGCACATCTTAGGAACACTCCTCACATTCCCCCTAAAGGATAAGTGTTATCCTTTTGGGGGGCACAGGAGGATGCTGCAAACCCAATCATAGCAGGTGTCCCAGAGCCCCAGGAACAGCTGGAGTCTCAGCCCCGGAGAGGTGCACTTCTTTCTCAATCACCTGAGCACGTGTCTGCAGAGAGAAAGTGTGGGGGTGGTACTCCCATCTTGGGCCAGGAGGACTTGGGGTCTAGCCACACAGGTCAGGGACCCTGCTGCTGGCAAGAGCTGGCATTAGGGACTAAACTCTTAGGAGTGTGGTGTGGAATGGCAGTGTAGTCTTGCTTCTGTAGCAGGGGACATTTGGGGGTGGAAGGGCCTGGCGCTGGGAGAGGCCGCCAGCTTGGGCATCCTCTGCTGGGCTGCCCTGGGTCCCACCAGCCTGAGCTGAAAGAGAGGGCACTCCCCATGCGTGGAGGGGCTGTACCCCAGGAGGAGAGGCGCAGTATGGAAAGGTCAGCGGGAACAGCTCTGAGGATGGCGGCCGCCTGGGATTTACACAACCTGTAGGGCTGGGATAATGCTGGAGTGTGGTCGCTGTGCTCAGCCCTTCTCCCAGGGCCAGGGGCTGGGATGTCAGTGCCAGCCTTGACATGCACCTTGGTTTTTGGGGGAGGGAGAGGGGAGAAGCATGTCTGCACCACCCAGAAGGAGACCGTGGGCTGTGTCAGGAGGGATGGCTAGCGCCCAGTGCTTCTGAGCATGAAGAGGCTGAGCTTGGAGTGCAGGGTGGAGGCTGCAGGGGTGATTATTACCCTGCTGTTGTGCCCTTTGGAGAGGCAACTGCTGCCTCCCATGGGGAACTCTGTAAACCCAGCTCATCACTGGCTTCAAGGCTGGCACCGTCTCATCCAGAAAACCCTTCTCAAGCCTAGCACAGGACCTGGCACCTGGTGGGAGCTTAATAAGTCATAAACAAGTTGGGCACCAGGTCCTAAGTACCGGATCCCTAGAACGTTATTCTTACAGTAGGCAGTGATACTGGGTGGTCTTTGAAAAGCATAATGTGGCAAGGAGGTATTCTTACCATTATTATTATTTGCATACATTGAGGCCTGAAAAGGCTGAGGGGTGAAGACTTGATTTAGTGACTCTAGTGGATTTTACGCCCTCCTCTAAGACTCAGAAAGGAGGGCCTTCCTGGTGGTGTAAAGGGCTAAGTCTCAGACTGTGAAGCTATTGGCAGCCACTGCTGCATGGGTTCAATCCCCCGCCAGGGAACTGAGCCACATGGCAGCCACATGGCACGGCAGACCTCTCCTATCTCGCCCGCTGCTCCCCTCAACAGTGTGTTTCAGTCAGTCCGCTTGTTCTGCTCCCCACTCTGTCTCTGGTGGATCCTCTTACCCCCTGTACCTCTGGCCTACACCCCAGCTCATATATACATAAATAAATAAAATAAATCTTAAAAAAAAAGTCAGAAAGGAGCACTCCATTTCTACTCTTCTGAAGGTGTGGTTGCCGGGGCGGAAGTCATCAGGGTGGGTATAGCTCCAAAAACTGGAATGCTACGATTCCATTTTAAATGACACGAGTTTACACGCGAGGCTCCTTAACAAAGGAACTTCCCCCAACAGGGCCCTGCGACTTACCACCCTTACAGTGATCCTGCAGCCACAGCATAAACGACATTAAACCAAGCGGTCGAAGAGCCATCAAATTACTTCTCAGTGTTTGGGCTTGACATTCATTTGATTGAAGCACTTGGCAGGTGGTACCTTGGAGCCTCAGTTTCCTTACCTGTAAGATAGAATGAAAGAGCAGAAGGGACATGTGGTTTCCCGGTCACATCTGAGATTCTGTTCCCTCGGCTGCTGAAAGGAGTGGCTGACTTGTCCTGTCCATCTAATCGAGTCCCTGGATGGGGTGAACCCTGGGTGAGGGAGAGGTAGCTTGCCATGGTGGAAGACATTAAGAGGTTGGGGCAGACCGACCCACGGACTAGGGACTAGAGGCAAGAGAGTGATGCGCTTGGAGCTTCTATTGCCTGGTCTGTACATGATAACCTCCACCTTGCAGGGTCTCTGAAGATGAGGGATTCACTTATGTAATGAGCTTGGCCATGGGCCCAGCGCATGGTCGGAGCTCAGTAACTCCGTAACTCCTAGCTGCTATGATCCAGAAAGCACAGGTACTGAGCACTGGATGGGTGGAAGGCGCCCCAAGCATTAGAATCCTTCCAGTGCTTGTGGGTGTTCATTGATATGTAGCAATAAAAACTCAGACTTTATTGTTGGGCATGTGTGAAGAAAAAAAAAGCGATACAATTTGAGAAGGGGTACTGGGCAAAGGTGTTTTTTTTTTTTAAGATTTGTTTATTTATGCATACAAGAGCTGGGGTACAGGCCAGAGATGCGGGGGGGGTGAGAGGATCCACCAGAGAAAGAATGGGGAACAGAACAGGCAGACTGACTGAAACACACTGCTGAGGGGAGCAGCGGGCGAGGCAGGAGAGGTCTGTTGCGCCATGTGGGTAGCTCCCTGGGCAGCTGGGGAATCGAACTCTTGCTGCAGAGGCTGCAGAGGCTGCGGACAGCTTCATAGATTGGGTCTTAACCCCTGTGTCACCAGGGAGGCCCTGGGCAAAGGTTTTTGACGAAAGGGTTTGGGATTTAAATAAGGATAAGCGTGTGTGGGAACCACTTCCTACGGTGACTCCGGTTGAGTGAATTATGGGGTGTAGGGGAGAGAGAGTAGAGGCCAGGGGTGCTAACGGGGATTCTTGAGATGGGGTCCATGAGCTGCAGGGAGGCTATGGGGAGGCTTTCTCAGCTGATAGAAAGTTCCGTGGGTGGTGGTGGACAGGGGGCTGCCGTGCTCCCAGCTTGGCACTGCTGGCTCATGCTGTGGGGCAGGAGTGAGCCTGATGCTGTGGGGTTGGGAGGAAGCCCCAGAGGAGGGGTCAGGGTCAGGCTGGGAAGGGATGAGACACTCGGGGCGGGGGGGTCACAAAGGCACCAGGTATCTGCTTGGCCAGAGCTGTGGGATGTGGTCATGCAGGAAGGGGCAGGAGTTGGGCGCTAGGCCTGTCAAGAGGGTCCTCAGGACCCCCGCGGGCTGAAAGAAGGCCAGGCACAGAGGTAGCGGGGAGAGGCAGGCAGCAGGGAGTCTGCCTTTTCCTCAGGACTCCATGTTTGAAGGGCACAGAAGGGCTTCTGCTGGGTGGGGTTGCTGCCTCAGTCCTTCAGAAACAGAAAGGGGACTACACCTACCTTGAATTCCCCTGGGTGGGGTCAGCTGGAGAGTTAACTCCCATACGCCTTGTGTCTCTGCTGAGAAGCCTTGCCTGGCTTCTAGATAGAACCTAGTTATATTCCGTGGTCTATTGAAGTGTCTCTTCCCCCACCATGTATGAACCCCCACAAGTCCATGGGTAGCCAACACCTTATTCATCCCTGCTTCCAGGGCCCAGTTCAGCAGCGGGCACTGAGTAGTCACCCTGGAAATTTTATCTGGGGTCAGGACCGCAGGCTAGCTGGCATCCTAGGCAGTGAGGCTGGCAAGCAGGCTTTGTGCAGTTAGCCCAGGCTGGCGGGAGCAACTGCCGAAGGCCTGGGTTTCAGGCCTTGGAACCCCAGGCTGGATGGTGGCTGCTATGAGGACAGCTTAGCACTTGGCTGGAGGTCCTCCACTCCCCAGGGAAGTCTCCCCAGCACAGTGCACTTCTTGGGGTGGGGGTGTGTTGAGATTTTGATGGCTTCTACCCGGGGAAATTCAGCTTCCTCACACCCCTCATGGCAGAGCCCCCGAGGGCCCCCTGCAGGTCTGCTGAATGCAAACCCGCAAGCCAAAATGGAAGGTTCTCCAATAACTAGAGAAAGAAAATGACCTTCCTTTGCCCACATCCTGCCCCCGAGTCTGAGCCTGGGCACACCTGGAGACTTCGTCAGACAGAGAGGCCCGGAACTTTTTCTCGGCTCTGGGTATGAGGCGGGGCGGGGCTGGGCTGGTGGGGTTTTCCGTTCTCAGGAGCCCGACGAGGTTGCTCGGTCACTCCTTGTCAGGTGAGCCGTCCACTCTGTGGCCATTAAAATCAACAAGCAACTATAAAGCAGAGACACACTGGGGGTGGGGGGGGAAGGGGAGAGGAAGGACTAGGGTCAAAATAAGGAGGGGTGCAGTTGTATGGGGAATATAACCAAAATGATAATGCATACATTGTGCAAAACTGAAAAGTGATGTAAGAATTATATAAAATAAAATATTAATTAAAAAAATAAAGAAAGGAAAAGCTTTCTCTTACCAAAAAAAAAAAAAAAAAAACAAAAACCAAGAGGATGCAATGAGAAGGCAGATCTGGGATTGTGACTCCTCGGGCTGCACAAGCTAAGCCATCAAGGGAATCTGCACAAAAGAGCAGCACTAGGAGCTTCTCCGCGGTTATGACAGCATTTACCAGAAGATTTCTTCAAGTGCACTGGTCAGAATAGAATTCATTTCATTTGGTAAAGTGTCCTTTCTACACCACTTCTAAATAACTCAGAAAATCATAGGTTCTCCGTTTGTTTTGAGTGAAGCAACGCCACATGATGATGTTCCATGTTTCAGGCGTGCATCATGGACATCAACATGCGCACGGACTGTTAAGTCACCACTACACGTTCCCTCCTAGCCCCCATACCTTGTCACAATGATCTTCTTTCATTTATCTGCCCTCCTTCCCCCTTCCCTTGTAACTATTACTTCGTCTTATAATCTCAAAGCTTATTTTTATTTTATTTTAGTTTTGTTTGTTTTCTTCATATACCTCATGTGAGTGAAGTCACGCAGTGTTTGTCTTGCTCTGGCTTCTCACTATGCAGAATACCCTGGCGCTCCACCCATGTTGTTGTAGATGGCAGGATTTCATCTTTTTTTTATTTATTTATGCATACAAGAACAGAGGCACAGGCCAGAGGTGCAAGCGTTGAGAGGATCCACCAGAGACAGAATGGGGAACAGAACAGGCAGACTGACTGAAATACACTGCTGAGGGGAGCAGCAGGCAAGACAGGAGAGGTCTGCTGCGCCATGTGGGTAGCTCCCTGGCTGGCGGGGGTTTTGAACTTGTGCTGCAGAGGCTGCGGATAGCTTCATAGATTGCGTCTTAACCCCTTGCACCACCCGGGAGGCCCTCATCATTTTTATAGCTGTACTCATTGTATATCTATACCACGTCTTTTTTTTTTTTTTAATAGAGGCATGTTTTATTTATTTATTTGTTTGTTTGTTTGTTTGTTTTGTTTATACATGCACTGGGTACGGTCAGAAGCGCGGGAGGGTGAGAGAATCCACCAGAGCCAGAGCGGGGAGCAGAGCAGGCGGAAGGACCGAAGTACACTGCTGAGGGGAGCAGCGGGCGGCAGGAGAGGTCTGCGCGCCATGCGGGACCCTCCTCCAGTGGCTGGGGAGCAGCCGGGGATCGAACCGGCGCCGCAGAGGCCGCGGGCAGCCTCGCAACCCAGCGCTCAACTGCTGTGCCACCGGGGAGGCCCTATACCACGTCTTCTTGATCCAGTCATTTGCCGATGGGCACTTAGGTTGTTTCCAGCCCTTGGTTTTCTATTGTACATAGTGCTGCCATAAACATAGACTGCATTATCTAAGTGTGTTGGTATTTATTGGATAAATAGCCGAAGTAGGAAATAATTGGATCACATGGCATTTGCATTTTTAATTTTTGGAGGAATCTCCACAGTGGCTTCCATATGAGTACACCGATTTACCTTCTTACCAACAGTACCTAAGAGTGCCTTTCTCTCCATATCCTCTCCAACACTTGTTTCTTGTCTTTCGGATAACAGCCAATTCCCACAGGTGTGAGGTGATAGCGCATTGTTGATTTGATTTGCATATCTCTGATAGAAAGAGCTGGTGAACATGTTTTCGTGTGCCTGTTGGCCATCTGTATGCCTTCCTTGAAGAAGTGTCTGTTCAGCTTCTCTGCCCATTTTTTAATTGGGTTGTTGGATTTTTTTATTGTTGGACTTTATGAGTTCATTGTGTATTTTGGTATTAACTCCTTGTTGGGGGAGCATTGTCTCCCATTCAGTTTGATTTTTTTAAAAGATTTAGTTATTTATGCATACAAGAGCTGGGGTACAGGCCAGAGATGCGGGGGGTGAGAGGATCCACCAGAGAGAGAGAGCAGGGAACAGAACAGGCAGACTGACTGAAACACACTGCTGAGGGGAGCAGCGGGCGAGTCAGGAGAGGTCTGCTGCACCATGTGGGTTACTCCTTGGCCGGCCGGGGGATAGAACTCCCGCTGCAGAGGCTGCGGACAGCTTCATAGTGCGATACTTAACCCCTTGGCACCACCAGGGAGGCCCCCGTTCAGTTTTGATGTATGGTTCTTTCACTGTGCAGAAGTTTTTTTAGTTTGATATCATCATAGAATACAGAATTCCAGAATTGGGGAAGCTTCTGGAAATGAGATGTTTTACACCATTTTTCAAATAAGGAGGTTCAGACGTGGGAGTGGGCTCACTTGCCCAAGTTGGTAGTGACTCTGCATGGCAGCATGGTGGGGGAGAACCCCAACAGACCACAGAAACAGAGAACGGAGCGGGGCTGGTTGGGAGAAGCAGGTGCACTCATACAGATTCTCTCAGGCATTGGAGAGACTCCCCAGAACCCTTTCCAGAAAGGCTTTCATCTTTCAGGATGGCAACATCTCTGTGCAGTGCCCAACTGTCTCCCCACCCCTCCACCATTAGAGGAAGCCGAGGCTTGGCATCACTTTGTTACCCAAGAGTCCGACGCTGCGGCTCCCCAGGTGCTGGGTCCCCCGCTGGCCACTACGCACAGTGACTGTGTATGTCCGTCTCCCGTTGTCTGGGAGCCCCTGCATGTGCACAGCATCCAGCCAGGACCTAAACAAATAGGTAGTGAGAAATGCCTGTTTAGATCCCCAATGCAGCCATCAACTGCAGATTGGGGAGTGACCCCACACCACAAGCCCCCCTCACCCCAAGCTCCTGTATCAGCTCTGAGCCTTGGCCCTACCCTGGACCACCGTAGCCCCAGCAAGCACAGACCACCAGCTTTGCTTCGCTTCCCAGCTACCCATCCTCCCTCTGTCCCCACCCCTTCCCCGACACACACCACCACCCTCTCTTCCTTTGTAGCCTTATCCCCCTCGGGTCAGCCACCTCGAACTTCCCTAGGGCCAGGGCTCAGGGTGGCACCCCGTCCGCCAATTGTCGTGGCCGGAAGGCTGTGTGCCTCAGCCCAGGGGGAAGAGAATTCTGAGGAGTGGCTGGCCGAAACTTGCCATGCAGCCCTGAATTGGGGTGCAGGGGGCCTTCCCAGAGCCAGGCTCCTGGAGATGCATGGCCTGCCTGACCTCTGACTTCCAGCGCCCTGACCCAGGTCAGCATAGAAAGGCCAGTGGTGAGACCAGGTCGGATCAGGAAGAGAGCCTGTGTGGGCCTCACATGCCTTCTTCCCTGCAATTCACAGAGCTCTGTGTCAAGACAAGGCCCCCCCATCCTGTCCAGTCTGACTGCGGGCTGCCCTTCTTTCAGTGTGCTCTCTGGAGGACCAGAGCCTCCAGCCAGGGTAGTACCAGGAGGACTTTGGACAGCCTCTATCTCTCAGGACGTTCCAGAGAGGGAAACTGAGGCCTAGGCACCAAGGACTCTCAGTAGATCACTTGAGCAGCTTTTCTCTCAAATACCCACACTTCCATTTCTGACCCTTCTCTGCTGTAAATGCCACCTTCTCAGAAAGGCCTTCCCGGGTCCCCTGTATAAAGCACCCTGCTCTCATACACTCATGTACTCATTTATCTCTTTGCTTGCCCCTGTTTTGACTTTAAATTTCCTGTTGTTCATACATGTGGACATAGCACCTAGAACGGTACCTGGCGTATAATACATGTTCAATAAATATTTGTTGACTCCGAGTGAGTTGAGTGAGTGAGTGACTTAGTGGCAGAACAGGTTTATAATCCAATGTCTTCCCTGCCGACCCTGAGCCCTCAAACTACAAAGTTTCTAATCTGGTTTCAGAAGAAGAGAGACAGGTGACAGGTGGGACTGGCCCTGGGTCTTGGGGAATCAGACATATGGGCCGGATAAGGAACAGGGACTCCCAGAAAAAAGAGCTGAGGGAGTACAGGGGCCTCCTGTCTGCTTCTGTGTCTCCTCCACCAAGGATCTTCTTCAGCTGAAGAGTCAGATCCTGTTTGTTAGAAGTTGATTTGGCTGCACATAATGGTTAAAATAGCAGGCCAAATGAGACAGAAGTTATATCTCTCATATGGTTGTTCAGAGGATTAGTCCAGTGACAACAAGCGTCTTTGCTCATGGTCCACCTGTCAGGAAGATCAAGAAGGCTGCAGCTCTTCTTTTGAAGGTAGCTGCCAGAAACCACACACAAAACTTCCAGTTACTTTTTGTCAAAGGAACATAGTACTGTGGCCACATCTAGCTGCAAGGGAGGCGGGGAAGGGTCATTTTTGTTTCAGCCACCCATGTGCCCAACCACAATTCAGTGGTTTTGTGGTAAAGAAGAGGCCAAGAATGAGTCCTGGAACAGGCCACTGGTCAGACTACCATAGACTCTGGTCCTGAACACCCTGGGTCTCTGCAGCTGCCCTCAGTTCTCAGATCAGCTTTATCTCTGAGATAAAGGCCCCCTCGATGGCCTCAGGCTTTCCCACCTCCAGCTCAGCTAGTTACAGCTTAGCCCCTGCTTGTGTGGCTCCAGTCTTTAGGTAGGGATGGAGCAGGTCCTTGTAATGCATGAGGAAACCCTGCTGCCTCCCACTTGTTCTCCCAGCCTTGAGCTGACCCATAAGCCCTGTGCCCTGGTGGGTAGCCACCCATGAGCAGGCCTTGGGCAGGGTAAGTAGAGAGAAACTTATTCCCTCCCTTGCCTACCTCTAGATGGAAAAGAAGGATTTTTGTACCCCTGCCTCTCCCTCCCACCTCAGTGGGACAAGTATAGGATAAAGATACTGTCGTAGGAGTTTGCCCAGGGAAACTCAGGAGAGCAGCAACTTTCAAACCAAGTGGTAGCCTCCATGAAGCTACCTTGGGGGCCACCAAAAGACTGGGGTGCACACCTGGAGGAGAAAACTTAAGAGTGGGCTGATTTCTGGGGGGAGACATTACATCCTGCCCACTTCATGCAGTTCTGCTTTTATCTGCCCTGCATGGTAAGTCTCCACATAAGAATTCCTTCAAGAAGTTCTGTCAAAGAGAAGAAAAATCTTGACATGATGCCTCAGGCTTTGAGGTTAGAAGCCTGGATTTTAGTCTGAGCTTTGGCCCCTAATAACCTGGTGGTCTCAGACTTGTTTCTGGCCTCTGTTTCTCCATCTGTGAAAGGGGCACAGTGGGGCCTCCCTGGTGGCGCAGGCAGTTGAGCGCTGCACTGTGAGGCTGTCCGCAGCCTCTGCAGTGCAGGTTTGATCCCGGCTGCTGGTGAGAATCCAACATGGCGGGGCAGACCTCTCCTGTCTCGCCCGCTGCTCCCCTCAGCAGTATATTTAGGTCAATCTGCCTGTTCTGTTTTTTCCCCCCCATTTTTATTATTTATTTATTTATAGATTTATTTTATTTTATTTTATTTTATTTTATTTTATTTTATTTTATTTTATTTTATTATTCAAGCACTGGGTCCAGTCAGAAGCGCGGGAGGGTGAGAGAATTCACCAGAGCCAGAGCGGGGAGCAGAGCAGGCAGAAGGACCGAAGGACACTGCTGAGGGGAGCAGCGGGCGGCAGGAGAGGTCTGCGCGCCACGTGGGACCCTCCTCCGGTGGCCGGGGAGCAGCCGGGGATCGAACCAGCGCTGCAGAGGCTGTGGGCAGCTTCGCAACCCAGTGCTCAACTGCTGCGCCACAGGGGAGGCCCCTGTTTTGTTTTTTTTTTTTTAAAAAAGATTTATTTTTATTTATTTATACAAGCACTGGGCACGGTCAGAAGCGTGGGAGGGTGAGAGAATTCACCAGAGCCAGAGCGGGGAGCAGAGCAGGCAGAAGGACGGTACACTGCTGAGGGGAGCAGCGGGCGGCAGGAGGGGTCTGCACGCCATGTGGGACCCTCACCGGCGGGTGGAGATTGAACCCGTGCTGCAGAGGCTGCGGGCAGCTTCGCGACCCAGCGCTCAACCGCTTCGCCAATGGGGAGGCCCAATAAGACTTTGTTTTATGAATAATGAAGACTCGAGAACCAAAAAGTTTGGGAATGGCTGCCTCCCCTATTCTCCTTCTTGAAAAGGAACCATTTCCTTCCCTTCTTTTTCTTTGTAGTAGAACCTCTGTTAAAACATCTGTGGGGCCTCCCCTGGTGGCACAGCAGTTGAGCGCTGGGCTGCGAAGCTGCCCTCGGCCTCTGCAGCACCAGTTCCATCCCCGCCTGCCGGCCTCTGCAGCACCAGTTCAATCCCCGCCTGCCGGCCAGGGTCCCATATGGCGCGCAGACCTCTCCTGCTGCCCGCTGCTCCCCTCAGCAGTGTACCTCCGTCCTTCCGTCCGTCTGTCTGTTCTGCTCCCCGCTCTGGCTCTGGTGAATTCTCTCACCCTCCTGTGCTTCTGACGGTACGCAGTGCTTGTATTAAAAAAAAATAAATCTAAAAAAAACCAAAAAAACCATCTGTGGTGGAGTACCAACCTTCAAACTAGAGTCTCCTCTGCTGGTCTGGGGCAGGGAGGCAACCTGGGATGCGTCTCTCGCGTCCCTCAGTGCAAGCACTCAAAAGATAGTCCTCTGGGAAGGGCAGGCCCTCCTGAAAAAGCATCAGCTGTAACAACACCCTGGGGAAGTGGCAGGGGCCTTGCTAAGAAGACCTCGGAGATGTCGCCTAGCTTAGCAGGCCTCTTCTGCGCAGGCTTGTAAGAAAGCGCATGGAGGCTGTGGCCATCGTGAAGGCTGCTCCAACCTCCGTCTGCAGGAACATGGCCCTGGGGCTGGCGTTCCTGTGCATGCGTGGGTTGGTGCTGCTCCTCAGGGGGAAGCTGGAGGCCTTCTGAAGAGAAGTGTGGACGTGCGTCTTTTTGTCGTTTGAGCTTACGCTCAGAAGGGGAGCGCGGTATGCCTTTCCTCTGGCTTCTTCTTTCCTGCTGTGCTTCTGCTCCCCCACGTTGAGTCCAGGATCTCTGCAGCATCACACATCTGTGGCAAATGCAGCCCAAGCTGGCAGCCTGCCACTCCAGCATCCTGCCATCCTGCCATCCTGCCATCCTGCCCCGAGGGCCTGGAGAAGGGCTCCGGCATGTCCATCAGCTGTACGGCCCGTGGCTCATCCAAGGCCGTGGTGCTTGTGGCTCCTCAACTCTGAGACATGTGGACCTGTCTTCAGGCACCCATCTTTTTTGAGAGCTGGGGAGCACAATGGTGGCTGAAAGTGCACCTCGTTGGCTGAGTCACCACTGCAGGTGCTCTGCACCCCAGCACATAAGGTGCCCCTTCCCAGGTGGGTCAGGGAACCCCTGGCCCTTTGCTCAGGGAGATGCAGCCCTGGGCCTCAGCCTTGTGCAAAGAGCCCTGCTGCTCCCTTCCCAATCCTCCCTCTTCTCCCTCGCTCCCTCTGCAACGGCAATCCTGCTGGCCAGGCTCCCTTTGTCTGGAGACCACTGGAGTCTTTGCGGAGTTGCCATGCCCATCCTCAGGACCAGCTTCTCCTTGGCCACAGCAGGCCCGGGCCTGACGGAGCTTGTGCCATGGACAGCTGGCTCCTGGGAAGGCGCAGGTGGGAGTTAGGACACGGCTCGCATTCCATCCTCGGCATCACGGGGGAGGGGCTGCTCTTAGGTGGAGATACACTTCCTGGGCCCAGGGAGAATCTGGAAGTCTAGTTCTCATCACACACAATCCCATCTCTGAATTCCAGTCACTTTCCTGCCATCGTGCCAACACACCAGGTGTCATTGCCTCGGGGCCTCTTGTCAGCTAAGCTTTGGGTATTTTTGTGTGCACGTGTGTGCATGTATGTGCACATGTGTGCATATTTGCTGTGTGTGCACGTGTGTGGGGAGAGTTGCTGCAGGCAGGCAGCAGATACCCAGGAGGAGGGTTCACCTGAGTTGGGTGTTGGCTAAAGAACAGGGAGGAGAGAGAGAAATGGGAGGGGAAGCTGTGGTGTGCACCTGGGCTCAGAGTCCTCCGTGTTCTTATGGTGTGCATGAGGGGCGGGCCCATGAGCGCTCTGGGAACCTCTTACTTAGTTGTCCTGGTGGCTAAGAGGCCTGAGATTTGCCCCAGAACTGGTGGCACAATGTGACTGGATTCAAGCATGCAGATGCAATAGGATGAGCTGGAGTGGGGTGGAGTGGGGAGCTTAGTGTGGGGGGGGGCACTGGACAGCACTGAAGCTTTCAGCCACGGAGGGTTGGACCTAAGGTTCTGGACACCAAGATTGCCCAACTAGTGTGACCATCACTTTGCCCATCTTTCTCTTGTTAGGGTGGAACCAAATGATGTCTGGGGTCGCTCTAGTGCTGGCATTGTGCCCCAGGAAAGCAGAGGGGGGTGGTATCTGTAGGCTTTCTAGAGCACAGGCTCAGAACGGCCACTGGTCCTGGAGAGCTGGGTCTGGAGCCAGCACTCTGCCCTGACTGCCCAGTAGCTTTCTGCCTCTCTGACTTCCCCTTCCCCTCTGATTTCCCCTTCCCCAGCCTGACGGGGGCATCAGCCCCCTTAATGCCTGCATCTTTTCAAATGATGTAAGGGAAGGCTAGGAAGGAAGGCATCGTCCTCTTGCGCATCCAGTATCTCTGAAATCCAGAGCACTGCCCCCACTTCCAGATGGAATCCCAGGCAGCAGGATGGTGGGGATTTTCCCAGAGTCGCTTTGGAGGTTCCTCACCTGAGGCTCATAAACCTTACCTGGACACCTGGGCTTCTGTGCCCCATTTGCCAGGCTCCCTTGCAGGAGTGACAGCATGACAGAGGTGAGCTGTGGGGGTGGTGGGTGCCTCCTCCTCCTCCCATTTTGGAGCCCCAAGTCTGATTTCAGAATCAGTCTTGTGTGGCCTAAGCAAACCTCACCCCCTTCCCTGCCTACAGAGGGAAACCATGCATCTTTCTCCCAGTTTCTTCTGAACAGAGCTGTGAAGTCACTGTGAGCGTGTGCGCACGTGCGAATGCGCGCGTGCGTGTGTGTCCACACCTTCCGGCCCCCCTCTCCAGTGTCATTAAGCCTCCTTGACTACTGTTCGGCATGAGTTTTCAGAGTCTGGGACACCTGGCTCCAGCCAGGGCTGGGGTTGGGACGCTTGATTCACTTCCCTAGGCGGATCCCATAGGAAACTGCACTTCCTTGACCAACTCTGTGTCTCCAGCGCTGGGGACGACTTGGCTTTGTTTAAAAGGAAGGTGGCTTTTCAACTTTCCCCACCGGCTTTGGCGGCCAAGGGAGCCAGCCTGCAATTGTTTAGCCATATTCTCTCGGACATTTGTTTGTTCTTTTTAAGCAACAGCCCCACCGGACCCCCACCTAGCTCTCCGGTCTTACAAACACCAAAGAAATCAGAATTTCACGCCCCACCTCTCAGGTCCTGGCTTTTTTTTTTAACCTGCTTTGCAGAGTAAACGGGGGTCTCCAGGGCACTGCTGTCGAGCTTTGGCGCTGCCCCTGCTGCCGTTGAGCACGCGCACAGGCATTTAGCCGGGGAATGTGGATCATTCTGCAGTGAAAAGGATGCAGGTGTTATTCCTGGAAGGGGAGATCTCTCCAGGACAGAGGAAAAAAAAAAAAAAAAAAACGGTTTGGAAATTTGGAAAGCTGTGCTTTGCACCCGGCGGAAACCCGTCATTCCCTGGGAAATTCACAGGCCCCATTTCACAGAGCTTGCTCACTCTGCCCGCGTCTATACGGGACTTCCCTCTGGCTCTCGGCCCTGGCCCTTGTTTGTTTTCAGCCCGCAGTAGAGACCTGGCTCTGCCGGAGGTTTCCAGGGGCAGCCGAGAAACCGTACACATCTGGTTATTTTCACGGCTGGGGTTGGCTGGGCTGGGGGTAGGGGTGGGAGGGCGTGGGAATGACAGCATGCGCCCGCGGAACAATATTTACCAGGGTTGTTTTTGAACTGACGGCTGAGAGGAGCGTTGAGTGCCAAATGCTCGCAGGCTTTGGGTGTGGAAGCGTGTGTGCACCAGAGACTGCGCGCATGGAGCGGGCGCGCAGGCCCGGGTGGAAAAGTCTATTGGGCTGGTGGGAACCCTGTGCGGGTGTGGAGGCGTAGTTGAGCGGGGCTCCAGTCGGCTCCCCACCCTTTCCCAACTCCCCAGTCTCCCCAGTCTGAGTGTCCTCCGCTGGGAGCATAATAAAGGCACCTCCGCAGAGTGGGAGACGCCGCCGGTGTCTAGCCTGTGAGATAAAATCTCTGTAAGTGCGAGTAGAACGCTTAAGAGTAATGATGACACAACTTCAATGAGCGTCGGAATCAGGTGGAAGAAGCCAAGTAGGGTGAAGATGAGGCTTTTTTCCAGACAGATTCCCAGGTCGCTCCCTCCAGGTTCTAACTCAGATCACCAGTAAAATGGGGAATTTGCTCGTTTGGTCCTGGTGATTCTGTGCATGCCTTCCAAGGATCACGCTTGCAGAAACAGCACGTTAGCTGGCACGCACACACAACCCTGAAGCTAATTTTCTCAGGCCCCAAATTGTTTAGCCTAAGCTCCCCAGAGCTGCCCTGAAAATACAGGTCCCTGGTGTAAGGGCAAGAGGTGTATTGGAAAATCATCTCACCCTGTGAAGAGAGGCAGCGCAGCATGGTCCCCTGGCTCCTACTTCCTACCCCCTGCCCTCTGCCCTGACTGGGGAGCAGGACCCCCCCAGGCCCTGCCCTACTGGCCCAGAACTCTCAGCACAGGGACTCAGTCTTCAGGGCCCAGTAGGGTGTTGGTGAGGCTTCCCCATATGCCCAGACCTGCCCTCTGCAGATTCGGAAAAAAAGCTTAAATGCTTTTTTAAAATGTTCCCTTTGTCCCAAGAGAGATATTTCTTTCTCCCTTGACAGGCAAGGAAACAGGCCCCAGGCTCACCCAGGACCCTAGTCTCCGGAGCTCCCCCCACCCCAGCTCCGGCTTCCTGTACATCTCCCATGTGACCCCGGAGAGGAGCTGAGAGGCTGGCGGAGGAGCGCTCTGCCTCCTTGCCAGGGTGCTACCCTGTCCTCATGACCTTTGTACGGGAGCCCTTCCTGGCAGGGGAGGTGAGTGCAGTCAGGCGGGCATCACCCCCGCCCACCGCTGGGCACCCTGCCCGGATTCACATGGTCTGCAGCAGGCAGAGGGATTAGGAGGCCCTGGAAAGGGTTTTGTTTTAAGGAGGCTAGTCCATCTTTTTCAGTGCAGGAAGAGCACCAGCCCTTTCCCTGCCTGGGCAGACTGGCCTACCCCCACGAGAAGCCTGCCACACCAGCCCCACTGCTCTGGATCTCAGCACATGCACACCTCCTGTTAGGAACAGCAGCAGCAGGTGGAACAGAGGTGGTAGCACAGAGGCAGGTGAGCCCCAGGAGGGGGACCTCGGGCACTTGGCCACAGGTGGAGGTAGGGTGCCAGCCTTGGATGGCACACTGGATTGAATTCCTAGTTCTCCTCTTACCTTGCTGCCGTCAGCAACAGAATTATAACAACAGTAATCCAAAGAATGTATTTAGAAGCTTCCTGGTGAGGAGCTCTGTCTTCTTGCAGCTTGGGGATTGGGTTCCACCCTCCACCCTCCAATTGGAGAGCTGATGGGGGTGGGGGTGTGGGCAGTCCGCTCTGGCCTAGGTTGTCATCAGGAGTGATTTCAGAGATCCTCAAGCTACCCCCCTGAGAATCCTGTGGAAACTAAGAACCTCCGGGCTGGCATGCTGGGGAGGGAGGCCCCCCAGTCCCCTCTCTGCACCCCTCTCTCCATGTTTTCCAGACTTCTGGCACTGAGAACATACACACTTAGCAACCACTGGCTGGCCAGGGAGTGGGTCTGGTGGAGTAGCCCATGCAGGTGGGGACTGCGGTTCTGGCTGGGGCCAGAGCTGTAATGGGCTCCCGAGCCTGCACTGGAGACAGCCTTCCTGGTTCATCTCCCTCTGCACACCCTGCAGGACCACCAGCAACATACCCTCCTCACCTAGCTGGGCCTCAACAGGGACGTATTCCCCAAAATTCTATCTACAGTGTTCATGGGGGCCCTGTGCACAGTGGTCCTGCCCTGGAGGCCCCCCGAATGCCCGTCAGCAGGAGATGGATGATGTGTCGTGGCCCATCTGCACAATGACATAGTGGGCCCAGTGAGAATCACCAGTCTGCAGCCGCACACCATGAGAGGGATGAAGGGCACCGATAAGATGCCCAGGGAATGAAGCCAGACCTCAGCGAGCCGATGCTGAGGATGCCACTGACATCAAATTCAAACCCGAGCCCAACAAACCACAGCATTTAGATCAGAAGAGGTATCACCCTTGGGTGGAGGGAGACTGGATGGGAACACAGGGAGGGTGGCCAAGATGTGAGCCCTGCCGGGCAGTCTGGGTGTGTTCAGCCACACCTGCGACATGTGCACCCTGAGTATGTGCCATCTTCTGAAACGCGGTTAAAATCAAGGGGACAGTGCTGTTATCTGAGCATCTCCTGACACTGCACAGCAGGAGCTGCAGTGAACCCCCAGCTCAAGGAGGCAGTTCAGTGACTGCCCAGGGAGAGAGGACACAGAGAGGGCCAGGGGTCACTGGCCCCCTAAGGAGAAGGGGCTAGAAACCAAGCTAGGATCACCCATGTGTGGGGTCAGACTTCCACCCCAGCCTGCCCCAGCCCCGCTGTCACTGGCCATTCCCGGAGGGTTAGAGGGGGCACAGCAGCAGGGCACCCAGCCCTAGGAGCACGCTTAGCAAGTGTCTTCTGGAAAAGGGTGCCAGGGATGCCAGGGCAATAGCCACGGGCCCTCCCATGTAGTCTCAGTGTCTGAGTACCCAGGGGTGGCATGGCTACAGGATAACCATCATACTTAGAGGGGAGGGCCCCTCTGAGACCCCCACCCCCAGCCCCATGTGTCTTTATTACCTTTCCGCAGAGGTCATTCCACCTGTATGCAGGAGACCAGTGCATGTGGCACCTGCTGAGCTCTTCAGGGACGTCACAGTATGGGGCCACAGCTGGATAGAAGCCTAGACTTCACCCCCAGACAGGGGGCTCCCGTGCCCCAGGGGTTGGCCAAGTGCAGCTCCGCCACCTGTGATTGTGATAGTTTATTGGAGCACAGCCACGCCTTTTGACTCGCAAGCTGCCTGGCCTTGCCTTTGGCTTCCGAGAACTTGAGTAGTTGCAGGAGACCAACCATAGGGCCTGCAGGTTCTGGAATGTTTATTTTCCAGCCCTTCACAGAAAAGTGTGCCAACCCCTGTTACACTGTGTCCTAGTGTCATTCGGCCACAAACGGGAGGCAACACCCAAGTGACTTGAGTGACCGGTCCTAGTAGCAGCCCCGGCCCAGGGCCAGCCCCACTCAGCCCAGTGCCACATGGCACCCTGGCACCGGCTTCTTGTCAGACCAACGCCTTGACCACTCACTTGCTGTGGCTTTGAATGGACCAGTTAACCTTCCCCCACCTCACTTGCTCAATAGCAGAAATATGAAGTGAGATACCACGTGACAGCCTACCCTCTGGGGATGACCCCTGGGGTTCATTCTTATTAGTCCCCCACCTTCTTCTGTCATTTTCTCCTATACACCCCTCAGGGTGGGATGGGGAAGGAGGCCGTTGTGATGTACTTTGTTAACTTGGGGAGGAAACCTGGATGAGAGGGAGTCCCCCGCTCCACCCACCCCTACCCTGGGGCCCTGAACACCAGGCTGTGGCTCTGCAGCTCTGCCTTCAACAGCTCTCACAGAGGGAGAATTTGGGGCTGCCAGCATGAAAGCACTTCCCTCCCTTCTGCCCCATTGACTCTCCCAGACTTCTCTGAGGATACTTCCTGGAGCCTGTTCCCATCTAGGCCTCAGTTTTTCTTCCTTCCCCAGAAGGATTCCAGCTTACCCTCCTTGTTGGGTCTTAGCTTGACCAGAGCTACTGGGTGCTGCCACCCTCCCTCCCTGGAGCTGCCAGGCTGCACAGGGAAACCAGAGAAGAATGCCAGGGGCTCTGGCCTTGAGCACAGCCCCACAGGAGTACAGCACGGGAAACACTTCTGTGTGCGCACCCTAAGCACTGAAAAGTGGGAATGAATTATTATCATTACCCTCCTTGTCACTTTTGACAAATGGGGAGATTGGAGAACAGATCTGGCACACGACCAAAGCGCATGCTCTTAACTACCCCCTATAGTGCTTTCTGGAAGGTGAAGGGAGGGGTTGGGGGTCCTGCTCCAGGACTGGGCAGGGATGTGTGCAGACCGGGAGTGCCTCACTCCCAGGTTCCGGGGACAACAAAGAACAAAGTGCTAGCCTGGGGCAGGGAGAGGTGGGCCTCTGGCCTCGGGCCACCATGCCCTCCCAGCAGGGCTATGTCCCGAAGTGAAGCCTGCCTCACCATTACTGGGAGACATCCACGCTGGACAGTGGCAGCGCTCTCCTGCCCTGCAGACAGCCAGAGAGGGCCCCCACCCTGGAAGCTAGTGTCAGGCAGGCAGCTGAAACTAGCCAATAAGGGCAAAACAATTCCAGATTTGAAGAATGCCCGGAATTATCTCCTGAGGGAGCTGCTCTGGGCTCCTCTGGGAGAGGCCAGGCTGAGGAGCCAGGCCTGATAACCCCCTGGGGTGCTGTCCTGTCTTCTAGAGGCACCGAAAGGTCAGTCTCATCCTGGAGTTGGTGGAGTCGAGGACTCCCAGGCCCCTGGGAAGGGACGGGGCGGGTGAACATGACTGGAGCCTGTGGCCTTACTTGTCTGCCTGATGCCTTGGCCTGGTGGGGGTGACAGAAGCAGGTGGGGACACCCCCTTCCCCAGGACACCCCAGGACACCCCCTTCCCCTGTTGTCTCTCTACCCGTTAGGAACCTCTACCCCAACCCCTTGTCTTCATTAGCTCGGGCTGTTACAACAAAATACCACCGATGGGCGGGCCTAAGCACCCAACGTGTATACCTCACGGTGGTGGAGGCAGCTCCCAGTCAGAGTGGCAGTGTGGCTGGGTTATGTGAGACCCCTGACTTGCAGACCACTGCTTTCTTGTAAGTTCTCATATGGCAGAGAAAGAAAGCGCTGGGGCCCTTCCTTCTGTGCCATCTCGGGGCTCCACTCTCACCCCGTCACCTGGCCCGCGTCACCTCTCTCACCATGTTGAGGATTAGGGTTATGGGGGCAGTGGGGAAGGGAGGTCACAAATTTTCAGTCTATACCACCCCTTATGCCAGTGAGGTTGATCCAGATGCATCTTTTTTGCGGTCTTCAATCTAAGTGGGGGCTGTTTGGAGAGGCAAAAAGAGCAACCCCAGAAGCCATTTTCCCCAGTTTCCTGATGGGGACTATGCAGGCTGAAGAATGCTGTCCCCTCCCCCCTCCAAAAAAGAGAGTCCTTGAAACCTAAGATTATCACCTTATTTGGACAGAGGGTCTTTGCAGATGTGATTAAGCTAAGAATCTTAAAATGAGATCATCCTGGATGATCTGGGTGGGCCCTAAATTCAAGGACAAGTTACCTGATAAGAGACAGAGGATGTGACAGTGGCAGATTGGAATGACATTGCTGTAAGCCAGATTGAGGATAGGAAGGTGCCTTAGGGCCTCCACCAGGAGTGCTGTGCTGCCCACACCTGGACTTCAGACTTCTGGTTTCTAGAACTGTAAGAGGATAAATGCATCAGGTAATTCTGTGTGGCAGCCAGAACTGACACAGGACCCAGGGCACAGAGGGGATCTGGGCTTTACCTGAGCCCAGTGCAGACTTGGGAGCTCGCCATGTGGTGGGCACAGGTGAGGAAGTCAGTCTCCGTTTCCCCCTTAAGACTCCAACCCAGAGCTCTGAGCTCCTTTCCCATTGGTGGTTTCTGCCTACAAACCCCACGCTGATGCTGTTCACCAAGGTCAGGTTTCCCTTCCCTGCACCCACCAATGCCTGGTTAGGACCTTTGCCGGGTTGGGGCTTGGCTTATTTAAAGCCACAGAGAACAAGCATTTATAGGGGTCTGTACAGAACTATAGATACTCAGAGCAGAACACCAAACAGCCTCCAAGGACAAAACCCACACTGCGGCATGGCATGGGGAATCCAGAAGGTTCTCTTGGTTGAAAGCAATGAGTGGCTCTTACGAGCAAGAGGAGAGCAGCAGAGGGCAGGATGGCCAGACTCTGCTAAGGCAGGGAGCTTGTGAAGAGGGAATGAAGGGTACTGACTTAATGCTCCAGAAGCAGATGGGAACACAACATCAAATCTTTCAAAATTAGGGCAGGAGGGTGAGGGGGCTGAACACAGTGTAAAGAGATGTCAGCTATGCTGACACCTGGGGCATGCAGGCCAGGTGTGCAGTGACTGACTAGGATGGCTGTTGTCATAGCAACGGCAGACTAACCTAGGTGTGCGGGGAAAGTGCCTCTGCAGCCTTGGAGACCTCAGGAGTCATCGCGATGTTTATTATACAAATAAGTTTCCAGGGGACCCAGAACATGTTCTGGGATCAGAGGCAGGGCTGGGACTCAGATCTCTGGATCCCTAATCTCTGCACACTTTCCTTTATCACGACAATCCAGGAAGACATCAGCTTCTCTTGCCTGATTTCTATCCTTTCATTGTCCCGTATTCTAACCCCCGCCCCCCCCACCCACCCCCTGCTCCTTTAGAGTCTTTTGGTTTTATTCCCTGGAGGAAGCAGACTTTGGGGGTGGTGAGCTGAGGGTAACAAAGGAAGGAGAGGTGGGGGACACTGGTGTCCAGACCCAGAGCCTCCATCTCGTTGCCTTCCTGCCCTCCTTCCACACGCCCTCTTCCTGGGGCATTCTTTCGAGTTTCCTTTCTGCTATTAATAGTCAAGTCAGTCCCATGTCTGTACACGACCAGGAACAGGAATAGGAGGAAGTAGACCCTCACTGAAGGTGGAGGGCAGTTACTAGACGGGAGAAGACTGAAGTAGGCTTCTCCCCCCACTCCCATCCATTGCCCCCTCATGTCAACATAGCCTCAGCACCATCTCAAGGCAGTTCATCTCCCCCTCTCTCACACTCCCCGTGGCCCACGTTTACTCCTCCCTCTCCATCTCAATTCATGTCGTCACGCTCTGTGACTTCAGCACCCACAGGGATAAACAGGTGTATGCTTGGCCTCCCACTTTCTTGACCTTTCCTCATCTCTGCTCATTCCGTCATTCCCATTTCACACTGTGAACTTTGAGCACCACAGAGTGCACCACCTCTGTCATCTAAGCATTCCGTTCTTTGATCACTGTTCTAACTTCTTTTTTTTTTTACAAGATTTATTTATTTATGCATACAAGACCTGGGGTACAGGCCAGAGATGCGGGGGGGGGGGGGTGAGAGGATTCACCAGAGACAGAGTGCGGAGCAGAACAGGCCGAAAGACTGAAATACACCGCTGAGGGGAGCAGTGGGTGAGACAGGAGAGGTCTGCTGCGCCATGTGGGTTGCTCCCTGGCCAGCCGGGGATCGAACTCGTGCTGCAGAGGCTGCGGATTGCTTCATAGTGCGGTGCTTAACCCCTTGTGCCAAGAGGGAGGCCCGCTATTCTAACTTCTAATTGGCTCAGGTGCACCCATATGATATGCTTGAACACAAGACACCAGTCTGGTGGTCTGTCACTTTCTCGTTGTCTATCAGTCCCCACCAGGCTTGACTTCTGTCTTCATCCATCCTGTATTTCACCATTCACCACTATAATCCTCTCTTCACGAATATCCTCAAGCCCATTGCAGTCTCTCCCACCATCATGCCCACCTAGAAAAACCCAGCTCCTGGGTGAACCCTGCCTCCGCCCCAGCATGGACACTGCTAGGGAGAAATCACACACTCTGCTAATTGGACCTGTTTTAAATTCATGATTCCATACCACAGCTGCAGCAAGTCATCCTTTGTTTCTACCAGCCAGTGTTTCTCCAGGTGCAGTCCTCTGACCAGCAGCATCAAATTCCCATGGTCTGTCCCAGACTAGGGATTCCAGAAACACCAGGGTGGGTTCTAACCAGCACCCCAGATAATTCTGACACTTTGCTAAATTTGGAGAAGTACTTCCCTAGTAGCTTCACTTACATATTGCTGTGATGAATATCTCCTACCTTTTCCTTCCACACAACTACTTCTTGCTTATTCCATCTATGTGAGTATAGTTTATTTCATCCAGATTTGAGAAAACTATGGCTGTCAAATGAAAACTTAACCTTCCCACTGCCAACATTACAAAGCACTTTTGACTCTATCCACCTTCTTCCTTTTAGTTTCAAAGTCCCACCATATAATGAAGTCTGGGTCCTTCACCAGAGGCCCTGGATCAATACATGTGAACCCCCTTCTCTCTCTGCCTCCTAAGGACTCAATGAGACAGTAGGGGAAGCAAAAACCGAAGTCACATTCTTATCAACTCTAGCATTTCCTAGCTTCACAAGAAAATAAAACTTATCTTGATTATACAGCCCTTGAGCAACTGCCATATTCCTCTGCTCCTCTTCATACCTAAGTTATCTGCACACATGCTTGGTTATCCAAGCTCACGTGCCTCTGACACCAGTCTGTCAGGCTTCCACCTCCCATGTGCCTTTCTTCCACGGCCACAAGCTGAGGTCGTCAGGTCAGCGACCTCCAACCTCAGTATAGCCAATCTATTTAGGATAATGGGCCCCTCCCTTCTTGAAAAAAAATTACAAGTCACTGTTTCATCCCCCTATTTCCCCTTAGAAGTTGCTATTATACCAAACTTAGTGGTTATATTTTCTGTCAAATTTCAGTAATAATTTCTATCTCAAAATATAATTTAGTTTTGTCAATTTTTGACCCTAGAAAATCCAGATGCACCATATAAACTTGCGCTAGATTTTTGTTCAGTATTTTTAAAGATTTATTTATTTATGCATACAAGAGCTGGGGTGTAGGCCAGAGGGTGTGTGTGTGTGTGTGTGTGTGTGTGTGTTCACCAGAGATAGAGTGGGGAGCAGAACAGGCGGATCTATTGAAATACACTGCTGAGGGGAACAGTGGGAGAGACAGGAGAGGTCTGCTACACCATGTGGGTATCTCCCTGGCTGGCCGGGGATTGAACTTGTGCTGCAGAGGCTGCCTATAGCTTCATAGTGCTGAGACTTAACCTCTTGCACCACCAGGGAGACCCTGTTCAGTATTTTTTAAATTAATGCTTAAATACATGTATGATAGCACGTAAGATGTTCACTATATGTATATATGTCTTTCTGTCTCTCTCAGTTATCCCATGGTATCCAAGGGGGGATTGATTCTAAGACCTTCAAAGATAGCAAAACTCATGGATGCTTAAATCCCTTATATAAACTGCCATAGTAGTTGCAAATATCCTGTCCACCCCCTCCTGTATATCTAGATTATCTAATTTAAATAGTTATTATGCTGTATTGTTTAGGGAATGATAACAAGAAAAAAGTCTGTATATGTTCAGCACAAACACAACCACCATAGGCCTAACCACTACATAATGTATAGCATGGATTTTCAATTCAGGGTTGGTTGAATCCATGGAAACCATGATATGGAGGACCAACAATATATACTATGATAAAATATACAGTCACTGATTTTTCAATGTTGTATATTCCAGTATAGGGTTAGATCAGACCTTACCCATACTGCTGTTCATAAACATTTGCTTGTTACTTATGCGGGGCCAATATAAAAGGTTTTCTTGTGTATTCTGACAAATGCATCTCGATGAATACATAGGTGCATCTCTCCAGGGTAAATGCCCCATGGTACAAAGGAAGCTGTAAACTGGATTCTGTGTTTCCTCTTACTTGGTGTTGCCATGCTAGGCGACAATATATTTGTGCCAGTTCACACCCCCACCTGTTATAGTCTGACTTTCAAAATTTTGCCAATCTGGGTATGAAATGATATTCTATTTGAGTTTGCCTTCCTCTAATTACTAACATTTCAGATATTCATAGGCTTTTTGTGCTACCTCTTTGTCTGAAATACCTGCTTCATTCTTTTATCTTTTCTTCTGTTGGGGGGTGGTATTCTTACAAGTAAGGAAACATGATTATGTATGGTGCAACCTTCTTCTGATTCTTTCTCATTTCCCTTTTGGTTTTCTTTTTTTAATGTTTAATTTTTATTTTGAAATAATTTCCCAGATTAGATACAGAAAAGATACAAAGATGATGCAGAGAGTCCCATGTACCTTTCCTTCAGCTTCTTATGTTAACACCTTCTATAACCATGGTACATGTAGCACAGCTAAGACATCATGCTGGTGGGGCACTGTTAGCTAAGCTACAAACTATTCACATTTCACCAGTATTTTTACTAATTTCTTTGTTGTTCTTCCAGATTATGACATCACCTTTTTTTTTTTTTTTTTTAAAGATTTATTTATGCATACAAGAGCCAGGTTACAGGCCAGAGATACAGGGGGTGAGAGGTTCACCAGAGACAGCAGGGAGCAGAACAGGCAGACTGACTAAAATACACTGCTGAGGGGAGCAGCAGGCGAGACAGGAGAGGTCTGCCTCACCATGTGGTTTGCTCTCTGGCCGGCGGGGGATCGCACTCATGCTGTAGAGGCTGCGAATTGCTTCATAGTGCGCTTAACTCCTTGCTCCACCAGGGAGGCCCTGTTGTTCCAGATTACCTTTAACCACGCTGTTTGACAAGTCTCTTCCAATCTGTGACAGTCTTTCAGTCTGTTGTTAGGTGGTTCCTAACCTATATATTTTTTTAAAGCACTGGTCAGATAGTTTGCAGGATGACCTTCGGTTTGGGTGTGTCTGATGTGTTTTGTGATTAGACAGGGGTAATGTATTTTTGGAAAGAAGACAACAGAGGAATGGGCCGTTCTCATCACATCTTATCAGGGAACATGATGACTTACATTGGTCATTATTTATATTGGTGATGTTAACTCAAATCATGTGGAGAAGATGATGTGTCAACCAGATCTCCACTTTCAAGTTGCTATTTGACTCTTTCTATACTCTGAAGAAAGTCACTAAGACCAGCCTCAGATTACCTTTTTCCTGGAGGTGAGAAGACTATCTAAAGAATTTTTGGAATTCTTCTTTAAGGATGACTTGTTCCTTCTTTCTCATTTATTGATTTATTCAACCACTTATCAGCATGAACTCATGACTATTTTATTGTTGCATTCCAAGTCAGTGTTTTTTAATTTCTCAAATTGTTCTAGGATTGGCCACTGGGAATTCTTTCAGGCTGATTCCTCTTTTCTTCTTTTTATCATTTCCTTATTTGCTGGCATTATAAGATGTTTCAGGCTCATCTGGTATTTTCTCTCGCTCAGCACTAGAATCCAGTCATTTCTACAAAGAGCCCTGGTTGATTTTATTGGAGAATGATTAGGTATGCTGCTGCTACTAGCATATCACTGTTTCCAGATCCTGTCAATGGACAGAACTCAGAAATATGTTTGTGTACTAACTCATATGCACACAGCTCTATATATTTCTTTATTTATCTCTATGTGTAGATATTATTGAATATATGTATTAAGTGTATATATAACATGTTATATAACATATAATACATATATACACAAGAGTTAATACTGACATCTCTGTTTCTGATCAAGGATTTGTTTAGTTTTGTCTCCATCCGCCTTGCTTATGTATGTAACTTTTTTCTCTACAATGCGAAAACCTGGCTCATATTTCTTATCATTTCTTTACTTATTTGCCAACCCTAGCATGCATGTAGATTTAAAACTGATAACTCAGACCTTTGTGTGAAACAAATTTACCACTTAGAGTGTACCATTTATAGTTCTTTTTGTTTTTAACCTTATATTTTCCAGCCCAAAAACCTATTTTCCTGTTACTTTGATCAACTGTTTCTCCTCCTTCTGTCCAGTGAGGTTCTGTTAATAAATTTATAATATAGCTAAATTGATTTTCAGAGTTTCCATTATATCTTGAGATTTTCTGACCATCTCACTTGATTTTCCCCCTAAATTTGGATAGTAAAATTAATTAGGGAGGAGGTGTACAATTCTGTGGGTTTCAGCAAATGCAACCTTGATCCATCATATGAGTTCCACTGTCCCTCAACCCCTGGTAACAACTAACCTGTTTTCTAGCCCTGTTGTTTTGCCTTTGCCATACTACCATATAAGTGGAATCAAATACTATGTTCCTCTTGGTTTCTTTCACTTAAAATATCTCTAAGAGTCATCTATGTTACATGAATCAAGAATTCATTACTTTTTATTGCTAAGTCGTCGTCATATGGTTCTGCCACGGCCCTTATTGCTCACTTGTTAAAGGATATTTTGGTTGGATCCAGTTTTTGGTGATCATAAATGAAGTTGCTATAAACATTACATATAGGCTTTTGTGTGAGTTTTCTGTTCTCTTGGTTAAATACCTAAGAATGGGTTTGCTGGGTCATATGGAAATTGTATGCTTAACTTGAAAAGGCTAAATTGTTTTCCAAAGTGGCTGTAATATTTTGCATCCCCACTAGCAATAGAGGAAAATTCCTGTGTAGATTTGATATGCCAGTTTTTAGCCATTAATATAGATGTATAATGTAGGTATTGCATTGTTGCTTTAATTTGCATTTGCCCAATGACCCATGATGTTGACCATCTTTATACAAGCTTATTTGCCATCTCTATACCCTTTTTTGGTGATTTTTCCTTGTATGTCTTTGGCTCATTTTTAAAAATTGGGTTTCCTTTTTTTTTCCCTACATTTTATTTTTATTATTATTTTTTAAAATTTATTCATTTATGTATACAAGAGCTGGGGTACAGGCCAGAAATGCAGGGGTGAGAGGACTCACCAGAGACAGACTGGGGAACAGAATAGGCAGACTGACTGAAAAACTGAAAAACACTGCTGAGGGGAGCAGCAGGCAAGACGAGAGAGAGAGAGAGAGAGAGAGAGAGAGAGAGAGAGAGAGAGAGAGAGAGAGAGAGAGAGAGAGAGAGAGAGAGAGAGAGAGAGAGAGGGGTAGGTCTGCCCTGCCATGTGGGCCAGCCCGGGATCGAGCTTGTGCTGCAGAGGCTGTGGATTGTTTCATAGTGCGGTGCTTAACCCCTTGCATCATGAGGGAGGCCCGGTTTCCTTTTTATTGTTGAGTTTTAGGAGATGCTACCCTCCTCACCTACCCCTGACTGAACTGGTTAGGACACCTAGTACAATGTTAAATAGGAATGGTGAGTGAGGACATTCTTGCCATGTTCCTAAATGTAAAAGCAAATCATTCAATCTCCACCCATTAAGTGTTTAGCTTGTACACTAATTTGGAAATATTATTAGGCTAGGAAAACTCCCTTCTATTCTTGGTTTTTTAATTATGAATGAGTCATGAATTTTGTCAAATGATATTTCTATATAAATGGAGATGATCCTATGGTTTATTCTTATTTCATTGTTAATATGGTCATTGCATTGATTTTTAAATGTTGAACTAGCCACAAGATGAACCTCACTAGATCACTTCTTGTGTTTTGCTGGATTCTATCAGAAGAAGGGAAAAGCAAAATGCCCACTGAAATGACTATAATGAAAACTATGGTAACAATGGTTGGTAGAAAAATTGGACCCCTCATAAGTAGCTGGTGGGCATGTAAAATGGTATATTCACTTTGAAAATAGCTTGGCACTCCTCAAAATGCAACATATTAATTACTTTATGACCCAGGACTCCCACTCCTTGATATATAAGAGAAATGAAAATACATGTCCACACAGAAACATGTACACAAATGTTTATAGCAGCACTATTTACAGTAGCCAACAAGTGGAAGCAATCAAATGTCCATCAACTGATGGATAGACACCGTGTGGTATGGCCATACAATGGACTATCAGCAATGTAAAGGACCGAATAAGTGACATGACATATTGTACAACATGGATGAATCTTTTTTTAAAAATGTATTTAAGCATACAGGAACTGGGGTGTAGGCCAGAGGTATGGAGTATGAGAGGATTCACCAGAGACAGAGTGGGGAGCAGAACAGGCAGACTGACTGAAATATACTGCTGCGGGGAGCAGCAGGTGAGACAGAAGAGGTCAGCTGCACCTTGTGGGTCAGCTCCCTGGCTGGGGATCAAATTTGTGCTGCAGAGGCGGGCAATAGCTTGATAGCACTGAGACTTTAACCCCTGCACCACCAGGGAGGCCCATCATGGGTGAATCTTAAAAAACATACTAAGTAAAAGAAGCCAGTCATGGAAGACCACTGATTTTGTGATCCCACTTATGTGAAATGTCCAGAACAGGCAACCATAGAAAAAGAAAGTAGATTAGTGGTTCCCAGAGGTATGGCTTTTCTCTGCCGTGTCTTCAATGTGGGTTAGAAGTTGGGTTAGGTTTAAAGCTGTTGCTCCATTGCCTCCCTGGTGGCAGAAGGGGTTGAGCCAGCACTGTGAAGTTATCCACAGCCCCTGCAGCATGAGTTACATCCGCAGCAGGCCAGGGAGCTAACCACAAGGTGCAGCAGACCTCTCCTGTCTCACCCACTGCTCCTCTCAGCAGTGTATTTTAGGCAGTCTGCCTGTTTTGTTCTCCACTCTGTCTCTGGTGAATCCTCTCACGCCCCCTCCCCCAAACCTCTGCTGTACCCCAGGAGGTATGCATAAATAAATAAACCTTTAAAAAAAAATAAAGTTGTTGGGCCTCCCTGGTGGTGCAAGGGGTTGGGACGCAACCTATGAAGCTGTCCACAGCCTCTGTAGCACGAGTTCGATTCCTGGCCAGCCAGGGGGCAACCCACATGGTGCAGCGGTGTACTTTGGCCAATCTGCCTGTTCTGCTCCCCACTCTGGTGAATCCTCTCACCTCCCACATCTCTGGCCTGTGCCCCTGTTTTTGTATGCATAAATAAATAAATATTAAAAAAAAATAGTTGTTGCTCCAGAGGGTGCAGACACCCCTGTCTCCCTGCTGACTTGGAGGTCTTCCCTTTCCACTGTCCCCCACAGAGGCTGTTTCTCTTCAGCTGCATTCTACTTAATTTTACATCAGACTTGCTAGTATTCTGAGCTAATGGAAGGGGAGAAGGACATTCTCCAAATTTTGATTAAACCTCAGCCCTCTCTGGGCACTGGAACCTGGGGCTGGAGGGTGTACTTTCATCAGTGTTCCAGCCTGTTTTTTTAGGCGTTTTCCTGGAGTTAGAACTTATTCCTTTCCTCCCCCAGGGGAAAACAGCTTTTTTATTTTTCCTGTTCTCTTTTCCCAGCTGCAGTGAGCTTGCACAGTACCTTCAGGCTGTAATTTGTTGCCTTTCTCCTACAGTTGAATGCTTTTGTTTCTTAGCAGAAGCAGGAGAGATGAACCTGGGTGGCATTTCATTGGTGGCTGTTCTCGTTCTCTTCACCAGCTGCAATGCGCTTCCAGCTGTGACCCCAGACTATGGGTTTTGACGAGTTCCACTGAAAATTAAGACTTTTTTCCCATAGATGATAGGCTACTCTATTCAGTAATGGCTACTTGTCTTCTTCCCCAGCCAGCTCTATAGAAGAACCTTCTCGAGGATCTCCCCAGTCTTTCCTCTGAATCTCTGCTGGGGTCTCTGCCTAGGAAAGCCTGTACAAAAAGCCTGTGAACCTTTCAATGCCTGCAGCTTCCAGAGCTTCACACTTTCACACTAGCATGTACTGAACCTCTAGCAATTCTTTAAACATTCTTACCTTAATCTTTATATCAAACGCTGTCTAGATAAGCAAATGCTCAGGTCCAGTTTCTCTCGGAAATTGCCTGTTTTTAATGTTCAGGATAGGTCTTTGCCCATGACCTCAGCCCCCCAGTGAGTCCAAGAAAAGTCTTTCCTTTCTCCAGCTTTTTTATGCTGTGAGGGTAGGAGCAGTGTTCTTTGCAGCTCTCTTCTTAGCTGGAACAGGATGGAAATCCTGTGGTTTCTTTTGCTAAATCTGGGTTCTTCATTTTGATGAAGCCAAGTTTATCCATGTCTATTTAACCATGTTTATATTTGGCTGGTATTTTTCATGTTTTGTTGACTGACAATTGCATTTGAATTGATTCTTTTAACAGATACAACAGATTAAGTTAGAGAAAAAGTTCATATAAGGCTAGAATTATTTGATCCTTGGATTCAGGGTTGGGATTTCTTTCTAAGACAAACATTAAATGCCAATTCAGTGCCTTTATGAATATAGGACTAATTGTTTTTTCTGTTTCTTTTGAGTTACTCCCCATAAGTTGTATTTTCTTAGGAATTTTTTCATCTCATCTGCTTCAAATTTGTCACCATTTACTCTTTTTTTTAAAATTTAAAAAAAATATATTTATTTATTTATTTTATACAAGCACTGGGTACAGTCAGAAGCACGGGAGGGTGAGAGAATTCACCAGAGACAGAGGGGGAACAGAACAGGCACACTGATGAAGAAATACACTGCTGAGGGGAGCAGCGGGCGCGGCAGGAGAGGTCTGCGCGCCATGTGGGCCCCTCGCCAGTGGCGGGGGATCGAACCGGCGCTGCACAGGCTGCAGGCAGCTTCGCGGCCCAGCGCTCAACCACCAGGGGAGGCCCTGTCAGCATTTACTCTTAATGGCCTAGCCTATTAATGTCACTATTTTTATACCTGATATTTTGTATTTATGGCTTGTTGGTTAATGTTCCCTTTGATGAACCTCATCAAAGGCTTTGCCATTTTATTAGCCTTTTAAAAAAATCAGTTTTTGACTTCGTTGGCATTTGCTTATCTCTGGTTTCTGTTGTATTGATTTCTATTTTTACCCTTATTATTTAAGTCCTGTCATTATTCATTGATGGGTTCTCTGGGGGGAAATCTTCCATTTTCAAATAGAAAGGTATCTACAGAATCAGACTTGAACAGGCCCTAAAGAATAATACCTATAAATTTCAGTATGGCTCACACCCTCAGTTTGCCTGTTCTTGTTTTCAGGTCATTCCTAAAGATCTGATTATTCTCTGTGATCAGTTGTCTGAGTAAAAACTCCAAGTCTGTTTATATATGATTTGGGGTAGGAACTATGCTGGAGCCACCCAGGAGCAGACTGCTGTAGGATAATAGCCTTGTTTAGGAGAGAATCTGAAGGATTATGCCAAAAGAAAGTTTTTTTCAATGGGTGGGAATTTCAATAGGATATTTAGTGCCTTTTTTTTTTTTTTTTTTCAAAGATAAGCTACATGGCGGTGAGGCTATGAACAGATTGCTAGCAGTAGCTAATGATTTTTAAATAGACAGTTGGGAAAGTAGAAGGAACAGAAACCGGAGAATCAGTGCAAGGGAGTTTGGGGAAGAGATGAGTGGAGGGACTTCTACAGTGTGAGGACTTGTGTCTCACTCTTAATGATCACATGGACAAGCCAACTGTGTTCCTATCAGTTAGTGTCTTTCTCCACCCACCTAATGATGGCTCTGTGTGCTCATGAGCAAGGGGCCGAGTGTAAGGATGTGAATCTGAGTGTAATTCCCAGCTGCCATTTTGTCTCAGCAACATTCCCATGGATTTACAGAATGCCTTCTTCACCACCAGGATGTTCTGCAAAGGCCTTTTCACCAAGGAACTCACATGAAGGCAAAATAGAATATTAAACTTACAAGATTTACTCTTACAGTACATGCTGTACATGTGAAGCAGGGAGGCATGTGGATGGAACCCAGGGATTTCCTGTGGTACCTCTTAGTACTTGTATGTCCAGTCAGAAGAGTAAATGGAAAGCCCTCTTTCTGACAGTAGTCCTAAAGACTCGGTGCTCTCAAAATGAAATTCAGTGTCCAGTACTAGTGGGTCCAGTGGTACGAATTGAAGCAACCTATGCTCAACAGTGGTGGAAGTGACATCATCTCCAGACCCTTCAGAGGAGTTCTGGTGCTGTTTCTGACTTCAGCTTGATTCTTGAGCCATTCAGATGATCAGATTACCAAGTAATTAGGTTTTATTTTTAATAAATTCACTTTCTGTTTGAAGCAGAATTGATTTTAATGTTTTAAGCCAAGAACTTTGTTTTTTATAGTGGAATAAGTGGGGTTAGGGTAGCAGACTAGGAGGTTGAACCTCCCTAAAAGATGTGTTCAAATTCTAATTCCCAGTACCTGTGAACTGGCTCTTATTTGGAAGTCTGGTCTTTGCTGATATAATCAAGTTAAGATGAGATCATACTGAGTTTGTGTGGCCCTTAGATCCACTGACTGGTGTCCTTAGAAGAGGAGACACAGACACAGGGAAGAAAGTCTGTCATGATGGGGCCAGAATTTGGAACTACAAGCCAAGGAATAGCACAGATTGTTAGACAGAAGCAAAGAAAGTTCTTCCTTAGTTCCTTCCCTGGGAGCATAGCCCTGCTGATTTCAGACTACTAGCTTCCAGAACCGTGACATACCTTGATGCGGTTCTAAGCCACCCAATTTGTCATCATTTGTCACAGCATCCTTAGAAAGTAATACACACTTTATTCACATACCCTCAGTCTCTGAGAAGATTCAGTTTGGGGAACTGGATGAGTGGTTGGCTGGGTTCTTTATTGTGGAGATTCAACAGAGATCAGTTTGTTGAACCTAAAGGTAAGACATTAGTGGGCTGCCCACCTATTTTGATCCTAAAGAACACATGATTTCTTAGCCTACTGTTAGACTACTTCATTCGTTAGACTGCTCTCATGGCCAGTGCTGGTACCATACCCACTTTCTCCCTGGAAATTTAATTCTGCTTTTGTGTCTACTACCCATCGAAACTGCTCCCCATGCCAACTGATGTCAGCAGCCTCTCCTACTGGCATATCTAGCCAATGAAGAACAGCTACAACAATCTCATAGAATATGCTACTAGTCCCCTCAACAATATCTCAAATTTTATCAAATCTGAGATGCCATCAATGATGACACACTATTATTTTATTAACCACTTAGAAAGGAAAAAAAAAATCCCATCAACTTGTGAAACACAATAATTTATAATATATCCTCATTTCTGAGACATAAAAAAGATGTACAGGGCCTCCCCGGTGGCACAGCGGTTGAGTGCTGGGTTCTGAAACTGCCTGCAGCCTCTGCAGCACCGGTTCTATCCCCAGCTGCTCCCCGGCCACCCGAGGAGGGTCCCACATGGCGCGCAGACCTCTCCTGCCGCCCGCTGCTCCCCTCAGCAGTGTACTCAGCCCTTCTGCCTGCTCTGCTCCCCGCTCTGGCTCTGGTGAATTCTCTCACCCTCCGCCCTTCTGACTGTACCCAGTGCTTGTATAAATAAATAAATAAATCTTTAAAAAAAAAAAAAAAGATGTACATCATAGGACTCATGGGCTATAGTATTTTGGTGCTCCTTTCAGTAGTAAAGAGTATGATTGAACAGATCATATGTGATAAACCACTCACATTCCAGGACTTTGGATTTTTTCCTACACATTATTCCAGGGAATTTTGGGTAACTTAACTTTATTTAATGTGAATTACCACTGCAACCAGGTTTCGGTCAACCAACTAAAAAGCAATTAGAACTAATGCTGGCTACTTGAGTTAGCATATTGAATCCAAAATATATCTGGTATGCATACCCATGTTGACAAGTTTGGCTTGCCATATAATTATGATTATCCTTCCTTAAGTCTAGCATCTTATAAACATACATATTTGCTAGTTTTTGGAGGCCGGTATTTCTTAGCATGTAAGCCTTCTCCTGGATCAGCCTCCTTGTATTTATCCTCCTGGGGCATACTGGAGTCTGGCTGTTGTTACAGGTTTGGAAACAATGAAGAGTGGTGGAGATACAGGAGACAATAGCTTTCTGTCATGGAGCTCAAGGGAGGCCACTAAGAAGTAGAACTGCATCCCAGGGAGAAGGACAGTGGTTGAGTCCACTGGCAACTGAGTTCTGTTGCAGAGTGAACTTACAGATGTGTTGATTCATCTGCTTCCTCCCTAGTGTCACCACTCCATTTCACATAAGAGACTTGAAGAGGTTATGAATTAAGTGACCTCTGTCATTGGGAACTCGTGGGATCAAACTTTAAAGTTTGACTTTTGATCTCAGCTCTTGAGCAGCAAGCAAAAAGAGACCGCCTTATAAAGTATAGTCTTAGAAAATCTCTGGTTCTCCGTCTGTGCTTTCATAGAAAGATCGAGGGATTAGTATTTGTTATTTTCTTTCTTTAAACTATTAGTTTCCACTGGCAGTGATTTTTTTTTTTCCCTCCCCAAGGGGACATTTGTCAGTATTTGGAGACATTTTTGGTTGTTTGGGATGTATGTGTGTATGTTACTTGCTTCTAGGGATATAGAGCAGGGATGTTGCTCAACACCTTATAATGTGTAGGACAGCTTTCCATAATAAAGAAATATCCAGTCCAAAATGTCAGTAGTTCAGGGTTGAGAAATCCCTCTTTCAAGCTGTTCACTATGCTAAGAAGTAAGCATCCTGCTCCATAGTTCTTAATTTTTTAAACATGCTAATATTCCTTTCAGCAATCTGGTATCTTTTGCCAAAAAAGACACTATGACATGATCAATTATAAGAGGCGCCATTATTTTATGAACTACAAGAAGAAAAACAATCAATGTCCAAACATAACACAACACTGCTTTTTAGCACATGACTTTTATGTGTGCCTTTCATACTCTTCTATGGCAGCAGCTACCAACCCTGCCAAAGCCACTTCAGGGGCATTTCACTTAGGTGATGGTGTGGCTGCTATCCTAGGCTTTCCTACTTGCAGAATTCCAACTGCCTTTTGCCTTAATAAGATTGAATAACTGATCCTTGAGGCTCTGGTCCCTACAACCATACCTGCTACAAATTTCTGTCTCAATACTAAAGAGTGTGTGTGTGTGTGTGTGTGTGTGTGTGCATGTTGGCAACTGTCTAGTTTATGAAGGAGCTTGGATTGCTGGAGACTACATTTCAGATTACTTTTAATATCACCCAAGTCTACTGATAGAATAGGTCCCAAGAGGCCAGCCCTGCTCAGCAGTGCCACCCACATGGTGCTACAGCTTTACCCTCGGGCTCTTGCTCTGGCACCATGTCCACTGCTGCTCACAGGTGGTCCTGATTTCACCAGTGTCAGCCCAGCTCCATAGTCTGTGGCTCTTCACTCCCTCTGGCCTGGACGTACGAGTTCATGGCGGCTTAATATGCGCTATACTCGTCACAGGGAGGCTGGGCAGGCAAGGACCTGGCATGTTCAGGGTCTCTAATAGAAGGCAAGTCCTGCTGGTGGCAGTCTTATTCTGTTGGGGAAGTTCCCAAACAGAAAAATGGCTCACTGCAAAGATCCGACTCGCTTTAAAAAATGTCCAGAGGTCGACCCCTTCCCATCAGTCAAAACCCAGGACTCATCCGGTGTTCCTCTTCCCTTCACTTCCCAATCAGCAAGTAATGGATTCCATCTCCAAAACGGTCCCGAATCCACCCTCCTCCATCTCGCACGGCAGTCTCTTGCTGTGTCGTCTGGTCTGGATGCCGTAATAGCCTGTTTCCACTTCCTTCCTTTCTCTCCCGATCCTATTTCCCAAAGCAACGAGAATGTGTTTTTTCTTTGTCCATCAACCCTATAAAACTTTTTTTTTTTTTGCTTTAAAACCTTCATGGACTTTTTGTGCTCGTAAAAATCTAGAATTTTGGTCTCTTATTTGGTCTCTAAGGAGGTTGATCTTATATCTCATATGCCCAGGATGTGATTTTTAAGAGAGCCCCTTTTTTACTCCCCAAAACATAATGTTTGGACAATAAGCCACTGTCACTTTACCTAGAAGGCCCTGCATTATCTGAAGCCCCCCTCACTGCCTCTCAGTCACTAAACTGTTTATTCTTATCTTCTCTTTGCTCTTTCCCTACTGTGGGGCCTTTGCAGGTTCTGTTCCTTATGCCTGCTAAGCTTTTCCTCCCATTCTTCATGCAGCTTTCTCCTTGTTATCCATCAATCTCAGCTTAATTGCTGTCTTCTCCTCCTTCTCTGGCTAAGCAGCCCTTGTGCCTGTTCTCTGAGTGTTTCCTTCATCATTTCCTCCACACACTCACCAGACCTTCATGGCTCATTGTTCCGTCCATTTGTTAGATTTCTGTCTCACTCACGCGAAGGTTAATTCTCTGAGGGTAAGGATTACCTATGTCTTAGTCAACATTTGTCCCCCAGAGCCCGACATGGAAGCTATTGTTTCCCTCAATAAATAATTTGTTAACTCAAAACCTAGCCCTTGAAAGGAAAGCATAGAAGTGAGATAGTCAGAGGGGTGGGGCCAAGCTCGAAGTGAGGAGGGAGCACCATGGCTGTGGTGGGGGACTGTGAGTGCTTTGGTGGTGGGAATGCTGAAAGGGAGGATCCTATACTTCCAAAATACAAACAATAATGGAGCCAGTGTTACCTCGATAAAATTAATTAATAATTTGTTAAACCAATAACTGAAAAGGACTTTCGTTCCTGACCCCCTGACGAGGCTAGGCCACCGTGCTAAACACTGTTAAGTGTGAGTCTGTTGAGTCTTTTTTGGGGTCAGGTGCCTGGAAGGAAGCAGAGGGGATTAGGGTGGGCTGTTTCTGTGGTTGCTGGTGGATACACAAAGGCATGGGGCCAGACGGGGAGGCAGGGACTTCGCTGCAGGCCCCCACACACAGAGGGCTGAGCTGGCACATCTTTCTCTACCACAGTTTCCCTTGACTTGCCGTCTGTCTCCCTCTCAAGGTCCCAGGCCTTCAGCCAGGCAGCTGGCAGCGACTGGCAAGGCCTCTAGACACTAGGGAGGAGCTGGAGCAGCGTGGTCAGAAAAACCTCCAACTATCACCCTAACTTAATTCTTTGTTGTCTTGGTCAACAGAATCCCAGCCCGCTAAGCTGCCCGTTACCACAGTAAAAGCCACAGACCCAAGCAAGTCAAACACATCTCCAGCCTCCAGCACTGGAAACGTGATGCCATCCACAGGCAGCCCAAGCACCGTTCAGACTTCTTCTGCGGCTCTGAACCCAGTCAGCAGTAGCCCCCCAGCAGCGTCCAGCAACCCCCAGGTGGTGGGGGTCCTGCCCTCACCTAGCACCACTGTGGTGTCAGGCAGCACAACACAGAGCCCTGACTCAAGTGGCTCCCTTGCAGTCCCTGGCAGCCCAACGGCTCCCCCGGCCTCAGGCAAGACCACACCTCCACCAACCACTGTTCCCCCTCAGCCTGAAGCCACCACTGGCCAGAAGGGAAGTAAAACAGCTGGATCTGGAACCCCAAGTGACCACAGCGCAGCCACAACCGTGGCTGTAAAGGGGCCAAGTGTGCCCACCTCTCAACCTCCAAGTCCCGCGAGCTCCGTTCCTGCTTCTGTGCCCTCGTCCATGCCTGCAAGCCCTGCCCTGCCGACCTCAGGCTCTCCTGCTTCGAAGCCCCCGGGGAGCCTGACGGACCAGCCAGGCAAAACCACTATAGCTTCCAGCAGTTCAGGCACCGTGGTGGCTCCCAGCGCCACCCCTCAGGGGATGGCAACCATGCCAAGTGAGTCATGCCTTTTTTCTTGTCAAGCAAGAAGCGACTTTCAAAATCCTTATGTTCGGTACAGTTGCTCAGCAGGAAGCTGTCGAGCCACGCTAAGCTTACGCATCAGGAACCCCTCACCTCCACTCCGTCCCTGTTCCCATGAGGAACAGGGGCCTGCAGGGCTGTATCACCCTGGAGAGTTCAGCCTCTTCTTCACAGCCCGGGTGGCTGTGTCAGGGCTCCATGGCCTTGTTGCTCAAGGGGTTGATTACATCATGGCCTGGACACATGCGTGTAACACAGGCTGGACACAAAGGCTTCCCTCACCAGAGTTTATCATCCTGCACGGGGTACACCCTGCTCTGTTCCAATCCAGTCCATTTCTTGTTCTGCATGACTGGCTTAGCCTAGTAAGTTAATTTCAAAATTCACTGATGGATCATGAGCCTCAAGATCATGACTCCCGTCAGATTTACTGCGCCAGAATTTGAGTGTAACCCTGAGCATCTCATTGTCAAGGATTCCTTGGGGTGTTTGGAGGAACAGAGCTTACCCGAGGGCTCTGGGTTGGAGAAACCTGGATTCAAATCCCTGCTCTGCCCCTTGTTAGCATGTGACCTTGGGCAAACCATCTGAGCCTCAGTTTACTTTTTTAGAAAACTAGGGACAACAAGGGTTCCCTCCTCATAGGGTGGTTGTGAGGATGAAGTAAGAAAGTACCCTTGAGGCTCGGTGGACAGTCTCTGGCACGAAGTGAGCGCTCAGCTAGTGTTCACCACGGCTGCCCAGCCAGGTCACTGCTGTCGTCACCCCCTGTCTCAGGATCTTACTGTGGCTCCTTCAGTCCCACCTGTCCTGTAACAGGAGCTACGTCGCTCTGCCTCCTCTTCCTCAGAGCCTGCTTACTTTGCAGTCCGGGTGGGGGGTAAGACCAAAGACCCTGGGAAAGCATTTGGAACGCGAGAAAACCACCCTTTTCTCGCAGAGGTACCGCGCCTGTTTTCTCATAACCCTTGTCTTCCCGCTGACAGTACCGTCGGGTACCACGTCGGACAATCCGCAGACCTCCAGCAAGATGCCAGCCGTCCCTGCGACCTCGTCCGCCATCACCGGGAGCCCTTCCACTGGGAGTCAGCTGCCCCTGGTCCCTTCACTGGGCCCCGGGGCCACACCTGGCAGGGGACCCACAGACTCCACCGCTCAGTTGCCTTCTACAGTCCCCTCAGATTCCAGCCCTTCTCCCACCTCGACTGTTGGCGACCACAGGGTAATTCCAGCAGGGGTGGGACAAGCAGAGCCCAACGTGTATGGAAGGGGCTTCCACCCCGGGGTCCCTGGTGGGGACAGTCAGGAGCAGCCACCTAGGGGCCGCCTCTCTCCCCGGCTTGGCCGCGTGGCCCAGCCATGCCCCCAGCTTGCTGTGAACGCCTTCCTTTGTGCCACCCACCCGGGGAGGGAAGGCGGTATCACCAATGAGACCCTGTCAAGCCCGGCCTGAACCTTAATCCCAGTGGCTTCTTCCAGATACAGTGTGAGCCCCCTGAAAGGCTGAACGAGAAGATGCTCGTCCTGAACCTCACAAATACCGGACTCTGTGTGAGTACCTCCCCCACCCGAACTCCACGCTTATTAGCACCCCCAAATATGTGCTTGGCCACGAGTTAAGGGAGGGTAGAAGGGGAGAAGTGCTCCTTCTAGAATGGGACTGAGAGATGTGTCTGTTTGCTGGTGCTGTGGTTTCCTGGCCAGAAGCTGCCCCTCTCTGTCTCCTGGAGGGAACCCCTCTGAGGAACCCTCCCTGTCGCTCCCCCACTGGGCCGCTGCGGCCTGCTCTCCCGGGGGCTCTCCCCAGGCACCTCTTCCCACTGTCCTGAGGGCCCTGGGTCTCTTCAGCTCAGGGCATGACTCAAGTCTGAGCTCCAGAGGCGCCGGGGGTGGGTGTGAGGAGTGCATGCAGTCGAGGTATGAGGCTGCTCTCCTGAAATTACATCGCTTTGTAAACGAATGCAACACCAGGAAATTTTGATTTAGGAAAAAGAACAAGTAAAGAAAATGAGAGGTTTAATGTGCCTGACTCACCTTTCCTAATAGTCTGGCTCTGTATTGCCTGGTCCAGGTATTACCTGACAGCCTCCCTCTCCCGAGGGGTCCGTCCTGAGTATCAGGGGCCGCCCCTGCACTTGCTCATCCACTCTGTGTGTGTGCTGGGGGGGGGGGGGGGTCAGCCCGGGCGTGGGAGAGTGTGCCAGTCCCTGGGGCGGAGGCTTCTGGGCAGGGAGGCAGCCCGCCCGCTGGACGGCTCACTGCTGCCCCCTACTGGTCAGTAGCCATCTTAGCAAACACCCTCAGGTATTCCAGGAACTGGAACCAAACGTGCGGTTTCTAAAGGATGGAGACTTTGAGTTTGCAGCACTTTGAATGCTGCCTGTATTTTCTGCAGTTGTTTTCTTTGGGTGCCCACGTTGCTGGAACTTTCCAGGTGAACTTTGCAAGCATATACCTTTAGACTGGAGTCTTAGGAGGGAGACTGTTCCCCTGGGGTTGGGCTTGCCCCACGTGGCAGGAATCAATCACATGGACACCAGCCCTGCCTCTCCCCAGACCCTTTTTTTGGCTAAAACTTAGCAGGTTGTATGATAGGTTGTGAGAAGCATTTTTTCTCCTTTGCTGGAAGAGGAAGGTAAAGCCCTGTTATCAGGCTGGGGAATGAGGCAGCCTCAGGAAACCCTAAGAGGAAACCCAAGGGGTGGTTTTTGGGGTCCTGAGGTGACATTACCAGGAGTGCTTTTCTCTATCCACTATCATGTCAGACAAACCCCAGCTTGGGTGCATCTGGGTGACATGGGGGCACTGGATAAAGCCTGCTCACACTTTGCTTCCTCACCTCCAGCCCCCAGTTAGAGAGAGAGAGGACTCACCTCAAGAGGTCCCCACATTCCTGGGAAGTGATGTCCTCTCCTCTCCCCTGTCAGCCTGTTCATGACGTCAGAGCCTTGGGAGGGGGCACAAGCTTCCACTTCAGGATCCATAACCTCCAGCTGAGAGCTAGCCTTGCCCTCTGAGACCTTTGACCTGAGCATTGAGGGTTGCTGAACAGGGCATCGGGGTTGGCAGGCGGCAGGTTCAGAGAGCAGTGGTGTCTTTGGGGGTGCTGGATGGTGCCTCCTCCTGCCCCTTTTAGGGAGAGAGAATAAGGGCATCAAGTCGTGATCCCTGGAGGACAGAAAGGATCACTGGGGTGAGAGGGCTTGCTCAACCATAGAGGAGATAAACAGGGCGAGGGGCCTTGGGGAGATTCACAGAAGGCAGAGACCCACCCAGGCTGGAGGGGAACAGGTTTAGGGGGTAGTGCTCTCCTGACCGTAGCGCCGAAGGGCAGCCCCACAAGCTGAGGCTGCCATCATGTCTCCTGAGGAATCACCTGTGGTCTCCCCACAGCAGGCTGGGAGCCCTCCAGATGACAAACTGGTCACACTTCTATGCCGAGCTGCAAAAGCCACCTTCAACCCAGCTCAGGATCAGTGCCACATACAGCTGGCGCCTATTCTAGAAAACCAGGGATTGGCAATCAAAGAAATCACTATCGAGAGTAAGTTGAGGGTAGAAGGGGCTGAAGTTCCTTTGTGGGGTGGGAACGAGTTGGAGGGGGAGGCGACAATTCAGGAGCATGAGGATGGCTCATTATCGGAACCCCCTTAGCTTCCTAAGCAGTTTCAACTCTTCCTTCTCCCCACCGAGCCACCCAGGAGAGACACCCTCAGGAGACGGGGCTACAGCGTGTCCTCCTCTTGGGGCCCAATCCTCATCCCCCACGATCCACTCTGAGCTCAACCACTGAAGCAGCATCTCTCCCTCCCCTCCCCGCAGCAAAGCTCCTCCCGCAGGATGTATATGAGTTGCTGAAACCCAAGTGGGATGATCTCAAAGAGGTAAGTGGGCTCATCCCCGGAGCTGGGAGAGAGCAGGTCAGGGCCTGGCGCAGGGATGTGCACAGTTGCTTTGCTCCATGTCTCTCACTGTAGAGGAAGCATCTAGAAGACGGGAGGGTAAGAGAGAGGACGGTGGGTAGTGGAATGTGCCCCAACGAACACCCAGCAGATGGGTTCACAGTGAAAGGGCATTGAGGGAGAGGGTGACTCATAGCTGCTTCTGCCACCTAACTTTCTCCATCTTGGGCAGGCGGGAGTCAATAACATGCAGCTTGGGGACCAGGGGCCACCAGAAGAGACGGAGGACCGGTTCAGCATGCCCCTTATCATCACCATCGTGTGCATGGCGTCCTTCCTGCTCCTGGTGGCCGCTCTCTATGGCTGCTGCCACCAGCGCCTCTCCCAGCGGAAGGACCAGGTGAGGATTCACTTCCTTAGCCAGGGATGTACCTCCAGTTCACCAAATGACTGTCTCCCCATTATTCCCACATTAGAGGAAAGTGAGTGGGCCGTGGACATCCCTATAGGAGATGGACGCTTCCCTGGGAAATGACAGCAGCAGCACTGTAGAAGGGAAGAACGCAGGGTTTTGGTGTCAGAAGGATTTGGCTTAAGCCCTAGCTCCGCCTCCTATTACCTGTGCGAACTTGAGCAAGTTAATCAATCTTCGCGCTTCAGTTTTCTCATCTTCATAGTGGGGGTAGTATCTGCAGAGGTGTTCTGGGGATCCCTAAAGATGAATGGACCTGGACATCCCTGTCTGGCCAAATGCTCTTCACCCCCTTACTAGAATTCCCATCATTCCCATCCCAGCCACACCCATGGTTCTCAAAGCTGGAGGCACATTATGGGCAGTTTTAAAGAAATCCGTGCCTGGCTTCCTCACACAACAATTGAAACAGGATCTGTGGATCAGTCTACAGTTGACCTTGAACAACATGAGCTTGAACTGCTCAGGACCACTTGTGTAGGCGTATTTTTTTCTATCCATGGGTTCTGCATCGCAGAATCAATCATCCTTGGGTATCACTTGGTTGAATCTGAGGATGAAGAACATGAGGGTAAGGAGAGTCAACTATAAATTACACTCAGGTTTTTGACTGCGGGGTAAGGGGGGCCATAACCCACCTATGTGATCCAAGGGTCAACTGGGTTTGTTAAAAGCTTTCTATGTGACTCTACTGTGCAACCAGGTTGTATCTCTGATAAAGATGGAGAGAGAGCGCCATCATCTATGGCCCTTATCCGCCACACAGACGGCTGTAGATTCAGCCATCTTGCTCAGCCACCAGGTGGGTTGAAAGTCACTTTCTTACAGTCCTTCCCAATTCATTATAATGAGGGAAGGCAGATAACTGGAGAGTTAGGGTTGAGGAAGAAACAGAGGAAAGATTGGAGGACTCTGGAGAACAAAGTCCATCTCCACTGACCTCACAGGTTTGCCACCAGGGCACAAGTGAGTTGAGCTAGGGATGTTAGGATGCTGGACAAGTCCTGGTCTCAACTAACGCTGAGGCAGGCCAGTGGCCAGAATGGCCTCCAGAGGCACTTAATGCTCATAGTCAAATTGGCGCTGCTGGATTGTAGGGGTACAAAACTGACTCATTCTTCTTGGGTCATCTTGCCCCCTCCAGCAACGACTGACAGAGGAGCTGCAGACAGTGGAGAATGGTTACCATGACAATCCCACGCTGGAAGTGATGGAGACCTCATCAGAGATGCAAGAAAAAAAGGTGGTCAACCTTAATGGGGAGCTGGGGGACAGCTGGATCGTCCCTCTGGACAACCTGATTAAGGATGACCTTGATGAGGAGGAAGATACACACCTCTAACCAGGTCGGCTGGCGGCCTGACAGCGCCACAGAGCTCCAGACTGAACCACCTCAAGTGCCATTCGGACATGGGAGGAAAATCCTTTCCATTTGAGGGGAACACTGGGAGGGAGAGACTTGGAGGGCTCCCTCCTCCCAAACCCCAGAAGGCCTTAATTTTTCCCTTTTCAAGCTGAACAAATCACATTCTGTCTAGATTCCTCTTGTAAAATATCCCATTAGTGCCTGAGCTCAGTGCTGCTGGAAGATGAGGAAGAGAGCTCAAGAAGGAGCCATTTTGGGACTTGAGAGATCTTCTAGTAGAATCCCTTCAGTTCACAGATGAAATGACTGAAGCCTAAATAGGGTGAGGTCGAGATCATGTGGCAACTTCGCGAAAGAGTCAAGATGAAAACAGGCTCCTTCCATCAGTCCAGGGCTCATTTCCACCACACGCACGGCTGTAAGCAGCCATTCCTCCCCCAGTGCTGCCTGGGCAGGGGTGGAGCTGCCCATCCAGGGTTAGGAAGGGGCAAGGCAGATCCTGTCTCAGTGGATCTGGTTACTTGAAAGCGTAAGTCCCAAGAGTTCTATCTCCTATCCCATCCTCATCTGCCAATGTTCCTGTTCCTGTTGTCCGTCTCCATTCCTGGCTCAGTTTTATCCCTAACTCTGCCCAGGGCCCCTGGGAGTAAGTGATGCAGCCCATTCATGACCTTGAATCCTGGATCCTGCTTCCTTGCATTTGCTTAGTGAGACGGAGACTTACCCCACAGGTTATCAGTGTGAACAAGGTGGGCTCTATCAACAGGTCAGGAGCGAAAGGAAAGCCCCTCACCCCAGGAAGGCCCTGGCCCATCACCCATCCTGAGCTGGCTCCCCAGAAGCAACTTTGGCTTCTGATTCCCTACCGGGGACTAAATTCTGCAGCAGCCACTGAAGGCAAAGAACTCCTGTTTTATTGTTCACTGCTCAGGCAATGGGGGTGAAGAGCCAGGCAAGGGACTCCCCCAAGATCCAGTGTGAAAGAGCAGTGGCTTTAGGACAGACTTTCCTGGGGCTCCAGACAGCAGAGCTAAGTCTTCACAGACAATCGATTTGAAGCAAGCAAGATGGGTGGGCTTTACTCTTTCGTGGGAAACTCAGGGACTTCTCAAGTTGCTGAGAATTTGTTCTATTTGTTTTTTACTCCAGCCCTCTACTGCCAAAAGCCAAAGCTTCACCTGTTGGGAGATTTTCAATATCTCACTGATTCCGACTCTCCTGTGCTGTAGGGCAAGAAGGTCTAGAACATGTCTTGCATTGGAAGGGACAGCCTGGGGGTGGGAGGGGGGCCTGGCTGTCCCCAGAGACCTCTCATTGTTCTGGCATGGAGCTTGTCCTCTTCTCTACTAGATTCTAGGGGGCTGCCCAGTTCTGCAGACTCTGCTAGCATCTCAGGGAAACAAAATGCCATCTATGCCTCCCAGTAGAGGGGCTTTGAGAGAGCTCAGCTGTTAGTGGCCACACTGAAGGCACCTGAGGACTGGGTATGGTAAGGCTTAATGTGGTATCTTGAGAAGAGGGAATCCCATGTGGACTTTGGAACCATGGTGTCTTGTTCCTGGGCCACCACAATGACGAGTGGAACTGCTGGAGAGAATGAAAACTCATTTCGGGGCAAAAAGCATCACAGTGTCCTGAAGGCAGCTCGGGCTGAGATAGCGCTAGTGAAGCTGACTATCTTGGTTTGGAATAGGTCGGGTTTTTTTTGTTTTTTGTTTTTTTTTTTTTGAGGGGGAGGAACTTAGCAGGAAGATCTGTGTCCTGCCCTGGCTGCCTGATTAGCCCTGTGATATCCTAGGGGAAAAGGAAGCTGGGGATTTAATTAGGGCCTCTTTGAATTTCCCAAGAGCTAGGGAGCAACCAGGCTCACATGGATCCAAAAGTATTTGCCCTGATTGTCTAGCCTTTTGAAGTTGCACAGGATGGAGAACTGCCAGTTTGGGGAAAAATAGAGGAAATCTTGTTCTGCCGAGGAGGGATCTGTTTGCTTCCTTCCCGCCTGGTGTTTGGTTGTTCCTTCCCAGGGGGTTTCAGTCATGGCTCTGTGGGAGAGGTCAGACTGGATTACTACTCCTGGCCCCATTTTGCCAGCTCTTCAGACAGAGACAGCAAATTCACCTCTGCAAATGGATCAAAGACTGCAACTCCAAAGCTTCTTGGGGGAGAAAGGCTGACTGGCAAGGCCTAGAGAGTTAAAACTTATGCTTGGTGAAGAGGAACCACTATGGTTCTGTCCAAAGACAACCTTGAGGAGCTTCAGCCTGGTTCAGAGGTTCCTTTTGTGCACCCAGATTGTGTTGCTCCAGCCTCTTAGGACAGAGCCAGGCTCTATCCCTTGCTTTGGCTTGCTCTTGCCACTAGACATCCATGTCAGAGACCATGACCCATACGTCTATAAGGGTCATCTTCTTCCTGCATCTTTACTGGGCTTTAAATGCTGTTTGGTAATTCAGATTCCGGGGCTGAGAAGAGAGAAGTGGACCACCAGGAACTCAGCGTGACTTGCAACAAGTTGTGTCAAGCTCTTTGTTTCAGTGGCAAACTGCTGGCTTCCCTAAGTTGCGCAAAAGGCCAGAAACCATAAATTTCATGATTGGATAAGATCCAGTGGGATGCCTGCAGTCAATGAGGGGGAAGAGAAGCAGCAATGCTTAAGAAGGAGGTACAGAATATATATTATTTTTGCATCACAGACAAGAGTACGGGTTTAATCCAATCTGGACAGAGATTCTTTTTTACCCCCTCTTGATAAGGAAAGCTAGGAGAAAATTTCTTTAAACCACTTCTTGAGCTTTTATCTTTGATAATATACTGGAAAAACTTTGAAAAACAAATTCAAGCTGATACCTATATGCATATTTTTTGATACTGTAAATACAGTGGCCACATGTTAATCCACCCGCACTACTTTAAGGGAATATACTTTGGAAAAACATTTGTTAGCTAAGGGAGATGTTTTTTTCCCCCTCTGAATAAGAATGTAAATGTCTACTAAAAATCACAAAGTTTTGATTTTTCTTTAATGAAAAATGGAATATAAGACAGGCAGATGTCCGTGGACTTGCTCTGCAGATTGGACATTTGTTTTTTTCAAATAGGAACCGTGCCCTTCCCTAGCCAAGTCCCAGCCGCCTAGCAGTGAGGGCTGGAGTCATAATGTGCTGGTTGGAAAGTGACAGTCATGGAGGAGGGTAAGAGAGACTCAGTTCAACGCTTTCACAGAAAAAACCCGAAGCCTAGAAAGTGACTTAGCCCAAGTCAAAATCAAATGGTTTGGGACAGAAACAGTCTGGTGCTGTGTGCCTCAGAAGCAATCTGACTACAGACAGGAACCAGGATGTCACAAAGGGCACAAGTGCTTTCCAAGGGCTTACCCTGCAGCAAGGTTAGGGAGGGCATGAGGAAGATAAAAATAGGAATCTTACTGGTGTTCTCCACTCCCTATGAGTTATTTAGGTCTAAGACTTTATGAACAATTCTTTCTGCCAAGAAGCAGTTTTTGAGTGGGCTTTTATATATGGATCTACTAGCAGAACTAAGGATCAAAGGCAGATTGGACACAGGAAGAGGGCAGGGACCAGAGGGAAGCTGTGGCACATCTCGCATTCTCACTAGTGGATGCTCTCAGATGTGGGGTAAGCTCAGCACTGAATGACAGGAGGGGATTACTATATGTGAGTCTTTTGTTATTAGTGAATGTTCAACAGTTTGCCCAGGAGACTGGGGGAGCATGTGTCTTAGTGGACAGGGGTCTGAAGTACACTGGAATTTACTGAGAAACTTATAAAGACTATAATTATTGCCATTTTCTTACAAAAATATATTTTGGAAAATTGTATACTGTCAATTAAAGTGCTTTTGTGTACGCCGGTCCAAGCCCTAGTATTTCGCTGTGGTTGGCTTGTACTCTAAACATGCGTGAGGCTCATCACGAAGCACCCCAGGACAGCAGACACCCTCCGGTGGGGGTGGCACCCTCTGCTCTTATGTCTGCTGAATGATGTGGGTCCAGAGAGCAGAAGAGGAGGGAAGATGGAGGTGCTGAAGGTTCTCCAGATTCTCTCGGGCTGTTCCAGTGACCATAACTCAGAGGACCTCATTTCCTCCACTGTACTGTTTAATCAGTGTTTTACCCTTTTCCTTCCCTCTACTTCTGTCTCAGATGCAATTGTGAATCAGCCACCACCAAAGATCCCAAAAGGGCCGATAAATCCTGATCAGGTATGAAAACTGACACAGTGACGGAACAAATAAAAATATAAAAAATAAGGAGGTTCTATTCCATCCGTTTCTGCCCATAAAAGGACCTTTTTACTTGTCACAAGAAATCTCCGCCTTTCCCTTATCTAGAGACTAGTGAAGATGAAAGATGTTCAAGAAAGGAATCACTCAAGAGGATTCTGATTCCCTTCATGTCCTAGGGTGGTACGGATCTATACGGCTATTATCTTTACCTACTGGCAGGCGAAAGCTCTGTCATTCCCAATTTGCAGAAGGGACACTGTCAGGTAAATGCGACCACATTCAGAGTTGCTACACTCTCTTCTGTTGAACGGTGTGCCTCCAGCCCGGCCAAGGGCCTGGCATCTAACAGTTGACAAAAACATTTTTATATACCTGAGAAACTGCAAAAACACATATCTGAGAAATTGTAGCACCTCTACCATTAGGGAAAGTTACCAACAGAGATAAAGAGCTCTCTTTAAGGAGGGGTAGTCTAGGCCTCAAGTCTACAACTTTTCTCTCCACAATCCTACATTCTTTTCCTAATTATGCTTGCGTTCCAGTAACAAAACACCTTTCTAGAATACATTACCCTTACAATACGTTCTCCTTTTATATGGGAGTTCTGAAAGGCAATTAACACCCTGAAGGGTGCACTAGAGTTGGCCCAGGGGTATTTTGAGGTTAACTTCAACAGTGTGCCAAGAAAGGAGTACAAGTACCAGGAACTTGGGCAGGCCCTTGGCCATGCTGGACGCACACTGTTCTAAGAAGAGAATGACTCATAGTTTATCAGTGGCCACAAATTAGACCCATTCTCTTCCTGAATAGGTCATTCACCCTGCTCCCTGCCCTGCCAACCAAAAGGCCCTCTCAGTTGTCATTTTTAATTTGTTATGCCTGTTTGTCACTAACCACCCCCCATCTTAGAAGCTCCCTCCCAAACTGTGTATTTCTTCTGTACCCTAATGGTGGAAAAGGTCAACACTGAAAAGGACTGTCTACGATAATTAATACTAACGATAATACTGAGCTAATATTTTTCAAAGACCTTGGCATTTTATAGATATAAAAAACCATCAAGGAGATCATAGCAAACAAGATCTGCTGCCAACATTCACAAAAAGAAAAAAAAAAAAAAAGCAGAGAAGTTGAGACTGTGCCCTGTGTTACACAGAAGTCACTGGGTGGACCTGGAAATAGACCTAGGATTCCTGACTCTTGCCCCCGGTTACCCATCCTACGGCCCCAGCTGAGAGGGAGCTAGCAGTACAGTGCGTGCTAAGACACTGCCAAGTGTCCTCATCTCCCCTCTCTGGGTTTGTCATCAAAACTCTCTAGCACAGCAGTGGACAGGCCACCTCTATCTGTAGCCTTTCTTCCCTGTCATATCTCTGGAAAGAATGAAAATCAAAAGCCCAGGGGGAGGAAGGTCCCCAGTGGACACTAGAGAAGCTGAGTAAGAAGACAGTCCCGAGCATTGTTGCCCCACCTGCCCCGTACCATCAAGAATCCACTCTGCTTTTCCTCTTCTTCCAGGATAGGTAATAGGCAGAGAAAAGTGGCATAATATGTGGTGACAGAGTAAGGGCAAACATAACCACCTACTGGTTAAGCCTATGCCAGGACCGACACAGGCTTCCGAATAGCCATTGGTTAGTCTTTCGGCTGGTCGTCAGAATCTGAAGGGTTAGTGGTAAAGAATGTTGCCTTCATTTAATGGGAAAATACCTTTTGTCAATGTCTATGAATTATGAGGTTATGTCTTATAAGTATTTGAGTGTGAGTGCATATGGCCATTTTCCTGTTGGATGCTGGAATATCGTTTCGGGCAAGTGGAAGCTCCTAAGGCAGTACTTTCAATCCCTGTAGGGCTCTACACTCACACTTCATGCGGCAGCTGGCATCTCAACTGTATTCAATAAAGAAGGCTTTTTATTGTCCCACCAGAACACAAATAATACCAAAGGAGATGAGATAGTGTCCCACATTTCTTTTGGGTTAATTCTCTGGAGGAATAACCAAGAAAAGACCAATTCCTTACCTTATCATTGCATATTTGAAAACAATTTTTACTTACGAGCCATGCTCACAGCACACACTGCAAATGAAAGCTCCACGGTGAGATGATTGCTTGTATATTGAGAAAATACAATCCCTGTTAAAATCAACTGACAACTAAGCATTGGTGGATCACAGAGTCAAGAAAACGCACAGCACATTAGAAGATGGAAAGGGTCGAAAGGAAATCTTGTCATCGAACATCTATCTGGAGAGTTCACACAATGCAACCCTAACAACACACTATTTTCACTTGGCCTATTTGTGCGTTTTTTTCTCCCCAGGTTCAACCCATAAAGTTTCTATTCCCATCATTAGGGACACAGACTCAGATTATTTCCAACCTTTGCAACACCTCTAAGGTTCTTTCTCTATACTATTTTTTTTCCTACAACTAATTTTCTATTTCAGTTCAGTTCTTCTAGTTCCCAGTCTTCATAAATATGTCCTTAAAACCTGGGAACACAAGCCCAAATTTTACAAAACATAAAATAGAACTCGTCTTTAGCAGTAGGTCAAACAAACAAAACCCTAACAAAACTGAAATGTATGCTAGTGTTCTTTAAAAATGGAAACTTCTGGGGCCTCCCTGGTGGAGCAGGGGTTAAAGGCAGTGCTATCAAACATTCAGCCACTGCAGCATGAGTTCGATTCCTGGCCAGGGAGCTGTCATCAAGCAGACCTCTCCTGTCTTGCCAGCTGCTGTGTCTTGCCCTCAGCAGTGTGTTTCAGTGGATCCACCTGTTCTGTTCCCCACTCTGTCTCCGTGAATCCTCTCACCCCCTGCACCTCTGGCCTAAACCCCAGTTCTTGTATGCATAAATAAATAAATCTTTAAAAAAATGGAAACTTCCCCCACAAACTTTGTGAGATCCACCAGACCTTTGTATTTCAGCATTGCTTCAAGGAAAAAGTCGACAGACACTTCTATAATAGATATCCTTTTCCATCTTTGGAATCCTGAAGAAAACTCACCTGTCTGATATAGTAACTGCAAAGTACATAAATATTTTAAAAGCTGACTTTAAGAATTGATTTAGAAAACACAACAGGCATTTTGTAGTGTCCATATATAACTTTTTATTAAGAAAATGAACAAAATACATTCTTTCTCCATATGTACATTACATACAACATAATTCTACAATTGCAACTGTTCAGCAGATCACTCATTGATTTATTCACAAAGCAGTGTTAACACATTCACCAAACCTGGGATCAGAAAATTACTTGCACAAAACAAAACACCCAACCTCAAAAGTCCATACAGATTGGGCAAAAGCAAGATAAACCAGAGAGGATGGTGAGGGGAATGGGCAAGATTACAGAAGATACCCAACGCAGCCCAACAGCGACTTATACATAATAACAAAGCTAGAAGAAATTTGACACCCCAAAAGCACTTCTGTTTATAAGCTCCAACTGGCTCCTGCCATCTATTCCAGAGTTCCCTGATTTCCATTCACAATTTAGGTACTTTAGGGTACAGTCTTAATCCCATTTTGCCACAGAAGAGGACAGTGAAGGAGAAGAGTAGAGCCCTACAAGCCCTAAGAGGTTGTAGTTTTCTCCTTCACACACTAAAAAAGAGCCTACATGAAATACAAAACTTCTTGAGGCACAAAACTTCTAAATCTTAGCTGATGAGCAGAGGAAATACATTTTTTTGGAGCGACATTTGCTTAAGCATGGTAAAGAATTCTTGTTCATGGACTCCTTATTTACATTTATGTTCATCTGTTTTGCTTTGCTTGTTTTTTCCTCTGGCCTTTGAAAAGTACCTCATCCTTTCTGGGTGTGGTTTAATTGTAACATTAAAAAATCCTTTAAACAAAATGGTTCATAGTATGAATTTGCTCCAACTATCTATACTAACGGAATTATTTTCAGACTATCTAGAAAAGAATAGCACTTAAAGGAATATAAGAGTAGGGATTGCGGGAATGGCTGTCTTTCTCCCCTGCCCCCAAGCTTTTACTACGCTGAGTAACAGGGAAGTCTGGAAAGTTAAGTCTTATCAGTTAATAGTGGTTTTCCTTTACACTTAACTAATTTCCTACTATAATAAGCATTTATTTTTATAATCATGAAAATTTATAAATGTTATTATCTAAAAGTCCCATAAAAGATATTTCACACTCTCCAACCTTTAGATGAGCTGGTTGCTGTGACACTGTGTTTCCAACTGAGAAGATGGTCTAACAAGGGGAAGGAGCCATTCAGAGCATTAACAAGCAGATCTGGGAAGACAGGCCCCATGGGCTCTGGATGAAGCTGTATCTTTCTTTTCAATCACATTTCCAGTTCAACTTCAGTTCTTAAGATCTCTCTCTACCTGAAGGGATCTTTTATTTCTGCTACTGAATACATCTAATTTGTAAAAGAAGCACTGACTTAAAAAAGTGTAACATCTTTCCCAAGCTGCTTATATAAATGTGCCAATTTGGAAAGATGGAACAGTGTTTGTTACCAAGACCAAGAAAAGAAAGAGGTCCTCAGCTCAGTTTTCCTGTGCTCTTTTTCTGAGGCTACAGACTCAACTACACATAGATTTTAGAGTGATGATGATGGAAGACTCTTTTAAGATACAAATATATATCCATCCATGCACAATGTGCTCACAGAAAAATGTCATGTTATTGTGCAATTTCTAAACTGAGCAGGAGACTATATGTAAATGAAAATTAATACTAATTTATTCATGTCAAGAGACATTTCACACAAGTCAAAAAAGTAAGCTGGCTTAAAGAATAATATAATCTCAGCATCTCTTGGCCAGGCTAAAAGTAGTGCTTGAGAAAGGAAGTCCAATTTTACTTCTCTAAATGGGTGGTTGACAATTGAGGAAGAGAATAGTTTACATACAACTTGGTCAGTCACAAAAATCACTTTTCTGGGGGAAAAAAAATGAAGGGGACCTTTATAAAACATTTTCTCCATAAAAGACTACTCATATTTAAACTTTTGGGCTTTGCTATCCTGTTATAACATTCGGGATTGGATAATTACTTAAGTATGTCTTCTAACTTTAAATTCAGTGATTTTTACAAGTATAGCTACTGTCTACATGTAAAATTAAGCTAAGCCTTCACAGAGGTGGTAGTACCCTAGGGCTTCAAAAGCAGGTAATATAAAAAACGTCAGGCCCTGCATCTCTGTCCTGTCTCCAAATACAGCAGCTACAAGGCTAGACCAGTCACTTGAATTGCATGGCCCAGATGGTATAAGATTATCTTCTCTGTAGCAAAAGTAATTTGTAAAACTCTGCTATATGCAGTGGAATTGGATTTATTCTAGATACCTTTCTAACATAATTAATCACTTTACAGATGCAGAGGGGAAACAGACTAAATCAAAATTATTAAATATTTTTAATGCCAATCCCAGAAGTCATGTATTTCTTGGCTAAGTCAAATAAACAGAGACCCCTGGATTAGTATAATTAATTTTATTTTAAAGCATGGAAACTGAAATTGACGTCAGTTCAATTCTATATGAATTGTAAGTTAAACATGAAATGACAATTTTTCTCCTATTCTGAAGGGCCAGAAAATGAAGACCAATCAAATATTAGCTAAACTGTAACAAAGGCTTTCTTGAGATTTGTTAACAAAGGAGAGAAATACAGCTCAAAACTGGTTCCTTGAGCAACTCCTTGATCATGCACACATGCCTGGATGGTATAGCACATAGTTTTGTCCTTCCTGCCAACTGAATTGGCATTCATGAGGCATTGAGTGAAACTGAAGAATGATGATTTCCTCAGGTGGTATTTGTGTGGCAGACAGCTCAGATAACCTAAACTACCTGCTGCAAGTGCTAGTAACCCACATGGTACAGAGATGTGCTGCAGTGGAGATTAAGCTCAATGAAAGAGTGAGCACATGGAAGCTCCAAACTGCATGATATAATGTTTTACTACTGGTCTCCCTCTGGATCCTTATGAAGGATCAGTTGACTATGCACAGAAGACTGCTCACCTAGTTTAAGATCTGTCTTAAAATCGCTAACAATTATTCGAAAGGTGAGGAAAACAACTAACCAAGAAAAGCTGCTTACTATTTTGACAGTCTTTACCCCAGCGCTGCATTAATGAAATTAATTTAGGGTTAGAAGAGTTTTCTTTTTCATTTAGATTTGTGGACCTTCAAATCGATAAGCAACAAGTTCCTATTTTCCCTTCTCTAACATCTCATCCTTCTCTCTAGCTGTTACTGATGTTCAGGACTTCCAAATGAAAATGCCATAAACAGGCAAAAGAGGACACTGCACACTAATATTTAGTAGTTCACTGAGATTGTTTGAATATCGAATAAAAAGGAAGAGAAATTATTTCACAATTTTAAGTGATATCTTAAAACAGGTCTACTACCCTATGAAACACCACCCCCATCCCCTGCTCTTTTGTTAACCTTTTAGCTCTCATATAACATCCACATGACATTCTGTTTTCCATCACATTAGGGGGTGTTTGAAGACAAAAGAGATCATCCGCATATCTTTTTTTCTAATAATGACTCTAACATGGAAGGTAAACTAGGACCACCCTTTGATTTAGGTGTTAAGTTTTGAATTGGGATCCAGTTCTACCTAACAGAAAAAGATAAACAGTGTTATGGTAGCACACTGAGGCATATTTCTGCACCACTAGAAAATCTGATTTACTCTAATGTCTAAAGACTCCTTAGGTTAAGGGCTACAAAATCTATTGTGAGAGCATTTTACCATGGTTCTGTCTAGGGATAAGATTTAGTCATTTGAAAATTGAGCTAAATTAATATTCTAGAGGGGAAGAAACATTTATAATGTTGTATTATTTTTATTTTAGGGGAAATGAATATCATTTCATAACAATTAGAGTTATTCCTAATACTCAACTATATCAGAAATTGAAAGTCAATTCTTAATACAAATTTCAATGTCAGCAGAAAATGTTATTTCAGGAGGTGGCGGGGGCTGGGAAGGCGGAAGGGAGTCTAAAAATACAACAAAAAACCAATGTGCAAATGGATATTCTAGTGATATACTGAATTCCATGAGCTCTGCTATGAAACCTGTACCTTACCAGGAGCTTCATGACTCTAATTCCCAGAGCCAGGGGAAAAAAGTCCAACCATTAAAAGCTGCCACAGCCATATTATTGTCCCCCAAGTAAAATGACAATTATTTTTATAGCCATATCTGAGTGTTACTAATTCTTTAATAATGTACCAATTTTAATTTCACTATCCTGTTGTCATAAACAAGGATAAAAGAGTATGTTTGCATCAGAATGACTCTGACCTCTACTTCAAACATTTATAAATAATGTCACAGAAAACCTAGGCATTCAAGGGCTAAAAAAAGGTCAAGAATAAAGTTAAATTAGGTAAGAAAAAGAATGGAAATACAATTTTGTGGGTAGGAAGAAATCAAGGCTAATAAATTAAGTATAAATAGAATCTTCAAGATGGAACTTTTTGAGAAAAATAAAAAGAGCATTGGGTGAAGCTACAATAATGCATTCTCCTGCCAAAACAATGATAACATCACACAGCTGATATAGTGGCTCCTAATTAATTATTTCAATAAACTTGGAAATGTCCACCTTAAAATGAATTCTAGGTCAGAAGTTTTGGATAGCCAAGTCATGTTGGCATTTAAACAAGTCACAGGGAGACATAGGTCCATAGTAAAAATCACAAAGTACTATTACTTGACTAGTAAGGAATACAAAAATCTTTCAGGGAAAGAGCGCCCAAATTTAAGTACAGTCATATGCAGACTCTTTCTGATTCTCTACCACCTATCAACTTTTTCTGGGGAAGACTACGTATCCCAGATCAAGGACTACTTTAAAACTTGGTGAAAATTCATACCAGAATTTCTACAAGAGGATGAGATAACTGATGACCATAACATTTTTTAAAACAAGAAGTGTTAGGTAAGGTGTATTTTCCTAATGCTAGATGACTTTGTTTAGAATGCACAATGTAATGATCCTTTCCCATATAAATCAGTTCAAACCACAATTCTCTACTGCTTTGCAATGTTCAATCATCTAAGGAGTTAACATAACCACTCAAAAGATAAATAAACCACAATTATCCAATAAACTTCATATGGTGTAAACAATAATTATAGGGTAAGTTCGTAATGTAATTATGAAACAGTATCATTCAGAGAATAAAATTAGGAACATAATCCTTCCTCAGTGCTTTATGATCCATTAAGCATCATTTCCAATCTCTCACTAAATGATTAAGTGCCTCAAACTAGTTTTTGCTGGGAGGTTAGGTTTTAAGACTGTTTTATTACATCAAACTCTGTTACTATATCTTCAAATAGCAATTTTAAGGCAATCTTAAGAGACCCACTGGAAAGATATGCCATTTACATTCAGTATAAATATTTTACCCAATAATGCAGTTTTACAATCTAACAAATCACTGAGCTCTAAACCTAACAAACCTTTTTATGATAAACCAGTGAATTAACTTTCCAATGTTTTCTCAGTTTTCACTTACTAGACACAGACAGGTGAATGAAAACCAGGTCTAAAAAAACAATGTTGTTAAAGGTTAATACTGTCTATCTATTCTTTACAAGAGTTTGACATCCAAATCTGAATTCCTGGTAATATTTTTGAATTAATCAGGCTGGCCACATGAGGTCTCTGTGATTCCATAAAATGCAAATGCACTGGATTTTGCAAATCAGGTAATTTCTTATGAGTATGCACTGAAAGTACTGTTAGAGACCTAGTTTATTTCTGGTTGAAAATAATTTATTCCACTGGGAAAAGAGAAATGTAAGAATAAAATTGAAGGGAGGGATAATAAAAGTGAGCAAACCTTGCACCACACTAACTAGTGCATCCAAAGCATCAGCCATTTGTTTCAATCTGGGACCCCTTAAGCTAGAATGAAGGAATTGTGATTCATTTTAAATTATTTTTTGAAAGAATTTTTAAGCAGCAAAAAACCAAAAAACAAAAACAAAAAAAAACCATACATACTTGGCTTCCTAAACAGTGTATCTACATGCCAAATTAAATTATTTAAATTATAATATATTGGTGTTCTTGAAAATATATGTAGCTCCTCTCTAAATATATAAACGAGTTTTAAACCAGGCTTCCGATGTGAAATGATCAATCTTGGTCATGAATATATGGAAGCTCTACATTCTATGCAATTATTACCAGCACGGCCCCACTGAAGCTCCAGGATACAAACTGTGACTTAGCAAGTCAATGACCTCTTTGACACAATCCATCTCACTTAAGAAACACTAATTCAAGCAACTCCATTAAAACATGCTGGTGAAAACTACATTCAAGAAATGAAGGGAAAAGTTTCACCTAAATAAAGTGAGGAAAGATGAAATGAAAATAAGTATATGTTCAAGAGAAACAATTAGTAGAGTCAGGGAAAAACAAACAAAAATAGTAGAAACTAAGTTTCTTCCAAATGATATGTAATTGAAGGGAACTGATGGTGTGGGGGAGAAGATAAAAAAGCATTGTAAAAACCAGAGGTAGAGGGCAGCACATTTTCATTTGGATAATGTTTTTAAAGTGCCAGAATTCATAGTAACCAAAACTAGGGATTTTAAATCTAACTCTCATCAAGTTCTTCTCTACCATCTCTCTGATTTGTATCTGTTTCCATAAAATAAGATTCGGTAAGCTATAATATTAGTGACGTTAGTATTTTGTTGACTGTCACTCAGGGGAATAATTTTATGACACTGTACAAGTATGTAAATAGATTCTATTTGCTCATCTGTAAAGTCAATCGGTTATTCTGCAGCTACAAAATTTGGTACTGAATTATATACTATATCTTGCACAAGGTAAGATACAGATCTAATTGTTCAATAAATCACTACTGATTGCTCTGGGATGCTTGGAAAACCAAGGAGCCCAAGAGTCAAGCCTAGAACTAGTAAAATATATTTCTGTCTGTTCCCAAGAGAAGTGGAACCATGCAATAAAGACAGAGTGGAAGGATCTCAAGTCTCATTTCTATACATGAGGCTTTTTGAAAGTGCAGTTGCAGTCAATTTCTCCTCTCTTTGGTGATCCTAATCTTACTATTCAGGGACATATGCAATTCCATTAAGTCATTCACTTTTGAGAACCTCTGGACTGATGGACATTTATTATACTGAGCCTACTTTGAGAGTGGTGGGTATTAGTTACAGATAGCGCACTTTGAGCAAATGTAAGCACTGGCAGATACAGATTGCTGATATCCCATTTCAGAGCATCTCATGGGAAGATACATATTTCCACCACACACAAAAAAAAAATGAAACAGTGGAAAATCCCATTTGCCATACCTCTCCTTTAGTTTAATGAAAAAATATCTGCACAATTTCTTTCTCTCCATTTGAAAAAGCCTGTTTGTGTGCTTAATGAATTACCTGTCCATTGTATTCCACTGGACAACTACAAACCATTATTCTTTAAAATATCAGAACACAGAAGTGGACGGAGAGAGTCAATGTATATAGGAGAGAGTCAATGTATATGGAAATGAAAAGAAACTGTAGCTCTGGAAACCCACCTTCTCAAATGAAAATGCTACAAAGAGACAGCACAGGAGAGAAATGGAAGCCCTGGTCCTGCACAGTCCAGCCAGAAGGAAGAGGGATTTTCCTCCAAAATTGCTACAAAGATACTGATGACCATATTCAGTACCAAGAGAGCTCTCCTCCTGGTAATTTTAGAATGGCTCTTAAAGGTTCTGAACTATACTCTCCTCAATTTAAGGTTCTTGTGACTCAAAGCTATTGTAATATCCACTATAAAATATATCATTATAGAAATACTATATACCAATCTCAGATAAGTGCCTCAATCAATCTTGGGTTTCATTTTTTAGTTTTATGGCAAGGAACACAAATTTAAGCCCTCTGTTCCTCCTATTGTTTAATGTAATACAAGACTGTAGTCAACAGAGACAGATACATCACCTTAACATATAGCAATAGTTGTACAGAACTATATATCATTAAGAATGAAGTAAAGAGGTAAACAACTGACACCACTTACACGCAGTTGTGTGACGGGAGGTAAAGAGAAATGGGTAGGGAAGAGAAGGTGGCCAAACAACTTAACAACAAAATCTCAATGCCTGCAGCATTGAGTCTGTTAATAGTGTTCACTTGCCCCAATTTTTAAAAAATAAAAATCAGAAAAGGGTAAACTGCCTCATTATTTTTCTTTTATACTCATTAATTCTCAAAAGTTAAAGTAAGAAAAAAATATATATTTAAATGGAAAGTATACCAACTTCATTTTATTAGCCTAATTTAGGGGATGGGATGAGGAGAAAGGGGTTGAGATCAGGTATGAAGGAAGAGGGTTAAAAATTGTGACAGTAAAGATCCCTTCAAAACTTGGGTGCAGTCCTCAATCACTGCAGCCTAATTGTCGGTCAACAGACTTGAAATCCAAAATACTGAAAGCACACGCCTGATCTCCATTTCTGTCCCGTGACTCTTCAGTTACAGTGTGATGAGGTCTACCAGGTTGCCTTTAGGAGGAGTCATGCTGTCAGGAAAGAAATTTACTAAGGTGTCAAAGAGCTGAGTTCTTTGGGCATAGGTGTGATCCACATCCGAAAATCCTGAAGGAGAGATACAAAGAAACTCATCCACTGATTTAAAAGTCAACATATAACAGAAAAGGTAGTGGAGTAAAGCAGCAATGTATACTGGAAAATTCAAAACTAAATCAGGCTTTAAAACCAAATAGATAAGGGTGCTGATTCCAGTTTTACCACTTGGCAGTGGTGAGATCTCAGGTCAGTTAATAAGCCTTTCTGCTACTGTTTCCTCAGCTATAAATTTGTGATCATCTTGTTTACTTTATAGGTTTATTGTGCATATTAAATGTAATTATGTAAAAAGCAACTAGTGAATGGCTGGCACTTTGATAACTAATACTGATTTCTTTTCTGTGTACTACAAAGTGCACTGAGAAAATTTCACTACTCTTTCCTGACTTTTTAATAATTAGGCATGAAAACCTTTTTGATTAAAAAAAATATACATATATATAGTAAAATAAGAATGATAGCAGTCTTTAAAGTGGTCTAAAATCACTAAGGCCCTGACAGCTGGAAATAGTTTCAGGGAACTGAGTGAAAACATAGATGGTGAAGGAAGACATTCAAGTACAATACATACAATGGTGTTTAGCACAAAGTCAGTGCCATATACTGATAATACTACATATCATACTATGACATATGTATTAGGAGCTATTCTAGGCACACATGGGAAAAATAGAGCAATGAACTACTTTTACTCAGACGAGTGTTAGAAAGTGAACGACATCTGTAAAAGTTAGGGACTTTGCACTAAAGGAATTTTTTCCCCCTTTCATTCTAGAAAACATTTATTTTCCAAATTCACTCCAGCCAAAGGGCTATTCAGTGAAATGCCTCTTTCCTTCAGTCAGCTGGAGTATTGTTCCCAGTTGCTAAAAATTTCTTATGCATATATGAATTATGAAAACGATAAACTAGACTTTTGATTTTCCCCATTCCTCAAATGGCTAAATGAGACACTGAGAATCCTAGTGTCATCAGAAACAAAAAACAAAGCAAGAACGTCATACATGCAAGGACAGTCAGTGAAGACTATTTCAAATTGGTCCAACTTTCATTCAATTTAGAATAGTTTTAAGAGCTATCTGTTTTTTAATCTTGTAAAGAACATGAATAGAATATACCATTGCCAAGGATACCAGTTTCCTGAAGGAAAATAAACAATGTCTCAAAAGAGGTACATTCTTTTTTATTTAAAAAAAAATTTTATAATTATTTTAAGTTTGAGGGAAAACATTTACTCCTTTTAGCAGAGCACAAGATTGAACAAAGCCTACTATCATATCACAGAAATGAATGGAAGGAAATACTCCAAAATGTTAACAAAGGTTATCTCTGAATGATGAAGCTATATTCTTTTTTTCTATTTTCCACTACTCTGAGTTTTCTAAATTCTTTTATTTACAACTTACTTTGAAAAATCTTCAATTGAAAATTTACAAGAACAGTACCATGAACACTCATCCTTGCACTTACATCAATCGTTATCCATTTTGCCACATATGTTCTCATTCTACGTTTGTGTTATAGGTACCCCATTCCTACTTTTTTCACTAAACTATTTGTAAGCTGTAAGGAATGGTGTCCTCCTCTGCGCACTGTCTTGAAAGCACCTGATACCATGATGTCCCAATGCTGACAATGTTAACACTGATTACCTGGCTAACTTGGTGTACGCCAGATTTCACCAATGTAAAAGCATTCTTTTCTGACTTTGCAACTAAGAAGATATTAACAAGAAAACAGTTTGAGACTTTGTAAATTATCCTGTTCCCCAACAGACCTGTGAGTAATGATTGTGGCATTCTACTGGTGATTCTTGCTAAAACAATTATTATTATTTAGATGGTAATTTTCTAATTCTAAATTCTTTCTGTATTTATTAGTTGATATTAACTGTAAAGAAAAGTGTTTCCTTTTTCTCTCTCCACTTTATTTATTGGTATTAGTATGTAATCATGGATCTTTTTCTTGTTCAATGTTATATGCATTACTGCCATTAGTCATTTCAATATTTATATTATCTCAGATTTGAGCAGTGAGAGCTCTTTTGAAGCTGGCTTTTGTGTCTTTTTGAAATGTCCCCAGTAATTTTTGAGTACTTTCTTACTTTCTGGCACAGCAAGATAGACTCTAAGTTCTTCTTTACACAGTTCTGTAGTCAGTCATCTTCCCAGGGAACCCTAATTCCTTTTAGTAGTGAAAGTTATTTAGAAACTAAGAACAGTTGTGCAAATTACCTAGTGTGGTGGTGTTTATAGGCATATTTACATAAAACACACACACAGTATATACACAGCTTTTTTCTTCTTCAGAATCATGAGTTCATGCTTTTACCGCAAATTCCAAATTTTTAAGAACCTTTTTTATTCCCACCTAGCTTCCTTATTTAAATCTGTTTTCTCCCATAGCAAAGAAAGTTCCAGCAACATCATCCTACCTATTCATTTGCTCAAACTAAAATACAAAACATGTTCCAGAATTACTATACCCATGCCAGCAAAAACTCAAGATTTGCTTTAATGTCTTTAGAATATATCTCACTGAGAGCACATAGTTTAAGTACTGCACTAAAAAACTGGGTTAAATATTTTTTCTCCCACTGTGTGGCAATGTTAGCAATTTGATAAATGGGCTTGTTTGTTTCTGTTTATATTCAGTTTTAGGGTTTTCCCTGCGTTTTATTTTCTTAATTTGTAAAAATATCACTATCCATTATATTTTTAAGAGAAGATATTGATTCTTTGACAATACTTCACTGAAGTAATACCATTTTCATAAGATTATATGATTTATGAGGGAACACTGAAATTCTACTATGTGCTAGGCACTTTATGTATGATGTTATTTTATTGTGACAACAATGAAGCAGGTTACTTTTAAAATTAGCAAGCAGCAGAGATGGAATATGAACCTAGATTATGACTATTATTTAATCACTATACTATACTTCACTTCTTAACTACTAAACATTACTTCCTCCCTTCAGACAAGGTAGCAAACAAAACCCCACAAAAAATTTCCCTTTTTATACCTTTTTTTTTTTCTGTTGTTTGTATTGTTCTCAATACAAACTGTACTTAATACAATACAATACAAACTCTGAGGTTTGTTTAGAATCCAAGTAAAACAAACTGCTGCTGACAAAATATATCTGTTGGCAGTGAATAGGGCAGGGACAGTAGAAAGGAATTAAGCTAAAGGTAAAAATATTTGCTGACATTAGTTTAACATATTTAAATGACTGCCAAGAAATCTTGTCGTAAAGGCTAAATATAAGTCAGCTAGAGACATTTCAGTACCACCCACCAATAAAATAGAACCATACATATAATAACACACATACTCATTCAAACTGAATTATCTAATGTGCCAGGCTGCCAATTCACGTTATTATTAAATCTCTGTATCTAATGATGCAATTCAAAAGGGTGTGAGTTTTCTAAAATTATGCTTTATACCTAGATTCTCTATAATAGGGTGGAGATTTCTAAAAAACTGAAGAATATTTTTTAAAGTCCTTAAGTATATGGGAACCTTATTTTTAAAAGAATCTTTTGAAGTCATATTTAATAACACTGCACTCAGTCCTGCCTTGTAAAATCCTACATATTCTGGAATTAAAACTCAGGACTAGAGCTGCATTGGTCAAACAAAAGCCTCAATTACTTGCTATGTAAAAAGGAAGAGGAAGATCACAAGGAATATTGTTATTCTTTCCTATCCCTGTGAAAAAAGACTAGCATTATATATGCTCTACTTTTGTCTTTGAGGTACTGTTCACCTTCAAGAGATAAAATGACAATGAAAAAAATTAAACTGATATCCCAAAGTGTTATTTTATTCAAAAGATAAAAAATATTTTTATTACATATACTGAAAAATATCAATACTACTGCTCAACTTTAAGACAAATAACAATAGCAATGGCATCAGTATGTGCTTGATGCCAGTGTGACTACCTCTTATGACAAGAGTAAAGCTGGAAATACCCACATTCAAGGTGGCCATTATTATATTGAAAAACTGAAGCTATAATAACTTATCCTAACAAAAAGATCCTTGAAAATTCACCTGAAACTCTGGATTCCAAAACGTTTACAGACTCCCCACCTTACTAGACACCAGTTTAACTATTTAATAAGGCATTAATACTAAGGAAGACTACTATACTAAATGAAGACTGATGCCCATATCTGGGATGTCTGAGAAACATTTGGTTTCAAAGAGAACTTACTTTGAACAATTAAGATACCACATATAGAAATTACCATTTTGTAGAAAGAGATAATTCACATTCTCTGCTTCCAAACACTGATTTCATTGCCTATACCATCACCATTCCATAAATACCAGACAATTCCACAAAGAACAAACTGAGAGAAAAAACCAGCTTACAAGCATTATTGATAGTAAGTATATCAGTAACACAAACTGCATTCCAAAGCAAAATATGAATTATTTTCATCATGCTTCTATTGACCTCTATATAACAAAAGCAATTGGTAAAACAGGAACTACTAACTAATTCATGAGGTGGTGACTGATGCTTGAAAAATCACCCTGTAGCAGGTGATTACAAACTTTGCAAGCTACTTTAAAATTTGTTCCATTTGTGTGGATGAATATCTCATGTGATATTTCACTGAAAATAAACCAAAATCCAACCTCTCAAATGTTAGAACATCTGGATGGATAAACTATACTGCAGTACTTACCTAAAGCTGTAAAATCTGAACCAGATTTGAATAGAGCTGAAGCTAGGAGCTGAAACTGTAAAAGAAAAAGAGAAGCAAATTAGCTGGCTAAGCAGATTGGAGGAAAAAAAAAACTTCTACAATTCCGCTGATTTATTAGTCACTTTATGTTTCTTTGTACTTGTGCTACATAAGTTGATTCACCAAATAGTGGTAAGAAAAATACCACAATTAGATTTAAGAATATGCTATTTTTGTTTTCCAAAATATTGGACCAAGCCCTGGAATTATTTTATTTTTAAGAATTATTAAATTAGGTACATATTTATTTATTTGAATCCATACTAATCTTTTTTTAATAAGATTTATTTATGCATATGAACTGGGGTACAGGCCAGAGGTGTGGGAGGTGAGAGGATTCACCAGAGAGAATGGAGCGCAGAACAGGCAGATCTACTGAAATACACTACTGAGGGGAGCAGCAGGCGAGGCAGGAGAGGTCTGCTGCGCCATATGGGTTGCTCCCTTGGCTGCTTGTGCTGCAGTGGCTGCCAGTAACTTGATAGTGCTGTCTTTAACCCCTGAGCCACCAGCGAGTCCCCTAAATCTTGTATTTATTAAGGAACAAGTCAACTGAAATATTTTTTTAAAAAAGAATAATTTATTTAGGAATTTATCACATGGGTAGATTGGTACTTGGACACAGTTACTTAATCTTGAGTATATATACATTCTCACACTACTGTAAAATACCTGATATCTCTGCTGTGTAAACGAAGGGGAAAAAAGCATGGTTATTATGCATAGGCCATTCTTAAACTACAACTTAGATAGCATTCCACAATCATGTATATTGCTATATAATTATAAAAACCTTAATCAAGGCCTTTCAATAACTCAAAGGTTTTATTATTGATTAGACTCCTATAGGACAAAACCATCAGCAAACTGGTAAAAAATGTTTAGGAGAATTATTTATCTTTATCTTGAATGAGGATGATGGAAAACAGTCAAGTTAAGGGAAAGAATGAGTAGACAAATGAGTAGACTCTCAACAGAATTACTTGGCACTTTGCAAGGCACGAGTGCTTGATAACACTGACTGCTCAGTCTGTCTTTTACACCTGTGACTGCAACATTGAAAATTTCAGATAACAATCAGTCATATTTGTTGGCCGTAATTAATAGTCTTTTTTAAGGTCAGAAGTTAGATAACTATTCCAGAAGTAACTAATCAACAGGAAAAAATAGGTTAAGAGTTAAAAAGATATAGTTCTTTACAAATCCTGGTATCATTCTCTGTCAGATGTATCCACTGCACATATTAGTCTGTGCTTGCCTATTTAAAAAAAAAAATGCAATTTAATGAGTAGAAATTTTAATTTAGTCAAAGTCCTATTTATCAAGGTTTTTCTTTCATGATTATGCCTTCTGTGTCGTGTCCAAGAAATCTTTGCCTATCCCAAGGTTGTGAAGATAAATATTTTCTTCTTGAAGCTTTATTGTTTTGTCTTGAACTCTTGATAGTTTTATTATTATGTGTCTTACTATAGCTCTCTTTAGCTTTATATAACCAGGTATTCTGTTAACTTTATGAATTTATTCAGTTCATAACATATTCATAGTTCATAACATATTCAGTTCGTTTCCCAGGCTTTAGAAGTTTTCTGCTATTATTTCTTTGAATGAGCTCTCTGTTCCCTTACTTCTCTCTTCTCCTTCTGGAATACGTATTATTCTTATGCTGCCTTTTCTAATGGAGTTACATAGTTCTTATAATGCGTCTTCATTTTTGTTATGTCTTATTTATTTCTCTTTGTCCACCTGAGTTCTCTGCATTGCTATCTTTGAGGTCAATGATTCAATCCTCCATTTGGTGTGTTCTGCTTCCATAGTTTTCTCTAGAGCTCTTGATGTCATTCACTGAGTACTTTACATTCTGAGTCTTTTCTTTTCTTATTTAAAGCTTTAATTTCTACTTTCTGTTTATAATTTTGATTCTGAACTCATTAATTTGTTTTTCTGAGTCTTTCTTTATGTTTTTAACTAGCTTTTCTTTCTTTTTTTTTTTTTTAAAGATTTATTTATTTTTATACAAGAACCTGGGTACAGGCCAGATGCACTGGAGGGTGAGAGGATTCACTGGAGACAGCAGGGAACAGAACAGGCAGACTGAGGAAATACACTGCTGAGGGAAGCAGTGGGAGAGACAGGAGAGGTATGCTTCACCATGTGGGATTCTCGCCGGCCGGCTGGGATCTAACCCGCGCTGCAAAGGCTGCGGATAGCTTCACAGTGTGGCGCTCAACAACCTGCGCTCAACCAGGGAGGCCCTTAACTAGCTTTTCTGAGTTTACTTGCAGCGCATGACTTTTTGTCTATCTCTTTATTAATGTAATTTTGTACTCTATTTGATAGGGATATATAATCTTCCATGTCTCTGTGTTTGGATTCTACAGAGTTGTTCTCTCCTTGAGTTGCCATGTGTTACATTTTTTTTTTGTCTGCCTATTTTGCTAAATTTTCCCATTAAAAAAAAAATGTAGCCATTGTACTACTTTTACTTTACCTGAAGGTGGCACTGTGGTTTTATTGGCCTTTGCTGGCTTTGGTAGTTACTGAAACCTGCTTTAGCAGTTGCTAAATCAGCAGGGTAGGGGAGGGGGGTTACAGGGCACAGTTACAGTTTAAAGTATCTTGATTCATGATTTGGCATCATTAATATGCCTTTTCTCTGGGTTCCAAGATAGGAGACTACAATCTAGCCAATGTCAGCGTACTTCATGAAGTCAGTATGAGTCTTGAGGGGCATAAGAGGGGAGTGCAGTCCAGAGTGCCTTCTCTGTTGTTCCTTACTGGGCATGCAGTCTGGGTAGATCATGCAAGCTCCTCTCTATGGATTTCACCTGGTTGAAGGGTGTGTGCCTACAAATCATTTTGGCTCTTCCCTCGCTAGGGTCCCTGGCTAGGTATCTGTGTTCCCAATGACAAACCTCAGCCTCTAGGTATATCTCTCCACCCACTTCCTGTTCAGTGATCTGTGAATCTCCTCCATGTTCCTCTGAAATAGTCTGTGCTGGTCTCTGAGGTACAAGGGATTCTTCAGTCTCATCCCAAGTAACAGGAATCTCTGGTCAACTTGGAAGTAAAGCAAGAAACTATTCTACTGTTATCTCAGTGATGTCCTTAAATTTCTTCTTAAATGGTGAGTAGAATTTGTAGCCAGGTATCAGTTCTAGCCAGAGTCTTTCTTATATCAGTTGATAGTTAACTCCATCTTTATGGTTTTTCACGACAAAAGTTTTTGAGTCATTTCTTCCAAACCCTACATGCAATCCAGTATAAAATTGGCATTATGTTTAAAATATGTTGACTATCTGATCTAATTTTGAGCTACCATAATCCCTTTCTTAGATTTCTACAACCTCCTTTACAGGTCTCTGCCTCTATCCATGTTCCCCTTTAGTCTATTCTCAACATAGTGAGAGTAATCTAATTAAAAATTAAAGCAGATCATATCATTCCTTTGCACAATAACCTGAACTGGCTCTTACTCATTCAGAGTTAAAGTCAAATTCCTAACAGTGATTTATGACATCACTCACAATCTGTTCTCCCAGCTGTGTCTCACCTTTCTGATCACATCTCTTAACTATGCTCACTCTCCTTACCGCTACTCCAGCCACAAAACCCCTTGATGTTTTCTTAATGCCAGAATGTTCCCACCCTAAGGTCTTGTTCTAGCCCAGCTTTGCAGGAATTATCTTCCTTGAATTACAAATGTAGATCACTTCCCTCACATCCTTAATCTTTGTAGAAATCTCATTTCTAAATGAGGTTTATTGTCATGACCCTAATTATTGTGTAAATTGCCCAGTTCTCACCATATTTCTTTCTTTTTTTTTAAAGATTTATTTATTTATTAATACAAGCACTGGGTACAGTCAGAAGCACGGAGGGTGGGGGGTGGGGGGGGTTATGGTGAGAGAATTCACCAGAGCCAGAGCAGGGAACAGAACAGGCAGAAGGACTGAAGTACACTGCTGAGGGGAGCAGCAGGCGGCAGGAGAGGTCTGCGCACCATGTGGGACCTTCACCTGACAGCAGGGGATTGAACCAGCGCTGCAGAGGCTGCGGGCAGCTTCGCAACCCAGCGCTCAACTGCTGCGCCACGGGGGAGGCCCTCACCTCTTATATTTCTGATCGATATATACACTTAACCTTTTTAAAATTTTGTCATAATACCTGTCAAATTTTAATATACTACATAATTTCCTTGTTAATATGGCATTTATTATCTCCCCCACTAGTATATAAATATTTTTTTTTTAAGATTTAAAAAAAATTTTTATTTATACAAGAACCGGGGTACAGGCCAGATGCGTGGGAGGGTGAGAGGATTCACCAGAGACAGAGTGGGGAACAGAATAGGCAGACTCACGAAATACACTACTGAGGGGAGCAGCGGGCGAGACAGGAGAGGTCTGCCACACCATGTGGGATCCTCACCGGCTGGCCAGGATTGAACCGGTGCCACAGAGGCTGCAAACAGCATTACAGCGCTGCGCTCAATCACCTACGCCACCAGTGGAGGCCCTACATAAGTATTTCCTGCTCAGGGATATTATTTGGTTCATCAGTACATCTCCTGTGTCTAAAAGAATGCCTGGCATATTGGAGGGACTCAATACACATCTGTTAAATGAATGACACCAGTACTGTGAAAGCTCAGCAGAAGTATAATTAATACGAAATGTGCAACACTGGCTGAAAATTTGTTTTTTCATTCCTTCTCTATTATAGAGAAGGAATTTTTCATTCCTTCTCTCTAACCAAGGGGGAATTGATATAGGCATTTCCTTGGGTCTTTTGAGAAAAAAAGCATTTTTTACAAGGTTAAATAAAGCTCATCATCAATTTAGAACCCACATTCTAGAAAATGGAGGACGGCAAAGAACCATTATTTGGTATCAAGTTGGTAGTCAACCATCATTTCTATAATAACAGGCACAGTAATCATCATCATGATAAATAACCCCCAGCCCCCACAAGAGAAAAATCCAAAACCCACTATTAGTTGCTGATATAATCATTGAATGGAACGAAAATTTTATATTCAAACATATAGAATAAAAATAAGCTATTACAGAAAATACATAGTGGTAAGGCCTTTCTTAACTAGTGGAATGGTCTCTTGTAAGGAAAGTAAAATGCCTCAGTAACAAATACCGTAAGCACTTATATGCAAAAATTGTCACCAGAAACAAAAATTGTTCACACACTTTTAACAAATAATTATCTTACAGACCAGTAAGTCTCAATGTCAAGTGTGTTTTCAGTTAAATAAAAGCAGACAAAGGAGAATCTTAGGATGAGGGCATTGCTTTGAAAAAGTTTCTGAGGCAGTTCTGATACTGACACACACATGTACAATACCATTTTCTTATTTTTATTAGGGCTAAACAATTCTTTTTTTTTTTTTTTTTTTTTTTTTTTTTTTAAAAAGAGGCATTACTTTTTTTTTTTTTTTTTTAAAGATTTATTTATTTATTTATACAAGCACTGGGTACAGTCAGAAGCGTGGGAGGGTGAGAGAATTCACCAGAGCCAGAGCAGGGAGCAGAACAGGCAGATGGACCGAAATACACTGCTGAGGGGAGCAGCGGGCGCAGCAGGAGAGGTCTGTGCACCATGTGGGACCCTCGCCAGTGGCCAGGGATCGAACTGGCGCTGCAGAGGCTGCGGGCAGCTTCGCAGCCCAGCACTCAACCGCTGCGCCACCAGGGGAGGCCCAGGGCTAAACAATTCTTGATAAACTTTTTAAGAAATGGAATGGAAGCCTACAGCATACGAAATCATTACTTGATCCTATTTAGGAAAGGAGAAAAAGAAAACTGCCATTTAATTTTTCTTAAATGGCTCTGTTTATACTTGAGATACCTCCCTGTCCTGGTTTTTCCTATTAGCTTAGCTTTAAGGACAAACTGTCTGTTTTCTTTGGCCTACTTGCAGTTCACACAGCTGAAATTATTTACTTTGCAGTGTTTTGTTTTGTTTTTAAAAAATAAGAGAGAAAAATGAATGTTCCCGGATTACAGACATTTTAGATAAGACTATGGAGAAAGCACAAGGAAATATATTGCATGGTTGAACAAAATGAACATTAAGAGACTCTTCACAACTATCTTCAGTGATAAGCCACGACATATGAAGCCAAGTATATTCTGCTACTCAGCAAAAACTATGATAATTTCCCATATTTTAAACAGTATCATAAATTAACTTTGAAAGACAATCAACTATCTCTATTCAGGGGTTTTCCAAAGTATGTTCTGTTCATTCTCCACCCAATAAAAGGTTGTTACCAATATTGAGTAAAAGAAATAGGACTTATTTTCACATTAGACAAAGATTATCTCTTTGTTTTGGTGCCAAGGACTTGCAGGTTCTACTGCTTAAAAGTGCAATGAACCTGTTGCCTGATAGTGATTGGACATTAAATTTGAAACGTGTGTCAATGCTCAACAGAGAAAAGTATTGCTTGATATTCTATTACCAAGTCAAAGCAAATCAACAGCTAGCAGAAAAACAGATGTAAGAAATTGAACTATATATATCTGCACCATTTCTGTGAATGGAAGGTAAAATTGGACTGTATTTCAGATATTACTAAATGAACTATGAATAAAAAGCAGAAAAAGTAACAGAAGGAATCTCTGAAATTAGTAGGGAGAGAAGCTCTAAGACCATGAAACTTGTTGCAGGTGAATTTACAAACTGTGGGTAAATCTTCAGAATATTAAACTTTCTGAAATAGTTTCTTCTATTCCATGTTATATAACAAAAAAACAAAAACAAAAACAAAAAACCCCAGAAAATTCATGACCTACCACTAATTCTCAAGTTTAGGGACTACTGATGAATGAAGCTAATGGCCTACAGTTACATTAAACTGCTATATCACTCCTTTAATTAAATATCAAGTCAGCAAGAATTCTACTCCCACCAACCTCTTTACTTTCTCAATACAAATAAGGGAGTTTTCTTTCCTCTCTAAGAGACTTTGGGCTGTTCTCAGAAAAGGTTATACTGAACCCTTATGGATTCCTTAAGTAAAAGAAGCATGAAACTTTGAAAGAACTTTCCATTTCCTTCCCAATACACAAAACTAATGTCCAAGCTAAAACTTTATAACACCTGGGAACCCTTTTCTGAATGGATCGAGGCGTTTGTGTATAGCTTGAATTTTATATTATCACATGAAAATATGCATATTCAGTTTTTATTTCATCTGCTCTGTGCCATTTTAAAGATTATTAATGTCATCAAATTTCCTCATTTTCCTTTAAACATCAAGAGAAAAATCAGCAAATACAACTTAGAAAGACATTTTTTCTTAATGTCTTTTTTTTTTCACTTCTGACATTTATTACCACTTTACCTCTTTTGTCTCTTCTGGGTCCGAATGATCCACAGTTATATAAAGATCATTTTGTAAATATTTCAGAGCACTAAGGGGATCCATTTGGGCTTTTTCTTCAAATCTAGAAAATGTAGACAAGAATAATAATTGTCAAGAGTTATCATAAAACACAGGAAATGTCTTTCAGGCCTAGCATGGAATGCTCTGTGTCTGAAGAGTTTTCACACATATCTAAAAAAGCTGTGTATGGAAATCCAGAATTAAGAATACTGTCAATATAGATATTGACAGTGTAGTTATATGAAGTCCCTGCAGATGTAATGCTAATGCCAGGTTTACAGGCAGTTGCAGTGCTAGAGTCTGAATAAGAGCACTTCCTACCCTCCTCCTAAAACTACAAGCTAAGATTAAATCAACTACAGAACAGAGTGAACATGTCAAGTATTTTACAATAGAACTGTAAGAGTCAAACATATTTCCTAAGAAGTAGAGATGAAATTAAATACTCTGTTAGAATTGTGTAATATTCTTTTCACCAGAGACAGTTGAGACATTTTAGAAATAGAAGTGAGTATAGCTTCCTTTAACAGGCATCATTAACATTGATTAGTTATTTTTAATGACACTATCTCCATGTCTCACTAAGTACCAACAAAACAAAAACAATCACAGCAACAATTTATCAAAGCATTTATTATATACTAAACACTGTTCAAGAATTTTACATATATCACTTAATTTATCCTCATAACTCTACTCAGACAATAAGTTGTATTATCATTAAAAAAAAAAAAGATAAAAGAAATTTATCTGAGGCCTGTAAGTGGCAGAAGCAGAGTCTACCCCAATCCAAAAAGGAAACAGTGAGGACTCTTAAAAAAATTTTGCTTGGGACTATTTATCTCTTAAGATAAATACTGGATGGTATTGCTTATATGTGGAATACAGAAAAACACAACAAAGGATGCATCAAAACCAAACCAATAATAAACTCTTTAACATCTGCCTACAAAACCGAGGACACTATAGGGGGCAGGAGGGAAAGGCCCAATGGAATGTAAGGAGGACTGTTGGACTGTTGCACACTAGTGGTGGGCATGGTGTGAAAGTATCCATTTGGAGAGGTTTATACTTACAAGCCCCAAAGCAGATACAACAATGTAAACTATTTTAGCTCAATAAAAACAATGTGAATAAACACTCAGAGTAAAAAAGGCTAAAAAGTCCTTCACAATCTATTCTTATTTTTTTAATCTTAATGTCCTACCACAGTCACCTCACTCATTCTACCACAACATGGGCCTCCTTAATTTATTCCTCAAATAATACAGGCATATTTTAAAGTGAGAACCTTTGGAACACTTTTGGTACACTTGCCCCTCAAAAATCTCCATGATTCATGCCCTCATCTTCTACAGATCTCTACTCAAATGTCTTCCTTGCAATAAGGTCTATCTTAATAGTCCTATTTAAAATCACATCCCCCAGCATCCTTAAATGTACAAAAATAATTGATCTGTAATTTCTTTCTCAATACTTACTAATATATAAATTCCTTATTATGTTTATTGTTAGTCTCCCCTTCTGAGAACAGAAACTTGGGACCAGAAATTTTTATTTGTTTTCTTCCTTTACATATACACAGCACCTAGAACAATTAATGTCTAGCACATTTTAAGTGCACAGCAAATATTTCTTAAATAAATAGATTTATGGATGTTTATAGGGCCCCTTAGATGATTGTGTGTATATATACCTATGTATGTGTGCTTGTGTGTATGTGGTGAACTCTGGAGTTAGAATACTCAGGATCAAATCCTCTCTCACTTATGATTGAGTGACTTTAGATGTGTTATATAACCCATCTTAAATGTCTGTTTCTTGTTTAATAGATGAGTAGTGCCTGCTCCACTGACTCATTTTAAGAATAATATGCAGTATTTTACATACAAATGCTAACAGTAACAGTAGCCATTATCATTAATGGCTAGCCTACTCCCTTTAAAGGACAAGTGACACTTTCCTACATTTATTAGTAGCTTATTTATCAGTAGCTGCTAAGGCTAAAAAGCACACATGACCTAAAAGATATGTATGAAAATGATTAAGTGATTTTGCAATTAAATGAAAAAGGCAAATGATATAAAACCATGACCATATTTGAAGATATATCCAAAACATCAAATATAAAGCTACTAACGTAGTCAATTGTATCATCATGTTCACTATTAAAATAATTATCAAAAGGACAGGCATGTATCAGCAATCAAGAACTGATATAATTTGTAGTGGTTTTCTTTAATTACTTCAAGGTAGGTTCATCATATTTATAGAAATTTTTTCCATTATTTTTAACAGGTGCAAAATTTCCTTGTTCTATATTTAGAAAATTTTAGCATTAATATCTTTCTTCCCTTTGCATCTTCTTAAAAGAGGAAAACAAAACTAAGGAGAATAGGGCATTCACAAAAGTCACAATCTTCACAGTATTTATACTGTCATATTGCTAATTTCCAAAGACAAAGTCACACCTCCAAAGCTTAGGTAATGCCACAACAGTTGATAACATGAAATGAAAGTTTTCAGTGAAATGTTTTTATACCTGTGTTTTCTAATGAGGTACTTGCAATGCCTCAGTAAGTAATCTTTTGAAGGCCTACACAACTTCAGGGACCAGAAATCATCTAATCTCATCTTTGGAGAGCAAGATTTTCCTGGATTCCCACCAAATAAATAATGAACCTATAATAAACAAAACACATCAGAGTTTTAAAAATGCATGCATACTCAAAAACTATATAAATCATAGTAAAATTTCTGCATTTTGGTAGTAGTAACAGGTTAACTTCCTTAGCTTTACTTATATAAAAGAATAAAGGCATTCTTATATTTCTAAGAATACTTTCATGTTATTTTTCTTAAGTTTCCTTTTACTTAAAAGTACTGCGGCTAGTTTCTTAAATTATTCTTTATAGAATGAGTTGTATTAGGGCCTTTCTGGTGGCAAAAGGGTTAAAGTCTCAGCACTATCAAGCTATCAACAGCCACTGCAGCATGAGTTCAATTATCAGCCAGGGAACTAACCCACATGGTGCAGCAGACCTCTCCTGTCTCACCTGCTGCTCCCCTCAGCAGTATATTACAGTCAATCTGCCTGTTCTGCTCCCCACCCTGTCTCTGGTAATCCCCCCACCCCTGCCTTTCTGGCCTATACCCCAGCTCTTGTATGCATAAATAAGTAAAACAAATCTTTAAAAAAAATAAAATAAAATGCATTGTATTATTCAATTACACTAACAACAGGACATATGAGACAAAAGCAATGATAGGAGTTAATCCAAGAAATAGTTTGCCTAAGGCAATGAATAATGGGGATTATCAAATTGATCATTATAACAAATGATATTTAAAAAAAATCTAACACATTTGTAGAATCACTGCAGGTCAATAGTAACTAGAAACTTAAAATTTTAACATCTTAATTTTGCTTTAGTGTGAATGTCAAATGTTAAATGGCACATATAAATTGTGAAATAACTATAAAATATTGCTCCATTATTCAGTTAATACCAAAAAAGAAATGTAAAAGAAGGCAATAATTATTTCACTATTATAATTATAGTTCTAGTGATATTTTGTACTTAGTATTACATTTTTAAAACATTTATATTCAATGGTGTTGTACAACAGATATTTCTATCCAATAGATGGAAATTCATTTTCCTTTTAATTTGGGAGACACTAAGAGAAAGGCCTTTTATTCATTATCATGGTATCTTTTACCTAATGGTCTCAAATTATACAGAATTTAAATAATCATCTATGGCCTAAACAGAAAAGATACTGAGAAATAAGAAGCTACTCTGAACACTTAATGACATTGAAACTTCAGAGTATTTTCACAAGGCGGATGGAAAAGATATATTACTTACAGATATGAAAAATAAAGATAAAAACATTCCCTACACTATGAAAAGACCAAAAATCTAGGAGTTATATATACCTTTTCATATCATAGGACAAGGGACCCAAATGCTGAAAATGACTTTACTTGTAGAAACAATAGGCCATGCTATGATTCTGATCTATGCAGCTAAGCAGCAGCCACTGACCAGAGGACAAGTGCCAGGAATTAGAAACTGTAAAAGTGTTTACTTTCTTAAGAAATTTTTGGAGAATATGTCTGTCACAGATTTTATTAAATGTCTGTTATGCATTTTATTTTTTATTAAAATCCACTTTTAAAAAATCAGAAACATATTTGAGGATTCTTTCACATTGTCTATCATGAAAAATTTACTGGTCACCGTATTAAGATACCTTGTGTAACTCATCATATACAAGCTGATGGGCAAATCTTGGACATGGTTCTTCTTCCTGAAGACTTTTACTTGGATTATCCTTTGTAGCTTGATCATTCTTATAGACGCAAGACCTACAAGACATTGCTTTTAAGACATTCTATCCTAGACAAATTAGGAGCACACAAAATAGCAATACAACTATAGCAAATAAATGAATTACATGCCTAGTTACAAGCAAAAAATTATAAATTATTCACATCAAACCTTATAGTTCTGGTCACTCACAAAATAATCTAATTTGTTAGAAATGAGTTTTGAAGTTCTTTTAATGTCCATCAAAAACCCCACTTAAGAACAATCTATAAGAGGTTTGCTTGTTTCAAACACAAACAATATATATGTGGAGGATCAAGCCAAATGGTGAGTCAGGAAAGATACATATCCCTTCTATCTATTCTCAATAATTAAAAAAAAAAAAAAAAAACTTCTTTCATTTTTACTATCTATGCTCCATTTAGAAAACAAATTCCCTAGTTGCTAAGCATTACCTCCATTACCGAAGGAAGTTCTCTGAAGTCCCACTGCTCTATAGGATATTCACTTATGGATAATCATGTTAGAAATGTATCCCCCAGGTCAGTGTTTTCCAAAGCAAAATATGCAATACCAGTTCTGTGACAACTCTATGAAAAGGGGTTCTAGTTTTAAAATGCTAAATAGTAACACCTCCCCTCCCCTGCTCTAGTGAAACTGCTACATTTGTAAAAACTAAGATCTAAAATATTCTCAAATTCTCAAGTTACTTGCTACTAAAACCTAGACTAAAACACAATTCTTTTGACTCCCAGACTAGGAACGGCCTATTAATTGAACAATTCAGGGATAAAACCCACTCACTGAATATCACTATACGCACAGGCACTGATACTGACTTAGCTTTCTCTACAACATCACAAATAACCAATAAATCTTCCATTTTATCTTCTTCTGAATAAACCAACAACGTCAAATAAATGTTACATTAGGATTGCGGCACAGACAACAGCTTCTTACCAACTATTCCTCACAATATCATAAATCCAGAACGAATTTCTAACATTCTCTTCCCTCTTTTCCTTGTCTTTGCTGAGTCCAGATAAGACATGTATTTCATTCAGTTCTGGATCAATGGTTGCTCTCTGTGTGAATCCTGTCATTGGAACTATAAATCAAAGGAGAAAATAAGGTAGCAATATCCACATTAGATAACAGTAAATGGTAATCCTGCAATATCCCCTACTTTTGTAAAATACTGATATGGTTAATGGAAATTTTTCTTGACATTTCTAGTTGGAAATATCAGTTGAAACATAACTCTATAGTTTACAGCATAATTGTCATGGATCTCAATGTCATGTTTCAGCACTACCTTTCTTTTTATACATGGAAAATTACCATGGTCAAAAAGCTAAACAAATTAGATTGAAGTAAAATATTAGAAGAATTAGTAATTGGTAGAATACTATGAAAGGAAATGCTAGCCTTGTTGGTCTTGTTGGCCTATTTCAACAGAATCAAATAATCTATATTTTCCCCCAATTTACCTTAAATTCAGGTGTCTTTTTATGTTTCTATTCAGCCAATTTGTTTATGTGGCAAACTATGGCTTAATCTGATCTGTCCAAGGTAAAATCAGAACTCAGTCATTCATTTACATATTGTCTGAGGCTGTTTTACCCTACAATAGCTAGCAAAGCTAAATAGTTCCAAATAGCTAATGTATGGCCTATAAAACTGAAAACTCTTCATAGAAAGAGTTTTCTAACCCTTATTCTATAACCTTTTGAAATGCAAATATCACAGTTTATACTGTTTATGACAGTATAAACTAATGCAACAAACCACTTACCTTAAAACACCTAGATAAGGATACACTGAAGAAACAGAAACTTTGGAGTGGAATGGAAATCAGCAGATAGGGAAAGAAATTTTGAATTATAAAAAATGTTAGGTTTATCAAAAAGAGGGAATTACTGGATATGGGGCTAGAAAAGGCTTGTAAGAAGGTGGAAGAATTTAAGACCCAATTTTATTTTATTTATTTAATATTTACGAGGCAACTGGCTTATCACATTAAATAAGACCAACTTTTAAATGCTTCCTTTTTCATACTGGGGGTGTAAGGGTAGCTGTATCACTATAAGCTACTATAAGGGTCACTGTATCACTATAAGCTACTATAAGGGTAGCTGTATCACATGTGATACAGCTCTGGCTGTATCACTATAAGCTACCCTTACAGTGAAACAGAGATGGGAAATGACTGCTAACAGGTATAGGGTTTCTTCTTGGAGTAATGAAAATAAACTAAAATCAGATTGTGGTGATAGTTTTATCGTGGTGAAAAGAACTATAGAATTTAAGTTGTATGTGAATTATATCTCAGCAAAGCTATTTATAAAGCCAGTAAGAGATTAGAATGTATAACTGGGCGGCAGAATCAACATTATGCAGAGTAAAAAGCATATTGGATATCAAAGATCAAAGAAATGGAAAGTGTGTAATTTTTCATATGCTTTATAATAAAAATTTTTTTATGCTACCTTGTAACATAGGTTGTATAAACATGGTAGTTTTACCTTACTGAGTTGTATTGTTGTTAGGTGGAAAGGGAATTCAGGCTTCAAAAGACAGTTTTACTGACATTAAAACAATGTTTTTGAATCATTTTGCTGGCATAACAATGACAAAACTAAAACTAGGTATTACTTTATAAGGGCTAAAGTATTTTGGTTGTTTCACTAAAAAATAAAAAATGAAAAGTTACATCTGAGATGTCTCAAAAGATCAGGGGGTTAAATGAAACTTACCTAAATATATCTATGTTAATGGTTTTTTGCCTAAGTTTTACAAATTGTACTTAAATTTTTCACTTTCCATGTACAGTAACAAAAAGCACATTTTAAGAAAGACCCAAACAAAATTAAGTTTCCCACATGTACCCTCAAAAGCAGTTTAGATTTTTTTTTTAATAGGTTTTATTTTTTTTATTTAAAGATTTATTTTATTTACACAAGCACTGGGTACAGTCAGAAGCTCGGGAGGGTGAGAGAATTCACCAGAGCCAGAGCAGGAAGCAGAACAGGCAGAAGGACCGAAGTACACTGCTGAGGGGGTCAGCAGGCGGCAGGAGAGGTCTGCGTACCTTGTGGGGACCCCCCCCCACTCCCCTGCGGCAGGGGATTGAACTGGCGCTTGCAGAGTCTGCGGGCAGCTTCGCAACCCAGTGCTCCACCGCTGCGCCACCCGGGAGGCCCTAGATTCTTTAAGAAACTATTAAAAGTCCATGTGGATACTCTAGATTTACTTTCTATTACTTCCTTTGTAAGCAAAAGATTAAAACCTATTTCTCATTTCAAATGGAGATAATCTACATTTTTATTAAAGAACATTAAAATGCAAAAAAATTACATGTAAATTAAAAAGTATGAGCTAATTTTAATTTAGGTTAAATTTTAGACTCTTAAATTTTACTATTAATAGAAAGAAGCTGCAAGTGAAATCTAAATGTTGGGTCCTTCGGTTCAGAGAGCAAACTAAATACAAACTGTATTATCCTTTACCTATTACCCACTGAGTTGGCAAAGAGATTTCAAGTAGGAAAAAATTAACAATGGAACTAGAAAAAAAGAAAGTATATTATCATGAGATTAGAGATTTTGAAGAATCTTCAAAGCAAGTTGGATTTACATTGAAAGAGATATCACAGCCAAGAAGAGAGCACAAATCCCTAGCAATAAAAGATGGGAAAACATCTAAATAAGTCATCAAGAACAAAAAATAGGACTATTGTAATAATGACTTAACAGTCTAAAAAAGAATGCTAACAGGGCTTTAAGTAACCCCAAATCTTTGCAATGGACTTTTGGGGGATGACGGAAGGGACAGGCAACTTTGCTTTGATAACAACCCACATCCCTAACATGACTGTGTTCTGTTTATCCCTCTTATAAGAAAGTGTGGTGTACAATATGTACTATGCATTTATACAAAATCATTGGCAAGTGTCTCATTTAATAGAGAAGTCTATGGGAAAACAGATGTATACAACGTACAGGAAACCACCAATTCCCTTTATTAACTGATGTAGTCCTTTTTTCTTAAATTTTAATGTTCAGACAGGAATCATAAGACATAAAAAAAATCAATAGTGTAAAGAAAGGGACCTAGATAAACAAACAGAACAATAAACAAAGATAAATCACATAAAGGGCAGAACTTGGGAAAAAACTCAAAATGCATTATTCTTGAAGAGAAATAAATGTGTAAAAGATTCATGAGCTTCCATAAAAAGGAGCAGAGAATATGGAAAAATATTAAAATGATAATGACCAAAAAAATCAAATGACAAAATAAAAACAAAATAGGTGTAGTTAAATACAGTGGTCTCAAGATAAAATTGATATATTAGCAGAATATGTAACAATATTAGAAACTATGATGGAAAAGTTAAAGGACAGAGGATAAAGTTACTGAAGTAAAAAAACTGTCTAGAAAAAACAGCAGAAGGAGCAATGAATAACACAGAAGAGAAAACCAGAAAATTTCCCTGGATGGAAGAAAAAAATTGGTGTCCTGTTGAAAAGGTGCTGGGTGCTAAGCATGTTTTATTTTTTAAAAAAAAGGTATGTGTGCATCCAAAAAAAAAAAAAAAAACCTTTCAGCATTTTTTCTATGTTTTTGATAATCTTAATATTTAATATGTTTCCCCTCTTTTTCTGCCAGGTACATTACAGGTCCTTTAGCCCATCTGAGGTCTTCTATCATTTCTGAATTCTAGGAAATTTATCTCTACTATTTCTTCAATTATTTCACCATCTTAAATTTTTATTTTCTCTCCTGTAACTCCCATTAAGATGCTGGCACTTATACAACTGTTCCCATATCCTTTAGTTTTGTCTCTCCCCCCCGCCCCCGTTTCTTCCTGAAAGCTGTTTATTATAGTCTTTCAAACAATTTTTTCCTATTTAATATTCCCATTTGGTTTTATTATGACTATAGGTATAATTGCAAATACTAAAATACTCCCTTAGACTGTTAACTATATTGCTCATACCTGTTTTAAATTCTTGTCTCATCTGCTATTATAATTCTGTTTTAGATCACATGTTGTCAGTTTATTGACTACTTTTGAGGCTGTTATAGTCTTGAACTATAGCTATAGTCAGATTGCTCTGTGAGGTAATGTTTTTCAGGGTATCAGTTATTCCTTCTGCTAAGATATCTTAGGCAGGGAAGCAAAGGCCTGGCTTTATCTAGTATTAGTATTAGTGAGTTTAAGGAAAATGGAGGGGAAGAGCAATAAGGTAGGTAGTGAGGCTTAGGCATGAAGAACCAGTTTATCCTTTCCATTTACTACCACCTACTCTGTACAAGGGGGTTGATACCTTTTAACCCTTTGGGCAAAGAAGAAGGCAGTCTCCCTGGATTTGGAGTAGGAGGGAAGGAAGAAATTAATTAAGAGAGTGAATGGTGGGTCCACATGTATTTCCTTCAGTTGTGGCTCCAGCAGGATTTCCGCACTCCAAAATGTTTTCCCTTGGATTGTGGCACTGGTGGCATGGGCTACTGTTGCTATTTTTTATAGTGAAGGAGTAAGAATTAACTCTAGGTAATTTGGAGGAAAGAGTCTTCTGTCTCATTTAAAGTTGGGGCTGGCACTCATTTTGATTTTGGGAAAGGGAATTAGTTGCCTGTGTTAGTTTGCTACTTTGGCAGAAATACTTATCATTTTATAGCATGTTTGAATTCTGCTTTATTAATTATGTGCACCACAGAATTTCTATAGTAATTTTATGAAAATAAAAACTGGTTGAACAAAACTGCATTATCAAAAACTAAAAAGATCTAAAGGTCAAAGCCGAGAAAGAAGCTTTCATTCTAACATAACTATTATTATAATCTTTTGCATTAACTTTTTCCCAAAAATAAGGCTATTTTTTTCAACTTAATAGTTTCTAATGGGAAATAGTGGAGGGGGAAGAGGTAGGACATTTGCAACATATAATGTTTAAGAGCTTTTAGCTTCAACTGCCAAAAAGCTTAACTGAATGCCAAGAATCCACCAGTCTTTATAAACTGACTCACACACACACACACAAAAATTAATCAAACAGATCAGTAAACAAGATCATATGTTAATCATGAACACATTTTGAAAGGACACTTGTTGAGAAAATAAAGAGTAAGAATTATACAACAAACATCACTGGCAAACTGCTATTTTTACAATTTTTCCAGGAAATTACAATAATTCTTTAATTATCCTCTTTTTTTCTTTAGCATTTTTAAAACCTGTAATAGAACAGCTAAAGAGGATATAAAATATTTTATCTGTTAACAAATCACATTTTTTCTTTTCTCCTTTTTTGGTTTACCTAATAGACAAATGGAGTAAAATACCCGAATTTGTAACATAAGGAAATTCTACAGTGAGGTAAAAAAATTACAGAAATATTTTAAGTCAGTTCAATTCCTGAGGAAGATACATTATTGTATTAATTCAGTAAATAATCTTAACTCTATTTTGGCTTCATGATCCAATGCACATATTCATTATTAATTACTTCAGTTAAGACAGGAAAATAATTTTCAGAACTGTCACAGAAATATAAAATTGAATTAAAACAGCTTTCTACAAATTCTTTGGTAGAATATCTTCAACTTCAAGTAACAGAAAACTTGACTAACAGTAGATTAAATAGTTCATATAACAAAATTTTGCGAACTGACAGTTCTAAGATTGTTTCAGCAATTCAACCAAAAATTGCTGTGCTAGGTTAATATCCCTACAGTTTACCTGGCCTTCCTCTCATTTTTTAAAGTTGTCACTACCAGCTCTAGTATCATCACATCTTCTCACTGAGCATCCAAAGCAGGGAGGTAAAGGAAACTTTCAGCATCTACTATTTACTTAGGGGGGATATTTTTTGCAAATGTCCTCTAGGAGACTTTCCTTATGTATTATTGGCCAGAACTGAGTTATATGGGAGATGGGAAAATGAAATTATTTGCCAAAGGATAACAATAACTGGTTTGGACTAATTATGTTCGTCTTCTAAGGCAGGGCAATTTGCCATTAAAACAAAGTCATGGTTTGACTAACATGAAAAAAGGGCCAACGGCTACTGGGTAGGCAACCGAAGTGTCTGTCACATTCTAATTTTCTAGATTCAGGACATTTTAAATGTTGGATGAGATCTAGCAATAACTCCAGTTTGAAACTTCTATTATTTCACCAGAGCCTGGGTTGCTATCTGCTCCTTATTTACTTTCTGTAAAACTGCAACTGCCTTTTGACATTCGACAACATAGTATTTATTGCTCTATCTTAGTTGTATTATGCTATAAGGAATTCATCTTATTGAATAGATTAGCCATAATTTATTTACCCACTATTACACAAAGTAGTTTTCAGACTTTTTACTCTTGCAAACAATATTGCAATAAATATCATTGTACTATTTATTTTTATGGGCAAATATGTGAGTAGAAAAATTCCTGAAGGGAAAATGCTTGGTCAGAGTACACATTTTATATTTAAATAGATGCCAATATTCAGTGAATGATCTTTTAGTTTATATATTTTAAATTATGAATGCAATTTAACATCTTTATATAAGCAATATTATTGGCTATTTAAATTATTTTTCTTAGAACTATCTATTTGTGTCATTTACCATTGTTCTACTGGAGGATTACTCCATTTCTATTGATATGTAAGAGCTTTTGCTATGGCAGCAGGATATTAACCTTTGTTGTAGTTGCTAGTTTATAATTTATTAAGACTTCTGGGTATTTTGTCCAGTTTGGGAAAGATCTCCCAATCTAAATTATTGATGACAATTAGACTTAAAATTTTGTTTCTTAAATAAAAAACTTGAGTCTACCCAGTATTTTTTGGTGAAAGAAATCTATTAGAGACCTAGATTTTCCTTTTCCTTTTCCTTTCCTGTTTTTGTTTTTGATGCTGTGACTCGGATACAAACCCTTTTTGGTTTGTTTTCACCAACTCTTAAGCAACATCTCAGTGTCATTTACTGTATATTTTCCGTCTCTAATTAGAAATGCTGCCTTACTATATACTAAATTCTCTTATGTTTTGGGGGATATTTTTATGCTATTTATTATCTTCCATTAATCTTTACAAATTTTAGCTTTTAAATGCTTGATAATGTTAATACTACTCATTCTTTACATTTTCAAAGATGTCTTTAGTGTCCTTATGTTTGTTTTTAAGGCGATCTTTAATTCACATTTACTAACAAATAACCTTAATTTTACACTAAAAATATGATTAAGTATTTGTAAGTTAGCAACACACCCTTGGGAGAGTGGAAGGGGAAAAATATGGTACGTTATTATTGCCAATAATGTTCTGAGGGAGAAACATACATAATCCAATTTTATCAAAATGACAAACCAAATATAAAAGATAGAAAGCAATGAAGTCTATTTACACTGAAAATAAGCATTACCATTTATAGGTCAGCAACTAACCAATGTTAATAACAGTAAATCGTTAGCTTCAGAATCTTCCCTGTATTGTTAAATTGGTCTTATTTAGTTAAGTGGTAGAAGTCTAAAAGGTGGGCCTCCCTGGTGACACAAGGGGTTAAGCACCGTACTATGAAGCAATGCACAGCCTCTGCAGCACGAGTTTGATCCCCAGCCAGCCAGAGAGAAACCCAAATGGTGAAGCAGACCCCTCCTGTCTCGCCTGCTGCTCCCCTCAGCAGTGTATTTCAGTCAGTCTGCCTGTTTTGTTCCCCAGTTTGTCTCTAGTGAATTCTCTCACCCCTCACATCTCTGGCCTGTACCCCAGCTCTTGTATGCATAAATAAATACATCTTGGGAAAAAAAGTCTAAAAGGATCAAAAACATAGGAAATTATTTAAAAAAACCAGTATCAATAAGCACATTCCCAGGCCTGAAATGAAAATCAGTTAAGATTATGCTTTTAAGGTTTTCATCAAAATATGTTTATAGATAAATCAAATCTTGCAGACATAACTAACACAGCCCTCATATGTTCCTTTCAGTCTGGCAATAGCAGAAGGGAATGAAATTCAACTGTCAAAATTTTGGAGTGAGATAAGGGTTTAAGATCAGCTGGTTCTCTCTCTCATTCTCAGATGATTACTCAGGTTGAGGGAAGTTAAATAATTTGACTAATGTTGTACAGGGATGAGTGGCAGACCCAGATGAAGAGAGACCAAGTCTTCTAATTCTCAATTTACTATTTTTTTCAAATATACCAATCTGCCACTATGGTTAGAATAAATAGTGGCAGATGTGGGAAAACAGAGTTGACAGAATTTAAGGAACAAAACAAGTAAGCACATTACTTACTACAGAACATGGATTAAGTTTTAAGAGTTCTGCATCACCAATCCTTGACTTAGCATCTGGTAAGTAGAAAGACCCGATATATAGTTTGTTACTTTGAATAGTACAGATGTAAGACTGAGTTTCTACAGCAAACCATAAAGTTCTGGTGATGTGACAGACTATCTTCTAAACGTAATTTTCAATTATGTTAAATACAGTACTTACATATGGGGAGTCTGCTACGCCTCTTGTGTTCACAGACTTGTTGCCAAAAGTCACTCAGAAATAAACCCAAATTTTAGATGTGCTGAATTTTGATATAATTATGTATGTCAGACACAATACTAATAAACCCTTACTAAACAGTTGCTAAAGTCACTGATTTAAATTATAATTGTAAATTATAATCTTATTAGTTTATTTATTCAATTGATAACATAATTTTTTGGGGGCCTCCCTGGTGGCACACCGCACTATGAAACAATCCTCAGCCTCTGTAGCAAGAGTTCGATCCCCGGCCAGCCAGAGAGAAGCAGACCTCTCCTGTCTCGCCTGCTGCTCCCCTCAGCAGAGTATTTCAGTCAGTCTGCCTGTTCTGTTCCCCACTTTGTCTCTGGTGAATCCTCTCACTCCCCCTGCATCTCTGGCCTGTACCCCAGCTCTTGCATGCTTAAATAAATAAATCTTTAAAAAAAAAATCTTTTTTTATAATTATAAATCATTATTTCCTTCTGAGGAAATTGTTAAGCTCCAATGAAAAAAACAGAGTTGAGGTTTCTTTAAAATTTTTTTTTTATTTTTATATTCCCCATACAATTGCAACCCCCTGATTTTGACCCCAATCTCTCCTTTCCCCGTCCCCCCCACAAAGTGTGTCTCTGGTTCATAGTTGTTTGTTGATTTTGATTTTTTGCTTTCTTATAGTTATTCTTTTTCCTGGTCCCAGGTTTCTTTAAATCTTAAGATATTAAATCTAAGATAATTTAAATAATTATAAAGAGCAACCATTTAAGATTTTATAGTAGCTGACACAATAAGAAATTATAATAAAAAGCAGCATTTTTTCAATTAGACATATCATTCCTAATTGGTGATTTCAATAGTTCAAACAAATTTCTTCTATGATTTCAAACAATCCAATTGAAACTCACATCATAAATGCAGTTTTAATCAAAGAATCCACATTACTGAATCACAGATAAACACTGTAATTATATGCTAAGTCCATTTAAAATTATAGTAATTAACTGTGGTTTAAAAAAAGCATTAGAAAAATAGTTAATAAATAGAAAGTTTAAGCTATGGAGCATCAATATAATAGAATGAAATAAGTACTTTCTAAGAATATTTTAGAAATATTCTTGTGGAAATATAATATAATGTGGAAAGTTAAATAGTACCCAGCCTTGTGCTTAAAAGGATTTTTCCTGGCTTAATAAGTTATAATCTAGAAAGATAAGATAAAATTTAAATGGACTTTTTTTTTTTTTTAAGATTTATTTATTTTTATACAAGACCTGGGGTATAGGCCAGAGGTGCAGAAGGGTGAGAGGATTCACCAGAGACAGAGTGGGGAACAAACAGAACAGGCAGATGGACGGAAATTCACTGCTAAGGGGAGCAGTGGGGGAGACAGGAAAGGTCTGCTGCACCATGTGGGAATCTCCTTGGCCGGCTGGGAATTGAACCCGCACTACAGAGGCTGCGAACAGCTTCACAGAGCTGCGCTCCACCTACTGCACCACCAGGGAGGCCCTTAAATGGACTTTTAAAGTAAAATTACTTTTAAGTAAAAGTAATTCTATGGTAGGACAATGTAAAATACCATAGTTCTGATGTGAGGTACCAAGAATGAAACTGAAGAGCTAACTAAGTAGTACATAATGTAAAGGGATCTGAGTCAGATTGAGTTTGGACTTAATCCTGAGAGCAAAAAGAAATGATTAAAAATTTTTAAGAAAGAAAGAAAACTATCAGGCTTATATTTCTTAAAAATATTTTCTTATTAGTATTGTAACACACAACAGTTATATTCTGCTTGCAATGTGGAGAATGGGTTGGGGGAAGTATTAGGATACACAGGAAGAGGAGGACCAGAAACAAGCTAAATAGGGCACAGCAGCAGCAGCTCAAGCTAGTGAAGATGCAATGGGAACGGAAAGAAGACAGAGGTAATGTTGACACGACTTGATTACTGGACAGATCAGTGAATCTGTAGGTAGTACTGATATATTCTTATTAAAACAGTGTTACTCAACAATATCACCAAACCAAACCAGAGAGCCAATCCATCTCTACTCATAGAGTAGTTATGAGCAAGAACACTATTTTCCTTAAAATATAATTTTTAAGGAAAAATTACACATGAACCAAGGTTAAGATTCAGGTAACTTGCCCAGTTATTTCACTAAGGTTACTTGACTAAGTACTGAGGTGGACTCTGGAGAACTAGAACAGTGGTTCTCAGTCCTGTCCATGTAGTAGAAACACCTGGAGTATTGGAAGTTGAGGGAATGAACAGTTGGGGAGAGATGAAGAGAGAATGGGGGATGTGGGAAGTGGGGCAGAAAAGAAGGAAAGTATAGAAAGGAAGGGAGGAAGAGGTGAAATGGAGGGAGAGAAGTAGATGAGAGAAAAAGGATGGAGAAGGGAGATGAAAGAAAAAAATGAAAAGAAAGTAATTAAAAGTTTATTTTTAAAGATTTTTTTTTTATATTTATGCAACAGCTGGGGTACAGGCCAAAGGCACGGGAGGGTAAAAGGATTTACCAGAGACAGAGTGGGGGGCAGAACAGGCAGAAGGAGGGGAGCAGCAGGTGAGACAGGAGAGGTCTGCCACGCCATGTGGGAATCTCCTTGGCTGGCTGGGAATGGAACAGGCGCTGCAGACTGCAGACAGTTTCACAGCGCTGCGCTCAACCCACAGCGCCACCGGGGAGGCCCAGTAATTTAAATTTTATTCTAATATGCTAACTAAGTCACTCAAGTTCTATAATTCCAAATTTATACCTGTAACAGTTTTAGGTGGGAAAATTTTGCAAGTAGTCCTAACCAGATGTTTAATTCTGCCTCAAAAATTCTCCAGTTAAGGTCCAACCACTGTGGAAAGCTGTCTGGAGGTTCCTAAGTCTGGTAAAAATGGAGCTACCATATGATCCAGCAATTCCACTACTAGGGATCTACCCAAAGGACACAAAAACAGTGATTCAAAAGAGCACCTGTACACCTATGTTTATTGCAGCACTATTTACAATACGTAAAACCTGGAAACAACCCAATGCTCAAAAATAGATGACTGGATCAAGAAGATGTGGTATATATACACAATGGAGTATTATTCAGCAATCAAAAAAGATAAACTCATGCCATTCGCAGCAATGTGGATGGAGCTAAAAGGTATTATGCTCAGTGACATAAGTCAGAAGGAAAAAAAAATATCGGATGGTTTCACATAACAGGAATATAGGGGAACCAAATAAGACATCAGTGTAAAAAAATAATAATAACAACAGTACAGAACACACAAAGCAAAAATAGACAATTATAAATCAGAGACATACTGCAGGGGAGGAGGTGGGAGAGGGATCAGAGGGAGGGAGAGAGGAGCACAGGGGACTGTGGTGATGGTGCACGGGTGCATTGGGGAAGGAAATTCTATGGGGACTCAACCTGAGGGGGTTGGGGGGGAAACAAACATTGTCTAAAAAAATTTTTTAAATGATTAATGTTAAAATGAAAAAAATAAAAAAAAATAACTAAAAAAAAATTCTCCAGTTAAAACACACATTGTACCTAAGGGCTTTGGACATGCAACTTTTAGGCATATTTTCAAAATTAACCATTTGGAAAATGTGTATCTAGCTAAAAAAGTGATATTTTTAAAAACTTAAACCAAGACCTTGGCATTAAACCTTTCAATAACCTCCTTTTCTATTCAAAAGGGGAAATCCAAACTTTCTGCATTTGTACAAGGCACTGAATAATCACACTCTTGACTATTTCTCTAGCCTCATTTTATTTATTTATTTTTAAAGATTTACTTATTTATTTATTTATACAAGAACCGGGGTACAGGACAGATGCTCTGTGGGAAGGTGAGAGGATTCACCAGAGACAGAGCAGAGAACAGAACAGGCAGACTGACGAAATACACTGCTGATGGGAGCAGCGGGTGTGACAGGAGAGGTCTGCTGCACCATGTGTGACCCTCCGCAGCAGGGAGGAATCAAACCGGTGCTGCAGAGGCTGCAGACAGCCTCACAGCACGGCGCTCAACCACCTGCGCCACCAGGGGAGGCCCTCTAGCCTCATTTTATACCAACCTTCCCCACTCTCAATTTGTACCACACTAAGTTCTTTAATGCTTTGGGATCTTTGTACTTGTTCTTCTCTTAACATGGTTCTTTCTCATGCTCTACTTCTGATCTTAAATCTTAAAGATTACCTCTTCAGAGACAGTTTACCAACCTATTCTCTGTAAATGGGAGCCCCCATGTTACTCATTATCTTAACATTCAATTTTTCTTCTTTGTAGTACTTAGAGTACAAGCACAGATCTCTTTCCACTAGAATGTGAATCCTTTGGAATGAAGGGATCTTACTTATCTCCCACTGCTATATCACAAGTAGCTAAAACATACAGGGCATATAAGAAGGTGCTGAAGTATGTAGGAAGGGAGGGAAGGAGAGGGTCAAACTTAGATGGTGGTGGGTAGTAAAAAGAAAAATTATATTAAAGAATGAACAACTTTGCATTGTAGTATAATTCACCATAAAACAAAAACTAACACATAGCAAAATTGGTGGTTTTCTAAGAACTTGATTTTCTCCAAATTCCATCTCTATTTCTTTGTGTATTTTTTGGAGCTTTTCTTACAACCTTTCTATTTTTCTTCACTCCCACAAAATTTATTTTCCAAAAGCTCAACTTAGTCTCTGATCTCTCATATGCATCCTTTTTTTTTTTTTTTAAAGATTTATTTATTTATTTATACAAGCGCTGGATACAGTCAGAGGCACGGGAGGATGGGAGAATTCACCAGAGCCAGAGCAGAGAGTAGAACAGGCAGAGTGACAAAGTACACTGCTGAGGGGAGCAGCGGGCGGCAGGAGAGGTCTGCACACAATGTGGGACCCTCGCCCAGCAGCCGGGAATCAAACTGGTGCTGCAGAGACTGCGGGCAGCTTCGCAAGCCAGCGCTCAACCACTGCGCCACCGGGGAGGCCCTATGCATCCTTTTTTTAAGACAACTGATCTTGATTACTATTATTTTCATTTACCTGTGTTTGTGCATTACTACAAATTTCTACTTTTAGATTTGTTGTTTTGTCTCTCATAATTTGGTAAAGCCCTAATACAAAAGAATAACTGACAGTTCATTAAGAGTAAAGAAATACAAAGATAAATAAAAATAGTATTACATTGTGGTAATACTGTAGGGAGACCTGGTGGTCAAAGTGGCCAAGGCAGCAAGATTAGCCATTTAATTGGGGGGTTGGGGGTGAAGGGCAGAAATCCCCTGACAACAGTATCTGGAAATCTTTTCTCTGAAGTTATACTTTCCTCCAAAGAAGGTGATTCTAATATTCTGCTTGGAAACAGGTCTGGCATCATGGGAACAGGAAAAGCGTTAGAAGCTAGAAGTTCCTCTTTTCTCTCTGCCTCAACAGAATCCCTATCATTTTCTTTCCCACAGAAAATAAAGCTCTAGCCTTTGCCTAGTAGGAAGTATGGCAGAAGGGTCCTGAGAGTCAAACTACCTCACACATACTTTTTAACTGTGGTGCTATCTTAAAGTTTTTTTCCTCCTAAATATGAACAACTATTTCATAAAAAGGTCTATTTTAATAGTTAACAGAAATAGTAGCTAAAAAGAAGAGTAAGCTGATCTAACTCTTTACCCTATTGCTCAAACTAGGTATTTTGTATCTTTGGCCCTTGAACAAATACCATTCTTCTGTGCATACTAATCACAGGAAAGTGACTACTATGTAAATTATAAGAATGTAAATTATCATCCAAAATAAGACACTTTGAGAGTGAATAAGGCACTATTAATAATTATGCCAGGAAATATGCATTGGATTATCTCAGATAAACCAGTCACCCTATTACTAGGAGAATAACTTCTCGGATGCTGATTTTGTAACCTTATAAAGCATTACAAACTACATGAAGTCATCCTTGAGAACAAAGACATTCTTTATGTTAGAGTCTAATATATGTACCTACAGTGAAAACAAAGTGGAAAGGATTAGCAAAAATAGAATAATAGTTTTTAAGATAGTAATTTTTGCAAAGGCCCCAACAAACACACATAAATAATTCCTTGGGGAATTCACGTACTATCTTTTTGTACAAAGAAACTAATAATAATCCACATGTTTAAACAGATAGGACAGAATAATTTAGCCTGCAAAGTTCTCTTCCTCTTCCTCAGAATTAAAGAGAGGGGAAAGGGTGAGGAATGGTTATAAAGAAAAGAAAATGAGCTATATTGTCTTCTACCTAAAGTAGTTAAGAGAGAAGAATCACAAAATGCCTTTACCCATTCCAGAGTCTTTCTTGGTGCCATCTGATATTATGTCTACATGATCAGAGTCCACATCATAACTAAAGAAATCATTCAAATAGGTCTTCGATCGCTGGCCACCAAATACATATAAGCAACGATTTTTCTGAAAATAAAAAAAGGACAAAGAAAGGAAAAGTAGTCACTTCGATGAAGAATTCAGAATCCTTTCAAAATTTAAACTCTACAGAAGTAATTTTATGACAGATCTCATGCAATGGAGATCTTTATACCATGCTCTGTTGGTATAAAGAAGAGTGAGGAAGCTCCCTATATACTACTACTAAGAAGTGAGCTCTGGGATATCCTATCAATGTTCAAAAGCAAGGTACAGAATAATGTATACAGGGTGCTGCCTTTGTGTAAGAAAGAAGAAAGAGGATTATGTGTTTGTTTCTTTCTGTATAAAGAAACAAAGGAAAGAAACTAATAAAAAAAAGAGTGACCTATGGGGGGAGGGACAGAGCAAGAAGACAGGGATAAAAACCAGATCTCACTGACAGTATAATGTATAAAACGTTGCAGATATTTTTATGTATTAGAAAATAAAACTAATCGAAAGGAAAAAAAATCTCTGAAATTAAAAAAACAAAACAACTTATCTGTTTATAAAGTTATGTCTACACAGACAATACTATTTTTAGTGTTTTTAATTCATGTTTTTTAACTACCCAGTAGTCTATATCCGATACAGAAAGCAATTTTAAACAGTGTTCAAAGGTTTTGTTGCTAGCTTTGTTATTTTGTTAAGTATTATAAAAAGACAGAGTAAGTAATATAATATTGTTACTAAAGAGTTGGATTTTAACCTTAAAATATACACAAATACAAAATGAAAGCTATTGAATTTAAAATTCTATAATCTTTCATTTGAATTGGATATACCAGTATGAACTCATGATTTCATTTTTCTATTGTGAAAAAAGACATATGTATATATGAATATGTATAAATACGTATGTGTGTGTACATATATATGTATATGCATATGTATACAGTAAGCAGGCACTCCTACTGACCAAAGATAGAAAAATTTATGGTATCAAATAGAAAATGGCAGCATTGGATTAAACATATCAGATATATAAAAATTAGAGTCCATAAAAATACATAAAAAAACCTCATTAATTAACTTTGGTGCTCAATTCATTAAAGTGCAAAAGCAATAACGGAAAAGAATCAAACATACTGCCTATCCTGGGTGGTAGACATGTCAGGAGAGCCAACTAGTTAATACGTGTAAATGTTTTAGTAGAATTTATAGTTAATAAATGTAGAAGAAATGATATAATTAGGAAAAAAAATCACCGTTTTACAAATCCTAATGAAATCTAAGCAATGACAAGCTATGACTGCTGAAGTCATTAGGTAAAAAGGTTGACAGGAAACTTCATGATTGATCAATCAAGCTGATAACACCTGAATCCACTGAACAATTTTAACATAACCAAAAGTGTGACTACCACATAATTGCCCCTTGAAATTCTGCAGTCAGACCATTGATGATGTATTCCTGTACCTCCCTTTTGGACTCATCCCAAAAGGAGAGTGAATCTAAAATCAAGTCTCTGGATCTAACTTTCAACTTACTGGAAACATGGAGGACAAAGGATGACGTTCAATGAAACTGTAAGGATAAAATCCAGAATATGGTAAATTCTAGAGTAATAATGACTGTTTTTTTAACAAAAAAATAAGTGGTATGGGGGGCGAAATAACAAGAGGAGGTACTGAAACATAACCAAATGCAACACACAGACCTTTTTTGTATACTGATTTGAATAAACCAAATATGAAAAATATGTTTTAGTATTTTAGAAAAAAAAATAATGCAGACTATGCACTAAATGGTATTTAAAAATTCCTTTCACTTTGGTTAGGTATCATAATGGTATTGCAATTATGTTTTTTAAAGGTTCTTATCTGTTAGTGATACACTACAGTATTTTTATGTCTCGTGATTAAGTCTGGGACTGGTTCTAGCACAATAACATTTAAGAAAAACCTTAAAAATCAAATAAATACCAAAAAGGGAAATGAAATAAAAGTGGGGTAGATACATGAAAAATGAAGAGCAGAATGGTAATTGTTGAAACTAATGCGCACACAGTAGTTTATTTTACTCTCCTATCTTGGTATGTTTAAAATATCTCAGAATATTTTCTAAAAGTTCCGTTCATAGAAATCCAAGTATTCTGTATAACATTTGAAAAGTTTAAAGAAATACTTATATGTTGATTTTATTTGTAAGTTTTAATTCTGTAAGGCTAATTTTCTTTTTTTAATTTTTTTAAAATTAAATATATAGCAGTTCTTAATTTTTCACATTTAATGAAGAATAAGAAGAAAAAATAAGACCCATTAAGAAAATTGATCTTTTTGTTATTAAGTGAAGTCACAGTAAGTAGAAAAGTGTAAGTGTGGCAATGGAAAGACTCATAATTAGCAAACAGTTTGCTGGTAAAGGAAGTTTCATTTTTATCTTTTGATATCATTGCTATAGCAATCATTTATTTCTAATGAAAACTTTTGCTCTGTTAACGAATTTGATTTCACAAATTCTTTTTCTTATTGAGATAAACATAAGAAAAATCACATAATACAATGTACAGAATTTCTTACTGAATGGAACAGCATGCAGTGTCCTATCCGAGACTGGATGTCCTCAGGACCAGCATTACAGGAGTCCTCTCGAAGAAGTTTCCAGGTTTGACATTGACAGTTGAAAGCAAACAACCCACTAAATTGTGGTTCACTGGCTCTGCTGTCGTCTACGCTTCCATTACATGTCAAAATTCTACCACCAAAGGTGTAGATCATATGTTTTTCTGAGTCCATACACATCTATCAGAGGGCAACAGATTAAACAACTTTAGATTGGTCCTGTTATATGTCTAAATGAAACCAATGGGTGCAGTTTGAGAATCTAAAAAAAAAAAAAAAACCCAAACAAAACCTCAACTTTGTGTTAATAGCACTAAATACCATCCCTGATTATCACATGCACCTTTTGCAATACTGCCCACCACCCAGCAGACATTCAAGCTGGATTTCTAAATGATCTTGCAGGTTTTCCATTTTTTCAAGTAAGAGTAAAATATGTTGGGTTAAAGGGCTTTATGTTTTCTTGAAACTCTGTAATTTTTACTAAATCAATAACAAAAGTGCTCATTTCCACATAAAGGGAATACTGATCATACTCTATGGGTAAACAGGAATCTTATCCTATTTTTCATTTTCTGTCAAAAACTCCTTTGTATTCTAGGCAAGCATAATATTAATCTTGCTACCATTTAATAAGAGAACAGAGAAGTGAATGATTCAGCTAAAGAAATCTGCATTTATTTTACGAAACTCTTCAAATAGTGTTCTTACAAAGTAGTAAAAGAAACAGGCACTTGCAGCAGGGTCTAGACTGACTTCAATGGTATAACCGATCTTGCTCCTTTTAACAAACACTAATAATTTAATTTTCTTTGACATATGTTATACATATGTGTATGTTCAAAAGCCAACCTTGATTTTCTATTCTTTCAACTTGAGATTATGACTTTTCATAAAAATATCTGTGAAAAACCAGCCATCTGTCATAAGATACTAAGAATCAAATTCTATTTAAAAGAATATGTAAGTCCAAGTTGGGAATCAGATGTTGAATACAAATAGCATTATATATTTAAAGAATAAATAAACTATGTACACAAAACGTCTTTTCTTTTTGCTAAAGCATAAACGCTATTATGATTCAATGTGCTCCTCCCACCAAATTACTTCTAGTATTTTGTATTGTTTTTAATAAAAGCTATTTAATAAGTATATATTACTTTTTTATTAATAACATTAAAAAGATTCTAGTATTTTCTAATCTTTATCACTAGAAAGATCTACTCATCATTTTCCAGGTTTCTGGCAGATATCCATAAACTGAGATGAAAATCTATTCCTCAAGGGTAAAATCTTGGTGAATATGGTTGAACGACTGAGGTGTAAATGTTTTTCTCTCCCTGGCATTTCAAAGAAAATGTTCTTACACTTTAATCTTGAAAGATCATATCATTAAAAACAGTCCATACATTGCTGAAGACAATTCAATATGGCCTCATTCAACCACTATAGCACTACTTAGGGCTTCACTGAAGCTGGGTCATATTACCCTGCTCTAAGTACTTAAGGCACAAATCTCTCCAAACACCGGGAGATCATGCTGAAAACCTAAGGACTCACTTTATCTTAGCCTATTTGCATTTTCATAAATTCACAAATTCATACTAATTTTGACCAATCTCTGTTATTCAACCCTTAGGGATCCACTTCAATGGCTGCAAAGGTGTTTTGTCATTCCTTTTGAAGATATTTAATCTGTATGTGGCTATTCTCTCACAGGAGTGAGGCATAAACAACTTTATCTTAGTGGCTCTTTCCAGCATACCAGTGCAACAAAAGAGTAAGATATTGTATTAGTTCATTCTTTCTTCTATACTAGAACAAACATGATATAAAAAAGAAACAACTATATATTTTTTCAGCTCCCTGCCCCTAGGCTTGCCTCTCCCCTCAGTTAGATATGCAGTTTCAGAGTTGTGGAACCACCACTTTCTTAGTTTTTGCTCCACATTGTCCACTGCATGCCTGCATAGGTCTCTTCTTTCACCACAGGAGTGTAAGTGGAGGCTATCTCCCTGGGAGACAAGGGCATCTTCCCCAAGCATAGCCACACCTTCATGGTACACTACACCAGGATGCTTGAAGATAGAAAAAACAATGATCCTTTGTGGGCAGCCATTTAAGTTTATGTTAGGCAAGCAGTAGGTTGCCCAGATGAGTGTGGGTCAGACAGTCAAACTGATTACCTCCCCAGACTACACCTACTGTGCTTTTGTGCATTCAGGCATTACCCCACCAAATACCCCTCTGTGGAACTACCGAAACTGGAATGACAGGAATGGCCTTCTCATTATCTTCCCATTCTGGGATGTGCCACGGAAAGATCTGGGGCCTCTGACATGTGTGCACATGAATTCATTTGGAGCTTTTCCTGAGATTTACTTGTAAGAACAGCTACCTGAACTGTATATGTTCTGCCACCTAGTTTTGCTCTCCCTCCTTTCTCCTTGTATATTGTGGACCTAAATTACATGCCATAAATCTCAAGTTACTTTAAAAAAAAAAAGTTAAGTGTTTCAATGATGGTCAATTATCAAATAACAAGAAGTGTTCATGACTCTAGGAAACTATACACAGTTCATCAGTTTATGGTTTCCTTTTAATCTTTAATCTCTATTTCATTTTCTGTTTGGTTTGTGACTGTGAATCTCTGAGAAATGTTTCTAAAAAGTTAATGACTTACTAAACTGATAATATGAATATCTACTCAAAAGATTTCAAGAAATATCTTAAGCCAGAAGTTCAAAGACCAAATATCCACTATCAGTTTAGAGAATTAATTTCTAAATTCCAATCAGAAATGGATAACCATTTGTTGCCCCCCTCCAATTTTCCTAATCTGAAATTATCTTTATTTTACTCTATGCCATGAACACAAAATAGGTAAGGATAGGCTGGGTTCAAAATAATATTCTCACAAAATCTGAAGATATTGCTGGAAAGTCTTCCAAATATCCTGTCTCTAACTATCCCAGAGATATTTTTTTATTCATTGACTCTGCACCTGATGTCCCTTTCATTTTGCAAACTGCTTTCTTTAGCAGTGGGAGTTTTCTTCACTTTTACCTTGAGGAATTTCATTCATTCATTCATTCATTCATTCATTCAATCAATTTCCATTCTCTTTCTGGAATCCTATTATGTGAATATTAGAACATCAGGATCTTTTTCTCTGATAATTTTTTTCTCAGAGTTTCTGCTCATCAATTTAGTAACCATTTAGAGATTAGTGTGTCCATTCCACTTTTTAATCAATTTACTAAGAATTTTGTTTCACCATTAAATCTTTAATTTGTAATTTGTCTAGATATTTCCCCCATGAATGCTACAGTCTCCTGAATTGCTGTAAGCTTATCTTAATGGTTTCTTCCATTTACACCACTGGGATTTGTGTTGTTGTTAATTCTTAATTTGTTGAGTTCAGTACCCTGTCTCATGATATTAATTATCTTCAAATATTTGGATTTCTTTGGTTTTGTTCTAGTTGTCTTTGTACTGGAGAAGTCCTATACATTGTTTATTGCATATATAGTAGGCTGCTTCAAGGGACTAGGTGGAAAGAATGAGACATGATGCTGTGAAGGGCTCTGCAGGACCAATCTACTGTCCCTAGGGAATATTTCTTTTCCTTCCAGCTCACACTCATCATTTGACCTGTGGACACTTTTCAGTTTAGTGTTCCCCTGTCAAAATGGAGAATGTCCTGTTCTTCAGTCTCCAACTGATCAATAAATGTTTGTTCTAACTCTATAATCTTTAAGACTCAAGCCGCTGCAATTGTATAAGCCTTGTTTTTTTCCCAGCTGGATTATGATCCTATTTCCCTTCTATCTTTCAGTAATTCTTCCATTTTCAAGTTCCAAAGTATACTCTTTCTTGTTTGTTAATGCTATTACTACTGTATTTTCATCATTTTTTTTAAAGATTTGTTTATTTATTTATTTTATTTTATTTATTTATACAAGCACTGGGTACAGTCAGAAGCACGGGAGGGTGAGAGAATTCACCAGAGCCAGAGTGGGGAGCAGAGCTGGCAGAAGGACCGAAGCACACTGCTGAGGGGAGCAGAGGGCGGCAGGAGAGGTCTGCGCGCCATGTGGGACCCTCCTCCGGTGGCCGGGGAGCAGCCAGGGATCGAACCGGCGCTGCAGAGGCCGCGGGCAGCTTCGCAACCCAGCGCTCAACCGCTGCGCCACCAGGGAGGCCCATTTTCATCATTTCTTAAGATGTAGGCCAGGAAGACCATACAGTATATGTTCAGTCTGTCAACGATCCAAAATGACCTAGGAAGAATGTAGGTGAGTTGAGGCCACCAATTCTTTGATTAAAGTTTCTCCTGTCATTTTTTTGGCAGTTCCTACTCCGTTTTCTAGTAATTTTCTCAAAAAGTATACATGAAGGACAGTTTGACTTTCCTTGAGTATATTCTAGATATTGCTTTATTATCTTCTGGCACTGAATGAAGCTGTAGAGAAATCTGCTACCAGTCTCATTTTATTATATAGGTGCCTTGGTCATTTTGTCCAGTTGTCCACAAAATGGCCTCTTTGTCTTGAATCCAATGTTACTAATATAAGTCTTAGAGTCTAATGCCTAAGTAAATTTTCCCTGACTACAGCATGCACTTTTGATATGTAGTCTTCTTTCTTTAGGAAAATCTTCTTATATTTGTTCTGTTCCATTGTTTTGGTTTTATTTATTTATTTACATCATTGTTCCTTTTTGTATAATGCTTGATTTTTGTATAACGTTTGATAAATTTCCACCACCAAATCACCCATGAACCATCACCACAGTCTCTTGTGCTCTTCCCTCCCCTTAACTGATTCCTCTCCCTGTCCCTTCCCTGCTGTATTTCTCGGATTTATAGCTTGCCTGCTAGTTTTGTCTTTTTTTCTTGACCCCTTGTTTGGTTTCCCTATATTTTTCTTTTTCTTTTTTTTTTTTTTAAGATTTATTTATTTATACAAGCTCTGGGTACAGTCAGAAGCGCAGGAGGGTGAGAGAATTCACCAGAGCCAGAGCGGGGAGCAGAGCAGGCAGAATGACGAAAAACACTGCTGAGGGGAGCCGCAGGTGGGGCAGGAGAGGTCTATTGCACCATGTGGGACCCTCACTGGTGGCCGGGGATCGAACTGGTGCTGCAGAGGCTGCGGGCAGCTTCACAGCCCAGCGCTCAACTGCTGTACCACCAGGGAAGGACCATCCCTATATTTTTCTTATAAGTGAAACCAGTTGGTATTTTTCTTTTTCCTTCTCAGTTATTTCGCTAAGCATAATCTCTTCCAACTCCATCCAAGTTGCTGTGAATGGCATGAGTTTATCTTTATGATAGCTGAATAGTATTCCATTGGGTATATATACCATATATTCTTGATCCAGTCATCAGTTTTTGGGCATTTAGGTTGTTTCCATAGCTTACCTTTATAAATAGTGCTGTAATACATATAGGAGTGCAGGTTTCCTTTCAAATTAATGTTTTTGTGTCCAGTGGGGAGATTCCTAGCAGTGGAATTACTCGGTCATGTGGTAGCTCCATTTTTAGTAATTTGAGGGTCCTCCGCACAGCTTTCCATAGTGGTTGGACCCAGTCTGCATTCCCATCAGTAATGTAAGAGGGTTCCTTTTTCTCCTTCTCACCAGTATTTGTTGTTGTCAGTTTTTTTTAATCAGTTTTACTGATGTGACGTGGTATCTCACTGGGGTTTTGATTTGCATCTCCCTGTGATGTTGAGCATTTTTTTTAATGCCTGTTGACCATTTGCATTTCTTCTTTGGAGAAGTATTTTTTAGCTCTTCTGCCTATTTTTTGACTAGTTTGTTTATCCCAGCTGTTTACCCATTTTCTGCCCATTTTTTGACTAGTTTGATGTAATCCCAGCTGTTTACCTTTCTTTTCATTTTCTTTGCTTTGGGGGATGAGTCATCAAAGATGTTTCTGAGACGTATGTCATGGAGTGTTGTGCCTATATATTTTTTCTACATATTTGATGGTTTCAAGTCTTATATTCGGGTCTTTTATCCATTTTGAGTTGGTTTTTGTACATGGTGTGAGGTAGTCTAGTTTCATTCTTTTGCATGTAGAAGTCCAATTTTGCCAGCACCATTTACTGAAGAGACTGTCCTTGTTCCAGTGAGTATTCTTTGCTCTTTTGTCACAGATTAGTCGACCAGTCTATGGCTTTATTTCTGGGTTTTCAATTAGATTCCATTGGTCTGTGTGTCTGTTTTTGTTCCAGTATCATGTTGTTTTAATTATTATGGTTTTGTACTATAGTCTGAAGTTTAGGAGTGTAATGCTCCATTCTTCCTTTTTCAGTCAGAAAAGCTTTCACTAATCAAGGTTTCTTTTGTGGTTCGATATGAATTTCAGCAATATTTGCTTTATTTCTTTGAAGAATGCCATTGAGATTTTCATTGGAATTGTACTGAATCTGCACATTGTTTTTGGCAGGATGGCAATTTTGATAATGTTAATTCTTTTGATCCATGACCAAGGAATGTCTTTCCATTTCTTTGCATCTTCTTCTATTTCTTTTGTCGATGTTTTGTAGTGTTTTTTTTTTTTTGTGTGTGTGTGTTGATTTTGTTTGTGTTGATTTTGTTACCTGCTACCTTGTTGAACAGGTTTACTGTTTTCATTAGTTTTTCTGTGGAGTTTCGAGGGTCTTCACATATATTATAATACCAGCTGCAAATAGTGATAATTTTACTTCTTTCCTTGTGTGCATTCCTTGTCCGTCTTTCTCTTGCCTAACTGCTCTAGCCAGGACTTCCAGTATTGTAATGAAAACCACTGGTGAGAGTGGACATCCTTGTCTTGTTCAGATCTTAAAGGAAAGGCTTTCAGTTTTTCACCATTAAGAATGATATTGGGGCCTCCCCGGTGGCGCAGCGGTTTAGCGCTGGGTTGCGAAGCTGCCCGCGGCCTCTGCGGTGCCGGTTCGATCCCCGGCTGCTCCCCGGCCACCAGAGGAGGGTCCCACATGGCGGGCAGACCTCTCCTGCCGCCCGCTGCTCCCCTCAGCAGTGTACTTCGGTCCCTCTGCCTGCTCTGCTCCCCGCTCTGGCTCTGGTGAATTCTCTCACCCTCCCGCACTTCTGACTGTACCCAGTGCATGTATAAACAAAAACAAACAAACAAAATAAATACATAAATAAATAAACATGCCTCTATTAAAAAAAAAAAAAAAAAAGAATGATATTGGCTGTGGTTCGTCATAGATGGCTTTTATTATGTTAAAATGTATTCCTTCTATCCAGGGAATTTTGAGGGTCTTCATCATAAATGGATGTTGAACTTTTATCAAATGTTTTCTTGGCATCATTTGATATGATCATACGGATTTTCTTTTTCTTGTTGTTGATGTGGATTCAGTTTGCAAGGGTTTTACTCAGGATTTTTGCATCTGTGTTCATTAGGAAGACTGGACTGTAGTTTTCTTTTTTGTGCTATCTTTGTTTGGTTTCAGTATTAGTGCAATGGCTTCGGAAAACTGTATATGGCAGCATTCCTTCTTTCTCAGTTTTTTGAAGAGTTTTTATAGGATAGGTGCCAGTTCATTTTTGAACATTTGGTAGAACTCATTTGTGAAACCACCTGGACCTGGGCTTTTGTTTATGGGGAGGGTTTTGATTACTGTTTCTGTTTTGCTACTTGTTATTGGTTTGTTTAGGTTTTCTATCTCTTCTTTATTCAGCTGTGGATAATTATATATTTCTAAGAATTTGTCCATCTCTTCTAGATTGTTGAACTTGTTTGCATATAAATGTTCACAGTAACCTCTGATTATCCTCTGGATTTCTGCTGTCTGTTGTAATGTCTCCTCTTTCATTTATGATCCTATTTATTTGAGTTTTCTTCCTCCCTATTTTCCTTTGTGAATCTGGCTAGAGGTTTGTCTATTTTGTTTATTTTTCAAAGGTATTTTGGTTTTATTTTTTAGTGACTCCAATTATGTGTATGTTGTCTCTCTTCTGTCTTCTCTATGTATAAGGAATTCTCTGAGGAAACCTTTAATCTCTTTATTTCTATTTTCTTTACCTATTCTTCATATTTCTATTCTATATGCCCCTTGCCTATTCGTCTTTAGGTCAGTAGTAGATTAGTAGTAATGCACTAATCTAGTAGTCTACTAATAATGCACTAATCTACTAATCTAGTAGTCTACTAATCTAGTACATTAGTCTTCATTTCTGAAAGTGGTACTATTTTTCTTCAATTTCTTTGCTGTGTTTTCCAGTTTCACCTGCTCCAATTATTCGGCCATCTCATCTTCATTCTTAAATTTATGTTTTGTAGTTTTCTTCAGTTTCATGTTTCATTAAGCCATTTAATTCCTGCTAGAATACTGTGATATAACTGTCAACCACTGCTCCATAAAGAAAGTTTTGCTGTTTTTTCTTTTTATTGTTTTTGTTAAAGTTCCTCTAAAAATTGGTGTTTACTGTTCCTAAGTTTTTCTTCTTTAACTTAATTGAATTTCCATAGACAGACAAGAAAAGGTTCATAGAAAAAGGTGAAGTTGTTGTTCAGGGACTCCTCCCTCTATTGCTACTGAGTTGCATGGCTTCTTCAAAATATGGTGCTTATGTGAAGTCATGCCATTTCTTATTCCATGAACTTCATCTAGTTTAGTGGGCTTCTATCTCAAGACCTGAGCTCTCATAGTTACTTCACAGGCCATTTCAAAAGGAAACACGGTCCCACTTATGGTGCTTCCTGTACTTTTTAGAAGATGATACTTTCTTGACATCTACTACTCTGAACCTTTCTGGACACTTTTCACATGTTATTTCACTAACTCCCACACTGGCTGCCCTCAGGTCAATCTCTGCCCTGCTCATGACACTTACTGCTATGATATACCTCTGCTAGACTCCCTTTGCATATCAAGTTCTCCCCTACTATATTGTTGTGGGTTTCAGTACAGGTTCTGAGCATTTCAGTTATTTTTGGCTAAACATACAAAGAATTGGGAGTTGTAAGTTTTCCCTGGCTCCTGGTTTTGCTGACTGTGTGGCTTGTGGTTTGCTTTATTTTGTTTTTCCTTACCTTTTTGTTTGGTTCTCACTGTTCCTACAAATCACAGAAAATAAAAATGAGGAGGGCTTTGGAACTAAGCTACCACTATGTTTTTATGAAATACAAAGTCTTTGAATTTTAAATTCATTCTTCTGCTAATCAGTTCTGCTAATTAGTTGAAAATCAAGTATTATTTAATAGAATCTAGCTTTAGGAACATCCGATTTTACTGAAGTTGAGAGAAACAGGCTACATATAAAGACAACATGAATGTTATATTCAGACTGCCACTAAGATCCTCTTTTTTCAAGCTATAAAAATGAAGCCATATACATCTTTTATAAAAGAAATCTGTAACTACTTAGAAGCAAAAAAATAATTTATTTCCCTAACAATGTTATCTGCTGATGTTCTGTTTTTAAAAGATCAGAACCAGCCTAAATTTTTGGAGTTATTTTCCACATGAACAACAATGAGGATATCAGCAGGGAGTAGTGCACAGCTTTGCATGCAGAGTTCACTAGTATAGAGCCAGCAGAAGTTCCAAATTCAATCAGGGGAGTACTTTGAAAACTAATGTATTTTCATTCCCACCCCCTATCTATTTGATAGGCATATAAACCATTCCTCTTTTCCTTACCACTGTCTTAATACTATGGAAATATGGCAGTAGGATAAAGCAATGAACCAACAATAACCTGTAAAGATACAATAAAGACTTCGGTTTTAACCCCTACGTAATACTTTACCCTTAACCTAGATTCTGTCATAATTCCTGCACCTCCCATTTCTCAAGTAGTAGACTATGCTATGTGCATTACTACATCGTTACAGATTTTCTTAATACCTTTTTCTCTGTGTATTCCAAAAAAATTTTGGACATGGGTTGAGTTGAGTCAAATTGACTAAAAAATTCAAAATAGTTAGTGTTTTATTTTGGGTACTAAGATACACTGATAACAGTATTCAAAGATAACAGTAATAATGATACTGACGGAGATAATGAGAGCTACATGCGTATTAATATTAAAATGGCTTACTATATTGCATGTATAGTGTTCTCATCTACAACATTATTAGGTGACTTCTATTGGTGCTGTGTTTAACCTTAATCTAAGTCAAATTTCTGTTTTATAATGAGTTTGTGGTTATATACTAACACAGATATACCTCAATTGAATTAAAGTTCTAGATTCCAAATTTTTGAACTCATAAAATAATTTTAAATTTCTTCTGGGAATGTAGAATAAAAAGCTTTAAAAGAGCTCATTGTTATTATGATTATTGGATAATTACCATATAGCTAAAGTGGTTTTCTTAATATGTACTCTTTACATCTCTCTACACTGAAGTTTTTATAAATTAATAATTGTATTCTTAGATCTTAGCATTTTATGCTGCACTAAATAAAGAAATTTTTTTAAATAACTTATTGAAACAAAAGTTATTTTTATTATCTGTCATAGGTACAATATTTGCAATGGAAATCACCAACTCAGCAAACACATGATATAAACTCTTAACAAGAGTTACTGAACACTAATTAATTCCACCATATATTTATCTGTGCACCAAACCTGATGATCAAACACCAATTTCGGTCCTCCATCAGCAGCAGTATCCTCACTGAGTAACATCCATGTGTTTGTGTCAATGTCATAACGATAGAAGTCACTTTTCAGAGATTTGCTGTTCCTCACAGAGGAATCCAAATAACGCCCCAAGGTGTAGATTTGCCTTCGCTGAATGTCAATGCACATTTTATGACATGATCTGGCACTTGGACCATTCTGTAGAAAGAAAAAGAAAAAATTCAAAAGTCAAATAACAGAAAATAAAATAAAATGTTCTTTTGTGTTGACTTTCATTAAACAGTTTGCTCAGAAATTCCTATGAAGTCAAATAATGTAAGTCCAACACTAGCTTTAAATCTCCAAAGAAAAGTAAAAGAAGGGCGGGCTTCCCTGGTGGCGCAAGGGGTTAAGACACAACCTATGAAGCTAACCACAGCCACTGCAGCATGAGTTTGATCCCAGGTAGGGAGCAACCCACATGGCGCAGCAGACCTCTCCTAACTTGCCCGCTGCTCCCTTCAGCAGTGTGTTTTAGTCAATCTGCCTGTTCTGTTCCCCTCTGTCTCTGGTGAATTCTCTCACCCCCTGTACCTCTGGCATACCCCCATTCTTATATACATAAATAAATAAATCTTTAAAAAAAAAGTAAAGTAAAAGAAGTAATAGGAGACATAAATTTTACCAATAAAATGTTTTAAGTTATTTTTAAAAAACATTTATTTATTTATGCATACAAGAGCTGGGGTACAGGCCAGAAATGCAGGGGGCGAGAGGACTCACCAGAGACAGAGTGGGGAACAGAACAGGCAGACTGACTGAAATACAGTGCTGAGGGGACCAGCAGGCGAGACAGGAGAGGTCTGCTGCACCATGTGGGATGCTCCCTGGCTGGCCAGAGATCGAACTCGTACTGCAGAGGCTATGGATCGCTTTATAGTGCGGGCCACCAGGGAGGCCCAGGAAATGTTTTAGGTTTAACAGAAGGATGATATGACTATTCTGCCCCATGTCATTCTGTTTATAACACATATGGCTTCCAGCATATATTCCATTGCATTTTAGTCATTTGTGCATGGAGCTTAATTCTCTAATACATGTGCTTAAGAGTTAGGTTAAGTACATGGATTACAGTAACATGTAAAGATACGTTTGATCTCTTAAAATATTTTTACATTTCTCATTAGAATTCACCACAAAAGAAGGACTCCAAGGATATTTAGAATCATTGAATTTCATAGTTTAATAAAATCACTACTGTAACATTCTCTTTTATAAATGAGGAAACATAAGTCCAAAGAAGAAAGCTATCCTCCTAAAAATTAGTAAGCTGGTGACAAAAGGAGAATGGGATTTCAAACCTTTGATTTCTTCATCTACCTTTTACATTATATAACTGACCTCAAGAATGAATAACGTAGCTTCATTAAACAACCAGAGAAGAATATAAAAAACAAGTTGAGACCACTTGTATCACAGTACTCAATATAAGATTAAAAACACACTATTAGGTAAGCCAAAACAAAATACAGTTGATTTTAAAAAAAGAACACAAAGTGAGAAGAATTAGATTAATTGAAAGGGGAACAGTCAAGAGAACTAACATTTATTAAATATCTCTGATATTCTGTCTATGCTATTACTATTTATGTGTGTGGGTTTTCATTTTATCCTTAAAATAATTCTAAAGAGAAATACTATCATCTTTTCACAGATATTAAGTAATTTTTCTACAATCACAAAACTAAGATAGAGAACCTAAGCTCTAATATAAAAAGGGACAAACACAGTGCTCTTCCACTACTCCAGGTTGTTTTTTCTACAAGGGAAGAAAAACATAAGCAAAAAATAAGCATGAAACAATGTGTGTAGTTATGACCTACGTCAAGAACACCTGTGCAGAAACAACAGAATTGAAGTATAAGGAATAAATGGGAAGTCTGGTGAATGAAAAAAGGCTGGACATAACTAGAGCAGGATATAAAATTAAAAAGCAGTATTATATGAAGAGTAATATAGGATTATTATTTAGATTAAATGAAGAAGCAATGACATTAGGCAGGAAGAACAGTTTGACATTAATGTTATTAATGCAGATATGAATTTGATTCAAATTCACAATTTAGTATTCATACTAATTCCTATTTTATTTTATTTTTTTTTAAATTTTCTAGAGGCATGTCTTATTTATTTATTTATTGTTTGTTTGTTTGTTTGTTTGTTTGTTTGGTTTATACATGCACTGGGTACAGTCAGAAGCGTGGGAGGGCGAGAGAATTCACCAGAGCCAGAGCGGGGAGCAGAGCAGGCAGAAGGACCGAAGTACACTGCTGAGGGGAGCAGCGGGCGGCAGGAGAGGTCCGCGCGCCATGTGGGACCCTCCTCTGGTGGCCGGGGAGCAGCCGGGGATCGAACCGGCTGCAGAGGCTGCAGGCAGCTTCGCAACCCAGCGCTCAACCGCTGCGCCACCGGGGAGGCCCCCCTAATTCCTATTTTAAAACTTATTTTTAAAGATGTTTGTCAAGGAAAATCTTCATTAGATAAGGCTGAAAATTTTTATTTGAGAATGGATTTCTTCCATAATTGTAATCTAAAAAACAAAGATGGGACAACAGATAATAAATTTTTGTTGTATTTCCTAGAGTGTGAAATTTGAAATTATTTGAAAGTATTTCTTGTTTCAGCTTAATTAGCAAAAGTGCTATAGCAAATTACACCCTAAGAAGAAAAAAGAAAATATAAAATAGAAACAGAATAGAAAACAGGCAAAAATGGAGAAAATTAACAAAGTTCATCCTTTGAAAGATTAGTAAAATTATAAACAACTAGCAAGTCTAATTTTTTTAAAAGGAAGAGAAAAATTGCCAACATCAAAAATGAAAGCAGGAATAGTACTACAGGTTCACTAGAAATTAAAGAGAAATTAAGGGACTACTGCGAAAATTGTTAATCTTAACAATATAGATAAAATGGGCATAATTCTTGAAGAATATAATGACAAAAGCAACACAAGATGAAAGGGAAAATCTGAATTCATTATTTCTATAGAAAAGCTGAATTCCTAATTAAAAACTTCCCACAAAGAGAACACTAGTCCCAGATAACTGCATTGGTACATTTTAAGGAAGAAATAAGTATCAACGTTATGCAAGAACTTCCCAGAAAGCACAGGAAAAAACCTCCATTTTAACATATTCCTAACTTATTTCATGAGGATGACGTAACACTGAAAACAAGTAACAACAGTATTATAAAGGACAAAAAAGAAGAGAAGTAACACATAAGCAGCTTGTATTACTGACAAACAGAGACACAAAACTGGTCTTTAAGAAAATAATAACAAATAGAATGCAGCAATATAAAGGATATTTATCTAAATGTGGTTTATCTCAAGAGTGCAAAGTTGATTTTCATATAAATAGAATAAAGAGAATAAACAGAATAAAAGGAAATAAATATTAATCGTACCTACTTATATACAGAAAGCATTTGATGAAATTTAATGCATAGTCTTTTTTTTTTTTAAGATTTATTTATGCATACAAGAACTGGGGTACAGGCCGGAGGTGTGGGGGTTGAGAGGATTCACCAGAGACAGAATGGGGAGCAGAACAGACAGATCTACTGAAATACACTGCTGAGTAGAGCAGTGGGAGAGACAGGAGAGGTCTGCCCTGCCATGTGGGTAGCTCCCTGGCCAGCCGGGGATGGAACTTGTGCTGCAGAGGCTACAGATAGCTTCACAGTGCTGTGCTTAACCCCTTGTGCCACCAGGGAAGCCCTAATGCATATTCTTGAGGACAAACAGCAAAAAGGAACAGAAAAGAACTTTCTCAATCTGATAAAGAATATATGGAAATCCTAAATCTAATTTTTCACTGAATGGTGACATCTAGAAATGCTTTCCTGCTAATATCTGAAACAGATCAGGATGTCTATCCTTACCATCTCTGTTTAACATCACACTGAAAGTCCAAGTTGTTGCAATAAGGCATTAAAATATAGAATAAAAATTTATCACAGGGAAAGAAAAGTAGAAAGGAAGACATAAAACTGTCTCTATTCACAGATGACATGACTATTTGACACATCCTAAGAAATCAACGAAGAATTATTAGAAATAATGAATGAATTCACAAGTCACATGATATAGAGGATATTAAAAAACTAATGTCCTCCCTATTTGCAGCAATGGAAAATTAAAATTAAGTTTCATTTACAGTAGTTTGAAAAACAAAATATACTGAAGACAATTTAACAGAAACATCCAATACCTTTAATATGAAAACTTCAAGAGCGCTGAGCAATAATGAAGAAGAGTGAAATAAAAAATTATAAAGAACAAACAGGTCTTACAATCCCTGACCTCAAGGAGTAGTCTACTGGTATATGAATAAACCAAAAGACAGTGGAGCAGAATATAGTGTCCAAGAGAGATATATATTTACACATTATCAAATGATTTTTGACAAAGAGGTCAAAGCAATCCAATGGAGAAAGAAGAGAGGGAGTATACAGAACTCTCATAAATTTCTGGCAGGAATACATAATGGTACAAACACTTTGGGAAAAGTTTTAAGTTTCATCAATGGATGCTAAAAGGTGAAAGTATGATAATTAAGAGAATATTCCCATAATCTCAAAATGTCTCCCCACAAATTAATCATTAATTATAGACAGGGACAATATGGTGGGCATTTCCTTAACCAGTTGACCAAAACTAACATCAGACAAACCGACATTATGTGCCATCTGATAGGATACTCTTAGGAAGACCCACTGTCATCTACATGGTGTTCATGCTAAAAATCCAATCCTAAGGAAGTATAAGACAAAACCAACTGAAATATTCTACCGAAAAACTGTCCTATGTTCTTCAAACATGCCAAAGTCAGTAAAAATAAGGAAAGATGAGGGAATTGTTCGTTGTTGAGGAAACACAGACTGAAATGCAATGCATGATAGAGAACTGGGTTATGAGTCAAGGATGGAGGTAGGGGGGGTAGCAGAGGGACATATATAAAGGACATTACTGTGGCATTATTGGTATAATGGTCTACATCTGAATGAAGACTGTGGGTTAAGTTAAAGCATCAGTTCTGAGTATATTTTGAGGGTTTTACTGACACTTCAGGGTTCCCTCAAAGTCAAAAATTCTTTTCATTCTTATTTTCTGATGAGTATATGTGAAACTTTCCAAAGGCCACATATATGACTTTGGATATAGGAACAGATTGAACGCAGAAGCAGATTATGAATCCACTTCTCTTTCAAAAAAAAAAAAAAAAAAGATTTATTTTTATTTATGCATAGTAGAACAGGGTGTAGGCCAGAGGTGTGAGGGGTGAGAGGACCCACCAGAGACAAAGTGGGGAGAACAGGTAGATCCACTGAAATACACTGCTGAGGGGAGCAGTGGGTGAGACAAGAGAGGTCTGCTGGGCCGTATGTGTGTCGGCTCCCTTCCTGGTGATCAAACTCAGGCTGCAGCAGTGACAGCACTGAGACTTAACCCCTATGTCACCAGGGAGGCCCACTTCCCTTTTATTAGGCCAAACATTAAAAAGATTTAGAAAACTATAAAACAATGCTACTTGCTGTATAATGTGTTGTCTCAAGGAAAAGCACCCATGCGATAGTTGCAAGCTGACCTAGCTGCTTTTTCCAGGGATCACTATATGTACTTGAAAGAAAACTCACAATCCAAGCATATTTATGCAAACATTACAGTCATGGCAGAGATATTCTGAAAAATGAATGAAGTATGTCATTTTGAAGGAAAACAACAAAATTTATTGTCAATGATAAAATGCACATTTTAAGCAAAAATTAGAATTTTAGAAAACTTCTACCTGCCACCTTTCTAATACTTAAAAGGACTTTTCCAGTTACAAATGTGGGTTTTTATAATATTGTATAATAAAATATGTCAACATTTGGAAGTTGTGCATAACTCAGAGAATCAATATTTTTCAGTGACCGATACCAGGATTAAAAAAAAAAAAAACATGCCTGGGTAAAAGATATACTTAAAAGAGTAAGAGAGACCAATGGATTTCAATGTAACATAAAAAAAAAAAAATGTAAGTTGATAGGGTTTCAGAGTTGATAATACAATTTCCTTTAATAAACAACCACTTGCCAATTTGGGATACAAGATCAAAAAAGAACAGATATAATATCTGAAAAGGCTATCAAAAGACTACTCTCCTTTCTAAAAACAAACCTATGCATGATCCACTTTTCTTCATATATTTCACACAAAACATATCTAAAGAGATTAAATTCAGCAGCAGATATAAGAATCTAGCTATCTTCCATTAAAGGAGACATTAAAGAGATTTTTAAAAATGCAAAACTGAAGAAAAATATATTTGCAATAAGGCATTTTAAAAACCTACTTGTATAGCTACATGAGTACACAAAATAATTATTCTCTTTAAGCACCGGATCATTCATTATCTTTCAATCTCAAGTGTGTCAAGAAATATATTTAAGTAAGATAACGCGACTTAAATCAATTTCAATTATATATCATACTTTTAAAAACACATAGTGTGATATATCATCAAACAGTAACTTTTACTCACTGGTACAAAAATAAAATTAGCTATATGAAATGTTCAAATTCAGTTTTGGAAAGAATGTGGATTTATGTTAAAGTCATATATTACCTACCATTAAATTCATTCATAGATCACCAAATGATTTTTAGGTGTCTCTATGAAGAAAGTAGTAAGTTACTTAAGCCTCAACTTAAGTACTTGGTTACTACTTATCTCTACTGACTTAAATAATTACTAATTATATTCTAAAAGTAACTTTTAACATATGTAAAGTGCTATAAAAATATCCATACCCAGCTTCAAAAGGAGAATATTAATATTACCTGAAACCCCTAAACCCCTCTCCCACCAAAGTACCATTCTCCTAAATTCCGTATTTATCATTCTCTTGCTTTTATCCATCATGAACTTTTCATCTAACTTATTTCACCTATTTACTTACTACAGAGCAAGCATTTGATTCATGCTTTAAGGAATCTGGAGTCTAGGTAGGGAAACAGGAATGCAAATAATCATTATGGTAATTCAGGAATATAACAGGTTATATCTATACACCAAAAGAGCTTCTAATTCTAAGTGGGAAGTCAAGAAAGGGGTCAAGAAAGGCTTCACAAAAGTGAATTTTAAAGTGTAACTGGGTTTATACTAGAGGAAAATTGGGTGCATGAGAAAAGTCTATTAATTCCAGGAAAAACACTAATGCCAATGGACACAGGTAAGATAGTTGAATAATTTCAGCAACCACAAGTATAGCAAGCACATATAGTCAAGAGATGAGGCTAGAGAAGTAGTAGGGACAAAATCATGAGAAATCTAAAAGGATTTAAGATAAATGAATTGTTATTTTGTTATGAACATTATTATTCACACTTCCTTATGTATATCCCTTTGATGGTGCCTCCCCCTCACAATACATCCAGTGATGCTGGACTTGGGCAACCACTTCTTTTGGTCAATGGGACCAAAGCTCATGTCCACTTCATTCCCTTTGCAGCCCTAGCCCTGACATTAGAACAAGCCCTAGCTAGTCCTCAGGTAGATGAACAGAGCCAAGAAGTCCCAGTTGAAGCTATCGTAAACTAGTCAATAATCAGCTAACTTCTCATATATGAATGAGCCCAGCCAAAGTCAAAAGAATGGCCCAATCAATCTATAGATTTGTGAGCAAAATAAATGCTCATTGCAAAATGTTCCTCAACTTTTGTTTTTTTAATAAGCTTGGTTTTTCTTTTCTTTTTTTTTTAAATTTATACAAGCACTGGGTACAGTCAGAAGCGCGGGAGGGTGAGAGAACTCAACAGAGCCAGAGGGGAGAGCAGAGCAGGCAGAGTGACGAAGTACACTGCTGAGGGGAGCAGCGGGCAGCAGGAGAGGTCTGTGTGCCATGTGGGACCCTCGCCCGGCAGCCGGGGATCAAACCAGCACTGCAGAGGCTGCGGGCAACTTAGCAACCCAGCGCTCAACCACTGCGCCACCGGGGAGGCCCTGTTCCTGAACTTTTTGTGCATGCTTGTAACATGACAGACAAACTGTAATAGATAAAGCTGCAATAGAGACTAACGCTATTATTATGGACAAATATGTTTTTAATAACTGTGCTAATGTACAGGGAATAGATTTGAGGATCAACAATGGAGGCAAAAAAGTCTAAGAAACCATAAAGTTGAAATTAATGTCAAAAGAAATGGAAAGAAAAAGATTTCTGACAGGCATTACTGAATGCTAGAACTATTAAAACCTAGACACTAGTTAGATGCACTCAATGAACAAGAGGCAAGATTTGAGGATGAATCCTTGTCTTAGTGTAAGAATAATTACAGATGCAATCAACCTATATTAAAATAGTTAAAAACAAATGTTAGGCATTTTTTAAGATCTGTATTTTTGTTGAAGATAGAAATAGTCATTTCAAAAAATGGAAGTTTAATTGGAAAAGGTTACTTTTGTGGGGATAATAGAAATCATAATTTTAAGGTATCTTTAAAAAGACAAAAATTACCCAAATGATTAATCACTGAAATACAATGGAGAAGCAAGAAACCAATTTTCTAGGATTAAAGATATAGCACCAGATTTTTTTCAAATTGCCTTTCTAGATTAAAATTAGTGGGTTTTGAATTAGATCTCTTTCTCCTTTTGATGTGTAGCTACTACTGCTTTCTTATAGTTTATTTTTCACCTTGTAATGTGAAACTGTGGATAGAGGGTACAATAAAAAATCCTGTACGTGCTTTATACAAGTGTGTAATTATGCATTTATTTATTTCAAAGCCACAAATCCAGGTCATTTTTATTCAGTAAGGAAATGTTTTATGTATATATGTATCAACACATAGACACACCCATACATACATGCATAGAATTTTAATTAAAATACAAATCATTTGTGAACATATTCAAATAATGAGGGACCAAAACAGTTACCAAGTGAGATCAAAAGAAAAATTTTTAGGATGATCTCAAATTAAGATTAATGCTCAAAATAAGACTAAGTAGAAGTGTCACAGACATGAGAAAAAAAGACAGTTATACAATTATGTTTCTGGACTAAAGTAAATAACTGAATGATATGAGAACATTATGTCTATTGACCTCTATAAAAGAGATTTGCTCATATACCAGTAGGTAAAAAACCAGGCATAGAAGCTAGAATGCATTAATACTAAAACCAGTCTTGTTCACCACAAATTCTTAAGCTATCACTGCTGATAGACAACACAATACAAATCACCTAAAAAAGAGGCATATGCCCACACCCTGGTATCATAACACAGATGCATGAAAAGTGAGAACTTGCCTCTTTCTCAGTGTCTCTGGAGAGACATGTCCACTGGTTCTCCTTCACACTGTACGCCCAGAAGTCAGCAAGATCTTGTGTTCCATCCCATCCACCAAACAAATAAACAGTCTCTATAAAAATTAGGAAAATATATATAAAAAAACAAACTTAAGGTACATCTAAATAAACTTTAGAATGAGGTTTTTACAAAATGTATACCAGACTAGCATTTCTTAAACATAAGTGGACAGAAAGGCTGCTACAGAACCACTATTTTGAGAGATTTATAAAAATACAGATGGCATTCCCTAAGATTCTAATCCTATAGTCTTCAGTGGGTAAAAGGAATCTATTTTGAAAATATCCTAGGTAAATCTGACATGTAGCCCCTTTAGGAGTATCTATGTTAAACTATGAGAAGCTTACATTTACTAGCTTAACAAGGTAGCTTCAGGTTATAAAAATATAAAAGCAGGAATCTCAGAGGGATACAGGGTAAAATGTAACAAAGACATCTAGTTACTTCTGGTGGGGGGGGGGAGACATTAAAATTGTTTTCTATCTATTGCAATACCAGAAACAATAGTTAAAACTAGCTGTGAGTTACAGTTAGGTATCTTAGGAATAAAGACATGTACAGCCTTGTATTCCCATGGAAACTTGGGGAAATTTTTCCGAATATATTGTGGTATGTTTAACTCCTCAAAAAATCAATCTTTAAAAGTCATTTTAGGTAACGAGATTTGGTTTCTTCTAACTCTGAAAAATTATTTTATCCAGAGACCTTATGTTGGTGAAAAAAAACCTGATTTCTTGCTCAGTGAATAGTGGAAATCTTTATATAAAGACAGCATATACAAAACACAACAAAGCAAAAACAGACAATTATAAATCAGAGACATACTGCAGGGAAGGAGGCGGGAGAGGGATCAGAGGGAGGGAAGGAGGAGCACAGGGGACTGAGGTGATGGTGCACCGATGCATTGGTGAAGGAAACTCTATGGGGACTACACCTGAGGGGGTGGGGGGAAGCAAATATTGTTTAAAAATGAACAACAATGTAAAAAAAATTTAATAAATAGAAAAGAATTCAGAACAAGGTAAAAAAAAAAAAAGACTGTATAGCATCCATCTTTCTTTATATAATAATTGGGCCTTTCCTTCTCTCAAATATTTTCTCCCTTTATAAAATGCCTCATGTTTACTCATTGTACAAAGTTACCAATTACTTTTTTTTAAGTTCAATAGGAAGTACTGGGAAACTATAAAGCCATCTACTCTCCAATATGCTACCTATATCTATGTATGTGGAGACTGTCATCTAAATTATATTCCATAGTGAAAGGTTACAATTCAAAGTGCACCTAGAAACACCGTAACAGCATTTTAAACTTTTTGCTATTGAGAGTTGGGCTATCACCTGAGATTTCTGTCATATTTTCATAAGTTTTTAAGTGAAACTCCATTATCTCCCCAATAACCTAAGGAAATCAAAATAGTGCTTTTGGATAAGGAAAGATCCAAAACCGAAACAAGACTGATTTCCAGTGCTAACTGGATGATCAAAGAGATCTCTTAATGTCCACAGGTCTGTTTCTTCATTTATAAACCTGTCAGTGGTGTGGTGTAGTTCCTCAGACATGGTTTACATGAAAAGATTTCAAAGACTGTCAAGCACAAACATCATTTCTACCTTGAAAACTTGCTCCAAAAAAAAAAAAATTGCACTTACTATTACAGATGCAGTAAGAACAATGTAAGTGTATCTGATTCCACCTCTAACTCAGTACCTAAAACATTTGACTCTGTATAAATGTGAAATAATGGGAATTATTTTGAACTATTAAAAAGCTGTCATAGCTCAGATCTATAAAAGAATCCATTATCATCAGTTAACTTTCTGTTTGCCAAATGGTACGTAGAATTATACAGAGAAAAACAATTAAAGAAATTTCATCTGATTTAAAATTTATTTGCCAAGAGCTCACTATAAAGACAATTAACCCTGATAAGTTCTGAAGCCTAGAGAAAGAGGGAGGTATATAACTAAAATAGCAATAGCAATTGACCTTTTGTTTTATAGTGTTTCTGGGCACCCTCTGGATAAGGTTACCCTGGTTCATTAACTTTAATAACCCTTCCTCTCGGGTTCTGGGTTCTCAGTGTTCTTTCTGAAAAGCAGGTCTCTTTGTACGCATAAATTCTCACAGCAAAGAAAACCCACATTTCCACAACAGCCTCATTGATAGCTGAGCAAAATAAAATCTGGCACAGAACAAGCATCCCAATGGAATTAAGCCAAGATGTCATTCTTGTCTGTGAATGCTTTGTGGTCCCAGTTGAGATTTAATAGTAAAACTCAATGAATCAGATGGAAACGGGACCTTTTGACATACCTGAATGAAATGCATAACAAATTTTTTAATTAAATCATCTAATCATTTAAGTTAAGTCATTCACAGATCTACTATTATCTAGAAAGAAACACCCAAAAAGGTATTATATAATGCATTAATGATATAAAATCTTTCAGAGAGAAGTAGGAAAATAAAAAGGGAAAATATTAACATTTGCAACAGCGTGGTAAATTGGTCTACTGGGTGTCCATTCTCATGCTCATTAGTTACGTAACATTTCATGTACATCTCTGGGGCTGTATAGTCCTCGTCAAGCAATGTTCTTTCTCTATATTTTTTTCTTAAAGGAGCACAGGCTATAGCATTATCCATTTCTCCCAGCATTTGGAGAAATGATCAGTCTATTTTTTTTGAGTAATCTGAAATGGCAAGGCACTCTAGAGAATAAAGAGAAAGAAGACATAGTCCCTATCTTCAAGGAGCTCACAATCTAGTCAAGAATATAAAAGAAGTATATAAATCACCTTATTGGAGGGTAGACTATGCCATAAGAAAGATAAAAGGCACTGGTGAGGTTCAAAAGAGAGAAGAGTATACCTGGTGAGGAGACTTGGGGAAAGTTTCATGATGACAGTGTTATCTGACCTATGTATCAGAAGGTGGCTTTGCTGGCATAATGAGAGACAGAGAAAAGGACTTCTAAAGCAGAGTAAAAAATATAACAAAGAAACAGAAAAAATAAATGAAAAAAAAAATAAAAGTATTTTAAAAGATCTACCAAGAGTCAGGCAGATCTCAGATAGAATCACAGCTCTATCACCACAGAACGTGATCAGCAAATTCCTAAATCATTGATTTCCTTACCTCTAAAATGTAACACAGTACCTATCTCATAAGGCTATTGTGAGAAAGAGACCTCAGGTCTCTTTAACCTCTAAAGTGGTTAAAAACTGCAATAACTAAATAGACTGTACAATGTAAAAAGAAGAACACAAAGAGCAGTAGGTGAAGATTAAGCTTAAAAGACAGATAGTGGGCAGATAATGAGAGGGGTTAAATGACAGTATAAAGGCTTTAAACTTGACTCCACAGCCAGGAGAGTAGCTACAGAAGACTTCAAGCAGAAGTAACATAAGGTCAGGTCTGAACACGCAGGATATAGGACTAACTGAAAAAGGGAAATCAGGGAAAGGGAAGGAACAGAAGAAAAATGACCAATAAGAGCCTGTGTTCAAAATATCAAACCACTTCATTGAGTTAAATTAATCAACCAAGCTTTCATTACTTTGGCCACCAAAAACAAAAATCAACCATATTCTTTGGTATAGGTATTTCTGGTATCAGCAGTAAGTAAATCCTATAGATTCTAACCACCAACCTACTCAAATACACTAAAAACAAGTCAGAAATCAGTATCTGCTGATATATTAGCATCTGCTTCACTGCACAAAGAAGCAGACTTTCTATTTTATGAGCCCAATTACAGTATCTATACTCTTATGAGTAAACCACCCTGTGTTGATTGCCTAATCCTCCACAAGATGGCACACTATTTTCATAATTAAATCAAATTTTCCACTTTGAAACAGTGTATGTAGAATGTACACACTACGCAATTGATAAAATGTGAGCTCAAACTTAGGCAAAATCCCTGTGTCAAAAGAAGAGGAAGGAGAAGGGTTACTCGGCTAGTGAAGGATGTTAGCTCAACTCTTTATAAATAAACCAGAGAAAAACAAATAAATTGAAATCAAAAAACTTTTTTTAAGAAATACAAAGTTATATTCAAGACAAAAAAGGAACACTCGCAGGATATTCAGTTTAAAAATTTAATCCTTCTGAGAGTGCATTTAGTCAAACCTTAAGTTGACATGAGGACTTTTGAAGAGAGAAATAAATTAGAAGGGGAGAGAGGTTTTACAGGCTCTTTAACCTTACCTTCTTTAGTCATTCCCTTGAATTCTCATGACCCAGCAGATTATCAGCTGCATTCATCTGCCTCCCTTTTAAGATAGAGCTATATCCTTACATAAAGCTACTATTATAAAACTATCTAGAGACAGATCTTCAGGAGAATTCAATATTTATATAGTCATGTTTTCTGATAAATTGTATTTTCTGCCTATGACAATATACTTTGCATTCTTAATTGCCTGTACTTCAGAACCTCTTCTGATAACTGCATGAGAGAAAAAGATTCATATCATACTTAGCTACAGAAATATAGCCATATGAATTGATTTGTAGTTAACCATCAAAACCCATGTTGAGCTACTTTCTTCAAAAGTTTCTTTATGGAATATCAGGGAAAGCCATATGTTGCACTGCATGTTAAAAAAAAAAAATAAAAGCAATTTCTTTCTTTTTTTTTAATTTATACAAGCACTGAGTACAGTCAGAAGCGCGGGAGGGTGAGAGAATTCACCAGAGCCAGAGCAGAGAGCAGAACAGGCAGACTGACGAAGTACACTGCTGAGGGGAGCAGCAGGTGCTGCAGGGGAGGTCTGCTGCGCCATGTGGGACCCTTGCCCGTGGCGGGGGATCAAACCGGTGTTGCAGAGGCTGCGGGCAGCTTCACAGCCCAGCACTCAACCGCTGAGCCACCAGGGAGGCCCAAAAATGAAAACAATTTCATAACATTGGTATAGCTTTCCACAGAAGGGTTTTTCCAAGTGACAAGCAACATTTACGCTCTCAACTTCTTTTGTAGATGCTCAATATTGGGCTTCTGTTGGAGCTCTACTACCATTCAGGGGTAGGGGTAAGGGAAGGCTGGTACTGCAGGTTCTCAAAATTCAGTGAGAGTTACACAGCAAAAAATTACCTCATTCAATAAATACTTATTGAGTTATACTAGACTTTAAGATTGTGGTTCCTTTAAATGGTTCTAAATATAGCTTTATCATCACCCATGGGCCGAATAAAGCAAGCCTGATCCAGCATTCAAAGTTCAAGTAAAACAAAAAGCAGTCAAACATACCAAGTGGCTCTAAATTAAAAAAACCTCTCTGCTGATAGGATAAATACATGATACAGATAAATTATCCATAGTAGGAGTATTTGCTTAAAGATATATTTCTAAAATACTTCTACTTTTTATAAACTAGTGCCAAAAATAAAAGTATGGATATAGGTCAATTTTTCTCTTTGTAAACCTTTGTGAACCTATAGTAAGTCCTCAGAAACTATCAAAGAGATTACTTCTTTAAAGATTCCATCTAGAATAGTACCCCATAACAGGAGAGGTCTGCTGTACCAGGTGGTTCAGCTCCCTGGCCAGGATCAAGCTCATGTAGCAGTGGCTGGCATAGCTTGATAGTGCTGAGACTTACTATTAATCATTATTATTAATTATCCTTATTATGCTTTCTTATAATTATTGTTTCTAAAACAAATCAAGTAAATATTCAAACAACTCTTTTCCTCTCCTTGAAATATTTTTTAAAGTCAATGCTACCGAGTGCTGGAATCCCCCGCTTAATACATGAAACACAGTACAGAAATCTACAAATACTTTTACTTCAAGGATCTCTGAGATGAACAGTTAGCTTTTAATCCTCCATGGCACTGCTCACACTAAATTCTGTCAAGACATTGCCTATCATAGGAATCTTTTTATTTTCCATGTCCAAATCTCATGTATTAAAAAAAAGAGGAAAATTATTTTCTCTTTTCTTCAAATATGGACTTTACTTATTGCATACAGTACATACTATAAAAATTCCTTCTGCTCCCTGATAAGGTGACCTTTAACTGCTCAAGTAAACTACACTACTTTCACATTTAAGGAAAGTTGTATTTTATTTAAAAAATTAAAATTTTTTCAAATAAACACTCTTTAGTATATTATTAACAAACTTTTTATTATGATGAAGGAAGAAAGAGAATGGCATTATAAAATATACTGTTTAAAAGAGAAAGGTTACTGAAGACAATTTAAACAAAATTTTTATCTTTGGGCCTCCCTGGTGGCAAAGAGGTTAAAGTCTCAGTACTATCAAGCTATGACAGCCACTGCTACATGAGCTTGATCCTTGCCAGGGAGCTGAACCACCTGGTGCAGCAGACCTCTCCTGTCTATCTGCTGTTCCCCACAGCAGTGCATTTCAGTAGATCTGTCTATTCTGCTTCCCCCTCCATCTCTGGTGAATCCTCTCGCGCCTCTGCAACTCTGACCTATATCCTCATTCATGTATGTATAAATAAATTAAAAAAGTCTTAAAATTTTTTTTTCATCTCTATTTTCTAAGGTATTTAATTTTTCTGAATAAAAACAATTTGCACATAAATCTAATTCTGTAAGAGATTAAGTATATGTATATATATTGGACTCTCATGTAGGAAAAACGATGCCAATGACTCTACAGCTGAGTCAAGTCTACTTCTCTGGGAGGGAAGGGACTTCAGAGGTAAGGAAATTCCTCTGCCTTGAAATGAACCATTTCTAAAGAGAGCCTAATCATACTCTAAAACCAGCTCACAAGTTACAATACAAATTTAGCAGATAATTTTAAATGAAATGGAATTTTTCACCTTATTACTTACAAGTAATATTTGTGAAAATGCATTAATGCCAAGGTGATCATTATCTTACATTGCAAAAATTTTTGTTATTTTTATCATGTAAGTCAACAAAAAGAATCTTTTTATTCCTGAAGCACCATGAGTCAGCATAACACAATAATAGAAATGAGTATTTATTAGACTTGGAAAAAAGTATATTATTTGGATGGAAATTGACACTACAATATTAAAGCTTTTTTGAGTAAAGCTTTCTAAAATAAAATAAAATTACACTAAATCCTTAGCATTGTTTGCTTTTCAAGATGGTAATTTGCAACCTATAAATATCATGATATTTAGCTGTTCTAGGCCATAGAAATCTAAAGAAAATCTTCAGTACCATGTTACAGAATAAAATTTAAAAGGCAGCAAATAACTAAAATTATTTATAGGCATGTGAATGGTGTCTGGCAATTAATGGCTCTACCAACACGTAAGTTACTTAATTTGATATCCTCTCCCTCTTAATATATATTTTACTTCTCTTTTATTACAATTTCCATATCACTGTATTAAAATAGAAATGCATTGAAAGTCTTCCATAATATAAAAACATTCTAGTTTACCATGAAAATCAAACATATTAAAACTACACACACATAACACCCCCTACCACCAATTATAAAGGGCTACACATTACATTTCCTTTAGGTTATTTAATTTGTGTAGCAGTCTCCCGTCTCTTAAATGCCAGTGCCTAGTTCAGGTTATGCCTGTGGCTAGTGCTTATTACCGTTGTTATTTGATTATGGGCAGTACCATTTAACCACCGTAATAATATAAAGAAGTATTATTCATGTTTACCTGGTACTTTTAAATGTATAATTTTTTTTTTCAAAGAATATGTTTGCATTTGCCATTGCAAGTATTCCTCACCTGTTTGAACATCAATAACCATCTGATGGCCCCCTCTCATTCCCGGTCGGTTATCTTCTCCATCACCTGAAGTAGAAACAATATTTTCTTTTAAAACGAATTACACAGACCTGCAAACCCAGATTTCATTCATAAATCCGTAATGAGTACTAAAAACAACATATACTTATTTTTTCAATATCAAGCAAAAGGACTCATAAAAGAAATATGAAACTATGTTTATAATATCTTGCTCTTTTTTTCCTGTTGCTTTCAGGTTATTAATGCAATTGGAATATTTTCGATGCGTTTACGAATAAAGTTCTATCAGCAAAGACAGAGAATATCCCACAAAAACATAAAAGGAAATCTGCTAAACTACTAAAGTAACAAAGGGAAGGTGGAAAATAATACAGAATTAGATCTCAGGTTTATATACACCAGGTATATTAGCATAATGAGTGGTTTTAAAGGTCATAAAACTAGTTACTGAAAACTAAGACGATAATAAAGTTTTATCTATTGATAATTCCTTTGTTTTATTTTGTACCAATATTTCAGAAATCAGTTCCCAAATAATTTACCAACTATTTCATTGGAGTACTCACTGAGAAAACATAAGATTTTCTTCCCTTTGATTCTTATTTCCATTACAGAACTTAATGAGAAAACTACTGTAGGAGAAAACTATTCAACTTATATCTAATACTACTTTCCAGTCAATCCTCTTATATAAAGATGTAACTTCATTTTAAAAGTTCAAAAGGTTATTAAAATTTTATTGATATAAATGGATTTTAATGTCCCATAAACCAGAAATCCTGAGGTTTTCTTTATAACTCTCCCATTAACTGAAATATATTACTTTCACAAGTAACTTTCTCAATGTCAGCTTTCTCCCATGTAAAATAGGGGACATCCAACTTTTTACTCATCTCACAGGGGTACTACAAAAAAGAATGAAATGTCAGATCTTACATATGAAAAATAAGATGTAAAACTGAAGCTTTTCATTACAACTGGGTCCCAGGGATAATCATTCAGAAGTTCCCTACAATTTTTTTTGCTCTAATAGTTAGGCTTGGAGTTCAGTATCACTTCAGTGAACTTGCCCTTTTCTTCTTTCCTCTCCCCAGTCAGTATTGCTACTTTCAAGAAAAGATTAAGAAAATAATAAAAATTAATTTAATGTATGGTTGCATTTTTATATTTAACCCATTTACTTTCAAATACACAATTACAGTCTATTTGCTAAAATACGTGTCTCTGAAGAAAATTACCTTCTACATGACTAATAAAACAGGAGAATGGGGTACATTTAACAAAAAATTATGGAGATTCAAAAGTAATTCCCCCCAGTATATTAATGCTCAATACCATCAGAGAAAGCTCTCTCACAATTAAGAAGAAGGCCTTAGTAATGTATGAAGGCCTAGTAATGTATGAGGACCATAGGGAAAAAAAAGCTGAACAATGATAGAACTGCCTTTCTTTAATGTATCTAAGACTTACTACACTTTCTACTATATTAGCCATTTGGCAAAGCAGTGAGTGCAGATGAAGAAATGACAAAATTCCTCCTGTATAAAAAAATAGTTTAATGGAGATTATATCCAGGAACAAATTTTTTAAGCTTTGATGAAAATCGTATTTATCAGAAGCAAAGCCCACTAGAGTCTACAGCTAAGGAAGAAATATGAACCCCAGGGTTTAAAGATTTAACTGTACTAGTATTCATTTTTATTAGAATTACTACACTAGTTTTTATCAGTACCTGATTATGAAGTTCTATAGGTTTAGATATGCCCATTTCTACTTTTCTCATAAGTCCTATTAGCTTTAGTGAATGAGTTTGCAGAATTTAAGGTTTTTCAGGAACATATGTTTGACATTATAGCACAACTTACAATTTTATAGTGTGTCTATAAAGGCAGCTTATGGTATTATTCTGTATAAAAACCACCCAACCTTCTGTGATAGCAGTAAAACAAAAAAGTTTTTAAAATATTTTAATATAATTAACTATGCCATCTAGTTAAGGAAACTATGTCTTTTTTTTTTAAAAAAATATTTATTTATTTATGCATACAGGAGCTGGGGTATAGACAGAGGTGCGGGGTGTGAGAGGATTCATTAGAGACAGAGTGGGGAACAAAACAGGCAGACTGAAATACACTGCTGAGGGGAGCATAGGGCGAGAGAGGAGAAGTCTGCTGCACCATGTGGGTAGCTCCCTGGCCGGGCATCAAACTCAGCTGTGGATCAAACTCGTGCTGCAGAGGCTGCTGATAGTTTCACAGTGCTGTATTTAACCCCTTGCACCACCAGGGAGGCCCCTATGTCTATGTCCTGTCAAACTTGAAAAATGAAAGTGAGACATTAAAGCAAAAGTACCCACAACCTAGAAGGTAGGGCTTACCTTTGGTACTTTTGGGAATTATCTGACTCCACCGTGGCTTATATTCTTGTTGACTGATATACTGATTGAACAAGCCATCTGCAAATATCAAAGAATGAGAAAGAATTAAACTTTCAACAGTTTAGAGTTTGTATCATAGCAAAAAGCATCAAAATATAGAGATAAGGGAAATTACTAATATGCCAATAATACAATAAAACATGCCACTGTAGTTTTCATCTACCTCAAATATAAATTAGTTGACACAACCATGAAAATAAACTGGTTAGGAACAGCTCATATTGAAACTACTAGGTTTTCCCCATTTTTGTCACTTATATACACAGAAACTAGAGAAGGAAATGGGAAATTCAACAATTGTGATCTAGACCTTTGGAAGGTATCTTCAAGAAAATAACCCAAGTTAAATCTTTATTGATACTTACTAAATGTTAGTATACATGTTGTCTTATTTAAATCTATAAACAACTATATGCCTAAGGTATTATCAATTCTACTTTATAGACAGACAAATGTGTATGAAGAAACTTGACCAAAATCACACAGGTCTTAAATTGATGGAGCTGTAACTCATGTTTCACTATGTTTTATTTACTCCTGAATGTTTCACCAATAAATATTTAATCTACTTCTTCCGAGTTGTTACCCTAGTTACTATAATGATCATAGAGACTGAACTCCCCCCATACATTATTCTACCTCAAATAATTATCCCACCTTAATCCCAAGACCCTCAACAAAGTTTAGTTGAAGAATGCTAGGAATTCCAATTCTGAAAATGAAAGATAAGGATCTTTGGAGGGGACTCTTAGGAAATGTTTGTTTCCTTACTTCTAAATGGACATACAGAGAAGAAAAATTTACTTTCACTAATCAGGAAATGTTCATATTTGTATACAATATATACTACTACTACAGCCAATTTGTAGAGGTGTGAGAATAACCTCTACAAACAGAACATCAAGAGATAAAGAAACTGGATGACAAAAACCAACCGGGTATGAAATCTACTTTACCTCTGGACTTCTTGTTATATACCACTTCTATACTTATTAAACTGGGGTATCCTGTCACAAGAGCACAAATAGATAATTTTAAAAGTCACCTTTACTATAAACTCCATAGTTTCACTCTGATTTAAATTTGAATTAAGGTTTTTTCTCTAGCTTCTTTTAGTCACTGAAAGTAAACTACTTTTCAAAAAAAAAAGTAAAACTGATTGTTCTTCTTGACTTGTATACTTGCTAAAAACAGTGCAATTTAGAGAACACTCCCCCATTTTTTTTTTTGTGAGTAATTATGAAGCTCAACTATAACCACACCCTTTGTTTTCATCTTTTCAGATCTTTTAACTGGAAACTTCCATTCCATGTCCTCATTCAGTTTCTTTTTCTTTTATTTTGGGATTTTTCAAAATTTTTACAAAAAGAAAGTTCTAATATTCTCTTTTTAATTAGCACTCATAAATTAGTATTTATATTCTGCATGTTTTAAGTAAAGAAAACAAGTTTCATTTATATGTGGAATATAGAGAAACCAGTGTCGGCGAAAAAAATAAGACAAAACTTGCAAGCTGACAATAGATGTGAGGCATACAGCAGGGGAAAGAAGAGGGGTCAGAATGGGGGAGTAAAGAGCACAGGGGGCTGTGGTGATGGATCACGGGTGCTGTGGTGGTGAGATAACCACAGGGACCACACCAGAAGGGAACAATCAAATACTACCCAAAAATTAACAAAGTTGTAAGAAAATGAAACATTAAATCCAAAAAAAAAAAAAAAAAGAAAAAGAAAAACAAGCAGGTTTACATTTTATTTTAGTGTTTCTGTCATATAATCTACTCTCCTGTCGACTTTTTTGACAATTCCTGTGCCATCCTTCCAACCTCAACCAATGCAAACCTTTTTTGAGATAAATTTTGCGTAATTCCTATAAACAATAATACATGATAGTGAAAATGTTAATAGTAAACTTATCAGAATTACAGAGAAATGAAACACAGCAATTAAATTTTCTTCAGTTTTGAGAAAGGTACATAAAAGTTAAATAATCCTTATTTCATAAAAACCTTGAGCAGAGAGTTAAAATTTTTCATTTAAGACAATGACTTTTGGGCCTCCCTGGTGGCACAAGGGGTTAAGCACTGCACTATGAAGCAAACCACAGCCTCTGCAGCACGAGTTCGATCCCCGGCCGGCCAGGGAGCAACCCATGTGGCGAAGCAGACCTCTCCTGTCTCGCCTGCTGCTTCCCTCAGCAGTGTATTTCAGTCACTCTGCCTGTTCTGTTCCCCACTCTGTCTCTGGTGAATCCTCTCACCCCCCGCATCTCTGGTCTGTACCCCAGTTCTTAGATGCATAAATAAATCTTTTAAAAAAAAATTCTGACATACTAGGATCCCATCATTGTTAGGGTCAATATATTTAGTGGGATTATGTGTTTTTAGCTGATTCCACCCTAAGTTCATCTTGGAAAAGCCTCCATCACCTCTTCCTCCTTAAGCTTTCTGTAACTATTTTGAAAGAGAAATCACAATCCACTGGGGGAAATTCTTCTAAGAACTCCGAAGGCAGTGATCACAGCAACAGTTCTAATTAGATGAAGAATCCCAACCCTGATCTTAAAGTCATTCTTAACACTGCAAATAAAATTAAATTCTCCAATTGCTTCTTCAACCAACTCTTCTAATCCCACTCTAAGCTGAAAGACTTACACTCAACCCACCTGACTGATCTTCAAGCTCTTTCTCTACTATCAAGCTCAACTGCCCTAAAAAAATATTGCCAGTAATTTTTAAAGTTTTTGGAAAAAGAAAGTTTTGGAAAAAGAAAGTTTTGGAAAAAGAAAACTCAAACATTTCGTAACTTTCATAAGATAATTTTGTACATATACACATGGACATACAAATGGGCAAAAGATATAATACTGACAAATCAAAAAGTTAAGAGATCTTCTTTGGTTGGCAGGGTAAGATGATTTGTGATTTGGGGTTTTGTCTTTGTATATTTCTGTTTTCCCATTTGTTTGCATTTAGCACTATAATCACCAGAAGTCACTAAAAACTAAATATATGGAACTGTTTTCTAAAGTTTAGGAGAACTGTTATTACCAATAAAAGCCATTTTCACATCCTTTGTTACCCCTGAAATTTCTCTTCTTACAGTTCACTAGACACATCCACATTTCTACGAACAGTGCATTGTACATTGACATTAATTTGTTTTAACAAAGGCAGAGAGCCAAATATGTCCAGTGTTTACAATCAGACTTGCAGAGGATATCACTTGTAAAATTTTAAATACTAAGTACTCCAAATTTAAAATAACAGAGGGGCCTCCTTTGTGGATCAAGGGGTAAAATCGCAGCACTATGAACCTACCACAGCCACTAGAGAATAAGTTTGATCCCCAAGCAAGGGAAGTGACCCACGTGGCACAGCAGACCCTTCCTGTCTCGGCTGCTCCCATCAGAGTGTATTTCAGTCAATCTACCTGTTCTGTTTCCCACTCTGTCTCTCACTCCCCTCACCTCTGGCCTGTACCCCAGTTCTTGTATGTGTAAATAAATAAATCTTTAAAAAAAATAAAATATTAGAAATTACGAGATCTTACTCTAGGTAGACACAACTAATTTTTCCCCAAATAATGATAGTTAATAAAAGAGTATCAGGGCCTCCCTGGTGGCACATGAGGGGTTAAGCGCCGCGCTGCAAAGCTGTCTGCAGCCTCTGCAGTGTGAGTTCAATGCTGGCTGGCAGTCAAGAATCCCACATGGTGTGGCAGACCTCTCCTGTCTTGCCCACTGCTCCCCTCAGCAGTGTATTTCAGACAGCCTGCCTGTTCTGTTTCCCGCTCTGTCTCTGGTGAATCCTCTCACCCTCCCATGCATCTGGCCTGTTCTCCAGCTCTTGTATAAATAAATAAATCTTTTTTTTTTTAAAGAGTATCAGAGATGCTCAGTATATAATAAATGCTTACAAAGAGAAAAAAAAGGGCAAGTTGTGGGAGGGACTTTCCTAGGCAAATGGGTTGGCATTTCCTGCAAGTTACCTTAATATTACTGAGTACCTTATGTTAAAAGAAACTGCTCATACAACTTCTACTTCAGATAAAGCATATTCTTAGTACATAATCATGCCCAGTCAAGTCACTCCACTTGTTCAGAGTGATGAAAGAAAGATTTTTAAAAAAAAAACATTTTGAGAATTTTTTAACTTGCCATCTAATAAATTTTTAAGTTTTCACTAGCCTAAAGGTTACACAATTATCTTTGATAGCTCTAATTCCTCTGTGCAAACTACTGGAAAATCTGAAGAAAATTATATAAAGTTAAATCTGGAAGTAGCTTTAAAAAAAAAGATTTTACCAAACAAGAAAGAATTAACTATTTCTGAGTACCCACTGTGTACAAGCATCACAAAGATTAACTCATTCACTTTGTAAAATAAACTCATGCAGGGGCATTCAGCTTAAGTGTTCCTTGAGTCATAACCCCCAAATTGCAATCCTAAGGTCCCAAATAAAGGTTTGTTGTAATACCAAAAAAAAAAAAAAAAAAAAAAGCAATGATTACTATTAATTGTTGCAAAGAAGAGAAAATCAAGGTTTTGAGAAATTAACCAACATGCCAAAGGATTATAATCAAAAAGGTATAAATTAGCCTAGTCCCGAAGTTCAAAATCTTTCCAGTTCCTCATAAACTACATATAATTATAGAGATACACATATAACAGACTAACACACATATAAGAGACTAACTAGTTTCTTAAGTTATAATCTATGATAAAACACTATAATGGGGGCCTCCCCGGTGGCGCAGTGTTTGAGCGCTGGGTTGCGAAGCTGCCCGCAGCCTCTGCAGTGCTGGTTCGATCCCCGGCCACAGGCGAGGGTCCCACATGGCACGCAGACCACTCCTGCCGCCCGCTGCTCCCCTCAGCAGTGTACTTTGTCAGTCTGCCTGTTCTGTTCCCCGCTCTGGCTCTGGTGAATTCTCCCACCCTCCCACACTTCTGACTATACCCAGTGCTTGTATAAATAAATAAATAAATCTTTAAAAAAAAAAAAAAAAAGACTAAAAATAATGCCTAGTCAAAAAAAAAAAAACAACAAAACACTATAATGACAGACATGGCAAAATTACCTATTCAATAACACATGAAAATAGACTGGGAAACACAACTCACCATACCAGGTCATACTACTATAATATTTAACTCAATACAATAAAAGAAGAATAGAGCCAAGCCAGTTTAACTATGTCATTTACAATTTAAAGGAAAAAAATAACTCTTAAATAAAGATCTAGCTACCGTGACTAAAGTTTATTTTCAATGTTTCATTTATTCTCTCAAACACTGGTTTGTCACTACTGCAGATCACTCACTAACCAGAAGAATTGCTGTCATAAGAAGTTGTTCCATGTAAGTAATGGCTAGTTTGGGAAGCTAAGTATTCTACCAAAACCAAACCAAACACCTCTTCTGTTGGAGAAATTATGGCTTAACATACAACACAAAAGCCAGAAACATAAATTCCAGCTCTCTCACATCCATCTATACTACAACTATTCAACTGTTATTAACTTCTGACATTCTTGTATTTTATAACATCAAATCATCTAATCACTCCAAACAAAAAATATATAAGGGCTTAAAATAAACACAACTTCTTGCACCTTGCAGAGTGCATGACAAATTAAAGATGACCCTCATTTAACCTACTCTAATAAACGACATTGCCTCTTCCCAGGTAAGCAGGACTATCAATAAATAGTCCATTTTTGATGTGGACCCAGTTACATTTAGGAGCTATTTTCAATTAAGTAACATGCTTAATCTAGTTTATGCCTTCAAAAAGAAAAGAAGCAATACAAGTATTTAAGGGTTTGGTAAATAAATTCTGTTTCAAATCCATGAGACAGGCTAAAGAAATTTTAGTTTTTATTAGAACAAGTTTAATTTTGAGAAATCTGTCATAAACTTAAAATCTCTTGAGGGATTCAATAAAAATGTTGCTAACATTAAAGGTGGGTAAAGACTTTTTCAAAATAAACTACTTGTAATCCCTTGCTTTAAGTATAAGAATTCCTTTTCAAGAGCTAAAAACAAATGAAAGTTTGACACCTGCATTCCATATAATCTCACCATATTCTTTATATTTCTAATTTTTGAAAGGTCTTGTTAAAGCCTTTTGTTTTTATATATTTACTTCTAGATATTTTATATGAATCAGCAAAAATATTTAGCCTCTCTCTATAGAAAGTTACATTCTAATCTACACCAATATGACAACACCCATTATACTGTTTTTGAATATTGTATACCAGTGTGACCTCAATTAAAAAAATGAAAAAAAATAAATATAAAAGTGAAGCATGTGAATCTGCCCTGTGAACTAAATTTATAAAGTACTTTTGGGGACTCCCTGGTGGCGCAAAGGGTTAAGCACCGCACTATGAAGCAATCCTCATCCTCTACAGCACCAGTTCGATCCCCTGCAGAGAGAAACCCACGTGGTGCAGCAGACCTCTCCTGTCTCTCCCGCTGCTCCCCTCAGCAGTATATTTCAGTCAGTCCTCCTGTTCTGTTCCCCACTCTGTCTCTAGTGAATCCTCTCCTCCCCTCCCCCCATCTCTGGCCTGTAGCCCAGCTCTTGTATGCACAAATAAATAAATCTTTAAAAAAAAAAAAGGGAAGATCTGTCTGTGTATAAACAACTGGAAATGAATCAATATAAAGGATAAGTTATAAGGCAAGGGAATACAGCATAAACAAGGCAAAAAGGCATGAATGAACAGGAATTATGGAAAGAAGCCATGTTTCTGGAAACAGACTGGCAGTCAGGTGGGAAAATAAAAAGGGATTTAGCATCTCAGGTAGAGTTAAGAAGAATAAAGCAATATTTTAAGACTAAAGCAATATCATACAGAAAAATCTTGCTATTCTGGAACACAGTCCTACTCGTGACCTCCTTAGTTAGAAAAAAACTCATCTCACTGAAAGGTTAATAATACTCAAAACTAATCAACTCAAGATTTATACAAATTTATAAAAAGGCAGAAAAATTTAAAAGTGACAAATGAATCTGATAAAATAGAAACTGTAGGGCCTCCCCGGTGGTGCAGCGGTTGAGTGCTGGGTTACGAAGCTGCCCACAGCCTCTGCAGCGCTGGTTCGATCCCTGGCTGCTCCCCGGCCACCGGAGGAGGGTCCCACGTGGCTCTAAGACCTCTCCTGCCGCCCACTGCTCCCCTCAGCAGTGTACTTGGGTCCTTCTGCCTGCTCTGCTCCCCGCTCTGGCTCTGGTGAATTCTCTCACCCTCCCGCGCTTCTGACTGCACCCAGTGCTTGTATAAATAAATAAAAATAAATCTTTAAAAAATAAAAAAATAAAATAGAAACTGTAGATATGTAATAGATGAAAACAGCCAAAAACTTTCCTATAAATATATGTTTAAAAAAGGTAAGCAATTCTCTATAAAACATGAACAGAAATTAGAGATAAAATCACTGTTAAGTAGAGATATAAGACGTTGGAAAAGATATGATTAAAGAACAAAAGTAAATAAAGCATGATTTTTCAGTTAAAGGAAAAACAATCACAGAAATGAAGAATGAGACAAAAGAAGAAAAGACAATCTTACTAATAATATAGCAATGGAAATGGATTAAAAACTTCATAGCCACTTGATAAAATCAATGTAATTATGCAGTTTAAAAGGCTAAAGGAGAAAATGAAACACGAAGGAAGCATACATGTAATTTGTTAAAGTCGCACTAAAGGAACAACAACCCTAAAGTGTCTAATGTTTAAAGAAATTTCACTGATAGGCAAAAAAATATTCCAAGCACAGATAACTCAAAGGTAAGTTATAACAATCATAAGAGAAAAGAAGTAATTCATATCTTACACATAATCAGAAAATCAAAAGAACAAATTAATTCCTCAACCCATTATAAGATGTTAGCATAATAATGATATTTAACCTAAAGAAGAAAGAAAAATTACAGGGACAACCTTACTGAAACAAACCATTGAAGAACCTGACCAAAACACTAGTCAATCTAAATCTAAAGAGCACCAAAATATATATGAGGAAGTTAAGCACATCTGAGAAATGCAAAATTAAATATATCTGAGGTTTACCATTTGAAAATCAATCATTTTAAACTCACATATTAATATAATAAAATTAGGGAAAAAGTCATATCACAAAAGGTAAAACAAAAAGTGGTAAAATTGAATCCATTTATAATATAAACTGTTAGCAATCTAAGAATCTTATTCAAGATCTCCAAATATGTGAGTGAAATATGAAATAATGAAAGCATTTCTTTTGAAGCCCTGAACTACACAAGAAAATCCACTATTATGTCACCTCAACTTTGCACTAAATATTTTAATCAAAAGATTAAACACAGGGCCTCCCCTGGTGGCACAGAGTTTGAGCGCTGGGCTGCGAAGCTGCCCACAGCCTCTGCAGCGCCAGTTCGATCCTTGGCCACCGGTGAGGGTCCCACATGGTGCACAGACCTGCTGCTCCCCTCAGCAGTGTATTTCGTCAGTCTGCCTGCTCTGCTCCCCGGTCTGGCTCTGATGAATTCTCTCATCCTCCTGCACTTCTGACTGTACCCAGTGCTTGTATAAATAAATAAATAAATCTTAAAAAAAAAAAAAAAGATTAAGCACAAAGGGGAAAAAGGCAAAAGGACTGGAGAGAAAAATGTGTCATTATGCATAAGTGTATTAAAAAATGAAAACACAACATAGCAAAATTTGTGATATATAGCTAAAGCAATACTAAGAAAACTGAAACCAAATGCCTACAGCAATAAGGAAGGATCTGAAATTAATGGCCTCAGATTTCATATTAACAAGATAGAAAAAGAACAAATTAAAATCAAAGTTTGTAAAAGAGGGGAAATAATAAAAATAAATGCAGAAGTGAATTGAATAGAAAGAATGAAAAAAGAGACAGAAAAGACAAAACAAAGAAACCAAGAGCTGTTTTCTTAAAATTGATAGCTCTCTAAACAGGTTTTAAGGGAAAAACGATAACAATCACCATTATCAAAAATAAGACTTGGGCCTCCCCGGTGGTGCAGCAATTGAGGGCTGGGTTGCGAAGCTGCCCGCAGCCTCTGCAGTGCCGGTTCGATCCCCAGCTGCTCCCCGGCCACCGGAGGAGGGTCCCACATGGCGCGCAGACCTCTCCTGCTGCCCGCTGCTCCCCTCAGCAGTGCACTTCGATCCTTCTGCCTGCTCTGCTCCCCGCTCTGGCTCTGGTGAATTCTCTCACCCTCCCGCGCTTCTGACTGTACCCAGTGCATGTATAAACAAAAAACAAACAAATAAATAAATAAAAAATAAAAACATGCCTCTATATATAAAAAAGTAACTTTAAAAAAAAAAAGACTTGATATAAAGGCATCAAAATATCATAACAATATTCTGAACAACTTTATACCAATAAATTTACCAATTTTGATGAAATGGGTATACTCCTCAAAAGACAAACTACCAATGTTAATTCAAGGGCAAATATAGAATATAAAAAGTCCCCCGTCTATTAATAATGTGAAATTTATAGCTCACAACCTTTTCAAAAAGGTAACTCCAACATGATCTCACTTTAAAAAAGTTTAAGAGGAAAATAGGCCTCTATATATACATAATTAACAACAACTGCAGAAACCAAGGGGTGACAGGGAAAGAAAGGAGTGGAGGGAAGAAAGAGAAAGAAGAACATAGATGGGAAGACAGAGGGTAGGAACGCGGGAAAAGAGAGTAAAGGGAAGGGAGAGGAAGGGAGAGGAAAGGAGAGGAAGGGAGTGAGGGAGGGAGGGAGGGAGGGAGGGAGGGAGGGAAAGACAAGTTGAAACTTCAGGCCACTTTCATAAACCTTCCCTCCCACCCCCTTTATCTCATAGAAGCAAACTTTTATTTTAATAGCAAATAAGATTAATACTGCAAGGGGATTTTCTTTGACTATTTCCAGTTCCTGGGTGATTATTTCTACCCATCCTCACTGAATTCTACTCGTCCCCCTAGCACTGCCAGGGAGGAAGCAGCAATTATTTATTCAGGAATCACTTTTAATGAAATTAAATATAAATGTAGGGATGTTTCTAGCCAAATAGGAACTCTATTATAGCCAGACACTTTCTTAAAATACATACTATACTTGAAGGGTATATTAACAAAATGTACTAAAAGTAGTTTTTGTTTCCTCCATTACAAAAAATTTGATGGAAGATGCTTTTGAGTCCTTAGACTTTTCCTGTTTAGCAAGCAAGAACTTTTTACCCTTCTCTGCTATGTTTTCAATAGAGCAGAAGCCAAAAAACCCTGCAGTATTTACTTCCTTATTTGTCCAACAAATCATCATCAGTGAAGTCAGCAGCAAACTGAACAACCCTGGAAGGAATGTTTATCAACTAAACACTGCTCCAAACCAGTTGAAGAGTACAAAAAAATATGACTTGGCTCTAAGTCTCAAGGACAGAGTTACTACCAATTTTCCCTAAATGTGTTTCCTTTCTAGAGCTGGAAGATTAAGTTAATTAAGCTTCATTAGTATTAGTTACCTGATTGTTACAGCTTCTCTTAACTGAGTATACTGCTAAAGATATGATTTTAAAAGACAATTTTCCTTAGCCTAAGAATTATATAAAATTGCTAGTGGTCTTGTTGTTTATTTCCCTTAACAAAATATTAAATGCCTTAAAGATAAGATTTGGTGTTTGGTATTTTCTTTATTCTGTGATTTTATTTTATTTATTTATTTATTTATTTATTTATTTATTTATTTATTTATTTATAGAGGCATGTTTTCTTTCTTTGTTTGTTTGTTTGTTTGTTTTTTGTTTATACATGCACTGGGTACAGTCAGAAGCGCGGGAGGGTGAGAGAATTCACCAGAGCCAGAGCGGGCAGCAGAACAGGCAGAAGGACCGAAGTACGCTGCTGAGGGGAGCAGCGGGCGGCAGGAGAGGTCTGTGCGCCATGTGGGACCCTCCTCCGGTGGCCGGGAAGCAGCCGGGGATCGAACCAGCGCCGCAGAGGCCGCGGGCAGCTTCGCAAACCAGCGCTCAACCACTGCGCCACCGGGGAGGCCCCTGTGATTTTATTTTATTTTATTATTATTAAAAAAATATTTATTTATTTATTTATACAAGCACTGGGTACAGTCAGAAGTGCGGGAGGGTGAGAGAATTCTCCAGAGTCAGAGTGGGGAACAGAACAGGCAGACTGACGAAATACACTGCTGAGGGGAGCAGCTGGCACCACAGGAGAGGTCTGCCACGCCATGTGGGACCCTCGCCCGGAGGCCGGGGATCGAACCGGCGCTGCAGTGGCTGCCGGCAGCTTCGCAGTTCAGCGCTCAACCGCTGCGCCACCAGGGGAGGCTGTGATTTTATTTTAATTTAAAAATATTCTGTGTGATAGGTATTTTATTCCCATTGAGAGAAATTGGAATTTCCCCCACAGGGATTTTTTTTAAAACTGAATTGTTCCTTTATATTATTATTTATTTACTTATTTACTTACTTATTGTCTCCACCAAACCACCCAATCCCATACCCCATCTGCCTCTGTGCTCTATCCCCTCCACCCTTTCCCCTATTTTCTCTGGTAACCATTATCTTATTTTTTGCTAAGTTCAAACTTTTACTTCTTCTATTGTTTGCATGTAACTGTTCTTTAGGTATTTATATTCTTCAAATGACTCAAACCACCCAAAACCTGTCTTTCACTATTTGGCAGATTTCACTCAACATAATCACCTCAAGGTTCATCCTATTTTGTGCTAAAAGTCCACCACTTTTCCTTTCTTCATAGCTGAATAATATTCAATTGAACATATGCTCCACGGTTTCTCTATCCATTTAAAGGCTGAAGGGCATTTGGGCTAGTCCCATGATATGGCAAATTGTAAATAGTGCTGTTATGTACATAGGTGTAGACAGATCTTTTCCTGTTAAACTGTTCATGTTATTAGGATAGATACCTAATAGTGGTACTGCTTGGTCAAATGGAATTTTCATTTTTATTTGCGTGAGATATCTCCATATCGTTTTTGCACAGGGGCTATACCAGCTTGCAATCCCACCAAGAGTGGTTGAGAGTTCCTTTTTCCCCTGCAACCTTGCCAACACCCCCTCCCCAAAAAACAGTATTAAAAATATTACAATTTGTTATCAACAAAAATGCTTAAAGGAATAGATCAGTGATACTGAAAGTAACATTAGAAAAGCCCTTTCCAAACATGGCTCAGTGCTTGTCACTGTCAGCATTCCTAAGTGGCATGTTTCCTAGGATGATAACTTAAATTTTGGTATATGAAGTATGTTTCCTTACTGTTTTCAAGTCTCGTTATATGATGGATCTAAATTATATTAAAAAAAGAAATCCAAAATTGATTTCAAAGACCTATGAAGAGCTCACACAACTCAACAAAAACAAAGTAAACAACCCAGCCAAAAAAAATGGGCAGAAGAACTAAAAAGACACTTCCCTAAAGAGGAAATGCAAACAGCCAAAAGGTATATGAAAAAATGCTCAACATCACTTATAACCAAGGAAATGCATATCCAGACCACATTGAGGTACCAACATACACCGGTGAGAATGACCTTTATCAAAAAAAAACTGGCAACAACAAAAGCTGGAGAGGATGTGGAGAAAAAGGAACCCTTTTACACTGCTGGTGGGAATGTAAACTAGTCCAACCACTATGGAAAACTGTGTAGAGGACCCTCAAATTACTAAAAAGGGAGCTATTATATGACCTAGTGATTCCACTCCTAGGACTCTACCCAAAGGACACAAAAACATTAATTTGAAAGGTAACCTGAACAACTATGTTTACTGCAGCACTATACACAATAGCCAAGCTATGGAAACAACCTACATGCCCCAAGCCAGATGACTGGATCAAGAATATGTGGTATATATACACAATGAATACTATTCAGCAATCAAAAGATAAACTCATGCCAGTCACAGCAATATGGATAGAGCTGGAAGGGATGATGTTCAGTGAACTAAGTCAGAAGAAAAAAGAAAAATATCAGATGGTTTCACTTACAGGAGGAATATAGGGAAACCAAATAAGGAGTCAGAAAAAAAAGATAACACTTGCAGGCAAATTATGGAGCTGAGTTATGTAGATGAGGAGGGAGAGGGGTCAAAACAGGGGAGGGAAGAGCACAAGAACTATGGTGATGGTTCACATGTGATATGGTGGTGGGAGACTTACAGCGAATCACACCTGAGGGGAGAAATTAAATACTCCACAAAAATGAACAATGATGTAAGAAAATAAATGAATAAATAAATAAATAAATAAAAGGAGTCCCTAATGCAGGAATTCACAAATTTTGCAGAGTAAAAAGACAGATAAAAGGGAGAACTAATAACTAGCATAAGCCTATATTCCTTTTAAAAGAAATTTTTTTCCAGTTTATTGAAATCACACTAATAACTAATTTAGGTCTATATGTTTAGAACATACCATTTACAGCCTTTTCAATCAATTCTTCACAAGCATCAAAATCACCCTTCAACACCAGTTTATCATGCAGATCTGTTAACATGGGATGTTCTAGGGCAATCTTGGTTTTCTTTTGTAGTGATTCAAAGGCCTCTGTATAGTTGTGTTGTCTGAAGTGTTTTAGGCAAAGGCGAATGGCTTCCTGTTCACGGTACTACTGGAACACAAGAGAAAGCATGAAAAAAAAAATTGCTTAGTTATTACCGTAGGAAACAGTAAGGAATGATTAATTAACTTAAAGAAAGCAATTATTATGTGCTAAGCATTGTACTATTCATCAGTATCATTATTATTTCTAATTTTAAATGGCAAAATTGAAAGTCAATTGTATAACTTTCCAAAAGTCACAAAGTATGCAGCAGAAAGATATGAAACATACAAAGATATACATAGGTATATTTCATGAAGATAATGGATATAAAAAAGGTAATCATGTCTATTTCTTAGAGCCTGCATTTTCAAGAAAAGCAGAAAAACTATCAAAGCTCATTAAGATTGTAAAAATTTTAAGTTCCATCTTTTACTAATCAGATTACAATGTTGCTACTAAAAGCACAGAGATCATTAAATAATATAGATAAATTAAATTATACATTTTGTTCTTGGTTCTCAGTAATTAGTTATTACTCAAATGATAGATATTACCAAAAGTTGATGTACTTCATGTTCACAACAGACTTGTGACTCAAAATCATCACAAATTTTAGAATTTTTCTAAACACAGGTTACCTTATCTATTAAACAGCTATAAGTAAAAATCTCAAACAGAATTCCAAAAGAAGAATATTCAATTTACTTATCCCCTCAATAAGATGAATGCCAAAACACAAACTCGTATAATTTTTCAAAAGAGTAACTTTAAGAATGTCATGAGATTTCCACAAATTTCCTACGTATACAACTAATGACACAGAAGCAAAGCTTGATAACCAACAAAAAATATTATTTGAAGCACTATCCTTTAATAAGGCAAAAAATTAAATACTACATTTTAGAAAGATTAATAAGACCTGGAACACAAAACACTTAGTAGTTGGCTAAATTTTTTACTAGTAAAAGGTTATGAAAACATTTTTCATAAGTACTGTCATTAACCAAGATTTTTCCTCATCAAATCACAAAGGAATGATTCTGTATACAAAGTTAACACTAATAATATCTTACCCTTGGCCTCCAAAGGCTTATAACTATCTAGAATCTATTAAACAGTAATACCTTTAAGCTGAGGAGTCTGAATCACATTCACATTTTAAATTTTCTATCAGGCTATATGTATATAAATAGATAGTAGGAGAGGATTTATAAAATAATAGCTTCAAACAAGGACTGAAACACAAAGGAAGGTGAAGATTATATTCTAGAGGATCACAATAAATACAGAAAACTTGAAAAATAAATGAAGCTCAACAATTTTAAGTTCTCAAAAATAAGCTCTCCACAGTTTTATGGAAAAGAGGTGAATCAGCAACTTCCTACAACATCAAGAGGTTAGAGCAAGCATTTTAAATAAACATACACACAGACCATGGACTTAGGGAAAATTATTTCAAGTATAAAAAAAGCTTAGTTCTTTTTTATTAAAAGAACCAATAGAATTTTGAAGATTTTAAGTATACACTAAGCATCATATACATAACACCACAAAGGGGATTTTTTTAAAGTTTAAATATTTCGTTTCTACCTTGTAAGAAATTATATATTATAGAAATAACTAAGAAGGGCCTCCCTGGTGGCACAGGCGGATGAGTGCAGCACTGTGAAGCTGTCTGCAGCCTCTGCAGTATGGGTTCAATCCCAGCTGTACGGGAAGAAACCCACATGGCGCAGCAGACCTCGCCTGTCTCGCCCGCTGCTGGCTTCGGCAGTGTATTTCGGCCAGTCTGCCTGTTCTGTTCCCCACTGTCTCTGGTGAATCCTCTCACCCTCCCACACATCTGGCCTATATCCCAGTTCTTGTATAAATAAATCTTTTTTTAAAAAAAAGAAAAAGAAATATCTAAAAATATAAGAAAAATATAGAAAATACTAATAGAATCCATTTTATATTGCATATAATCAAATGCTAAAAATAAAAAGTTCTTCAATTAAGCTGACCAGAAAAGAGTTGAAATTCCACATTGACATTCCTTAGAAAGAAGGCATATTGGTTGCTCAGTTCCTATGAGTAGTTTGTTGTATCAGAAAGTGGTAAGTAGATTAAAACTTTATCACCTCCTTGACAAAATTAGACAAGTCTATAATTACATATGAGAAATAAAGATGAACCATATTAAACACAAATTTTTAAAAACCTGAAAAGCCTATTTCCTTATAACTTACACTTACATTTCTCAAGCTGCATCTATTATACAAAATGGCCCATGAATAAAAGTATCATTTTTAAAACCCTACAAGATCATAATATTTACGAAAGTTACCTATTTCAAATCCTAGGTATTTAAAAGTAAACATTTCTATTTTACATAACACAAATACAACAAGACATTTTAAAAGTAATTAAGAACCAAATCTACTCCCATGGAACAATATTTTTAAATAGTTCTATCAAGACAGGTTAAATACAAAATTTAGGGTCAGATGGGTATAACAACATAATGTGAGGCCCTGGAGCCAAATTACCTGAGCATATGAACTGGTTTGAGCATTTTTTTTTTAAAGATTTATTTATTATGCACACAAGAGGTGGGGTACAGGCCAGAGGTGTGCTGGGGGTGGTGGTGAGAGGATTCACCAAAGACAGAGTGGGGAACAGAACAGGCAGACTGACCAAAGTATACTATTGAGGGGAACAGTGGGGCGAGTCAGAAGAGGTCTGCTGCGCCATGTGGGTTGCTCCTGGCTGGCGGGGAATCAATCTCATGCTGCAGTGGCTGTAGATAGATTCATAGGTTGCGTCTTAACCCTTGCGCCACTAGGGAGGCCCTGGTTTGAGCATTTTAAAACTATATGGGTCTTAGGCAAAGTACTTAATCTCTCTGTGCTCCATTTGTCATGTGCAATAGATGAATAATAATTGTACCCATCTCACAGAGTGGTAATGATTAAATAAGTTATAAAGACTGCTTAGAAGCTGACAGAGTGTAAATGTTTAATAGGTGTTAGCTGATTAATCATCACTACTAGTCTCAGTATTTAATTGTTCTAATGAAGACAAAAGATTGATACAATTCTCAGTTTACAGGCATTTGACACATATAATCAGGATTTTAAAATACTGTCCTACCTTGCTATACCAGTTGAGACAGGGTTGTACTATATCAGGATCATCAATGCCACTAAGTTCAACATACCAGATGCTAAAGTTAAAGCTGGGTCCCCAGGATAAAAGTGGAACTTTGAGAATAGAAAAAGAAAACAGAAAAAAAAATTAATATAACTCAAATAAAACTTTAGCAACATAAAACACTGCTGATGCTTATTAGGATTCATTGAATAAATTTTCTGAACATTTTCTATATGCTTAGCACCATGCTAGGCACCATACAGTAGCAAAAACAAACATATAATCCATACCATCAAGAGGTTTCTTTGTTTATAAAAGCCTGTTAGATAAATTAAAAGTAATCCCATATCTACCTTATACATAGAGGAGACAGACAGAAGAGAGACAACATACACATAATTGGAGTCACTAAAAAATTAAATCAAAACACCTTTGAGAAATAAAAAAGACAAACCTCTAGCCAGACTCACAAAGAAAAATAGGGGAAAAACTCAAATAAATGGGATCATAAATGAAAGAGGAGAAGTTACAACAGACACAGCAGAAATCCAGAAGATATTCAGAGAATACTTTGAACATTTATATGCAAACAAGTTCAACAATCCAGAAGAGATAGACAAATTCTTAGAAATATATAATCATCCACAGCTGAATAAAGAAAACCTAAGCAAGCCAATTACAAGTAGCAAAATAGAAACAGTAATCAGTACAAAGCCATAATAATTAAAACAGCATGGTACTGGAACAAAACAGATACACAATGTATGATGAAAATGCAGTTTGGACTATACCAAAACAAAAAGCTTCTGTACAGCAAGAGACAATAACCAAAACAGAGACAGCTCGCAAACTATGAGAAAGTATTTGCTCTCCATACAACTGATAAGGGACTGATACCAAAAATCACAAAGCGCTTACACAACTCAGCAAAAACAAAGCGAACAACCCAGTTAAAAAAATGCACAAAACTCGGGCCTCCCCGGTGGCGCAGCGGTTGAGCGCTGGGTTGCAAAGCTGCCGGCGACCTCTGCGGTGCCGGTTCGATCCCCGGCTGCTCCCCGGCCACCAGAGGAGGGTCCCACATGGCGCGCAGACCTCTCCTGCCACCCGCTGCTCCCCTCAGCAGTGTGCTTCGGTCCTTCTGCCTGTTCTGCTCCCCGCTCTGGCTCTGGTGAATTCTCTCACCCTCCCGCGCTTCTGACTGTACCCAGTGCATGTATAAACAAAACGAACAAACAAACAAATAAATAAATAATAAAAAAATGCCTCTAAAAAAAAAATATATATATATAAAAAATATAAAAAAATGCACAAAACTAAAAAGACACTTCTCTAAAGAGGAAATGCAAATGGCCAGCAGGTGTATGAAAAAACCCTCAACATCAATTATAACCAGGGAAATGTAAATCAAAACCACAATGAGGTACCACCTCACATCAGTGAGAATGGCTCATTATGAAAAAAACTGATACCAACAAATGCTAGAAAGGATGTAGAGAAAAAGGAACCCTCTTATACTGCTGGTGGGAATGTAAACTATTCCAACCACTATAGAAAACTGTATAGAGGACCCTCAAATTACTAAAAAGGGAGCTACCATATGGCCCCACAATTCTACTCCTAGGAATCTACCCACCAGACACAAAAACATTAATTTGAAAGGAAACCTGCACAACTATGTTTACTGCAGCACTATAAACAATAGCCAAGCTATGGAAACAACCTACATGCCCCAAGCCAGATGACTGGATCAAAAATATGTGGCATATATACACAATGAATACTATTCAGCAATCAAAAGATAAACTCGTGCCATTCACAACAACATGGATGGAGATAGAAGAGATAATGCTTAGCGAAATAAGTCAGAAGGAAAAAGAAAAATATCATATGGTTTCACTTATAGGAGGAATATAGGGAAACCAAACCAAAAGGGTCAAAAAAAAAAAAAACAACCCAACAATGTAAGAAAATAAATAAATAAATAAACATTTTTGGGGAAACGGGGAAAAAAATAGTTTTTACGAATTTTAAGAATTGTAACAATTTATCCCAACCAGGTAAACAAATGTGAGTTAAATACCACCAAAAAAAAGAGTTCCATGTCATTCAAGGGCTTTCTCAAAAAGCCCTTACAAAATATTTGTAAGAAATATTTGTAAGAAAACATAGGGATAAACCTAAAAATATGAACCAAACACACAGGCTTTTAGTTTCACATTTTCTTTACATTATTTTCATGGAAAACTTATCAAGATAATATTGAGAAAAGTTTTGAAAGCAAACAGTGCATAGCATTATCATTTACAGAAAAGTGAGAAATAGTTGGTTATTTAAATATTAGATCCTAAATATCAAATGAATAGCAAGTATCTATAATTATTTAGAGAGCTCCAACTAACATTTCACTTAAATACTACAGAATTAACACAGGGTCAAAGAATAAATCATTATTCTCTACAATTAAAAGACCCATAGGAAGGACTGAAAAGAGGTTCAATTTCTTGTCTCCAGGCAGCTGAATGTCCAACTGATCCATAAGATATCTCTGTTCTCCTATAAATTATTAAGGGAAGAAACAATGCAACTTCCCTTAACAGATTTTTATTTACACTTCAACTAATGAATAATACTGGAGGATTAACACCTATAGAAGTAATAGTGGCAGTTTCCTTCAAATATGAAAACTAATGACTGAAAGAAATGTTCAAAAGCACAAAAATAAAAGGATTTGTTAAAAGGGGGAAGAACATTTTAGTTTGCATGACTAAGCAAAATAGAAGTTGAGTAAGTCCTTTAAAACTGTATAGTCTATATTATATGAGAATATAAGTTATTTTCACTGCTTGTCTATTTGATCTTTAGGGAACGAGTGTTCTGTAAACTGAGGAAAGAGAAAAAGAAGAACTACCCAAGAATTAAATTTATTCAAAAACTTTGAAACTGATAAAATAGAGGGGGCAGGGAAATGGAAATAAACAAATAAAACCTTGTGTGCCTGGACTAATGAGGAGATCAAAGAAGAAATTAAAAAATACTTTGAGTTGAACAACAAGGAGGACACCACTTTCCAGAATGTATGGGGTGCAGCAAAAGCAGTTATAAGATTAAAATATATAGCAATACAGGCTCACATCAAGAAACAAGGAAGAACTCAAAGGAACAACCTACCAGAGGGGGAGAAGGAGAGCAAAGTATGGAAAGAGGACAATGGGCTGTAGTGTAGGACTCGGGGTGTCTTGGTGGTGGGTGTGGTGTGGAGACCTACGTCTGAAGGGGTGTCAGCCTATATCACATATAGTTGTAAACCAATACTACCTCAATAAAATTAAAAAAATTTCTCCTATTAGGTATGAAATAAAACTTGTCAAAATTAAAAAAAAAAAAAAACAAAAAACCTTGTGTGCTTATATAAATTCTCATTGCAAAACAGGGACACAGTTTTTTTATTGACAATTATTTAATAAAAATTACAGTTACAAAAGAAAGCAACACTATGGCCAGTTTAACCTTCTGAAAATTGCTTTCCCTTTATAATTGGTCTTTATCAAGACTTCACACATTGTTTTTGCCCAACAGAACTATTTGACTGAATGAAATGATAGGCTAACACTTGACAGACTGGCAAACAATTACCATTAAGTGCACTGCTTCCACAAGGGGAATTTTTCTCCCAAATCAAAATGTGGGATTCTAGCTCCTATTTTTGCTGAGGGGTCCAATTCACTTTAATTGCAATTTTAACATATTTTCAAAGGTATGTAATATATGGAAATTAAAATAGGTAAGTCTCCTAATTTTCTAACCTCTAAATAGTGCATCTTAGAGGAAAACAAAATAATCCTACAAATAATAATCTTGAGGAGGCATTAAAAATGATTTTAGCACTTGCTAACCTTTTTTAATTGAAAATAAAAATAAACAGTCTTAAGTAGGATTTTTCAGCTAGTACTTTCCAACAATTTAGTAGATCGTGAAATTAATGGGTCTGACCAACATATCAGTAAAAAAATGAAATTCAGAAGAATGATATAGAAAATAATTGCAATGAAATGGCTTAAAGAATTCATCAGTACTGGGTTTTAGAATGTTAAAGCATTACAAAAACTGATATACCTTACATTTATCAATTAATGCAATCAAATCACTATATCTTACAAAATCTTCCAAGAATCTTTCAAGTGAAAAAATATTTGGAAAACATTTCACTTGAAATAACTTTAACTTAGTAACCACAGATTCGTAAAGCAGGAATTAGTACATTTTTACTGCAAAGAATCAAATAGGAAACGTTGTGGGTCTTGTGATATGCAGTTTCACGCAACTAACTATTTAACACTGCCTTTGTAGTGCAAAAGCAGACACAACATTATGTGAACAACTGACAAGGCAAAGTTCCCATAAAATTTTACTTTATCTTTCTGGCTTATTTCGCTGAGCATGATCCCTTCCAGCTCCATCCATGTTGCTGCAAATTGCATGAGTTTATCTTTTTTGATTGCTGAGTAATATTCCATTGTGTATATGTACTATATCTTCTTGATCCAGTCATCTATTTTTGGGCATTTGGGTTGTTTCCATAGCTTAGCTATTGTAAATAGTGCTACTATAAACATAGGGGTGCAGGTGCCCTTCTGAATTAATGTTTCTGTGTCCTTTGGGTAAATACCTAGGAGTGGAATTGCAGGGTCATATGGAAGCTTTAGAAAACCTAAATAAGGGACCAGGAAAAAGACTAATTATAATAAAGTAAAAATCAAAATCAACAAACAACTATAAACCAGAGACACACTATGTGGGGAGGGGTAGGGGCAAAGCAAGGGGAGTGGGAATTGTATGGAGACTATAACCAAGATGAAAATGCATACATTGTGCAAAAAGGAAAAATGATGTAAAAATATATAAAATTAAAATAATAATAATAATAAATTTAAAAAAATTATTTTGAAAAACAGGACTAGAAGACATTGGTTCACAGGCTACAGTTTGCTGACTGATGTATAAAGAATTTATTTGTATTCCAGGATGCTTAAAAACTTACCTATTTTAATGAATCGACAAGGGAACATCTGTTCATCAATTTTATGCTTCAAAGTGAATGTTTCTTTGTTATAATCATTCTTTAAGCCACTGTAGGGGAAAAAAAGAAAGTTGTCAAATCTGACTTCATAATTTAGTAAATATACTAAAACACAGATTAATATTTTCAAATTTTTGAAATTAAACCAGTGCTCAAAATACATGACTTAGGCAATGAAAAGATATACCTGAATATGAGAATATAGGTCAATGCTTGTACATTTCACATCAACTGCATTACAGCTATATTCTCTAAATTACATGACAACTAATAAAAAAGTTCAGTGTTAAAGAATGTGGCTACAGTACCTGCAAATGTGACAGGATCTAGGATCCTAAGTATATAATTAAATATAAGACAAAATATTTAAGCAGTAAGAAGAAAATTACAGACCAATTCACACACGTATCTAACAACTTTGAGTGAAACATTAGAATCTGTCAAAGAACTAAATTATTTAATTCTGGCTGATTAGCTAATGTTGCTTTCATACCTCAATAAATTTCCAATACAACCTTATTCTGTTGTTTTAATAGCATCCACTTCATCCTAAATAAAAATAAACCTGTATCACCTCTCTACTTAGAGCAACTAGGATTGATGCAAGTATTTAGGGAAAAGTCACTTACTTTTTTTTTTTTTTTTTTTTTTACTTTTATACTTACTTTTATGATGCCTCAAGTCCTAAATACTTTCATGACTTAAATCAAATGCAATATAGATGTAATACTCAAGTTACATAAAGAATTGTGCTAATGGGATATACCACATTACAAATACATTCTAAAACTCCAAGGCTTCATTTGTTCATTATATTGGCTATTTGGTTTTTTATTATCTAGAAGGCAAATGAACACTTTCATTCCTGGTGGGCTATGTTGTTAAAACCCAAATTTTACTGAGCTCCTTCCAAATGGCAGACACTATGTAAAGATGCTCAGTACATACTTTTTTAAATCTCCAATTTGTAGTAAACCTCCAGAGTATTACTTCTGGATTAGGGCAGTCAACCTTAATGTTTTGGATAGAATTTGTTGGGGTTTTTTTGTTGTTGTTTTTAGAGAATTTGTACTTTTACAGCAAAGATTTTCATTAAAACTAAAAGTATTTCTGAAGTTCAAAAAAAAGATTGAAAAGTATGTTGAAACTTGTTCTTTTTTCTTAAATAATATTAACTAATAATTGATTAACTAATAATTAATATAAATAATTATGGAATAATTAACTTATAATTTCTTTTTCTTAAAAAAGAAAAAAAAACAGCTAACTCAAGCCACAAGATTGAAATAGGCACTAGGAAAAGAAGAATAGGAATCTCCCTCACCGTGCAGATTTAGCTACAGAGACTAAGACTTCAGCCTGTTTAGAAGACAACTCTTTACTCCTCATAATCATGGCTTACCTAGACAACAGCTCTGTCATATTTTCTTCATTCATTCCACCAAAGACTTTAAATTTCTTCAAATTGCAGACATGAGTTTTTTCATATTTTCCAAATGTGATATTTTGGACTATAGCAGGTCTTTCAAGCTTCAGAATCAAGTACTAAAAAAAGAAAAAAAAATCAAAGAAACAATCAAATCATATCCTACTCTGTTTAAAACAAATAGATAACTTTACAAGTTAAAACTCTGAACAGGTAACAGAAGAAAATATAAGGCCCATCCTGTCCACCTTGCACAGGTAGATTTTGATTTTTTAATTAGTTAAGAATAGTACATAAGAGCCTTATATACCACCCCCCATACTGCTACTCCTTTTCCCCAAGAAACTACATCACTGTGAATAAAGGGAGGAAAAAGGGCTAGTGAGATAATCAAGGAAAGCATTCAATGAAAAATATAACAGACTATGAACAACCAAATGAAACCAGATTAGAACAAAAAAGTAACAATTACATATTCTTTTTAACTATACTTCAACAGTAAATTCGATGTTCAAAATCGGTGATAAAATGTTAAACCTGGAAACAGAGATTTACTAATTATTCCTGCCAATTTTATAAGTTAAAACCCCACTCCTGTGTAGATTAATCTAATGGAGCTCAAGTTTTTTTAATTATACACTGGTTAAAATGGGATCAGTTAATTAGGAAACATTTTGCATTCTAGAGACTGTTTTCAATCATAAAAACTGAAAGAAACTATTGCTGGTTGAATACATGGAGGGATTCACTATTTAGAAAATAAGATTCAGATATTTTGTCTCAAGTGGCTTCATGCTTCATGGTAATAGTGAGTAATACAGGTGATAAATGTGTTAAGAATTAAGTTGGTAAGCCTACTTTGTACCATACACAAAAATCACCTCAAAATGGATAAAAATTGATCCAAAATCAATCCTTAAGATCAGAGACTCAGATGTAAGAGTTAATACTATAAAACCCTTAGAACAGGATAAATCTTCATGATTTTGGATCAGACAATGGATTATTAGTTATGATACCAAAAATACCAGCAGGAGAATATAAAATCAATTGCACTTCATCAAAATTAAAATTTTTGTGCATCAAGGGACACTATCAAGGAAGTGAAGAGTCAATCTTCAGAATGGGGGAAAATATTTGCAAATAAAATATCCAATAAGGGTCTAATATCCAGAATATATAAATCTTACAACTCAACAAGCCAACAACCAAATTTTACAATGGTCACAGGACCTCAACAGCCCCTTCTCTAAAGAAGAAAAATAATGTCCAATGGGTACGTGAGAAGATAATCAACATCATTCATCATTCAAATCAAAACCACAATTAAATACTTCAAACCAAATAGGATGGTAATAATAATAAAAACAAGAACAAGTATTGGCAAGAATATGTAGAAATTGAACACTCATATATTGCTGGTGAGAATGCAATATGGTGCAAACAATGTGGAACATAGTTTGGTGGTAATTAAGTTCAACTTAGAAGTTTATGACCCAGAATATCTCCTTCGAAGTGTAAGCAAAAGAACTGATGGGATTTAGTAAAAGTTGAATATATGGAGAGAAGAAGGAAGTATCAAGATGATGATTTAGTTTCTGACTTGAATAACTGCGTAGGAGAGAACAGCATTTACTCTAATGGGAAAAACAGGCAAGAAAACAAACAAACAACAACAACAACAAAAAAAACAGGTAGCATGAAAATGAGATTATATATCTCTGTATGTCTCAGATTGACTAAAAAAACACCCAGTGTTTTGAACAACAGTGATTTCTTTGTGATTTTCTAATGATTCAGTGGGTCCAATGGACAATTTTTCCATTGGTATCTCCTAAATTCATTTATGTAGCTGTATCAGCTAGTAGGTTGGCTGAAGGACTGGACTTACTTGGGGGTGAGGAGTGGAAACTAGACTTAGCTTAGCTGACTACAACTCTTCAAGTAGATTTGTATCCTCAAGAAAGTTAAATGGGTTTTATTCAGAGCATAGTGGTCTCAAAAGTTATAAGACAGAGCAGAAGCTATTGCTCAGAAGTTGCAATAACACTTTCACAGAATTTTCTATTGATCAAAGCAAGTCACTTAGGCTAGCCAAGATTACGAAGGGAAAAGGACTTTACCTCTTGCCATAAAGAGCTGCAATTTGTTAACTATATTAAGAAATCTGAACTCTACTCTAGGATGAGTACAAAAAAAAAAAAAAAAAAGGATTTTACCATGTAAAACACCAAGAGTAACGTTCAACACCCATTCAGGATTAGAAACATGTAAAAACTCAAATTTCAATAATAAGGAAACAAAAAAATTTTAAAATAGACAAACTTCGGAACAAACACTTCACAAAGGAACATTTAGGAAGGTAAACAAGCATATGAAAAGATGGTCAAATTACTTATTGTACAAATGCAAATTAAAACCACAAAGATTTGTTCATTTAATTTTCAATGCATCTTTATTTGTAACAGCCAGAAACTAGACAACAATCCAAAGTCATCAACAGGTGATACATCCACACAAAAGAATTCAATTAAGCAGCAAAAATGAATTACTGATGCAAATTATAACACAGACTAAGCTCAAAATAGTTTTAAAAATTGAGTCAAAAATTTCTATTTCTCCATTTACATAAAATCCTAGACATACAAATTAATCTATACTAAAAGAATACAGATCAGTGGTTGCCTAGAGATGATATGGGCAAGGTTGGAGGAATTAAAAGGAGACATGGGAAGCTTTTGGAATAATTGATATGTTTAGTATTTTAAGGGTAGTGGTATTTTCAAGAGCATGCACATGTCAAAACTTATCAAATTGTACACTAAAAATGTAAGCTTATTGTGTCAGAATTAATAAATGTTTAAAAAATAATGAAAGTGCTAAGAAAATAAATAATAAAAGTCAGACTGGGAAGAAATTTTACATTTAAAAAAGATTTATTTTATTTATTTATGCATACAAGAACTGTAGGGCAGAGGTGCAAGGGGTAAGAAGATTCACCAGAGACAGAGTAGGGAGCAGAACAGGTGGATCTACTGAAATACACTGCTGAGAGGAGCAGCAGGCGAGGGGAGCACTGCTGAGGGGAGCAGCAGGATTAGCAGAAGGCTAACCATGTGGGTTAGCTCCCTGGTCAGGGATGGAGATCAGACCGGATATCTAGCTCAGACCACAGTGGCTGGCTAAAGCTTGATAGCGCTGAGATTTTAACCCCTGCAACACCAAGGTGGCCCCCCTGGGAAGAAATATTTGTAATATATAAAAAAAAACTTATAACCAGAATATATATAAGCAACTCCTATAATTCAGTTAAAAAAAAAAAAACACACACCATTTTTTCATGAGGAAAAAGAATTCACAAAAAAAGAAAAATAAAGAGTGAGTAAACAAATGGGAAAAAAGTGTTTACTATCATTAGTCATCAGGGAATTATAAATTAAAACCACATTAAAACCACTTCACACTAATAATAATCACTAAAATTAAAATGTCTGTTACTATAAATGTTGGTGAGGCTGTGAAGCAACTAGCAGTCTGCTAATTTCATATAAAGTAATATATCCCATCTTAGATACAGTAATTCTACATCTAGATATATAACCAAAATAATTAAAAATTATGTATTATTTTTAAAATCTTGCTTACACACATATATAAACTCTATTCATAGTCAGTAAAAGTAGAAATCATGCAAATGACCATAAACAGGAGAATGGATAAATGAATAGTGTGGCATATCTATAAAACAATTATATTCTGTAATGAATGAAATGCAATGTGTGCAGGAGCATAAAATATATCAAAGACATTCCTGTAAATTAAAGAAATAAAGGAAACTTATTTAGCTAAGGGATAACACTATTCAATAAGATCAAAATGTGATTAAACATTAAAATTTTTACCTATGAGATATTTCTATCTGATCTATCATTGTGTTTTACTACATACAAGGTAAGATCAGGCACATTCAGAGTGGTACGGCCATAGACAGTGTTTACCTAAAATTAGAGATTTTTTGTTTTACTTATGTAACTTTTTTAATAACAAAAATACTATTTGATTATTAATAAAATTATATGTACACAAACATGCTTTCTGCTGGGTTTAGGGGGTGTTGCATATGGGATGATAGTTGGTGTACATCAGATTGTATGAAGACTCATTTTTACTGGTTTCAACACTTTACTAGTGTAATTAATCATTTATTCAGTAGGGCCACATAATGTTAACTGGTTTACAATGATTATCTGTAATGGCTTCTTGGGGTCAATCTCCCAGCTTTTAGGTTGAGGTCTGGGGATATGAGTCAGACTGATCCTTCTCTGTCTCTTAACAGTCCCTTTATATTAAAAGAGAAATGGAAATGCCCCAGGAATTGAAAACTGAATTAGTGAGAACAGGACATCAGCATATGCAGTCCTTCCTCCAAGGATGCCAGGGTCTCACTTAGCCCTCCCACAACCCTAGGGCCTAGGTACTCTTGTTACCTCTGTTTTACAGATCATGAAATTGGGGCATAAAATGGACAAATTATTTCCAGCATTCATAGCTTGGGTACTCAAGTCCCACAGGTGAGGGTCCCCACCCTGGCAAAAAAAAAAAAAAAAAAAAAAAAGCAGAATTTTATTGCAAAAGCTTCTCTGCATGTTGCTTTTTTCATTCTACAAGGGAAATCCCTCCAACTGATATGAAGCTCGTTCACTCTATTTAAATGGCTGACAAAGTTCCACAAAAAATGTTTTCTACCATTCCCCTGTAGATGGATAGTCTTTTCTCCCCTGTATTTACAGAATTTCAAGAATTGCTGTATTAAATATTTAAATGTATCTAACATTCTTATACACTTATGCTTTTATTTCTAAGAAGCAGAGTACTGGCAAGAACCACCTAGTAGTACTATGTACAACCCCTTGCCAAATTATATTCAAAGGACACTGTAGCAATTCAGATTTTCATCAAAATGTATTGGTCCTCTTCTTCCCAGATTTCTGCAACAATGGGTATTATCATTCTTTTAAATGTCTCTATAGGTGACACATTTTGAATACCCTATGGATAAAAAAAGAAAACTATTATAAAGCCTTGACAAGATACAAAAAGCAAACATCTGAAGGTACAGAATACCTGAGTGAACAAAAGCAAACTCTGGTGGGACATGCATGTTTACTTGGAAAAGAGGAGGCAGGAAGCTAAAAAGTATGTCCCACCTCCAAATTTGTATTATGGGAGCTGAGTATACGCTTATAGCAGTCACAGCATCAGGAGGAATAAACACTGAAAGACCCACAACTTTCTTGCCCAGAAAAAATGTTTGCAAAACCATGATAATTGAAGAGAATGGTTTATTTGGGAGCTCTCCAAAGAAACAAAACTAATAGGAGATAAGAATAGAGAATAGAGAAAGAGAGAGACTGATTTACTATGGGAACTGGATCATGCAATTACAGAGATGAGAAATTCCAGGATACACCATCTGCAACCTGAAGAAGCAGAAAAGTGGATTCGCCAACCCCAGTCTAGCCTTCAGATAACTGTACTAGTCAATGATCAACTGAAACCTCACAAAGACACCAAGCCAGAACCATCCAGCAAGCCACTCTTAAATCCTGACACTTAGCATAAAATAACAGCTAAGTTTTTAACAGCTAAGTTTTGGGATAATTTGTCACACAGCAATAAATAACTAATACAGCATCCAAGGTCAAAAGAAATACTAACAGTTTCACTTATATATTCAGGTTCAACAACTTAATAATAATTTTGGTCCTGACAACTTGGTAGCCATCTATAAAAAAACAAGAGACATAATTTAAAAGAAGAACATTTGTATTTCATTCCTAAATAAATATTATTACTTACTAATGTGATGATATGTGCATGTTGGACACTACACAACTTCTCAAACACTTGAATTAGCCTGAAATCTACCACTCACATTTCCTGAACCACATTAATTTTCCCATATGACACTTGTTTTTTATCACAACAAATACAACATGCCAGCTTTGCAAATCTATGACATTATAAAAGAGGAAATATAAAAATTGGTAACTATGATGGCAGCTTTCAAGGATATTACAATCTAATGAAAAAACTACACACAAACAACTAACTGTAACACAAAATAAAAAGACATGTGATCCTATGATAGATACAAAATAAGTGCTTCTGCCATTAAAAAAGAATAAAAGATTTAAAGTTAATGTAAGAGATCTGTGAGGCTCGCCTCTTCATGCTGCCCTGCCCACCCCTGAAGGAACACATCCTTAAGGAAGACAGCTGGGGGAATTGTAAGTAAGCAATGAGTCTCACTGGTCCACTCGTTGACTTCTAGAATGGGAGCAGCTAGAACCAAGGGAAGAAAGGAGCTTTGGTGAAGACTTTAAAAAACCCAGTCTCGATGGCAGGAGAGAGGAGACGCTCTTGCTTCTGCTCAGGTCCCATGCACACTCCTTCTCCTGGCCCCAACCTGTGGCTCTTTTTCTGGCTTCCATGCATTGGTAGGCTGCACTATCCGTTTCTTGAGAGAAGATGGCAGCCACCATCTTGACGTTGTATTGAATTCAGCGTGGGTGGTACATTTTTAAATTTGGTTCTTTCCTTTACTCCCAGTCCTGTGGGTCAGACACAATCTCTTGCTTGTGTTTCCTGCAAAGGTTGCCTTGGATTCACTCTCCTGGTAGCTCTGCTCTTGGGCCTTGGCTGCTCTGCTTTGGGACTTTGCCTGTTTGGCTTAACAGTTGCCCACATGGGGATGGCTGACTTTGGAGTTTCACTGGGAGTCCATATTTTGATACTCTTCTCCCCATTACTTCTCCTCTCCCCCTCTCTATTGTCTTTGAATCTCTTACCAATAAAAAATTTTTGAGCACACATGATTTTGATTACTTTCCTTTTATGTACATGGGCACGAATCCTTAGGATAGACAACAAGGGTTTTTTTTCCCCTTTACAGTTTGGAATCCCTTGGGTACTCCTTGGTATTGTCCAGGATCACTAATTAGTAATAGCGAAATACTTCTATCTACCTACTGCTTCCAGAAAGTGGCCCCTATCCAAATAATACAAAATTAAAAATTTAGAAATCTAGAAATAAAATAGTTATATTATAGTCCTAAAACTTTATTTTTATGGATGAAGAAATACAATCCTAGAGGGTTAACTGCCTGCCCCTAAATAAGATAGTCACTACAGATTCTTTACAATATGTAAGAGACAGAAGTTGTCTAAAGCATTGTGAGAAGAGAATATAAAAGCAAGAATTTTCCCTACTTCTAATTCCTTGTCATAAAATAAACTTGAACATTTAGAAAAGAGAGGCAATATTTAACTTCTGTGTTTGGTTATTTGTTAGCAAAAGGCTTAAAATTTATATCAAAGTGCTTTAAGAGTTAATTTTTATTACCTGGACAACTGCCATCCAGTCAAAACTACAAAAATATCTTCCTTAATCACTGAAATAACACTTTTCACCCATACTGTGTTATTTATTTTGTTTGTCTTTCTCTCCTCAGAAAACAAGCTCCACAAGGGGAGAAACTTTTGTCATCTTATATGCTCTAATTACCTCTGGTTTTGTTCACTGGTGTACTTCAAACACCAACAACGGGCTATGAAAAACTGAAGCCTCTCAATATGTTTATCTTGAATTGAATGAATGTTAGTGAAAAGCAGAAGTAATATCTTAGCACCCATGCATACATATATAATCCATCCTAATTCTGAAAAAGGAAAGGAGTAGCTGAAAGGGTTTGAGTGATTTCCATTCTTCTCTACATTCATGTCCTTATTTGCTTAGATGCATATACTAAACATCATTCAAAATTTCTTACTGTCAGTAAAGCACTGTGAACATTAAACGGTATATCCTGGTAACACTGATACTTTGGATCTGAGTGATACCATAGCCACTAGCCACCTAGTACTGGTTAATCTAAATCAATTAAATAAAAATTGATTTCCTCAGTTCTATTTTCAGGTGTTCAACAGCTACCTAAGGCTAGCTCTTATCATATTATACAGCTGAAATTATGTAATATTTTCATCACTGCAGAAAGTTTACCAGACATTATCCTAGACCTATAATGAAACAGACAATATTAGCTACCCTTTCACTAAAGACCCCCAAAATACTATACTTTTCTTTTTCTATTTGTTACTTAGATATTTCTGTTTTCTCCCTCATGACACTTTGTCAATTATCAGCTTGCTATTAATGTGCCTCTCTTTTACAGTGATGCCGCCCCTTACATAAACTTGCTTCCAGAAATCTGAGAAAATAACCACAGAAAGTAATATATATTCAAAGTAGAGTGAAGGAAAAGCCCTCAGGACCTAAAATTTTATCACAACGATTTTGATTTTGCAGAGTCCTCTTTTTCCTTTCTTCTTACTCTTAGACCAGGTCAAGACATGACAAATGAGCTATCAGTTAAGGTACACTTTCCCATTATTCATGGATTCAGTATCTGCAAATTCACCTACTTACCAAAATGTATTTGTAACGCCAAAATCAGTACTTGGAGCATTTTCACACTCATCAACATGTGCAGAGCAGCAATAATAAGAGTTTCCTGGCACCTGTTCTCTCAGCTGCAGTCAAACAAGGCACACTTTGCCTTCTTGTTTTAGTTCTCATACTATAAACAAGTGTCCCTTTCACAGTCTACTTAGTACCACATTTTTTATGTTTTTGTCTTTTCTGTTGGTGATTTCACAGTCTAAAATGGCCCCCAAATACAGTGCTGAAGTTCTGACTAGTATTTCTAAACAGGAGAAATTGTGATGTGCCTTACAGAGAAAACATGTGTTAGATAAGCATTCTTCAGGTTATTAGCTATGAGCGCAATGTTAACAAATAAATAATGTATGCAAAATAAGGTGTTTTCAAACAGAAACAAAACAAAGCATGCGTACCAAGAGATAACATACAAGAACGTTCATTGCAATCTGCTCATAAGCAAAAAACTGTAAAAACCCAAAAGCCCATCAACCGCAAAAGGGACGAGTACATTTTGGCATACAAATCCACCAGAATACTATATAGTAGTGAAGATCAACAAACAACAGTTATACTCAACCATATTAATAAATATGATGTCAAACAAAGAAATAAAAGCAAATCATAGAAAATTTATAGTTATTCAATTTATATTATATTTATATAAGGTCAAAGCCAGATAAAACTTGGATGACTTTAGACACTACCTGCCAAGGAACAAAATCAGCTCAGTTCTGATATCATCTAAATATATTACTTTATTAAAATAACAAACTATATTAAGTTCATTTTCCCTAAAAGGTAGTCACTGAGTCACTGAACTGAAGTTCAATTTACTAACATTTCCTTAAACATTTAAAGAATGACTGGCATTTAACAATGGTAAATGCCACAACCACTTCTCAGACAGTATTCAGATAGGTCAACTGATGAGAGCAGTAACAGCATCTGAACCAGTTCCTTTTAAATAACATTTTCCTCAAAGAATATCAAAAAACTTAGTTTTTCATCAGTATAATCCAAAAAATATATAAATTAGACTTTAAATGTTCTGGTAGCCAAAAGTAAAAAGTCTGTTTCAACACATTACATTTCCCAATGAAATATTTTTTTCCCAAAATTTAAACAAGAGGAAATAAAAATGTACCTCGTAAATTCAAAGAACGAATAAACTATTAATGAATTACAGGTAACATATCAATTAAATGCCTAATTAAATTTTGGTTTCTAAATGGAAGTCTACACATAATCTAAAAGGAGTTACACATAATCTCACCTGGGGAGGATAGTTGCTCTCTGAAGACCACCTTGAAGACTGGTCATTTGGTTTATCCACTAAAATATTCCTGAAACATATAAAGAGGAAATTACAGCACTTAATTAAAAGAATACGTAAACACAAATGTGCAAAAAGAGAAAAAATTTACCTGATGCTGATTATTATCACAGTTTTACAATGTTTGAAATTTAAGCAAGAAAGGAAAATAAAACAGATTAAGAAACCCAGAAAGCCTCTTTATAGATAAGATTTTAAAATATGATAATGGTAGCATTTCAAACAATAGAGCAAAACCAAAAAAACATAGTTCTACTTCATACCACATAAAAAAATGAACCAACAAGTATTTAGGAATTTAAGCAATAAAATTCCTAATAATAAATAACATATACACAACATATAATATGGTATTACATTACAATTATACCATATTATATTCTATATATAGTATATATATTTTACCTGTACTTTTTATAACATATGTTGATACACATATAAACAACCTTTGGATCAAGAAGGTCTTTTAAACACAGTATCAAAAGCAGAACTGTAGATGGAAAAAGTTAAGTGCTACAAGTATCTTTGAATGATGGTGCTTTTACTGTAAATGTCAAGGTTAAAGACAAATGGCTAGGTAGTATTAAGAAACAAGAAATATCCTAAATAAACAACCTAAAAAAAAAAATCAATGAAATTAAAAATTGGTTCTTCAAGAAGATAAAGTAGACAAACTTCCAACTAGGCTAACAAAGAAGAGAAAATACACTAATTAAAAGAATCACAAATGAAAGAAGAAATCACTACAAATAGCACATGATTTCAAAGGACCATAAGAGATTACTATGAACAATTATATGCCAATAAATTTGGCATAACCTTAAAGAAACTAATTTCTAGATCAATGTAGTGTACCAAGATGAAGTCAGTAAATAATAGATGAGTTGAACAAATTGACAAGTATGAAATTTGAAACTGCAATAAAAAAAACTTCAGAAAAACAAAAGCCTAGAACCACACAGCTTTACAAATAAATTTTATCAAATGTTTAAAGAACTAATACCCATCTTGCTTACATTATAAAAAGAAACACTCCCTAATACAATTTACAATACCAACATTATCCTAGTACCAAAACCACAAACAGATAGCACAAGAAAATTATAGACCAACATCCCTGATAAATATCGATACGAAAATATTCAACATACCGTTAGCAAATCGAACTAATAGCATATCGCAAGGATTATACACCATGATCAAGTAGGATTTATCCCAGGGATGCAAGGATGATAATATATGTAACTTAATCAATGTAGTACATCACATCAACAAATGTAAACATGAAAGTCATATGATGAAATCAGTAGATGCAGAGAAAACATTTAATAAGATACAGCATCCATTTATGATAAAAACACTAAATAGGTGGGAACAGAGGGAAATTATTACTTCAATATAATAAAAGAAATTAGAATACGTAGTGGGGAAAAAAATGAAACTTTCAGGCTTCCCGGTGGCTCAGAGGGTTGAGCACTGTGCTGTGAAGCTGTCCACAGCTTCTGTGGTGTGGGTTTGATTCCGGGCCCACCAGGGAGATACCCACATGGCACGGCAGACCTCTCCTGCCTTTCCTGCTGCTCCCCTCAGCAGTGTCTTCAGTCCATCTGCCTGTTCTGCTCCCCATTCTGTCTCTCCCCACTCCCCACTCTGGCCTGTACCCCAGTTCTTGTATAAGTAAATAAATCTTTAAAAAAAACTTCAAAAAAAAAAGAAACTTTCCCCTTTAGACCAGGAACATGAGAAGGATACCCACCGTCACTTTTGTTTGACTTAGTATTAGAGGTTATGGCCAAAACTATCAGACAAAAATGGGAAATAAAGGGAATCGAGTCAGAAAGGAAAAAGTGAAACTATCACTAATCACAGATATTATATTACATATATAGAAAATCCTAATGATTCTATTAGGAACAACAGATGAATATAGCAAAATGGCAGGTCAAAATCAACATACAAAAATCTACAGTCTTTTTATAACAAAAAGCAAAATAAATTGAGAAAATAACATTATTTATAATTGCTTCAAAAAAACTAAATACTTAGGAATTAACCTAACTGTGGAGGTAAAAAAAAAAAAAAAAAAAAAAAACTAGAAGATGCTATTAAAAGGACTCAGGTAGCAACATGAGGATATAAAAGAATATCCCTTGTGTATGGATGCAGGTATCAATACAATCAAAACAACTATTCTGCCTATAATGATACATAAATTTACCACAAGCCCCATCAAAATACCAACACCTATTTTTCAAAGCTATGAAACAAACAAAAAAAGGAAATGAAATTTACATGGAACCACAAAGGCCTCAAACTGTAAAAGTGAATCTGAGAAAAAAAGGAGAGTAAAGGGTATCATGTTACCTGATTTCAAACTTGACTATAAAGCAACAGTGCTAACAACAATGTGGTATTGGCACAAAAACATATACATGAATCAATGGAATAGGACTGAAAACCAGAAGTAAATCCAAGTACATACCTAATCTATGATTAAGCAGCTATGCTTATACAATGGGGAAGGACAATCTCTTTAACAAATAGTCCTGGGAAAATTGGAAAGTCATACATGAAAGAAGGAAGTTAGATTACACTCTAACTCCATACACAAAAATAAACTCCGAATGAATCAAAGATTTAGATAAAAGACCTGCAACAGTAATATAGTAAGAAGAAAACACTGGCAATACATTCCATGACATCGATGATAAAAAATATTTTTGATGATGCAAGCCCTATGGCAAGGGAAACAAAAATAAAAATAAACAAATAGGACTACCTTAGTTTAAAAGCTTTTATAAAGGGAAAGAAAATACCAGAAGATTAAAAAGACACCCAATTGGGCCTCCCTGGTGGCCTAAGGGTTAAGTCTCAGCCCTATGCTCAACCCCTGCCCAGGTTGCTAACCCACATAGGGTGCAGCAGAACTCTCCTGTCTTGCTCCCCTTAGCAGTGTATTTCAGTAAATCTTCCTGTTCTGCTTCCCATTCTGTCTCTGGTGAATCCTCTCACCCCCTACACCTCTAGCCTACACCTCAGTTCAATGCCCAAAAAAAGAAGAAGAAACCACAGTTAACTAATTGTATAAAACTTTTAAATTTTGTATTATAAAAATACCATAAAGAAAGACAGGAAACAAGCGATAGTCTAGGGGGAAAAAAGTTAACAACTTAGATGACTAATAAAGTATTCACATCTAAAATACGCAAAATATTCACATTGAGAATAAGATGAACAAAATAAGAAATGAAGAGAATGCATGTCAATGAAGTCATTAAAATGGCAAATAAATAATAACAAATTTCTTTAAATCCTGCATGCTGTGTCAGAGAAAAACAAACATATTAAGATTCTTTTACATTCATCAACCTTATTAAATCAAATCCTTAACTTATCAGGAAATCAGGGAGAAAATGGTGACATGTCTATTACCTCAGTCCTTTTGGAACACCAATTTGCAGATGTATTTAAATTGTAAGTGCATGTATACTTTTACTAGCATTCTCATTTCAGATATCTAGCTCATAAAAATAAAATCATCAGTATATAAATATCTATGTATGGAGACACCAACCTATCAGTCTTTTTAATGCAGTATTTTTGTAATAGCAGAGAAATTATTAAATTATAGAACATATATATGAGAAACATACTGCCATTATATAGAATACTTTAGATCTATGCTAGCTAATTTGGAGGAATTACTGCAATGTAAGAAATAAAGATGTATGATTCTATGTTGCCCCCCAAAAAACCCATTATTTTTATATAGGTAACAAACTAACAAACATCTATAGTATGATCTAATTTATACAGCGCAAGCATAAATCCAAAACTAAAATGAAGCTTAAGTACTATTAAGAGATTTTAATTATTATATTTGTCATCTTGTTCAGATTTTTATAACAAATTTTACTAGTTAATAATTATAAAATTACTATGATAACAATAAATGTTCCCTATTTATGGCAAAGTGACTCCATTATCATCATAGGCTAAAGTCAGGTTCAACTTTTTCTACCTTTTAAAGACTAGGAAATAGAGAAGCAACTAATATATTAACTCTTAAATTTTTTAAATAACAGGTTCTCTCCCAAAGTTTAAAGTCACCTGTAGATTATTTTTAATGCTCCCTTCTAGTTAGGTATTACTTTCCTCAATCCATTGCCATTCTCTTGCACAGCAAATAATAAACTAGTTTAGGGCACTATTAACATCAATTCTTCACTAACAATAACAATATTAAGAGTCACAGTAGTAGCTTTCTGTAAACACATGTTCTTTCCAAAGACCTATACAACCCAACGTCATTACTAATAGAGCTTTCCATTCTTCTAATTCTCAGGACTAAAGAAGAAATATTAACTTCTCATACTATGTATGTTAATCCATACCAGTTCAATACCCCTAGTTTGTAGAAAGGGAAGTATCTCCTCCATTACCACTGCTGAAGGAGAGCAATAGGCCAAGTGATATGTGTGGACCTATAACTTTCCCTTACAACTATCTCAATGACAGCTAATTCAGGCTAGTTAGTGATCTAGGATAAGCTTAACACCAAGTAAGAAAATAAAATTATAAGACAGAAATATACAGATAAATGAAATAGAGAAAAGATACAAAAAAATAGAAAGATTCACCAGAGAAAGAAAAAGCCAGTCCCTACTAAGAGAAGAATTTAACAGGCACAAAAATAGAAAAGATTCCAGGGAATAATAGAGGACAGAAACTGATGGTATTTTAGTTCCAGTTGCCAGGAGGCTCTGTTTCTGGCAACCAAAAGAATTCAACCACAACACTCTTCTAGGTACCTACCCCATGACTAATTTTAGCATTTTTACTATTGCCTGGAAAAATGCAAATGACAAGCAAAGGAAAGGGTTATATAAGACACAAGTCACTATAAGAAACTACGATCCAACTAATAAAGGTTAATCTACTAAAATTAAATCTCTATCATTCTAAAATATATTTAAAATGCAAATAAAAATAACAACTAATCGAGAAGAACAGATATGGGAGATGAACAGAGGACTAAAAATGTCTTTTCAATTCTCATTCCTATCAATGCAAGAAGAAAACTGAAGGTAATAAAAATTAACCACATTAAATTTCCTAGACACAGACTACAAAAGCAAATGAGTAATTAAATTCTTCTTTTGGGATCATAAAAATTTTCAGTGGCAACTGAAATATGGAATACAATTAATTTTTTCCAAGTACTATGGCTCTATTTTGCATATTTTTAAATGTATATATCTGTATAAGCTACCAATTAAATGTCATGAACAAACCACTAAAATTTATCATGAGTATATAATGACAACATATTGGTCATTTTGTGTTCAATTCAAGTCAGCAAATAAAAATCCTTTTTTTTTTGATTAAACATGTTAAAACGCTAAGCCTGTTTGGCAATACTTTTCAATTGCTGCTCTAAAGAATACTTAATATAGGACCTCCCTGGTGGCAGGGGGGTTAAAGTCTCAGCGATATCAAGCTATTGCCAGCCACTGCAGCAAAAGTTCAATTCCCAGTCAGGGAGCTGACCCCACATGCCATAGCAGACCTCTCCTGTCTCACTCTGCTGTTCCCCTCAGCAGTGTATTTCAGTAGATCCACCTGTTCTGCTCCCCACTCTGTCTCTGGTGACTCCTCTTACCACAACCCCTGCCCCCTGCACCTCTGGCCTACACTCCAGTTCTTGTATGCATAAATAAAAATAAATCTTTTTTAAAAAAGAATACTTAATATAAATATAAAATGCAGTGCTGAGGGGAAAATATAGAACACTTTTTTCTGCTAACGCCTGTTCACAATAAGTAAATCCAATCAGTTTCAAATTAAGAGTTTTGGATATTCAAAACTACCTTTAATTTTGATATGAAGAAAAGTCAATCAAGCAGAGTATTTAAAAGTGTACAAGGATTCAATCTTAGGATATTTGCCTTTTTTGTAGATTAAAAATACTCAGCAGTGTACTTCGGTCCTTCTGCCTGCTCTGCTCCCCGCTCTGGCTCTGGTGAATTCTCTCACCGTCCCATGCTTCTGACTGTACCCAGTGCTTGTATAAATAAATAAATTAATCTTAAAAAAAAATTTAAAAAAATACTATTAAAGCAAACCTCTGCCCTTTTGTTGAATAATAAAATGGCTCTAGAAAAAATCAACTTCAACTAGGAATCATAAGTTCATGAAGCATGGTCATTAACTGGCTGGACAACCTAAATCACATCACATAATCTCACAAAGTGTAAATTCTTTTAGCTACAGAGTAAAGGAAAAAGTTGAATTCTCTGGTCTCAAGTTTCTTCTGGCTTTAATCAGGGCAGCAGCACAACTCTAGGAAACACCACTCATGAGGCCATGCTAACATTCTACAATTCCATGAAAAGCCTTCACATCCTTCATTCAAGGAATCACATGTAATCCTCCTCCTACACAGAAGCCACTAACAACACAATGCACTGATTACAGTAGAGCTTCCCGTATGCACAAACAAACTGCTAGGGTAGCTCCATAACTGGACAAAAGAATGAGTACCTGTGGCCAAGGGGATTATAATCTATTTCTTAAAAAGTAACAACTGTTCATAGCATAAAACTTAGGAGACAAAAAAAAAAACCCAACAACAATAAAAAGTAAAAATTTAAAGATGTAAAAAAGAAATCAACTCAAATCAGTTTTGAAGATCTATAGCTATATACTACCAAAATTATAACCTTTCTAAAAATCACTTTACATGCTGCAGTGATAGACTTAATTCCAAACAGTTCCCAAATTCATACTAAATACCTCTGAATTTCACACAGGAGCATGATGTGGAGGAAACCCTACCATAAACTGGAATTATTTATTCCACAAATGTTTACTGAATCCCGTGTGCCAGACACTGAGCTAGGGTCTTGGACCACAGGACATAAAAGAGGATCTCCATTTATGATGCTAATGCTCATATAAGAAGCACCAAAAACCAAACGAGTTGTAAACAAGATAATTATAGGCTATTATAAGTGCTATAAAAGAAATAAATGGGGAACAAATATGGGACAGGTTTATTTGGGGTGGTCAAAAAACTTAAAAAATGCTAGGTATGCTAATAAGAGGTCACTCGTCACTCGCATAAAATAAAGGGCAAGTCAATTTTTCACAAAGGAACCAAAAAATTCAAGATCCTGACAACGCAAATCTAAGTGGATCCAGTGGGATATGTTTTCACAGAGTCAAGATGAGGAAATCTCTAAAAGAACATTTAAAAGATGCTGAACCTAGACTCTAAGAGGGTTTCAGCGCTGTTCTACAAATAATCTCTTAATTTTAAAGAGAGACACCCACCCACCCTAAAGAGAAACTGCAGGAAACAGAAAATAAAGCAAAGCATAAAGAATGACAACAACTCCCCAAGAGAGAGAAATATTCATATTGTAAGTGGGCAGAGATCCAGGAAATACAGACCTCAAAAAGCACAACAACAAAATGCACTTAAAAGTGCCTTTTTAGAGGACCTCCCCGGTGGCGCAGCGGTTGAGCGCTGGCTTGCGAAGCTGCCCGCAGCCTCTGCAGTGCCGGCTCGATCCCCGGCCGCTGGCGAGGGTCCCACATGGCGCGCAGACCTCTCCTGCCGCCCGCTGCTCCCCTTAGCAGTGCAATTCAGTAAATCTGCCTGCTCTGCTCTGCTCTGTCTCTGGTAAATCCTCTTACCCCCTGGACCGCTGACCTACACCCCAGTTCTTCCATGAAAATAAATAAACTTAAAAAAAAGGACTTTCCTCAAATTAGGTATGTGAGGCCAATTTCCCTCATTAACATGAATGCTAAACTCCTCAACAAAATCTTAGCAAACCAATCGAACAATACATCAAAAAGATTATACACCATGACTAAATGGAATATATTCCAGGACACAAGGATCGTTCAACATTTGAAAGACAATCAATGTAATTCACACATCAACAAAAAGACAAAAAGAAAAATAAAAACCATATGGCCATATCAATATATGCAAAGAAACCATATGATAAAGTTCAACATCCTCTATGATGCAAACCCTTGAAAAACATGGGATAAAAGGAACATATCTCAACATACTAAAATCCATATATAGCAAATATACAACTAGCATCATTCTCAATGGAGGAAAAACTGAAAGCCTTTCCACTAAGACAAGGATGTCCACTCTCACAATTACTATTCAACACAGTACTGGATCCTCTAGCTAGAGCAATGAGGCATAGAAAGATATAAAAAGAATCCAAATTTGGAACAAAGAAGTAAAGCTATTATAATTTGCAGCTCACACAATAATATATAAAGAGAACTCTTTAAAATCCATGAAAAAATTAATTAAAACAATAAACTAGGGTCTCCCTAGTGGCTCAGGTGGTTGAATGCTGCACTGTGAAGCTGTTCACAGCCTCTGCAGCGCAGGTTCAATCTTGGCCGGCTGGCGAGAATCAGGCCCCGCATGGCGCAGCAGACCTCTCCTGTCTTGCCCGCTGCTCCCCTCAGCAGAGTATTTCGTCAGTATGCCTGTTCTGTTCCCCACTCTGTGTCTGATGGATCCTCTCACCCTCCCATGCATCTGGCCTGTACTCCATCTCTTGTATAAATAAAAAATAAATCTTAAAAAAAACACAATAATTCAGTAAAGTAGTAGGTTACAAAACCAATATACAAAAATCAGTTGCCTTCCTATACGCAAACAATCAGCCTGGAGAGAAAGAAATTGAGAAAACCACCTTTTACAACTGTGCCCCCCAAAAATTAAATACCTGGGAAAAAACTTAACAAGGGAGGTGAAGGACCTATACAATGAAAACTATAAAACATTGTTAAAATAGAAAACACAAATAAAAGGACAGATATTGCCTGCTCATAAATTGGAAGAATCAACATTATCAAAATAACCATGCTACCCAAAGCAATTTACACAGTTAATGCAATTCCAATAAAAAATCTCAATGGTTTCCTTCAAAGAAATAGAAAAAATATTGCTGAAATTCATATAAAATCACAAAAGACCCCAAATAGTCAAACCTCTTGGGACTAAAATAGAGTGGGGTATTCACTTATACTACGTCATAATAATAAAAACAGCATGGTACTAGACCAAAAACAGACACACAGACCGATGGAATAGAACTGAGAACCAAGAAACAAAATCACACATATATGGTCAACTAATCTATGGCAAAAAATACACATTGGAACAAGGACAGTCTCTTCAATAAATGGTACTGGCAAAACTGGATGACCACATGCAAAAGAATGAAACTAGACTACTATCTCACAGTATGCACAAAATCAACTCAAAATGGATAAAAGATTTGGATTAAAACCTGAAACCATAAAATATATAGAAGAAAACATAGCAAAACACTCCAAAACATAAACTTCAGAAGCAACTTTGATAACCGACTCCAGAAGACAAAGGACTGAATCAAATTAAAAACTTCTGAACAGCAAAAGAGACAGTAACCAAAAGAAAGAGACACCCCACTCACTAAATGGGAGAAAACATTTGCACACCATGATCAAAGATCTACAAAGAGCTCACACAACTGAAGAAAAACAAATTAAACAATCCAATCAAAAAATGAGCATAAGAGTTCAATACACAAGTCTCCAAAGAAGAAATGCAAATGGCCAACTGGCATATGAAAAAATGTTCATCATAACTTGTTATTAGGGAAATGCAAATCAAAAGCACAATCAGATATCCCCTCACACCTGTAATAATGGCCCACATTATTTAAAAAAAAAAAAAAAAAAAAAAAAAAGAACAAGTGCTGGCAAGGATGTGGAGAAAAAGGAACCCTCTTACATTCTTAGTAGGAATGTAAATTAGTCCAGCCACTACGGAAAGCTGTGTGAAAGTTCCTCAAAATACTAGAAATGGATCTGCCATACAACCCAGCTATTTCAATCCCAGGAATCGGTCCAAATAACACAAAAACACTAATTTGAAAGGAAACCTGCACTCCTATGTTTATTGCAGCACTATTTACAATAGCCAAGATATGGAAACAACCTACATGCCCCAAAACAGATGAATGGATATGGAATACTTCATAGCAACAAAAAAAAGATAAACTCATGCCATATGCAGCAACATGCATGGAACTGGAAAGATTGATGCTTAGCTTAGCGACATAAGACAGAAGATGAAAGATAAATATCAGATGATTTCATTTATATGTGGAATACAGAAAAAACCACCATGGGTCAAAGACAAACCTTGAAAGTTGACCATAGATATGAAGCATCCATGAAGGGAAAGGGAGGAGGCAGGGAGAGGTGAAAGCAGATGAGGGGAAGAGCAAAGGGAATATGGTGACGGATTATGGGTGCTTTGGTGGTGGGAGAACTATGGTGACAACACCTGAGGGGAGAAATCATACTGTCCAAATATTAAATAAATAATGCTGGCAATAAATGTGAAAAGAATGAAAGAATCAGAAAAATCCAATTTTGATATCCTTAATGAAACAGCTTATGCAAACATTTTCTTTGGGTATTAACAACACTAATGATGCGAATGACAACTATACAGTAAAGGGATTGAGTTGTCACCTCAGATTAGTGTCTTCTGAAATGGCAAGGGCAGTATCTAGGGAAAAATATTAATCCAAATTTTAAACAAGTCTTTCCATCTAATTCCCAGTCTATACACAGTATGACAGAGGAATTAGTCAAATGCCACTCTAAAAAAAATAATGAGACAGATCCAAATTATGGGAGAAAAAGGAAAAATGACCAGAGTATGTTAAGACTATTCTTGAAGATAAGGATTTTAAAGGAACATAAATGAGTATTTGTTTTCTGATTCAAACTACAAAAAGATATTTTAACAGAGAAAACTGAATATGGACGAGGTATTACATACTATTAAAGAATTACTTTTTATCTAACAGGTAAAATGATGGCATGGTGGTTTTAAGAAAAAATATATGTGGCAGGGAAATACAAAGATGGCCCCAACTGATCCCTACCTATCTTTTAATACTCCTGTCCTTGTGTAATCCCTAGTAACTTGCTTCTAACCAACAGAATATGGTAAAAGATAATGGAGTATCATTTCAAGACCGTGCTACACCTTGCAGCAGACTCTCCCTTGCTCAGGCAAGGTGAAGAAAAACACCATGTTGGAGAGGCTCACACAGTAACAATCAGGATAGCCTCTAACCAACAACTTTCAAGAAACTGATTCCTGCCAGCTGCACCTATTTGAAAGTCACTAAGCCCTCAGATGAAACCCTGGCCCCATCAACACCTTGACTACATGTAACCTCAAAGGAACCTGAATCAGAAGATCCATACAAGCTATGCCCCAAATCTCAACCCTTATAAACTAAAGGATAATAAATGTGTTTTATTTTAAGTTTCTACCTTTTGTGGTAATATAGAGCAATAGGTAACCAACACAATGTCCTCTTTTGATGCCTACTGAAATTCTAATAAAATGACACATCTAATCTTAAGCCAGAAGAAAGACAAATAGGTGGTCGTCAATAGATTAAAGAAAAAAAGAGCAGCAGGTTGAACACAGCACTGTGAAGCTGCAGGCACTGCAGCACAGGTTCACTTCCCGGCCGCCCAGAGAGATACCCACATGGCACGGCAGACCTCTCCTGTCTTGCCCGCTGCTCCCTTCAGCAGTGTTTTTGGTCCGTCTGCCTGTTCTGCTCCCTGATCTGCTTCTGGTGAATTCTCTCACCCCCCCACGCCTCTGGCCTGTACCCCAGTTCTTGTATAAATAAAAAAATCTTTTAAAAAAATAGGGAAAATGTAAACATTTGTTAAAGGTGGGAACATCAGAATTTTTCTCAATTGCTGGGTAGACTTGAAAAATGTTCATTAAAAACATTCTTTGAAAGAATAAGTGGTGATAGCAAATACTCTTTGGATTTTTGCTATGTAGATAAATGGGAAGTGTGATGTAAAGGCAAAGTTTTGAAAAGACTACTAAGAATTTGGTCTGATGGGAACCAAATGTGGGGCAGGGTTAGAACCAAGAAGTTGATAATGTAGGAGAGAAGAAACAACTGAATGAACAAAACTGGAATGTGATCCAAAGCATAAGTGAAAAGAATTAATCTAAAAGATTAGTTCTTTTGCCAACAAAAAGATGGAGACAATGGAATACATACATTTCATAATGCTTTAGTATAACCTGGAAATATGACAATATTACTTTCATTGACAAAAAAATTGTTATGTCTAAATGAAATCTAAAATTTTCACACTATTAATATATTCTAGTCATGTAGTGAATTTGACAAATACACAATATATACATTCTAAACACAGTTCTATGCTTATTTTCATAAGGTGACCCCAATTAAACTATTAAATTCTTATTGGCTCCCATTTCTGCATTTCTAAATTAATATCTACACTACACTTTGAAAAGTAATTGATGAGAATTATAGGATATCAATCAATGGTTTAGCAAATATTGAGCCATCTGCTTACTATAAACCATAGCAAAACTCAAGTCAGCTTATTATTACCAAGCACTTGAAAATGTTAACATTATCTCTAAGGATTCAAGCACTTTGGGAACACATACCTACATCCTTTACTCTTCTGAAGCTGAAATGAAGCAACCGGTGGGAAAAAGGTATGGCAACAAATGAAACAAACATTCTTATATAGAAGAATAAGATAGTAAATTATTAGTAGTCAAAAATAAGACTGGAAAATTACTTCATATGGTTTGGTGTCTTCAAAAAAACAGATCTACTGAGACATTCATGTGAAAATACTCCATATTTGCTGAATATTTCATAAGGATTGAATCCTTTTTTGAAATTAAGCAACTGACTCTTCAGAATAATTTCAAAATTAAAAATTGTTCCTTTTTTACCAAAAGTCTTCCTAAAGACCACTAAATTTGAACATGATCTGAAAAATGTTTACTGCTGCTTAATAAACACATTCTCGAACAAAATACATCCTCAGAAAAATAGAAAGACTTTCATTATCAAACTGTTTTCAAGCACAAAGGTTTAATTAATTAATTTATTTTTAAAAGATTTTATTTATTTATTTATACATGCACTGGGTACAGTCAGAAGCACGGGAGGGTGAGAGAATTCACCAGAGCCAGAGCGGGGAGCAGAGCAGGCAGAAGGACCGAAGTACACGGCTGAGGGGAGCAGCGGTCGGCAGGAGAGGTCTGCGCGCCATGTGGGACCCTCCCCTGGTGGTCGGGGAGCAGCCGGGAATCGGCCCAGCGCTGCAGAGGCTGCGGGCAGCTTCGCAACCCAGCGCTCAACCGCTGCACCACAGGCCCACAAAGGTTTAATTTATATGTAAATAATTTTACAGACATAACCTCCTCTGATTATATCAAGTTTTCAAAATCTTTTCGCAGGACAACAGTTTAGCTTAATTTGTGGACTACATTTGTCACAGGATAGCAAGAGGGTATATTTCTTAAAAAAAAAAAAAAAAAATCTGTAATATCAACTTCTTACTATCCTGTACCAAAATGCCCTTAAGCATCAACTTCTCTTATTTAGCAAGGAAAAAAAAATTAGAAATTAAAGAACTGATTGAAAATTATTACCAATTAATTGGGGGCAGAACTGTGATTAGAGTCCAAATCTCTTGTCTTCCTCAGTGTTGTCTCTATACTACACTGTTCTTATTTTTTCACGTTTTCTTTGTACTGGATCTTTCTTTCCCTCATCTTAAGGCTGCAATTTAAATTCTATTAATGGTGAGATGCCAAACTAATAATAAATCCAAACTTGCTGATTTTGTGAGAATTTTCCCCTTTAGTCCCTTAACAGATCTCTGACCAAGCTCTTAAGTCCTATGACACAGCATTTTTCATTTTACAAATTCTGCTCCTCAGAGATACTCCCGAGGATCTACAAACATTTTTTTAAAAATTTATTCTTAAAACTTTAAAAAAATTCAGAAGTAGTATACATCAAATATTATCACAGTGGCTACCAGCCTCCATATAAATGTGTTTACCTTGTTTCTGTGCTAGCTTCGGAGGAAAATTTCTCCTGATATTTCTGTGTCTATATGAACTGTATCAAAGTGTGTAACTGATTACTATGTCTATAATTGCATGCCACTTTTTTAAAAACTCAGTTCTCCAGAAGTCTGTTTGTGTAAAATTTACAAATAAATTCATGACTATAACACAATTAATAGTTGGCCAAGGCTCAAGACTGTTCAGTTTTAATGCTCTCCTACAGATTAATAAGATATGTCATATGGCAAATCATTTAATATCACACTGTAGCACAAGATACAAATATGAAGCACTTTTCTTATTTTAAATCATTATATAAAAATTGAACAGTTTTAACTTTAAAAACAAATCTACAGGTGATAAACTTCCCTAATTCAACTTTCAGACAAATCATATTCATGTATCTTATAAAATAGATCTTTCAGTGTTTCCTGTATCATATTCAGAATGTTCATCAGTTGATAAATCAACAGTTCAAGCTGTTGTGCCAGCCAACACGCCACATGCCAGCCAAATGCCGGCAACATTTGCTTCCAAAACATTGCCATCTTCACAGTTCAGTGTCCATTTTCATAATTTTAAAATTATTTTATTTTTCCTAATATATTATGCAAATAAATGAAAATGCAAAAGCCTAGTAGTAATATTAGTTCAACTAAAATAATAACAATGATCCTAAACAAGAAAATTTCAGATGTTAAGTAGATTTAAACAGTTTAAATATAAATGAAGCACTAAAAATAAAAGGTTAAAAGATCACACTCACAAATTCACCAATTAAGGACTTATTGACCCTCGCCTCTAAATTTACCCTTTACCTACTGTTTAAAAATAAATTTGGGTCCTTTAACCATTCTTCCTTTGCCAACTGGCACAATGTTAAGCTTTGTCAGTAAAGAGGGTAAAGAGCCATGTCAGAAGCAAAATGTTTTGTTTCCTATGAATAACTATAAGAAAGTGAAAATCAAAATCAACATAAAACTATGAACCAGAGACATTTTTGGGGGGGTGGGGGGCGGGAGGGGAGGCATTCGGGTCAGAATGGGGGGTTTGCAATTGTATGGGGGAATATAAAAATAAAATTTATTATTTTAAAAAAATAAATAAAAAAAAATTAAGAAATAAATTGCCTTTCTCAAGGAAAAAAAAAAAAATGTTTTGTTTACTGGTTCAGATGTGCTTGGCTAAAGGACTCCCACATAAGTTGCTCCTCCAGCTCTTACCTCCAGTAGTACAGTCCCCTCTCTAGCATCCTGCTCCTGCAGCTCATGTGGTTTCCCCAATACCTAGTTTATGCATGAATACAGTTTCTCTAGCACCAGGATCACAGAGTAGACTATACACTAATTGAGGTTGTTTTTTTTTTTTACTCTTTTTTTTTTTTTAAAAGATTTATTTATTTATGCATACAAGAGCTGGGGTACAGGACAGAGGTACGGGGGAGGGGTGTGTGTGAGAGGATTCACCAGAGACAGAATGGGGAACAGAAAGGCAGATTGACCAAAGTACACTGCTGAGGGGAGCAGCGGGTGACTCAGGAGAGGTCTGCTGCGCCATGTGGGTTGCTCCCTGGTTGGCCAGGAATCCAACTCATGCTGCAGTGGCTGCGGAAAGCTTCATAGGTTGCGTCTTAACCCTTGCACCACCAAGGAGGCCCCTTTTTTACTTTCTTAATATTTAGCAAGACTTGTCAAACTAGTGACTCGAACCTTTCCTCAGCTCAGAGAAATTGTCCTCTTTTTTTTTTTTTTTTTAATTTCTTCCTTCTCCATTTTTTCTAACCTCTTTCTAGAATTAATATTAGGCAGAAGGTGCAGGTCTGCTATATATGGTCTTGCAGGTTGTTGTACTTTGCACAGGAAGATTCCATTGGGGAGTAAAAGCTGAAATCTAGCCTAAGTTCACTTACCAAGATATATAATACATCCTGGCAAAATAAGCATGTATCACAAAAATGAAAAAGTGGACCTTCTGGATTAAGGCTGGCCTCCATTTCTCAACTTTCCACTAATTTTTTTTCCTATCTTTTTCTTTTCATCCTAGGTTCCTGATCTTTTTCTATGTATATTCATGCAATTACAGAAAAAATTAAATATATATGTATATAATGATGTAAAAATCATCACTTTGGGGACACATATCGTAAGCCTAATATTTCAGGAGTACACCCAAAGAATAGTTTGATTTTATGAAATGGGAGAATCAGAGTTTTAAAAGCTCTCCCCAAAAATGTCAATGTGCAAACAAGACAGAGATCTGCTGTGATCAGTTCATGGTGCTCAAATACTTCCTTAAATATATTTTTTATTCTATGGTTATCCTCAACCTTTCCAATAAAAAAGCAATTTTTAAAAACCTTATAATGGCTACAGTTTCCAGCAAACTCTAAATAAAGCAATATTTGTTGTCATTTATCATTACTGTCACTATAAAATACTTGTTATTTTAAAAATACCATAGAACTTTAAGTTCTATGTGCTGAGGGTCTTTTATTTTTCACTCTGTATGAAATAAATAAATAAAAGGTGGTTTTATATTCTATAGGATTAGAGGAGAGGCACAACTCTTGAAATAATGAAATAGAAAGTGGGATGGCCAGAAGCCTTCAAAAGGGCAGGCAGATTACCAAGGGTTCTTGTTAAAAATGCAAACATGACTCTGTAGGTCTAGGGGTGGGTCTGAGATTCTGCACTTCAAATAAACTTCTATTGATAATGACTAAGATGCTGCTGAGTGGACCACACTTTTTGAGCAGCAAGGCCTAAACCACAGGCAAGTTCTCAGATCAATTTTTAAAGAGAATACACAAGAATGATACTCAGTTAATATCCTAGGTACCCCTGGAAAGTCTGCCATGTACCCCGGAGATAAGCATACCCCAATTTGAAGATTGTTGATCAAAACTAGCTACTAAAAATTGAAACCACTGGGTCTTAAAAGTATTTAAAACCCTAAATTCTAAATCAGAGATTGTATTCACTTCATTTTTCTATCTAAAATCCTTTGATGGCTCCTCTTCAAAAAGTAAAATCAAACTCACTCATACAGGATGTAAGATCTTTTATAATTCATGTTTATAATCAGTGGAACAAATCAAACACACATGCACATACACACACCTCTTTATTGCTGTTGCCTAAAGTAATATTTATTTGTTAAAATAAAGTACAACTTAAAGCTGTAAGTCCCCCAAAAAGGAAAAAACTAAAAATCCACCCAAGTACAACTGAGAGATCATCAATATTAAAACTTTAGTAGATTTCCCTGCAATCTTTTCCATATGCATAAGCATACAATTGTGTGTGTGTGTGTGTGTATTTTAAAGATAAACTGGATCGAAACCATTTAATCTGAGGTTTTGCTCTGTGTTTTTTAATATGCCATAATATGCATTACAGCATTAAAACATAATCTAAAACTCACAGGTTAATGACAGCCTAACAGTCTGTCACAATTCAAGGATATCTAAAAAATTGTGCTACTAAATTCAGCAAATATTAGGGCAACACATCTCTATTAATATCATGAGATATTTGCTAAAGGATTGTTTTGCAATCCATGCATTTTATTTTAGACAAACATGAAACAAGCAGGGCTCTAAATGGCCCGGAAAAGCAGATTAATAGCATATTATTAAAAACTTCAAAATATTACTTAATTTTCTGAAAAGAATGAAATAAAATTCTAACTTTTATTTTCATTATACTTAAGATTTTTGCAGTGGCAAGTGTCCTAAATACACTTGTAATTAAGTGAATGTTTGTATCCCCTAATATGCAGAATCCATAAAGGAATTACAAATAGAGGGAGGGGAGTTCACTGACAAATATGCTTAAATAAATGTTAATTGTGAAGTGATTTTGGAACACAGATACCAACCTGCTTCCAATAAACAGTATCGTTCACAATACTGTAACTATTAAATAAATCTGAACAAAATGTTAAAATGTGGTGAATTTGGAGAAAACATATTCTGGCAGGGATACCAGTTCACATATGTAATGTCTAAGGAAGAATTACCCAAAATAACCCAGTCTGTATAAAGTGCCCTGAATAACGGGCTGCGATAACTGCCTCCAAGCATCTTTCTGGTTCTAAAAGGCAGTAATAACCAAACAAGTTCCATATGTTAACCTAATTCCCCAAATAGGAGTTGTTGAATATGTACAAGGGTAAGAATAAATTCCTCTATTCAAAAAATTTGAAGTCTGGTTAAAAATAAATCAGATCTGTACACAAAGGAAGGCATAGCTCATTTATCTCTTCTAAAATCTCTCTTCAGGTCCTAGCAAACAGTAAAAGCTCCCTCCTCTGAATCTCACTTTTAATTTCTATAGCATTTACTACTTTTATCACTCCTCTGAATTCTTTTGTACTATTACATATATATATATATATATATATATATATATATATATATAGAATAGTCTCATCAATAGAGTCATCAAGAAAATGGAGATTCTTTCTCATACTTTTAAACAGGCTTAGCTATCACAGAGTTAGCAGGTATCCCAAAATTTGTTTATGATGACCTTCAAATAGGTCTGGTATTGTCCAGGAATTAGGAGGCCCCCCCCGCCCAACAATTTGCTTGTGGTAAACGCAGTCCAAAATGTGAAAAGCCCTATTGCAACTTGATTACCACAACATAGCAATAAAAATATATAGAAGAAAGTTTTCCTTTAACCTGTTACCTTTATAGCATTTTAGGTTGTAGAAATGATTATCATGAGAGATGTCAGACTTTTAGATCTAGATGTGTGAATTTTCCAGTCATCTGAAATTTTAAGTTCTTGAAAAAATTATTCTGTCAAATGGAAGTTATTTTCAGCACTTTTCAGAAGTTAGAGTCAGTTCTTTAAAAAATCTATGCCTCAGTTTGTTTAAGGAAAGAATTTATAAACAACTTAAGTTTTATAAATATCTCCCATTCAATACTTCATCTATAAATAAAATACATATTTTATGAAAAAAACATAACAAATCCAACACCCCCATTACAGGCTGGTTAGCAAAGTATGTGTGATCATATGTATGTCTCAGTATAATAAGTATGTATACTGATAGGTAAGTAAATATCTTAGAGATGAAGACATGGAGCCTATCCATATGCATGTATTCTGAACAAAAGCAATGAAAGATAAAAGACAAGTGTAAGAGAAAATTCTCAGAGCAATAGATTTGAAATCAAGCAAACTGTTACTAAGTCTAGATAGTCAGCTTCTACACCAGTTTCAAATCTTATGCATTAACCAGTTTTTTGACACTACTTCAGTAACAGGGGAAAAAATCTACTAACAACAACCTAGCAGTTTCTCAAACAGTTAAACATAGAGTTATCATATGAGCCAGAAATTCCACTCCTAGACATTTGTCCAAGAGAAATTATATAACCACCACAAAACTTGTACATAAATGTTTATAGCAACATTATTCATAAATTCATAATAGTCAAAATGTGAATGCACTAAAATGTTCATCTACTAGTACATCTACAAAATGTGATATACACATATAACAACACTTTATCAGCCATATAAAAGATATAGTACTGATACATAATAAAACACAGACGAACCTTGGAAACAGTTTGCTAAGGAAAAAGCCAATCACAAAAGACTTACAGTATCTCATTTATATTAAATGTCTGGAATAAACAAATCTATAGACACAGAAATATTAATAGTTGCTTAGGGATGGGATAGCTAATGAGTTTTCTTTTTGAGATATGAAAAAGTTTTAAAATTGACCACAGTGATAGACACCTGTATCTGTGAATATACTAAAAATCATTGACTCACACACTTTAAGTAGTTGAATATGGTATGTGAATTACCAAACAAAAAAAGTTGTTACATAGAAGTCAGAAGATGGAAGAAATGTTCTCTAACCAAAAATGAATCAAATTATTGGTAATACACTCTAAAACTATTTGATAACTCAGACTCTGAAATAAATAAAAATACTCCCTATAAGTATTATAAGTAACGTGATAATAAAAATTTTTAAACCCAAGATAGATATCAAAATAGATAAAAATAGATAAATTTCTTAAATCCAAGAAAGCTTTCAGTCTTCTAATTTCTTCCAAATATAATAGCCACTGTACCCAGATAAACAATTCAGCTAAGATGAATCAAAAATTTCTTAAATTTATGAAAATTTATAGCAAGGATTTAAAACTAATTACTTGATATTTTGAACACGGCCAGTACATGACTCCTTCTAGCCCCAGATCAAAATTGCTCTTCCAAAAGGAAACTCTCTACCCGCCTTTATGCAGGCATCTCTCAATTTCGTAATAAACCTGACCCTTTCAAAATGCAGCTCTTTGCCTGTTTGTGTCTATGCAAACATCTTTTTCCTTTATGAATTTGCCATGTGCTGCTGAATAAAAAAGAGAAAAATAGTCAAAATGCCCAATTAATTCATTAACGTTTTCATTTAGTAAACATTACACTGGGCTACAACTGAAGGAGGAGGGGAAATTCCATCATTCCTATGGAGTTTGAGGCCTATTAGGGTAATCAAGTAATCATACATATAGACGCATAAAGTAATAGACTAGAAAGATACACATTTATATAAAAGCATTGTTTGCAGGGGTAAGTGACAGTGTGGCAGACTCATGGGGAGAGGGAGGTAAGAGGGAGTTCCTGAGAAAGTGACATTTTAGCTGACACGTGAGGGCTAAGTAGGAGTTAAGTTTTATGAGTCTTCCAATTAAATTACTTAAACCAAAAGGGAAAAGGGAAGACAAGGGACAATGAGAGGAAAGGGAAAGAGGACATATCCAAAGATGCTTACAATAACTTAGCATTTCTATATATACAAAACAACACGCCTGAACAAATACATAGGTGATGACTGTAATATCAGCCATGCCAAAGGAATGTAAGGATATTTTAAAAGTGTTAAATACAAGGAATATTTACAGACCAAAAAAGTAAATCAGACTCCAATATCCTTCTTCTAAATAATATCCTCACATAAATTTATTTCCATGAAAGTTCTAATAAAAGGTAGATAATAAAAATCATATTTTAGTGAGGGAAAAATAACTGTATACTTATAAGACTTCTCAATTTCTGTATCTCAATGAAAAGTAAGTCCCAAAAGAGATTTGCAAATCACCAAAAAACAAAAATAAAATCACATTTTAACTTTCAGTCAATAAGTATTTAAAACAATTGCTAACAAATAATGTTATTTACATTTCATAATTCTTCCCATCAGATATTGAGGGAAAGTAGTTTAGGTATGAAAAGGCAAAATGAAGGAAGATCCTTAACAAAAATATCTGGAGCTGAAGTGTTAGATTATTATATTACCATATCCTTGAGGAATTCATAACCCTATAAGATACAACAGCCTATTTCATAAGAACCGCCAGAAGAATTTCTGCTTCTGGATGATGGAGGAAAGTACAGAAGACCAAAAGGAGGCATCAGGAGACCAAAACCTGACCCACACAAGGATGTGGGGGTAGAGGGAAATAACATGAGCAGTAACCCAGCCCTAGAAATCAAGATACTTAGGCGCCAGTGCCTTATCACAAGGCATAAGGCCCAAGCAGGTCTCAGACTGCTGGAGCGAGTGTTGTGGAGAGCACTGATCTGAGGGTAAAGATACAGAGATTGGGCCCATTGTGGAATCTCTGGTCCCTTTTGGATTCTGCATAGTTATCCAAAATCAGCAACAAACAGGCCACTCCACAAAGGAGTGAGCCCCTCCCAAAGAAAAGAAGATTGTATCAGTTCAGTCTCTGCACTGGCATGGGGCGGCAGGCCTTCTGCCCACCTGTGCCTATGCAGGTGCCTCTTTTCACCAACTCTCTTCCTCTGCAGGGCAGCACCCTCCTGCCTGCCAGTGATCTGTACCATGCGGGGGCTTCTCTTCACTGGCCACTCTCAACAGAGGCAGCTCCCCTCAAGGCCGCCCGCCTGCAAACCTGTCCTTTTGGGGCAGCTCTTTCTGCCCGCTGGTGTCTATGCAAGTGTCCTTCATTCTTCTGTCCCCTTTTCCTAATAAACCTGTTCTTTAAATATAACTAACATCTCTGTCTCATGGAGAAACTCTCCTGAGAAACCCACCACATGCCGCTGAAAGGGGAGCTCTGGTGAAACCTTTCAACAGAATGAACTCAAGGACCCCGCACTCCAAACCCACTGACCCCAAAAACCACATCACTGGATATGGCAGGCTAGCCTGCAGCAGACCAACATTCCCCCTTAGACCTAGAAAAGCTGTATGAAATAGGAAAAAAAAGTTCTCACAGTATCAGAGACATTTTGTGTCAGTCAGAACTTGAAAGGGCAAACTCCTCAAAGAGAGCCCCACATTCTGTGCAGCTTTCCTCTCTCAGAGCAGCCCATCTATTTCTTTAGTGACACAGGAAAAGAGGCTGAGAACCCAGAAAAGGACAGCCACTAAAGGATAGGAAAGTCAGCAGAGCTTTTGGCAATTTCATGTGGCTCTGGGGACAAAACTTAGCAGCAGGTCTTGCCCTGATACCCAGAACTTGAGGGGTGAGGATCCCAGAAGAACAAAGCTGACATTGTATAGCACTGGTTTTCCTCTTGAGCCATTTGTTGCTTCTTAAACTGCACAAAGCAAGAGGCTAAAGAGCCAACTGAAAACAAAAAGCAAGGAGGACAGAAAATGAAAAGCAAGGAGTTTTTAGGACTCTGCTGCAAGAGACAAAGCAGAGGAAGCCCTAGAAACACAAAATCTCAGATGGGTTCCCTGAAAGGTTACCAGAGTTGGGCAAACTAGAAGTTAGCAAAACCTAAAGCCCCGTCTTCTCTATTCATCTCAGCTCTCGACTCTTGAGGTGATGTGCTTCTTTTCTATCTGCCTGCCAGAAAATGGATGAATCCTCTCTAGAGAAATATATTATCAGGTAAGGAACTGTAATTTGTAATTAGATCTAAAATTCTACATATAATAATGTCTAGGAGTCGATCAAAAATTATCAAAAGTGTTAATAATTACCAGACACAGCAAGATATTAACTACAAGGATAAATAGAAAATTACCTATAGGTGATCTAGACATTGGAGTTTTCAGACATAGAATAAAAAAAGAATGGGACAAAAATAGTATGTGAATTATAACCAAAAAATTTAGAACTATTGCAAGAGTCATAGAGATTCAAGAGGTACCAAAAGTCCGATAGTAAAACAAAAAAAAAAAAACATTCTTGGATGCTAATAGCTACATGTCTAAAATTAAAATCTAGGAAATTTTTCATACTTCCAAAAAATGACTTAATTGTAACAGTATAATCTCCAAAGAAAGGCAGAGTTCCAGGTTCCCTGCCCACCGAAGGAAGGGCAGAGCTCAGCATCAAGGAGAAGCTAGAAAGAACTAATAGACAGCGCTGAGGAAAGAGACCACAGGGAAGTATGGGGGAGGCATGTGAAGAAGGCATATGAAGAAGACATGCTTGCCTCCCAGTCTGGGACTTGTACCAGGGACTGGGGGAACATGGAAGGTGACACTCGAAACACACAGACACGTGGGTAAGAGACCCATGGGGAGGTTGACATGGCAGCCTTTATCTTGCCTTGTATTTTGATTTTGCTCTTATCCTTCCAGACTTGCCTGGCCCCTTCGGTCCCTTTCCTACGGGTCCCTACCAGAAGGTGCCTTAGACCTGTGGCAAGCTTTTGGGTCTCAGTGACCCTGCTTTGGACCAACTCCATTGGGTGGGCATTTACCCACAAGGAGATAAGTTAACTTTGGGTGTTTAATCGGAAATTATTTTAAGTATATTCTTTCTCTGCTCTATTATACACTAATTGTATTAAAGTTATTTTCTACTGAAGGTTTTACATTCTAAGAGTATGTTCTGCCTTTATGCAGCAGACGGTATCTCATTTAGAGTATGCAGGTTTCGGGGTTCTGGTGCTTCTCATTCTGTCCACTAGTAGAAAAACAGCAAAGTCAGATCACCACAAACTGCTGAAATGTATTTATCAACATCCCAAAGTCCTTGTATCAGGCCTCAAAATCATTTATTGAAAACCTATCATATTTACCTTAAAGTTAATGCAAATAATAGAACTATTTTCCTATCTGGGGAAAAAAATAACATTAATATAAAGCCATGTGGCATTTGATCAACATAAAACATATATCTATGTAAAAGGAAACTAATGATGCTCAGAGAAATATCATAGCCACAAAGATCCAACTCTAGGAGTCAGGTCTGCAAATTCAATTTCCAGTCCTCAATCAACTCATGATACTCTTACTCTATCATGGTTGTCTTTATTTTTTAAAGTTCTAAGACAAGACAGAATATATCAGAACATAGTGGCTGGTAAGTTTCCCAAAATCACCAAAAAACAAAAATAAAATCACATTTTAACTTTCAGTCAGTATCACTGTAAGTCAGTATCCATTGTAATATCTGTTTCAGAAAAGGGAGGGAAAGGAAAAGTCCCCAGCCTTCCAGGGGGTTGGGTATCTCCAAACTATCATTCAGAGCTCCTGGGCTGTGGGAGCCTATGGAATTATTGTAATGAATCCTAAAATTCATATGCACCACAATTACTGTCTACACACCAAACAAATAAATTTCAGAATTTGTTCTATCTTTCAAATGTGTGATTAATAAAATCAAAATTCATTTAAGAAAAGAAATTATTAGGAGTAATGTAACTTCTGAATTATATATGCATTCCCTAGACATCTCTAAGGACCTGTCTGTTCAAAACCACATTCTTAATCCCAAATTACTAAGGATAATATCAAAATAAATTGAGGATACCTAGAGACAGAAAGTTCCCTACACAAATAGTATGAAAATACACTATCTTTAATCCAACTATTCAATACCTAGGAACTCATCATAAATGAGTTCAAGATTTGTTTCTATATGGCAAATTGTCTCATTAATCATAACGGCCAAACAACAAAAACATCCCAGAAAGTCTAACATCCAATGATAGGGGACGAATTAAATAATATACCACAAAATCATTACATGAATGATAATGCAGTCATAACTAAAGATAATAGAGAATAATAACATGAGGAATAATTTATTTTATATTAAGGAGGAAAAAGAGCAGCAAACAGGACAATATCAAATTAGAAAATACATATAAACATAACAAAGTATCTGGAATGATATATCAAAAGGTAACTAGTTACCTTTGCATGGTAGAATTAAGGGTAACATATCTTGTTTCTGTGAGTCTATATTTTACAAATGTTCCACAATAAACTTAGGATTTTTTTTTTTTTGCAATCAGGAAAAATATATATTCATCTTCGAATGTGAAATTTTAAAATAGCTGGAACAGGTTCACCTCCTCTCCTAGCTGTCAAATTGTATCACTCTTAACTGTGAATCACAAGATACAACTTTAATTAATGTCTGATTTTAAGTAATAAAGAAGACTAACAGAAAAAAGGTGAACACTTAAAAAGTATCAACTTTTACTACTTAATCTACTTAACTCTTTCAATAATATGTAAATAAGAATCATTTCATGTCAGTGAAATTACCTAAATGTATTTTAAAAACACATTCAACCAATTGACTCATGAAAGGCAGTTCTTCATCACATATCATTAAAGAAATGCAAATCAAAACCACAGTGAGATTTTTACCTCACACCTGTTAGAATTACTACATCAAAAAGTCAAGAAACAACAAGCATTGGCAAGAATGTAGAGAAAAAGAAACCCTCTTGCAATGTTAGTGGGGAGGCAATTTGGTGCAGCCATTATGTAAAACAATATGGAGATTCCTAAAAAAATTTAAAATACTTTATATGATCCAGCAACTCCACCCTTATGTTCACAGCAGTACTTCCACAAGAGTCAAGATATGGAAACCACCTAAGTGCCTCATGACAGCTGATGTGGTATAGATACACAATGGGATACTACTCAGTATTTTAAAAAATGTACATGTGCCATTTGTGACAACCTTGGACAAACCTTGAGGGAATTAAGTAAAATCAATCAGAAGGAGAAAGACAAATATCATTAGATTTCACTCATTTCAGGAATATAAAAAAATTAAGCCAACAACAAAACAAAAACAAACCCTCAGACTCTAACAGACAGCAGTTACCAGAAAAGAAGGAAGGCATGACATATGTAGAGGGGACTGACTGGCTGGTGGTGGATGGTGACGGCACATTTGTTGGTGAACGTGATATAACAGAAAAAATGCATCATGACTTTTCCGACAAACCAATATAAAATCATCAAGGTGAAAAACTAAACATCTAAAATCTATACAATGTTGTAAACAAATATTACTTTAATTAAAAAAGTAACTTTCAACAATCTTCCCAGTCTACATAGCAATACATTAAAACCTTAAACAACAATATAAAGAATATCTATCTTTGCCTCTCTGTGTTCTAACCTTATAGCACTTCTTATCTGTATTCCCAAATGGCTATACACTATGCTCATGTAAAATACTGAAGTAGCTTTGATTAACAGAACTTAGAGACTCTCTGAATCTCAGTTTCCCTAGATGTAAAACAGAATCAAAATATTTATCAGACTTTTTGCTTATACTACAATAAAGAACACATACTAAATGCTAACCACAGAAAGGTACCCAATAAGCAACAGTTGATACTAGAGGGACAAACAGAATTCGTTAAGTCTCTTGACCTTGGACAAGTTCCTTAACCTATGTTTTCCTCATCTGCAGAACAGATATAATACAGATATAATACAGATTTGTACTAAGGAATATGTACAACTACACAAAAGCCATCCCATACACAGAAGGTGCTCAGTAAACTACAGTTAGCACCACCAATTGCAACAGCATTACACATTTGAGTGTAAGGATAATCTGCTTAGAAAATATTTTTACATGTAAGAGAGTATATAATCCTAAGACTAAATCATCACTTAAATTATACATTTAATTCCCAAATTAGGCATAAATTTCAGGTAAAAGTAAAATACAAGCAAACTATTTTAAATAAACTAAAAAAATAACAGGATACTGTTAGTTTCCAAGTGAAAAAGAAATGTATTATCTATAACTAAATTTGCTCTAACATTTTTAAGGTCCAAATAAATCTAAGAGTTAGAAGGGAAAGCAGTTGTTTTTTTTTTTTTTTTCTTTTTTTCCCCTGCTTTGGGGAAAATTCTCCTTTTGGAAAAAAATAGAGACTTAAATTTTTTCTTATGACTCCAAATGTCTTTACATAACTAAAATGTGTCTTTAATATAAGACTCTTTCTGCTGTACAGAAGCAGAACAACCTACAAGAAAAGACCATGGATTATGCCTGAAAGCCTGAGTTCAAATCCTGGCTCCATCTAGTTTGTTACCTTAGCAAATTTTCACCTTTCCATGTCTCTTTTCTTATCTGGAAAATGGAGATTTCTTACACAAATGTTGTGAGGATTAAATGAGTTAATAAAATGCTCCTTAAGAACCCAGCACATGGAAGGTACATTGTAAGTGTTTATATCACTGTTATTGTTGCTTCATTATTATCCCCTCCAAATGCCTCTCTCTGTAATCAATAAATCTTGACTTATAATCAATAAATATTTGCTACTCTGTTGACAATTTCAACAAATGGTTTTACTTAAAATTAGGGTGGCATACAAACTACCTCAAAATACAGCAATTGCTATAAGATAAAATTTTAGGGCCTTTCCCCTGAAGGAAAAGTCAACCCCATTTTTAAACTTCCTATGATACAAAGTTATCATAACCTTACTTATTAATAGACAGAACCTTACTTATTAATAGACAGAACCAAAAGTTTTACAATTCAGGCAGGACACAAGATTCTCAAGTTCCACAATACTCAACCACATTCCTTCAAAGAAAAGAGTTCGTATTACACTTCTATTATAATAGTTTACCACTTTAAAGTAGAACTACACTCTATGTGTCAACAGTATGTCATAGGGTTTATACAAAACATTGAAAATTAAAGTCAAAGTAAAATATGCATTAAATGTAATTTTATGAGTGTATGAGAAAATTATAATAAATATCCCCAATTTCAAACATTTCAAATGTTCTGTTCATTTCAAATCTGGGGCCAGGATAACCAGACATAAGTCAAAGTAAAGCTGTCATCCGGCTAAATCATTTCCTGCTTGAAATGCACTTTTTCTTTTTATTCATAACTCAGATGGGACTTATGATATCCAAGTCAGGGCCCTACACCAGAAGCTTAAGAAGTGAAATTCCGGATGTTACCTAACTCAGGAACCTAATCAGGAAGTCAAATAATGCCACTTCAATTCCCAACTAACCTGGGTATAGAACATGCTACTTATCTTCGGATTCAAGACCAAGTTAGCCCTGAAAATCAGAAGTCAAGTACCTAGGGACACATTTCAACCTCTGCTGAGCATTAGAATGTTTACCTGGCTCACTCGCAAATCAAAAATTGAATTCCGGCATCAGCCAGGGCCACAGTCATAGAGCAGTTATCAAAAGACCACACAGGCCAGATCAGACCACAAGTCACTTTGGTAATTTTCACTGAACCAGATGCTACTACTGAAGGCCTAACTGCCAACCCCTGACCTGGGTACAATGGGCTAGCAGTCAAGAGAGTCAGATTTCTCTAGTCACAGGTCCATTTTGAGATTCTTGAGACTGATGTGACTAAAAAACCAACTTAAAGAAAATGCAAAGAATTTCTGAAATATTAGATGGAAAATGTCTTAGAGTATACTGCACAGATCTCACTTTATTTGTTCAGTAACATAAAAAAGTATTAATTGCAAATTGTTTTGTTCATAAAATCATTCCTGTGCTAGTGAGAAGATGGTCCAGGCAGACAAGTAAGCACTTTTTTCAGGATCTGCACTCTTCTTAAAACTTCACTGAGCTAGTTTCTCTACTAACTGGAATGATATCTGCTCCCTCTTTCAAAGGTAAGCTTTTAAAGTAAGTAAATACTGCATAAAAGTACTTTCAGCACTTCAACAGGAATTTGCTACAGAAAACCACCAGACGGTAGCAATGCTATGGACCTAAAGCGGGGATCCCAGTTAGTGCTAGAGGTCAATTTCATTAACGGCGGATATGTCCATCCATGTAGGAAACTGATCTCGTCTACAGTCATCCATGTTCGAGCCGGCCATAATATAATGGAACTCCCCTGTAATGTCCCTCCTGACCATTCCCCATTTCTCAGAAAAGAGCCCCTCTGCAAACCCTACAACGCCTCCCCACTCGCAAGCATTCTGACGAATTCCTCAACTTTTCAGCCTTCTTTGACTTTACCACTTGGCTGGTGCTAAACACTTTTCACGACACCCCTCCCCTCAAGAACACTGTCTCCTCCCTCAGCTTTATTTATTTACACTTTGTCTCCGCCACCATCAGAGAACCGCCCCCCGCGTCTACCTCCACCTGGGACCACCGGAGACGTCATCACCCGTGTGCCCGCCGGCCGGACCCCAAAAGCTCTCGACTCCTGCCCCACCTCCCTGATCCACTCGCCCCCCAAGCCTTCCTCAACCCCCAAATTCCGAGCGCAGCATCTCCTGGCTCCGCGTCGTCCTACGCGCTCTGGACCTGCCCGCCCCCTCGCCCCGTCCCTCGCCCCTCGCCGTCCGGACCCTCACCCCTCCTCTAGGCGGGGACGGGCACAGCGCTCCGCCGCTGGACCGAGACTCCGAGGCCGCGCGTCCCCCTCACCAGGCCCCACCTGGGCCTCCCGGCTTAGCTGCCCTCCACTGCCCCCCTGGCTCGGCCTCGCCTGCGCCGAGGAGCCGGGCAGCGCCAGCCCAGGCCCGGCACTTACTCGGGAAGATACGTGGAGGAGAAGGAGCTCCACTTGTGTAGCGCGTAGGGCAGAAGCCGGCACTCGGGCGCCGCAGCGACAGCCCCGCCAGCCGCCATCTTGTCAGCACCGTAGCGGCCGCCACCGACAGCCAGCCGCGCCGGGCGGAGGGAGGGGCGTGGCCTGCTCTTAAAGGGGCCGCGGCCCGCCTCTGCCGTCCGCTCCTGGTCGCGCCAGGTTGCGCTGAGCGCCCGGCTGAGGCGCGCGCGGCGACGCGCTTCTACCTCAGCGTTGGGGTCGCCGAGCCCTCCTTCCTGGCCCGCCGAGCCCGCCACCCCACAGAGCTCCTGAGGGGCTCTCCTGTGAAGCTCGGCGGGCAGTGGCGCCAAGGACTTTTCTTACGGGCCGAGGTAAGGGGAGAAGCCAAGAATATTAGGAAAAGGAAGAAATTGTAGAGAAAAGGACAAGACCGAGTTGGAAAAGGGGGCGCCTTCGCAGTTTGGGGAGCCGCTGCCCTCTCTCTCCAGCTTCTGCCACTTTGCAGGGAACTGGACTGAAATGTGACGGGACTGGAGCGCCTTGGCTCCTGGCTTTTCCCTCGTGAGTGGGCCTGGCTGGAAACGTCTCGGGCTGACCTTGCGGGGTCCGGCGGGGCCGGGAAGGGAGAGGCTGGGGGTACCCTCCCCCTGCTCAGGTGCGTCCCGGAGGCCCCGCACTGTGAACGTGGGCTATGAGTCCTCTCCTGCGCTACCCGAGCGGCTTGCCCAGAGATGACATTCACCCGCTCACCAGAAAAACCCTTCAAGACTTGGAAAGCCGTGTGTCGTCTTTACAGTCTGCCCAGTTTTCACTGGGACAGAAATTTAGACCCAGTAAAGTGCAGAAAGAGCGAGAGAGGTTTCCAGAGAGAAAAGTGCAGAAAGAGACAGGTTTCCAGGAGGAAAGCTGAGGAAGGGATGGACCTTGTGCGCGGAATGTCTCATGGGCCCCTAACCAGCTGCTTCTCCGCACAGGAACTGGCCCCGCTATCTGCAGCTTTGGAGAATGCTCCCGAGGAGGACCTGTGGTCAGGGCTGTGCATGTCTCCCCTTGGCTCCTGCTGCCATTACCCACGTCCTGGCAGGCGTTGTCTAAGAGGGGCTGCTTCTGAAAGCCTGGACAGCGTCGTCACCTCCACCTGATGGATGGAAAAACTCAAGCTAAGAGTTTCTCAGTGAGTGACCAAGTGAGTCCACACGCCTCAATAATTGCATTCTCTTCCGATCACAGTCATCACCCTGCCCAAACCTCCTCACATCCTTCCCTGACTTCCTGTTTTAACAAGGGAAAAGCTTAGTCTTGGCCTCCATTGGTATGTCAGATCAAGAATGTGGAGTAGAAAGACCACAATAGGTTAATCTTTAAAATGACATGTGCTTTGTGGGGGGCAGCCTATTGGAAGAGTATTTGTTCCTTGAGGAAACCCAGCTATAACCCAGTGACTCTAGTTGGGGAATTGCCAGGGAAGGTCAAAGGCCAGGGAAAGCCAAAGACTATCCTCAAATAGTCCTGAGGATAATTATTATTTATTTGGGGGAGAAAAGAGATAGTTTAAAGGGAAAAAGACTAAGATGGTGACACTCGATTCATTTTGGGCCCCAAATTTGCTTATGAGATCGCTTACCTTAAATATGTAGAGTCCTTATTATTTCCCAGACATTCAGTTATGGGTCCTAAGAGATCTTTTTTCAAAATACATATAAGCCACTTCTCCCTACGATGTAAACCTTTCCATGACTTTCTACATACCTCTGGATAACATCTAAAGTCTTAGCCAAGGCCCTTCATGTTCCACCTTGATTACCTCAACAGCTTTCTCTCTCTCTCTCCCTCCTCCTTTGCACTCTTCACTCTAGTCATGCTACACTAACACACTGAATCAGCTCCTATGATTCTGTGCTCTTTCTGGCCTCCAGGGCTTTGTCTAATCCACACCAAGAATACTCTCTTCCCCCCTTCACCTGACTAACTCCTACTTCTTGTTTAGATTATCTCATTCTGGGAAATCATTCCTCATCACTTATTTTGGACGTAGGTGCCATTTTCTACATTTCCCTTGTCACCCTGAGTTTCCCTCCTCAGAAAATGTCACAATATATTTTAATCTATTCTTTATTTCTCATTCTCTCTTCCTAAACTGTAGCTCCCATGAAGAATAGGAGTCATTTATATCTTGTCCACAGTTGTGTTCTCAGTTCTGTTAGTGTGTTTAACACAAGTAGACACTCAATAAACATTTATTGAAGAATGAATGAATTGTGCTAAAAGAGAACATGGGTTGCAAAGGGAAAAAATTCTACAACTTCTCAGACTGCTAATATTTATCTCTGAGGTATGAGCGCCGTGATGACATAAAGACCCAAGATACCATGGCTTCCCTGCAGCACAGAGTCTACAAGTGGTGAAATCACATAAAGCATTCATATGGTAACATAAATAAAGGCAGAAATATTATACTGAACTCAAAATTTGTACAAAATGTTAGGATGAAATAGAAGATTTAGGGAATTTCAAAACCTGCAGTAGTCTGCTAGTAGCTCAGATTTCTTAGGGGTTTACCTTCCTTTTTGGCTTTGGGGCATTGCCTTAGATAAAGGATATTATTATAAGAGTAAGAGAGAAAGACTAGAAACTCTCAGTAGCCCTTTAGTCCCTTTACTTCCCCCACACTTCAAAGGTTGGAACATATTGATGACCTCATGGAGAAGAGAACAATGGATCATCATTTTTCAGGCATCAGTAGCTCTTGTGACACAGTTAACTTGTCATCCCCTAAAGGCAATCACTGTTTACTTTCTAATGCCTTATCAGTATGCTTCTCATATTAAATGTCTGCCAGAGAGAGTAGCTGATTAATTTGGTTTGTCATCATGTACTATCTTTTCCTGCAAAAAAAAAGCATTTATTGATAGTCTATCATATGCCAGACCCTGTCCTAGATGCTAGGGAGACAGGGAAAAATAGACAAGGGCCCTGCTTGCATGACACATACATTCCAGTAGGACAAATTATAATACACTTAATATAAATCAATAAGATAACTCCAGTCTGTGTATTTTAGGTGCTAAGAAAGGACCACACTGGAGTAATATTTGGACTGGATTGTAAAGGATAGCTACTCTAAGAAGTTAATATTGGAGCTAACCTAGGCAGAGAGAATAAGCCAATGCAATGGGTCTGAGGCAGGAAAGAGGTTGGTGTGTTCAAAAAAATAAAAAGTGTAACTGGAACATGGTAATGGAGGGGGAGAGTAGAGTCACAACAAGGAGAACCCTAATGGTCATAGTAAGGAGTCATGACACAGCAATATGAAGAGGAGAGCTGTGCAGGGATTCAAGCCAAGGAGTAGCAAGGAATACCACTACATTTTTTTAAGGTCAGAAAATGGACTAGAGAAAGGCAAGAATTAAACTGAGGAGACCTGACAGGAGATTCTGCAAAAAGTCAGTCAAGGGCCTCCCCGGTGGCGCAGCGGTTGAGCGCTGGGTTGCGGGGCTGCCCGCGGCCTCTGCAGCGCCGGTTTGATCCCCGGCTGCTCCCCGGCCACCGGAGGAGGGTCCCACATGGCGCGCAGGCCTCTCCTGCCGCCCGCTGCTCCCCTCAGCAGTGTCCTTCGGTCCTTCTGCCTGCTCTGCTCCCCGCTCTGGCTCTGGTGGATTCTCTCACCCTCCCGCGCTTCTGGCTGTGCCCAGTGCTTGTATAAATAAATAAAAATAAATCTAAAAAAAAAAAAAAAAAAAAAAAAAAAAAAAAAAAAAAAAGTCAGTCAATAAGCAATGGTGACTTGAACTAGCAAAGAAGATCACGCAAAGAGGTTGCATTGGGACATAGCCAATTGGACTTGCTGATGAGGGAAAGAAGGCAAGAGGAAAAGGAAAGAATCAAGGATATCCTTGTTTCTTGTGAGTTTGCACCACTAAATAGAAAGTGGTACTTTTATTGAGAGAAAAAGATTTGGGTTGGAACAGTTTGGAGGAATCAAGAATAGTTTGAAGCAATCAAGAATTCTGACTTCAGTGTACCATATGGGAGATGCCTAATAGATATCCAAGTGGAATTGCCAAGTTTCAAAAATAGGAAACCTATGTTGGTCAAAGTTTATAGGCATTTGACCTCCATATGTAACTAATCAGTGGTTGGTTTTGTTGGTTCGGGTACTGATTACTGGATCAGAGTCACCATGGCTCAAAGTATGGCAATCTAGACAGAAAAAAAAAAAAAAAATCTGTGGCAATGTTCTGCAAAAGGGGAATCATAAGAGCACAAGAAAGAAACCTAGTGTAAGGAAAGAAACCTAGAATATATTTTGAAAATCTTAGTTTTGATACCAGTTTGACTATTTTTCTAGTTATGAGCTCTTGGGAAAGTCAGTTAACTTCTCTACTCCCATTTTCCACCTCTGGGATAAATTAAAATTAGTAAAATCTATCCATGTATTTCACAAGGACGTTCTGAAGATCAAGTGAAGGAATAAAATAATTACTGTGAACTAGCTTGTCAACTTCCAGATAATATAAGTTCTCATTTAATTTTAACAGAAACTCAGAGAGAGAAATAGAATTATCTTCTCACGAATGAGAAAAATAAGACTCAGAAAGATTAGATATGTGTTTATTATCTCCAGTTTGCCCCTCCAGAAATGCAGGAGGAGAGCAAGTGAGGTTGGGGTGTTTGTTCCCCTACCTACTCGCCTATAAGGTCACCTTGGGCTGACTGACCCTTTCAACCAAAGCCTTACCACAGAGCTCTCTCTGGTTTTGGGTTCCAGTAGCCCTTGCTTCCCCTTACTTCCTGTGGTTTCCCAGTATGTTCGCACATCTTTATATTTAGTCCCTTTGTTAAACTTCTCAAATTGCCCAATTTGAAAATGCTGTTTCTAGTTGGGACCCTTACTGAAACAATAATTTATCAGAGGAGATATGGTTAGTCAGCAACAGAGCCATACTGTCTGGGGTTCAAAAACCCATTCTGTTTGACTGCATCCCATTCTTCTCTGATGGGAAGAGACTTAGTAAACTGCAAAATGCAGTACTATTCAAATATAAGATTTTGTCAAGTAACAAAGACTAGGAGAGTTAAAAAGCAAAACAAATAAAGCTGATTTTATTTATTTCCTGGAAAAGGAACACACCACTTGGCTGAGGGGGGCAAGGTTGTTTTTAATTGTTAGGAAGGGGTTTCATGGCTGTTAGGCTAATTAAAGGTTAAAACAAACACTCTAAATAGGTTGGAATAAATCCATAATTCTATACGTGATTAATTAAAATGAACCTATACTTCATTGGTCAGGAGGGAAAAAAAAAAAAACAACAACCTTCAGATAAGTCCTGAAGGGTCTTGCTTTAATAACCAGGGTCATTCAAAGTCATGGTTCCTTTAACAGCCATAGCCTGTTAGGAGAGTTTAAGCACAACAGTCTTCCATATGCTACCTCCTAGGCAAGATCTGCTGTAAGTGGAAGAATTTCCTTTGATAGTATGATATAACAGATGAAGAAACTTAATATCTAAATATGTTAGGTGTCATATCTGTTAGCAGATCAGAATCTAGAACACAATAACCTAGTTCTCAGTCACTTTTGTCCTAATTTAATTAATGGGAACTTTTAAAGACTACATCTACATTATTCTTCTTTAAATTCTCTATAACTGGGCCTCCCTGGTGGCGCAAGGGGTTAAACACCACACTATGAAATAATTCGCAGACTCTGCAGCACGAGTTCAATCTCTGGCTGACCAGAGAGACCTGGCGCAGCAGACCTCTCCTATCTCACCCGCTTCTCTCCTCAGCAGTGTATTTCAGTCATCTGCCTGTTCTGTTCCCCACTGTGTCTGGTGAATCCTCTCACCCCCACATCTCTGGCCTGCACCTCGTCTCTTGTATGCATAAATAAATAAATCTTTTTAAAAAAATAAATTCTCTATAACTAGCACAGAGTAGATGCATGAGAAATAATTCCTGAATTGAATCCCTTAGTTCTTCCAGATTTCTTCTCACTAATTACCTTAATTTAGATTGCTATGACAAAATCATCAATCTTAAATGGACTTAAACAACAAAGATTTCTCACAATATGGAGACTGGGAAGTCTAAGATCAAGGTAGCAATAAATTTAGTTATTGATGAAACTTCTCTCTGCTTCGTTGTCATCCTCTTAGTTCTACCCTTGGTCTCCCAAAATTTATGACCCTCTCATTTGCAATTCATTCCATCCCAACAGCCCCATAAGCCTTAACTCATTCCAACATGAACTGTCAAGTCCAAAGTCTCATGTAAATCATCTCATCAGATAAAGATGAGTCTCATCCTAAGGCAAAAATTTGTCTAGCCATGAACCTGTGAAACCAAACCTTCCCTTTCTGAAAGGAAGAAATGGGAAGGAAAGAAGGGACAATGAGTCACCAAGTAAACCCCAAACCTAGCAATGCAAATTCAATGAGATCATAAGGCTTGAGAATATTTCCCTTTGGCTCTATGTTCTGCCTTTAGTCTCCTGGTCCCCATGGGGTGGTGATCCTGCCCCAAAAGGTTTGCCAGACATACACTCAGGGCTCTAGTTGACAGTAGCCACCACCCAAGTTTCCAAGCAGTTCTGCCCTCACAGCTCAGGATAACCCCACCCCTTTTAAAACCATGGTGGCAGCCCTGATGATCTCTGAATTGCCTTTAGGATTATTCATCACTTGTCTTAAAACAATTTATGTTCCAATTCAATAGCTCAATGATCCCACTTCTGTCAAATACAAGCAATCCAAAAGCCTTCCTTCATTCAATCCTGTCTCTATCTCCTTCAGTTCACACTGGCCATGTTCCTGCTAGGGTGACTGATTCTGTCTGTGGTTCACATCCACATTTGTCTCCTTTTAGCTAGACCCGTAATGGTCAGTTAACCAAACCCTTAATGTTCTCTTCCAAACATGCTTTCATTTTTTGGTAATATGAACATGCTGAGAATTTTCCAAATCTTTAAGTTCTAGTTGCTTTTTGCTGAACAGTTCCATTGTTAATTCATTTCTCTCTTCTCACATTTTGCTGTAAGCAGTCAGGAGAAACCAAGCCACTTCTTCAATAGTTTGCTTAGAAATCTACTCAGCTAGAGGCCTACTTTTTCTTCAACTGCAAATTCTCCCTTCCAGCCCCATTCCTTGCCACTTTATAACAAGGATGACCTTCCTTCCAGTTCCAATAACATGTTCCTCATTTCTGTCTGAGACCAGGATGATCTCAACTATTCTTATTTCTATCAACATTCTCTTCAGGATTACTTATGTATCCTCTAAGAAGATGGAAGTTTTCCTCTTTTCCTTCTTGACCCCTCACCAGAATCATCTTTAGTGGTCTTTTCACAGCAATATTGGCTTTTTCTAACACACACCTCAGAACTCTTCAAGCCTCTACCCACTGTTCAGTTCCAAAGCTGTTTCCACATTTTTAGATATTTGTGATAGCTGCACCCCCACTTCTGTTTACCAACTTCTATTTTAATCAGCTCAGGCTGTTAACAAAAATGTCATACATGGGTAGCTTAAAAACAAACATGTATTTCTTATACTCGGATCCTGAGAAATCCAAGATCAAGGTGCTAGTAGATCTGGCATCCATAATAGTCCTAGTACTTGTTTGCAGATGGCTGCCTTCTTGCTGTATCTTCACATGGTGGAGAGAGAGGAGCTGTGCAACCTTTACCCCATATAAAGAGCATTGACCCCACCCGGGAGCTTCAGGCTCCTGACTCCATCTAAACCCAATTACCTCCCAAAAGCCAAAAGCCCCACCTCCTAATATGATAACATGGAGGGCTAGGGCTTCAGTATAAGAATTTTTGGGAAAACACAAAATTCAGTTCATAGCACTAACTTATGATTACATTTTAGAAAAAATAAAAAGTTTGCCTAGACATCATCTATAGATCAGAAGACTGGAAAGAGTTAAAGACATGGGAGGCAGGCAAAACTTTTGGTGAGTAAATGAAGAAAATCACCATGGGGATTAGAAGAGTACTTGCCCCAGTATAATTCCCATAAACATTTCCTGCATACCAGGAACTTAAATGCCTTATTCCAATTAGTCTTCACTATAGTCCTACAAGGAAACTCAGATTTTTGGAAGTTAACATTCAATAAACTCATATGTGCCCTCCTTTCTATTAAATGATTCTCAAATGTATGCATTCTTAATATCAGCCCAGAATTAAGAAACCAGAAGACCAAGGCAACAAATTTGATGTATTCCTAAAGCTTATGCTTCTGTCTCAATCTTACTTCTCTCCTTTTTCCATGTTCATTCATTTAAACTTTATTACTGTTGTTTGAAATCATTTCCTTGAGCTTAATGCTGCCAAAATGAGCAGATGAAATACAAACGCCATTTTGTTTGCTAGGTAATTTATTATCTATAACAAAGGAACTTCAGTCTTATGCCAGTGGAGTCTTTGCCCAAGAAACAGGTGAACTTGAGACTAGCTTCAGGTATGAAGCTTGGGTCTGTCTTCTCCCAGGAGGTGGCAGCAGCAGCAGCCTCAGCCTGCTGGAGAAATCAAACAGAATTCATCCTTTGCCTGTTGGCATCCAAACCAAGAAATTCCCGATTCCAGAGACCACTTTATCCCTCCTGTGGTTTGCTGAGCTTGGTTGGATCTGGGGCACAAGGAGTGCAGAATTGGCAATGATTCCTCTCATAATTGCCCAGTGTTTTTTTTTTATAAATCAAGCTATGACCTTGAAGCTTGTGTGAAGGAGGACCTGAAGTCTCTGGAGAGGAAAAAGAGCTTAAAAAAAAAAAAAAAAGGTAACTTAAACACTTATATCACCCAGGCAAAAATCCAGAGACCCCCAGCTCACAGTTTGGTGCTACACAAAGAATATAGATTCTAGACCAGGCTTCCCAGCTGCTAGCCAGCTGACCTTGTCACTGAATCTGTCTGAGCTACAATTTCCTCATCCACTCAGTGTAGACTTGGTGATCTTTAAATGCTTGCTAATACTTAAATTATGAGTTACTGAACTCTTATTTTCTGGATTAAGTAGGGTTGGACCTTCATCCTTTCAGAATTTTTAAAATCCCAGACACAACAAAATACTACTGGTTCCAAGTTAATCCCAGGTGAGTACATATTCTGATTTGGTGTATGCTGCCAGCTATATAGGAGGTAGGCAGCAATCCAGGAAATGTCTGCAAGCCACATAACTATGGATGAACTATGAACTTCTGGGGGTTGCTTTGCAAATTACCACATCTAAACAAAGCTGACAAAAAAGATATTCCAAGAAGCAATTAAAACTGATTCCTAGTGTACTTGGAACTGAAAGACCTTTTGGGAAAAATGAAATTGGCTCTGAAAAAAAGTGTCCCAGCCCTCAGGGTAGAAATGTTTAAGGTTAAGGAGACTTAAAAATCAGGATATTTCAATGTTTTTATCCCATTGCCACAGTCAGGGCTCACCCTCGTCATTGTGAATGAGAACTAACTATATTATTCACCACCCCCCCCATCCTGCTTACTCTTACCTTCATTGCCTGGATTACTTAAACTTTCATCTGTTCATTCAGTAAACACTTATTGGACTCCAAATCTGTGCCAGAAATATACTTAACTATTAAGAAGTTTACAGTCAAGTACTCAGATAACAAAAAGGTTGATAACCAAAACATTTGCGAAAGATTACCACATAAAATATAAAGTAAATAGAAGTCACGTTGATGGTAGCAGTAGCACCATCTCTATAAGGCTGCAGACCAAATATATTTCCTAATCAAAGCTATCCCAGAACATAGCAAAGATAATCCCATCCCATAATTCAGAGAGTTACTGGGCCCTGTAGGTCTCTCGGGGCAATCCTAGCTTCCTATTTCACATGAGAGCCACATGGATCAAGAATCTTTGACTCCAGAAGACTACTATAAATGGGAATAGATAGATAGATAAATAGACAGATAGATAGATATAGATATATTCCCATATATAGTAGTCTTCTATATAGTATCTATTATACTATATAGTATCTATATCTATAGTAGTCTTCTATATCTATAGTATCTATAGTATCTATAGTATCTATTTATAGAAGTCTTCTATATCTATATCTATATCTATGAGCTTACATAAAAGGACCAGGCTAACTGGGGACACTTTTCACCTCTACCTTTTCCCTTAGAAAATATTAGCACAGGGCCTCCCCTGGTGGTGCAGGCGGTTGAGCACCACTCTGTGAAGCTGTCCGCAGCCAGCGAGAATCCCACATGGCAAAGCAGACCTCTCCTGTCTTGCCCACTGCTCCCCTCAGCAGTGTATTTCATCAGTCTGCCTGTTCTGTTGCCAGCTCCGTCTCTGGTGAATCCTCTCACCCTCCCACGCATCTAGCCTGTACCCTGGTTCTTGTATAAAAATAAATAAATAAACCTTTAAAAAAAGAGAGAATATTAGCACAGATGATGGACAGGTGAAATAAATTTCAGTGTTACTTAAACAGGAACTGGACAAAAGGAACTGGGGAATGACAGAAATAGTTGACCATGATGATTGCAAATTCTAGAAAAAGGAGACACAGATCCAGCTTGAAGAGCAGGTCGGAGAATCAGGAACACTGAGCTATCTGGCGGGACAAGAGATTGAGGTGAGCCATATCATATAGCAAAAGCAGAAAGGAATTATTTTTCTTAGTTCCCCTATATTTCAGATCAATTTGAAAAGGTCATCTCAAGTTTGTCTTCAGAGAGACACCAGATGCCCTCATATGATCAGGTGAAATCATTTCTCAAATATAATTTTTTATAGAGACCTTTCTTATCTTGATAATTTTGATATATTTTCATCCTGTATATATCTAAATAAGCTCAAAATGGTATTGTCCCTCCACCTCCACAACCAATTTTCAGCAATGCTAGTTATTAAGTAAATATCACAAAGGTCAAGCACCTCTGACCTTTGGCTTAATTTTATCCAATTTAATATTTAGGACACTGGTCTTATAGTCCCTCAAAAATAGCCAGCATTATAATGGGGTTATCCAGTGAACACATACAGAATGAACCTTCCAAGCAGTGGTTCTTGCGCTTGATTGCCTATTGGAATCACAGAAGAGACTTTAAAACCACATCCCAAGCCAATCACATAGTAGAAGTAGGACTTAGGTATTGATATATATATATATATATATATATATATATATATGTACGTATTTTAAGTTCCTTTAAAGATTTCTATGTGCAGCAAAGGTTGAGATCTTTCTACCCTTAAGTCTTACGATACTTCCAGGCAAGAAGTTGCTGCTAACTGACAACTGCACCCTCCTCTTCCCTTTGGAATTTTTTCTGAGAAGTCAGCATCATGGTGACTGCAATGGCAGCTTGTACAGACAGCCACTCTATTTCCATTTTGACTTTCCAACCTTCTATCAGGTCTGCATTAAAATGATTTCAGTACTTAGAGAGATGTAAATAGTCATCAGTGGCAACAAGTGATAGTGGAATAAATGCCACACACTCATCCCACATTCATCTTACACTTGATCTTAGCCAAAAGGCCCAGAAGCAATTCATGTTCATCTTAAAAACAAATATAAGTGGTTTTTTTAATCCCACACACTACTCAGTATTTTTTCCTTTCCTTTACCCATTTTTCTCTTCCATTTCTCCTCTCTTCCTACCTAGCTATCTCCTTCCCCTCATCTCCTGACCTATTCCTGTCTTATTCTTTTCCCCTCCCTCTTTATCTTTTATTTCCTTTCTTATTCTTTTCCCCTCCCTCTTTATCTTTCATTATCCTTTGCATCTTTCTATTCTTTCTTTATCTGACTTCATTTCTTTTCCTCTCTATTCTCTCCCCTTTACCCATAACACATACCTGTCATCATCTTTCCCACTTTCAGCTCCTAAGTGACTATGCTATAGAACAAAACCATTCTCAGATATTTATAATTATTAAGTAAGATAATTTGTTCATTTTTAAGGCTGTTTTAAAGATTCTAAAAATGCTGCATTTCTTTCTCCAAAGAGAAAAAAAATTCTCATAGTTGGCACTCCTTAAATACTAACTAAAATAATGTTTTATTATATTATATTATAATATGTAATAGTATATAATAACTATTTTGTTATAACTTCCTATATTAACCCTAGATTATTATTATTTTTTAAAGATTTATTTATTTATGCAAGCACTGGGTACAGTCAGAAGCGCGGGAGGGTGAGAGAATTCACCAGAGCCAGAGCGGGGAGCAGAGCAGGCAGAAGGACCAAAGTACACTGCTGAGGGGAGCAGCAGGTGGCAGGAGAGGTCTGCGCACCATGTGGGACCCTCCTCCTGTGGCCGGGAGCAGCCGGGGATCGAACTGGTGCTGCAGAGGCTGTGGGCAGCTTCCAGCCCAGCGCTCAACCACTGTGCCACCGGGGAGGCCCAACCCTAGATTATTTTTTCACGTAGTTCAGTGACCCTTAACAGCAAAACAGTTCTCTGTTCTTCAATAATCCTGACAACAGCTAACATCGATGTAAAATGAGACACAAGCTAAAACCAGTAGTTGCATATATGCACCATGAATTGCATATTCAGTTGCAAAATCATCATCATCATTATTATTGTAATTGCAGAGGGGAGGCATTTAAATAATTGTTCTAAGTGTCTTCTTGAGGAAGTAACAAAATCAGGGCCAGCTGTCACAAACCAACCTACAATAATAATCCTGTATGTACATCTTCATTATTCATAGCAACTCTGCAATAACAAATTTGTGCATTTATCTAATGTCCTTAAACAACCTAAAAAATAACAAACAAACCTTGATCAGATCCAGTGTCTCAACTGGTAGTTGACCTGTGTTATTGAGTAGTGTCCCTGCACAACCTTAGGATCACAAACCACCAAACAAAAGTTGTACCGTCAATTTAATGACAAACAGGGTTGGGTGACCTGGCGTTCACCTGCTGTGTCATGGCAACAAATCTAAGTATACAGTAGAGTAGAAACCAGGTAGATAGATCAGCAGACAACTTAAAAGTTTAGGAGAAATATCCATGAAGGCAGACATGTTTTATTTACTTGAAAATTGTAAACAAACGGAAACTGAGAAAAGAGGGAAGGTCTTGTTTTTAGTTTACTTGTGAAACCAGCCAAAAGCATTTGAGATTTTTCTCTTCCCAAGATACAGCTGTGAAATGACTAATAGGAATTAAGGGAGCCTGCACCAGGAACTGAATGTGCCACTTCACTGGGAACAGAAAGTGTTCCCCTGATAGAGGTTATACTCTCAGATTAGTGCCTTGAGTGTTTTGAAGAGAATTGGCCAAATACCAACAGGGGGCATTTATAAAGAGTAAGATTGATCCCAGCACCTTTGCAAATTTTCCCCATGCCTCAGTACTTTTGAATCATGTTTATATCTTAACTTCCATATTCCTGAAGAAACCCAGCAAAGAGGAAAAGAGGAAGAGGGAGAAAGAAATTTCCTATCATGATGTTTTTCCCTTGCTGGGTCACTGTGACTTTCCAGTAGGAGTCTCTCTGAAAGCTTGGCTTGAGCAATATAAGAAGCATCAGTGATCTGGAACTGCTAAAGGAAGTTGGTAATACTCTGATCCAGCTTTCCTACTAATGTAAAAATCATACATGTAATTGCAGAGATTTAATACCATACACATATCTGCTCCCCTCCCCCCCAGCTAAAATCAATTTGCTCACACACTAAAACAGCCTCATCCTGTTTTAGTAATTAAACTATTTTCTACAAAAGTATCAGAAAAGGCACTGGTTGATATTTTGAAAGTTGTTTCAAGGTAGAATCTGTGTTTATTTTTTTCATTGTAAAATTAAGACACCACCACAATAAAAATAAACTCAAACTTCAAAAAGGTTTAAAATGGAAAGAAAATTCTTCCCACTCTCTTAGCCCAAAGTAAGCACCATTAACTATTTCTTGTGCATTATTTTTCACCTAAGCATATATAAGATATACACCACTTCTACATATAGCAAATCATGTATACATTCATCCCACTGTGAAATAATAGAATAGATATATTTGTCTCTGCCCCTGGTTCCTGCCACAGAGCTCCTAAACCCTTGTAATTTCCTGAGTGATAAAATCACTAGAAGCATCTCTTGTTCTAATATTTGGTCTTCATGGTTCCTGACAGAGTTCCTAAATCCTTTGGGATTTCCGGGTGACAGCAGTGTCTTGTTCTAATAAGGTGGGCTCCCAGGAACTTATCATCAGAAGATGATCAAGCCATGATTACAAGTTTGGAATTGATAGGTCTATAACCCAATTTCCGAAAAGGGTAGAGAGGCTAGAAAGGGAGTTCATAGAAATTGAGTGCTTTTTTTCTCAAGTAACTTTTACTATTGTTATTTTCTTTATGGAATATTTGCTCATATTCTTTGCCAATTTTTCTGTTCATTTTTTTTTTCATAAGCCTGACACCTCTGTATAATAAATAAGCACTTTTTCTGTTGGGTTACAAATATATTTTTCTTCTGTGCCATTTGTCTTTTGGCTCTAATTATGGTGTTTTCTTGTTGTCATATATTTTGTAAAGATTTATTTATTTTTATACAAGAACTGGGGTACAGGCCAGCTGTGCGGGAGGGTGAGAGGATTCACCAGAGTCAGAGTGGGGAACAGAACAGGCAGAATGATGGAAACACTGCTGAGGGGAGCAGCAGGCAAGACAGGAGAGGTCTGTCACACAGGTGGGGATTGAACCGGCACTGCAGAGGCTGCGGACAGCTTCACAATGCTGCACTCAACCACCTGCGCCACCAGGGAGGCCCTATACTTGTTTTTAATATATAAAAGTTTTGAATATTTTACAGTAAAACATAAGCAATATTTTATAGTATATAAATTTTTATGTATTTTATAGTAAAACCTGGGTTTTTGAGTTTTTCTGTGTTTTAAATACTATGTTTCTTACAAGATGGGTCTATTTAGAGTTGCCACTTGATTTGAATTCCACTATGTCACATGGTACCAGCTAAAAAATTCTTACGTTTTACTGTGAAAAAAGGAAACATAGAAAGTCAAGGTTAAAATCATTAGCAGAAGGAAGGGCATGGAGACCCCATCCTCTTAATGTCCTTGGCTGACCTGCTGGCCTCCCAGAATGGTTTATGTTCCAGGGAAGGGAACTCTGCCCTTCTTTTGGTCTCCTTTTTGATTAGAGCAAGTGTGAGAGTAACCTTATCAGTGAAAGGAAAAATCAGACTATTCTGGCACTAGGCAGCCTGGATTTTGGTGCCAGCTGTTTACCAGAGTTGTCTGGGAAACACATGCAAGCTGCTCAGCACTTAGACATTTGGTCTCTTAGAATATCACACAAGAGAAAGGAAGCCAGTGGTCCCATGGGAAGCGGATCTGTGTACAGCGGCTCAGGCTGGGAGGTGCCCCTTTTCTTAGCCCACACCAGGTAGTTGAGCTACCTCATTGTCCAGGCAACACAGTATGAACATTCAGACTTGGGATAAGCCTGCTCTGCATCATATTAAATTAGTAAAGAGTCAAGTTACAGATATGAAATTTATAGTGAATGTCCCTATACTCTTCACCTAGATTTGACAATTAACATTTTGCCATCTTAGTTTCATTTCTTTTTATAAATATGTATCTTTATCCATGAAGCATTTTTGAAAGTAAGGCTGAATATTTCATGGCAGTTCACTCAAAATAATTCTGCAGGTATCTTCTAAAAATAAAGGAATTCTACATAACTACAATACTGTCTTCAGATTTAGCAAAATTAATGTTTCAATATTCTTAGGCCCATATTCAAATTTCTCCAATTGTCTCCCCAAAGCCATCTTTTTTGTTTTACCCAAGATCTCACTAAGGTCTTTACATTGTATTTGATTCTGTCTCTTTAGTCTAGGGCCCCAAGGCAGATATTTAGCAGTAGCTGGAGATACTTTTCACTATCACAACTGGGGATTCTACTGGCATCTAGAGGAGAGATATCTGCAAAATCTACACTACACAGGACAACTACCCACAACAAAGAATTATCTGATCTACAATGTCAATTACCGGTGAGGTTGAGAAGCCTTGTTCTAATCTATTTAGAAGTCTCCTGACTTTGTGGTGGTTTTATTTTATTGTTGTTGTGTTTTTGTTTTTTTTTAATGACTGACTGTAGTTTCCTGGTCAATTTTTTTTTTTATTTTTATATTCCCCATACAATTGCAACCCCCCCATTCTGACCCCAATCCCTCCCCTCCCGCCCCCCACCCCCCAAAAAATGTCTCTGGTTCATAGTTTTTTGTTGATTTTGATTTTCACTTTCTTATAGTTATTCATTTTCCTGGTCCCTTATTTAAGTTTTCTAGATTCCTGCTATGAGTGAGACCATCCGGTATTTTTCTTTTTCTTTCTGGCTTATTTCGCTGAGCATGATCCCTTCCAGCACCATCCATGTTGCTGCAAATGGCATGTGTTTATCTTTTTTGAATGCTGAGTAATATTCCATGGTATATATGTACCACATCTTCTTGATCCAGTCATCTATTTTTGGGCATTTGGGCTGTTTCCAAAGCTTAGCTATTGTAAATAGTGCTGCTATAAACATAGGGGTGCAGGTGTTCTTTGGAATTGATGTTTCTGTGTCCTTTGGGTAAATACCTAGGAGTGGAATTGCTGGATCATATGGAAGCTCTATGTTTAGTAGGTCCTGGTCAATTTTAATGTAAAATGTCTCATACTCGAGGTTTTTTCTTATTGTTTACTCATCGTTAGTTTCCATTTAAACATAGCTGACAAGAATATGCCACAGATCATTGCAACAGTTAGCTATCACTGCTTAGCAATCCATCCCAAAAGTTAGTAGCATATTAACAATCTTTCACTAAGTACTTCTGGTGGCCTCGGCAAGGCTCAGTTGGTTTTGGCTAGACTCATTTATGGATCTGCAGTTAATTGGCTGGTTGAGTGGGGGCTGTCTGGTCTAAGGTGACCTCACCTGAGATAACTGGGTTCATCTCCATTTGTGTATCACACTCATCAAGCTAACCCTGACCTGTTATGGAAGAAGCCGTGGTCTAAGAAAGAGTGGAAATGTGTATGGCCTACTGATGCATAGACTCAGAACCAGCACCTGGTTACTTCAACTGTATTCTTTTGGCCAAAGAAGGTAACAAAGCCAACCTAAATTTAAGTGGTAGGAAATTAAATTCTGTCCTTGATGGTACTTGCTATAAACTTAGATAGCAAGCTGTGTGGATAGGGAGGGGAAGAATTGGGGCCTATTGCAGACTATCAAAGAACTTACTGCATCATGCCCAGAGGTAAATTATGTCAAGTTAACCCACTATTAGTGGTGTTAAGTTTGATACCTGATTAAACCTTAACTGACAGCTTTCTTTGGGAAAGCTCTTTCTTTTCACAAGTGCAGAGTGATACTTTGGTGCATTTGCTCTCCTGTTGTCACTGTATCATTTCCCTGGGGCTGCTGTAACAAAGTACCAACAAATGGGAAGGCTTAAAACAATGGCATGTATTGTCTCACAGTTCCCAGGCTAGAAGTATGAGAACAATGTGTCTGACAGGATTCCCTCTGAAACCAAGGGGAAGAATCCTTCCTTGCCTCTGTGTGTGTGTGTGTGTGTGTGTGTGTGTATGTTTTAATTGAGTTAATTTTGGTTTATATGGTTATCTATGTTTTAGAGGAATAGTATCTCCCCCTTCAGGTGTTGTTATTGCACCACACCCACCACGAAGCACCCACGGTCCATCTCCATAGTCCTTTGCACTCCCTCTCTGCTCTGTTCTCTTCCCCTTTCCTCCCCCTCTGGTAGCTTCAGGTCTATAATCAGCTTTCTAGGGTTTGTTGGTGGCTTGGCTTTATTTGAGCCCTTGTTTTGTTCTCTGTATTCCACATACAAGGGACACCATCCAGTATTTGTCTTTCTCCTTGTGACTTATTTAGCTTAGCATAATCCCTTCCAGTTCCAACCACATTGCTACAAATGGCATGAGTTAGTCTTTGTTAATAGTTGAGTAGTATTCATTTGTCTATATACCACATCTTTCAGATCCACTTATCTGTATTTGGGTACTTAGTTTGGCTATTGTAAATAGTGCTGCAATGAACATATGAATGCATGTTTCCCATTGAAGTCATGTTTTTATATTGTTCAGATAGATACCTAGGAGTGAAATACTGGACCCAGTGGTAGATCCATTTTTAATATTTTAAGAAACCTCCATACTCTTTTCCATAGGGTCTGGACCAGTGTACATTCCCTCTTTGCCTTTTCCAGCTTCTGGTAGACCCAGGCATTCCTCGGTTTGCAGCTATAGTATTTTATTGGCCATCCTCACATAGAATATTCCTTGTCTCTGCATCTTCATGTGATTTTCCTCTTATAAAGACATCAGTCTTATTGAATTAGGGTCCCATCCTACTCCCGTATAACTTCATCTTAACTAATTACAATGACCCTATTTCCAAATAAGGTCACATTCAGGGTGTGTGTGTGGGGGGGTAAAACTTCATACCTTTTATTTTGGGAAACAGAATTCATCCTCTAACACCCATCAGTCCTTCCACTGATAGTACTTGATTGAATCAGTTATTATCTTGGGAATTAAATAACAGTATTTTTCTTAAGTCTTACCATTTTTTCAGCATTTATTAGCTGACGTTCTTCTGCTAAGATAAAGGTGTTCTTATTTCTCCCCAGTCTCTTCTCTGTTCATCTTCCCACTTTTTAAAATTATTTTAAATGTCTGACTTTTTCTTTTTATACAACCCAAAATTTGAAGCTCAAATTTGACTAGTGAGAGACCATAAGGTTAACTCCTAATGAAGGAAAGCACAATAATGTTTAGACTATTTAAATTTTTATTAAATTATTCTTTTCTAAATGTAACCACACCAACCCTCAGGACCTACTTCTACTCTTTAGGTAATTTAGGGTTATATTTTTCTTCCTGAGGATGCCTCTCAATAGCATTCCTCAATTGTATTCTGCTTTACTTGTGTTTATTTAATTATCACAATAATTCTGTGTTTATTTAATTATCACAATAATTCTGGACCTAAGGAATGTGAGTCCATTTTACAAAGGCAAAATCTGAGGCATAAAGTGAGAGATTAGAAAGAGCATGGATTAATAAACTGGTAATTGAATCCTGGCTCTATCACCTTTAGGCATGTGACTGGGGCCTCTGTGGGCCTTGATTTATTTATCTGTTCTCTGACATGATGATCTTTGCCTCCCAGGTTTGAGCCCAGCAGCTTACCTGACCTAGAATAGATGTTTATAAGTTATCTTCATTCCATAGCCTCATGATGACAGGCCATGACTTTTAGGATCTGTTGGATAAATGACAATGCCACAGAGTCCATGAGTAGTTAATCAGGAGTTAATCAATCTCATTAATTCAGAGGGTGCTCATTAGGAATTTAAGATAGCTTGACCTAAGTTTTGGCTAAAGATTGCCTTTAAAATTTTGGGGGTGAAAGTATAGTTTTTAAATTTCTTAAACAATATTGTGAGAAGGAGCTCATGATTATCCAACTTAAGAGAACAACTATTGGGAAGATATTTTGCATTTTACATGGACCTCAAGAAACTTCTATACAAATCAACCTTCGAAGAAGAAGAGTCTCAGTTTTGTTCACCAAAAAAAAAAAAAAAAAAAAGGTGCATTCATCCTTTCCACAGAGAGTATTATTCAATACGACTATGCCCCGTGTAATGTTTCAGGCACTTGGGATACATCAGAGAATAAAATAAATATCCCTCTGCCCTTATTTACCTAGTCAGGAGAGACAAGTGAAGAACAAATAAAGTTGCAAATTATGTAAGAGTATTAGAAGAAGGTAAGTGCTAATGAGAAAAATAAACAAGCAGGGATGGGGGAAGGGGGTTACCATTTTAAATAGAATTGTCATTATTTTCAAGGTGATATTTCAGCAATGGCTTGAAGGAAATGAAGAAGTGGCCATGTGAGCAGCTAGGAGAATAACAGAGGCCCTTGGACAGGTGTACATATGGCCAGCTAGAGGCACAGCCAGGAGCCAATTGGCTGTAATATAATTAATGAAGAGAAGTGTTTTATTTACCTAACAAACACTTAAATAGTCTTTACTAGTAACACTATTTTAAACACTTAAAAAATGTTAATCATTCCTCCCAACAACCAAGTGAAGTGGGTACTGTTTTTCTATCTTCCAGATGGGGAAAGTGAGACACAAGAAGATTAACTGTCCCAAATCATGTCACTGTGAAGTGATAGAGCTGGAATTAGAATTTAAGTAGTCATTCTCTAGAGACTTTTTGCTGCTTTTAAGCATCAAAGTAAGCTATGCTGCCTCCTAATAGTAAAAAAGATGAGGTTCCATAACTAGGGACTAAATTCCATAGGTCATTAAAGACTGCTGGTAAGGATTTGGGTTTTTGTTATGAGTGATATGGGTTTTGAACAGAAGAGTGATATGCATTTGTTAGTTTTTGTTGTTGTTCTAGAAATTTCCTAAACATTAACACATTTGGCTATGTATTTTTCTTGGCATATGTTAGATTCTGAAGGATTTCAATTTAGAGGATCAAAGAGAATTTGATATGTATAATTTAGTGATGATATCCCATCAAGTACTGTTTGTGTAAGAGTAATCTCTTCCGCTTTTACAGTCTTACAAGAAGCTCTTTATTATGTAGATCTAGTAACACTTATGTACTTAGCTGTGCTTTCTTGGGGCACCAATGCAAAGTTTTCACCAAGAAACTTTGTTTCCTACTTTTAAGGGGGAAGGGATGATTTAGAGAAGTAAATGAACCTTTTAAGATATGTCCCAATCTGATATTGGACTCAATATCTCGGCACCCTCTCTGGGGCTACCAGCCTTCTCGAAGCATCTGTGACCTCAAGTGCTGAGTGAGAGTAACTATAAAAGACATAAACATTAGTTATGAGCAGCACAAAGTCAGTCTGGAGAAGAGAAAGCATTGGAAAGATTACATTGTTATCCAAGGATGATAATGAGCATAATAACTGCCATGGTTTATTTAGCATCCACTGTATGCCTAGCATCATGCCAAATACTTTACAAGCATGATCTATATGGTATCAGCCCCATGTCAAGGATAAGGAATCTTAGGCTTAAGGAAATTAAGTAAATAGCCCAAGATCATATTCAACTGTGACTTAAACACAGCTCTGCCTGTCTCCAAAGTCAATGTGCCCACTCATTTATTCTGCACTGTTGAAGAACATAACTCCATATTGTTATTCCTTCCATATTCTTCAAAACACTTATCTTTCTGAAAGTGGTTCCAGTTCTAAATTTCCAGCCACCTGTTGGACATGACCATGAGTTTCAGCCTTCACCTTTCTTCTACTGTTCAGTGATTCAGATCCATCACATATGCTTCATCAGTCTTTATCATCATCTCTCAAATCCTCAGTTGCTTATTCTGTTCTCAGCCACTACTGTCGCTGACTTACTTTGTTTGTGCCCGTGTAGTCCTACTACCTAGGTCTGGGGCTTATCTGCCACTTTCTCATTTGCCTTCCCATTTGACTGCCCCTGCACAACCAGACTCACACTGTGAACTTCTGTCTACCCTCTTTACTCCCCATCCAAAATTAATGACCACACCATAGAGCATTGGTTGTGACTTGCTGATAGACTAACGTTGGGAACAAATGACATAACCTGAAGTGTGAGAAAAAATAACTCCTGTTGTGGTAAATCTTAATCAGTGGGAAATAAGAAATGGAAGATAAGCACAATGAATGGATTCCATGACCATTCTCCCTTGCAAGAACTTATCTGAGCATGTTTTCACCATGTAGCATGTTTAAAGATACTTTGTATGGCAGACATACCTATAGTCTCTGCAGATTCTGCAATCATCATCTTACATTGCTTTCCATTTTCTTTCATTCTTACTGCCTTGGTATTTCATCTTCTAAATAAAACTTAACATTAACTCTTGGTTTAAGTCCTATTTTTCTAGAAAACATAGGCTAAGATATTCAGACTCAATTTCTCTCAATGGAACCACTATTTCTTAAGTTCTCTTGGCTCAAAGCCAAGCATCTAAGTGTATTGCAAAAGTTAATAATAGCTGATAATAATATTGTTAGTAGTACTACTTGATAGAATTTGCATATTATGTCCAAAAAAGGTAGTTTCTTTGGAAGAAAACAAAAATATTAAAGGTATCCTTAGTGGTGAAAAGAATCTAACCAATAGCTGAAAACTGGCTTCACTCCTAAGTTCACTCATAACCCTGAGTATCTCACAACTAGCCTTCCTTTTCTTTCCAGTCTTGCCCTGGTTTGGGTCCCCATTATTTTCATTTGGATTATTATATTAACTTCCAAATCTTTCTGTTCTCACATTCTCCTACTTCTGATTCCATGTGAATACTATTGCCATAAGTTAAATAGACGTAAAATTGATTATCTTATTCCCCCATGTTTGAAATCTTTAGTAAGTTCTCATTGCTCATAGAAAAACAACTGAAGTTCCTTCTAAAACTGATATCCACTCAAGGTCCTCCACAGAGTCATTATGACTACAGTTTCCAGTTTTCATACCGCCTATACTTTTTCTGTATTTGAATTATGCCACAAAAACTCTTCTGGGTTGCTTGCTTTGCCCTAAATATATATTCTTCTGAGGCCACCATGTTTCTGCCATTGAACTAAACAGAAGCACTTGTGGGTTTTGATATCCACTTCATCCCCTCCTCCCCAGGAATTATAAGAATGCCTGATAATTCCACAGGGGTTTCTACCAGATAAGGCACAAAATAATGTATCAATTTATTCTGCCACTGGTAACAAAATCATTAGGTAGAGGAGTAGGCACCAAACTTAAAGCAATAAACCTGTGTTGATGTGATAGCTTGTCAAGGACGCTTTTTCTGATAGCCTGTACTTGATGGTGAGCAGCCAAACCAGTCAGGTTCTTTGGGGGAGTTGAATATGAAATACATAGAGAGAGTCGGCAGTTAGCAGTGTGCAGCAGCTAAAAGATACAGGGAAGGAAGAAAACTGAAGTCATGTAGCCGCAGAAACTATGAGGCAATAGAAGCTGTGAGATAGAGAAAAGAATAGAAAGTACTTGGTGGCAAGGGCATCAGAAGCAGAGTCACAGTAACAGCAGATAATTAGAGTACAAAGCAACAGATATTGACTGAAGAGTCCACAAGATAACCCAGCTGTTATTGCATGCTGAATCACCTTCCACTTCCTCCTGGCCTTTACTAAAACTTAGATTGAAGCAACCCAAGTCTACATCTGCTCTGAAAATTAAATTTTCACCTCTCAGTATCTGTGTCAGTCAAGATCATGGCAGGAAACTGAAGACACACTCAGCTGGGATTTTGAAAATAATTTGATGAAGACACTATTTACAAGGATGTAGGCAGGGTTGCAGAAACTTAAGAGAAATATTGAGGTACCAAAGGCTACCAAAAGTGGAAGCTCAAGGCTGAAGACAAGGAAAGGAAATGATGTTATGGGGATTTGGAAAGAGCTAGAGTTGCAAATGGACATAGCTGCTGCCAGTACCATGGTGCTACTGCAGGAAGGAAAGAAGAAATAACTCAATCTCTTTTTTCCCTCCTCTTTGACCAGCTGATGCCTGCCATTGGCTGAACCCAACAGCAAGCCAGAGGGCAGTGGTACCCAGGTGATGTCACTATGGGTAACGGCCTCATGGGCACAGAGCTAGGCAGAAAGTAAAAAGCTTCCATGGGCTGACCAGTGGCCCCTCCAAAAAGATGTCTGTGAATCCACAGAATTTTCCCAGAACTTGGCCAAAAAAAAAAAAAAAAAGATTAAATTCAGGACCCGAAAAGGAGGTGCTTCTCCTAGATTACTAGATGAACACCAAATGCAATCTCAGGTGAGAAGAAAATAAGAAAAGCAGGGATGATTTTGAGCAAGAAGAGAAGCCACGGGACCAGAAACAAGTGAACGGCCATAGCCAAGGGAAACCTGGAGACATCAAAAGCTAGAAAAAGCAAGAAACAGACTTTGCCCTAGAGCCTTTACAGGGAGCCTGGCCCTGCCAAAACCTTGTTTATAGAGCTTTCAAAACTCTGAAAGAACAAAATTCTATTGTTTTAAGACACCCATTTTGTGGTAATATATTATAGCAGTCACAGGAAACTAACACTAAGATCAAATGGAGAATAACTAGCAGAAAATTCATTCATCTGGAGTGCCACAATGATCATCACAATAGTCCTGAGTACCTTGCTTGGACATCCTCTGGCCTGGCTTTGATACTTCTTTAGTTTCTTTTTGGACCAGTCAAATGATTCAAATCTCATATTCCCAAGTTACAGGTACTTTTGCACACAAATATCTTTTCATTCTACCCAGATTATAGCATACTTCTTCTAGAGCCTGTCTTGTACATTTTTGTACCCCATGAAAATCCTAGCACAGTACTTTGAGCAGAGTGGACATTCTGTAATTGATAAATGAGGAAGAAAGCTTCCATTTGTCCATCTGTAAATGGAAAATAACAATTTCCACTGACTTGCCTTTCAGAGATAATAATGGCAATGTTTCCCGGAAACAATTTCTGCACCTGTAACAGAATTATATATCTGAAATACCCATTTCTGCCGGAGCAATTCCTCAGAAAAAAATTACATTTAGTTTTAGCGTGCTCCATTCCATGTGGAACTGAAACTGCTTACAGTCACCCCAGTTAGGAAAGGAAGGGGATAATTAAAAATATATAAGAGCTAAGTGTTGGTATTTTCTTATAAACCTTGATTCATTCAATCAAAGGGCTATTATGTTAAAGTACATAAATGTTGGGAAACACACACATATACACTCAGAATAAGGCATGATCTCAGCTAAGTAATTGTCACACAGTAATGATGAATGCTTTTGGTAAGAATCAAATGCTATGGGACCAGAAAGAAGGAAATGATTAACTCTACTGATGAGAGTTTTATCAAAAAAGGTTACATGAAAGCTGGTCTTTTAGGACATCATCAAGCAAAGTCAAGAGCATTTGAGGACCAAGAGAAATAACTTTGCCTGAGCTGTTGCCAAGCAAGACACACCCTTGGGTAGCTCTATTGTATGCACAAAGGCCTATTTTTATTCATTAGCCTCATAGCTACTTTTTTCCTTCAAAAGTTTATTGATTTGCCATTGGTTTGCAGAAATATATAAGCTTGGGAGTCCAACTTCACATTTCAACATGTGCACATGCTTCACTCCTTTGCTACCAAACCCCCCACACCCATGTTCTTTAGCGTAGTCCCCTCCCTCACCCAGTAGCCACAAGTTTTCAGTCTAAGAGAAATTTTTGTTGTGTTTTGCCAGTTTGTTTTCTTTGGTTGTTTATATTCCACAAATGAGAGAAACAATCCTGTAATTGGCTTTCACTTTCTGACTTATTTTCACTTAGCACAATCACCTCAAGATCCATCCATATTGTCCCATAAGGTACTATTTCATCTTTTTAATAGCTGAGTAGTATTCCATTGAGTATATATACCACAATTTCGTTATCCAACTGTCAGTGGGCACTTAGATTATTTCCATATCTTGGTTATTGTGAATATTGCTGCTCTGATAACTACTTTTTAAGAGAGGAAGAGTATGCCATTACTTTCTTGTTTACATATTATATATATCAAAGAAAGGAGATTATGAGAAGGGAAAACAGTATTGACTTCTGACAAGTCCAGATAGACATCCAATCCTGAATTAATGAAAACTCTTACCTTTCTTGAGCTTCTACCTGATTTCTAGAAACTGAGGCAGTTTCCTGGGAGGGTATGGCCCCAGGGCATAACTAGTTAGGAGGAAAGCAGAAGAATATGAGCATCCCCATAGTCCCACTGCCCCAGACCAGAAGGTACTTATTTGCAGTGAAGCCACCTCAGTGGGAGTTATGCTGAAGTCCTTTTTCCTCCTGTAGACTGACCTTCAAATCACTCCTTGGGGAACAGCTCTGTCCAAGGCACCGCCCAACTTCTCTCCCAAGCCAGCCATGGTAGGCCTCTGAGTCCAGAGCAGTGCTGCTTGTGTGTGGGAGGAGAAAACTCTTGGGAAAGCAGCCAGGGAAGAAGAAAAGACCAACTTACCCCCTTTGCAGGGCACAGGGTTTCCCATCCTCACCCTGTAGCTCCCCCTGGAAAATAAGGAAGCTGAAAACCAGATTTCAGCCTTAGAGTACACATCATTGTCCTTGTTTTCTCAAGAAGCCTCTACCTTCCAGACCTTGCCAGGAAGCCGGCGGCATTTTCATGAAGCAGTAATAACAAGGACAGAGCGTTCTAGCCTGCTGGAGCCTGCTGGCTGGTCACTCTTTCCACTCTCTTTTGTTTTCATGCATCATTCCCTCACTTGCTTCTCAGATTCCTCAGGGCTTTGAAAAAGCCACAAATGCTCCACACAGTGACACCACCCAGCAGGCTGGCAGACATTGCTGACACGTACCCTGCCCTAAGAAATGGCACGTATGCAAGCCTGACAACTGACACTCAACCATACATAGTAAGAGGCAAGGCATCTTCCAGGAAATGTCTCTCCTCCCCCCATCAGCCTAATTGGCAAAGTTGGTACTTTAAGTATCTCCCACTGGATTGATAAATGACATACCCCTGTTTGATTTAAAAGACATTCTGTAAGGTATGTTGGACAGTGGTACTTTTCTATCTTTCCTCAAGGATCGAAATGCAGGCAACATAGAGGTTAACCAAGAAAGCACTAGACAGCTCTCACTAGACATACATCAATGTATTAGATTGAATATAAACACATGCCCAAAACAGAGGCTCTCAATGATAAGTGTGTTTCCATATCACCTGTGGTCTCTTTCAAACCACACTCCATAGCCACCGTACCAAAATCTAAAAATAGAACCCAGATACGTCTATATTTCTAAAAAATTGATGGAATTGGCTACAATGTGGAAAAGATGAATTCTTAAATATCATTGATGAGACTAAAAATTAGTTCAGCTGCTATAGAAAGAAATCTAGAGGGAAATCTAGTGAAGCTGAGAATGTTCATATTCTATTCCTTAGTGATTTCTATTCTAGATATATTCCCTGAAAGAACTCATAGAGGCGTAGACAAGGTCATTCATGACATCATGATTAAAAAAAAAATCATCCACAGAATAGATCCTGGAATATTTATGCAATGGGACTCGATTGCAGTATTATACAAAAGAATATTGCTATATTATAAAAAAAGTACTGTGAAAACTCTAATACAGAAAGACATGTGTACTATTATGTTCATAGTTGCACTGTCCACAATTGCCAAGTCATGGGACCAACCTAAGTGCCCATCGAGAGATGACTGGATAAAGAAAATGTGAATATATACTCAATGGAATAATACTCATTTATTTAAGAAAGAGGAAGTAGTGCCTGTCGGTACAAAATGGGTGGAACTTGAGGTGGTTATGCCAAGTGAAGTGAGTCAGAAAGTGAAAGATATCAGTTCTGTATATTCCACAGTTCATTTATCTGTGGAATATAAATAACCAAAAAAAAAAAAAACCCATATACTAACAAAGTGCACAGCTAAAACAAATCTTAGTAAAAAATTTACTGGTTATCAGAGAGAACATGGGAAAGGGAAGAGGAAATATGGAAAAGGCATAGTATGAAGGGATAGGGCATTGGCACAGGAGGTTTGGTGGAGGAGCAACAGTGTAAGCCCACAGTCATATAGACCTGTAAGCTAGACATGTAATTAGATTTTAATTTTAAAGAATCAATAAAATTAATGTCATTACTTTCAATGATAATTTAATTATAAATTATAATATTTGTATCATAAAATAAAGAATATACTAACTCTACAAGTATCATATGGACAAATCTCAAAAATATGCTATTGGAAAGACAAAGTTTTTGAAAAATGGGTACACCATTTATATACATGTTTAAATACCTATTTTCACCATCTACAAGAAATTGGTTACTTCTGCAGTGAGTTGAGATGGAGGGACGTTCTTTTGTAATTTAGGTGTTTTATGTTAATTTTAAGTAAATATAGCAAACTGTTAGAATTTATTAAGTCTGGGTAGTGGGAATATATCCCACCAGTGAGTCTGAGGGGCATCCATGGAAAAAAGGATCTAATGATATTTTTAGGATTCTCAAATACTGAAAAGTTTATGGGATGACCTACTGAGCCCTCTCAGCAATGTATGCACTATGCGGTGTTTGTTGTTTTTTTTTTTTCACTAAGTACAAAGTTGTTACACAAATTCACACATGGTCTTTTACTCAGGTGTGCTTGTGATCACATGGATTTTTGAGCATCTGTGACAGAGTCAGAGGGGCAATGGAATGAAGCTAGTGATTGGTCCAAATGTAGATACCATTATTATAATCATAACCAGAGATTACCAAACCTGGCCACAACTCAGACTCACCTAATAAAAATTTTCATGCAGCTGTCCACATCCCAGATTCTGAGAATATGATATAATAGTTCTGAGATAGACCCTGGAATTTATATTTTTAATAGGCTCCTCAAAAGATTCTGACGATTGGCCAGGTTTCAGAAATTATAATAACTAACCATGGTAATGTTCCACAAATGTTTTCAAGGAAGTTGAGTCCAGAAAGATATGGGACAACAAAAAGCAAGAAGCAAGAAGGAGGAAAAGAGGGCCTCCCTGTTGACGCAAGGGGTTAAGCACAGCACTATGAAACTATCTGCAGCCTCTGTAGTGCGAGTTCTTTTTTTTTTTTTTTTTTAAAATAGAGGCATGTTTTATTTATTTATTCATTTATTTGTTTGTTTGTTTTTGTTTATACATGCACTGGGTACAGTCAGAAGCGCGGGAGGGTGAGAGAACTCACCAGAGCCAGAGCGGGGAGCAGAGCAGGCAGAAGGACCGAAGCACACTGCTGAGGGAAGCAGCGGGCGGCAGGAGAGGTCTGCGCGCCATTGTGGGACCCTCCTCCGGTGGCCAGGGAGCAGCCGGGGATCGAACCGGCGCCGGAGAGGCCGCGGGCAGCCTCGCAACCCAGCGCTCAACCGCTGCGCCACCGGGGAGGCCCTGTAGTGCGAGTTCTATCCCCTTCGATCCCCGGCCAGCCAGGAAGCAACCCACATGGCATAGCAGACCTCTCCTATCTCGCCCGCTTCTCCCCTCAGCAGTATATTTCAGTCAGTCTGCCTGTTCTGTTCCCTGCTTCGTCTCTGGTGAATCCTCTCACCCCCTGCATCTCTGACCTGTACCCCAGCTCTTGTATGCATAAATGGATAAATCTTTTTTAAAAAAAGAAAAAAGGAGGAAAAGAGAGAAGGTGGGAGAGAGGGTGAAGTAGGAAGGCAAATCCTTCTTACTTAATTTTTTCCAGACCTCTCCAACCTTGAATTGTCTCTCCATCCCTGAATTTTTCTAGAGCTCTAATTAACTGTAATATTCATTTGGTAATTCTGTACTTTCTGTACATTGCTCTAATGGGTTTTTATTTACTCAATAGGTTTCTGTCTTTTCTGAATTAGGCTATAAGCTTCTTCAGGACAGGGATCAGATCTTGTTTACCTTTGTATTTTCTCTAATATTTAACACAATGCCCTGCACAGAACAAACAATAAAACATCCTGATTAAGAACATAAGATAAGGAAGTGACAAAACTAAGCCAAAGCAAACTCTAGATATATGACTGCAGAATTAAGGCTATTTTGAAGGGGAGGGAGAGTAAAGACAGGAATTAAGTGGGGAAGGGACTCAATCTAAAGTAAAAGAGTATGGCTACTTTGGTGGTGGGTATGTTGTGATGACATATATCTGAGGATATATAAACTATCCCCCCCTAAATCATATACAGTGTTATAAACTAATGTCTTCTGAATAATAAAAAAAGAATATATGATAAAATGAGTTAAAAATGTGACAGGATATATATGAATGACAGGATACAAAATTAATCTACATAAATCAATTGTATTTCTATGCACTCACAATGAACAGTCTGAAAATGAAATTCAATCCAATCCCTGTCCAAATCCCAGTTGGTGTTTTTGTTTTTTTGTAAAGATTGACAAACTGATCCTACAATTCATATGAAAATGCTACCCAGAATAACCAATAACAAAAACACTCTTGAACAGAAAGAACAAAGTTGAAATATGCACATTTCCCAATTTCAAAACCTATAGCAAAACTATAATAATCAAGACATAAGGCATAAAGATACACATATAAATCAATGGAATAGAATTCAGCATCCAGAAATAAATTCTCACATTTATGGTCAATTGATTTTTTGGCAAGGCTGCCAAGATGATTCAATAGGGGAAAAATAGCTTTTTCAATAAATGGTGCTGAGACAACTGGATATCCAGATGCAAAAGAATGAAATTGTAGATTATACCTCACACCTTGCAATAAATTAACCTAAAATAGATCATAGGCATAAATGTAAAAGTTAAAATTTTTAAACTCCTAAAAGACATGAAGGTAAATCTTTATGACTTGGATTGGCAGAGGTTTCTTAGCTATGTCACCAAAAGCTGAAGTGACAAAACAAAAAAAAATAGAAATTGAACTTTAAAAAGGTTTGTCCTTCAAGGACACCACCAAGAAAGAGCAACCCACAGAATGGGAGAAAGCCTTTGCAAACCATGTCCTTTGACAAGGAAATTATATCCAAATATGTAAAAACCTATTATAACTCAATAATAAAAGGTCAAATAGCCCAGCTAAAACATGGACAAAGAAGCTGAATAAATATTTCTCCAAAGAAAAATTAAAAATTGCCAAAATGCAAAAGAAGAGATTCTCAGCATCATTAGTAATTGGGGAAATGTAAGTCAAAACTACTTACTTCTTGTATGTCAAGAATAGCTATAATAGGGCCTCCCCCGTGGCACAGCGGTTGAGCTCTGGGTTGCGAAGCTGCCCGGCAGCCTCTGCAGCACCGGTTCGATCCCCGGCTGCTCCCCGGCCACCAGAGGAGGGTCCCGCATGGCGCGCAGGCCTCTCCTGCAGCCTGCTGCTCCCCTCAGCAGTGTACTTCAGTCCTTCTGCCTGCTCTGCTCCCCGCTCTGGCTCTGGTGAATTCTCTCACCCTCCCGCGCTTCTGACTGTATCCAGTGCTTGTATAAAATAAAGAAAGAAATCTTAAAAAAAAAATAGCTATAATAAAAAAAGACAAAAAGAAGTGTTGGTGAGGATACAGGGCAATTGAAACCCTCAGATATAATGGGTAGGAATGTAAAGTGATGCAGCCACTTTGGGAAACAGGCAATTTCTCAAAATGCCTAATACAATCCTAGGTATAAACTAAATAGAAATGAAAACATATCTCCATACAAACCCTTGCATACATGAATGTTCATGAGATAATTTTTTATAGTGGTTAAAAAAGGGAGGCAACTTGTGTCCATAATCTAATGAGTGTATAAACAAAAAATGTGGTATATCCAGACAATGAAATATTTTCAGCCATGGAACAGAAAGCAGTAGTGATACATGCTATAACAAAGACGAATCTTGAAATCATTATGCTAAGGGCCTCGCAGGTGGCCTAGGGGTTGAGTCTCAGCTCTATCACGAATTCAATCCCCAACTAGGGAGCTGACCCACATATGGTGCAGCAGACCTCTCCTGTCTTGCCCACCACTCCCCTCAGCAGTGTATTTCAGTAGATCTTCCTGTTCTGCTCCCCACTCTGTCTCAGGTGAATCCTCTTACCCCCCTGCACCTCTGGCCTATACCTCAGTTCTTCTATGCAAAAAAAGAAAGAAAGAAAGAAAGAAAGAAATCATTATGCTAAGTGAAAAGAAGCCATTCACAATCACATATATCATAGATAAATTTCTTAAAGAAGTAATTAAGTTAAAATGAGGTCTTTAGGGTAGGCCCTAATCCAATAACTGGTGGCCATATAAGAAGAGGAAATTTGAACACAGAGAAACACTGGATCCACATGTGCAGCAGAATGGATCATGTGAGGACACAGAAAGCCGATGGCCATGTACAAACAAAGAAGAGAGGTCTCAGGTGAAACTAGACTGACTATAACTTGATCTTGGTCTTCTAACCTTTAGCACTATGAGAAAATAAATTTCTGCCATGTAGTCCAAGACTGGTTTTTTGTTTATGGCAGTTATGGCAAACTAATACAGTGGTTCTTCTGAGATTGTAACAATGATGTGGTATGTAAAAAAAAGTCCAAGCTTAGAATTACTGCATTTTATAGGTGGCATTGTCTCCATCGTCAATAGTTGGAAATGTGAGAACTCTCCAGATGATCAAGTTCTGTGCAGTAGTTACCATGCATGGTCTGAGGAGAGCCCTAGCTTTTGAGACTGTCTTTTCACCAACCTGAAAGAAGGTAAACACTTAGAAGATCTCTACAGGCCCTTGGATTTTCATAAATCAGTAGAAAGTGACCCAGGTGTGCTTAAAACCAGGGAAAATATCATTTTAAAGGATGTTTAATTACCGAGAGCTTTTAATAACATGGGGAAATGATTTATAGTATTCTGTAAAAAATTCAGCATGCAAATTTAATATGTATAGATAGAATTACCTTATCCATGTAAGGATATTCATAGAAGGTTGAATAGAAATATAGTCAAAGTTAACATTATGGTTATGGTTTTTTGGATTGCTTTTTTTTTCTTCATACCTTCCTGTATTTCCATAGTTTTATAATCACAAAATAGGCTTATATTTAAAAACTGAAAACTGAAATAGAGGGCATATAACCCAATACAGGGAATGAGAGTCATATCCAGGTTATACATTTCTGAGACACAGTCTCATTTTGTTGGCATCCTGTTGCCTACCTGTATCCTTAGGATTTGGCCAATGATGTTGCCTGTGCCTGAAAATTCTGATTATATGCCTGTAGTGGCCTCATGTCTAGAGGAAGTCTCTGAACACCAATCCTCCCTTTAGACCTCTACCCTTTACTCTGAATTTAGGATTTTCTTTCTAGATTCAGGTGCCCACTCCTCTTTCTCTACCAATGACTCAATCCAACCTGTCCCTCTCTCCTCCACACCTCTCTCTGAAACTTTTGTACACTCAGGCTGCGCACAACACAGTAACATCTGTGTCCTTCATGAGCAGACTGGCTGAACAGTAAGACGAAGAGGACATGAGAAGAGAAAATTGGGGAAAGTGCTACTTTCTTCTCATCTTCCCAACAAAAGCTCAGAAAGTGCAAGGGCACCCCACAGGCCACTAAGCACATTCCCAATCATCCTCCAGGGAAATGTGATGCTGAAAAATGGATCTTTTCCAAAATAGTGGTTCGAGCCAGATGAGGAATTACAGAGAAGACAGCCTGTGGAGGTTTGATACTTCTCTTTTTTCATAGTGGAGGGGCTAAATCTGATTGGTGAAGGGATTGGTGAGCACACACAAGGCATGCTCAGCTGAGCTTGTCCTTTTTTCATCCTAGTCATCTGCCCACCCACACTAAGAGTATCACCTTGCTCTGTTCCTCAGGAAACAGGTTTCCCTTACTACCCCAACCCCAACCCTCCAGGCAAGAAGATCTGTCCTGGTTAAATGTTACTTGTGACTGGGTGAAGAAACCTACCTAATTCTGAAACTCACTTAGTATTTAGTATCCCATTCTCTCTCACAATAAACTGTTTTGGCCTCTACCTGTTCATTCTTTGACTCACTTCTCATCTTCACCATAAACCAGGAAGAGCGTTGGTGGGAAAGACTGATGTTGATGGGAATTTCTCAGAGATTTGAAAGGAAATAAACAGCACTTTGTTAAAAGCCAGCTATGTGCTCAGCATATTAGTTTATTTAATCCTCACATCCACCCCAAGTAGTTTATGTTATTTTCCCAATTGACATAGAGGGAAACTGAGGTTGAGAGACATTAAGAAGTTTGTTTAGGGTCTCACAGATATTAATGTCAGGTGCCTGACTTCAGAGCCCAAGCACTTTCCATTGCATAAGGCATTGTGTTTGGGTGCTCCCCAAGACACCCCACAGGGAAGAGGAAGCAATTTCATCTTCTCTTATGCTTCATCCCAACCAAAGGACCTATCAATTGAATGAACTATCAGAGAGGAAAAACAACCAAAGGGCGATGAGCAGGGTGATTCTAAAACTGAACCAAAAAAAAAAAAAAATCAAGCAATTAGTTTCTCCCCTTATTTCTTGGAGACTTTTGGACAAATGATCTTCCCTTCTCCCCCTTTCCCCCACCCCAACTTGTGCTCTGGCTTCCCCAGTGGTAAAATAATTCAATAATACCTGGTTCTCCTTAAGTCAGACCACATGTCTCTAAGACTGGCCTCAGCACACTTGTCTCTTGCCCTGACTTGCCATTAAAAAATAAATGTGTATCATATTGTCTTGGATAGCACATGGAGTAAAAATAATTATAATGAATAATGAATCAGCAATATATGAAAACCAGAAGTAGCGAGCTAATGAACAAAAGTGATACTAAAATGCCAGCCATAGGGGCTGACCTTTTAAACAGAGAAGCTGAGCAAGTTTTTTAGATCTGACCCCTGTAGAACAATCAGGTGGTGAACTGAACCTCAGTCACTGAGAGGGCCAACAACTCCCCAGATGCCAAGGGACCAGGCAGTGTTTCCAGGAGCTCAAACCACTGCTACTTTCTTCTCATCTTCCCAACAAAAGCTCAGAAAGTGCAAGGGCACCCCACAGGCCACTAAGCACATTCCCAATCATCCTCCAGGGAAATTTGATGCTGAAAAATGGATCTTTTCCAAAAGAGTGGTTCGAGCCAGATGAGGAATTACAGAGAAGACAGTCTTTCATGGAAAATACCCTCCCTCCAAATCCCCAATGTCTTCATTAGGGAACTGAAAACACAGGCACACCAGCTGGTCTCAACTGCTTTGAAGCGCTGTGGTACAGTGGAAAGAGCAGTGCTGTAGGGCTGGCAACAAGAGACTAGACTTCCAGTACTCAACTCTGCCAAGTTTTAGCTGGGTGACCTTGGCAAAAATACTCAATTTCTCTGGGCCTCAATTTCCTCATTTGCTGAATGAGGTTTGACTAGACTATGATGTCTTCTGGTTCTGAAATCCAGTTCTCATCCTTGCATTAACATCTTACATTTAAAGGTAATTAAATAAGGTTCTTGGCTGTTATATTTCTCAGTGATGCTGTCTATCTAGTGATTATGCCTTTCACCTTCTTAATATTTTTCATTGGCTTCCCTTACTCCATAAGATTAAATCTAAATTCTTCATCATGGCATTCAAGATTCTTTGTGATTTATCCATGCCTATCTATTCAGCCACCTTGCCCTCACTCCCACCTATCATATATTTTCTACTTTAGCAAAACTGGACTATTTTTATTCTTCCATAATACTCTTACTGCAGTATCAATTATTTATTGAGCATGTACTTTGTACTAGACACGTTCATCAGTAAGTCTTTGTACACACTGTGCACTTTGTCAGCCTTTTATTAATTAGAGCTCACTGCTTAAAACAAGGTATAAAATATAGTAGGTTAACAAAATACATTATTTCTTAGTCCTGTAGCAGTTCATTGTGGCAAGCAGCCTTCTCCCAAGGCTCTCTCTATTTTGTAGCTCTGGCATCTTCTAAGCTTTAGTACTAGCAGCTGGGAAAGGGAAGGAAAAGAAAAGGTACAACTACTTCTTAACTTAGCCCAGAAATGAGGCACATCACTTCTCACATCCCACCAATGAGAACTGGTTGCTTGACCCCACTGACATGTATAAGGGATTAAAAATTGATTGTGCCACTTCACAGCGAAATTTCATACTTTGATGGTCAACTGACTAATCACCTTAGGCCTTTCCTTGGCTTCTTAGCAAAGGCTTATTCACCCTTCACAGTCAGTCCCAGTGTTACCTCCTTTGTGAAGTTTTCCCTGACCTATATAAATGGATTTAGGTGCTCCTTTTCCTACACCTCACTGCACTTTTGACATTTCTCCATATGACAATTACCATAACGTACTGTGTGCTTTGTGTGCCAGTCTACTCGAGTGAACTATGATACTTGATGACAGGAATCTTGTCTTTTCTTTTCTGTATTTGGAAAGCTTAGCATGGTGCCTGGTAAATAGTAGTTTGGCACTGGTGTTTAATAAATTAATGAAGATGATCAATGAATAGAAGAGTGAATGAAGAAATTGGTTTTTATGGAGGAGCAAAAAACTTAGGTTAAAAAAAAGAACTGTTGGTGGCTCAAGGTTATTAAAATGCTAAAAAGAAAATAAGCTTCCCAAACAAATGTTAAAATTATAATTAGCATGTTGCATTATTATTTATGTAGAATTAGCTCCACAAGGGGAAAGACCATATGTGTATTAATTATTCTTTGTTCTGACTCCAGCACCTAGTGCACTGTTTGGTACATATTAGGTACCTGGTATTTCAAAATGAATGAATGGATAAAGAGATAATTAAACAAGTGAATGAAGACTGCTTTCTTAATCCCATGAGCCAAATAAATACATGGCCTGGATTATAAGAGGAAAATGTGGATGGGACAGTGAAAACTTATGAGCACAACTAGAAAACAGAATAGAGTGCATATCAGGACCTTACTTACCATCATTACCTTGTATAGTTGTCACCGTCCTCTTTATTTAAGAAGGTGAACAAACATTATTGGCGGAAACTAAAACCTCGTTGGGAATAGTGGCCTATAAGTAAATGAGAACAAATGGATGTCTCTAAAATGGCTGCACTAAGAAATAGCTTTTGTAAATTGGTTAATGAGAGAAACAGGAAGCAAGAGTGCAGATAATTACAGAGTCGTGACAACTGCTAATACATTGATTAAGAAAAGACAAACACATAATTTTAATAGCTTATGAAGAGGTGTGGAAATATTTCCTTAAACGTTCATCGCACGTTTTTTTCTCCTTATCGGTCCCACATGACAAAGTCTGGTTTGGATTTTATGTATGGCTTCTAGTGGATTACTTGCTATACTTTGTCATGGGAACTATTTATTAGAGGGTGAAATGTGCAAGTGCACTGGCAGGCTCCAAACAGCACCACTGCAGGGGCTTGATGCTGATAGCCTGAAACTCTGGAATGTCCTAAATGTAAGCAGACAAATCCAGAGTGGACTGATTTATGGTGCTAATGAAGCTGATGCTGACATGGACTTCTTCTAGGAACTGACCGAGATGTCAATAGTAGAACCTGAAAACAGGACAGTACATTTACTTTGCACACCTTTGATGATATAGAATAACAAGACTATTGGCTGCCCTGAGGAACCATCCCCCCTTAGAGTTGAAATTATCATGAGCTGGGCAGATAGCTGAATTATATTTCCTAATTTCTGTTGAAGTTGGGTAGAGGCATGTGACTGAGTTTTGGTGAACAGAATGTTGATGGGAGCGGGGGATGCCAGTTCCAAGTCTGGCCCTTTAAAAAGTCTCCTGTGCAGTGCTTGGCAGCCTCTGTTCCCACCCACCAGTGGAGTAGAAAGTATTCTAAGACTCTAGGGGCAGTTTGAGCCACAGGTTGTCGCTGAATTACTGCATAGGAGATGACCACTGCATTCCACACAACTCTTCCTCTACCAATCCCTATTGGACTGTGACAAGAATGATACATTTTAATTGGGTCAAAGTGTTGAGATTTTGAAGTCACTTGTTATAACAACTAGCTTATCTGGACTACTTTCCAACTTTTCTCCTGGTCCCAAGTAAGAAGGGAAACTAAGGTAAATTCTTGAAGTCTCAAAGGAAAGAGATAAAAGAAGGTATCAGAGAAGTTGACCTGTCAACTTCAAGTTCCCTGTCAACATCAGGGAATATTGCTTATAATATTACATATTAACAGAATTCAGTAAATAATTTTATAGCCTTGAAAATTCCCACAGAGCTAAAGGCAGAGAGTCTAGCCTCTGCTTATCTAACTAATGTTCTGGATATTTTCTTGGTAGGACAGTAGATAATTATTTCCAAACTAGTTCTCATATGAACTCCCCAACACAGCCTATCCAATTTAATATGCTTAGGGTCTAGTAAGATAATACTACATTTAAACCTGTATTGCTTAGCTTTTTTGTTTTGTCTTCTTTTTGCTAAATGTGGTGATTAGGAACAAGAAATTAATTGGTGGGGCCTCCCTGGTGGTATAGGGGTTAAAGTCTAAGTGCTATCAAGCTTAGTGCTTATTGCCAGCCAGCCACTGCAGCATGGCCTGAGTTTAATTTCCGGCCAGGGAGCTGATCTACATGGCGCAACAGACCTCTCCTGTCTCGCCTGCTGCTCCCCTCAGCAGTGTATTTCAGTAGATCTGCCTGTTCTGCTCCCCACTCTGTCTCTGGCGAATCCTCTCTCTCACACACACACAGACCTGCCCCCACACCTCTGGCCTACGCCCCAGCTCTTTTGTGCAAGAATAAATAAAATAAATCTTTAAAAAAAATTAATTGGTAAGCAATTTTGTAATTAGAAGTATATATTTTAAGTAATTACACAAGATTTGGTTGAGCATAGTACTAATGGATAGATTATGAGGAAGTCCAGTATTGTGGCAAAAATGGGGTCTTTGGGTGCTTGCCTGAGGATGTTATTGGGAAACTTTTGTTTACTTACCAGACTTTGAAAATTAAATCCTTTTTCAAGTAGCCTCTGGGTGTAAAGGACAATAAATAAAGATGTGTTGATTGAAAACATTTAAAAAACAACTTGTTACAGCCTTTACAAATAATGAGGAATAAATTCAGCTTCAAATAAATTTTTTCAAAGTCATTTGGTCTGCTCAACAAAAACAATGAACTTGAAAGCTGGACTGTACAGGTCATTTCTCTATAGATGCTCCACCAAATGTAGTTTACTACAGGAACTAGAACAAGGACTTCTAGAAAATTGCTAGATGACTTCTGACTGTTAATTATAAACCTGAGCCCACTCATGGAGAGCGTTCGCTGTCTTCCTTGTCTTGAGAGAGCCTAGAGAATGAACCAGGAGTTAGACAGGGCCCAGGAAAAGAAGGAGATAAGAGATATATTCTAATTTCTCAAATTCCAATGGTGCTGAGATAAAAGAACCTGACTTGGGATAGTTTTTTTTCCTTTGGGAAATAAATTCTGTTTTTCCATCAGGACAGTACAAACTATGATGATCTTCTAACTTTCTCATCATTTCCACTAACTTCATCTTCTAACCTTTTTCCCCAATAAATGCTATTCCTTTTTCTTCAACCTAAAATACCAAGTTTCCTTACAAACTGTTAGGTAGTCAGGAGAAGACCTGGTAGTTCTTAAAACTCTTTACCAGAGTTGTGCTTCTGTGTTTTAAGTATCAAGCAGAGAACTATCCCTCCTCATAATAGGGTCTGTTCATCAACACAAAGGATGTAGGACTTCCTACACTTCTCTTAATCTACACGGTATGGCCGTGTAGAAGTGTGTTGTATGATTACTTCCCAGTGTCTTTTCTCAATGATCAGATTCATTTTCCCCCAAGAACCATATGCTTTGAAAGGTATTTATCTATGTAATAAATTACATTTTTTAAAGAAAATATATTAAATACTTATTAGGTATTGTATTAGTGAGTGCTTTATATACATATCATCTAAAATTCTAACAGTCATCTGAAAAATAGAAATGATTAGCCCCATTTTTACAGAATCCTATTGCTAGAAACCTAATTCAGGTTGACATCACTGCCACATACACATTCTTTCCAGTATTTTCTCTCTACTGTACAGACAATATATAAACCAACAAGAACTTTTTCTTTTTTTTTTTTTTTTTTTTTAAATATTTATTTGTTTGTTTATACAAGCACTGGGCACAGTCAGAAGCGCAGGAGGGTGAGAGAATTCACCAGAGCCAGAGCAGGGAGCAGAACAGGCAGAAGGACCAAAGTACACTGCTGAGGGGAGCAGCGGGCGGCAGGAGAGGTCTGTGCGCCATGCGGGACCCTCCTCTGGTGGCCGGGGAGCAGACAGGGATCAAACCGGCGCTGCAAAGGCTGCGGGCAGCCTCGCAACCCAGCGCTCAACCGCTGCGCCACCGGGGAGGCCCAAGAACTTTTTCTTAATATAAAGATATAGATTTCACAGTGAGTTGGTGTATTATACTCTCCCCCACTTCCAGTCCCATCAGCCCCCTAAAAGGAAAGATGCTTTTCAATATTTTAGTGAACTTGTGTAGGCTTTATGGTAAGTAAATACACTATGTCTCCTAGGCTTATTTGAAGTACTAGACATAGTTCAAGTAATTCCATTGCTATCCTTATAGAATTCTAAGAGTCTGGAGTTCTATAGCTCTAGAAACTGGAGCTGGAAGTTCAAAAATGAGCAAAGGAAGTCAGAACAGGCCCAGGCTCAGACCTCATTCTCTGGAATTCTCCCATTCCTTTAATTCCATTCAGGAGTCAGTAGCATGGGCAGGTGGTGCAGAGAATCCTTCAGAAACACAAAATTTGGCAGGGGGTTGGGCACTTTATTGAATTATGCGAGCCTACAATTATGAGTGCAAAGATGAAGAAGTTAGGAGCAATAAAAAATAATGAAGGAAGAAAAAACAAGAATAAGAAGGGGAGTATATATAAAGAGGAAGAAGACAAAAAAAAAGAATATGGGGAACAGGATGGATGATCTTTTGTACTATTTGGTACTGTAAACAAATTGCTGGTGGTATCTTCACCCACAAATGTAGTAATCCCCAATGGAGGTGACAGGCATGTGTTGCTGGGTCCACAAGGCAGTACTATTTGTTGAAGAACTCTTTTCTCAAAGGGACCTTGCCACCTCCCCTGCCCAAATACTAACTATGAAGCCAGACTCTTAAAATTATAGGATAATTGGAGAAAAGAATATCACTAACTGTATTTTGAAGTGAAAATTGTTAGTCCAGTGTGTTTAGATAAAATTATGTACGGCTATGTAGAAAATTCACAATTCTCCTATCTTTGTGCTAGCTGAAAACCAAAATAACAAAAAGAAGTAGTAATAACCAAAATCCCCCTGTGAGGATCCAGAATACAGGGCAACCTTAGGCAGAGTTTAACTATCTTTATTATTTAATTGCTATAAACCGAAGTGTTTATTTGGATATTAAAAGTAACTCATATTTTTAGAAACCTTAATGCTCAGTTTTAATAATGAAATCCTTTAACCTAGTTGCTTACATTTTCAATGGATCAACTGTTCAGCTTATAGTAGTAAAAAGACAAGAAGTAAACATTAAACAAAGTGAGCAAATGCATACTTTTTCTTATTCTAAGATTTAAACAATACTGCATATTTTAAAATTCTGCATCCAAAGAAAATGTTTTCCTGAATTTTTAATTCTAAAACCACTTTAGGTGAGGAAGGAAGGAGTTAAAGTTCGTGAAGAGAAACTTATTCGAAAATGTCATAAAGATTCTTCTGTATCTGAATTCCCCAAGTATTCTGACTGTCTTTAATAAGTGTTAGCAAAAGGTTCTGTTTATCCATGGTTAAATTCTGGCTAATGAACAATTTCAGAGTACTCTTCCTATGGGCCCAGGAAAAAAAGTCATCTCTTCTAGTCTTCATAGTCTAGAAATTTCTGCCCTGATTGACCACCTTCAGAGATAACTTGAACTCCTGTGTCTACTCCACAAAGAGGATAAAGCCTCAGTTTTAATCCTCTTATTCTTTATACAGGATAAAGGCTGTATCCTAGGCACCAGGCAACAACTCAGAGCTCCTTTATCTTAACATTTAAAGTAGGGATAATAGTTGTTGTAAAGGTGCAAGTAGTCAGGCCCTTATTTTTAAAAACCCTTGTTTAAATAGGCTGTCATCACCTTAACCCAGTGATCAATATTAGCTTCATCAGCCCGATATTTTGTAATAGCTATGTAATGCAGTAAGAATTCTATAGCATTACCTATGAATTTTTAACAAAATGTTCAACCTGATTCTTATTCAACCTTTAAATCTAACTTTGAGCTTCTAAGAAATATAGAGGACAGAAGAACAAGTTTAGCAACACCAGGAGGAAATAATCAGACAACTCTAAAAGCTGAAATAGTCAATAGAACAATTAGCCCAGGATTGTCGAGAAGTCAATGTCATACAAATAACATGTGTGGATGCAGGGAGAGGAGAGTGTTCTAGGTTAGGAAACTTAAGAAAGATAACAGGCAAATGAAATATGTGGGCTGTGCTTGATTTAAACAACTTTAAAAGCTATGTAGGGAAGAGAGGGCAATGGGTTATTTTTTAAAGGGTATAGAGTTGGGGATAATGAAAAGTTCTGGAAATTGATAGTGGTATTAGTTGCATATAATTTTTTTAAAGATTTATTTATTTATGCATAAAAGAGCTGGGGTACAGGCTAGAGATGCGGGGGTGGGGGATGGGTGAGAGGATTCACCAGAGACAGAGTGGGGAACAGAACAGGCAGACTGACTGAAATACAATGCTGAGGGGAGCAGTGGGTGAGACAGGAGAGGTCTGCTGCACCATGTGGGTTGCTCCCTGGCCGGCTGGGGATCGAACTGTTGCTGCAGAGGCTGCGTGCTGCAGAATTGCTTCATAGTGCAGTGCTTAACCCCTTGCACCACCAGGGAAGCCTCTGCATATCATATTGAATATAGTTAATATCACTTATCAATAGTAAAAATGGTGAATTTTACCATAATTTTTAAAATAGACATTTGGGATCATAAAGGGAAAATTTTAATGTGGATGGGTACTAAATGCTATGGAAAAATTATGTGAGTCGTAATAAGTGTGGTAATGGAATTGTGTTTACCCAACAAAAATGTGCTTATTATTTACATGTGAAAGTTGAACAACAGAGGGGTGAAATGTGTGTATTTCTATTTGCCAGGGAAACCTGGCAAATATATGGCAGAATTTTAGCAATTGTTTGATCTGTATGCTAGATATTGGATGTTCATTATACTATTCTGACTTCTTTTCTGTATGTTCCAGAAGTTTGCAAAGAAGAAGGAAACTGGGGCAAACCACCTCTTTGTACAATGACAAAAATGAGTGGTGAGTTCTGAATGGGTAAAGTGAGTGCTCTTGAAACCAGGCTCTTGGGAAGGCCAAACTCCCTGGAGGTACAAAGGTGGGCGGCACAGGGTAAGTGTTGGTGGTCTTAGTCCTCTAAGTCTAACAGAGGTGTTGCACATTTAAAAAGCATCCAAAAAGAAAGGTCACAAGGGTAAAGAAAAGTTTTCAACTCCAAACCAGAGTGCAGGAAGTCTGCACAGAGAATTACTGCTCTCGGCTATAACTGGCTCCCCAAGCTACCCCCACATCCTCCCTTGGGGCTTGAGTTGCTTAATCGCACTGAAAGGTCAGATCTGTTGTAGTTCTGGGAGCCAAAAAAGTGAGGAAAAGGACTGTTTTCATCAAAGGCACCCTGTATATGATTTCCCATTTACAAATCATTGTACCACAGAGCAAATCACTAGGTTGGGCCTCTTCTAGGTTGTCATGAAGTTCATCTCCATCCTTATTCTTTTTTGTGAATAGAACTTGGGTGAACCTGACTAGAAGTAAGCACACAAAAAAGAGAAGAAGGTGGGGGGGGGGACATACAAGACACTAATACAGTGAAGCTCTGGGAAGGATGGCTTCCTACCCAAAATGCCTGATAGCATCTGCAAAGCACTTCATTTATACCAAAAATTGTCACCTTACTATAAAGTACAAATCACGATAGTAATTCTGAGATTTCTTTCTGGTTTAATTTCTTGCTAGGAAGTCTTGAAATGAGCAGCCTCCTCTAGTGGGTCTTTGATTTGCTAGAAACCATCAAGTTTTCTTACTCACCCAGGCATTCTGCTCAGGTTTCTTGTGAACCTGTCTTCAACACTATCTGCATCTCCAGGCATTTTGTCAGGAATCTTCCTCCAACAAAGAGCATCTCAGGAGAGGAGCAGAGGCCTCTCCATCCTCTCCTTCCTGTTCTGCAAGAGGAGACAGTACCAACTGATTGCAGGCAAAGAGCTGCAGTGAGTAAGGTCATGGGGCCTCCCCTTCTTATCCCCTTCCTCTCCTTCCTTCTGTTTCTACCTTCTAGGTAACCTCCATCTTAGGGCATTTCTCCCTTGAGGAGTGAAGTTCAGTCTTTTGTTTCTCCTGTTTACTCAAATGCTCTTGATTGCTCTCTGCTCTTCTCACCCAGCATAAGGTGATAAAATTGCAAGATTCAGCTTTGGGCTTAGGGCAAGGGGAAATGTCCTCTAAACCTTCTTTCTTGGCTATGAAATCTAGGCCAACTGACCAGAGAGCTCTGCATTTGCATTTTAGGTACCACCTGATTAATGAAGTATTATATTACCATTGGCTCTGTACCCTTGGAGGTAAAGGTAGTACTTGGTTAAGCCTGGGTTTAGGCATTCTTAAATCCCTTTGCCTAACAGTATTCTATCTATCTATCTATCTATCTATCTATCTATCTATCTATCTATCTATCTATCTATCTATCTATCTATCTATCTATCTGTCATCAGCTATCTTCTACCTACCTATCTTCTGTCTTCTATGTTGAGCTCTCTAGAGAGAGCTTTATTGAGCTTTATTCACCTATTTAAAGTGCATTGTATTCATTTAAATTTTTTAGTATATTTAGAGTTGTGCAAACATAACCACAATCGACTTTAAAATATTTTAATCACCCCCCCTCAAAAAAAAAAAAAGTGCCCATTAGCAGTCATTGACCACCATCCGCAGCCCTAGACAGTTGCTACTCAATAGATAAGCTTTTCTGGACATTTCATTTAAATGGAATTAGTCTTTTGTGACTGGCTTCTTTGGGGTAATAACTAGAACAGGATTTGCTGAATTATATGGTAAATCTATTTATTATTTTTTGATGACTCTTAAGGTTATTTTCCACCATGATTGTACCCTTTTATATTTCCACCAATAGTGCACCATTTTCTCTACATCCTGAATACACTTGTTTTTTTTAGTTGCCATCATGATGGGTGTGAGGTGGTATCTCATTATAATCTTGATTGGCATTTCCTTAATGACTAGGGACATTAAACATCTTTTCATATGGACATCTTTGGAGAAATGTCTATTAAATTCTTTGCCCATTTTTTAATTGGGTTTTTTTGTTGTTGAGCTTTAGGAGTTCTCTATGTATTCTGAATATTATTCCTTTATCAGATATACCATTTAAAGATATTTGATGCCTTTTTACTCTATTGATAATGTTTCTTGATACATAAAAAATTTTGAATTTCCATGAACTTCAGTTTTTTCCTTTGTAACCTGTGCTTTTGGTATCATATCAAGATATAATTGCCAAATCCAATGTTGTAAAGCTTTTTCCCTATGCTTTCTTCTAAGAAGGTACAGTCATTTTTCTATGTTGCTAGATTCAGTTTGCTATAAGAGTATTTTGCATCTCTATTCATAGGAGATACTGTTAAGTGTTTCTTGTGAAATCTGGTTTTTGCTATCAGGGCAATACTCACATCAAACAATGCATTAGAAAGTGTTCCTTCTGGGCCTCCCCTGCAGTGGTTGAGCACTGGGCTGCAAAGCTGCCCACAGTCTCTGCAGCACCGGTTTGATCCCCGGCTGCTAGGCGAGGGTCCCACAGACTTCTGAGGGTGGCGCAGACTTCTCCCACGCCCACTGCTCCCCTCGGCTGTGCACTTCAGTCTTTCTGCCTGTTCTGCTCCCTGCTCTGGCTCTGGTGAATTCTCTCACCCTTCTGCACTTCTGACTGTACCCAGTGCTTGTATAAATAAATAAATATTTTAAAAAAAAAGAAAAAAAAATTGAAAGTGTTCCTTCCTATTCTACTTTTTGGATGAGTTTGTGAAGGAGTTGTATGAATTTTTTTAATTGGGTAAAATTTAAGTTGTAGCATCATCTGGGCCTGGGCTTTTCTTTTTGCAAAATTTTTAAATCCCTAACTCAATAATTTTGTTATAGATTGTCTGTGCTTGAGTTACTTTTGGTAGTTTTGTCTTTCAAAGAATTTGTTCATTTCATCTAAGTTTTCTACTTTATTGACGTACAATTGTTCATAGCATTCCATTTTTTGCATATATTCACTTTATTTTTGTAGCTTTACTCAGTGAGATACTCTTTTTCCTCCTCAAATTTTATTAATTTGTCATTCATTTACAGAACTATATAATTTTAGGGGTACCGGTTCACACAGTCATATGTACATATGCTTCACTCATCTTCCATCAAAATCCCTGTGCAAATGCCCTATTTTCTCCCTATTCCTGTCCCTCCCTCCCTCTCTCTCTCTTTTTCCTTCTTTCCCTCTGGTATATTTTTCAGAGACTAAGAATTATTTTTGCTGTACTTTGCCAGTTTGTTTTCTTTGGTTATTTATATCCCACAGGTAAGTGAAACTATCCAGTATCTGTCCTTTACTTTCACACTTATTTCACTTAGCATAATCACCTCAAGATCCATCCTTTTTGTCCCAAGAGGCACAATTTCATCTTTTAAAACAGCTGGGTAATATTCCACTGAGTGTATATTTCACAATTTCTTTATCCAGTCATCTGTCATTGGGCACTTAAGTTGGTTCCCCAACTTGGCTGTGGTGAATAATGCTGCTATGAACAATGAACTACATTAGATGAAAGACTCTTAGCTGATAGGTTGTTGTTTTTCTTTTTTTTTTTTTTCCCAGAGGTTTTCCCTCAGCACTTGAATTTGCCTTCTCACTGCCTTCCGGCCTCCATTTTTCCTGGCAAGAAATCAGCTGTTAATCTTATTTGGGTTCTCTTGTATGTGATAAGCTATTTTTTTCTTGCTGTTTTCAATATTTTCTCTTTATTTTTCACCAGTTTTACTATGATGTGTCTGGATGTAAATCTCTTTTTATTCTAGTTGGACCTAGTTAGATTTCTTAAATATGTAGATTGCTTTTGATTAAATTTCAGTGGTTTCAGCCCTTTCTTCAAATGCATTTTTTTCCCTGCATTTTTTTCTCTCCTCTCCTTCTGGTATTCCCATTGCGCATTTGTTGGTGTGCTTAATGGCATCCCACATTTTTATGAGGTTCTGTTTATATTTCTTCATTCTTCTTTCTCTCTGTCCTTGAGATCAAGTCTCTCTCTCTCATCTCCATCTCTGTCTCTCATCTATCTTTCTGTTTGTTGATACTTTTGCCAGTCAAACATACTGTTCAACTCATCTAGTGAATTTTGTTTCTGTTATTTCATTTTTGTAAAGTGCAGAATATCCATTAGGTTCTTTTTAAAAAAATACTTTCTCTTTCACAACTATCTTATGACATATTGTCATTATATTTTACTTTTAAAGCATGTTTTCCCTTAATCTATGTTGAATTTACGGGTCCTCTTACAGGGAGTTTCTGTTCACTTTCTCCCTCTTCTGTATGGGTTACATCACAGTTCCTTCTTTCTTTGTAGTCGCATAATTTTTTGTTAAAAATTCAACATTTTAGACAATCTATTATAACAATTTTGGATACTAATTCCAAGTTTATTATCTATTTTTGAACTTGTGAACTTATTATTATAGTTTGCTATTTGATATCTTTAATGACATAACTAGATTGTTTTAGTAAAGTCTATTTCTCTGCAGTGTGAAGTCTCTGATGTTCCTCAAAAGGTGGAGGTTTAGCTATGTGCACAGTCATCCTGGATGACAGTGATTTAGTAAAACCTTCTCTGACTCTATCCCTGATCTCTGTTAAAATATATACCTCTGTTGGTAGCATCTCTAGCAAAATATTTATTGTTTTCAACAATGTCTTGGTGCAGAAATAGCTACAAATTTAAGCCCCTCATCAGAGGCAGTTTTAGAGGCTAATCTTTTGAGATTTCTTCTTACCTCAGAAGGGTTCTTCCTAGCTGTCTTTCCCTCCAATTCTCTTTGGTTAAGAAGCTGGCCTACTGTGTAACTTATTGCTCTTAGGGAACTTATCACCAAAATCTCCATTGTTTTCCAGAATTCACTTTGGCTTGAACTCCCCCACACTCTGTTCCAAATTAAGTCAGTTCCCTTCCAGGGAGCTGCAAAGCAATATGTTCTTAGGGTCTGCCTCTTTCTCTGGGCAAAATTTCTGAGGCTCCGCTCTGAAAGGGGGGAAGGGATAGTGACCTACTTCTCTTGGAATGATACCCCTGCTTGAGAAGCAGGGCATAGGGGTGGGGCAGTAGCTTTTGGTCTTTTTGGATTCCATTTCCCTTCATAGAAAAAGAATTTTAGATGGCTGTTTTAAAAATAATTTTTACCAGTTATAATTATTTTGTTGAGAAGTAGGTCTGTGGATATCTTCACATCACCATTCTGGAAATTGTTCCATATTAGGATCTTAATGCAGTAACATTTTCTTGACTGCTAACTTTTTCTGAACTTCTATTTGGGATTTGTTTTCTGATGAAAAACAAGTACAATATAAAGGCTAAATTGGAGGTGAATTTGGAGATAAAAATATTGATAGGTCACCCCAACCAAATGAAGCTTTATAGAGAGGTACCAAAAACTATCTCCCTTGTGCAAACGAAGCACAAAATAGCAACAGATACTGATTATAATAAACCACTAAATTAGGTATTAGGAAACAAAGATATAATTCTTAGCACTCTCCCTGGTTTTCTAAGTGACCCTCAGTAAGGAATAGTGCATTGAATATTACAATAGAATAGTTTCCAGGAATAGTATTAAAGTATTAATACTGCTAATAATAGTGTTAAAATTGTTTCACTACTGGTGCCCAAGCCAGGTACGTGGTTTAGATTGTGTTGATGGTAGAATGATTTTCACTAAAACTTTACCGTTCGTTTTCCCTTCGGCTGTAACATGTGACTTACACCATGCATCTGGAAGGAATCTGTCTGGGCTTTGGGGGTTATTACTGCTTTGGATCTGTGACTTCTAGACTTTGCTTTGCCTTTTAAGCACCATATTCTGAACACCTTGAAAATGGATTCAGAAAGGCTTATCTCACCCTCACTAAATGCTTAATTGTGAAAGAAGAGGGAGCAGGACACTTGGAATTCATAGCTCCATCCTCTGGTCATAGTTTACTGTCCTTGGCTGGAATTTATGTCCCATCCCTCCCAGCCACTGTCATTTGGGGTTACTTAAAATGAAGTTGGTTCTAGCCAATTCATCTCCAATTATGCCCAACTATCTTTGAACAAAGTTTGCCTCCTGTAGGATCTTTACCAGGGTCTGTGGTTCTGACTTAATTTTTACTGACTTCTTAATAATCGCTGCCACAAGCCACTAGCATACCTCAGAGATCACGATAAATAAGTCCTATCAGTCATTAAGATGGTTAAAATCATTCTCTCTTAAGAGATCAGGTCTGATAATTTCACCCATAGGATAAGGGCTCTGGCAAAACCTAAAAATTCTAAAAACCCAGGTGTGAATTGAGATTAACTAACCAAACTAAGATCTTCTCAGTATTCTTGCAGCAACCAAACCATCATCTTGCTGTGTAGGCAGTTTTCAAAGCACAATAAAGTTGTTTAAAATATCTAGAACCCAATGAGGACTTCTTGCTCAGTGGTCATAGAGGTTTTGTTTTGGATGATGGTAAATTTTTGAAAATAGGGATGATAGAGACAAGATTATGAATATACTAAATGCTACTGAATTGTATATTTTAAAATGGTCAAAATAGTGAATTTCATATCATGCATATGTTACTAAAAAAAAAAAAAAAAGAAGAAACACTTGGGACTCCACTGCTGCTGACTCTCTATCCAGAATGATCTTCAAATTGTTTAATAATATCTAATGTGGAGCTTTGCCAGTACCTGAGTTTCCAAAAGAGCTCCAAAGGTTTCTTGAGTATTAACTACCATCCACATGGCAAATGAAAATAAATTAACTTCTCATATTTCTGCCTGTTTCTCCAGAAATTTGGATGTAATATATATTTACTTACAGTCCAGGGGTGCAGAAGGGCTTATGATCAGTAGATGTACATTTCAAGTTAGCCTGAGTTAGCATCCATTCCCTGTGCCCTCATTAAGTGGTACCCGAAATAACTAGCAGAACCATTAAGTGGTTTACCTTAATCCTTCTGAATGATTAGACTTAATCTAGAATCATGACGATATAACCCCAATTAACTGCCAATACTTTTGAACATCCTTTTCTGATTGACTGTGTCTTTTTCCTGTTTATCTGTTAGCCCGTCACAGCCTTGTGACCCAAGGCTCTGGAATGGATCAGTCCTCCTACTCACTCCCTCCTGCGCACACTACGTCTCCATGGAAACAGCTTGTCAGGCCCTGCTTGGCTGCAGGTTCTGAAGACCTCTCATCTGCAGCCTGAGTCCTGCAAAGATTCAGGCTTAATACGCCAGATTTGTTAGTAGGAGCTTATGTTGGGAGCCTCATCCTTTCTAGCCCGTGTGGTTCTTGTTCTGAAGGCTTTTTGGGGGTACATCTGTGAAGTCCCCAATACCACTGAGTTACCCTGACCTTCCACCATTGACATGCAGGTCAATGTCAGGGTTTTTTGTCCTAGCTTCTTGTTTCAACCTGAGCTCACCATCTCCTTCTAGCAATACTTCTCCCTGTCATTTCCCTGCCCCCAAGCTGAAGCCACTTGAACCCGTCAGGCCCCACCTGTGGTTGATCACCAAAGTTAGTCCGTGCAGCCCCCTTTGCATCTCAAACTCAGCTTTCTCTGCACCCCATCGCCTCTGCGATAGGCTCACATTACAGGCACGCCTCATCTGACTGAACTTCCTTTACTGCATTTCACAGATATTGAACTTTAAAAATTGAAGGTTTGTGGCAACCCTGCATCCAGCAAGTCTATTGGCACCATTTCTTTTAGCAGCTTAGATGACAGTCAGCATTTCTGACTGTCATAATAAAGTATTCATAATAAAGTATTTTTTTAATTAAGATATGTATATATTTTTTCTTTTTTAGAAATAATACTGTTGCACACTTAATATACTATAGAATAGTGTAAACATAAGTTTATATATGCCCTGGGAAACAAAAAAATTCCTGTGACTTATTCTATTGCTGTATTTGCTTTATTGCAGTGGTCTGGAGGCAAGCCTATATCTCTCCAAGATGTGTGTGGATTTCTTTTTTCAGTTACTGCAAGCTTCTCCAACCCCATACTCCTACTTTCATTCTTGTTTCCTTGCATACAATCTCCATATCACAACTAGTGAGAAAACTTTCTTAAAAAGCAGACCTGACATGTCCTTCCCCACAGAAAGTCATTTATCAGTTCCCATCACCTTCAAGACAGATTTCAGACTCACTTGCATGATGCACAAGGGTACACCTTTAGCATCTGCCCCCTCTGCTCACCTCTCCAGTATCATCTCTTGTTCCCTCCTCTGCATATTTTGACTTCAGCAGAAACCAAACCACTTTGCTTCTCCAACAAGCCACCTGTTCTCTCTTGCCTCTGTGACTGCATCGCTACCTCCTCCACCTGGCCTGGCTTTCCTCCCCCCGCTTCTGTATATGCCTCACACACATTCTCAGGGGAGCATTCTGACTCCCCAATCTTAAGTGCCTCTTGCAAGTTCTCCTAGACTTTCCGGTGTTTACTCCCTTTCTGCTGAACTGTCAATTTCCTGAGGGCAAAGAGTATGCAAACCTCTAGCTTATTGCCTGGAATAGTCACTCAAATGTCTATTGTCTAAGTGAAAGAACAAAGAATAAGCTTCTGGAATAAAAATGTCACAACTCGCTGATTGTAAGTCCATTCTTTTCCAGAGTCTTCTGTCATTGAGCACCATTCATCTCCCAGATTGAACCCACTATGAGTCCGCTATGCTGTCAGGACACCACAATTCATACCACTGGCCACTGTCCTCGGGGCCACTTCTACAAATGGGTCAGTTGCCCCAGTTCAGTTCTGGAGAATCCTGGTTGCCTCCTTTTCGCTAGTCACTGGGAGGTCCCTGTAGGCCTTGTGGCTGAACTCATGTGGCCTCTATCAGCAGCTGGAGAGCCATTCCTAAGAGCTGAGAGAGTGAGTCAGCCCTTCTTTCATTGCGCAGGGAAGATTCCTTTCTCACTGGTTATGCAACTTCACTGAGGCTTCACTAAGTTTTCCTTAGTGGAATCCAAGATTTGGAATCACAGTAAGAGGATAAAATGGCAGATAACTTCAGAAATACATCAAATCTGTTGGATTTCTTCAGGAGAAGATTTTGGAGTATTGAGGGGGATGAGGAGAGAAGTGGTAAGGAAGCTGTGTTTATAGATAAGTAACTAAATCAAAGGCTGGGCTGAATGTGTATAGGTCCTTTCCCCCAAAGTGTTCAGTGGATTATCTGAGAAGCCAGAAAAAAGAGAGCCTTCTTTCTAGATGTAGGCACCCACCCATTTGGATACACAGCCCTCAGCCCTGGTCCATTCACTTTTTCCTAAATCAATGCATCTCTCAGAAATGAGAAACCAACCAATCTTTTGCCATGGACGTAGATGAGATAAAAAAAAAAAAAAATGGATTTTGCCTCAAACTGAGTTCCTTTACTGCCAGTGTAAGGTTTACACAGACAGGAAGGAGTACAAATTCTAGGCAGAGGAGGTAGTAGAGGAAAGACACCATCTCACTTTCTCCCCTGCAGTAAGAAAACAAAAGATCCATTAGATGAGAAAATGTATGTGAAAGCACTTAGCACAGTGCTTGGCAGATGGATGGGATTCAATAATATTGACTTTTTTGTTTTATCTATGCTTGGTGCGGGGACTCATAAGGCAGTTTGTGTGTAGGAAGAACAACAAGGGAATCTGTGAGGGTGGCGGAGTATTATCTACCTGGATGAAAGTTAAAATTTCACCGCTAGAGATCCTTTCCTTTGATGATACTTAAAAGACAAACAAATATCAGTTAGAGCCAAAACACATTTTCTTCAGGCATTTCAATTTGACTATGAAAGGTTGAGTATATATATAAATATATAGTATATATGTAATAAATAATATACATATAAAGGGACCTCCCCGGTGGTGCAGCAGGTTGAGTGCAGTGCTGTGAAGCTGTCCGCAGCCTCTACTGCACAGGTTTGATTCCCGTACAGTCAGGGAGATTCCCACACAGCGTGGCAGACCTCTCCTGTCTTGCCCACTGCTCCCCTCAGGAGTGTATTTCTTCAGTCTGCCTGTTCTGCTCCCCGCTCTGTCTCTGGTGAATCCTCTCACCCTCTGACACCTCTGGCCTGTACCCCAGATCTTATATAAAAATAAATAAATCTTTAAAAAAATAATATATATATAAAGCAGACAATAGTGGGAAAAACCTAGAGACATTAAACAACATAGGTCGGGGAGTAACATTTTTTATTTCACAAAACTAGACAAAAACCTATCAGTTTAAGTTGGAATAGTATTACTCTTGTGACTTCTAGATAGATAAATAAGTCTAACAAGTATAAAGTTTTAGTAGAGATAACACAGCAAATGTAAAAACCAAGTACCAGCCAGGTCGCCATCTCAGTACTGAGATGGTTTCTTAATCAGATATGTCAGGAGTGGTAGACCTTGTCTATTAACAGCTTAGTAAGTGGTAGTGAGGCAAAAGTATCATAAATACTTTCATGCATCTAAACTTCTTAATAGGCAGCTTCTAATGCTACTTTATATTTTTTAAATACTACCAAAACCCAAAACAGCACAGATATACTTACTTAGAAGTGCTCAATAAATGTTTCTATGGCAAAAAGCAAACTAAAAACAAAACAAAATATAAGAAAACAAAACTGGTACTTGTCAACAGCAATCAGCTATGCCCCCACTAAGTTCAATAAAATCATCAGATTAATAGAAACTCTGAAAACAAAGTCTTCATGTCCTATATTTGTACAGCATTCTTCCACATGTGCTTTCTTTCTGCCTAACAGTTCCCCGAGATGTGTAGCCTTTCCTGCCTCCCTTTGCAGGTATACAGGAGCCAGAGCACAACAGGTAAAAGGAGCTTACTTAGACTAGCAGGAAGATTAATGTGAGCCTGGAATTTAAGATTCCTAGCTCAAAAATTAATACATGAGGTTAAAGGATAAGAAAAAAGTTATGAACAGTTCAATAATCAAAAGGCAAAGACCCCAACAGAAAAATTGGCAAAGGACACAAATTAACAAATCATAAAAGGAAATACAAGTTATGAAAGAAATTCTTCATTGTTAATCTAGCTCTGCCTAAAGTGAGAGTTTAGAGTTTCTCTGGTAAAATGGCCTCAACAAGACCTCATCACCACAGTTGAAAATAAGCAGACCTTTTTCCTTGCTCAGTTCCCAGACCTGAATCTTGTTATTCTAACACCCTCTACTAGAGTGAGGACATGAGAAAAAGCCAAAAGCCTTGGGAAAAATAGGTGAGCATTGTCTGAGAAGGAGGATGGAGGAATCAAGGGGCAGTAACACAGTCTGTGGGCCCCAAATGTTCTTCTGGGATGGAATCAAGCCTTGTCCAGCTCTGTAGGGAGCCCCTATAGTCTTGCTACTCAAAATGTGGCCCGTTGGCAGCAGTGTGGGCATCTCCAGGGAGCTTACAGAAATGCAGAACCTCCACTCCGAGCATCCTGAGCCAGAATCTGTGTTTTAGCAAGCTCCCCAGGCCACACGCATGCAGAGTGAAGCTGGGGGGTCTTTGCTCATTATAGGTGCTCAGTAAATGTCTGCTGATTGAATGAAAGTCTGGACAGGATGATCTCTGGGGTCCCTTTCCAAACTAAATCATCTGACTTACTGACTTGCTGAATAAAATATCAACCATTTTACAAAGGACTGTAAGTAAGATTAATGAATTAATAACTGCTTTGGTATTGATATTTTCTACAGTGAATTTAGAGTTTCTTATTAGTATCATTTCACTAAGCTTCTTTATATACCCAGGAGGCATCAGGAAGGCATAAAAATCCCACTTTTTTGTTCTGTCTGGTCTACCTCTGACAAAAGCAACAGCATTGGGGATGTAAAATCAAATGAGTAGAAATGAGAATAACAAGTGAAAAGCCTGGCAAAAAGAGTACCCACCAATATAAAGACATTGCACTTTACTTGCCTGTCTACAGACTGTAATCCAGAAACTTTTGTCTTTTATCATAGATACTTGTGTGAGGAGGGGGTGATGTTGAGGAAGGAAAGAAGAGACAAGGAAAAGAAAAAAGGGATCAAGAATTAAAGACCCTGTCTGTCCTATGAGCAGAAACAGGTAGAGTCACCAAATCTAGTCAATTAAAGTGCTTCTTTACACCACCACCACCATCATCATCAGTATCCTTTTAATTCTGCTTGCTGTCTGCCAACCTCTTTACTGAGCAGACCTTCTCAGTAGTTACTCTGTCCTTGGTTTCAAGGTTGTCTGTAGATTGTAGGCTGCCAGGAAACCAGTTACAAGAAGAAAGACAAAAGGGGTCCAGAGGATGGGGAGGCAATAGGAGTTCCACAAATGAGTGAGGTGACTCACGGCTGACTCAGACAATCTAAGACTATGAGCCTGGGAGATGGGAGGCGGTGGGGGCAGACTTCAAAGGAGCCCTGCCTGAACGTACAAATGAGAGCTAGGAGGCCAGGGACAGGTTGTTATTTGGAGAAGTGCCTGCAGCTCTGGGGTTGGATGGAGGAGTAGATCCTGAAAACAGGGAGAAAATTGCACTTGAGGCCGGAAAGTGCGTTCTTGAATCTATAGCCTTCTGTGCTTTGACAAATGTGTAACATTCTCTAGTGACATTGACCTGCTCTTTGGCAAATCTCAGAATACTAACTCCATTAATTATCATCAGGTCTCTGGGGAGTAGAGGTACATCAGGTACCACCCTCTTTTTTTCTAATGATCTTAATTAGAAAAATGAGCCTCTTTAGACTTTAGTATTTTATACTTGGAGAACACAGTGATCCAACTTGTACTTATAGACTTTTTTTTTTTATTTGAACATATGACCAAAGTATCTTCTCTCATATTAATGATTAATTGAGGTTTTGAGTTTGAAAATTCCAAGGTCACGTGTCGTATAAAGGTTGAAACTGCATTTGTCCATTATGGACTGAACTGAAATAATATGACTGCCATTTCACACACTAGCTAGAGATAGGCCACCTGAAGAGCTTGTTTTTGGGATATGGCTAGATGTTTGCATAGAGTACTTGGGTGACACAGCTTCTCTCCACGTGCTAAATAACCCACCCAGAGATCAAACCTATGACATAAGCCTTATTAAAACAATGCAAACCAACTAAATTATCTAAAAATAATTTTGGTTGACTGCATATTTATATGTGATTTAATGACATACAAAACGTCATTAAATTGTCATTAAATTGTCACAAATGTACTTCACCAGGATGGCACCACAGCAGTGGGAAAGGCAGAAGTTGTTTGGTAGTTTGGCCACCAGTGAACTTTCATGGAGATTAAAAAAACACTGCTCCAAAAGTGTTTCAACTTTGGCTGCCCCCAATAGATGGCAACAGTAGTTAAATGAGTTTGTTTCAGTCTGGCCAACTAGTTTTCTGTTGGCTGCAGGTAGGTTTGCTGTATTTAATTTGGAGTGTTCTGTGATATTAACCCCAATAAGTCTAATAATTATAAAAGCAATGAGAATATTGAGTGTGTTATTGAGAAAAAAGCTTATGAAGAAAATAAAAAAGATTAACAAACTGAATGTGGTAAGAAGGGTCACCAGCTTTATGTGTGGGTAAGAGATGACTGTTAGTCAATATGGGGTGATCTGAAGGACAGAGATTCAAAATAAGTGAAAGGTACTGACTGGGTCCATGCAATTTGAATAGCATTCAACAGAAAATGAGGAAAAGTAATGCAAGGAATGGGACCCTTTGGAATGTGTGATTAGAGAACTGGTGTCAACTTTGAATGCCTATAATCCAAATACTAATTCAGGAAAGGACTAAAAATATGTTCAAGCATTTAAAATCTGGTGTGGTGAAAGTTTTTGTTCTGAAAACTTGTTGAATACCAGTGATAGTTCGATGGATTCAAGACCTATTGGAAGTACATGACTTTAAGTTCTCTAGGTAGAGATGCTAAGAAGTTCCTTGTGATATTTGGCCAAGTCCACCAAGGGATGCCTAGATGGATTTTCAATATATACCAAATGGAGGGTTATTTTGGATAAAGAGACCCAGTAGAATGGTTATCAGCAAGAAGATGAGAATGTTGCCTTGTTTGACAGCTTTGAAGGTAGAAATGTCTTTCTTAGTGTAAATCACCTTTAATTGGTTTTGTGTTAACAACAATCTCTCAGAATTTCCCTCTTTGTAAGGTGTATAAATGTGTATATGTATTTCTGTACATTTCTTTTAAGTCATTTTTTTAAATTTAACATTGAGTAGTTGGATTTTCCTTTAGATTTTAGTTATTCTTTAACATGGTGTTTTTAAACAACAACTTGGTATTCTTTTATTTCATTACTAAGTCATTTGATCCATCCTTTGCTGAACTCATAAGAATGATGATGATACTGTCATTTTCCATAAATTGTGAATTTTTATGAAAATTTCATTGGGATAAATATGTAGAATGAAGTCACTAATTTATAGTGTTACGAACATGTTTAAAGTTTTAATGTATTGGGCCTCCCCTGGTGGCGCAGTGGTTGAGCACTGGGCTGCAAACCGCAGCCTCTACAGTGCTGGTTCAATCCCCAGCCACCAGCGAGGGTCCCACATGGCGCGCAGACCTTTCCTGCTGTGCCCACTGCTCCCCATCAGCAGTATATTTCATTGGTCTGCCTGTTCTGTTCCACACTCTGGCTCTGGTGAATTCTCCCACCCTCCCGTTCTTCTGACTGTACCCAGTGCTTGTATAAATAAATAAAGAAATCTTAAAAAAAAAGTTTTAATGTATTTACAAATTTTTATCTGGGGCACTTTTGCCAACTATAATGATATCCTTACCAGAAAAATATCTATATTCCTATTTCCATGTACATTTGTCAGTACTAGAAACTATGTTTCTTTTTATCTCTACTCATTTTGAGGAGAATATATTTAGTATATTATAAATATAATATATATAATATAATATATTATATATTATATTGTATCATATATGCTATGGTTTATGATATATTTTATTATATATCATAGATGATATATAATAAAATATTATATATTATATCAAATGTTTATTTATTTGATACTACTGAGATCACTTTTTATGATTTTTGGTTCACATGCTTTGACAATTTTTCTACTGGAGCATTTGTCTTTTAATTATTGATTTGTAATCACTTTGTATATATTAAGGAGAGCCCCTCGCCCCCCCAATTTTTCATTAGACTTTTAACCTTATAGTGTCCACTATTGTTTATAGTCTCTAAAGATAATATCATCCCAATTTATTCTTATGGCTGATGAAAAAACTAAATGTGAAACTACTACTTAAAAAAAGGATTTTTTAACTCCTCTGCTTGGTTCTGACAGAACCTTATAAATAAGATATTAATTTAGCCTTTTCTACCATATTTATTAGTAATATTATGCAAATAAACAAAAATGTCAGATATGAAAGCACTGAGATTTCAAAGGTTCCATATTAAATCAAGTTGTTGCACTGTTATCCTTTTATTTTCTTTTGAAAAATCTAATTAACCCAGTACAGGTTTACCATAATAGGAAAGATACCATATTCATCATTATTGTTACCTCACGCTCATGAGTTACATTCTGCTCACCTCAAAGAACACTTTTCTCAAATTTTTCTTACTTGGAAGCAAAAAGAGATGAGTCAGTGAAAAACTCTTCTCCAATAGACAACAATGTGAAAATTATACATTTTTAAATGAATAAATGATGAAAAATCCTCCCTCTGCCTCCATCCTGGTCCCTGTGGGTTGTTGCATATAATCAGACCAGTGTTTCTTCATATGCAAACACAAGTAGTTGTTATCATTATTATTCCTCTTTTCATTCACAAAAGTATACACATTGTTCTCTACCTCACTTTTTTTTTTAAATCTCACTGTTTTTTGAAACCTAACAACATGTCTTAAATAGGAAACTTTAATAAGAAGATATTTAATATAAATATGAGATATGATACCATTGGTATTACACAAGAAAAACTAAAAAATTACCATCTCAATCTGTCCCCATAATTATAGAAGGCTAGGGTTAGATAGTTGGTAAAGGATATGCTAGTCAGTCATCAAACCTGTTTTCTCTTTTTCCTGGGTACACAGCTACACTGCATTTTAGGTCTCTCTTACAGTTAGGTGTGGCCATTTGATTGAAATCTACTGGACATAAAGAATGTGAGCAGAGTTTATGTGCAGCACTTCTAATCCAATCTATAAAAATCTCCCCACACAATCCTCCACCTTCTTGTTCTATCTGTCAGCAGGATGTCGATGTCTACAGTGACCTCATAAGTCACATGTTGAAGATGGCAGAATTACAAGATGGAAAGACCTGGTTCCTTGAATTACCACTTTGAACGGAGCCACTGACCATTGGGAACACTCATTTTGGATGTTATGTGAGTGAGAAATAAATTTCTATCATATCTGAGCCATGATACATATTTAGGTTTGATCTACAAATTCAATACAGCAGCTAGTATTGCCTTAGTTAACACAGATACAACATGATGTCTCTGTAGCCCAACAATTGGCATATATTGGGGACTCAGTAAATGTGTTTGAACAGATGAATGAATACTTAACCACCTCTGGAGATAAAGAATTAATTCAGTCCCCTATTGGTCAGTTTAATACATTTTAACCCACTTGAGTTATTGGAGAATTACTTACACAGAGCTAAAACCCATCACCCTTTAACTTGTACCAATTTGCAATTGTCCTTTGAAATAACACAAAATAAGTCAGAGCCTTCTTCAAAAAGGCCTTTCAATTATTTTATAACACCTCCACCTATCTCCTCATCTCCTCATGACAAATCCTCTGATCTCCAAGATAAGTAGTCTAGTGGTTTTCAATTGTTGTTCTCAGGTTATAGTTACTAAAACCTTATCACCAATTTTACCCTCTTCTGGGCACATTTGAATTTGTCATTGTTCCCTATTCAATGGGTACTCAGGGTAGAACGTCATACTCTTGGCAAACACTAACTGGCCCATGGGAGTACCAATAGCGCCTCTTAATCAGGACTCTATATTTCAATGAATACAGCTTGACATTTTAAATCTTCAAGGTGACCATAACACCTAAAGACTCATTTTGAGCTTGTGATCAAGCTTCCTACCTCTCCTCTCTCTTCTCCCCTGCCTCAGACTCACACACAAATTCCCCATATGACCTTAGACAGACTTCACCTCTCTGGAACTCATTAGTCATGTGAAAAATGAAATGGTTGAACCAGAAGATTTCTGAGTTTTTTTGTCGTTGGGTTTTTTTTTTTCCCTGTTCTAATATTGAGTCTAAAACAGGAAGTTCTGGGAGAGCTCACGGTGTACTTTCATGTAGATTCTTTCACCCATAACAGTTTGAGAGTGTAAATCTGCCAGAAAATTCATCAGACAATGAAACCATACATGCAATTTATGTTGTATTAACCTCGTACTCACAGCTATCTAGATAGTATGTGGCAAATTGTGTGTCTATACAGTAAGGCCAGTGGAGTATATTGAACTTAGTGGTCAAGAATGAAGGCAAAAAGGCCTAGGTAGGGGGGGGGGGGGAAATAGTGAGAAAATGAAAAGGGAGATCAGGGTGTGGTTTTCTCTGAGGAAAGTCTCCATCACTTTTCCACCCAAGGAAGAACAACCATGAAAAAGGGGATATACATTTCCCTCAGCTGAGAGCCTGGTTTGATGTGTTGTCAATTTAATTTCCACATCTCATTTTACACATTGTTCAAAGTACAAAACAAAAAACAAGAAACCCAACAAATAGGCAAATAAATGCCTTGCTATTTGAGGAACTCAAACCATATCTCCACATCCCTTGCAGTTGGTCAACTCCCTATAAAACAGACATCTTAAAAGCATACTTTTTAGCTGATTAATTTCTCTTTTTATTTCTGCCTGACGGTCCTCGATCCATACCTAAGAAGCTGGATCCACCTCCTATCCTAGACTGAAATTCTGTGCATTATTATTTGACCTCTTTTGAAAAACTCATTGCCAGCTTTATAACCCGATCTGGGCACACTCCCCATTGGGGCCTGCATTTCCTGTGGATGATGCATTGGTTTCCTAGGTGACGGCGGGAAGGAATAGACCTGTTAGCTTGTGGCTTCTGACTCACTCACTGCAATGGACGTCACAGAATCGTGGCTGAACAAGTGGATGCTGATAAAAGCATGTGCTTAAGGGAACAGCGGGGCACTAATGGTTAAAACCATCCCATTGTTCCTGTTCTCCCTCCCACTAAGCAAGGCAACAGACTGACACAAATACCAGATCTGATAAAACAAGCAGCAGATTTGAGACCTCGCTGAACAACCAGTCATCTAGAGGTGCACAGTGTAGTCTTATTTACAAATGCAATATTTTGTTCCTTTTCCTGTTTAGAATTTCCTTCTGGAAATTCTTTCTCTGGATTGTGAAAATACTAGGATTCTCTAAAGAAATAGCAGACAGAAGTTGAAGAGGGGGAGGTAAAGGCAAGCCAAACATAACCAATAGCCTGTTTACTAGGTGACAGCTCCTGCTGAACTTTCATACTTGCTCCCAGAGAGGGCAAAGTAGACTCACAGTGGACTAAGCAATGATCAGAGGCTAGAATGAAAAACATATTCTATTGGGCAATTAATCTTCAGAAAAGCTGGCTTTCATGAAGTCTAGAACAAGAGGACTGGAAGGGGGGGAGGGAAAGAGGGGGAACTGGAAAGAGACTTTCTAGCTACCTCTTTTGTTATGATCTAATCCCAACTATGTACAAATCAAAGAAGACTGCCTGGGATAAAAACACGAAGAGTTCCTTTGTCCTTTGCTTCTGAACTACTTACTGAAGACTGAATTCATTCTCTAGATTCTTGAATTCCTTAAATGACCAACAAACCTAAAGGTTCCCTACTGGAGATAATGCATCTTGTTTTCCACGGAGCCTTGAGGGATGCTTTAAATAGCATCAGCAAGCATCCGAATGAATTAGACAGCAAATGTAGGTTAGCTTTATTTAGGCAGATAAAGACAAGCACAGAAAGTTGTCTGGTTCAAGGGCAGTGCAGCCTGACACGACAGCATTTCTCAGAGGAGGTGAAATAGCTTTGGGAGCAAAGTATTTTGGGCAAAGAGCAAAGTTCCTTGGATTGCCAGAAGAAGTGCTGCTAAGTCCTTTAGTGCAAAATTCAGAATGGCCTGCCACTCCTGAAGGCATGTGCTATAGATTTAAAATGTAACACGGGATTTAGTATCCCTAAATTCACATACTCATTTGCTTCTCCTTTCCCCATTTTTTTGTGGGGGGAGAGGAGAATGCCATCAGAAAGGTCACACTTCCTAGAACATAAGCTGGAGAAAGAGATTTATGAGATTCCTTCAAGGTGGAACTGAAGAACCTCTCCAAGTTCTGGGTCAGTAATACATCCAGAGGGAGGGTCCCTGGAGATGTGGAAGCTCAGAAAGCAAAGAGACTGACAACTTTGGGGCATTCAATTATCACACCAAAATGTAGATGCTTGGGGAAAGTTGCATTCAATAAGTGCCCCCAGCCCTTAGATTATTTTCTAAAAATAAATGCCTTAAGGAAAGCAGTGGATGCAGGGGGAAGCTTCTTCTTTTTATAACTTTTTGCTGGTTTTCCTCAACTGGCAAAAGCCAAATGATATTTAGGATCAGAGTAAATTTGACGTGGTAAATTTGTTTTCAAAAGAAAAAAAAATTTCAATTAGTAAATTTACATTATTTGAATAATTATATTTAAAATATGTAACAGTTTTGTGAATAAACAAATTATACCAAATACATTTTTATGCTCCAAAAGTAATACTGAATTTAGACTCATTAAAAAAATCTTCACATCACAAATTTCCATTTCCCCCAAACTAACTTTTTTTTTAATTTTATATATTTTTTGCATCATTTTTCATTTTTGCACAATGTATGCATTTTTATCTCGGTTATATTCCCCAAGCAATTTGCAGCAACATGGATGGAGCTGGAAGGGATCATGCTCAGTGAAAAAGTCAGAAAGAAAAAGAAAAATACCGGATGGTCTCACTCATAGCAGGAATTTAGAAAACCTAAATAAGGGACCAGGAAAAAGACTAATTATAATAAAGTAAAAATGAAAATCAACAAGCAATTATAAACCAGAGACAAACTAACTTTTTAGATGTTTTCTTTGTTAAGGGTCTCCTGACTTCTGAAAATTATATTTCTTTGTATATTGCCAAGGCAGATATCAGAGGGGGATAGTAAATTATAACCCTGTCATGAAGTAAAATTTAAATTTCATTTTGAATTTTTGCCACTATCTTTGTAGCTATCATCATTTACTCATTTCATTCCTCCCTCCTTAAAATAATTATTTATTGACTACATATTTTATGCAAGCAGAGTGAGCATCAGACTGACTTCCTTTTTTTCATTACTGGGTCAATTTCTCTCCACTCTGTCCATCTAAGTCCATTCACTAGTTACTTGGTAAACTAATACATGAACTGGGCCTCCCCGGTGGCGCAGCGGTTGAGCGCTGGGTTGCGAAGCTGCCCGCGGCCTCTGCGGCACCGGTTCGATACCCGGCTGCTCCCCGGCCACCGGAGGAGGGTCCCACATGGCGCGCAGACCTCCCCTGCCGCCCGCTGCTCCCCTCAGCAGTGTACCTCGGTTCTTCTGCCTGCTCTGCTCCCTGCTCTGGCTCTGGTGAATTCTCTCACCCTCCTGCGCCTCTGACTGTGCCCAGTGCTTGTACAAACAAACAAATAAATTAATAAATAAATAAATCATGAAAAAAAAAAAAAACAACAACAAAAAAAAACTAATATATGAACTAATAATGGGAAATATATATTGTATTTTAACAGGTGCATACAAAACGTCCCTAGTTCATAGCCCAGAACTCAATATACTTTTAACTATTTTTGAGATTGACAAATTAATTATTTGAAGTCATTATCATTCTAAGAAAGTGATGGAAAGCCAATTCCTGTGACTATATCTATAGTGGTTCAAAGGACTCATACAAGATTTGATACCAAACAAATTAAGAAAAATTTGTTTTTTTAAAAAAATTAAGAAAAAAAACCCTTACATCCCTATGATCTATATTTCTTGCTCTGACATCTTCAATCACTTCATCATTATTATGTCTTTAATAAATTTTCTCAATATGAGTTAATGAAACCTTTTGCATGTTATTTAGTAAGTCAATTTCATATTTGTTTTTAATAATTTAACTGCTGGAGAAAAAACTTATAAAGAGAACGAAAAGTTATAATCAATCACTAACTCAAATAAGAAATGATACATGTAACTTTAAAAAGTTATAACAATTTTTTGTTTGTGTTTTTCTGTTCTCTATTTCTGCTGCACTACATATTATTATCTCAGTAATTTTAATGCAGCTGCGAAGAAGAAAATATTGCGAAGAAGAAAATATTGTCATATTTTAACTAAGTACAATAAGAGTCCCACATTTTATTTTTATTTTGTGACATCTGTGACTCTTCCGGATGACACTGGCATTCTTCCTCTTCTGATGCAACTTTGTTCTGTGTTTCATTCTGTTTTGGTTGTGGTTATTTCAGCCTCCCCCTCTTTGAGCAGTCTTTCAGCTTGTCTGGGAGATCCCAAGCTGTCATTTTTGTTTTCTGAATATCCACTTCTGTTTTCTGTGGCAACACCTGCAGATAAACATTTAGCCAGCCATTCAAATAGACAGCCCCCGCACACCCCCAAGCTCCTACACACACAGGCACAGGTATGCACCAGGCGCATGCTCAGTTCCTCCACCCGCCCCCAGGGAGCTCGAACCATTCCAGCTGTTTCTGGCCTTGGCAACAAAAGCAGCAGCAGAGCTTCAAATGTCATTTCTCTGATCGGAACCAGCACGAATAATACTGCTGCTGCCAAAGAAAAATTTAAGCCTCCTGGACAGGGAAGAAGATGGCTGGTCCCACAGGGTAAAAAGATGGTGGATCCAGATGCTCCAAGCAACATGTAGTGATCGGAGGAAAGAGAACTAGAACTGGGGTTCCTCTACCTGAGTGCTTTGCCCCCACTGTCTGTGGAGAGCCACGCACTGATAGTTCAAAACTTAGTTCAAGTTGCACCTCTTTCTGAAGCTTTTCCTGACATACTGACTCCTCCTCCTCTTAAAATCCTTGTGTAATTAAATGCTGTCTCCGCCAATTAAATGCTCTCACCCCACAAGCCCATTAGATTGACACTCTTGAAGTCACTGTGACTGATTTATCTTTTGTCTTAGTACTGCACCATTGCAGATATTCAGTAAATGTTGAATGGATTGAATGTAGTCCACTGTTTCCCCTCCTATTGGTGAAAGTAGCAACTGACTTGTGGAAAAAGTGTCCTAATGGGTGTCTCTTCTTCTCTTTAAAGTTAACCTTGGAAGTGAAGAGAACCAGAATGATGGTTGGAGGACAACCTTCCACAAGTGAAAATAACTCAGCAACAGAGAAACTGCCTCAGCATCATCTCCATCACTGGGGTTCCTTCGGGTGACCAACAGGCAGCCCAATCCTGCTTACAAGATAAGTCTTTGAAAAACCTACACGTATGAGTGCAAATCAACTGTTGTATCAAGGAAGGTTGTATTAGCAATGGGAAAATGTGTCACATATTTGTTAAATTGATTGATATAATTCATGTGCCAGACAAAAGTGTTTCAACACTTAGAATGCTTTAACTTCAAGCATAAAGATAAAACAGAACCTCCAGTTTATTTATGATCTCATTTTAATTTTTGCAAAAACCCATTAAAGAGACCTTATTGTCTTTATTTTACAAATTAAGAAAGTGAGCTTTGCAAAGAATAAGAATTGGGAGACCACAGTAGTACTGATATACAGCACAGTTTAGATTAGAACCCACATCTATCTGACTCTATAATCCTTTTTTCAAATCTCCCTATTCCCCTAGAATCAAAGCTCTCTTTAAAATATTGATGTCAACTCTTTAGAGAGGTTGAAAAATAAAGACTGAGCATGGACAATGGGCCACAGGCTAGGAAGGGCATGATGGGGAGATAAACCACCACCCTCTCAAAAAGCTAAGTTGCTAGTTCACAAAAATGACAGTCAACTGGCTGAAGGACAGACAATGAAGTGAAGGCTATGGGGTGAAGGAGATCTCTGGGGAGGAATGGTTGGTTCTGGTTGTGTGGGAAAAGCAAGGAAAATTTCAAAGAACACATGGCATTTTGAGAAGACTCCCAGGAGGTCAGAGAAGAGGTCAGCAGGCCTCAGGATACTCAAGAGTGAGGGGACACATTATAGGAGTGGGGCGGAGAGGTCAGTGAGGTTGGTGTGTGGTTGGAATAACAGAAGGGGGTGTGGGTTGGAGCCAGACAGTGGAAGATTTTGAATAGGAGTTTGAACTTGAAATGGGGAGTTTTTGAAGGTTTTTGAGTAGCGGATGGCAACGATCCAATCAGATCCTTTACTAAAACATTTGAAATTACTGAATCCATCAAAGTACACAAAGCAGAAAAATATAGAGAATCAATATTCTTAATCAAGACTCAAAAAAAAAAAAAAAATCCTGCTTACTTCTGAGGAAACACAGCAAAGATATATGCTTCCCTGGCTAGCTCAAACCTGACCTACATGCTTTCCTCTGCGCTAGCCAAGAATGGTCCCATTCTCCTGACTCCTAAGAGTCTCATGACCAAAAAACATGGGGCAACAAATACAGTCCCTTCCTCCCCCCAGAGAAAAAATTCCAGCAAGGAAATGACTATTCCTTTCACTTCCTTCCTATTCCAAAGCCAGCTCATGAAGATTGCTTAACTGTTCTCTCACCTCAATAGACCAGACAAACACCCCAGAATGGGAACTCGATCCTGATGGCTTAATTGAGTTAAAAGGAAAAGCGTAGACCATCTAAAAGCCTCTCAATGGTTTCAGAGTGGCTCTCACATCTCTGAAAGCCCAGTGGCATTTCTCAGTTCCTTGGTTAGGGAGGAGCTGAATGAATTTCCTAGCAGAGAATTCAAAAGCACTGGAAGTCAGCAGTTCTGAAAGACTGCAGAAAAGGCTTGTTTACATTTTTCTCTTGGGCTGAAACCCATCTATTTAAACTTTAACCAGAGGCAATTATAAAACCATGGTGAGCCAGAGATGGCAGCCTGCACAAGACAGGGAGACAGAGGCCAACAGTCTAGAATTGAAGGAGGAAAGAGAATATTTTGAGAAAGGGGTCAAGGAAGAACAACAAAGAAGGTATTGGAAGCACAATGTGTCACCTAGGCAGCTGGTCTTCATGAGAATAGCAGGAGATTGGGGAGGCGGGCTGGGCAGGGAAGACAGCAGCTTCTGAAAGAGTAGGTGGAGCTAGGGCTGAGGCTGGGGCTGCCACCCTCCCTCCAGTTCAGAGTACCCAGTCAGAACTCAGCTGTTTACACCTTTTTTTCCTCTTGGGTCAAGAGTGCATTAAACCAGGGAATCAGTGGCTCTGAGAGACCTGCCTGGAGCAGACACACCCAGCCTGCCAGGACACTGGCCCTCTTACCCGAAGGCCAAGCCTCCTCCTCAATTCAGGTTTCCTGGCAAAGACCTACCTTGGTGTCTGGTGAGCAATTCAATGACGTCAGAGGAAATACCCCACTTAACAAAGGACCCTACTCCAGTTTCCAGTAAAGTGAACTAATTAACATGCCATGATCTGGGTCCTGGGAATCAGGGAGTCCTACAAAAAACTCAGAGATAGAGTCAGTCATTGCTCTAATGTGATGGCTTTAATTCTGGCTTTGAGGATGGACCTGACACTGATATAAGGGCCAGTTTAAATACATATACAAATATGGGAAGATCAACAACACACTAGCCACACAGATCTCTCAAGGAATCTGGCATCCTGCCTACCGCTACATATTTACACTTGAGTTTTTTTTTTAACTTTTTGGTTTTGAATGTCCCTATTAAAAACGGCAATCCACACTTCAGATGTTATCAGCTAATTTCTTAGCATTGGAGATAGAGACTGGACAAAGGTCTTGTGAATTATCAGTGGGAAGCCAACAAGAGCCATGGAAGAGACCAGAGATAAATGTCTGTGTACAGTGAGGCCGGCCCCTTAACACAAGTCAGAGTTCATGTAGGCAGCAGAAAGCCAAGCTCATCCTAACTTCTGGGAAGACTTCTCTGCTGCCATTTGGGGCCCCGCCGGAGGCAGACAGAGAAGGTCAGACGGTTTGCAGGTGCGCAAGTCCATGACCATGGTCTTTGAGGGCAAGGAGGCTAAGGTCATGGGCTTTTCTCCAGACCAGTTTGCTACTCTCACCGGAAAATCTGTCCTACAGCTCTGAACTGCACTCCCAAGTCCAGCCAACCATCTAAAAAATTCATGATGCTATTCGTAAGGGCTTGGGTGGGGAATGTGGAGATAGCTCCCTCAAATACACCCTGACTGGGGACAGATCTCAAGGTAATAGTCTTGCTTATGTGGGGGTGGGACACGCCATACAAAGAAGACAATGTGACATCTTGTTTTTATTAAACTTACACTGGAATTTGACTTCTTAAAGTTTGTGTGAGTAGAAATTGCTTTCTGTGCCCTGATCCCTGGAGAGAGAGGAGGTCTGATGCTGAAGTCTTCTGCAGAATGGAGCCTGTGAACACATGACTGTTAGCGGTATCCCCTGGGCTGCAAAGCAATTTCAGAGGGATACACACATTGCCCAGCACCTGCCCCAAAGTGTAATACCTTAAAGAAGATATTTCATAAAATCAGGCATGAACTCTCCGAAGGAAACCCTGGGGGACTGTGCATAAGGCAGAGACGCAGCCTCATACAGTAACTGAAAGCGTGGGTTCAGAAGCTGAATTGTCTGGGTCCATAGCCTGGTGCTACCACTTAGAAGTCATGTAACCTTGAGCAATTCACTTAACCTCTCTGGGCCTCAGTTTCCTCATCCATAAAATTCAAACATCAGTTGTTACCAGTTCCCAGGATTTTTGTCAGGCTTAAAGGATAGAGTCAGTTAATTATTTAAAAGCACTTAGAATAGACTTAGCAAAAAACAATATGCCTGTTACATTCAAACACTAATATGATCAAATCTCCTGGAAGCCTCTAAGATGGAAGGTTCTGTTCTTCACTTACCTTCCCATCACAGCAGCATGAGGAGAGGGAAGAAAGAGACCCTCCAGGTTTCCCTCTCCGGACTAAGCCAAGCATTTCGGTCCTGCTGTGAAGCTTTGCAACATGCATAGCCAGGGCTACGGCTGAGCCAGGGCCAACACTGGAGAGCTTTGGGCACTGCCTGGTGCCCAGAGCAGACATGGGTATTCCTCAGTACAGGCCCTTGGCAGTCCCGTGCCTGTGCTGCCCCTAAACGCTGCACTTACCTGCCCTTCGTGGGTGCCACCCACCAACCCTTAGCTGAGAAAGCTGAGAAACCAGCAGGTGGCAGGAAGAAGGAAACCAAACACACAAGGAGAAAAGTAGAAAAGCTACAAGAAGCACAAGGCAATTTTTTTGGTCTCTCTATTTTTGACCAAGTGAAAAAAACAAACAGAAGAGAATCAACAGAGCAACTGAATCCGAATGAGCCAGTGAAGGAAGGGAACAAGGCAGCAGAAAAGGCAAATCCATGCTAATGACCTCACCCTTCCTCCAGTGCCCCTGCAAGCATGGCCTCAGGGCCATTTGTACCCTGGCTAATAATGATTTCACTTCACAGACTTCCTTCCACTTTTTTCTTTTTTTTTTTTTTTTTCTCCCCTGAACAAAATCCATCATAGCTCTGTTTTGGGAAGTAGAAACAGTATCTATATTTAGGAAATTTAAATGCCAAAAAACCTCAGATAAGCATAATCAAGAAGTAAAGAATAGTTGGTGTGACCAGGACAAATATCAAATCACAAATATTTGAAATTTTTCCCTTTGTGCGCCCTCAGGAGAGAAGTGCCTTTGTTCACTGAACTGGCTCAGAGGACTTGGCCTCTGTCATGCGGCGTAGGATGTTGGATGGGGAGGAGAAGCCAGAGGAAGGTCAAATGTTTCTCAAGTGCTACACGATGTATCAGGCTACTGCTAGACGCTAGGACTTCCAGTGTGAACAAAACAGGCTCCCGCCTTCATGAAGCTAACCCTTAATTTTTTTACTTAAAACAATGTGGTAAATCACACATAAAATTTATCATCTTAATCATTTTTTTATCTTAATCATTTTTAAACATACTGTTCAACAGTGTTAAGTATGCTTACCCTATTATGCAACCAATCTCTAGAATTTTGCCACCTTGGCACACTGAACCTTTATGCTCTGCCCATTAAGCAGTTCCCATTCCCGCTGCTCCCTCCTCCCCAGGGCCTGATGACCATTCTACTTTCTGTTTCTATGAATGTGACTACCCTAGATTTCTCCTGTAAGTAGAATCATGTAGTATTTGTCTTTTTGTGACTAGTTTATTTCACTTAGCACGGCCTCAAGATTCGCCATGTTATATGGCTTGTGCAGAGTTTCCTTCCTTCCTAAGACTCAATGATACTCCCTTCTAGACAAATGCCACATTTTGTTTATCCATCCACCCTTCGGGCTGTTTTTTACCTCTTGGCTATTGTGAATGATGCTGCTGTGAACATGGGTATACAACTATCTCTTCAAGACCCTTGTATCATTTTTGTTTAATCTAATGATACTTGATTCTTCTTTCTTGATGCTTCTGACAGTCTTTAAGGAACTTATCCCATCCTATTTGGGTTCTTTATTGGCCATGAGTTAGTCCAATAGTTAGCTAGTTGGATAAGGACCTGTGTTATTTATCTTTGTATTCCAATTTCTGTGCAGTGCTGGCACATAGTAGGAACTTAATTATTTGTTGAACAAAGTAATTTATTTTTACACTTCTTAGTCACTACTGCTGCAGCTGGCTCTTTTACATATTGTAATAAATAAGTTTTACAATTTTAATGAATGCTATTTTTGTTATATTTACATACTAAGCTAGTTTATGTAAGGGAATTAGTATAAAAAACCTAAAACTCAATCAAAATCCACTTTTTAGATGAAATGCCATTGACAATTCTTTCCTACTCACTTTGCTTAAAAAAAAAAATCATCTCTCTCTGCTCATATTCCTCTCCTTCCTTCACTTGCCTTTCCTCAAGTTATAGTGAAATTATGCAAAATAGTTTCAGAGAGTGCCACTAGAGGGTCAAAGGACAGCGCCAAGGGGCAGGGACAGATCTCTGTCAGTGGGTTCTCATTTATGGGCATGATTGCAAGACTACTCAGGCTCAGGGTCCAAGAACAACAGGGCTTTTTAACAAATAGGAGATTAGGGAAAAAGAAAGAGTCTCTAAGGCCACAAATGGCTGGCTGTCTCACCCCAGATAGTGTCTGCGGTGTCCAGAAGTCCGAAAGGCCGCTGGTGGAAGATGAGGTGCCAGGACAGCAGCCCACAGCAGCAGTCTGAAGACTGGGCCGAATGCTGGACCAGAGAGCAATGGACTCAACAGTTTCAGGAAGTGGTGTCAGAGAGCCGGCGGCTGTGGTCAGCTTTTTAAGACGCTGGAGCCCGATGATGTTCCTTATAGGTGATGTCAGAGGCAGGGCCAGAGGCAGGTGCAGTGGCCAGTATCTGTGCAGGTCTACAGAGGTCTGGAAGTCTGGAAGTTCATGGAGGTCTACTGAATCCCACGGAGGTGCTCAATGCTTCTCTTTCTTCAGAGGCCAACTGCAGAATCCTTCTTTGAAGGTGGTCCAACGAATCCTTCTCTCTTTGGAGACTGGGAGAAGAATTCTTCCTCTTGGAAGATGTTCCAATGAATCCTTCTTTCTTCGGAGGCTGGCTGCAAACTGAATCAAGCCGGCTCTTACTCTGCCTTATAGCCCCCTCAGGGTCCCCCACCCTACAAACCTGATGGGACCATTTTCAATCCTAAGCCTTTGATGGGACTGTTTAATACCAATCAGCTTGTTTTCGATTTTTAATCCAAAGAGTTAACTAAGGAAGTGAGTTTGAACCTGAACTGTCCATTTAACTCACAGCTGATTGGTCTATTTAGTTCACAACTGATAGGCCCATTTAGGATCCTAGAGCTAGATAAAAAAAGGAGAAAAGCCCAGTCTAAATTGCACACAGGTAAGTGCAGTCTTGTGGGCCTGTGCACTCCAGGGAGCTTTGGCCAGACCTGGTCTTGCTGGGGCTGGAGCAGGGGAGCTTCTACAGGTAGTGGCTGAGACTGGGGTACATCAGCCCCAAGAAAGTCACCTTTGCCTTGGCCTCTGAGGGGATCCGGTTACAATAGCACTGAGAAGATCCTGAGGGCCTTGCTAAGGTCTCCTTGACTCACAGAACATGCTGTTGAGTAAAGCTAGCAATGGACCTAAAGTTTGGTATGCTCAACTCAAAAACTTTTATTGGGGATCATTTTGTATGAGACACAGGATAAACAAGATACAGCCCTACCTCTGGAGGAAGTCACAGCTTTGTAACTGTGGGTTATTTTTGGCTGCAATCGGGCAAGAGGCCTCAGTTTTCTTTAACATAGGAAATAGTATTTACGTCCATTCCCCATTACTCATGAAAAACACAGTATTTTTCAAAGTATAAAGAGCTAAAAAACATTGTGAATATTCTGAGTAGACTGGATTTGATGATAATTACTACATGGAGTATCATATGGTATCACAGTGCTTGTAGTAATTAAACACTATTGAATAGATTCATGGACACCTGAAATGTTCTGTTAGAAAGGAGAAAGAGATAAGAACTGTCAATCAGATTACCCACATAATAGCCGAGGCAGTTTTGAAAAAGAGTAAGTCAGGTGGTAGAAGCTAGCTTTGTATTTCTTTACAAATAGACATTTGGAATTATGACTTCTGGTCATGGTAGCATTATTGTACATAAACCTATGAGGCATTTGCTCAGCTTTCAACACAAAGCAATGGATTTTAAACTATAAAGGAGAAAATTTTTAAAGTACAATTGACCCAAAAAGGGGCTGAAGACATGGCCCTATTGGGCTTCAGGTATGAAAGGAAGGAGAGGATGTTGGAAGGGAACATTAGAAGAATAAGGGTGACTAGCAGGGATCTGGATTGGTGTGTGTGGGAATCAGAATTAGGTTCACTGCTTGAAACTATGGACTAGACTGAGAACTGCCATCCTCCTACAAACTGGCTTATTAACAATGCTGAAGAAACTGACTTGATAGGCCTCACATGAGGAAATGATGAGACAGGAAAACAAGGGCACATAACAGGAAATTGGATCAGGCAACCACAGACCTCTGTGACTAATTCTATGACATCTTCATTATCACAGTAGGGAAGAAGAAGAGATAAGCCCTCTTCATTTGGATAATTTGATTGTTTATAAAGAAAGTTAAATAGGCTACTCTGGAAAAAGATAAGAACTAAAAAGATAATTCAGCAAGATTGACAGGTGTAAGATCAACATACGAATTTTGATTGCAATCCTGTATCTCAGTTTATCAATACAGTATTTAATAACAAAAAAAGAGACACCATCTTAGTAGTAATAAGCAATAAAGTACCTAGGAATAAATATAACATAAAATGGGAATTTTACATATAAAATATTTTATGGAAGAAATTAGTATTTGAATAAATGGAGGCATACAATATTCATGAATTGAAATTTTCATTGTAATGAAATAGTCAGTTCTCCTAAAGTTAACATTTAATTTCAATGAAAACCCAATTTTTAAAAATTTCAACCTGATTATGTAATGTGGAATAATGATCACGAAATTCAAAAAGAAGAATAAAGGGTCAAAATTTATTATTGGTAATTGGGAATGCCTACAAGTAAAAGAATATGCAATTTAAAGTCGCTTAAACGATAACAGGATTATTTATTTTGCATTCCAACATGTCCGATGGAAATTAGTTTCAGTACTGATTAATTCAACAGTGCAATGACATCATGGGGACCTGGACCTTTTCATCTGTCTCCTTAATAATCACTCTCAGTGTGGTCATCTCCAGCTTTTTCCCTGAGAGTGGCAAAATGGTTGCCATAGTTTCAGGCATCACATTTTCCTCCAACTATGTATAAAGATAGATAGATAGGGCAAGTCTTTTCCTTAAGTCTCTTTTTAAGGGGGAATAACAGTTACCTATCCCATCCCACCTCCACTCTAGCACAATTCCATGTAGCTTTCAGTGGCAAGAGATGCAACACATGCCTATAACTCAACCAATCCCATTGGAATGGAATTACTATAATGGGGCTTATAGTAATTAAGCACTATGGAATAGGTTCATGGACACCTGAAATGTTCTGTTAGAAAGGAGAAAGAGAGAAGACCTGTCAGTCAGTTACCCACCATAATAGCCAAGACAGTTTTGAAAAAGAGTAAGTCAGGCGGTTGCCCTACCATCTACAAAAGTTTAAAACCTGAGGTGGCATGACAAACTAGGAGTGAAAAGATGAACCATTTAATAAATATGTGTTGGAATAAGTATATATGTTTATACATCTCCAATTTCACCTTATAATAAACTTAAGTTGCTTTAAGGACTCACATATGTCCAATTTTATACTTCTAGAAAAAAATATGATTACCTTCACACCCTTGAGATAGGAAATATTTATTAGCAAATCACAGAAGAAAAAACAATTAAAGGAAAAGATTTATACATTTCACTACTTTAAAAAGTCATCGTCAACAAAATGAAAAGACAGAAGATATTTTCTCAGATATAAAGTCATTAAGTCATTACTACTCAAAAACTATAAAGAACTCTCATAAAGTAAAAAGAAAAACAAATACCTAGACAGAAGGTGGCAAAGGATACGGGTAGGCCACTTCATAGAAGAGAAACGTTACTGGCCAATAGGCCTACAAGAAGATACTCAACCTCATTAGTAATGAAGGGAAAAGAAGACAGAAATGAAGTTACCATTTCATAACCACAAATAGGCAAAATTTTTAAATTCTGGAACTACCAAAAGTTATTAAGATATGGATTCTTAGAAAACAAAACAATGATACCTATTAATATCAATCTTAAGACTCAGTAGTACCTCTCTTAGATATATTGCCTAGATTAGTGTGGTGTGGTTCTTAATTAAGGGCAATTGAACATTTGGCAATGTCGGAAGACATTTCTGGTTGTCTTACCTGTGTGTGTGTCTGTATGGAGGGGTTGTCTGGTATCTAGTAGGTAGAGATGAGGGATCAGCTTAACATCTTATCCCACAACAAACAGTTATCCAGTCTAAAATGTCAACAACACCAAGGTTGAGGTGCTCTGGCCTAGAAAAACTCTTGCATGGTATACGCCAGGAATCTGGCATTTCAATGTTAACTGCAGCATTGTTTGTTATGGCAAACAAAAACAACCATGATACAGAAGAATGGATGAGTAGCTGTGTATATTCAAACTTGAATATATCAAATAATATATAACAGGTATAATTAATGAATTAGTTCTTCATATTGCAACATGAATAAATCTAAAGATAATGATGACTAAAAAGCATTGTAGAATGTTATGTACAGTGTGATATAGAATACCTTTATATTTTACAAAGCAGTACTATGTATTGTTTATTAATATATACATACAATAAAAAACTATAAAAATCTGCATGAAAATGACTTACAGAAACTTCAAGATAGTGATTACTTTTTAAAAAAAAATTTTTTTTAAGATTTTTTTATTTATTTATATAAGCACTGGGTACAGTCAGAAGCGCAGGAGGGTGAGAGAATTCACCAAAGGCAGAGCAGGGAACAGAACAGGCAGACTGATGAAATACACTGCTGAGGGGAGCAGTGGGCATGGCAGGAGAGGTCTGTAGTGCCATGTGGGACCCTCGCTGGTGGCTGGGGATCGAACCGGCGCTGCAGAGGCTGTGGGCAGCTTTGCAGCCCAGCGCTCAACTGCTGCGCCACCAGGGGAGGCCCAAGATAGTGATTACTTTTTGAGGAAAAGAGAAAAATTAAGAAATGAATGAGACTGGGGTAGGCAGTGGGTTTCAACAGTACTTGCAAAATTTTTTTTACAAGAAACAAACAAAAAAATCCTAAAGCAAATAAATCAAATATTAAGATTTGAGGTTCAACTTTTCATTCCTGGTTTGTCATGCCACCTCAGGTTTTAAATTTTTATAGATGGTAGGGCAACCACCTGACTTACTCTTTTTCAAAACTGCCTTGGCTATTGTGGTGGGTAACTGACTGACAGGTCTTCTCTCTTTCTCCTTTCTAACAGAGTGTTTCATAGATAGATGTTGGTTAAACTATTTTCCATATTTCCTGTTTGTTTGAAATATTTTATAAGGAAATATAACATACATACAATATACATATATACAATATAACAAATATAACATACATACAAGCTATATTTGCAAGAATGAATATCCTTTATGTGTTTCAGAAGAATGACATTGGTGGGGGGAAGCTAAAGTTTCCAGAAGAAACGGTGCCACACCCAAAGAAAATTAGAGAAGGGGAAAGTGACCCCTGAATTAAGAAGTGTCTATTCATTTAAGGACCTGGTCCCAGGGATTCTTGACCAAAGAGAGTTGGCTTGCCTGCAGCACCAGTGATTGGATGACTATACCTCTGTCCATGGTCCTATTCCTCTGCCTCCAATAACCTAATTTAGAGGGAGGTTCAAATTTGCCTTGTAGAAAAGGCACTGAGGTGTTTTGATAGTTGAGAACATGGGAGAAAAGGAAATATTATGAGTGCAGCAGGTCTTGAGTATTTGGAAAGAATTTCTGTCTGCATTAGATGCCACCAGCAGAAGGAGACCCTGCTAGACAACCATTCTTCATAATAATGATGAACATCTATCAATCACTTGAGCTCTCCTTGCACAGAGGCCTGCTTGCTAAGAATGATATATTCATCTCCCTATCATTTCTTGTCTTTAACAAAAAGCTTTCTCAATCCTGATGTTTTTCGTAATTTTCCCCCAACAGTCCAATAAGACCAGTAGACATTCACCTCTGCTTTTACAGAGAGATGAGGCAAGACTAACAAAGCTTCTCCAAGGACTGACGTACTTTATATTACCCGATATTTTTACCTTAGCTACTGGGGATAAGTAACTCAACCGAGAAAGATATTTTATGGGCATCCTAGAGTAATCGCCTATCTTTTAAAAAGAAACAACATTTCTTGAGATCCCAGGAGGTGTCTGGCACTACACAAAGTGATATGAGCATGAGAGTGCAGAACATAATGTTTGGGAACGTAATGTTCCTCCGGGGACTTAAAAATTAATGCAGATCCAAAACTGTTAAAAAAAATACAAGGGTTGGTTGTAATAAATTATGGGAAAACAAAATGAAAGGTGTAGGGGCAAAAGTTCCAAGCATGGTGATAAACTAGGGAGCATGAAAGCTGAATATGATGAGCCAATTAACCTCAGGAGAACACAGGCTCACAATGTGGACAGAAAACAAGACACTTAGCCTGCAAAGTCAGTTTTGCAGACTCAGTTACACTCAAAATCAATAGCTGTTTCTGATGGGCCACTGGAAAAAAACTAAATTTTTTTTTTTTACTGTTGTTTTCTACAGATGGAGTTGAAGCCATCTGGCATACAATGAAGTGTTTAGGGAATAAATATGTGAGTTGGCAAACTTTTTGTCTACAAAACTGGATATCTAGTTCTGGATGACAGATCTAATGGAAATAGGTGCAATTGGGTTTGTAGATACTGATTTTTATCAGCAACCAGAAACTATGCTAAAAGCTCAATCTGGCCTACTTTAGGTGCCCTGGGTAAGTTAGTGGAGATTTTTCATTAGTCTATTTGTTACATGCCAGAAGAGGAAATAAAGCAATACATGTACTCTGTGATATATAGAAAAGAATGTATCTTAACAGAAATATGTACTCTAGTCTCAGACAATGTTTCTCTACCCAGGTGATAGAAAGTACTTGGAAATGCAAGGACCTAACTGGGCCTCAGGCTGAGCTTTCTCCATGGCCCCATTAACAGAGAGGTTAGCCTCACTAACCTCTCAAACAAAGAGAGTCAGACTTTTATATTGATGACTAGTTTCTGATTTGGACTTTTTCATCGTCACAGCCATTTCATTCACTTTGTATTTAAAGTTTCATGTCTTCTTGTATAGTAGTAATATGAAAAGATAAAAATGTCTAGAAATTTTTATTCTATGTGGAAGGAAAGCAATAAGTCACTTCCATGTGATGTTTAATAGGCATTTCAGATTGAACAGGGTCAAAAGAAAACATATTTCTTTTCCTTAATCTTGTACCAACTAATAAGAAACTTAAAAGCAGTTTTACTTATCTTATAATAAACAAGATGCCTGGAAATAGACGATTGCTGGTATTGGGGCCACCATTAAACTATACTATCAAGGACCTAGGCAATTTCTACTTGTCCTGCTTTCCCATCCTTAACATGTTGACCTTTAATCACATCTTTTGTAGTCACAAGATGGTTGCAGTGACTCCAGGCATTGTGATGGTTACAAGATAGCCATAGCTAGTTCTATAAGGCTTTCACTAGCCACAAATGAATCACCCCTACCGACAAAGGACATGGGGAAATTGAGTATCTCGCAAAAGAGAATGGGATTATTATGATTGAATTATACCACTGATGATTCAGAACTTTAGGCTGGACATAAGCAAAGTTAGGGCTCTGTTAGCAAGAAGGAAGAGAAGAACAGCTCTTGTGGGGGAGGGGAATTAACTGCCATGTTTCTTATTTCTAGTCTACCTGTCTCACTAAGTAGCATCACCATCCATCCCATGCCCACATCAAAAATAGAGATCTTTGATTTCTTTCTTTCTGTTATGTCCTATGTACAAATGCCCAGAAAGTTCTGTTGACTCTGCCTCCATATGTACCCCCAATACACTCTTTTTCACCCATCTTCACTGCTACTGTCTTAGTGCCAATGATCACCTGAATCATTGCAGTTTGCTCCTAAGGATCTCTGCACTTTCATTCTTGCTGTCCTCTATTCATTGCCCAAACTGGACATCAATTCCTTGCTTAAAACCTCCCAACAGCTTTCCTTCTTACCTAAAATCCAAATTTCTAATAATGATCAGTCATGCCTGCAAGAGCTAGACTCTGTCCACCTGTTTAATTTCATCTTGGACTGCATTTTGCTTTACCATTAAGTTCCAACCATTTGATCCTTCTTTCTCTTCCTCAAACTCAAATTTGTTACCATTTTGATGACTTCTGAACCATCTGTTCTCTCCATCTAGAATGTTCTTCAATCTGACGAGTTCATTCTTGCCAATTAGATCACTATTTAAATGCCATCTCTTTAAAGAGGTCCTCTCTGACCATCCAATCCAAAATAGCCCTCTGTCATTCATCTCTTTACCCTAGTCTATTTCTCTGTACTGTACCTATCACAGTCTGACATTATCTTGTTTACCTTTTTACGTTTCATGTAATGGAATATGTTTTTTTTTTTTCAGTACCTTCACACTAGAATATAAGCTTCATGAGAGCAGATACCTCATCTATTATGCTGCTGTTTTCCTAGCACATAGATCAAAGCACGTGGTACGTACTCATCAAATATTTCTGAATGAATAAATAAATGATGGGAAAGATTTTTAAGTGGAAACTTTAGCAATAAAAAGAACATCTGTAACATATTACCATCATACTTAGAGTCATCCTTTATAGAGCAAAATCACTTTGTTGGTTTTAGAATATGAAATGTGTTATGCTTTAAAGACATCACAATTAATAAGCAACGTTAATTTCTTCCACCCTGCCTCTTTCTTCCTGTGTCCTCCTTTTGAGAGCTAAATGGGCCACATGTACTCTCCATCTCAGTGCTCTATCAATATGGTCATTGACGGCCTTCTTCACTAACTTCTCCTTTTGCCTAATAATATGATTTTATTTTCCCACCATTGTCCAAAGAACATGGGGTAATTTAAAAAAAAACTTGGAGAACGTCCTTCTCTCCTCCATTTTTGGCCAGAATTTCAAAAAGGGGAAAACCCAACTGTTCTTGGACAAAGAGAGAAATACTTAGCGTCTGATATGTTCTGTCTTTTTCTGAGGTTTTCACAATTTTATGTATGGTCTTTCAAAAGACAAATCATTTCTACTCCTGTCACTCGTCATCAGGCTATCCTCAATGTAAAATGTTAAAAGCAGAGAAGTTATTATGTAGTCTTCCCTCATGTCCCTTTCCATATCTTCTCAAACCCAAGGTGAATCTCTGAAGAGCCAGACTTCTGGATGAGCAGCCAGCCGAGCCCATGGGATCAGCCTGAAACCCAGATCTCCTATACATCTAGCAGGCCATGGCACATTGAAATTACACGCAAGGCTTTTGGGGATATTCACATTCTCGCTAGGGACACAGCATCATGGTGAGACTGATCTAGCATACTCCAAAATGCCCTATGTTTGAAAACATCCTCAAATAATTACATGAATTATTCACATAGTAAATTACATGCAAAGAATCCCTGAGTTTTATCTTCTGGACTTGCCAACCAAAAATAACAGGATTCCCATCTTCAAGGGTCTTCAGTGAATATATTAAAAACAAGAATAAACTGTTGCTCAGTACTCAACACTTCAGTCCCTCCTGATTCCTCACCTGTCATTACCCTAGCCCCCTAGACACACCCTTGTGTCTAGCTCCATGCCTGCACATCACCTCCTGGACATTCTCAGGCCTTGGAAACACAACATATTCCAAAGGAGCCTTGGAAACATTTTTGATCATATGTCAGTAAAAAATGTGGGGATGTGCACCCCCAAAATATGTATATTAAAAAATAAATCATGCATTTATATATATATATATTTAAAAGAATAGAATAAAATAATTAAATGATTTGACTCCATACTCTTAGGAACCTATTTCCAAATCATAGCCCACTTTAACTGGATAACTCTATTTCCTTGTTGTAGGCAGAATTCTAAAGACAGCTTCCCCAAGATTCCCATCCCTGGCTATTCAGTCAAACACTAAGCTAGGTACTGCTGTGAAGGGATTTTGCGGTCAAACTTAAAGTTTCCAGTCAGTTTCCTTTAAGATCCCGAGATAATCCAGTGAGCCTGGTCCACTCAGGTGAGCCCTTTACAAGAATAGTTTTACTCAGTTGGTAGCAAAAGAGGAAGTGAAAGAGATTGCAAATGTCCAAAAGATTCGAGGGAGATTGCTGGTTTGAAGACAATACCACGCGAGCAGGCTTCTGTGTGGCCTCTGGAAGCTGAGAGCAGCAGCTCCTGGCTGATAGCCAGACAGAATACAGCAACCTCAGTGTGCACCCTCAAGGAATTGACTTCCACCAAAAGTGTGAATGAGCCTGGAAGCAGATTCTTTCTCAGAGTCTGCAGATAAGAGTCCAGCCTGACAAATATCTTGATTTTTGTATGGTGGCACCCTAAGCAGAGAGCCCAACCAGGCATACCTAGACTCCAGGCCTCTAGAATGGCGAGCTAATAAATAATATGGTGCTGCAAGCCCTAAGTTTGTTAATTTTCACCTCTTGAAGAAACATTCAGAAAACAAATGTTAATAAGATGGAATTAATATGTTTTAAGTTCAACAGAAAAGAAATGGCATTAAATTATTTCAAATGTGCTGATTCTTTAATTACTTATAATGCCCATGGAGGGTCACCCAGGGTAGTTAGAGTCTTTCGTCCTGCTTGGGTTTGTTTTCTCATAGGTACTATCGTTGCAGGCCAGGGCTAACTTTAGAAGTTACGTCATATGGGGATAGAGCATCTACTTGTTGCTTCAGGGGGATGTGATTTAGCCTGCAGTTTTTTTTTTTTTTTTCATTTCACAAAACAATGTGCTGTGTTTCATAGATGCTGTGCTGGATACTGTGTCTACATATCAAATTCAGGGATGTATTTTTCTTAGCTAAATTTCCCTCTCTAATAATATGACCTTCCTTTTGGCAAACAGGCTGAAATTCAGCCAGTTATATTCTGAACTTGAGACATATATGAGGGAAGAGGCAAAACATGATCATACCTGTTTTAATAAAATTGATCCCTGAGATAAAATAAAACCAGAAAGTGGGGCAAGAACATTCTGACTACATAATCATGCCCCAAGTAAACAAACATGAATGGAGCTGAGCCTGCTAACCCAGATTTGTCCTCCTGAGAATGGCAGGCAACTGTGAATTTCTCCATGAACACAACCTCAGAACTAGGTCTAGTGTAAACAAAGAGATCTGGGGAAGAGGAAGGGAGTAGTTAAGTAAGCCAGAGGTTGTACTCAGGGTGAGAACATTTCAGTGGAGGAATGTCTCACTTTATACACACTGGACGAAGAGATGGAAGAAATATATATAGCACAGTGGTTAAAAGCTGTATGACTCTAGGCACATTACTCAAATTCCCTGAGCCTCAGTTTCCTCATGTTTAAGTCAGCATAGCTTTTTCAACATTTCTTCGTACTCTCAATAACCTGTGGCCGATTACAATCCTGCAATCTCATCTCTCATCCTTCCGCCCTTGTCCAAGAATCGTGGATAATCATCCCTCTTCTAATGGATGCTAATAGCCCTGCTGGCTAGTCCTAAGCACCGTGTTCAAAGCAAAAGACTACAGGCCAGAGTCGAGACCAGAAGTCTAATGCAAACACTCCCTTAGGGCAGGGAGGGACAGAGAGAGTGGGTCTGACTGTGGGAAGCTGATTCCCCAGGCAAGGGAAGGTACTTATTAGATGCACAGAAAGATGGACCTGTAGGCAAATATCCACAAATAAAAATCTCTTTCTAAAACAATCCAATTTTATGACCCAATCATTTGACAATGACTTGGCCATTGAAGATCATATTTTTCCAACATGGTCCATTTTCTTGGCTTTCCTAAGTCATTAATTATGACCATGTTTTCCCAAATGTGGAAATTCCCCTTGCGCAGATGCCCTGCCGGCCAATCCTCCTTTCCTGAGAAGCCTCCACGGCACAAAAATATTTTTGTTTTCCCCAATTGCCCACAGGGAAAATTTCCTCACTCTTTTTTTCTCCCTCCTCCCTTAAAGCCCTCTGGCAATTTCCAGGAATCTAAGTAAACCAGAATCACTTAGATCACTGGAGAGCCTTTTGGATGTTCTACTTCTAACATGGCAAAAAAGAATCCTGAACTTTAACATTCAAAGCCAGTCTTAAAAGCTCCCTTTAATAACCAAAGGCAATGCCACAGAAATCATAATAATTCCCACTCCTGCCTGAGAATATGGTTCTGGGGTTGAGGAGCTTAAATTATAAACAGAGGTGGCCAAAAGGATGATCTTCATGTCCAGATCAAATGCTGTTATGTGAATGTGCTTCACACACAATAATGCCCACTGCGCACATGGGCATCTGACAGCAAAGCGGGTATATCATATGAACATGGAGCGATAATTCAAAGTATAAAACTTTGTTAGATGATTTACCTCACTTACTGTATTCATTTTTGAGTTTACCAAAGTACTTTGTGCAGGGATGATGACACTACATGTACTCCGGAGATATTTTGTTCTTTTCAGAACATTCATCAAGAAGCATTTCTCTGCCAGAAACTAAATTTAGTTGGTGGGGATGGGGTGGGAGAGTAATGAATCAGATTGGGTCTCTGCCCTCCCAGTCTTTATAACCTAGTAAAGAAAGTAGGATGAACCTACTAGCTCAGTGGTTCTCAACCAGGGGCAATATTGGCCCCTTACATCTAGCCTCGGGACATTTGGCCAGGTCTACTAACATTTTTGTTCATCAGAGCTAGAAGTGGGGATGTTATTGGTGTCTTATGGAAAGAGGCAAAAGATGCTGCTCAGCACACTACAATGCGTGGAACAACTCCATAACAAGAATTATCCAGTCCAAATGTCAATAGTGCCAAGATTGTGAAACTATCCCTAACTAAGCCATTTTACCTCGAACACAGGGTTTGCAGGTTGACTGACTGATCGGTATTGGGTCACATGGTAAAGGACTTTCATCCTGACACCCCAGTCATTTTTAATTTATGCCTGTGCCTTATCCATTAGAACTGTTAAATTTTGAAGAAACAAGTATATTTAGACAAGTGCTGAATAAAGCATGAGAAACAGTGTCACTAGGCAAAATGAATGATAATTTAGTGAATTGTTAACTCGAGAGACAAAATTTTTTTCTAGCGTATAGTAACTGCTCAGTGAATGTGAATTAAATATATTCAGATACCCTAGCAACATTCATTTTAAAGTGCACAATATTAAAGAATCTTATTTTAAGTTTTCCTAGCAGAAGGCTTTCTTCTTCAACACAGCTCAGACTGCTTGAACTGCATATTATACCATAAAGGGACAAAACTGTACTTTGGTAATAGAATAGAGCATTCAAAATTTTAATTAATTCAGATGGGCCCTTTTCCCTATTGTGTCTAATTTAGTGAGGATTAGTGAAGTATGATATTTCAAACATCAAAAAATGGAGGTGGCCACAGTGAATTTTGGGAAGGAGGAGGTACTCTGGAGTGAGAAGTATTTTTGTGTCCACTTAGAATGGGTCTCCTGATCTCTATATACAAAAGAAATAAAAACAAAGTAGCATTGACTTTGGGCCTATTGCTCCAAATGCATAAGTTTCAATAGTAAATAATTGGCCAAGTGCCACTCTCCATTAAGGATCAATTAAAAGGAAATTATATCTTTAAATTCAATATTTAAGGATATGAAAAAATATCATTTAATGTACAGGAGGTATTTGCATTTTTTTTTCAGGAAAAATGATGTGGTGGTCTAACGTTCTAGTGTTTATGAGATGCAATGCAGAGCTACTTTTGCACAGAAGATCTATATTTTTGATTAAGCAATTACCTTCAATTGTAATATGTGGTTACCAAGGAAATATGGACTTTCTTCTTCCACCTATTTGACCTGCATTTTCTCAATGTAAGTTGGTGAGTAAGTCAGAAAATGATATCTAATTTGGTATTAGCATTAATGTAAGTAGGAGGGGAGAACTACCATAAAAAATTTTAATGGAAATAACTGGGATAATCTGCCATTTGTATAATCAGTATCCATGTTCCCCAAATTTAACACAGATAATGGATACCATAATGTCCCTGATTTTTGCAACATAAAAGCAAAATTTCCTTCCAGTTTGAAAATTTCCAGTAAAATCTTTGCCCAAATGTGAGTTTAATAAGGTATGTTTGGAGCAGAGAGGGAGGAATTTTAATCTTTCCTATTCATTAAAAAAAAAAACAAATAAGTAAAAACTACTTCACCTCTAAAAGAGAAGGAATAACATGGTATAAGTTCACTAATAAATAAGTGGGGTTAAAAGTAACACATTTAAGAAAACGTTGAAGATTAAAAAGTTAAAACAATAAAACGTGGCTCCAGGAAAGTTGATCTTGATGTGACAGACAGTAACAACTGGTACAACAGAGTGGATGCCTAATCATAAACAGTTGGAATGGCCAAACAAGTATGTACCAGCTAAATATCAAACCTGATTATTTTATATGGTCTTAAGAATCAGCATAAACTTGATTTATAAACCTGAAAGGGGTACAGCAGACCTCTCCTGTCTCGCCTGCTGCTCCCCTCAGCAGTGTATTTCAGTAGATCCACCTGTTCTGCTCCCCTCTCTGCCTCTGGTAAATCATTTCACCCCCTGCACCTCTGGCCTACACCCCAGTTCTTGTATGCATAAATAAGTCTTTTTTAAAAAATAAACCTGAAAACATTATGTTAACATTATCTCACTGTAATATTTTATTTATTTTATTGAACTATAATTGATATTTAACATTATATTATTAGTTTCAAATGAATAACATAATGATTTGCTATTTGTATATATTGCAAAATGATCACCAAAATAAGTCTGGTTAATATCCATCTCCAAATGTAGTTATACTTTTTTTCTTGTGATAAGAGTTTCTAAGATCTACGTAGCAATGTTCAAATGTACTATAGAGTATGATTAGTTACAGTCACTGTGCTATACATTACACCCCCATGACTTATTTATTGCTTAATTAGAAGTTTGTACTTTTTGAACACCTTCACCCATTTTACCCATACCCCAACCCTTGTCTCTGGCAACCACCAATCTGTTCTCTCTATCTAGGAAGTCGGCTTTTGTTTGTTTTTTAGATTCTACAAGTAAGTAAGATCATCTGGCTTTTGTCTTTCTCTCTATGACTTGTTTCTTTTAACAAAATGCCCTTAAGGTCCATCGACATCATTGCAAATGGTGAGATTTCATTATTTTTTATGGTTGAATAATATTCCATTATATATGAGTGGATAAAGAAATATGTGTGTGTGCATGCATGTGTATGTGGAGAGAGAGAAAGAGAGAGAGAGAGACCTAAGTTGCTTCTATGTCTTGACTATTGTAAATAATGCAACGATAAATATGGGGGAGGGGTTGCGTATATTTTGAGTCAGGATTTTGTTTTCTTTGGGTAAATACCCAGAAATGGAATTACTATATCACGTATAGTATTTCTATTTTTAAGTTTTTGAGTAACAGCAATACGTTTTTCTATAGTGGTTACATCAATTTACATTTCCACCAGCAGTGAACAAGGATTTTCTTTTTGCCACATCCTCACCAACACTTGTTACTTTTTGTCTTTTTATTATAGCCATGTAATTTGTTTTATATGCAGCTGAATCAAGGGTCAGATTGTGGATATGTCAATGAAAATAAAAATATCTACTAATTTCTATTGAACTTACATTGTTATAATTACCCTTTCTCGTCACTTCACTTTTCAGATGAAATAGAAATTTTTAAAATTCAGGTTTTTAAACCATCATCAGCGAGACAATATTTAGCTGTAGATTCCCATCTGCAAAAGTGCAAGTCACATTTTAAAATTCTAAAATACTTATTTCTGTATCTGGATTGATACTTCCATAACATCTATGATGGTTATTTTTAGGATGGGTTGAGATTTTTTTTGTCTCCTTATATTCTTTTGTGTTGTTTGAAGTTTTTTTCAAATAGTTTTTTGACAATTCATTAGGATAATAATCATTTTCTAAAAAAAATTCTTTTCAATTTATGTAGCCAAAATTGTAGTTCACCATCTTCTGTCTGCTCTCTTAATTTACTAGATTATCTGAATTTGCTTTCCCAAAATTCAACAGCACTTTCATCATCAGAACATATTTTAAAAGAATCTCCCATTTAGCCAAGGTGAAAAGATGAGCTATCTAACTGCTTCCAAAAGGCACATTATCTTTGAAGGATTTTCTTTATTTTTATTCTTTGTTTTGTCACATGCAGTTGTCTCAGAATACTTGCCAAAGACCCCCAGTTCCTTTGAAGGGAATACCATTATGTGTACAAGGTAACTTGGAAACACATTGCTCAACTTAGTATTTTTAAATGTTGGAAAGCTTCCCCAGTAAGATCTTCTCAGAAACTTTCTTTTGTTGCATAGTTGTCAGAGTAACAAAAGGGGGGGGGGTAAATTAGGAAGAGACAGATGGGAATGAATTAGAAATGCTGTGGTATTGAGGATTATAAAGTCATTTTGTTAATGATGTTATTTTTATTGAGGTAACACCATATATGATTTAGGGATGGAGGTTCACACCTCTTCAGATGTGTACTACCATACCAGACCCATCATCAAGGCACACATCGTCCCCCAAACCCATCCACTGTGTTCCGTACCTCCTTTCCTCCCACCCCACCCTCCCTTCTGGCAGAGGTTATACAGTCTTTGCATAGTTTTCAGAGTCTGACTCTCATGGTGTGATGGACACCATGGACTAATAAAATCTCCAGTGTCTTTAAGCCAAATGATATATTCAGTCTCTTTATATTTCTCACGGAACTTAAAGGTTATATTTACTTGAGACTAGGGGATCCTCGATTAGTAACAGAAATTCAAAAATAGTTGATTTTTTAAAGGGTGGTAGGATTACGAATAATTCCTTTTTTTTTTTTTTTTTCCTTTTTGGCATTCTGGTTGTAATGCTATTTGTGCTTTTTATCTACCCATGTATCAGCATAAAGGTGAAAAAATAGGACAGTTTTCATTATTACAAAATTTTAAGGTCAGGTTGGATGACTGTAAGTATACTCCAGAGAAGACACATACATTTAAAGAAAACTAAAGCGACCTCTCAAGTTCCTCTCTTCTTTCAATTCTGTGCTCTGAAGTTTACCCCCTTATCTTTTATGGTGCAGATGCACCATATTGGAAGGACAGAAGTCTCTTCTTTCTTCATTTTGTCTTGAACCTGCAGATTTTGTGCAGGTGGCAGCCCTGAGAATTAAACAGGAGATGGAGTGAGTGGTGGGAAAGTAGTCTTAGAACACTCGGAGCTGTCCAGCAGTGGAAGGAATGGTCCGCGCCCTATGTAAGTCCCAACTAATGAGACTTATGGGAATCTAAAGCAGGGATTCAGTGAGGCCACTGTTGACCAGGAAATGTATGTAGAAAGAGATGTTTCCTGCTTCTGTATGCTTCTCATTTTAAATGGAGTCAATGGCCTTTTAAGTGTGTAGGGAAAAAGAGAAAGTAATTATGTACAGGGCAAGACAGAACAAGAGTTGAAGAGGAAGTCAGGCAAAAATAGGACTATTTACACTGTTTGAGCACTTGTTCAATTTCTTAATTCAAACTATTTACACATACACATTATTTGTAAACATGCCCTAGAAATAGATGGGTTTGCATATATAGCAGCTTTGTTATTTAAATTTTGCAATCAAATACAATCATTGTAGCACAGCATTTGAAAAAAAAAGTGTCAAACATTAACTTACAAAGACTTTCCAGCATATGTAACTAAAAATAAATAAATAAATTTAACCTAAAAAGGTTGTTCATTTTTTTCCTTTGCAAGTGGCAGATGCAATCATTTTGATTAATGCACACTTGATTGAGGTTCTGAAAAATGACATAAAAATCTTGAAGCATGTTTATAATTTTTTTATAAGTGGTTGGATACCTAGTACTCTTTTTCTTATATTTTCTCCTGAAAGGAAGAGTCAATGTCCCAGATTTGAGAAGAAAGGACTTTAGAGAAACATTTCGTCCAGTTGCTATGTGCTAAGCAGTTAAATGGTAAGATATCCTTAAAGGTGAAAAAAAACTGCATGTGGAGAGATTAATTATGCCATACTGGTTTTTAAATGTAAAGATTAATATGTACTCATTGTAGAAAATTTGAGAAATATAAAAATATACAAAAAATAGAAAATCAAAATCATCCTGGTGTAACTATTACTAACATCTGATTTATAGCCTCCTAAATCCATATGGATGGTCATGTACATATTTCATGGTCAATATTCACCTGAGCAAAACAAACAAACAAACAAACAAACAAAAAACGGTTACGTGAAAGAGCTGTTGGTTTATCTGATCCAAATCTGGCATCACCATCCACAGAATTTAACCATTTTCTTTAACGTTTCCCCACTACCCTTGATCCCAACCTGAAAATAAATGGCAAATGAGGTGCCATATTTCCTACTTCGAAACAGCACTGGGGTTGTCGGCAATTCCTTACCTTTCTTTTCCAGAATAGAGACCCAAGAAGTTGTAAAGGAAATATGATACTGCAAAAACGACGTTATTTTTGTGAAGTAACATTGGAGGTGCCCATGTTGACAGCTGCACAGGCAGTCACATGTTTAACAGAGCAAAGAGCCTCACAAAGGAAGAAGTTAACTTTAGCTTTGAAAATCCTTTTATCCTCCATGATTTTGATGGCTTTAAATTTGTCACCTGAATGTGATATTAACATAATCGTCTGCATTTCAGCTAATGAATGCACCTGCTTCTAAGACTTTATTTTAGCAGTTTTAATGAGCTCTTCAAAAGAGTTTGCCTGGACTTAGAGCACTGCTAGAGAAATAGCAGCTGTAAGCAACTAACAACATTCAGTATTTGAATCAAGCTCTGTGAAGTTGTTAAACTTGAGAAGGACTATCTATCCATCTGTCTGTGATAAGGGAAATGAAACTGAGATGTAGCTGTGGGATTTGGAAAAAGGTAAATGGGGCTGGCCAAAGAAGGTTATTCTGTGATCAGTCATCATGTATGGATCCAAGGCAATTTACTTAAGCTCTCTAAATGGCAGTTTCTCACCTATATAACAATGGGTCCCATCTTATAAGTCTGTTATATAATGCCTCCCTGCTGTAAGCAATCAGTAATGCTAACTTTATTATTAAGAGACTATGACTTAAGATAGAACAAGTATATTCTATATGATTGGCCATAAGTTTTAAGATGGTTTAGAAAACCTAAATAAGGGACCAGGAAAAAGACTATAACAAAGAAAAAATCAAAATCAACAAGCAACTATAAACCAGAGACACACTACGGGGGCAGTAGAGGAGGAGAGGTGGGATTAGGGTCAAAATAAGGGGGGTGGGAATTGTATGGGGAATATAACCAAAATGAAAATGCATGCATTGTGCAACAATGAAAAATGATGGCCTCCCTGGTGGCGCAGGCATTTGAGCGCAGCGCTGTGAAGCTGTCCGCAGCCTCTGCAGCACCGGTTTGATCCCCGCCGGCCTTGGAGCATCCCACATGCTGAGCAGCCTCTCCTGTCTCGCCCGCTGCTCCCCTCAGCAGTGTATTTCATCAATCTGCCTGTTCTGTCCTCTGCTCTGTCTCTGTGAATCCTCTCACCCTCCCTGCACATCTGGTCTGTACCCCAGCTCTTATATAAATAAAATAAAATAAATTAAAAAAAGATGATTCATAGGTGAATAATTGAGCCCTATAGTAGGAAAAAACCAAGTAACTCTTTAACTTAAGTAATCAGGAATCCTGTTTCAATGCTAAATCATACCTTAACCCCACAATGAAGATTTTTCAAATGGAAGATGTCGACCAACCTCTAGAAATCCAAATCCCTACACAATCCTGAAGCCAGTTAGACTTTCTAAATATTATGTAGATACTACGGTACCAGAACTATTTACTTTTGATATATATATTTTAATACTGTTTATTATCAAGTTCATTTCATGCTTGTTATACTCTGATTTCAACACCGCATTTTCATGATGATTATCTCCCTCCTCCTTTCCCCCATATGCTCCTCTGTCTACTTTAATTTGAAAAGTAAGTAGTAATAACCCATCCAGAACTCAATCAAATGGAAAATGAAAAATAGGACAAATGTTGTTTTAAAGACACACAGAGCAAATGCATTACAGATCAATTGGAGGGAACACCCTGGAATAAAGATGCCAAAGATTGGATTTTGAGTTCCTCTCCTCCCCTCTCATCTCCCCACTCTTTCCCTCCCCTCCCTTCTCATGAATAGCACAAAGGTGAGATAGTTATTAAGTAAAATGGAAAATTCTCCTATTCCCTTTTTATTTAATTTAAATTAATGTAAGACAATTATTCTGACTGGGATGGAAGCAATTTATTTCCTGAATTCTTTTCCCCCTTTACACATTATGGCCAACTGTCTTCCCTCAACAACTGGATTTGGGTCATTTTGTGTTTCATCTGACATGTCACTCAAAAGGCAAGCCCACCTTAGGAATCTTCATAGCTTATCATAGGGATTACTCTGAAAAGCCACTGAGTTCTACAAACTGCCAAATTGAACCTGTTAGAATAGGCAGGTCACTGGTAACTGCTCACATCCCCACATTTCAAAAGATCCATCCTATCCAGACTTGCGTGAAGCATCATTCCCGAAGACATTCAGTTCTACTCTTAGACCTTAGCTTTGTAACCTGAGAAAACAACCCCAAGAGAACTCACTTCTGGCCTCCCTTTGCCTGTGTCTTGCTACTGAAGGCAACGTTGACCTCATAGTGATGAGGACCTGTTGGCCTCATAAGGTGTGGCACTGAGGAGAGTGGCTTCAGCATCACCTGGAAGCCAGTTAGAAATAGTCTCAGTCCCAGTGCAGACCTATTGAGTCAGAATCTGCTTCTTAACAAGATTCCCAGGTGATTCCTGTGCACCTTTATGTTTAAAACCATGGTCGAAGAGATCTGCCTGAGATTGATTTTTCCAGCAACAGCACTAACCATCTCCTGCTCCAAAGTTGTATCCATCCACTTCCAGTCTCTACACAGATTTCTCTGAGTGATCCTGGACAAACTAGCTCTATTTTGGATGAGTTCCCAACCAGTGGGTTTTGTAGTGATCTGGATTTCTATGGTTTGGGTGGTCAAAGATGTTTATAGTACAACCGCCCAGTAGCTAAACTGTACCCATCCCCCCCCCAAGTCATCTTGCCCTCCTTATTTCCACAGCTGTAGTGTTACCATGTTCATAAATTATTGTTAAAGAAGGAAATTACCAAAAGAAAAAAAAATAGTCTCTATAAACCTGCATAGTTTAGAGCTAAAGAATATGTTAAAATTTTCCATCGTGGAAATTTCCCAGCTACTGGGCTCTTTAGATTTTTTTTTTTTTTTTTCAGAGCTGCAAGCAAAGAATGGAAATTTCCAATTGCAGCATCAAGGGCTGCTGTTCTGCTGACAGTCTTGCTCAGCCGGGGTCATCTGCTTCTCTAAGACATCAAGGAATGCCAAGGTAGGTCTGAGAGAACACACTCACTTCCTCGGCAGAAAGGAAGGAATGTCTTACGCTGACTTTAAGCTGTGAGGAGGAGAGGGGCAGCAGACGTGACATGCTCTGTTCTACCACATGAACGTGGATTTTCTTGACTGTTACCACCTATCAGCAATTTGCCCTATCTGACATCTTTCCAATGGCAGCTGGCTGACAGGTCTTTTTTTTTTTTTTTAATAACTCCCTGAGGTGGGTGGGAGATGCAGAGAGAGGAAAGGAACCAATATTTGTTGAAAGCTACTCTTCTACATAAAGGGAGGTATAGTTAGGTATTTATACCTTTGATAGCATTTAACCTTTATGTAACCTGCCCAAGGTTAACATCTGAGTTCCTGCACCAAAATTTTGGAAGCTTGATTTGCTTTTCCCGAGACATCCCTACCTCCCCCAACCCTCCCAGAAACAAGTCATCTGCAAGCATCCTGGGAGTTTTGTCTCCTCCTCTTCAATAATGTCAATAGTTCAGTTCCTTTTCACTGCACCTAAGCTGAAAGATATTTCCATTCACAGTGGGTCCCAATGTCTGAGTCAACAGGCGTCTAATAGTTCCTGAAATCTTGTCATGTTCCTCCCATGCACTATTGCTACTACTACAGAAGTCTGATGGAGGCAGCACCTAGGAAGGATACGTGTAGGGGCGGTGGCTTCTTGTGAAATAGGCCAAGCCCCCTGACTGACACAAGTCAGAGAGAATGTCCTCAAAAACTAGGTCATGTGGTTTTGTCTACGTTGGGTGGGAGTTTTGTTTTTCATCTTTTGGGGGATTCTGAATGACTGTAAGGAACAAAGGCTACTTATGTTGACTTTCTTCATACTTTCTTGCTGACAGCCTTCTTGATTTTTCCAGCAACAGAACTCACTACCTCCTGCTCCAAAGTTGTATCCATCCACTCTCCACTTCCTGTCTCTACAAAGATTTCTCTGAGTGCTCCAGGGCAAACTTACTCTATTTTGGATGAATTCCCAACTAGTAGGTCCTGTAGCAATCTGCATTTCCATGGTTAAGGAGGATTTTTTACATCACTGTGCTATTTATACTTAACATTATTTATTGAGGCAAGGTTAGTATTAATGAAGATATTCCAGCAATCATTTTCTAAAAAATCATCACATGGTAATGAGTTTAAAAAAAAAAGAATGTTTATTCTCTATCTTTTAAATCACAGTCACATCCAGAGACATCAATGTATATAGAGTGATCAGTTTTATGCCACCTGATAATGGAAGTGGAGGTGAATGGGAATGGTCAGCAAGAATATTGCAGGTCTGTTTAGGCTAATGTTTAGTTTGGTCATATAGCATAATGCTTGTCTTTATTCTCTTAACCCATTAAAACCCAGTCTGATTCCCTGGTGAAATCCGTCAACATAGTATTTTATTATGGGTCTGGTCTCAGATGACATGTATCACATTCTGACAAGCTTCTTTCCACTCCTCTGTATCTGTCATTAGCTAGACATGGGTCCACTTAGTTGAAGACACTGATGACTCATATATGTGGGTGGGGTTGAATAGACTGATGTATGGTGACTGTTCCTTTCCACTTTATTTTTTTAAAGATTTATCCTTATTTATGTATGCATACAAGAACTGGGCTGTAGGCCAGAGGTTCAGGGAGTGAGAGAATTCACCAGAGACAGAGTGGGGAGCAGAACAAGTATATCTACTGAAATACACTGCTGAGGGGAGCAGTGGGTGAGACAGGAGAGGTCTGCTGTACCACATGGATTAGCAACATGGCGGGGTACTGAACTCATTCACAGTGGCTGGCAATAGCTTGATAGCACTGAGACTTTAACCCCTGCGCCACCAGGGAGGCCCCTATTCCTTTCCACTTCAGACCACAGAGATGACTTTACAAAAAATTTGTATGGTTAGAATACATGCTATTCTCAATACTGATTATTTTCAATTGATACCTCAATTCTTTCCCTCCTATTTCCCTACCTCTTGCAATGTGACTTTGTAGCTCCTCCCATCAAGAGTTATAATCTATTTCCCCATCCCTTGAATCTGGGTGAGTTGCTTGACTTGCTTTAGCCATTACAACGCAATAGAAGTAATTGTCTGCCAGCTATAAGCCTGAGCTTCAAGCGTATGCTACCACTTTCTTTTTTGGACCCTGCCACTGCTACATGAACAAGTCTAGGCTAACCTGCCTGAGAATGAGCAATCATGTACAACAGAGATGAGGTCATTTCCAGACCATCCAGCCCAGAGTTAATATGCCAGTGACCACAAATGCCCACCAAGATCATCTGGGCACAGCTGACCACAAATGTCTGTGCAAACCCACCAAGATTAGCAGGGCCCAGCTGACCACAAATGCCTTGCAAGCCCACCAAGATCAGCTGGGTCCTGGCCAGATGAGAAGAACAACTCTGCCAACTCATAGTCTCATGAGAAAAACAAATGACTTGTATTTTAAGTCATTAAGTTTTAAGTTTGTTTGTTATGAAGAAATAGGTAACTAATGTAGATGACCGATTCCCTTTTTAATTTTCCTGACTGCCAGGAAGCTTCGAATAAAATTGAAGGCCAATCATGGAATCTATGTTCATTCATTGATGCATGTTTATTGCATCCCCCCATGGTGAATATATTTGCCATCTTCTTTCTCTTTGATAGTGAATTTTAAAATTCTAACAACCTCCAGTTTTGCCATGTTGGTTCTTGTTTTAAATATTTAGATAGTTTTTCCTTATCAGATTAGAAGAGATGATTCTAGAGCAGGATTGGCAAATGCTTTCTGTAATGAGCTAGCTAGTAAATATTTCAGGCTTTGCAGGCCATACAGACTCTGTCACAACTGCTCAACTCTGTGGTTGTGGTGCTAAAGCTGCCCCAGACACCATGTAAACAAATGGGCATGGCTGTGTTCCAAAAAGACTTAATCACAAAAACAGGCGGTAGATAGGGTTTGGGCCATAAGTCAGAGTTTGCTAAGCCTTGATCTAGAGCAATCTCTGTTACTATGCACAAAACATCTTCATCTATACTATGATCCCACCAACGTATTTATGATTCATCTCAATTACTTGGAAAAAACAGATAAATTAAAGGAATTTACTTCCTCAACCAGAAGACAAGAAGGAACTCACTTTAAAGCAAGGCTGTTCAGAGACTAACGGCCTTCGTACCAAGGCAAGCACTCCACCCAACAATTTGTAATTCCCTAGCCACTCAGTCAGGGACTGGTTATTTAGTTAATGCTAAAGGCCAGGGTGACACAAGTGACGTCTCCTTTGTTTTCTTTCATTTCACAGACTCTCATCTCAAATACTCATTTCAAAAATGTACGCCTGTATGTCACAGTGAGGACGGGGCTCCAGTCGTACTTGCCGACTTGGAGCTCCCTGAATGTATTGTGCTATTTCACGCCTCTCTAGCTCTGCACACAATGTTCCTTCTGCCTGGAACACACTTAGCCCTCTTCTCTTACTGGCTAACGCCTACTCGCTGATCAAAACTAAGCTCAAGGATACTGCCTCTTGGAAGACTTCCCCGAGTGCACCTCCACCTCCTCGCCCTCAACCTCCAGTCGGCACACTCAGTCTCAGCATTCGTTTTACTAAATTAATAATTTAAATGTGAATGTTTATATGGTACCAGACACTTACTGTGTGCCAGGCACTGTTAAAATACAGTCATTTCACTGAAATTATCGGTATACTTGCCCGTTCCCTCTGTCCAATCATATATTGAAAAACATTGAGTACCTCCCAACTACTGTGTTAGGTAGAAAAGATAACTAAAACGCAAGCCTATACTTTCGAGGATAAACATACTGTGGGCACATACTGTGTCCTATTTTGTTTTTACTTGTCAACACCTAGCAGCACCTGGAGCAGAGATTTTAAATTAGTATTAGATGAATGAAAGAAAACAGCTAATTCTTGCACGCACATAATACATGCTAGGCAATGTTCTAAGCTATTTACACGTCTCCATTTATTTCATCCCAACAACAACTTTATGAGGTAGCTATAATCATCACCATTTCACAAACGGGGGATTAAGGAAGAGAATTTTTTAAGTAGCTTGCCCAAGGTCACATGGACAGTATGTAACAGAGCTGGTTCCAGAGTCCATATTCATAACCACTAGATGAAATCAAAGCTTTAGTGACTCAACATAAATCCATTGCCAAGCCTGGAAAAGTAATTTAAAGTACGCATCTTTGAGGACATGGGTGGTCTGGCAGAAACAGTTATGTGCTTGGGCTTTAGAATCAGAATTGTGTTCACATTTACACTCAGTTACTCAGTACAAACAAGCAGTGTTATTGGGTGTGTTGACAGTACCTCCAAAGTGCACACTTACCTTCCCATTTACACACAGAACATTACGGTTATACTTTGAACTCCATGCTGATTTCTCCATGCCTTCTCCTCCTCTGGGGGGCAGTGGGGGGAAGCAGCAGTGATGCTTCAGGAGCTACCCTAACACAACTCAACCAGCGTGTGACTTCTGTTTTGACTCTTCCCTGGTGGCAAGCAGAATTATACAGCAGATGGGTCCATGCTGGCCTATTCCAATGGACACTCTTCCAATGAAGCAAATTAGCATTTTGAAGAAGACTACATAGGGATATCTATAATGCTGGTTATCTGGCCCAACATGTGCATTGGATTACTACCAGTCACTAAGCCCTGGGGGCTCCTAAGCAAAATGCCACTCAGTAGGGAGACAGAGGCAGGGACTGGCTCTGCTGAAAAAGAAAGAACAGATATTTCCAGCAGAATTTTGCTTCTGAAACAAACATGGGTTTGGAAAGTTTTAGGTTAGAGTATTAGAAAATCAGAAAATAAAAGTGATCACAGAGTCCCAGCAGACCCTTGAAGTTCACTTTCCCTCTGAATGTGGAACAAATGTCTCATTCTTGTGCCTCTGGCAGTTTTCTTCAGCCTCCAGTTATGGCCTAGAGGACTGAACAAGATGTATCAGTGTCCCAACTAGCTCCCACATGTTTCCAGTTCTCAGTCTGAGGCACAAACAGAGGCCACTAAGAATTCAAAGATTCAAAAATCAGCTCTTAGAAGCCTGTGTCACTACAGAGCTGTCATTGTACCTGCAAGTTCAAGGTAAGGTATGGGAAGGTAGTGTCTCCCACTTTCTACTCTACAGGTGCTGCTCCCCATCAAAAATCCAGGGAACCCTCACCTGGCTGGAAGGCTCAAGAAACAGATTGACCAATGTTCTTGAAAACTTGCAAATGCATTTTTCAGAGCTTGAGTAGAATTTATAGCACCTTCTTGTCTTAAAATAATCCAAATGTTATTGTATTTATAGCCAGTTTCATACTGTTTAACATCTAATCATTCTCTGCTTGTTTCATTATGTAAAACTTGCATTTTTTTATTCAGCTCCATAGGGCAGGACTCATGTCTCTACTGCTTTTGAAACCTCCATGAGATCAAACACAGAATGGGGGAGCACAATGTTGGTGGCTGAAGGACACTGAAAAGGGCTATTTCTAGAGACATGGGTCATTTCAATGGCCCTTGCCTACTTCATCTGGTAGTAAAACCTTCAAGAAGCGTGTCTCTAAGAGATGCCATTTCTTTGTCATAAGATTGTCCCCTCCCCCCACACACACCCCTCCCCCCCTTCCCTCACTGTTTTAATCGAAGTATAAGATAAAATAATGTATGTGGAAGTAGTTTGTAAACCAAGATTTGGTAACTACTAAAATGTAAAATTCTTTAGAAGAGGCATTCAGTACACAGCTGATTGATTTTTAATGATAAATATTATCTTACCCTTCCTCCCTTACATTCATTCAGTGCCTTTAGGGGTTTTATTTCTCAGGATTTAATTTTTTTTTAAGATTTATTTATTTATTATTTATTTATACAAGCACTGGGTACAGTCAGAAGCGCGGGAGGGTGAGAGAATTCACCAGAGCCAGAGCGGGGAGCAGAGCAGGCAGAAGGACCGAAGTACACTGCTGAGGGGAGCAGCGGGCGGCAGGAGAGGTCTGCGCACCATGTGGGACCCGCCTCCAGTGGCCGGGGAGCAGCCGAGGATCGAACCAGCACTGCAGAGGTTGCGGGCAGCTTCGCAACCTAGCGCTCAACCGCTGCGCCACCGGGGAGGCCCTCTCAGGATTTAATTTTGAGAGGCAAAGCCCTCAGTGTCTCCTAGTGCATTTCACCCATGATTACTTTAAAATTTGAATGGATTCTAAGCAAACCAACTCATAAAAGTCACAAAGTATGCCATGGTCACATCTCACACAGGACTCCTGGCGATCAATGCATTTGTATCCCATTAGAGTTTCAAAGCCTGTCTTGGGCTACATTAGCCCACTCATATGCATATTTCTATATTCTAGCACAGGCTTCAAACATGAAAGTGGCAGACTGCTTTAAGCCAAGGCCAGCTGAAAAGAAAATGAAACACATGGCCCCTTACATGGGAAACTTAATGAAAAGATGATACCACGAACCGGAACTTTAGAATGTTTCCTTTATTTATAGTCTTTATTTTCTATTTGTCCTTAGCAAAGAAGACAGTTTTCTGTCGGCAACAAAATTTTGTATGTTGCATACAAAAAATCTTCTTTTAAACATAGGTTTTTCTCAAATTGCTTCTAGATAATATAAAGTTTAGTCTCAGGGGTTTCTCTCACTTAATTGGAGGGAAAAAATGGACTCACTAAGACACAAACTGAATTGTACATTCTAGGCATTAACTCACATCGACTTCTGATTCCTCAGCTAATGCTCTGGGTGCAAATACCATGAAAGTAAAAATAGCTAGAGAACTGATGAACTTATTTCGATTAAATATTGTCTTCTCTTACTGAAGATGTTAAATTTCAGTATTTTTAATTGCTACATGAAAGCTATGGAAGTCTATTTTTTCCCAAGTTCAACCACAGACTGTCAACTACAGAATTTATATACAAAGATGAGGCATATTTCTGACATATTGAATCCAGACGACTTTAAAACCCCATTGACAAACAGTTAATGATGTTCCTTATGAGGCATAAAAAAATGAATCATTTTTTCAGACTTAACCAATCCAGAACTATTTTCTGAAATCTCCTTTATTTTCTTTTAAAAGCCTTTTGTTAGGAAAGTTTCAATCATGCCTAGTTTCAATCATGTTAGAAAGAATAGTAAAAATGAACCCAACTTTTAGCCTCATGAACCCATTATTCAGCTTCAATAACTGGCAATATGTGGTCAACCTTGGGATGCCTCTTTTTTTTTTTTTTTTTTTGCGGGACCCTCACTGGTGGCTGGGGATTGAACTGGTGCTGCAGAGGCTGCGCAACCCAGCGCTCAACCACTGCGACACCAGGGGAGGCCCAATATATTTTAATATTCAAATTAGATTATATATATTTCCTAAAATGATTGTTTTTCCCCTCATCTAACACATTTCTTTCTCCCCTTTAAATCTCTCTGCATCAGGGGCTAATATGAGGCCAGCCCTTTTACTGACAAGAATAGAGAGGATATTTGAAGAGGAAGAGAAAGGGATAGATTTAAAATGTAAAATTGGGCCTCTCTGGTGGTGCAAGGGGTTAAGACACAACCTATGAAGCTATCTGCAGCCACTGCAGCACAAGTTTGATCCCCAGTCAGGGATGGCTCAGCAGACCTCTCCTGACTTACCCATTGCTCCTTTCAGCAGTGTGTTTCAGTCAGTCTGCCTGTTCTGCTTCCCACTCTGTCTCTGGTAAATCCTCTCACTCCCCTGCACCTCTGGCCTGCACCCCAGATCCTGTATGCATAGATGGATAAATCTTTTTTTAAAAAACGTAACAATTATTCTCTTTCCATAACACTATGTCTTGGTCTCTTTGTCTTAAATGTTGCTGAAGTTAGAAGTGATGGAAAGGGAGGCACTTCTGACAACAGAACTGATTCTTTGACTCTGTCCAGCAATATGTAGTAAGTGACAGATACTGGGAAGGGATCATCTCGCACTTGACACTATAGGGAGAAAGCACCCCACAGAAAAATATTAAACCCAAATGATTTAATATATTTTTTAAAGATTTATTTATTTGGGCCTCCCTGGTGGCGCAGCGGTTGAGCGCTGGGTTGCGAAGCTGCCCGCGGCCTCTGCGGCGCCGGTTCAATCCCCGGCTGCTCCCCGGCCACCAGAGGAGGGTCCCATATGGCGCGCAGACCTCTCCTGCCGCCCGCTGCTCCCCTCAGCAGTGTACTTGGGTCCTTCTGCCTGCTCTGCTCCCCGCTCTGGCTCTGGTGAATTCTCTCACCCTCCCGCGCTTCTGACTGTACCCAGTGCATGTATAAACAAAACAAACAAACAAACAAACAAACAAATAAATAAATATTTATTTATTTATGCATACAAGAACTGGGGCACAGGCCAGAGGTGCAGGGGGGGTGAGAGGATTCACCAGAGACACAGTGGGGAACAGAACAGGCCGATTGACTGAAATATACTGCTGAGGGGAGCAGCGGGAGAGTCAGGAGAGGTCTGCTTCACCTTGTGTTTAGCATCCTGGCCCGCCGGGGATCGAACTCGTGTTGCAGAGGCTGAGGATAGCTTCATAGTGCTGTGCTTAACCCACTGTGCTTAACTCCCTATGCCACCAGAGAGGCCCCTAAATGTTTTAATACTAAGGCTTTCTTGTATGCAATATGCTATTTAATTTATGAGATAGAGCTATATAAACTGCTACAGAGTACAATTAGCTACATAGCATAGTCCTAAGATTTATCAAAAATGTATACCAGTTTGTAGCCAACTTATACACATAGGGGATCTAAAATAATTTTTCAATGATTATTTTTTTAATTTTTCATAATTATTTTTCAAATAATTTTTCAAATTTATTTCAAAATAAATTTGAATGATGGACTTTGGTAGAAGTTATATGGCTTTAACAAGACTTTGTTTTCTTCTTTTCTATTGTTCCCCATAGTGAAAACAGAAAAAGCTCTACCTGATGGTAACACTTGTACCATTCATTTGTTTTTAGATTCTTGATTGCTCATGGGAACAAGCATACTGCTGTGGCATGAAGTGGAAGGTATAATTTGGAGCCAGATGAGAGAAAGGAGGCTCTTTTCAAAAGTAATATATTCAATATAAATGTGAAAGTTTCAAACAAGCTTAATAATTTCACCAAATGATCCAAAACTAAATTTCATAGGCACATTCCTTACAGAACTGCAAGAAATTCTGTAGAAGTCAAACCTTCCATGGAAAAAGGCTTTAAAACTTCTTTTAAAAACAAGTGGCAGTGGGGAAGTCACCTCACAAAATGCCCGCAGAGCCTCTCATTACCGGCATTTGCTTTATCAGCTGTGATGACTCGTCTTGCATTCAGGGAAGACTTGGAGAAAGGTAAGGATGAGCACTTATCATAGTTCATCCTCACGCGGACTTCTAGGATCTAGGGTAATGACTTTCCTTTTTCCTCCAACAGCTGGGCTCTGAAAGGACGCTGGAAGTGCCACGTAGAGGAGTGTCCTCGTCAAAACAGGGCCCATTTCAGATCCGCCTGGGATTGGGTGAGATACTCATTGCCAGCTCCTTGTTAAAGGAAGTGAGGAAAATAAACCTCCTTAATAATTACATGGTGCCAATGAAGTTACCTCACTATTGAAGTAATAAATTGTATTTCATCCTCAGCCTCTTACAACGAGCCTTTGCAATACAGGCATATGGGCTACTCATTCTGAAAAAGCATTGATTTATTTAAGAGAAGTAAGCAGGTCATAGGAAAACTTATAATTCAACAGCAGGGGGAAATAACTTTTTAAAAAATGATCAAGCCAAAAAATCTAAGGACATGTGGAAAAAAGAAACAATGATGAAAAAAATTAAGTAGGAAAAATAAAAATACCAAATTTGATTGTGTTGAATTTCCCTTTCAAAAGACAAACTTCCAGATGGGGCTAAAAAACAAACTCAGCTATGACTTCAAAGTGACAAAGATGTTGTGAATATAAATGGTTGGGCAGGGGCCTCCCTGGTGGCAAAAGGGGTTTAGCACCATCCTATGAAGCAATCCTCAGCCTCTACAGCACCAGTTGGATCCCCGGCCAGCCCAGGAGCAACCCACATGGCATAGCAGACCTCTCCTGTCTCGCCCGCTGCTCCCCTCAGCAGTGTATTTCAGTCATTCTGCCTCTTCTGTTCCCCATTCAGTCTCTGGTGAATCCTCTCACCCCTCCTCCCCCGCATCTCTGGCCTGTACCCCAGCTCTTGTATGCATAAATAAATAAATCTTTAAAAAAAAAAACAAACACTGTTGAAAAAAAAAATGGTTGGGCAGATAGAGGTCAGGCAAACACGAAAGCAGGAGTGGCGATACTAAACAAACTCAAGGCCCAAATCTCTAAATGGGAACAAGAGGGTAAATGATTAAAGGCAACGTGGCAGAGATTGCTGCAAGCTTACTCAGTGCCATTCAGTTTAATTTGGCACAGCATTGTATCCAGATGAAAAAAAATTAATTCCCCCATCCTCTTTTGCAGTTCTGGTAGACAATAAATTGTAAGCAGAGGTTACAGATGGTAACTGCTGAAGTCTAATCCAGTGGGAAGCTACTCCTACCTTCTTGTATTTCCTCCTTCCTGACTGGACTATGTATGTGATGGCAGGAACTGCAGGAGCCACTTTGTAACCATAATTTGGAGAACACATACCAAAGATGGCAGAGCAGAAAGACAGATGGAGCTTACATTCCAGGTAACCATAAAACTGCTTTGCCAACCCTGAACTTTTCTTTTAGATCATTGATTCCTTTATTTCTTATGCTTCATTCAAGACCAAAAACCCACATATTTTCAATTAAATAATTCCAGAATCACAAGACAACAGGAACATTGTTTATCTGGGGATTGGCTGGGAATACTAACAAGCTTGGCACATTAATTCATAGTAAGACCATGTAGTTCCAAAGTTCACCTTGAAGTTTGTATTGCATTTTGTCATTGTGCTTAAATGTATGTATTTGTCAAAGGAGAGTAATGCAACTTTTTACTTTATTAGTAATCTCTAAAGACCAAAACTTATATTCAGTGCAAAGTCATATCTTTGTCAATATGCTAAAATTTCCCAGTGGCTTTTATATTTATGGCAAAAAAAATGTTTGTTTTTCTCAGTGTCTTTCTTTAATAATGCATCCTAAAATTACTTGCTGGTATACTTTCTTTAAAAGGTGCAAAAGATAGTCTCCCAGTAAATATTTCAACAGCAGCCCACAACTTCTTATCATCAAACATCTTTAATGTTTGCAAACACATTTCTATTTATTTAAAGCACTATTATTTGGGTAGCATTTTATACACAGGCAGCTCAATTTCCTGTGGTACTGATATAAATTTTAAAAAATAGTTGTCAGCTATTATGCACTAAAAACATACCACCAAATTGTAAAAAAAAAATCAAACCATTAGAAAGACAAGCATAGCTTGATAAAATGACAGCCATAGCAATAGATATTAATATACCTCTTTCATGATTTTATAGAATATGAAGCCAAAACCCAGCAAAAATATAGATGAATATAATATATAATATAATCTACAAGCTTATTATACATGCATGTATATATGAGTACATGTGTATGGCTAGTAACAGTATAAAAACCACAAACTTATACCTTACAAAAAGAGAATAATTTGCAGTCTTTTTCTGTGGAAGCATATTGTGGTGTTAGGTACACAGGAACGGTGCAGGAACCAGACCGTGTCTATTCTACATCTTGCTGGCAGTTTGACCTTGGGCAAGTTGCTTAACCTTGCTGAGCATTGTTTCTGTATCTATATATATAGTAGGGGCCATAACAGCCAGAAATATAATCTTTTATCTTTACTGCGATTCTTCCATTTTCCATCTTGACGTCCATTTTCCTACACAAAACTGTGAGAGCCACATGTAATGGACTCTAGATAGAGCTCCAGGCCATCAGTGGGCTGTCACTGTTTCACCTTGGGAGGGTCAGCAGCAGGATAGAAGGTCAGCAATTCTCCGATTGGCCTCAACTGAACAGTGAACACAGCACTGTCTAGCAGAGAATTCAAGGACACCAAAAGAATGTTAAATGGATGAATTGTTACTTGCAGGAAAAGAAACAGGCACCGTGTTTCCAATTATTCTTCATTTCAGACAACAACTAGCTGTTTCCGCTGGCTGGCACAGTAGCTGAAGGGGGAACACTATTGAGTAAACTCTGCTGAAGAAGGATGAATGTGGGCCAGTGAATTTTTTTGACACAGTCCCAGCTTTATTTTTGCTTATTGCTGGCAAGCTAATATGAAGCACATTAGAAAACAATTAACAACAACTTTGTAAATAAGGCTTAAAAGACAAGAAGTCTTTATAGCCCCTCAATATATAAACTTTTGTACCAATAAAGGTTATTTATGACATAAGACAGAACCTCTAAATTTAGCTCTTAGTTAGAGAAACACTTATAAATCATTTTTTAAAGCCCAGAAATAAACCATTTTAATGTCTCAAAATATTGAAGTACTTAAAATATTTAAAAATAGTTAAAGATGGCATTTTCATGAATAAAGATGGCATTTCATGAAAATATGTGCCTCAGTATGAGTATGTATTTTAATAATTATATCATATAAGTAAATTATAAATTTATGGTGATGTTATAAGTATTATATTTTACATATTTTATAAAATTAAATTTAATAAAAATATTAGGTATAGTAAAAAACTAATAATTTTATCCCTGAACTTAGAGGGAAAGCAGAAATGAATTGTAGGTAGTAAGTTTTCTTATACAATTTAGATCACAAACCATTGATAAACTACCTGAGTTCACTGAAAATGAATGGGGTATTTTTTCCTATGCTCTGGGTTATTTTTAATAGCACCAACAAAGTGATATTTGTTTGTTTTTGCATATTTTTGGATGTTTCATCTCAAATACTTTGATGTACAGCTAGACTGATGCTATTATTATTACTTTTGTCCAAAATATTTCCTAACTCCATAGCAATTTCTAATTTCTCTCAGCATATCAATTTTTCACTAATGCCCATTTCTTCCCCTCTTTAAAAAGTTTTGTGTGATTGTAAAATCAGCTCCTATTTTCTGCCTAGAATGACCTTCTCTAACTTCTGCACTCAGAAATAATTCTGTCTTAGCCTTAGCTTAAGCTGTTGTCTTTCAGAGACGATCCATTTTATTTCCACGAGTGAGGAAGTATCAAACTCAGGAAGCAGTTTTTTTTCCCAACTACAGGATTGCAGACTTAGATACTATTCAAACAATGTATTGCTCCCTGATGGAGATACATACAGGGTGTCCATTTAGCAGGGAGGAAGACAGACTGGGGAGGAAGACAGACTCCGCAAGAGAGCGAGAGAAACCGAAACAGAAAGGAGAAAGGCAGAGAACAGACATCCTCTGTCTAAATTGTACTGGAAGCTGAGATCCTGTACTTCTGTAACCCAGTTGAATAACACAATGCTATCAGAGCTACATGCTTTTTTTTTTTTTAATCAACTTAGCAGATAGTAGTACATATTTACTGGATTGAATTGATCAAATTGGTGGTATAAACTACTTCTAATTGGTAAGATTTTTTAAAAGATCATTTTTCTTATTCTAAAAACAGTCTTCCTAAAATTTCTGTGTTATCTAATCATGTACCGCACAGGATCATCTTGCATTCCTGCCTTCTCCCAACTCCCAGGGTCAGACACCTCATGTTGCCCCCATCCTTGTGATGGGGAGAGATGCCACAAAATAATTTTAAAGGATTAAGAAGAACAGAGAGGGGTTCTGAGGAAAATGCAACATACGAAATCAATAATCTTTCCGGCCACATTATTTGTAATGCTTTTCTTAGATTCTTTCTTATGTCCTGTTATGTGTTTTCCCTTCATCAGGCAGGAAAGCTCAGTTTTGTCCGTTAAAAATTCCATGTGCCTCTCTGAAAAAGGTCAGACAGCCCGTGGTGGGGGCATGAGGGGCAAAATGCAGGTTAAAAGACTTTAAAGTTTGAAGAAGGAAACTGAAAACTAAACCCAATGGTCAGTTTCTTCTTTAAACATCACTTCTGGTTACAAGATAATTTGCTGTAAGTGGAGACCACATTTTTATAAACCTAATTCACATCATCATTCTAGAGCTATGATGTGTCCCTCTTCCACTTGTTGGTGAATAAAGAAAATCATCTCATCCAGAATCCAATCATTTAAAATGAGTCACAATGCAAGACTCAAGATCCCACCAGCTACAGTATTTTTCCTCCTATTAGATTTAACATTTCCTTCAAAATTGGCTTGTAGGTCAGTGACTTCCCCTCTCTCAGGCAGCCATAGATTTTTGTTACACTGCGTCTGTTATATGAATGTGCATGTATGAATAAAATATAATGTGTACATGTATAGTCTTTGAATAGTGCTATCATTACAAACATAAGTTTAAGGAAAATATTGATTGTCAATTTACCTAAGGGAAGGACAAACAATCTAAAACAAATGCCATATTAATGAATTCCTCTGATTTTCATTTTTGAAATAATTTCATTTTTAAAGTCATTTCATTATTAAGATCAAATTTTACAAAACAGACTAAGTCATTTCTTACAAGCTGGGGCTCATACATTTGAATTATTCATCAGCCATGTCAAACATTACACAAAGATTTATGGTTAAATTAATGCTGTGGATCAAATATAAGTGGCTGCTCCCCGATTGCATTTGATGGATTTCTATCTTTCAGTGGTTTCTGAAAAAAAAAAAAAAAAAAAAAAAAAAAAAAAAAAATCTAACAACAGGGTTGCATAAGTCAGTTTCTCTTGCCACAACTACTGTGAGATGTTTCCACTGTCTTTTGTGTGTGCATGGCAGGGAGATTTGAGGTCACATTATCTAACTTCACTGAGTCTTCAAGTAGGCACACTAAAAATTAATTCTTATCCAGCTAGAATAATTACCCATGAACCGAACTCCTCAATTGTTTCTTCATCACATTTGGTGAAGAGTGAAAGACTTTCACTCCTGCTCACAGCCTTTCTCCAGCCACCCCAATCTACATTCCAGTTACATCCTTTTGGTGCGGGCCCCACCCATCTCCTCATTATTCCTCAAACATACCTTCTAGCTTTCCACCTTTAGCTATTCTTTTCACCTGGAATAACTTCTCCCCTTTGACCTACCAGGCCAAATCCTACATTTTTGGGGGGTAAATTTTTGTATTTTTTTAATTATACAAAATAATACAAGAATATATCCTCTTCGAAAAAGAAGTCAAACAATATGAAGTATATGTATCCTAAGAGATATGATTTCGAACCCTCATACTTAGGAATTCTAGCCCTTCCCTTCCCTCCGCCACCTCACCTACCCACTGCATCCCTCCGCTCCCAATTTAGTAGGTATCCCTCCAACTCTTTTTCTCTTCATTGTTATACATGCACAATTTTTGCTTATTTCATTTTTAGGTAAATGGGGTTAAACTGCATACTCCACTCTGTGGCCAGCTTTCTCCTCTTCAGTACCTTATGCTCAATTTCCTGTCTTCCCAGATGCTCCCCTGACTGTTTTAGCATCCAATGCCTCCTCCCCCATATCCTGCCTTGAACTCCTAACCCTTGGTATCCAGGACACCCTATTGGCTTCTGATCCATCTCTTTATGACAAGGGGTATTTTAACTTTTTTTTTTTTTTCAGAAAGGTTGGGTTTTTGTTTTTTTTAAAGATTTATTTATTTACTTATACAAGCACTGGGTACAGTCAGAAGCGCAAGAGGGTGAGAGAATTCACCAGAATCAGAGCGGGGAGCAGAGCAGGCAGACTGATGCAGTACACTGCTGAGGGGAGCAGCGGGTATGGCAGGAGGTCTGCGCGCCATGTGGGACCCTCGCCCGGTGGCTGGGGATCGAACCGGCGCTGCAGAGGCTGCGGGCAGCCTCACAGCCCAGTGCTCAACTGCTGCGCCACCAGGGAGGCCCTTAACTTTTTTTTTTTAATGAGTGTCTTATCACAGAAATTTAAATCTTTGAGTGCAGAAATACATCTTCTCTGTGTTCAGGACTGTACTCTGCCTAAAGTAGGTCTTCAAAACTATTTTATTCACTAAGTGAATTCCAGGTTCCCCATAACCTCATCTAAGGTGGGAAAGCTCTGCTCAACTGGAAGGGTCCATTTTTAAACGTACTATAATGAAATCCTCCAGAGAGTCACGGCCTTCCCTAAGAATCCTCCCAATCTGTTCTACATTTGGGGTTGGCAGATTTCTACAAATCAACTGAGAGGTGTAGCAACTTCGTGAGAAGTTAAAGACCCCAGGCAAAACTTTCCTTTCCTGACCTCTCAGACCAAGGACAGCTCCACCAATGAAAAACCCTAAGAAAGAGCAGCAAGCAGGCTGGTGGGGGACAGGGCTGCAAGGGAGCCCAGGCTATCCAAGGAAAACATATTTGCTCAGACATTTTATATTTAACATTTTAGCTCTCACTGACCCATTTCTCCAATGGAATTACTTGCTGGCATAAAGCCACAGCAATTCAAAAAGTCTTTCATTTTTTCTTTTAACACAAAAGCTGTAAAGCCCATCTAGACATTCCTTTTTAAAAATGTTAATCTCTTAGAGCTAAGAGGTGAAACAATCAAGATAAAATATTTGTGTTTTATTTTTTAAAGAGTCTCTTGAACTAGTTACTTAATACTTCTATGGGTCAGTTTATTTATCTATAAAATGGCTATAATGATAGTGTCTATTGAATTCTGAGCACCAACATGAGATAGTTAAGTGTGGTATGTAGCAAAGTCTGGCTCAGAGGATGTTTTTAAAAATGTTAGCTCTGATGAAAATGATCATGTTAAAACTCTTCACATCTATGTTGGGAGCTGAAAGGGTTTTCTAGAACTTTCGCCAAGGAAGGCAGGCAAGAAAGAACACTGTTGAGCTGTAATAATGGTGACCATTATGAGCACTCTTTCATGGAAAATTCTATTCAGTCCCTTCAATCTCATTACAACAAATTTGCTTAGAATCTTTATTAAACTGTTTCTTGAAGTAGATGGGTTATTAAATGGCAAATCTCATTTAGACATTTCCCTGAAATAGTATCAGTTATAACTGAATCTTACATCCTTTTTGACAGCTTATGTGTTTTCTATTAGTAGTCTCAATTCTTAAGTCCAAATAGCCAACTTGAAAGGATCTACCTTTATATTTGATAACTAAGGGTTTATTTTATTTTATTTTAAAAGTTGCTCTTGGCCCTAAAGGGTGCTTCTAAATCAACTAAGGCCTTTAATCAAAACAGATAAAATAATTTTTGTTAACAACTAAAAAGTTGCATATTGAAGATAATCAAAATAGCTAAAGTATACTTCAAATTGCTAATTATAGGGCATCTAATAGTTACTGAGATATTGTGAACATATATGGAGAAAATCCAAAGCAATGTGCTGGTTAATTCAGACACAAATATACTCAAAATCAATTGATTGAGAGCTTCAAGTTGAATTATTCAGTTATTCAATTGTTTACTTCACCTGGCCAACATCTATATAATAAATCAACTTAGGCTACCTTAATAATTAATGTGTTTTTGTCAATGTACAGGCTAAGGGCATAGGATTTGAGGTCAGAAAGATGGTGGTTTAAGTGCCAATTTGGTAATCTCGTAGGTCAGTGAACCTGGGAAAATTGCTTAATCTCTCAAAATCTCAGTTTCCTTATTCCTAAAATTATTATTAGTCATTATTTCAAGTCTGTGACCATCATGGCCAGGAGGACACAGCCTAAGTATATATGGGCAAGGAGAAAAGAGCAAGTCAGAAATGAGGAGGTAGAGAAGCTGAGATTTGGGGTGCTAATGGGATGTAGGCACAGCCATTGGTGTCAGTGATGCTCATTCCTAAAGACAGGTTCCATTTTCCTAGAAACTCACATTTCCCATTAATACCTGACATTGCAGTCTTGATGGTGAGTTGAGTTGTAGCTGCAGTTTCTTATGATGATTAAAAAAGTTTCTTTAAAAATAAAACAACCACATTATAAAAAGATATAACCTAAGCATAGAAAATCTGTGAGATTTAGAAAAAATAAGCTACCTATAATCCCATTAGCCTAATGCATTTAACATCAGCATTTGGGGTAATTTCCTCCAAGTCTTGCTTCATATGCATATTTAAAGATAACGGAAATCATGCTGTATACAAGTGTGAATCTGTTCCTTTAAATACCACATTGTCTCATAGGTGTTTTCCCTGTTGCTAATCAGCTTTTCCTAACTACCCTTTTAACAAGTGAATAATATACGATTAAGTAAAGTTAATGATAATTTATTTATCTATATTGTTAGATGTTTAGGATCTTTCCAATTTTTTTCTATTATAAATTTTGTATCAATATAAATTTTCCTGCATATTTTCTTTTCCATAGTTTAGATTATCCTCTTAGAATTGATTTTCAGAATTTCTAAAACATAAAATGTTCCAGGACATCAACATTTTATGGCTTCATATTTACTGCCAAATAGCTTTTCAAAGGGATCATATCAACGCAGTCCCAAGGATGGTGTGCGAGAGTAACAAACCTCATTACACCCTCGAAGCCATTGGATTATCTCATTACTTTTTCAATAGCTGCCGTTTCCAGGCTGTGATAATAGACAAGTGAATACATAGAATGTCAGGTGGTGAAAATCATGATGGAGAAGAGTGAAGTGGTGGAGGGAGTGTACCAAGGTGGGGGGGGTTGATGGTTGCTGGTTTATGTCGAATGATCAGGAAAGGCTTTTCTAAAAAGGAGTTATTTGAGGAAAAGCTAAAGAAAGTACTGGAGTAAAACATGAAAATTGTCTGGGGAAAGGCCTTTCAGCAGAGAAGACACCAAGAAAAACCTTAAGGCAGGTACATGTTGGGCCGTCTTGGAGGCACACTAAGAGGGCTGCTGGGGCTACTGTCCATTAAGATGAGGGGGGCATGAAAGGAAACAAGAGCAAAGGAAAATTGAGCAGGGACAGGGAAGACACATAAGGCTTTTTGGGCTATTGTGGGGACTTTTCTTTCACTTTGAATATGAGAAGGTATTGAAAGGCTTTGGGAAGAGTGGATTGAGGAACAAACTTATATCTCAAAGGCTTAGCCCCTGTGTTCAGAATAGACTAAATGTGCTCAAAACCCAACTCAGCATCTTTCCCAGCAAACCTCCCATATTCTCAGCCTCTCCATCCTTTGACTCATCAATGCTCAAAAACCTCAGTCATCTTTTGCATCTCAAAACCAGATGTCATCAATTCCTGTCAATTCTCTTCCAAATGTCTCCTGAAGCTGCCATCTCTCCGTTCCCATTGCCTGTACCTCCCACGGAATTTTTCTAACTCATCTCCCAGCCTTCTAACTCTCTGCTCACCACTCATACATCAGTGCTGTCAGAGCATTCATCTAGCATAGCTGGTTGCTCACAGGTCGTTCTTTCTCTTTGCTGTCTTCCCCACCTGCAGCACAAGGTCCAAATTCTTCAGAATGGAATTCAGCTCTACCACAATCTGATTCTAATCTAGTAGTCAGACTTTATCTCCCATTATTCAGCATTATCTGTGCCTTCCTGTCTAACAAGTTTGCTGAACCAGCTCTGCACTTTTGTACTGCACACCTTTGCTTACATTGTCTCCTCTACCCTTACTTTCTGTTTAAGACACCTTTCCCGTCCAGCCCCACCCAGAAATCCTGTCTACACTTCTAGGATCATTCCAACTTCATTTTCTTCATGAAATCACCCTCAATCTGCAGATTGGAAGCTTATCTCCTTATGTGCTCCTGTAAGTGCCACTCCATTACTCAAACATTCTATAAAGTATTATCACTAGTTTTATGAACATGCTTTCTTCCCTACTAGGTGATAAGTTTCTTGAGGATGCACATCCTGTTTATCCTTGTGTCTCCTACAGCACTTATTACAATGCTTTGAACATAGTGGGTGTCTGATAAATGTCTGCGGAACTGAAATTCTCCAAGAACTTGTTGCTAATGCATCGTTGAAACACAATTAAAATTGAAGTCATTTGACACCCAGCTCCATAAACCTTTCCCAATGCCATTCTGTATTTCCGATGTTTTCTTCCTGTGGTTCCTTGTCATCTCACCTGATTTACATTTGAAACTGCTAAGGAATTTTAAGGAAGAATGACTAAATAAAAGCCTAGCACTGAATTTATTCCCAGGTAGCCATTTAAACCAAAGTGAACCTAATTTAGGGGCACCAAAATCTTAACTGTAAATTAAGATAGAAATAAAAAGACATGGTGCATACCTAGACACTTTTTTAACCTCTTAGAGTTTGGTTTTTGAGCTGCGACAAGAGTCAGGTTGCCATGCTTCTTGGTATGCTATAAATTTGTAGTCTGGGGAGGAAAAGAAAAACCTGTGTGTGATTTTGCTTAATGGTTGTCAGCAACATTTCTAGTCCCTAAGAGTATGAGGGTTTACACTTTTAAATAGGACCCTAAGGCAAAGCATAACTCTAAATTATCCCAATCTTCTCCCTGCCTTCCCATCTTGGAGAAATATCTTATGGAACTAACGTTCTAAACTGTGTTTCTTCTTTGGTATTTTAAATTAAGTAATTGCATTCATGGCATATGTTGTACACAAATATATGTAAAATGAGAATAAAATTAAGTTATAGTATTTAAAATATAGTAGTAACTTACTGGTAACACATGTAAGAGAATTCTTTGGGAATGATGAAAACTGAGATCTAAAGTAAAGGAAGACTTAGCTGAGATAAAACATATTTCAGATAATGTTTAAGGTAGTAGGGGAAAAAAGGAAACTGAACAACTGTTTAGTTTTGTCTTCTTTCTATTTCCACTTAGAAGAAGGCGGCATTGCTATGAAGAATGTCCCATTGAGGTTTTCACAAATTTATATAAAATGGGATGAAATTAAAGCCTCACATTTTATAAGAAAAAAAGGATGAAACTGAAGCACTAATTCATTTTACTCTACTCAGTCTCACTCCGAGTGTTGAACAGTGACTGACCTGTGAATCTGATGTGAATTGTAATACAGGATCATAGAAATGAAAGTAACCTCTGAAGTACTTTCATCTACCTTCTATCATTGGCAAGTAAGCCCCAAACCATTACAGAGAAAGTATTTAAGAAACTTTTCCCATAGGCAGTTTTCCCCAACTGCAATCTAAATTCTACCTTACAGAATGACATGGATGATTTTTCGTGTGCTTTACAATAGAGAGGTGAAAACAGGTTTTTGCCATAGCTAATGATCATAACCATTTGTATCACATAGGTTATATATCCGGACTATGGGGAGAGAGCATGGAAGAATGGGTAAGAATTCAGACTTGGAGACACACAGATTTGTGCTTAAGCCACAGCTGTATGATCATAGGCAATTTTCTTAAATTCTCTAAGCCTCAATTTCCTCACCCATAATGTGGGGATGATAATACCATCCAGCTGATCACATTACTGTGAAGAATAGTCTAGAACAAGTGCTGTCCAATAGAAATATAATGCAAGCCACAAATGTGAGTCACACGTATAATTAAAAGTGTCTAGTAGCCCCATGAAGAAGAGTAAAAAGAAACAGGTGAAATTAATTTTAGTAACTCAACATATTTTACTTAACATGTCTAAAATGCCATTTTAACATGTAAAAAATATTGGTGAGATATTTCACATTCTCTTTTTTGGTACCAAATCCTTGAAATCCAATCTATTTTAGACATATCACTTATTTCAATTCTAACTAACCACACTTCAATCACTTAATAGCCACATGTGGCTAGTGGTTAATGTTTTGGAGAATACAGATCTAGAGAACATCTATCAAGTGTTTGGCATTATGCTAGGCATGTAGTACATACTAAAAAGTTGGGGTTTCTATTATTATCATTAGTATTATTTTTAGATAACTTCTTTTTTTAAAGATTTATTTATTTATGCATGCAAGAACTGGGGTACAGGCCAGAGGTGTGGGAGGTGAAAAGATTCACCACAGACAGAGTGGGGAACAGAACAGGCAGATTGACTGAAATACACTCCTAAGGGGAGCAGCAGGCGAGACAGGAGAGGTCTGTTGCACCATGTGGGTATCTCCCTGGCTGGGGATCGAACTCGTGCTGCAGTGGCTGTGGTTAGCCTCATAGGTTGTGTCTTAACCCCTTGCGCCACCAGGGAGGCCCTATTCTTACATAACTTCTAAGGATCTTCTCAAAGCCCTCATTTCTCCAGACTGACTCTGTGTGGTGCTGTGAGGGGTACCTGGAGAGGTTGGGGTATTCATATCTGAGCCCTGCAGTTACTTAAAAGGAAACTTTCACGTGGTCACTCCTCATTTATCATAGGAGCCACAAAAAGTGAGATGTACATGACAAATATATCCAGTGAGTGCCAATGACCTTCAGGCACTGATACATTTTATCCCAAGGAGTAGGCACCACCACTCATCTGCCAACTTCCATGAAGAGAGGACAGGATGGTGTTTGCTAAAGCAATGGTTTGCACCTTTATTTCCCCTCACGGGTGGCAGGAGGAGCTATGTAATATATTGTGCTCAAAAGCTTATTTACAAGTTAAACAGAGTGTTATCATATGATCCAGTAATTCCAGTAGGTATATACCCCGAAGAATAGTAAAACATATGTCCTCACAAAACCTGTACACAAATACGCATGGGAACATTATTCATAATAGCCAAGAAGCGGCAAGAACCCAAATGCTCACTGACTGATGAATGGAAAAACAAAATGTGATCTAGTCACACAATGAAATATTATTCTGTCATAAAAAAGGCATATTACAAGCATGGATGAAAACTTGAAAACTTTTAAGTGAAAGAAGAAAGTCACAAAAGGCTACATATTGTATGATTCCATTTATATGAAAAGTCAACAATGGGCAGATCCATAGACACAGAAAATAGACAAGTTTGTTGTCCTGGGGAAGCAGGGTCAAATATACAAGTACTGCCAAAGTATCAGAATAAAGAAGTATTTGTCAGACTTTAAAAACAGAAGAGATCACCTGTGCCCAAGGCATTATTTGATAGGATATCATTTTTTAAAATTAATTAACTAATTCATTTTTATTGACGTGTCACTGGTTTATAATACTGTATATGAATTAGGGGGCTAGTTTCACACCTCTTTGGATGGACATTACCACACCACCCCTACTACCAAGCACCCATAATCCTCCACTATAGACAACAAGACTTCAAGTCTTTCCCTTGTCATAGTTTAAAATGATTTTACATTTTAACAAAGGGACACACATCTGTATTCACATACATAAACATAAATACATTGAAGTATGTCAGTATTTTCTGACAGAATGTGGCCCCTCTTTTCCCACAGCTGCCATTGTGTCCTTGGGATGGATCCTCATATCTGGAGGGAAATGTGAGAACCCCTCTGCAGGCCACCTGCAGCCCCTACCCCTGAGCAAAAGTGGAAGAACACCTCAGAAAAGGCACACAGCCCTAGTCTTAAAGCACAGCCTGCAGGTTAGCAAGAAGTCTTAATAAGATTCTGCACATTGTGCAATACGAGACCTGTATCTGTGGATAAAATGAGAGTTTTACATGGCAAAAGGCCAGTTTCCGGGCACAGTAAACAGAAGTGTTTGCTGAGGGTTGTTTGCCCACTTCCACCACCACAGCAAGAGCAGGTCGGTGGCCACCACGCACGGAGCACGGATTCCTCCGGCGGAACAGACTGTCTCCACTTCTGCTGATAGTGGCCTTCCTCATTCCCTGCTAGGCCCTCTGAAACCTAATAGAGTTGAGGCCCATAGAAGAGCACTGGACTTCAAATGAACTGTTCTTATCCAATCTATTTTGGGGAAAAACTACCCTAAGTTCTCCTTGGGGTTCCTCCTATCTCTCTTTCCCATTATCTCTCTTTCCTTCCCTGTGTTTTAATACCTCTGTTCGCCTGTTGGGAGAACAGACTGATGAGTCACTAGTCCCTTGGATAATGTATTACCCATCCTGTGAAGTTTTGCATTTGAAAGAGGTCAGTAGGAAAGAAACGATAACGATGGATGTGGTTGTTTATGATATTAGTAATATTGGTGATTATCGTGACAGCTGTTGGTAGCAGTTATTATTTATTATTTGCTGTATGCCAGGTATTATATCAAAAAATGAAAAATGGAAACAACTTATCAGATCCTTCAACAATCCAAAATGAGGTAGCTATTAATATACTCATGTTGTAGATGAGGAAGGAAGAGTCACATTGTTAGCAAGTGGCAGATAAGCAGTTTCAAATAACTGTCTCTTAAAAAATTTCTGCCCTAAGGAATTCCACTACATTGTTCAAATGAATGGAGTTCTCAGGTGGAAGCTTTGACCCTATAGGAAGAAAGCTGGAGAAAAGGCAGACAGTTGCAGCTACGTTCAGTAGCAATGAAATTGAGTGTGGAGGCTCAGCATTTAAAACAATCCACTATTATCTAAGATTGCGTAGGTTCAAATCCTGATGCTGACACTCACCTGGTTACCTAGGGTGAGTTACATAACCTCTCTATGCTTGGGATTATTGTTAGAATTCAATGAGATAAGAGCAATAAAGTGGTTGCACTAGTGTTTGTGTGTGTGTGTGGGAAGAGGGTAGGCATTCAGATGCTATATATATATACATATATATATTTTTAAAGATTTATTTATTTATTTATACAAGAACGGGGTACAGGCCAGATGCGCAGGAGGGTGAAAGGCTTCACCAGAGACAGAGCGGGGAACAGAACAGGCAGACTGACGAAATACACTGCTGAGGGGGGCAGTGGGCGAGACAGGAGAGGTCTGCCGTGTCATGTGGGACCCTCCCCGGCCAGCGGGATCGAACCGGCGCTACAGAGGCTGCGGACAGCTTCACAGCATGGCGCTCAACTGCCTGCGCCACCAGGGGAGGCCCAGATGCTATATATTTTGATTGCTATAAATATGTACTATTAGAGTAAGTTATTTCTAGCTTCCAAATAACGGAAGTGCTCTTTTGCCTGATTTTATAATGCCAATTTTGATATCTTTTTTTTTTTTTTTTTTTTAAATAGAGGCATGTTTTATTTATTTATTTATTTGTTTGTTTGTTTGTTTGTTTATACATGCACTGGGTACAGTCAGAAGCGCGGGAGGGTGAGAGAATTCACCAGAGCGGGGAGCAGAACAGGCAGAAGGACCGAAGTACACTGCTGAGGGGAGCAGCGGGCGGCAGGGGAGGTCTGCGCGCCATGTGGGACCCTCCTCCAGTGGCCGGGGAGCAGCCGGGGATCGAACCAGCGCCGCAGAGGCCGCGGGCAGCTTCGCAACCCAGCGCTCAACCGCTGTGCCACCGGGGAGGCCCGCAATTTTGATATCTTTTCAATCTTCATTTTTAAACTGAAGAGGTAGCATAATAACAATAGAATTTCAAAAGAAGATACCTTAAATTCCATTTCCCTAACATAACAATTATTTTTATTTTTGCACGTTTCCTTCAAGCTTTGTTAATCTGAGAAGTGATATGGAGAGGATTCTATTATTGAATCAGATCTAGATTTTTATCTCCCTCTGTCACCCATTAGCTGTAGGACCTCTGGGAAGTTATATAACTGCCCTTTGCCTTAGTTTCCATAAGTATGAAGGGAAGACGATTTTTAAGATTGCTCTCATTCTAACAGACTGTGATTTTTATCTATAGTCTACTATTTTTTTTTATTTTCATGATATTCATATAGAATTGTACATATTAAGTACATGGCAGTAATGCTTGCAAAAGTTAGTTAACTTTCTAAACTATGTCTGGGAAATAAAGTTTTCATATAATGAGTTCTACAAAGGTAAAATTATGATTTTAAAAATCCCAAGAATTTAAAAATAGCTACATTACCAAAAAGGTATAAAAATGTCTTAATACAGTCATGAATTGTATGCTTGCAACTAAAGTCTAAACAATTCTGAGCATTAATTATAAGTAATATGTTTGGTTGATAAGCTCTTTCTAATCTTTTTTATATAGTCATTAATGTATACTATAAACACAAAAACTGTTTCTTCAGTGTAGTTTTTCCATATGGTGTTCTTAATTTTCCAAGTGTTTCCCACAGAAAGTCAGAGGGAAAAACAAAGAAAAAAGGAGACTCTGACTGACTTAGCAGAAACACGTCAATGTAAATGTCTGTAACTATTAATGGGATGAAACAGTCACTCTCCTGTAAGGCCGCTTGGTGTGTGACCTGGTATAACCTTTCTAGAGGCAATTTGGCAATACTATCAAGAGCTTAAATATGTCCCCATTCTCTGGCTGGGTAATTCCACTTATAAGAATTTGTGCTAAAGAAATAATAAGTGCACAAATGCTTTGTTGCAGTATTCTAAGTACTGTGAAGAATTGCAGACAACTTAAGTGACCAGAAATAACAGAGTGGCTAAACAACTGAAGTCACAAACATGTTAAATGTACATGAATATATATTTATGACACACATGTATGGATATGTAGGTATTTTTCCTGACTCAGACAGATCATAATATAGATATCATGGGTGCTCATTGTAACTGGTTTCATCACTATTGCTAGGTCTTTTCTGTGAGCAAAGGAAATACGAAACATATCTATACAGACACACTGTAAGTTTCTATCACTAACTTCAAATGCAAATTCAGAACTGCAGGGCTTTGCTTATCCTCTTCTCTTTTGTATCTATATTTCCTTCCTACCACGCTAAGATTCCTGATTCTCAAAGACACCAAGCATGAAAGAATTAAAAATATCCCATAATTAATATTTATCCCATATCACCCAGAATAACAATAGTGACACCACCGCCAACAATATGACTAACAAAACCCATTAAAATTGTCTTTGCAGTTCTTTTTGTCTTTAGAGTATATCTTAGAAGGGATATTTTGATCAAATAGCTGTGTCTTAAAGTTATTTGAAATAGTTCTCTGTATACCACCAACTGGATACACAATTAGGTTATTAAAAAATTAGAAAATGTGTTTTTAAAAAATTAATATTTTTATAATCAAGTAAAATATCAACATGATTCCAAAGCCAAATCTATAAAATGAGGTAAATATAAGAAGTCTAGATTCTATCACCACACCATCTACTTCATCCCTTTTCCCCTCTTATAGGTAACTATTATTTTGTAATGTATATCCTTCCATTGATTGTTCTTTAATAGAGGGAAATACATATTTACAAACATTTGTGTATACATGTATGTACATGTATGAAAATATACACTGGCATCCATTCTTAGAAAAATGATAGCTTCCGAGAGGACCTTGCTCTTGGACTTACAATATATCCGAGAGATTAACCCACATCACATATTTAAAGATTCCTAGTCCCACTTTATAACAGAACTGCATTGTGTGGCTGTAGCATACATACTTTGTTCAACTTGTCCTTTATCAACGAACATTTGGGTTGTTTCCAGTCCTTTGCTATTATAATCTCAGTTCTATGGTTTTGTATTATATTTGTGTGTGTATATATATATATATATATATATGAGTCTAAATACAAAGTCTAGACCATCTTATTAAATAGCAGGGGACCTATCAGAGACTACAAGGGTCAATTAAAAAGGAGGTCAGGTGTCAATTTGAAGGTACCACCACAGACCAAATAGGAATAATTCCAGCATTAATAAGAACAACAAATATGATGTTTTGTAACACATTAAGTATGTTTCAATTAATGTGTTCAAATTATAATCAAAATACGAAGGAAAAATAACAAATACCTATTTGGCCAACATTGGCACATGCCAGAAAATCAACTCAAGGAATTACCATTTTGTAGTCATTAATATAGCTGTTTTCAGTCATTAATAAATTAATAAATCTATGTAACACCATAGATTAATTATATACCTCCTATGGGCAAAATACACCACTACATATCAAGCAGTCTTGCAAAAACAAAACAAAAAAAGCCTAAATCTGATAAAGCATATAGATAGTTATGGGAAATGCAGAGGACAAAAGAATACACTGAATTATGCCATGGGGATGCAATGAGAACCATGTAGGTTGTGGTACATTCTACAGGACAAACAACTCCATTCCTTCAACAAATAAATTGCAAGGAAAAAAATGACAGTGGAACCCACATATATTTAAAGAGATTTAACAGACATAACCAATCTCAGTGTGTAACCTCATTTGGATCTTGGTTCCAACAAACAATAAAAATAAACCATAACATTTATGAAGCAAGTGGAAATCTGAACACTGACTATTTCATATTATTAAAGTATTATTAATTAGTTTAGATGTGATAATTGGTTATGTTTAAAAAGCCCTTATCTTTTAAAGATCCATATTGAAATATTTATGAATGTGAGGATACAATTTAAAATAAAGAGTGGGAAAGCAGAAGAGGGTACTGATGGATTGGCAGTCACAGGCTGATGGCTACATGGGGGTTATTAAGCTCTCCATCTACTTTTGTTTATGTTTTACATTTTCTATAATAAAACATTAATGTGTGTTTATATATAATGGGTATTATGGAGCATGTGTGTGTGTGTGTGTGTGTGAGAACACCCATTGTAAGGAAATACAATAAAATGTCGATGGTGATTATCATTGGATGATAGAATGTGGGTGACTGGGTGAAATTTATTGTCTTGTTTTATTCTAAATGCTATATTTTTATGCTGTCATATTTTCTATATAATTAGGAAAAAGTTATTTAAAAGGAAATCTTTTAGGGTCTCCCTGGTGGCACAAGGAGTTAAGACGTAACCTATGAAGCTGTCCACAGCCTCTGAAGCATGAGTTCGATACCCTGGCCAGCCAGGGAGCAACCCACGCGGTGCAGCAGACCTCTCCTGAGTCGCCTGCTGCTCCCCTCAGCAGTGTATTTCAGTCAATCTGCCTGTTCTGTTCCCTACTCTGTCTCTGTCTCTGTCTCAGGCCACACCTCTGGCCTGTACCCAATCTCTTGTATGTATAAGTGGATAAATCTTAAAAAAAATTTAAAAAAAGAAATCTTTTCATTATTTGACAATGTATTTTCTCAATTCAAGTTGAATTTACTTCTAACATGGTGAGTAAAATAATTTTGTACTTTTTAAATATAATTAGGCAACACAAATTATTTAATATTTAAATAGGTCTAGTTTTGAGTGGGTACAGATAATAGCTCATGGAAATAGAACTCTGAAGTAGAGCTTGAGGTTTGGAAATTCTCTCATTTGTTGTAATATGATAATCTTAAATTTATAGCTTAGGAGTAAACAGTTAATTTTTTTTCTCCGTCTTACATAACGCAAAAACAACTGATCCAGTTTGGCACAAACTTTCTCCTCCAAAGTCACCTTTGTGCTGAAATTCAGTACCTCAGCTTTCAGTCATATAACTTGTAGATGAGAAGAGTTTCTTAACAAAATTTTCTTGTAATTTTATGGTAGCGTTAGGCCTGACTACTTTGGGAGAGTCCTTTTTCATAGTTAAGTGGGTCAGGGGTGGGGAGATGCTTTGCTCCCCTACTTTCTAATATGCAGACAGAGCAAGCAGTTTAAATCACTCCTTTTGTATTGCTGAAATAAATGTAAGGCCATGACAGTAGATGCAATTAAAGAAAAGGATAGCTAGTGGGTATTTTTAGCATATTAATAGTATGAGGTAGTACAGGGATTGTCATTCTGTTATGAGAAAATGAGTCCTTTCAGATCAGAAAAAAATTTTAAAACCAACTTATTAAAACAAGTATGTTTTGTAATTATATAGAGACATATAATAATAATATCATCATCTGAATGTTCTATAATCAGATAACTGTCCCTTCTTCATTTATTTTGGAATAAAGACATTTCATTTATCTAATTTTCCTTCTTTTACTCATATGTAATTTTCTCCCAAGGAAACCATAGTCAGCTTTTGTTATGACATATATTAATATATTATCATTAAAGTAACAATTTGTTCTGAATGTAGTCTTTAAAGCAAAGTCGTTGGTAGATGATGTAGTTATTAATTTGGAAGTGAAATTTCCTGATCTCACAAATGGATAGAGCCAGATAAAGTCGTTTTGGGTCCATCGGTCTATTTAAAGTTCCATGGATTATTATATGTGTCATGTAAATTCAATCTACACTTACAACTATGTACCAGGTTTGGTGCTAGGTAATTTCATACATAATTTCAATTACTTACTACAATAAACCTAAGAGAAAGTTACTTTGGAGACAGTCTAAATTGCTCGCTTGAGATCACACAGGAATTTAGTTGACTGTGAATCTTGCGTTATCCCTTTTCAGTTACCAAAAATGGTGAATGAGAGTGTCTGTGGCCATCTTTGGTGCATAGCCCCGAGCCTTGTACTAGGAAATACATCGTCAGTTCAGAGGCTGATAGCCATCTGTATTAATACAAAAATCAGGGTTCTCAGGGCCTCCCTGGTGGTGAAAGGGGTTAAAATGCAACCTGTGAAGCTATCCGCAGCCTCTGCAGTACGAGTTCCATCCCCGGCCAGGGTACCCACATGGTGCAGCAGACCTCTCCTGTCTTGCCCACTCCCCTCAGCAGTGTATTTCAGTCAGTCTGCCTGTTCTGCTCTCCAGTCTGTCTCTGGTGAATCCTTTCACCTTCCCTTCCCCGCACCTCTGGCCTGTACCCCAGTTCTTGTATGCATGAATAAATAAATCTTTTTTAAAAATCAGGACTCTGCCTCCCCTAAGACTGGAAGAGTGCAGGAGGTGCCACATATTTTGTTTCACAGCAAAGAAGGAGCCAAAGAAGTGGAGCACCTCTCATGAAGAAACTGACTCAGAAGTACCAAGGAGCAGGGAAGGCAATCGGCTCTTCTCAGCAGCAAAGAAGTTCTGACCTTTGCCTTGATCTTTTAACAAACCTGGGACTGTTCAGTCATCTTTAAGACTTGGAATACACAGTGCTTGTTTTTGGTGGCCAACAAACTAAAGGTCAACCTGAGAAAGTTGATTCTTGACATATTTCCAACAAGGGCCACTTGTTTCATCCCAATGGACTCAAAGTTAACAATTAAAAACCTCAATTTTAGTAAATTACATGTTTGAAATATGGAGAGTTCTAATTAGATGTACATCCAAAATGCCAGTAGAGTCCACTCTACTCAGTTACTCATAACTTCATGAAAAACTGTTTGTTTGGGATGTGGTTTTTAAAAACAATTTACCTTCAGGCTTAGTTAAAGAATGGAATATGTGAGAAAAGATTTTCCAACTTTTGTGGATTCAGTGATGAAAAGGAAAAATATGTTTATAAGAATTTGGCTGCTTGGTAACACAAAAATAATTGATCTAAGAAAACTGAAATTTCATATATTAAATGCTAAATCCAATTATAAATTTCAAACATGATTTTCCAAAGCATACGCTTATTCTAACTCTTCATAGTTCACAATCATTCTAATGGACTTCAGCTGGGAGTCAAATTATTAAGTATTCCTACAAGGTTGCTCTAAAGTTATCACCAGGAATATTTCATTTGTTGAGACATAAATACAGGTTACACAACACCTTGTAAGTGGACTGAACTAAAGGATCTTAAAAATAAATAGGAACAACAAAAATAAAGCATGACTAACTCTCCTGCTACCATCAAAACAAATGTTTCCAAGTACTGAAAGCCAAGAAAATAGAAATCCATAAACACAAAGGCCAAGATAATCAGTTGAATCTACTAAGTTTCCATAAATGACAAAACAAAACAGGAAAAACCAAACAAACCAAAAATCCTACCTGCTTTGGGCCTCGCTGGTGGCGCAGTGGTTGAGTGCTGGGTTGCGAAGCTGCCTGCAGCCTCTGCAGCACCAGTTCGATCCCCGGCTGCTCCCCGGCCACCAGAGGAGGGTCCCACATGGTGCACAGACCTCTCCTGCAGCCCGCTGCTCCCCTCAGCAGTGTACTTCGGTCCTTCTGCCTGCTCTGCTCCCTGCTCTGGCTCTGGTGAATTCTCTCACCCTCCCACGCTTCTGACTGTACCCAGTGCTTGTAGAAATAAATAAATAAATAAATCTTTAAAAAAAAATTTTATAAAAAAAAAATCCTACCTGCTTTGAAGGAAAGAATGCCAAAGAACAAAGTACAAATACCCCACCACTTACCACAGAAATCCCAGCTTGCAACCGATTTTTAAAATGACTGAATCGCCAAAGATTATGGGACATGGATGTCTTAAAAATGCAGATTTGATTGCAAAGGTCATACCCACTTTAGATGAAGTAGTAATTACTGAGGGAAAGATAATCTACTTCATTCATTTTAATAACCATTTCTTTTTCAGATTTGCCACAGAGCCAACCCCACTTAATTATTAAGGCACAATAATATTGGATTGAACTATTTATCAGTCTAAGAATTTTTATTATGGAGAGAAAGCTTGAACAATTTAAGCAATTATGTGCTTCATTTCTCCTTTTCTGTATCTCCATTCTTGCTTATATATAAAATATTGAAAATTTAACTTATTTCATTCTGTCTTACATCTTGTTGTCTTCTTTTTACAAATTTTTAAACTAAATTTTAAGAAGCTGCAGGGTAAGCATTGATCCATAGATCCTAAGGGAAACAAATCACAGATCCTAGAAACCAGATTGCTGACCTGGGAAGCAACAGGCCAAGTTCTGGCTGCCCTGGAAAGTTCTGCATACTGAAAACATGGGAATCTACAGCTTGTACTAAGATGCTGTCAATAGCCGTGTTAATGCAAATTATAGATTTGACCATACCGTTCCCAAAACACTTTCATGGATGCCTGACCTACCTACAAAGCCTTTTCTTGTACAGACCATTTCTTTTCATTTGGATGCACTATTGCTAAGGTGCAAGGTCACCTAAAAAAATCTCAACTTGGAATCAAAATGTATGTGTGAATTCCAATTCTTCAGGAGATCAGTCAAAGACAATTTAGCACAGTGGTTAAGTGCATGCCTGTTGAAGCCAGAATGCATAGGAGCAAATTCTTTTTCTTCCATTTTCGATCTATGTGACTCTATGCAAGTTATTTAAATCTTGTGCCTCAATTTTCTCATTGATAAATGGTGATGATATCAATCTCAAAGAAAAGTTGTGAGGATTAAATGTCTTAATGGGGTCTAAAGCAGAGCCTCGGGTAGCCTAAGCACTCAACAAATAACCAGCAATTATTATTACTAACTGCATGACCTTAAGGAACTCACTTAACCTCCACAAGACTATTTCTTCCACTGTGAAGGATCACTTCCTCGCATGGTCTTTATGAAGACCAAATAAACTCCTATCACCTATGTGGCAACCATTTTAAAAACACAATCAAGTATTAGACAACTCCTTCAACCAAGTGGAATTGATTCCTTTCTGCTCTGAACTTCTATAACACTTAAAACATATAGATAATGCACACACACCTGCTATTGTGCTTGTCACATTGCATCATAAGATGTTGCTAATCTGTCTATCTTCCCCACTAATAGTGCATCCTCTGATTCGCCTCTGCACTCTCAGCACGTTGGAAACACCTGGCACAGGACAGGTATTCAATAAATATTTGTATAAATGAATATTGTCCCAACAACTGAGCAGGAATTTGTAAGGCCTTTGCCAGGAATGATGGATTATCACATCTTGACAAATGTCCTCGTAGACTACCCAGAAATGTGCTTGTTTTTTTTCCTCAGGTGCAGTATATTGAGATTCTGTCATTTCAAATGCAACCAATCTTGTGTGGTTGCATTCACTCATTCTTTTCACTTCCTAGTTATTGAGCACCCTCATGTGCCAGGTCCGATGCTGGGCTCCATATAGAGTGCCACAAATGGCAAATGCTCAGTTCCTGAATACTATATTGAAAGGATCTATTTACTATAGAATAATTTACTAATAGAAAAAAAAGCATCTTACTTTGATTACTTCATTAGAGTGACAGAATCTCAAGGTGGAAAAGAATGATTTTCTGCAATGGGTGTCTTTCTAGAATAATAATTAAGGTCAGACTTCTGACTGCCTGAGTTCAAATCTTTGTTTGATATGAGGTGAAAGACCTTGGGCAAGTTCCTTAATCTCTCGAAGTCTTGCTTTTTTTCATCTGTAAGATGGAAGTAGTAGGACTGATGTGAATATTAAAAATAACTACTCCCATTTATTGCTTATTATGGCATCTGCCACATAGTAAGTACCCTAGGTGTGTTTACCATTGTGATTAATGTAATCTCTCATCCCCATGTTCGACCTTCATCATCAATGTATCCAGCAAATGGGACGTGAGTGCCCAGCTTCTGCTTGAATACCACCAGGATAAGGGGCTCACTACCTCAAGCAGTTGTCCACCTGCTTGCTAGGCAAAGCCCACTGTTGATCAGTCACAGTGTGTTTAAATACATATGTTTTACATTTTCATCATAAGTCCTCAATCTATCTTTTGGGATCACGTAGAAGAAACCTAAACTCTCCTTTGCAAAATAGCCCCTCTCACTGTGGAAATAATCACCTATGCTAGTGGCCATCTTCTTCCTGGCACACCCCCATACAAGCTTAAATCTTTTCATCCTTGTTTATATGGCACTATTTACCAGAACCCTTTTGATTCTTTTTACACTTTTTGAATAATCTCCATATCATTGTCTCTCTTAAAGGCTGCAGATCAGAATTCACAAAGCAGAACAAATATGGCCTGATCACCAGTGACTACAAGAGAACGACTTCCCCACTTGAACACTATATTTCTATTAATACAACAAAAGATTGATTTTTTTTTAAAGTACCATCACACTGGGTTGACTCATCATCTACTCACAATCAATTGTAAGCTATCTCGCCCCCAACCTGTACTTATAAATTGAATTTTCAGATCTTTGAGTACTTAATATTTGTTCCCATTAAACTTTATATTGTTAGATATGATTCATTATTACATGTTGTCAGGATTCGGGGGAGGGGGAGAATCCTTATGGTATCTCCCAACTTATTTGTTAGCCTTCTGGCTGTGTGTCATCTGTAAATTTGTTCAGCATGCTCTCTTCTTAGTCATCAGTAAAAGGTTAAGGGAGACAGAGCTGCCAACCAGACCTCCATTAGCTCTCTGGAGCTCTGAGTGTACATCAGCCTCTAAATTTTTTTTTAAGTAACACCATTCAATCAAATATTTATTATGGGCCTGCCATGTGCCAGTTACTGTTCCAGGTACTGAGCATAGAGTGGCAAACAACAAAATCCCCACCCTCATGAGGCTTACATACTAGAAGAAATAATCAATGAATAAGAAGATCAATAGTGTCCAAGTTTCTATATGATCAACTTACTCAGGTAGAGAGCTCTAGAAGGTTGACAGTGGGGAAGGATTGGGAGGTTGTCTCTGGACAGTATGGCTAAAGCAGAGCTGCTGGTGAAGTCTGATTGGACAGCTCATGTCTTACATTAGTGTGCATCTGGCCTAACTGGTGCCCCAGAGAGGGAAGTCCTTCTGATAGCTCAAGACTCATTTATCTCTCTGTGGAGTCATATTGGAGGGAAAATGATAAAATCATGATAAGGGCTTTAAATAGCCACAAAACAAAAATTTTGAAAGGATGTAATTCTTGAGGAGATGTCCCAACATTTTTTCATGTGCATAGGATATTCAGATGTTGTGAGATTGGCTAAACCAGCAGGGAAGCCAGGTACACCTTGTCATAAAGACTCCAGAAAGAAGGAGAATTTTAAAATTATTGTTCCTCAAGTTTAATATACTTTGGGAAAAAAATAATAGACAAATAGAAAAGTTACACTTACCTTAGTTTTATCCCCATGTTCTCAAGTATGGAATGAGTTATGAATCCAATATTTTATGCAAAGTCAGGAGGATGGAATGCCTGGGTGAGCCCAAAACATAGCTCAGAGACTCAGGATATTGAACTCTGAAAAAGAAGCCCATAAGGCACAGATTTGAAATCTACTTCCATTAACTACTCTGTTCATGATACTAATGTTGACAAGGTTTCCTAAATAGTTTTAGATACTTTCAAATCCCTTTGAGGTCAGAGGAACTTGATAAATCTTTGTTCCATAATTCCTCTTTGCATCCTCTGACTAGAAATTTATTTTGTATTCTCACAATGATACTTTTAACTCTTCTATTCATGCATTCATTCCTTGGGCATCTATATTGTACAAATACTTTGCTGGTGCCTGTAATGCAAAGGTGCATAGGATAAATGTGGCCCCTGCTTACAAGGACCTTAAAGTAGGGTTTAGAGTAAAGGACAAGATAGAAGCAGGAAAGCAGTGTGTTATGAAGAGGGATGTACCAAGAGCTCAAGGAGGGCCACCTAACCCAGACATTAGAATTGGAAGTTATAACCTCTCCACTGAGATTTAAAACATGTGAAGGAATTAGTCAATAAAGAGGAGGGGCAAGTCTGTTTTAGAAGGAGGCCACAGTGTATGTAATTTTCAGCAGTAATGGAAATAACAGCATCTGAGTACTGAAAAGAGTTCATCGGCTTTGAGCCAGAATGGTGAAAGGTAAACTGGAAAGGTAAGTTGAACTCAATTATTCAGAAGTGTGCCATGTGATAGAAGAAGTAGTAGCTACTGAAAGTTAGGATTGCTTGCACAATGATGTTTTGAAAGGGAACAAGTCAAGATCACTGCTCACACTTTTGGCTTAAATAATGGGGAAGACGCAATAATACTCACTAAGACAGCAAAAATACAAATACATATAGGCAACATTTGAGGGAACGAGGGATGGCTTCAACCTTGGTAATGTTCAATTTGTGATGCCTGGAGACACTCACAGAACAGCAGTGAGCGTTTGACCTAGAAGTCTGAGGATACAGATTTAGGAATCAACGCACATGATGGGCGACAATGGAATTCACAGGAATGAAAGACACCCTGGCAGAATGTGTTGGAGAAGAGAAGGGGACCCAAAGACAGCCCAGAGGAATGCTAAACTTGAGAGGGTGAGCAGAGAATGGGTCCTAAAAAAATAGTGAGAAATGCAGCCAGAAAGATAGGAGAGAAACAGATGTATGAGGTAGCGCAGAGGACAAGGGAAAAGCAAGTTTCAACAAATAGGCTGTGGTTAACAGAGGCAAATGCTGCCAGGAGATCAAGAAAGGCAAAGCTGAGAAGCACCGATGGGATGCGCACCCAAGGCATATTTGACCAGCTGGGCAAAGGCAGGATTAGCAGAGGCAGAGGCCAGTTCACAGTAAGTTGAGGAACAAACAGAATCAATGAACTACTGTTCAGAAAGTTTGGGAAAGTGTTAAAGATGAATGATATAATCCCTAGATTTCTTCACAAACGCAGGAGATGGGATCATCGTGGGAGCTCTCTCACCACCTTTAGATTAGCTCGGCTGACCAGATGGCACTGCTCTCGGTGGGCGTGGCCTGTGTGTTGGGTATGGTTCAATAACCAGGGCAGGATGTTGTGAAAACAGTAAAGTAAATAAATCTTTCATGTTCCCCACCTAACTTCTGCACCTGCCCCTTCACTAGGCTGCTAAGGCCGACTCAGTCTTCCTGGATCCGAGGTCCACCGTGGTGCGTTAATGTTCACCTGACTTCTCTGAGCAGCCTACCAGTGAAATGACCTTCTCAGGTAAATATCTAGCCAGGCACAACTGTCATACTATCCTTATTGCTCACCGATTGCCGTAGCTCATTGGGGCCAGTCAGAGGGAGGAGAGAGGAGTGTGGTGACCTTGGAGTCTGGAGCAGACAGCTGGCCCCACAGCTGGCCAGGCAGCTATGCAGGCAGGGGGCCTTTCTGAGAACAAAATCCAGAAGTCAAAATAAATGGGTCAGGTGGAAAACAGATGACCACAACTGCAAGCAACGCTGAAGGTTGGTTCCAGGGTGTGAAGGTGAGCCAAGGCATAATGGATGGACATTAGAAGAGGTTTGGACGTGAGGGAGGAAGAGGGGCTACCACAAGAAATGGGCTGAAGCTGCTATATGTAAGAGGCCAGCACTGTTATGCTGAGCAGGGGTGTGTGTCACACGAGGGCCTGTGTGTCACACGAGCTCTGTTATCCTGAATCCTTGCAATGTGCTATTCTATTTGCACGCCTTCCTGTTACGAAGTAAAGTTTCTCACACACAGTTCCCAAGATCTTATTTCCACAACCCTGCTCTTGTGACATTAATCCTGTAGTCCAAGGAGATAGGAAATCTCTGACCTGGGAGGTGCTACTGGGTTGCACAGCGGCATCACCTGCTGTAACTACCCTGAAAAGGTTGCAGTCATGGCTTTCTGGAGCCTAAGAACTAGGAGTTGAAGGAAAGGCCTGAGATGGCTCATTGAGGCCCCAAATCAGTTCCACAACTAACTGCATGACTTGATTAGTTGAAACATTATTTCTAAATTGTAGTCATTCCCAGATATCTGTGTCCTCTAAAATGCACAGGGGGACTAAACTGAAAAGCTTAACTGTCTTTAGTTTGTGATTACAGCACAGAGCGGAGATAGAGAATAGTGGCAAACATCACAACTAACACAACATTTTGCCTTCGCACAGACTAGCTAAGCTGCACAAACTGAGTTTTCGACTGAAATTTTTTTTTTCATTTCACTCCAGTCAATAATCATTTTCCAACTGGATATTGCTTAAAGCAGAGTTTTCATCTAATTCTCATTTAATGAGATTGAAATGGAAAAACTAAATAATAATACCTCATTTGTGTACAGTGATTTTCTCTCAAAGAAGACAACCTAACCCATTTTATACTATCTAATTTATAGTACAACACTTTTATAAAATGTAAATATTAGTAAGGGCTATTATCATTTTACAAATTATGCATGAAAGAAGCCGAGGCATGTAGGAACAAGATGACTGCCTAATGTAACTTCCATTTCAGAAGGGTAATAGGTGGTTTGTTTTTCTTTCTTTTTTTTCCACAATGAAATCATGCCTTAGATAAAAAATTTATTAAGATGTATCTGCCCTTAAATCTTAAACTGAAAAAAAAAATCTTACTTAAAAGGAATAACAGAGCAATATTCATGTGTTCTACCTATCAGATCTTCTCCCCAATCTAGATCAAAATCAATCAGTTCACACCACCCAGCTCTGCTTTGAATCAGTTCAGTTCTAACCATCTTGTTCTGCACACTGAGGAGTGGAGTACATGTAGCTCTCTCTTCCTCAGATGCACTTTGCTGTATTGAACTTTCATCTCAGCTGGGCTTGGAAAGTACCATTACAGTCACAAATTCTGCATGTAGGTAAAGCCATTGGCACTTTTATACTCTTATTAGCTTCCATGGAGGAGGGGGGTAACATTTTTCTGATTTTTTTCACATATTCATTCATTCACTCATTGACACCCTTCAGCATTCCTGAACCCATCCAGCAAACATTGACTGTGTGCCCAAAAAGCTTGTGCACTATTTTAGAAGCATAGACTAAGAAGAAGACAAAATGACTGACTTCAGGAAAATCACAACTCAACGAAGGAGCCAGAATGAAAAACTTTTAAGTTCAATATAGTATGAATGGAGATGGTACAACATTCATGAAAATGGTTTGGGAATTGGTGTGTCTCCAAAGGGTGAAGAAAGCCTCCAAGGTAGAGAAGGTGACCTTACATCTAGTGGTGCCTGGACAAAGGAGGTCTGTGTTCCAAGGAGTGGATGCAAACGTGGGCCAAGACACAGACAGTCAAATAAGAGCACCTGATGTACTTGGGGAATTATATGAAATACAGCATGGCAGGTGGCAGTTCTTCAGATAGCCTATGACTGGTTCTATTTCACAACCCATTCATGGATGCCACCATCAGGCATCCTCTAAGGGGAAATGTATATTGATAGTGACTTTTTTTTGTCCTCAGTCATGTAAGTAAAAACACATTCTACCTGGACTCTGTACCAAACTACCTTTTGAAAATCTGACTATTGGAGGAATGTCACAGAGATAACAGCACAAAAATCAAAGTTTGGGTCTAGTCTCCCCAAGATCTGTATCTCCTTATTTCATTCTGTTATAGACTCCAGGGGGGTGACAGGTAAGAGAACTCCTAACTGTTCATTAAATACAGGTGAGCATGTAGCTTGTCCCCCATTATTATTTCTGTATAAAGCCTTTATACAGAAATGCTTCCAAAAAACAGCATTTTTAAATCCACTATGTTGGATAAGTCAGATTTTTCCCTGTTTACCTCTTTCCAATCATTCAGACTAGGTTCTGCCCAGCAGAATGAGACTCTAAAAGAATGAGACTCAGCTTTATACTGAGTTTACTAAAATAGAACTAGTATATACTCTCACTATAAGACACTCAGCTTCTTATAGCAAACCCACATACTAGCAAGAGGTACTTGGAAATAGTCTCTGGATCCTATAACCAAGTCCCTGCAGGGACAGCTCTTCCCCAAAAGCTTTTAGAAATACTGCATGAAAGTCTTTATGACCTGGGTCAGCAGTAGATAAAATGCAAACAGGACAGAACCTTCCCAATTCTAACTCTACCACCTCAGTAATCCTCTGCTGAAATCCCTCATCACTTAAGTAAAAGCTTTATACCATAAAAGAGCATCCTTGTTTCTATCTGGAGATTTTTTCAGACTCTAGGAGTCCCAAATAACGCATCTGTTTTGTTTCCTGATCACTGATAGAATCCTCTCTAATATTTCATTTCTTCATTCATCCATTCTTCACCCATTCAACACATATCAGCTTCCTTACTTCTGGTGATGTCTTGACATCAATCTGATCAGCCTTTTGTTTCCATCATACCACTAAAAACACACTTTTGGAAGTCACAGTGACCTCTATGTGGCCAAATCCACATAGCCAATTTTCTGTCTTTTTTTTTTTTTTAAAGATTTATTTATTTATTTATACAAGCACTGGGTACAGTCAGAAGAGCAGTGAGAGAATTCACCAGAGCCAGAGCAGGGAACAGAACAGACAGACTGATGAAATACACTGCTGAGGAGAGCAGCGGGCACGGCAGGAGAGGTCTGCACGCCATGTGGGACCCTCGCTGGCAGCTGGGGATCGAACCGGCGCTGCAGAGGCTGCAGGCAGCTTCACAGCCCAGCACTCAACTGCTGCGCCACCAGGGGAGGCCCTAATTTTCTGTCTTCATCTTACTACCTTCTCAGCAACTTCTTGGCCCCAATGCTGGTTCCCTTCTTGTTCAAACACCTTCTTCACTAGACTCTCATCATACCACCTGTATTCTCCTCAAACCTTGTGGTTTGTCCTTTCTTGGTCTCTTCTGTTGTATTCTTCCTCATTTCTGAATGCTGGGATTCCCTTTCTGAGCTTGGTCCTTTCCAACTGACCATCCACTCCACCGCTTTAAATACCATATTTCTCGCTTCTGAGTTGGAAGCTGAAGATGGTTTCTTTTCCTAGAGGTGCTGACATTTAGGGTGGGCACAGAAGGAGATGAATTGGCCGAGAGAAGAAGAGCGGCATTTTTCTTAGGGAGATAGGATGAGAAAAAGCACAAAGGTGTGAAAAGGCAAAATGTGTTCAGAGAGAAAAGGGAAGTCTGGGGTGGGCTGAAAATGACTGATAAGGTAGGTTGTAACTATACTGAAAAGAACCTGGATTCACAGCTTAGGAATTTGAAGTTTATAATAAGTAACTGTCAGAGGTTCTTAAATAAGGAAGAGATGTGATCATTCATATTAAATAAAAACAAAACTTTAGTGGTAGAATGAACACTGAGGTAGAGCAAGAGGAGATTGGAACTGGGAAAGCCAATTAGAAGGCTGCCGTAATAGTCTAAAGAAGGGATTAAGGTCTGAATCACCATAGCAGCCGTGGGATGAAAAGTAGTAACAAGTAATCCAAGGGAGATTTAGAAGTAGCATTGAGGACACAGTGATTGATTAGATGGGGGTTAGGAGTAGGGAAGAGAGGTCAAAGTTGATGTGTAAGGACATTAACTAAGCTATATGGGAGGAGAGCAATTGTCCAGGAGATGATTAACATCACATTTACAGTACATGTAGGCTGGCCAGTTATGAATGAAACACAGAGCTGCAGGTCAGGAGAGAGGTTTGCTAAGAACAGAACTCTGAATAAAACTGTCTGCAGCCAGTGAGGGGAAAGGAAGCAAGTGATGGAGACTGGTAAGGAGGAGAGGCAGCATCAGAATGGGGTAGAGTGAGGTCTGCGAGGAAAAGGGACCAGAGACCTTTAAAGAGGAAATGAGGGCCTCCCTAGTGGTGCAAGGGGTTGAGCGCAGTGCTGTGATACTGTCTGCAGTCTCTGCGGGGTGAGTTCGATCCCCGGCCCGAGAGCTACCCACATGGCACAGCAGTCCTCTCCTGTCTCCCCGCTGCTCCCCTCAGCAGTCTACTTCAGTCAGTCTGCTTGTTCTGTTCCCCACTCTGTCTCTAGTGAGTCCTCTCACCTCCCACACCTCTGGCCTGTACCCCAGTTCTTGTATGCATAAAAAAATAAATCTTTAAAAAAGTAAAGAGGAAATGATTAACAGCTCTCTCTGAGCGACAAGATTAGGTGTAGTGATTAGATCTGATGAGCACAATCCCAGAATTAGAAGTCAGGCGAATGGATTGAGTGAAGACTTCTCTTGGAAGTATGGCTATGAGGGAAGCAGATAATGTCTGGGAAGATGGACTTGGATGAAGTGTAGGATTTTTTTTTTTTCGTAATGGGATGGAAATCTTGTGTGCAACAGCTGGCCATCCTACTTGCGCTCAAGCATCTCTCATGAGCTACCCCACAAGACCACTTCATTGTGTTTTTGAGCAATTGGACATTGAATTCAGTTCGACATGTATTTGTTGAGTGCCTGCTAAGTTGAAAGCACTGAGATTGGCATTTTAGTAACTAAAAAAATATCAAGACAGTCTTGGGCTGTTCATGTGTTGCCCAAAATCTGCCTCTGCCTCTGCGCACCACAGCTCTCTGTCCTGTGGAATCACACAGAATAAAAAAATTTTTTTATTATTTTTTATTGTCATCCTTCAACTAAGAATGGCTTTCAGCTACCTCCTGGGTTTCTTCACTTACTCAACATTTATGCAACAATCCCAGGTTTATGTGTGCATGCGTATATGCATGTATGTGCATATTTTGTTGCCAGCTGACTGCTTTGCTCTGGACATCCACAGACTAGTCTGCCCCTTTTAATATGTGGTGCTCAGAATTAGTCATGAGTATCCTCATCTGGTATGGGCAGTGCACAAACCAGTAAAACATTCTTTCCTGCCTCCAGGAAGCCGTTCTTCTGTTAAAACCATGAGAGATTGGGTGAGTGTTCTGATCGTTAGAGTGCTGACTTTGGTACTTCACAATTCTGAGATCTTTTGCTCTAGAAATGTCAATAAATAAGATCTCCCAAATCTTACATCAGTACACTTGACTTTTTAAAGTCTTTTGGAGAATTTTACATTTTTCCCCACTAAAGATTATATTTTTACATTTGGTTTTTCATACTGAGCTGTAAAAATATCAAGGGTTCAATAGTCAGACAGATGTGAACCCAAACCCTGGTATTGTTATATAGCCCAGTGCCCTTGGACTTGTCATGATCTCTCAGTCTAAACTTGCTTACAGTGGAAAGTAAGGATAATCTTATTTACATTGCAAAGTGGTTCTGAAACTTAAAAGAGGGCATATTTAACATCTTAAATTATAAGCTCAATAAAAGTTTTTTTTTTAACTTCCTTTTCTTCCATGGTCTCAGCTTTGTATTCTTAAGTATGCCTTTTAAGTTATAACTGAAGATTTATACATCTTCCTTTTAATAAAATATTACTTGAGGAGAAAATGAGCCCAGGCTTTAAAGACTAACTTCTAGTATACTAGTCAAACATATGGACTGTAAGCCAGACTTTCTGTGACTGAATTCTAGTTCCTCTACTCACTAGCAAGTTCATTAGCCTGGGTCTTGATTTTTCTCATCTGTAAAGTGGAGGTGATTACAGAACTTGTTTCTCTGGCTGTTGGGGAAGATCGATTGAGATGAGAGGTAGATAATACTTTCCCTGAAAAATTTGCATATAACAAGTGGTAAATATTATTCCCACTTAGAAAACTCCAGGTAGGACCTCCCCAGTGGCCCAGAGGGTTGAGCGCAGCACTGTGAAGCTGTCCACAGCCTCTGCAGCATGGGTTTGATTCCTGGCCGGCCAGGGAGATACCTACATGGCGTGGCAGACCTCTCCTGTCTTGCCCGCTGCTCCCCTCAGCAGTGCTTTCCGTTCATCTGCCTGTTCTGCTTCTCGTTCTGTCTCTGGTGAATCCTCTCACCCTCCCACGCCTCTGGCCTGTACCCCATCTATTGTATAAATATAATCTTTAAAAAAAAAAAGAAAGCTCCAGGTAAACAGTATTCTTTAATCCACGCTTTTGGTTATGACCATTTCATCTACTAATAATGCTATAAATTTATTCTGTTCCATGTTCTCTGCATTGTGCAGGAGGATCCCATGAAATGTCAATGCCAGGAATGACAAGTATCCCTTTAATCTTTCAGGGATAGATGTACAAAAAACAACGTATTTACCAAAAAATGATATTTTGTAAATATTTACAAAATACTTACAAAAATAATATTCTCTGTGGGTTGGAGGACATCTCTGACCATAGGCTCTGTCACTGTCTATGGAATAGGATGATTAAATTCTCAGGGAACTGGGATGAGGACTACATGATGGAAAGCATATGGGGGAGGGGTCTCCCAGGTGGCGCAGCGGTTGAGCGCTGGGTTGCAAAGCTGCCCGCAGCCTCTGAAGCGCCAGTTTGATCCCAGCTGCTCCCCTGGGTCCCACATGGCGCGCAGACCTCTCTTGCCGCGCCCGCTGCTCCCCTCAGCAGTGTACTTTGGTCCTTCTGCCTGCTCTGCTCCCCGCTCTGGCTCTGGTGAATTCTCTCACCCTCCCGCGCTTCTGACTGTACCCAGTACTTGTATAAATAAATAAATAAATCTTAAAAAAAAAAAAAAAAGAAAGCATATGGGGGAACTGAGCACATTTTGGGTGGACTTCCAAGAGTACTCGCTGGCTCCAGTTGACAGCACTTTTATTTATCTGAGCAACTGAATTTATCAGTCTGTAAGTTCTGGAATCCACCTTTTCCTTTCTAAAAATTGGGACATTTGTCAAATTCCAGGCATACAGTACTTCTCCCACCATCAGTTATTCCTCATAGCATGTCAATGGCTGAGCCTAGAAGTTCTTTTGTATCCTGGAAGTCATTTCTGTGGATTTGAATCTCACTTAAAAGTGTGAAGTTCTTGGGCCTCCCCAGTGGCCCAGCAGGTTGAGCACAGCACTGTGAAGCTGTCTGCAGCCTTTGCCGTGCGGGTTCTATTCCCAGCTGGCTAGGGAGATACCCACATGGCGCGCCAGACCTCTCCTGTCTCACCTGCTGCTCCTCTCAGCAGTATTTTCGGTCCATCTGCCTGTTCTGCTCCCCGTTCTGTCTCTGGTGAATTCTCTCACCCTCCTGCACCTCTGGCCTGTACCCCAGTTCTTGCATAAATAAAATAAATCTTTAAAAAAAAAGATGAAGTTCTTTCCTACTTATCATATACCTTGGGCTCCTATTCCATCTTAAATATCTTTTTTAAAAATCCTGATTAAAAGAGTAGTACACATATAGTGAGCTGGATTTAGAATATGAAGAAATCACAAAGAAGGATATCAATTGTAACTCTACTATAACAATATTACCACATTAAGTATTTTTCAATTGGACTATTTTTTCCGATCAAATGTTTAAAAACAAACGGCCAACATTTGCTGATGTCATGACATCTTCCATAACCTGCTTTTTTCTAGATGTAGTTTTCATCATAGGCAGACATTGTAATTTATACACTACTTCTCTTTGGACACTTATATTATCTCTAAGTGTTTAGTATAAAGAATACTGTACTAAATATTCTAAATATTTTTCTACATTAAATTTTATAAATGATATTTTGTGGTTTATTTTTTATTATTTTTTTTTTTTGGTGGGACCCTCGCCAGTGGCTGGGGATTGAACTGGTGCTGCAGAGGCTGCAGGCAGCCTCGCAACCCAGCGCTCAACCACTGCGCCACCAGGGGAGGCCCAAAATGGTTATTTTCTTAAGATAAACTCCTAAAAACAAAATTACCATGTCAAGTGGTTTGTATATGTTTTTTTTTATACAATGCCAAATTGTTCTCTAGAATGCTTGACTCAGTTTATATGGACATTTATATGAGGGTGCTTATTTCCCTGTACCTTTATCTACACAATTTAATATGTTAAATTTCTTGATAGCTTGGTAGCCATAAAGACGTCTGCTTTTACTTTATTTTGCATTTCTAATAACAAGTAAGATTGGACCTTTTTCCTTTTTTTTTCTGTTATGCTTTTTCAAGTTTGCTATCCATGCTTCCTTTTCTTATGAGTTTGTAAGGGCTCTTTACATATTAAGGATATTATCCTTTGATATATATATATATATATATATATATATATATATATTTATACAAGTCCTAGAATCCCTTATTTATCTTTTACTTTTGTTTATAACTTATAAAATGTTATAATTAGTCAAATATCCAAATGCTTTTATTTTATAAACTATAAACCTTTATGTTTTTGCTCCTGAAAGCCTTTATCACCCAAAAGTCAAGAAATGCTTACACTACTTTCATTTTTAACATATACAACTTCTCGTGTGGGTTATTTTTCACATTTAACTCTTGAATTCATCTGAAATGTATGCTACTTGGTCTTAGCCATATATTTTTTTTCTATCCTTTTGATTCAGAGAGAAATAGAAAACCTAACTCAAACTGACAAAATGAAAAATAGAATTTATTGGTTCTCATAAATGAAAGTTCAAAGGCTTCAAGGTCATATTTGGTTAGGTGGTTCACACAATGTGGAGAGGACCTAATGGTTCCCTTTCTTCTCTGGGGAAGTTCCATTACCTCTCACCAGCGAGAAAGGTGAAAATGCCCTTCTCAATAGCTCCCTCATTGCTCCAAGATGGCTGCCAATAACTCCCAGGGTTACATGCTTCTGCATTCACGTCCTTCACTTCCAGAAGGGAAGTGTCTTTGTCCTAGTATTCCTAACGAAAACTCTGACATTCTCTTTGATTGGAATGACTTAGGTGATATCTGGAACCAAGGAAATGAAACCCACTGTTTGGCTTAGCCTGAACCACACGTCCTACCTCCTAGAGATAAAGGTGGCGTCGGCTTCGGTGGAACTACATGGGTGTCTCAAAGGACAGAGCATCTGGGAAAGGACAATACATACTGTATTGAGGACAACTGAGGTAAGGACTGTATCTTTCAGTATCAAAATCATTGTTTTAGCAGAAAATGACCAATCCTCTGCCATTTGAAAAATCATTTGTTTTCACCAAACTATTAACCTGGTCGAAATGAGATTTAAAATCAGTTGTTAAAGGTCTAGTGATAAGTAGTTGGAACAATTTCCTCCGTAGCCAACTCATCTGAACCAACTTTTTCTCAGAATTCCTTCTTTAATACAGTTACCATAGAGTGGGTAGAAATAGAACATAGCATCAACTCTCCTACCTTTCTTTTCTCCCTCCCTTAAGTCTTACTTATAACACCCTGCAATGTCTTCTGTTTTGTGAACTCAGAACTATAACTTGATCTAAGTATATTCGTGGAGGAACTTTTCATAGAGTCAACGGGAGCTAAATAAGTTGGACCCCAGAGTACTGGGGCTTTAAGTCAATCAGAGCAGTGTTCAGAAGAGGGGGGCCATCATACCCACACACTCTAGGGCTCATCCAGCCTCTTCTGTTCCTTACAGAGACAATACACTTCTGAATGTGGCCTCCAATCCACTTTCTGACTCCTTCCTTTGGTGGCAGCACTGCCACTTTCAGGACACAAAGTGGACTTCTCCTCTGCTGAGTGCAACTGATACTGACAGAGCTAAGAGAAAGGAGTCCCTAATCCCTCTATTCTATGACCAATGTATTGCATAATGCACCAAGCTTAACTTTTAGAGTCCTCCCTGCAAAACACTACCATGTTAAACATGCTGATTTTATGAAATGCTGTGGTTGCATAATTCTGTTTTTCAGTTAAACAATGAACGTTAGATAGTCTGCCCCATCCACTGGCCTTACCCTTCTTTGTTATCCTCACTATAAACATACACAAAGAACCAACAACTATTCATTGTCTTCAACACGTTTCCCAGACCTTAGTTGTGTTTGGACATTAGCTTTCTAGATTATTTGCACAGGTCAGAACCTTTCTTTTGAATGAAGCCTTGTTGTATACCCTGACTCCTACCTCTTTTGTACATGTCCTTGGCAAATACCAGCTTATTGCGATTCTTCTTCAACAGCCACATCGATCTTTTTTTAGATGCCCCCTTCTCTTCAGTGATTTTATAAGAATTTAAACTTCACATTATTTTACCCCTCTTAAGCTTTCTTCCCTGGTTCCTGGCCAGACAGCATCTCACGTCCATATTTTCCCTTAACTTGTTCAAGTCTTCTTTGTGTCAGGCTAGCAAGTGCTGAATGGCCTTCTGTGGCTATTACAAATTCAAGGATGCCGTGGTCACTTATTTTAAGTTGTCTGTCACTTCCACTTCACCAACCCATTCTTCTTAGCTGGTATGAATTAAGCATTGAATAGTACCTCTTCAATAAGCAATTAGCTTAAATTTAAGTCATGCCAACTTTATTCGCTGCTCACTTTTCAGCAGAATGAGCTTGTCAGTAGATGTTGAAGTTCTCTATTACCCCTGTATCATGCCCCGTTGCCAATAATTTTGTCATTTGTATTGGGAAAGCATTATTGATGTTGCCATAACAGGCTCACAAGGCATGCTAGAACCGGTTGACAATACATGGCCAGTGGAGAGAGCATGAGCCACTAGGGCGGGGAGAAATACACCAAGGGCCGTGAATACAGAAGCTGACTTGGGTGAGGGCAGCTGGGCTGCACAAGACCTGATGTCTCATAGCAAGCTGAAAGTTATTACTACTAAGCAGTCGAGCAGGAAGGGTAAAGTACCTGTGCACCGTAATTTAAGATCACAGCAGGGGTGTGGGCAGCAGAATACAGCCCTCTGGGGAAGAAAGCTGGTCAGAGACAAGCTAACCAAGATATTAGAGTCATCATATAGGCCAGGGTTCCAGAGAGGGTCCACATTTATAGGAAGACTGGAATGCAATGCAGAATAATCTGACTGAAGGTGTGGAGGTCAAGGTGAAAGGCCGGCACTGCGATATATAGGAATGGGAAGCATAACAGGAGAGATCTGTAGGGGTCTGAGGCACAGCTGACCTGGCTGGAAGGAAGCAAGATGCTGGGGCTGATCCTGATGATACACTTTCTCCCCAGTCCGTACTGGTGTTTAAGTAAGGGAGGTTAGAGAGCTGAACCTGTAGGTGGAGCTCCTTAGACAATCCAGCAGCTGGTTACTAGGGGAGACAAAGGCAGGACAGCTCGCCAGGTGCTTTACTGTATACTTCTGTGACATGTCACTTCTGCTTTTATTTCCACAAATATGTGCTCTACAAGTCGTCAGTCCCCAGGCTTTTGGCTCTAAAAATGATTGTATGTGTTAAGTTCTTGACTACAAGGTTACTCTGCTTTGTCTTTATGTGTTTCTTTTGTATGTATTTTATACCTTCATGCTGGCGTTATACAACATTTGCCATTCACTGATCATTTACCACTACAGGTACCACGCTAGCTGATTTACATGCACTATCTTATTTAATGCCCACATCCTCCTTGACAGGCAGGTGTTATTTATCCACATTTTAAAAACATGAAGTTTATGTAATCAGCCCAAGGTCATACAGCTGGGACACAAAAGCGCTCAAATTTCAACTTAGCGTTGTCTAACTACTGTTGCTTCAAATGATGACATACATATTGTGATATATTCAAATAATTCTTACTGACACAAGTTATTAGATTTTTCATCAATGGACGGATGGATGGATGGATGGATGGATGGATGGATGGATGGATGGATGGATCTATCTGTCTGTCTATCTATTGATCTTCTCCTACCCTCTTTCATTTCTAATTTTTTAAGACTTAATACTGTACTATGTAAGAATTAGAACATTTTAAGAACTTAGTGGAAGAATTAATGCAGTTTTGATAAATCCTCTCTTGGTTTGGGCACTTATAAAATTCAGTAGTGAGAATTTTTCAGTGTATTCTTTAAAGATGTTACTTTCATGCACATTGATTCATTATAAGGAAGAGAAGGGGCAAAGTGTTAAATTAATGCTGAACTGAGCAGATATACTTTATCCCAAATAAGTAAACTGTAGGTAAATGTATTTCTATATTCAAATAAATTTGACAAGTTAAAATTAAAAGGTATACACGAAACATTATTTTCTTCAGAAGTCCACATCTGAAAATCTTTCTCATGACTTGAACCTCATGTTTGTATAAATCAGAAGTTGCCAAATTACTGTCCCTGGGCCAAATCCAACCCACACCCTTTTTTGTATGGCCTGTGAGCTAAGAATTGTTTTCACATTTTCAAATAGCTGAAAAAGATCAAAAGAAGAATGATATTATGTGACATATATTTTATATGAAACTCCAATTTCAGAATCCATAAAGTTTTATTGGAACATGGCCACTCTTGTTTTCTACAAGTGTGGCAGAGTTGAGTAGTTGGAACAGACTTTATGTCCACAAAGTTTAAAATATTTCCTTTCTGGCCTTTTACAGAAAAAGTTTGCTACCTCTGGTCTAACTAAATAATACAGGATGTTATACCATTTAAAATATTACTTAAATGACATTTATTATTTTCATTTCTAATTCAAGGACCTTGGACCAAAAGGTCATGGCATGTCTTTTGCTATGTAGAATGTTTTCATTTTCTCAGGGACAAAGTCAAAACCCTTTTTCCTTTGGTTTTCTCTATAGTCTCCCCTGATCACTGCTGTACTTTTCTGCAGAAACAATAATTTACAGAGAAGCTGATGGTTTCTCTAAGAGATGATACGTCTCTTCCTGACAAAGTCATCTTTCCCTTTGATGGGAAACTGGGGCTGAGCATCCTTAGGGGTGCTTAAGTGTATTCCAGAACTGTAGTGGCACTGAAATGGATTCTCCAGACTCCATCAAGTGATTCAAGGCAGGATGATGGAGTCAAATTGATGAGGAAGGGCAAATTGCTCTTTTTGTCATCACTCAGGACCTAAATAAAGACAACAATCACTCAGAATGACCAGACACAGGTGAATATTACTTATAATGGTTTCAGGAGGCATTTAACATCTCAATAGCACGGCATTGTGAGAGCTCAATCACTGTTAGCTCAAGAGTAAAACAAAGGGAGCAGATTCTTATTTTTCCTGAGTCAAGTTTGGCTTGTGGTAAAGTTCAAGGGAATCCGTTTTAGTTATTTTTGAGACCCAAAGATACATTTCATTCTATTCCATTCTCTCTTCCCCTGCCACCCCACAGCACCCTCTATCTCTCTGTATCTCTGTATCTCTGTCTTTCTCTCCAATTTCACAAAAGTTTATGAATCGTTTATTATGTGTGAGGCAAGCCCTGAGAATAAAAAAATAAATGAAATAACCCCGTTTCTGAAGGACCCTAGGGTTTAAGAGAGATACAAATTATAAGGTTCTTCTGAGACCTTTTGGGAGCATTTAACATGAGTTGATTCTCCTTAACAATTTCTCCTTAACAAATTCTCCTCTTGGTTACTTTGACCCCATAGTCTCCTGGTTTTGTTTTTCTGATTTTTGACTTACAGTCTCCATTGCCAGCTCTCTCTCTTTTTTAATCCAATATCTGAACGACCCAATGTTAGTCCTGGACCTACTGTACTTCTGGTTCTATTTACCCTCCTAAGGTGGATAGAATTTATTAATCCAGTGCTAGCAGCTCTTCTGCGCTTCAGACCCATGTTACATATTCGCAGTAAAGATCTCCATTTACACAGCTTTTGATCCACCCTGCCATTCTGTTACTATTCCAGGAGTCTCCATCTTAGAAGATGACACCTGTGTTCATGCATTTGATCTTGGAAGAACTCTTAAGTCAATGACTTCTCTCTCCATAATCCACCATTTCAATTCAAACGTCAAGTTCTTTAGAATAATTCTTGACTCCAATCATTTCCTTCCTGTGAATGCTACTAACTTAGTCTCTCACAAGAATCTTTGATATTCCTTCTCAACTGGTTTCTCCACATCTGCTTTTGTGCTCTATTTTATCTTCTGGTAGATAATGTTTTACACACAGAGGTAAACACTCTTTTAAAAAAAACCACATTTCTAGCCAAACACAAACAGTGTTCTTCATCTTACTTTTTTTTTAACTTCGCAATGTATCATGAAGGTTTTTTCACATCAGTACACCTAGAACTACCTCAGCTTTTCACAGCTGTCACTCACTTGTACAATTGTACCATGACTTATTTAGTCACACCTCTATCCATGGGTCGGTAAGCTGTTTTCAGTCTAACTATTATTAATAATGCTTCAATGAAGATCTTAGAACAGTCATCCTTCGATATAGAAGTGAACCTGTCTATTGGATAAATATTTAAAAGTGGAATTGCTAGGTCAAAGGCTTTCTACAGTTAAAAAATTGATAAATATTGCCAGCTTGCCCTTCACAGAAATTGTAACAACTTTCATTGGTACTGAGAATGTAATAAAGTGCTGGCTTCCCAGTCTAGCAAACCAAGTATGCTATTAAACTTTTTCATTTGTGTCAACTGATATGTTAAAAAAAGTACCTCTCATTGCAGCTGTAATTTGCACATCCCTTGTTATGAAAAAGGGTGAGCATTTTTATGTATTTTAAAGATCATTCTGTATTTCCATGACTCTATATTTGTTGACCTTTGGCCCAGCATCCCAGGGTTGTTTGATGTTTTTCTTATTGATTGGTAGTAATGCTTTGATTTTTTCTTAAATAATCTATTTCCAGGGTCTTTCAGATATCCTAGTATTTTTCAAAGTCACAATTTAGCTACTTTTTCCTAACAATAAGTGATCATCAAGTGCGAACTGCATTTTAGGGAAGCCCACATTAAGAGCTCACAGGTAGAGGTTACAGATTGATTTGTGGAAGTACTGACTTTCTGATAATAGCTTGACAAGATGGCCTTATACCTATACCTCTACTATCTCATTTAATTTTACCGACAGCCATGTGAGACATGTATTGCTGTTAACCACAAAGTGAAGCTCTGAGCATCTCAATGTCCAGGGTACACAGGTAGTACCTCTTCTACTTCTGGAATCTTAAAAGCGTAGTTAGTAGGCCATCATCAGTGCTGCACAACCACACCAGTTTTTGATGCTTGATGACTCTAATTTCTCATAACCTATCAGCCCTCTCCTTTTCCTTCTGCAAACATCCAATGAACATTTTTAAGTACTTGCCTTCATGGGGTTTATGTTTTAGAGGGGGTCTGAACTGTAAGCAACAAAACCAAATAGTGATATTGTTTTGCTATCATGAAAAAAAATGCATGGGGTGGTTGGGAAGGTGAACGGAGAGGGATATGTTAGGCAAAGTGGTCAAGAAGGGCCTCTTTGAAGAAGTGGCATTTAAACAGAGATTAGAATGACCAAAGCGTATTACAAGAAATGAAAGTGTCTGGGGTAAGCCCTTTGAAACAAGAGCAAATCCATAGCATTTGAGGAATAGAAAAAAAAGTTAGTGTGAGAGCAGGCAGGGGAGTGGTGGGATCCGATACTGAAGGTGGTCTGGGCTGCTGCCACATCGGGCTTTCTAGGCTGGCCAAGGAGTCTGGACTTTCCCCAAGTACAATCAGAAGACATGGTAGGCTTCCAACAAGCAAAGCAATATGATCTGATGTATATTTTTGATTAATGTCACTCTAGCTGTGCTGTAAAGAATAGAGGCGAGAGTGGAAGTAGGAAAAGCAATGAGAAAGCTGTTACAAGAACACAGAAGATGGTGTGTGTATTAGGGTGGTAGCGGTGGAGACAGAAGATAGACTTTTGGAAAGTTTTTGAAGGTAGCGTTGACCTGAAATTCCTCATGGACTGGATGTGAGAGCTGAGGGAAGAGGAAGAGTCAGGGATGTTTCCATGCTTTTTGCTTGAACATTGGGAGGATGGTGATGGCATTTCATTTGACAGAGAAGGGTTGAAGAACCAAGTTGTGTCACTGTATCATTTCCTTCTTTCCTTATACAGCCTTAACTTCATGTACCCATGATCTTATTCCCTCCACAACATCTTTATTTTCCTTCCTTCCTTGCCCTTTAGTCCTTCTTATCCAAAAGAATCTCCTCTACACTCATCCATTAGTCAATCCACTGCAATCTGGTTACTATCCCACATCCCAATAAATTCCTCCTTGCCAGCCACAACAATAACCTCCTTGTTGCTCAATCCAAGGACTTTTCATTTTTCTTGACCTTTCCTTAGCATTTAATTCTGTTGACATTTCCTCCCTTGGCTTCTGGGAAAAGACTTGTTCCTAATCCTACCTCTCTGAACGTTCTTCCCCTGTATCTTCATTTCCTCATGTTTTAAATGTTTCCTCACCTGTTCAAATGTTTGCAGAGTGTTCCTGAATTTCGCGCACCTACTCCGCTCCTTTTCTTTAAGCTCTCATCCCCATGCTTATTCCGATGACACCAGCACAGATCTCTCTCCTGAGTTCTAGACTCCTTGCTCAGTACATGTGGACAGCTTCATTATAGTATCCTGAGGACTTCAAACTCAGAGTGTTTAAAAATAAACTATTCACCTTCTCTTCCCACCTACATTTCCTCCTAAGTCCCCATCTTGGTGAATAGGACCACCGTTCTCCATTCACCTAAGCCATTAATCTCCCCCTGTTCCTTAATCCTAAATATAAAATTAGTAAGACGATGTCCTTAATATTTCTTAAATCCTTCCCTTTTCTCCATTTCCATTCTTGCTGCCTTGTTTTAGATAGCTATCATTTCTTTCTTACAATGCTAAAGCAGTCTTCTAACTTATAGTGTTACACTAATAAATTCCCCAAACTGGAATGATCTTTCCAAAATGGACATCTCATCACTCATGGTGTTCCTTCACTGTCCTCAGGATAACTTGAAACTTCTTAGGAAGACACACAGACATCTTACAACATAAGACCTTGCTGGGTATAACCTTTGAACTTCTGCCATGCACTCAAAAGGTATTTACTTGCCCATAGACAAAAGACTGGATAAAGAAATTGTGGTATATATACTCAATGGAATACTACCCAGCTATTAAAAAAAGACGAGATCGTGCCTTTTAGGGCAAAATGGACGGATATTGAGGTGACTGGGCTATGTGAAATAAGTCAGAAAGTGAAAGACAATGATAGAATGGATTCTGCCATTTGTAGGCTATAAATAACTGAACAAAACAAACTGGCAAAACACAACAAAATAACTCTTAGGTTCTGTGAAAATTACAGGGTTACCAGTAGGGGGTGGCAGCCGAGTAAGGGGAGTAAGGTGATCCTGCATTGGTGTGGGAGTTTGGGTGGAGGGCAAGTGAAACATGCATACATGTTGAGGTGTAATGCTGTGCTCTCCTCTTATGTATTTTTGTAAATGAATGACAAGTCAATAGACTTTTTTTTTTTTTTTTTTTTTTGTGGGACCCTCGCTGGCGGCCAGGGAACGAACCGGCGCTATAGAGGCCGCGGGCAGCCTCTCAGCCCAGCACTCAACCGCTGCTCCACCAGGGGAGGCCCAAGTCAATACACTTTTGATGGAAAAGGAAATATATTGATCGAGAACCTCCTGCTTGCTGGGCACTGTCCTTCAACCTCAACTCTCTGGACATCCCTTTTTACCTCTAGGACTTTACACACAGTACTTTCTTTGCCTGGAATGCATTTCTTTTTAACCTCTCCACTTGCCTGGCTTGCTTCTCCTTATCCTTTAGAATTCATGTGTGAATTCATCCTCTCTGTTTAGGAATCCTGATTATGCCCAGTTAGGATTAATGCAACTTCATCGAGTTCCTTTGTTGATATCATCTCATTGCTGTGTTATCAACTTGGAACTCATCTGTCTCATTATGAGATAAGGCGCCAACTGTCTTATTCATCTTGGTCGTGTCAGGGCCTGGTACTGTGCCTGACACACAGCAGGAACTCAGTCATCAAAAATTAAAGTGATAGAATTGGATTTCAAAATCAGGTGTTTTCTCCCTGGCGCAAACCTCTCATTTCTTCATGCTACTTTTTTTTTTTTTTTTTTAAAAGAGGCATGTATTATTTATTTATTTGTTTATTTATTTATTTATGCAAGCACTGGGTACAGTCAGAAGCGCGGGAAGGTGAGAGAATTCACCAGAGCCAGAGCGGGGAGCAGAGCAGGCAGAAGGACTGAAGTACACTGCTGAGGGGAGCAGCGGGCGGCAGGGGAGGTCTGCACGCCATGTGGGACCCTCCTCTGGTGGCCGGGGAGCAGCCGGGAATCGAACCGGCACCGCAGAGGCCGCGGGCAGCTTCGCAACCCAGCGCTCAACCGCTGAGCCACTGGGGAGGCCCATGCTACTTTTTTTTTAACATTTTGAATATAAAATATTTGAAAACCTGTGCTAGATGTATATTTGCTTATCACTAATTAAAGCTCCCTGTGGATTCAGTTGATTATTTCTTATGCAGTCCCTCCTCATCACGCCACCATTTACTCATCAAAGTACTTGGGTTAACTAAATTAAAATAATTGAAAGACCTTTCTACACACTTTTATATACTTTCTGTCTTTTATCTGGATGCTTCCACAACACCACCAGGTAAGCAGTAAAAAGTACATTGGGAGTAAATTAGAGTTTATTGACTGTCTGGCAACTGACACCAAAAATTGATGCCTCAAGAGCCTATCATTTCCCCCATGGTATCTATGGATAGATATTAAAGTTTCAGTGTTAAAATTTAACATTACAAAATCCAGCTGAAATTGAAATTTTTATGTAGTGAGTTCAATATAATCACAGAAAGTTGTCAGTAGAAGGGATCATAGAGATTCTTCAGGCCAGCACTTTGGCTAAGCTTCCAATGGGGAAACAGACACGAGAACTGTTAGGGCTCCCTCCAAGGTCACCCAGTCTGTAGATGGTTCCCCATGTTCAGTCTCACTTTTCAAGGCATCCTTTTATTTTCCATCTAAATAAATTAGCAACATCAGACCCACCTAACTATTTACATAGTGTTTATCTTGATATTGCCTTTGCCATATGTTTGTTATAAAGAAGAAGGAAATGAAAAATAAAAGCAGGCTGTTTTGTCCAGGGTCATAGGGGAATTGGTAAAAGAGACAATTAGTACGGAAAGGGATGGCTGCTATTCTGTAGTGTAGCCTTGTAATCACACTCTGTTCTCTGAGTGCCCCAATGCTAACCCAAGCGTATCTGTCCTCCTGGGGCCTGGAGTCCATTCAGTTCTATGCCTTATTTAGTCTTAATGATTTCCCCAGCTTCAATGTGCATTTTGTATGTGTTGTGTTTCATTTTAGAAATATCATCCTTAAATCTACTCTCTACTTGAGTTTGCTTTAGTTCTAAGGCTGAGGAATGAAGAATCTAGGTAAAAGGAAGGATGATGGATTATTCTAGGCTTTACCTTTCAAAAATAGTTCCTTAAGTGGCAACTGGCAGTCGATTCCTCAAAGGATGACGTTTTCCATGGGAATTAGAATTTAATTGGGATAATTCATTTTCACGGAAAGCACAGATTTCTTTCCAAGGGGATCAGTGTGATAATGTTTTACCAGCTAGTGCTACGAGACCAAATATAAACCAGTTCTGAGAAACAGGAAGTGAACCTGACTGGTCTAGTCTGCGTGTCCCTGGCAGTGACGCACATACAGAAATCGAATTAGGAAAACAAGATATGTGGGTGTGAGGCAATCGACAATAACCCAGGATGCTACAACACAAGCAAGAACGCCTTTCACCAAATGCCATTCATTTTAATAACACCCTGAGAAGTTTGATTTCCACAGAACATGCTAGTGATTAGAGAGCAGGATGAGCTATAGTTCCCTAGCAACAGCATGTGCTTTTGAGACAGTCATTGGCCTTTCAGTTAATCCCGCCAACCCCTTACTTCTAAATGTATGACTGACATTAAAAAAAAAAAAAAAAATGCTTTACAAAGTGGTTTGAAATTAGCTTGAGCAAAATGGAAAAGGAATAAAAATTAAAAGTAAAAAGTTGCCCTGAGAATTGCATTCAGTTAAAGGAAGCACCCAGCCAGTCCCTGTAGGCTCTCTCTCAGGTCTGATTCTGAATCCCCTAGGGGTAAAGGGCAATGGAGGTGAAATTGTTCAGCGTTTAAGGTTTAAGGCAGTCCCCTCATCCAACATGAAGCAGTACTGTATCCTCTCTGAGACTCACAGGCTGAAAGAGGGGTGAACAGCAGTCTGGGCAGTTCGGGTGGGGCAGAAGCTGACAGGGGGTTTGGGTGGGAGGGAATATAACATATAGTTTTCTTTCTTCTTTAAACAGCATAGATTACTCTGGTGAAAGGAGCTTGGGGAAGGAGGGTGGTGAGGGGAAGTTATTTTTCCTATCGATTGTTTAATTGCACCAGAAGCTGTGTGTCCGAGGCTGCTGGCCAAAAGCGTTATTTTCGAGGCTAAAGTGAGATTGGGCAGGTTTCCCATCCCTGCCCCTGGTGTTAAACAAGACAACCCAGAAAGCACAGCCAGGCTATAGGAATTTGGAATATGTTGACTTTTGCTAGTCGGCTGCACCCTAAAGCGCCAGGACCCTATGCCTCACGCAGCCTGAATCATTGCCTCTAGCTCTCCCCGGGTTGGGGACGAACAGCTCCTCGGTGTAGCCTGGGTCAAATGCGGGGCATTATTCGCATGATAATTATTGCTGCGTATGGCTGGTCCTCATTATGCCAGGGTCCCTTTCAGCTGGACATCTGGGCCCCTTCAGTTTGGCCCGGGGACTCCTAGTTCTCCCTGCCTCCCCACCTAACCCCCCTGCGCGCTCCCTTCCCAAGGCGACCACCTGCGCCGCCCCACTTACCATCTGCCCCGCGGGGAGGGCCCCCCGAAGTAGCGGAGCCCTCCCTGCTCCCGGGCGGCTCTGGGGGAGCTCGGTGTTTGCCTCCAGCCCTTCGCTACCGGAGAGATCAGGTTCCTCCCCTCCTCCCCTCCAGCTCCGGCCGCCGCCTCCTTGCATGACACAGCAGAACCGCAGCTGCCGCAGCAAGTCCCAACCATCCGCCCAGGAAGCGCCGCGACCCGGACTCCGGAGGGGCGGAGGGGGGGCAAGGCAGGGGCCACAGCCTGGGGGGGTTCTTGCCCCCTCTTGGTACCACACATTCCTTTCCCCCAGCCCAGGGGCACGAGAGCAAAATGAAGCTAAAGCCGACCAGGCCGAGCCACTGAGATACGCTGGGGCTTGGCGTCAGATGGGATGGGACCAGAGGGAGGGTGTGCAGGAGACCCATTAGGGGCAGGACACGGCAGGTAAAAGAGGGGAAGAAGAGGCCGAGAAGCCAAGGGCCAGACTGTGGAGGAGAATAAAGGAGGTCAAAGAGAGGTAAGGAGGAAGAGTTATGAGAAGGGAGACTGATCTGGGAAAGGGGTGGGGGGTGCAGGGGAGGAAGGACTAGGAAGGAGTATCTGGGGAAAGGCCTGACCAAGTACCCAGGCAGAAAGGGGACTGAGCTGGAAGGCCAAGACTGAGAAGGGAAAGGGGTGGAGGAAGCAGGCATTCGACAGGCAGTAATTGGGGGACATATTGTAGATTTCCAAGGGAGATCATGCATCATGGCTGGTGAGGTAAACTGACGAGGTGGAAAGAGATGGCTCGGGCAAAGCCACAGGAAAGGGTGAGCTTCATCCCACTCTTCAGTTTCCTGCCAAGTTATTCATAATTCTGCCAATCCGTGCAGGGAATTTTCCTTATAAATGGGAAGGTATGAACTCAAACATTGAAATAGCTGCTTCACTGAGATTTACAGGATAAAATCTTCAAGGTCCACAAGAAACTTCAAGGCATAAGCTCACGAAGGGGTGGGGATGCCATCGTGAGAGCTCTCCAAACTGACGTGGCCACTTCCACACATCACTGGACTGGGCTAAGTCTGTCAAAGTGTGTGTGAAATGTTTCAGTTAAATGCTATAGGAATGGTGGCGAAATTATTGGTTCAAAATAGCTTTAGAACGCACACTTTTCTTTTACTTGCTCTCCTTGAGGGCATCTACGTATATAATTTCCAGGAGCTAATACGGACGGTATAATTTGAGGGAAAATGCTTCCCTGATTATTTGCTTTGCCACCAAACACACACCACGCACTTTCCAGCAGACCAGCTGCTGCTCACCCTTTGAGAGAATGTGGTCAGAAAAGTAATACAAAAACTGCCACTTTGGTTTTTGTCTGTGTCTTCCAGGTCATATCTTCGTACCTCACTTCCTGACACAAACAAGTTTTCACTGTTGTCAGCAACAAAGCCCGAATATAGCTGCGGAAGAGAAAAACTGCATTGCATTTTGCCTCCTGCAAGCCTCATCAACAGTTACCGGAGGAATGTAATTCCAGAGAGCTTTAACGCTGGTGATGGTAATTATGTATCAAATGCCTGATTCTATTTCTGTTATTATTGTTTTTTTGTCTTTTTTTTTTTTTTTTTGCCTCAGAGCTGGCTGAACTTGCAGAGGGACCAATCCGGTTTTTCTTTTTGACTTTGTAAAATTTAATCATCCCTGATAGAAAACTCTCTGCTCTTGGGGAGGGGAATAAAGTAGGAGCCACGAAATGTCATTTTAAACCGAGCGTGGGTTTTGTGACTGTAGGGAAGGATTTGAGGACGCTCCTGCTGTTGGTTTTCCTATGTAATGAGCAAAGACTACACGCACGCACAGACGCCACAGCCCCCCCCGGATGCTGTGGGCCCCTTATCTGGGCTTCTGCAGCTCCAGAAGCCCCTTCGGGATGCCGCGAGGGGCTCTCGGTGGGTGGTGGTTCGAACGCAGCGGCCGCCGCCAGTCCAGCCGCGGCTGCTGCTGTTGTTGCTGCTGCAGTCACGTGGGCGCCCCTTTAAGTTTCCATAGAGAGGCCTCTCCGGTGTCACATGATGGACATGATATAATGAAACAACATTGTGAGAGGGAAGCATTAGGGGAGCCCACGGCTACAAAAACAAGTGAGTGAGAAGAGGTGGGAGGAAGAGAAACTACGCCACCTCCCCAGCAGCCGGGGCGCGCGCAGCAGCCAGAGGGGAGCAGTGGGCGCCGCCGCCGGGGAGGGGGGGGCAGGGAGCGGGGGGTCCTCCGCCCCGGCCGGGGCCCCCCGCCGCCCACCGCCCAGAGGACAACTTTGAGCCGGCTGCCTCCGCGGGCGCTGCACCTGTCTCCGGAGCCTGCATCGCTCCTCGCGATGATCCAGGGAAATTCTAGAAGAATATGCTCCACAAATATACATGCGCATCATTTTCCCCCTTGCGCCTCGCTCCGGAGGAGGGAGAGAGAAAGGGATTTAGGCGGCAGCGTGTGGCCAGCGCCAAGGTAAGTTCTGTGGGGGGGGAGAGTCGGCCCAGCAGGACTTTGGGGTGGGCATTTTGTGCTCCGTGGAGCCCCCCCGGGGGGCGCACGGGGCGTCCCCTTGCTGCGGGCGAGGCGGGTGGCTCCCACGGTCCATCCGAGTCATTTCCACGGTGGACTCTGCTCTGTCCTCCGCCCGGGCTCCCCGGGGCCGCTGGCCGCGCGCGGAGGGGGGCCGCCGGTCCCGACCGGGATGTTGGGGCGCCGGGCAAGGCAAGGTAGGGGTGCTGGCGTTCGCCGGGAATGCCGAGGCGGTTTCGCCATGTTTGTGTTGCTACGAGCACTTTTTTTCCCCTGTGAGGTGGCCTGATGCCACATGGCTCCTCCGGAGCTGCTGCCGGGCTGAGCGTGTGTTTTTTTCAATGTCCGCATTCCAGCTAATGTTGCGCAGATAAAATTCAAACTTGAGGTAAACAGAGGAGGAGGAGGAGAGGAGGCGAGGAGGGAGGGGGGGTGACTTTCCATTTCGAGATTCCACCTCTTCTCTCCGAGGAGACCAACATCCCGGACCTCGAGAGCGAGCACACGCCCCGCTCTCCCACGTACCCCACCTTTGCTGCCGGTGAGAAATAAGGCTGGGGGCGGTGCTGCTTCCAGAGGACGCGGCGTCAGAGGAAAACCCCCCTGGCACGGGGCCTTCGCTGGCTCCCTCTTTTCTCGGGAGGGTCGGAGGATGCCTGGACTGCTCCGGAGACGGCGCTCCCGGGCGGGGCGAGGGGTGCCGGTCCCCTTCGCGCCCCTACTTCAGGGTGCCGGACGGTCGCGGTGCCTCCCCACCCCGGAGCAGGTTCCAGAAGGGCTGGGTGGGTCGCCAGGTCTCCCGAGGGCGGGTGCGTAGCAGGCGCGGGGTGGGCATTTCTGGCTCGTAAGTCCCGAATTTGGTGGGACGCCGTGGAGCGCCTGGGCGCGAGCGCCGGGGCCGAGCTGCGTGGTTTTTTCTTTTGCGAAATAGAAGAGTCGAGACTCTTTTCTCAACTGCGTGTTTAAAGAACGGATTCAGCTCGCAGCCGGGCGCACGGGGGAGCGGGGCTGCTTCAGGCTGAGGGTGAGCTTCGTCATGGGGAAAACCAGGGTGCTGACAGCTGGCGGCTTCTCCCCCCCAAGGGGGAGGTGGGCCGGGGGGCCGAGGGGGTGGCGTCCCGCGGGGCGGGCGCCGGGGCGCGCGAGGGTCCGCAGCCCGGGCCGCCGGGGCGCGCGAGGGTGGTCTGCGGAGGCGCCGGAGGTGCGGGATGCGAGCGAAGTGCGCAGCGGAGTCGTGACGGGGCCGCCGCGCGGCGGCCGGGGGCGGGGGGCCCTGGGGGCGCGGGGGTTCGCCGGCGGGGCCGCCGCGCCGCGCGGGCCGACCCCCGAGCCGGGGCGACGCCTTTATTCCCAGCGGCGGCCGGAGCCGGGCGCCTCCCACGCAGGGCGGGCGCCCGGGGCGCGGTGGGTGCGCACCCCCGGGCGCTCTCCCGGGAGACCGTTTCCGGGCGGGTCCCCAGCCAGGAGCGAGGGCTGTAAACAGGGTGGCGCCCTCTGCCCTCCCGCCCCCAGCCTGCCGGGGCGCGCGGCCGGCGGCGCCCGGGGCGGCGGAGGCGCGGCCGCGGCGCTGGGCAGTGGCGGCGGGGGCGCGCCCGCTCCCCGCCGCCCCCGCGCGCCCCCGCCGCCCGGCCGGCCCGCCCGCCGCCTCTGTTTTTGTTTTGATGGAGCCCGCGTGCAGCTGGCGCGTGTCGAGTCACGTGCCGTGGGCGGGCGGGGGCCGGGGCGCGGGAGACCGGGGCGCCGTGACGCACGCGCTTGGGGCCCGGCGCCCGCGCAGGGACAGCGGCTGCGGGGCTGGGGCGAGGGGGGCGTGTGCCCCGGACCCCGCCGGGGGGCGCCGGCTGGCAGCTCCGGCGCAGGTGGGCTTCGTGGCGCCTGCTCTGGGCCGCGGGGTCGGCGCGCGTGGGTGCAGGTCCCCCGCACTTTGGCGTGCGGCGTCACAGCATCCAGGCGAGCCTCGTCCGTGTGCTGGGAGGCGCGGGGGGGGGGGCGCCCTGCGCGCAGATTCGGCAGGAAAAGCCACGCAACTTGCGGGTGTAGCTCCGGGGGCAGAGAGACCTGCCCGTGGTTCTCCGGCCTGGCTGCGCAGCCGGCCACCGGGCAGCTTTGGAAACAGTCCCGCCGCACCGCTCAGTCCCAGACCTGGTGAACCTAAATCCAAATATGGCGTGGACTTTTTTTTTTTTTTTTTTTTTTTTTAAAAAACCTCCATCAGTATTTTTGGTGCGTAGCAAGGGTGAGAAGTAATAGAGGTAGCCAGTTTGCTAGGATGATGGTGCTAAACCCATCCATCTTAAAGCTGAAATAGTGAAAATAGTTGAAGTAGCCGACAGGTCCTGGTCTGTCTCTGGGTGCCGTTGCTGTCTCCCGGGCATTGTGGCTACGCAGACACGGAGGAGCTTGATGAAACATTGGATTCCTCATTTTGCTGTTGGTGAAATGGGAGGGCAGGAGGTTTAGAACTGACCAGCGATGATCCGAAGCTGGTACTCAGGGAGGCCGACTCGAGAATCCAGCCTTTGAGCCATTACACACATGTCTTGTTGGAAATACCTTTACCTAAAGGCCAGACTTGTGTGAATACGGCTGGATGTCTGCGTGAGAGCCAGGCGGTGTATGTGCGTTTGTGTGTGTTACCTGGGAAGTTTTGCTTGTACGAGAGGAAGGGTTATCGCTTGGTGAATTTGTAACGAGCACCGAACATTTTCAGTAAGTTTTTGGTGAGGAGAGGGATCCCAGTAACTGGAACAGATTAAATGGGCTGTTTTTTTGGGGTTTTTTTTTTTTTTTTTGGCTCTGAAAATGGAACATAATGTCAAGTGAAGAAGCCAGAGGCAGGTTATATTCCAAGGGTTTGTAGGAGCAGCCACAGAAGTCCCTGAAGTTGCTGGACAGGATGCAATTTCGGTGGTCATCCCGCAGCCTGAAGCCAGAAGTGCAGGGCAGTATAGGGAGTAACAGAAAATTCTGCCTGAAAAGTTTTGGGGGGGCAGGGGGAGCCTACTCTGGTCTGGAGTAGAGAGGCTTTGCTTTTACAGCTTTCCTCTTCCTTTATTTCACTTGTCTCCTGTTCAGGTAAACTTTCAATAGGAATATTTAGAATTGGGGGTGATCTATTTGTTTTGAAACTCTGTATAGTGAAACCGTCTCTTAGACTCTTCATAGAAAACTCACAGGAGACGGGTTTCCCCCTGAAAACAGCGGATTCCAAATACAGTATTTCTGTGACCAATAAATATTAATGGTACAGTGTCACAGATTTCTTTGCATTCCTACTGTTGATTGCTGTATGTTCAATGTTCAAGGGAGAGATACTGTTTACCAAGTTTCACGGTTTTGCCTTTTTCCTTACTTGCAGTTTTGGTGAGGAGGGTTTATGGACCCACTGATGCAAACCTGACTAACCCTGTCTGCGGTCTGACATTCCTCATTCCTCTTCACACACACACACCCCGCTCCATGTGCATCCCCATCCTTGTTGATCACCAGAACCTTTTTCTTCCAGCATTGCCAAACCAGGCACCGTCCCTTTGCAGAGCTCTGCCTAGGTTGTTGTTCTGTTTCTTGGGTACCTCCTTCAGGAAATTTCCCCTCAGAAAACTTTAAGAAATACCCTCCTTTTGTTACTTCTGCATCTTGTACTACCTATCTCACTGCATGACGCACCATATTGTGTTTGTCTACATGTTAGACACCCCTGCTAAACTGAGCTCATCAAAAGTGGAAGTGGTGATTTGTGTGTGTGTGTCACTGGCACCCAGTAGGTGCTTGAGTTCATTGTATTGGTGCGAATTGAGTTTGAGTTACATTGTTTGTGCTTGTGTTGCCTGTATGGTCATCCTGAACTGTCCTCAACCTCAGCTATTAGGTTAAAAGCATTTTCTCCTGGTGCAGAAAATGCAGACTATTTGCAACACATCCCTGTAAAAGGAATAGGCAGGGAGGGGCCAAGTGTTGTCAGTTTTACTTGTTTTTCAACTTCATAATTATCCAGCTGCACAGTATGCATTTTCTGGGTTACTAATATGCACTGTTAGAGATGCTCAGCATTAGAGATGCTCAACATGGTCGCTTTTCAGCTTATTTGGGAAGGAAGAAATGGGGTTATGTAACTGATGGACAGAATGTTGTGCATTACAGCTGAGTACAGGTGCTTCATCATGTTTTGCTACATGTTATTTTCAGGTTTAGTATTACAGTGGTACTTGGAGAATAGCACCCCCTGAAGCTTTTGGAGATAAAAGAAGTATAATGATATATTTATCATAATTTACAAGTGATAGCACCTTGCCACTTGAGGATGTTGAGCACTTCACATGTGGCCAGCCTGACAATGGAACTGAATTTCTAATCAATTTAAATAAAAATAGACACAAGCACTGGAGAATTTGCTTATGTTTAAGCCTAGCGTTTGACAGTTAAACATTTAAGCTAAGGCATTTTGATTTGAAAAGAAAAATCTTTATTCATGTTCTAGGGCTTAACATCGTGCTTTCTGTTCATAGCTTATATATAAAGTGTTCACTGGGTGAGAGTTCTCCTAGGTGAGGCTTCCTATTAGTATTTGTTCTGTGAGCTCTGCACGTCGTTCATGTAGTCTCTTTTACAGGCACACAGTCAGGTGATTATGAATAATTGTAAGTCAAATGATTTTGAGCCCTTGGCACCATGCTTTCTGTTCATAGGTTATGTATAAGGTGTTCACTGGGTGAGGGTTCTCCTAGGTGAGGCTTCCTATTAGTATTTGTTCTGTGAGCTTTGCATGTCGTTCATGTAGTCTCTTTTACAGGCACACAGTCAGGTGATTATGAATAATTGTTAAGTCAAATGATTTTGAGCCCTTGGCATCCACACTCACCGGCGGTCCCAAAAGCTTAATCAGTGTTTTCCTAAGGCAGAGAACAGGCACTCTGGTTTTCCTGCTGGCCATTGTAGCTCCAGGGCTCAGTACAGTGCCTGACACATAGTGAGTACTCAGGGCTGAAGAGATAAATATTCAGGTCATTTAACCCCTTTAATTTGCTTCAGAGAGGCGGAAGAGCAGGGCCGAGTACCAGTAACCATACAGAATTTTTAGCTCTTCTAAGGGTGCAGCCTCTCCAGGGGGCTTCTTTGTTTACTCAGTGACTTTGATTTCTTTCCTATGTAGTTCTTCTCTGATGACAGACTGAGAAAGTTACAAGATAGGGCGCTTGTCTCCCACAGAGAACATTGAAGCGACTGTTTATTGTCTTACATACTCGGTCAGGATTCTTCAGGAAAATAAAATCACGCACTGAACTATGTTAGAAGATTTTTAGCTTGTCAAATCACAGGTAATTGGACACATTAATGGGGTCAGAAATAAAGGACAGAAAATAACCTCCAGTGTGGCATGACTTGGAGAAAACAGCTTCCATATGAGTAACAGGAATGGAAACATTTATTTCTTAGACCTCTAAATCTCAGTCTGTGGTAATCCTAACACCCAAGCTATAAACTTCTCAAAGAGGATATTAAAAATGTAAATAGAAACAGATGTTTCGTTGTGTGGATAACCACTACTAGACTTTGAAATATTTACATGAAAAGGTATAGGATATGTCAAACATCTGTTAAAATGAGAGCTCCTGGCAGAAAACTGTTGATCTTATTTTGTGTGGTGGAGGGTCCATTGTCAGGGTGATGATCTGCAGTAATTTGTGGTCTAGTCCTTGTGGAAGACGTTGCGTAGCCTGCCCTCGGTGCTGTGCGTCAGCCTTACCTTCTTCCTGGTGGTCTGCTGTGTGGCTGGTTCTGATGTGACTGGACGGTCAGTCTGTCCTTGTTCCTAGGACACAGGGTAGCTTCCTATCATTCTGCTGCTGCATTTCGCAACCGAAGACCTATCTTATACTGCGGCAAGTAAGACATGATTAAAAACATAAATTTGTTGCTCAAAAAAGGTCAGAGGATACATTCCATTATAAAATGTGAATTTTTTTTTTTGTGTGTGAAACTTTTTAAAGCCATTTCTGGTCTCTTAGTTCCTTCTGATGACATTTCAAACACCTTTAGTGTGACCCTCATTGATGGAGCAAAAAATTTTAAGAAACTATCAGCTACCAACATAAATTCCTGCTGTTCGCCCCAAAACCAAACCCAAACACAGGTGGAACAAGACAAAACTCTCTCTTGCTATCAACAACAAAAGCTACCCCAACGATCAAGAAAATAAAAAAAGCCTGAGAGATTTAGGTTGTTGCTCTTATGAAAAGGTTAATAGTGTGACTTATTTGGATATTAAATATACATTACTTAGGACAAAAATTTATATCTGTCTATTCAGCAATGATACAAGAATCAATGCAGTAGGTCAAAATGGTTTTGCCTACAAGATCCTATGGGGCAACTTGGGTTCAGGTGTATAGTTAGACTATTAAAGGTTTATTGAGAACTGTCTCTAGTGACCTTGTCACTAACCTGGTGAAAGAATTGAAGGAAGTTTCTGACCTCATTTCTTTCTCATTGGGGAGTGGTTGGATTGGATCAGAATGTGCCACAGAATCACTGTGGGCTTTTTAAATCCTGGATTGCTGGACCCCACCCTAGAGTTTCTGCCTCTGTATGTTGATGACTCGCCTTGTAATCTGCATTTCCTGCAAGTTTCCAGGGGATGCTGTTGTTGCTGGTCAGAGAAACACATTTTGAGAACTATTGGGTTAGACGTAAAGTTCTATGATTTTATGCCCATTTGTCCCCTTTCAGTTGCAGCAGGATTTTTTTTTAAAGTTATTTCATTATTTAAAGATTGCTGAGTGGCAAATTGTCTTGCAAGTTTAAAATGAATTAAAATAATTTTACCTTGATAGTTTCTTGAGAATTCCATATATTTTGCAAAAAACCTTGGGTCTCTTACAACTCAGCTTGCATATTCTTACTTAACTAGAGACGTCGTCCATGGTTAAAATATGCTGAAATGTTTCTGGCCTTATTACATGGCAACTCTCTGCTACTCCTTATAATCCAAAATATGTATCACACTTTAACCAAATGCCTTTTCATATGCAACTACAGAATGCAGTGTAGCACATGATGTAATTATAGGCTCACTCTGTAAAATGGTTCACATGAGATACTTGTCTTAGTTAAAACCCCGTGCCTGGTCTCCATCGTAGGCTTTCATAGCCGTAACCTGGACGGTGCCTGAAGTGCATGCCTCACAGAAGGGTCAGGAAAGAGATAGGAGATCCATGACAGGGTTGAAGAGTGAGTCAGGGCACAGCTATTCCCTAATTTGAAGACTTCAGGGAACAGTAAGGGTGTTGCAGCTTTTAAATGAAGTGGTTCTGGGCTGAGATCTGGTAGGGAGGTGGTGCAGATATTGTGAAAGAGATGTCATGTGCAGCCTTTAAAGAGCACGGCCTCAGGGCCTCCCCTGGTGGCGCAGCGGTTGAGCGCTGGGTTGCGAAGCTGCCCACAGCCGCTGCAGCTCCGGTTCGATCCCCGGCTGCTCCCCGGCCACCAGAGGAGGGTCCCACATGGCTCGCAGACCTCTCCTGCCGCCCACTGCTCCCCTCAGCAGTGTACTTCGGTCCTTCTGCCTGCTCTGTTCCCCGCTCTGGCTCTGGTAATTCTGTCACCCTCCCGTGCTTCTGACTGTACCCAGTGCTTGTATAAATAAATAAATCTTAAAAAAAAAAAAAATAAAGAGCACGGCCTCAGTTCTGACCCAATGGTAATATTATTTGGGGAGGGGAGGGGAGATGCCAAGGCATTCTGACAGGTGGTGCTCTGGAAGTGTTCCAGATTAAACTAGATTCCCAGGTGCCAGGAGTCAGATGGATTCAAGGTTTGAGGTGAGTTGAAATGTTGTTCAAGTAGGTGAATTAGAGAAGGAAGAAGAGTAGGATTTGGGAAAAATGACATTAGTTGACCACAATTAAATGGATACAAAAATAAATTAAAATATTAAAATAAAATAGAAGATGGTGGGAGTAGGGAATGGGAGGGTGAAAATGAAAGATTTTAAGTTTTTAAAGCTGATAAGTTTTTTCATGTGTGTATGTCAAAACTAGTTAATGGCACAGGAGTCTGTATTAGAAAATAAGTTTTTATTTTCATTTCCGGTTAGCTACTGCAAACCATCCCCAGATGCTATTTATTATTTGACTTCCATCAAATGCCTTTCCAGAGTTATGCCCAGAATTCATGCAGTGCTTGCTTTTTTTTTTTTTCCAAGATTGCTTTATGATCATTAGCTAGTGTAAATCAAATCCCTGGGAGGCACACGTGCTACTTATTACTAGGTGTGTTTTATAGATTACCCAATCATGTGGGTAACCCAGGCCACAAAGCTGGGCTGACATGTCCCATCAACTAGCTGCCGGTTTATCTTGAATTTCTTTGCTTTCCAGTTGCTTTTATAAAATGTTTGACCTTCCAGTCTTCGAGTTGATTTAGCATCCATATAATAGCTGGTAGGCTCTTTCACGGATCCAGCTGTGGATTTTGATCTACTCTTCATTTCTTTGAAAAGAATGACGTGTGATCTGCTGCTGAGCTCTGCGGTCATTTCTTGACTCAATTATCTGTCATCATCTTCGTAACTAAACCTGAGAAACGGCTTTGAATTCTTCAGACTTGACAGTTTGAGGCCAGACTTGGCAGCCTCTGTGACAGAGTTTTGGGGATGAGACCCATGGGGCTGTTCCGGGATGGGATTCTTGCCCCAAGTCTTTCTTGGAATCCCTCACCCCCACCCCATCACCTCCCCAATTCCTCAGGATCTTTAACAGGCTTGTTGGACTTGAGAGATTAGTTGACATTTAATGTTTTCTTTCTGTTCAGCCGCACTGGCCTTGCCACCTCTCTTCCAACTCCTGACACTTCTGTTCCCCTCAGCCAGGCTGCTGAGCTGCTCATCCTGACTCTGATTGGCCAGAGTTCCCTTGTGGTTTTGCTTTTTTGGTCCTACCACCACATTTTCCTCCTCTTCCTTTTCCCATCAGGAGTTGTCTGTCTGTGCTGTGGCTGATCTTCAGTTTGGTGGGAAGAAGGTTAAGGTCAATACGGTTAATAGCTGTAACGCTAAGTGGCCGCTTACTCTGGAGACGGTGCTGGTGCTTTCCTCTCACCGGATTCCAGTTTCCACTAGCGACAGAATCTTGGGACAGTGTCTGTATCTGTGCCTTCGACTGCTCATCTGTGAAATGAAGGTTTGATGGAGTAAGGTGTTTCTGGCCCTACTTGCTGGGGTTTTTGAGTGTGTTCACGCCAAGGTATGATTGTAACCCCCTCCCCCCCACGGGAGTACTTTAGCTTTTTGAGAGCCCTACCTGTTAATAAAGACTGGTCTCTGTGAAGGGGTGTTGCTTTGAGACCCAGGGTCAGCAGACCCAGGACTCCCCTAAATTAGATTGTCAGCTGGGTGTCAGGTCCTGTTTCTCCTTTAGGAGTTAGGAATGGGTCTCAAGGGTGCCCTTCTCCACGCTTGTTCTGTTTACCTCAGGTGATTATCAGTGAACCTGAGTGTCCACTTTGGACAGATTGTTGACTCCTAGTTGTAGGTTGTGCTGCAACTCATTAAAAAAAATGCTGCATCAGGTCTTCCACGAAATCATACATAGTGCCTGTTCTGCCCTTGAGCGCTCATTTCCTATTTCTAGGGGGATTTTTGTTAGTATTGAATCTTGTCTTAATGTCCACAACTACGTCAGGCTTCTTATCTATTCATTGTCAAGGCCACTGGCAATTGTTTGCTTTCTGCTTTTAGATGGAGCCTGCATCGTTGCACATACTGTCCATTTTCTAAAAATCTATGATTATCTTTTTCTGTTTCTTTATGTTTCCAGAGAGATTAATCATTGCCATGCAAGGAGTGCTTACTTAACCAGCTTTGTCCTTAGTGTTACACATCTTCCTTCAGCTTTCCTATTTTCTAGCTTGAATATTTTTTAGCAGTGTTGAATACCTACTTTTTAGAGGCTTTATCCCAAAAGAATTTGTGATAACTTCAGTTTTTAATGATTATTTCCTGAAAGTGCAGGCACTTGATAGCAACAAGTGAAAAGTATTTTTAAATTGTTACTCACAGTCCCTCTTTGGGTTTTGTCTTTAAAGTCTGTGGTCTATTTTTTATGCCTTTTAGTTTGTGAAATATTACCGCGTCTGCTCTGTTTGTAGGCTTCTATTTTGGGGGTGGGGGAGAAAAAAGACATCAGAACCCTCCTTTGCTCCCTCTTCTAAAGGTTTGAAATTTCTGCTCCTAATTTAATTCTTCTGAAAAGAAACGTAATTTGCCCTTTGCCATGTATCTTTGTTACTACCTAACTAGCAGTTTCAAACAAGCAAGTTTATAGACTTAATGAATCCAGTACCCTATTTATAGTCATTTCATATCATCTGCAGAATGTTTTCAAGATGCTTATTTTTCAATAATAGACCACATGAGATTCTGAACAACAGAAACAGCCCAACAACAGATTTGCTCTAAAAGGTTATTAAAGTGATTATCCATGTAAGAAATCATGCCTTATAAGAGCATGAAAAGCCTTCGTTCTTGCGTGGGGCGTGTGGTGGTGGCATAACGTTCTGGGCTCATTCTGTGCCCCATCGTCCCAGCCCCTTAATCTGGGAAGGGATCCCCTTCTGTTGAGGGGTGACCGCATCTCAGCAGTCTGGTTGGAAATACCCTTTTTCTGACTGTTATTTTTGGACAATACCAGTTGTTTGAAACCACTGACTTGGAATTGTATAAATACACAAATCACTGACTAAAACATCTCTTTAGAGCATTCTACTCTTCTGGAGTGAAAAGACCCAAGCTCTGGAATGATTCTGTATCAGGAACACGACTGGTCCTGGGCATTCCAGCTAAACTGTCTAGTGTATTTTGGATTGTAGCTCTTTTCGTGTTATTTTTCATGCATCGGAATCCTAATCCTCCACAAGGAGTCAAGGAACAGGCACAAGTAAACACGTCCTCTCGGGTGTCCAAAATGAAACAAAGGAAAACAAACAAACAAAACCTTTAAAGGTGTCTGGAATCCATCTGAAAGTTTTGTGGGCAGCTGGCCAGCTGTGGGCCTGTGACACTGGACGATCCATTTTTGGCCACTTTCCTTGTTTATTCTATTTTCTCCCCTTCCTTACTCTGCTCCCCCCCCCTTTTTTTGAGGGGGGGAAGCATAACTAGAGGGGATTAAGGTTATTTCTCACTTTTCCCGCGTTCTCTCCCCTATTGGCCTTTTCCCCATTCTTGCTGTGGATAGTCTAAGTTACCACAGCATTTTTTTAGGCTAATGGAAGACCAGAGCTAAAGACAGATTTTACTCCGATACTTAAGGCTACTGTAGTCTGTAAAATTCCACACTGGTGCAAACTATTTGCAAAGAGTTTAATATGTTTGCCTAGCATATTCCATGTTGACGGGAAAAATAGATGTGAAACATATAACTGTCCAGACTCTTCAGGATATTCAAGTAAGTTTCAGATCAAAGTTTGAATTTTGTGTTTAAGGACATTCTGCCAAAATTAGGTTAATAGTAGATAATGTATTCTTTCTATGTAATGAAATTTTTCATAAACATGTTGTTTGGGTCAAAATGTTCTAAAATTACTCAAACTCTAACCATGTTTGTCATGAAAAATATGACAGATTTTGTTGGATATGCAACTATTATGCTACCACTAAGGGTCAGAGTATGTTCTAGCTATAAGGGACTTTTAATTATTTTTAATCAATATAATTAATTTATATTTTATATATATTTTAGATGGTGCAACTTAAATACTTCTATGCTTCTGGTTAGTGGCATAGTTGACCATGATTTGCACTTCCACTTTTCTCTCTACTCTGCTTCTTTTGGACAGAAAGTTATTTATGAAATTTAGCGTTAAAATGGGCAAAGAGGCCTGAGAAGAGAATTTGAGTTCTAAACCTCATTTTGACTTTTAATTTGCTTCTTCTGAGATGCTGGACCTCAATTTTTGGAGAATTGAACATTAGGGGCCCTTCAAAATCTGTGACTTGTTCTCAGGTGAAAAAAATGGAATAGATAAGATTCTTCCTAATGTAGCTTTGCACAATTTCAATTTGTGTCCTCTTTCAAGCAGACATCGTTCCTGTGTTTCAGTAGGTATCATTTGCTTTTTTTTCTTGTTACTGAATCAGCTTCTCCAGTCAAACACAGGTTGTTGCTGTGTGTTGTATTCAAGGTGTCGGTTGCTTTGTATTCAGGTGTGTCCAGCAGCATCAAGGTGGAATAAACTCACGTTGAGAGGCAGTGCTCTTCTAGTTCCCTGCAGGAATATTGCATAAATAATTGAGAGGTACTTTCTTCAGAGAGCTTATTGCAGCCTTAGAAAGGTATGTCATCACATAAATAAGATGTAAGAGAACTGTGGAGAGTTCTAGGATTGCTTGATTGGGGTTTATGGAACCAACTTTTCCATTCTCGGTGGGGAAATCTGGCATTGTTTGTGTCTGAGAGGAGACAGTTGTAGCGATTCAGGAGGACAGGAGTTTAAAGTATTGGAGAAGAAGCGGAAGAAACTAGAGGTGCTTTTTCAAGACTAACCATGAGCTTTGAGACCCCCTCCCCATTGCTTAGCACTAGAGATCTAACGGCAGCTTAGCCTTTTGAATATTGAACTATTTGAATATATTATTTACACAAAAATAAATGGTACTAAGTTCCTTAATTGTGTGAAGAAACCCATTCTTGAGTCAACACTTGTGCACGCCTGTGACATGCACAGCACTGAGCTGGAAGGCATGGAATTACAGAGAGTTATTCAGCAAGAGCTTTTCCCGCCAGGTATTCACTCTGTCACTGGGTTTTTAATGCATTGGCCATGAAATGGTGAGATGCAGTAAATGTCTTGAGCACCCACGGAGTGGTCCAGACAAGAAGAAAGAGGAGAGGAAGACTGAGCAGTGGGGGCGGCTCAGGGAACCCTGGCATTTGAGCAGTTTGAAGGACCAGCAGTTAAGAAGGATCTTAAGAACTTGCTTTAATTTTCTTTTGGAGGTGGGGGTGCGCAAGGGATGCTGTTGCACGAGTCAGGATACTGGCTGGAATTGAGGACTAACCACTGTCTGTGTTAAGACGCAGACGAGGGGCTTCTTTGGGTGTGCCTGAGCTTTTTTTGCCCCAATTAAAACATTTTTTCCCCAGACCTTTAGTAAAATAGTGCTATGAACACCTATAATACCTTTCATCTAGATTAATCAACATATTGCTGTTTTTGCTACCACTCTACTTGCTATGTCTGTTTTAAACCAAATTTGGTGAGTGTGTATATTTACGTTATTGGCATAAACCAGCTTGGTGTAACTTGGCAGGTATCATGAAATTCCACCTCTGAATACCTGCTAAAGAGGATTTTTTTCTGTATAACCACAACACAATGATCGTAGCTAAGTTTAGCATTGACATAATAACAGGGTATGTTATGTAGGAATATTTAAATTTGGGGTGGAATGTGTATCTATTTTTCTTTTTTAAAATCAGGCAGACTTGACCAGCACGGTATGTATTGAATGTATTGATGGAACAGGAGCCTAGAGCCACAGAAACAGTTTACATATACTTTGAAAGTGATGTATATAGCTATAAAAATAGAAAGCGGAAACTCACTTTATTCCAATAGGCTGTATTGTTGAAAATACAATCCTCAGTAAGGATAAGGCATGGAAGAACATTAAAAAATGTATAAACATTTGTGTATACATGTAGATATAATGTCTCTGGAAGGAAATGAACTATGGCATTTTTCATCCCTCTAAAAGAAGAAGCCAGGCAGCTTAGCCTTTTGAATATTTAACTATTTGAATATATTATTTACACAAAAATAAGCAGTAGTAAATAAGTAAGTGTAGACTTAGTTGACTATTATCAGTTTTGTAGTGTGTAGGGGCACACATCTCTTTCTGATCTTAAGAAGTTTGGAGAATGAGACTTCTGAAACAAAGAAAATAGAGAAGGATTTTTATCTCTTCAATTTTGAAGGGGAGTTTGCTGTTTGTAAATGGTGGTAAGGGATGTTATGATGTAAGAAGGTATTTTTTTCAGGAGACGCTGGTGTGGACAGCAGGGACTTGATGGGCGTCTGATACTCAGGAAGTCTGGAAACTTCACACAGGAAAGCACAGAGGAAGATGTAGGAGTTTGTCTATTCCTCCTGGAGAAAAGGATAATTTTTTTCCTCCTCCAAGAAGGAGAAGCAAGAAGAGAATTTCGTGGTCTGTTTTGTTAGAGAAGCACAGAAGACAGCATATGGGAATCAGAGTGTACATATATACCTTCAATGATGTCAGATGTTCAGTGTGTTAAAAAAAAAAAAGCTGTGAAGAGAAAATGAACATGTAGGAATAATGTCTGGGTATTTTCTTGATTTTTTAAAAGGCATTCTTGAGTTTTATTCAAGATTATATGAACATTAAAAGAATCTTACTGAGTAAATATAAGGAATCTGTAATAAGTAAATTATTTCCATTTGATAGCAATTTTATTACTTTGTTTTTTGTTAAAGATTTATTTCATTTATTTATGCATACAAGAGCTGGGGTGTAGGCCACAAGTGTGTGTGTGGGGGATGAGAGGATTCACCAGAGACAGAGTGGGGAGCAGAACAGGCAGATCTACTGAAATCAACTGCTATAAGCAGCAGTGGACAAGACAGGAGAGGTCTGCTGTGCTGTGTGGGTCAGCTCCCACATGGGAGACTTAACCCCTTGAGCCACCAGGGAGGCCCAGCAATTTTATTATTTTGTTCAATAATTTTTATTTAACTCTGTGTGAGGTTTATTTTTCAGTGTTTTGTGACGATATTTCAAGGTTTTGAAATACGTTGCCGGAAAGGTTAAAATTAATTTTGGAGTTAACTCTGCCCCAGTTTATTTCCTGTGTTTGTATGATGAACACAGTTATTGACTGGTCCTTAATTAGCCTTTTTGCTTGAAGGCAATGTTTGTGAGTCAGTGAGTGTCAAATGATTCCCCAAGTTCATTAGGCAACCTGTGGTTAATAGAGACACAAGCTCAGCCCTCATAGATGCTTTGGAAAGTCAACATTCCAGCAGTGGTAGTTAGATTGCTGTCAGGGAGGGAGCCTGCCCGTGGCTCAAGCTGACCTTCAAGGAAAGAGGATCTCTGCCCCTTCTATCAGGTTTCTAGGGTATGACTGTGCAAGTGAAGAAATTTCTGTCAGTTCATTATGAAGCTCTGGGGATTGGGCGATAGCTTGAAGGAACCCAGCTATGCACACTTTCAGGAGATTGAATATCTGGGTGTGTGTTTTTACAGTGGGAGCTGTTCTGTGGCCAACTGTAGACTTCTGTTGCAAGGATGAAATTGGATCATAATTTGGTTTAGAAATAAGATGGGGAAGAGGAGGATATTTTTCAATAGATAGTCCTATCAAGACAAGGGAGTTTGAGGGAGAACTCTTTTGCACTCTATGCGGGCCATTTCGCCTGAAAACTGGGACCAAAAATCAAATCATCTTTCCTATAGTGTAGTGCTTACGAATATGACTTAATTCTTTCCGAGTTCCTTTGGTAAAGGTCCCATAACCCAAACCCAATACGTTACAGTACAGTGGAGAAAGAAAATAGTAAGCACTTGCCATGTGTTGGGCCGCTGTGCTAAGATGTTTTTCTTCCATAATTCCATTTAATCCTGTACCAGCCCCAGGAGATACAGGTGCTATGATGATTCGCATTTTATAGCAAAGACAATCAGAGCTTTAGGAAAGCTCAGGGCTGGCCCAAGTTTAGAGCCAGAGAAGCTTATGATCTTAGCTGCTTGTGATAGATTTTCTTTTACCCATTTCATCTTCTTTCTAGTTGTGTTTTCTCTGGGATGGAGCATGGTCCTTTTAAGACACTTCATCTTTCAAACACTTAGGAAATGCAGTTATTGTTCATGTAAGCACTAACTCTTAGGATGGTTTCGTTTTGAAGATTGCTGATCTTACCCATTTTGTGATCATTTTAAACAGTTTCATTTTTAGAGAATGGCTGTTAAAAATGGATAAAAGGTTGCCAAAACTCCAAGGCAAATGACAACTATTTTTACTTAGGTTCATCTATCGTTGATATTTTCCCCTACTTACTATTTGTGTGTATTTTCTTGCTCTCTATATATAGATACATGTTTTTCTAAATAATTTGAAAATGTTCCATATATCATAACCCTTTCCCTTGAACATTTTTTGTACAGTTCTTGTGAATAAGGAAATTCATTGCCCAGCAGTTACTACTTCATAAATTTATAGTTTATTTTTTACATTGTATATTTTCCCCTAATCTCCGAGCTTATCATGATTTTGTCAGTTGACCTAATAAAATCCTTTAAAGCATCCCCACCCCTAACTCCCCACCCCGGTCATATGAATTCCAGTCCAGAGTGATACATCACATTTAGTTGTCATATCTGTTTAATACTCTGTAATCTGGCATATTCCCACAGTTTTCCTTTGTCTTTTATCAGATTGACGTTTTTGAAGAATATAGAAGCTGTCCCATTTTCCCTCTCAATAAGAAGTAACTTTCGCAATTGTGTTTGTCTTACGTTTCCTCTTCATGAGATTTAGATTGTATAGTCTCGGCCAGAACTCACTTTCTCCCTCCTTATTTACAAAGTGATTTTTTTTTCAAAATCAGGAAATAACGCTGATAGAATAATAGTTATCTAAGTGCAGACCTTAATCAGTTTCCGTCAATTATCCCCCCAATGTCTTTACAGTAAGAAATTCCCAAAGTCTGGTCTCCTTTTGTCTGGAATAGTTCTCAGTCTTTGTGTTTCATGGCCCTGGCATTTTTGAAGAGCACTGGCCAACTTTTGCAGCGCCTGTCCTTCAGTTTGGGTTGCTAAGGTTTCCTCACAGGAGACTCAGGTTTGCCCCCTGAGGGGAGCACTACCCGAGGGGTACTGTGGTGTTCTCAGTGCATCACACTCAGCAGCCCACCGCGCCTGTGTGTATTCCCCATTGCTGCCTTGGACCACTGGCTCAGCTTGGGTCTGCCAGGGCTGTCCAGTGTCAAGTGATTCTTCCCCACTTTTCAGACAGTAACTGTCTTATGCAGTAATTTTTAGTTAACACACACTCCTCCCCAGATTCTCACTCTAGGCTTTAGAATCCAGGATGGGTGCCGAGTGGTGACTTTAAAAATACCATCATTCCCTGTTTTCCCACTAGTTGCCTTACTTATACAAAGAAAGAATATTCCCTCATTTTTCACTCGTTTATTTATATCCGTGCAGGCTCATGGATTTTTACTTTATTCTTACTTGATTATCCTTATCTTGATGCTCAAGTTGTCCCACATTTGGCCAGTGGGAGCCCCTTCAAACTGGCTCCCAGGTCCTTTTGGCACGTCCCCAGTGCTCCTTGACGTAGCCTTTCTGCTACAGAATGGTCCTCCTCTTGTGCTTTCTTCATGGCCACTTCTCCAAAGAGCTCCCTATGACAGTGCCTATTTCTGCAGAGCCTGGCCAAGAGTAACTTTTTTAAAAAAAAAAAAGATTTATTTATTCATTTATTTATTTATTTATTCATGGGTACAGGCCAGATGTGCGGGAGGGTGAGAGGATTCACCAGAGACAGAGTGGGGAACAGAACAGAACAGGCTGAGTGACTGAAATACACTGCTGAGGGGAGCAGCAGGCAAGACAGGAGAGGTCTGCTGTGCTATGTTGATAGCTCTGCGGCTGGCCAGGATTGAGCCCACTCTGCAGAGGCTGCGGACAGCTTCACAGTACTGCGCTCAACCTCCTGTGCAACTAAGGAGGCCCCAAGAGTCATTTTTTGTACGGTTTAAATTTTGCCAAACCTCATAGTCACAAAATAGCATCTCTGCGTATTTTTAATTTGTGTTTCTGTAATGAGTGAAATTGAACACCTTCTCATCTGTTTAAGGGGTGTGTGTGTGTGAGCACCTAGGTCATTTGCCATCTTTCTGTCCATCTTAATTTCCTAAAACTTAAGAATTCTTTATGTTTTATAGATCTGAGCCCTTTACCTGTGGTACAATGTGATTATTTTCTCCCATTTTATCTGTTACCATTTGTTTATGATGGGTTTGGAACATTTTTTATGTAGTCAAATTAATCTTTCTTACCCTTCCTGACTTTGAATCATAGTTAGCAAGACATTCCTTATATTGATATAAGGTCTCTGCTTATATCCTTCCCTGCCCCCCCCCAACCCCCGTGTCTATATGGCTGGCATTGTTTTACATTTAGAGCTCTGATTCATTGGGAGTTTGTTCTTGTGTATGGTTTGACGTATGGACCTAATTTTATCTTTTTCCGAATGACTAACCAGTTGTTTTAACCTTTTATTAAAAAGTCAATTTTGCCCCAGTGATTTTCGATGTCCCCTTTATCATGAGTAGCATGAAGCCTCAGTCTGTGCTCGCGTCTGTTCTGGACTTTCTCCATCACGACATGGGTCTGGCAGTCTACACACGGGCCTGGAGGTCTATACACGGGCCAGCTGGCCGCGCACTCTGCTGGTAGGGCCCCTGAAGTATGGCTGGTGTTGGAATCCCTCTAGTCCTACACTTAGTGTCCTCCTGGCTCTTAGTGCATGTTTGTTTCCTGTATGTCTAGCTTCTTAGAAACACTTGTTGGGACACTTAACTGGGACCACATTAAATTTATAAATTACCTAAATGGTCACCTGATATTTGTAAGATGGTGACTTTTCCTGTCCCAAATGATAATTGTCTATTGGTTAAAGTCTGCATATGTGCCTTTTTAGGACTGTTTTAAAGTTTTCCTCTGGTAGGTTTTACTCATTTGTTACTAAATTTATTTTTAAATATTTTATTTTGTGTGCCTTCCTTTTACCCCCTTCACTTTATTTCATGGAGATTGAACAGGTCAGGACAGAGGCAGTACTGGGATGGGTTTCCTAAGACGGATTCATGCTGGTCTGCTGTAACCTAATTTATTGTAACTTTTCCTCTGATGAATTTTATGTTGATTCTGATTTTTCCCTACCATAACTGCTGTGGAAACTATCCACATTCCTATATTCTGTTATGTCTACAGAACTGATTCTTGGAAGTCAAATTTCTTATTCAAAAACCATGTAGATATTTTGGTAATGTGGTCCACCAAATTGTCCTCTCAAAATCCTTAACACATTAAAAAGTCGAGTAAAGTTTATATGTCTATTATTAGAAGATATTAAAAAATTCCTTTGAAAGAAACCATGAAAATTCTAAGCAACGTTTTTAACTTTGTGTCCATAAGTATGGGAACTATGAAAATAATAAAGGGAATCTTCCTATTTACCCTGAATATAGTTTTGGAAATCAGATATATGTTTGTTTTTAATGTGTGAAAAAAATACAAAATTTCGCTGGTAGGTAGTTGTTAAGTTGAGCCTAAAAGTGAGTGTTGAATTTAGTAGAAAGAATCAAGGACATTTCATGTGAGTTTGGCCCAGACTAAGGTAGAGGCAGCATTTACAGTGTCATGTGAGGTCAGTAAAATAAGTGGCCTCACGCTGACGTAGAATGTTTGTGTTCAAAGATAAAGTAAGGGCAGTCAGTGGAAGACCTTGGGTGCCCAGGACTTGGATTTGATCCACTCAACAGCAGAGAGCCCTTCTGAATTAGTGCTCTATTGCCATGTAGCAGATTACCCCCAAATTTAGTGGCACAGAACACCAGTAAACATTACTATCTCTCATGACTTGTGTGGGTCCAGAATTTGGAAGCAGGAACCACCCTTGGCATATTCTCTTCCTTAGAAGCAAGACAGTAAGTCCAGTCCACATTTAAGGGGGAGGAGGGACTAAGAAGAGGAGTGAGAAAGGATCTGGGAGCATATTTGAAAACCACCCAACTGTTCAGAAAAGGAGGAGTGATGGTAAAATTTGGAAAGGGAAAATCACCATGGTGTTTAGAGGAAGATTAATCTGGTAGTGGCATCAAAGATGAATTGAAGAAAGGGAAAACTAGGAGGTGAAGTAGTTGGGCAGTAAAGTAATGGATGGAGCTGGTAAGGGGAGATGAGCGAGAGGTAGGGCACACATGGAGGATGCGGTAGAATGAGGAGAGAGGAAGATAAAAGTAATAAATAGTCTCAGGGTTTTCAGAGCTCCAGAATGAACCCGCATGTAATAACTGGAAAGAGAAACCAGTTTTTGAGGAGATAAGGTTTTTAGATAGTCAACAGGAAATTCCTAAGCCGTCAAAACTGAAGGACCAAGGCTCTTGTTGAAGAAACTAAAGGACCAAGGCTCTTGTTGAAATTTCTGGCCAACAAGGGACATTTCACACTTCTCACGCCAGAACTGATCGTTAGATTCTGGAAGGGATGCAGAGAGGGCCCAACCTTCGGGGAAACCGTAGTCTGAATGGAAGTAGGAAGAGGAGCTACAGCTATAGTGCCAGAGAGAAAGAAGAGTCAGCTGTGTTCTGGCAGGAATGAAGAGAGTGGTGTGATCAAGAGCGTCAGATGTTGCAGAATCTGAAGAGAATGCTGTTTGAGATTAATGCATTTGCCTGTAAGATTATTGGAGGCGGCAGCAGTTTAAGGGGAGTAGAACAAGTTTGGAAATTGGATTATATCACTTAATTCGATGATTAACTTTTTAAAAAGTGCTTGAGGTGGGAGGAAGAGTGGCTGGCATGCCTTTCCTCAGTCAGTTGTGCGACCTGACATTCTTCTTGCCTCATTTTAGCCCCACCAAGCCTCCCTGGAGTGGTACTTCTGCTTGCTTCTTGGATTGAGGGATGAAAGCTTTTTCCACATGCATTCGCGGGCAGTTTCTTAACTGTAAGTGAAATTAACTTACCCTTTTTTTTTTTTTTTTTACTTCACGTCTTGCTTTTAACTATTCTTATGTTCTTCCTCCCCCCCCCTTTAATTCCCTCCCTTCTCCACGCCCCTGGTTCCTGTGACTCTAAGATAACAGTTCTAAAGAGAGACCACCTAGTTTTCCTCTCCCTAACCTCCTAACTTCTAGCCTGATTCTATTATTAATATGCTTTATTAATTGAACTTGCAGGGATACAGTTAATACAGAGTAAATATGATTAAAACTGACAAATGTAAATACTGTGTTAAAAGATGATTTTGCATTCTTTAATGTTTATATCTGTCCATGTCTTTAATTTTTTTTTTTTTTTTTTTTTTTAAGATTTATTTATTTATACAAGCACTGGGTACAGTCAGAAGTGCGGGAGGGTGAGAGAATTCACCAGAGCCAGAGCAGGAAACAGAACAGGCAGACTGACGAAATACACTGCTGAGGGGAGCAGCGGGTGCAGCAGGAGAGGTCTGTTGCACCATGTGGGACCCTCGCCGGAGGCCGGGGATTGAACCACTGCTGCAGAGGCTGCTGGCAGCTTCACAGCCCAGCGCTCAACCACTGCGCCACCAGGGGAGGCCCTTTAATTCTTTTTCAAAGTGGTAAAATGATTCTCATTAAGATGGAGCAAGAACCCAAAAATATTTTTAAAAATACGTAGAATATTTCAAGGTTTCTACAAGGATTTGCAGAAAATCGGTCAAAGAATTGTGCAGTAAGACACTGACAAAACCTGAGCTTTTGCCACTGTGTGGTGTATTGATAATTATTACTTCATCTGTTTTCCTTTGGTAGGGTTAGTTTTCAAAACAAACAAAAATAACTTTGAGTCCACTAAAGACTTAAAAACTAAACGGCAATAGCAGCAATGGCCACAATTCCAAATTAAAGAGTAGATTTAATATGCCATGAAAAAAAGAACTATTGTTGATAAACAGAAGAAGGTATGATTGTTCTCAGTGACATCATCTTTGAATAAATAGGGCAGCACTAAATGGGGTAGCCTCGTTGTGCAGCACGCTTGGACTGTGAGCGCAGGCAGAGAAGAAAGGGGTCAGGGGACAGTGAGGAGAGGTCAGGGAAACCTGAGCCACAGGCGGGGCAGCTCAGAGAGTATGTACTGCGGGGGAGGCTGGAGGGCAGTGCAGGCCCCAGACCTGTAGCCTCTTCTGTGTGTCCGTAGGTGTGAAGGAGGAAGAAAAAAAGAGGTGAGAAGGTATATCCCAGGAGGTTGCTGATTGTGTTGTCTTTACAATTAAAGATCTGGATAGATTTGCAAAAAATTCTAACTGGACTTTACTGCTTGTACTTGGGCAGCTGATAAGACGTTCATATGGTTAGTTGACACATTTTCCTTTTTGCCTTTTCCCATTTGTCCTCTCCCGTGTTCTCCAACTTTGGACACAGATAGTCCTGGAAGCTTCTTCCAGTGGCCCCTTCCATTCCCAGCTCTCCACACCTTCCAGATTCATTGTTGTCCTCCATGCCCCTCTGTCTCCAGAATGGCCTGGATTACCTGTCACTGGGCTTCCACAGCATGTTGTGTAAGTGTCTATTTGTGTGTTTTCTCTACTAGGCTGGGTGCTCCTTAGCGGGAGAGAGTAAGTCTTATTCATCCTGTCCATGTGTCCTCACACATGTAAATGGCTGTTCAGTGAGCCAGTGGGTGATTTCCTATGCCTTACAGCAAACACACTCACCAGGGGCCATCGGTGTGACAGCAAAGTACCTGAGCCCTGAGGCTGGGGAGCTCTGTGACTGGAGGGAGAGAGACCAAGATTCTGGGGTGGGCTAAGTAAGGCAGAGTTCCTGTACTTGAGTTTCTTTGGAGAGTCGGCTTCAGTGATGGCCTAGGAACAAGAAACAGGTGAGTTTGCTGCCGTGCGCTAAGTGTTGCTGAAGAAGCCTGTGTACAGATTGCTCTGGAAGGGTGAAGTTAATTCAGTCTGGAAGGTCTGGGAAGATTGGCGTTGGAGTTGAATCTTGGAGAGATGTGGCTGCTCACCATATGGAGGAGGAGGAGTATGTACCAAGCTGTAGGAGTCTGAGGATCATTTTCTGAGACATTGAGCTGGAGCTTGAGGCTCTTGGGAGGAGGGGTGAAGCGGGGGGAGGGAGATGAGATTGAACAGAGCCTGTGTCTGATGCTGAGTACTTTGTTCAGTTGGCTGTGGGGAACATTGGAGGTTTTAAAGTGGGAGGAATGGCACAGTTTTACATTTTAGAAAAGTACCTGACAGCAGTGTGGAAAATGGGCTGGAAGGGACCAAAAAAAAAAGAGGATAGGCTAGTTAGAAGACTTGTACAGTCGTCTAGGTACAGGTGAAGAACCTGGGTTAATGCACTCACAACAGAAGGAGGTCAAATATGTGGACTTCCTGCCACGAGCTACATAGAATGATCGGGAGAGAGTGCGGAAAATGCTCATGTATTTTTTTACACTGTTAGCCATTGGCTGGGAGAGTAGAATGGACCCACTGGGTTTGGTTTTGAACAAGAGAGGATGGGGTATCCAAATGAGATAACTAGCAGACAGCTGGAAATGTGACTCCAGAGTTTAGGAGCAAAAATTGGGAGTTGGCGGTACACGTGTGTGGATGGGTGAGGTTACAAAAGCAGAACTAGGGGGGCAAAATGAGGGGGAGGGTAGAGCAAAGGATTCTGGAACACTCCAGCATTTGAAGGGTGTGCTCACAAAAGAGCATTTAAAAACATTAAAAATGTCAGATGTCACCAAGAGGTCAAGTTGGGGTGAGAAGTAAAAGGAGGCCACTGGATTTCACTTAATTAGAGGGTCTCAGGGAAAATTTGCAGTAGTGACATAAGAATGACTAAGTGGGGGCCTCCCTGGTGGTGCAGGCAGTTGAGCACAGCACTTTGAAGCTGTCAACAGCCTCTGCAGTGCCGTTTCGATCCCCGCTGTCCTTGGAGCAACCCACATGGTGAGCAGACCTCTCCTGTCTCGCCCGCTGCTCCCCTCAGCAGTGTATTTCGTCAGTCTACCTGTTCTGTTCCCCGCTCTGTCTCTGGCGAATCCTCTTACCCTCTCGCGCATCTGGACTGTATCCCGGCTCTTGTATAAATAAAATAAATCTTTAAAAAAAATAAAAAAGAATGACTAGTTGAAATGACTAAGTGCTGTGGGCATTAATGAGTAGAAACAATGAACATAGACTGCCTTATTTTTTTTAACAGCAATTTAAAGTAGGTATTTTATAGGTAAAGAGTAAAAGGGAGAAGTCTTTATTTTGCATAAGGTAGTATAAATATATTGCTATGGTCTGTCTGACCCACAACCCCCTTTCCAGTACAAAACTTATATGCTGAAATCCTAACCCCCAAGGTGTTGATGTTAGGAAGGTGAAGTCTTCGGGAGCTGATTAAGGATTAGTGCCCTGATGAACGAAATCCTAGAGAGGTCCCTCTCCCCTCTGCCATTGGTGGGTAAAGACAGCCACCTGTGAACAAGAAAGAGGGCCCTCACTGGATACCCAGTCTGTTGGTACCTTGGTGTTGGGCTTCCCAGCTTCCAGAACTATGACAAATAAATGTTTGTTGTTTAAAGCTATCCAGTCTATGGCTATTTTGTTTCAGCACTAAGGCACACTTACATAGGTAGAAATAGTAGAATGTAGAAGGGGAAAAGCAAGTTCCCAAAGACGATGGGAAGAGGATGAGTCCAAGAGTGTAAGGACAAAATGTGTAAACTTCCTCTTCAGAGACTGAGCAATGCTGGTGGCTACAGAGAGGTTTGGATTAGAGCTGAAGAAAGTTGGAAGGAATTGCCTCTGAGCATTTGCCTGGTGAGGTCATCTGCAAGAGGTCATCTACTGTTGGTTGGAGGGCTTGAAAAATGATGACTGCTTGGGATAGCTGTTGTAGGAATTGAGGAGAGCTGAGTTCGGGACAAGTGGTGGAGCACAGCTGAGTAGAGGGCCTGGCTGAAGGAGAAGGCAGGTCATTAACCAAATGGAAGCGTTTCCTCATTTTTCTCCCATAGGGCAGGGAGCTGGAATGAATGAACTACAACACAATTATTTCTTTCTCTAAGTCTTTGTTTCTAAAGAATCGATTAAATTTTTTGTGGGGTTTTTTGGGGAGGTGGGGGTGGTAAAATATGCATAAGGTTTATCATTTTAACCATTGTTAATAGTACTGTTTAATAGTGTATTAAGTACTTTCACATTGTTGTATAACCACCACCATCCATCTACAGATCCTTCTTTGTCTTTCCCAACTGAAATGCTGTACCCATTAAACACTAACATCCCCGAGTCCTGCCCCCAGACTCTGGCAGCTGCCATTCTACTTTCAGTTTCTGTGACCATCACTACTTTGGGTTAGGGTCTCATATAAGTGGAATCCTCCAATATTCGCCCCTTTTTGTGGCTGGCTTGTTTCACCTTAGCACATAAGTCCTCAAGGTTCATCCACAATTTCCCACAAAATTCTTAAATATAAGACTTCACACACTGCTTTGCTGCAAAAACATGACTTTACACAGCCATTATAGATTTTTAAGAGCCGCCACACTTGTTGACCCAAGGAAGGGCGGTTGGAGAAGGGAAGCACATTTATCACACCCATCCTATTCCCCACGTGTCAGAGGTTGCACTTTGGCAAATGCTTCATTGACTCTTCAGTCTTCACAACAGTTGTGTGGGGTGGGTATGACTGTCTCTCTCAGTCCCCACAGCTCAAGAAACTGAACATCAGAGCAGGTAAGTAGTTTGTGCCAGGTCAGGCTGGTCCTGTTTTGTATTTAAGCTTTTAAGAACAGTCAAACATTTGCCCAAAGTGGAGAACTGTGTAATTAATTGAGTTCACGCAGTTACTAGTTAATGTTGTCAGGCATATTTGTCCAACTTACAATTTATATGAGGTGGTTTATAGAACTAAATTAATGGCAGGCATATGTAGATTTGTGAACGAAATGGTTTTCTTTTTTCTTTTTTTTTTAAAGATTTATTTATTTATTTATACAAGCACTGGGTACAGTCAGAAGCGCGGGAGGGTGAGAGAATTCACCAGAGCCAGAGCGGGGAGCAGAACAGGCAGAAGGACCGAAGTACACTGCTGAGGGGTGCAGCGGGCCGCGGGAGAGGTCTGCAGGCCATGTGGGACCCTCACCCGGTGACTGGGGATCGAACCGGGGCTGCCGAGGCTGCGTGTAGCTTCGCAGCCCAGCGCTCAACCGCTGCGCCACCAGGGGAGGCCCCGAAATGGTTTTCTGATTGAATTTATAGTTTCAGTCCTAATCACAGATAGGCAAGGAGAACATTTTTAAAAATGAAAAATACATGACCATTTTTAAGTCTCTCACGAAACAAAATATTATTCAAGTAATTGGTATAGTGTTAGAAGCCAAAAGCCACAAATTTGAAATTTGCCATGCTCGAGACATGTTTTTTAACCTACGAACATTTCTCTGAATTCTTGACTCCGCTACCCTGTGCCAATGAAAGACATTTTTCTTTAAAGACCTAAATAGTGAGAATGACCTATCAAGATTACTTGAGTGGATGATCCTGATAAAGTAAAACAAAACAAAACAAAAACAAAATAAAACAAAAAGCTGTCTACAGGATGGTTCTTCCCAGAACTTGGGACCTTCATGGACGTGAGCCAGTGGCTTTGAGTGTTGGAAGGCTGTATTTATCTCCGCATCTCTGTTCAGTGTTTGGCTTTAAAAGCTTAGAGAACACCACTGAGTTTTCAAGTTTCATCTTCATTCTGTGACCAATTGTTAGAGAGACCCGAAGTCTGAAGTTTGTGTTGACTTTAGAAAGTCATTCTCAGAAGCCCAGTTCTGGAATGAGTTTAGAGAAATAAGAGTATCAAAAGTCAGGCTCAGTCTTCAAGTGGATGCTTGGGAAAGGGGAAGTGGTTCTCTGGAGCCATTGGAGTGAATCAGATTACCTAAAGTAATCTAAAGAAATGTGAAGATAAAGACGAAGTCATAGTGGATACAAAACTTCCTAAAGTCTTCCTTTAGGCAAATAATACCATATCAGCAAGGATATAGTTATTTTCTCTCCATTGTATTTTTTACTTTTCCTTGAAGGTTGGCAGAATCAGACATTTCACAACCTGTAAGTGGTATGCATTTAAGTGTTTTGATATCCAGGTGATTGATAAATGTTGAATCTCTTTTGCTTTATCTCAAGACTCTTCTCTTGTTTTGAATATATGTATTTGAAAGCAGCTGATTAACGTCTACAGTGAAAACATTCTCTCCATGAACATTGGGTATAGAGGGGACATTTGCCTACTTAGAGTCAGGGACTTAAGATGTAATCAGATGTCCATGCCTTATTTTTTATTCACATGGTAAAGAGAAGAACAATGCTGAAGATACAGCAAAGGTATTTTTAAACGTATGCAATTTGTGTGACTCTTGCTGAGTCAGGTGAGTGGGTGATGCTTGGCAGAATTGTAGAAAAAAAACTGGCTTCCAGAAGGGAATGAGAACTCATGCTAAACAGAATAGGAGTGGGCTGAGAATATGCTCAGAGAAGGAAGTCTCAGGAAGGAGAACACCAAGTGGTTAGGTGTGGGCCCAGTGTCAGAGAAAAAGCTTTGACCTGAAAGGAAAGGACTTCCTCTCTTTAGTGGGGAGGGTAGAAAGGAGGCTGGTGGCCTGAGGGTGGAGTTCAGCCTGGGCCTGGGGATGGAGTTAGAACAGCCTCACAGAAAGGTCAGGTCCAGGGGGAGAATACAATTATGGAAAGCCTTAGGAGAGTCCTATGCGTATTCCAGGCCTGCTATGAAATTGAGTACTATGAGGTTACTGTGCTTAAAACTTAGTCCAGGTGGACAGCATTTGACTCCCAAGGTGCTTGTTAGTATGTGTTTGGGTGAATTGGAACAGAGTACCAAATTGGGGATTCTGGTTAGTAGACAAGGAGAGCAGGTTACAGTGTCTACAGAGGACTGAACTCCCTGCATTTGATTCAGATGGGGTGACAGAACCCAGAGAGGAAATACCTGGGTGGGGGCTGCCAGAAAAGTACTGTTTTAGGTAGAATTTGATCCCTAGATAAAATGTTTTTCTCCATTTGTCATCTCTCAGAACATGGCTTGCCTTGGCCCAGTTAATGGCAGTAGGATCAGGAGGAGCAGAGACTTGGAGTTGGTTCATTTGGGGAGGAATCCCAAAGGGGTGATAGAACATAGAATCTGAAGGTCCAATAATATGTGATTGTCCTATGGTTTGTCCCAGATTGCCTGTTAATTGTCCCAGAGGCCCGAGAGGTCTGAGATGTAGAGGTTGCATGGTCTTGTTTAATTATCCTTCAGTTTCTGTTTTCACTATCCACACTGTGAGGTTTTATAAAACTTAGCAGAGTGTCCTCTAGCTTAAATTGGAGCAGGATGATTCTTGACTATCAAGCGGCACCTCAACTTACTTTCTCACTCAGAATATATTTAGTCAACAGATAACTATTGACACATACTAAACACAAGTGCACTGCATACTTCACACAGACACCAAGATGAATCAGATGCAGGCATTATTTACAAGTTGTCTGACCTAGTGGAAGACCAGACAGTGATGGTTGGAATGTGGATTCTGCAGGTCCAGCCTGAGTGCAGATCCTGCTTTTGACTTATACTGGATATAACCTTGGAAAAAGCTGCTGAGTTTCTCTAAGCCTTCCAGGGTTATATACCTGCATGTCAGCACTGAGATCTGTGCAATAGTTCCTGTCTCACAGGAGGCCTAAAGAAATAATGGTTAGATGGATGGAGCTGGAAGGGATTATGCTCAGTGAAATAAGTGAAAATAATCAAAATCAACAGGAAACTAAACATCAGAGATTCTGCAGGAAGGGAGGGCAGAGCAGGGAGAAGGATCAAAATAGGGGAGAGAAGAGCACAAGGGACTATGGCGATGGTGCACGGGTGAATTGGTGGTGGGGATTTTATGGGGACTACAACAGAGAGGAGAAAGCATACATTGTACAAAAATGAAGAATGATGTGAAAATATATAAAATAAAAAAGGAAATAATGGTTAGAACAATGGAAATCTTCTGTAAATATTGGCAGCACACACAGATAAATAGCATATTTGGGCCTTACTGGTAGCACAAGGGGTTAAGTCACAGCACTATGAAGCTATCTGCAGCCACTGCAGCAGGAGTTCGATCCCTGGCCAGGGAGCTGGTCTACGTGGCGCAGCAGACCTGTCCTGTCTTGCCTGCTGCTCCCCTCAGCAGTGTATTTCAGAAGATCTGCCTGTTCTGCTCCCTACTCTGTCTCTGGTGAATCCTCTCACCCCTGTACCTCTGGCCTGTACCCCAGTTCTTGTAAAAATATAGCATATTTATAAGACTTAAGGAATTATGTGTGTGCCAGCAGTCACCCAATTTTTATGACACGAATGAGGTTACTGGAGGGAAATACAAGAAATAACAGGACAGAACACAAAACCTTATTTTTTTTTTAATCCACAAAAGTAGACTAGTAGTAATATTTGTTTGATATTTGTATTACTTTGAACTAATGTAGTTGTTAGGGGAGTTGAAGCAGACTGATACTGATTGGATGACTTACCTCATCAATTCTTTTAATAGTAAAGTGTTGAGCCTGTTGTGTGTGCCTGTCATGGGTTCTAGTTTATTGGCGCTGAAACGTAAAGACTAAGGAGTCATCTTTGGTGGTTGACACTCAAGCTCGGGAATTTGGCTAACAAAGACAGGTGACTATACATGTGTGAGGGGTTTCTGGCAAAATGAAGAAACTGCTGAACAATTTGATAAAGAGTAATGAAGAAGTGGTGGAGTTAGATTTCTTAGTTTATTTACTCTTCTGCTCAGACATTGTGATCTCAGGTTGTTTAGGTATCTTGAAATATCAGATTGCCTGTTAATGTGTTTTCTTCTTTTAAAAAGTCATACAATATTTGACATATGCTCCAAGTTCTATAATTTCATAAATTGATAGAATGTTCTATACATGGAGGCTGTCGTGTGAGGGGAGCTTTAATCATTATTTAGCTTAGTAAACACCCGTTGGTCAGTCTATTACGTATTTCTTGAATGCCAGCCCTGGTCTTCTACCATGGGCCTGAGACCCTTGTTGGTCAGTATGTTCAGTGTTTGGGAAGAAGCTGGACGTGGACCAGAGGAATGTGAGAGTGACGTGGAACCCACCAGTGTCCACATCTGTCACCTCATCTAGCCAAGAAAGAGTATAGTGACTTGGTGAGCAGTGACTGCTGTTGCAGTTCCTCCTTCCAGATCACCTGTTCATTACCAGTACCTTCCTCTTTGACCAACTCTGACAAAGATCCATTGATGGAAGAGGATTCTGGAAAGTACAGTTTCACCTTAACCAAGTTGCTACAGTGCTAACCACCACACGCTCCTGCCTTGTATTGTAAACAAGAGACCAGATTATTTCTGCTTAGATATTATAGGAATAGTTATTTGGCATATTAAAATAGTTTTAAATAACATTTAACTTGGTCACACGGTTTGATTTTTTTTTTTTACGTTAAACCCTTCATTTTTAAAGCCATGAAATACTTAAAATGAGAGTAATACAATCTTTCTTCTCGTTTTAGGTACTGACCTCAGTACTTTTTGGTTATGTATGTGTTTATCTGTTTCTGTAATACAGCACAACCCTTTGCAAGGAAGGGAGCTCGGGTGATTTCAACTCTGAGACCTGATTCTTAGGCTATTTACCTCCAGGTCTCTGAATTGCATGTTGCTCTTTACAGTTTTTACTTTTTCAATTGGAGGAATTCCTTTGAGTTCATATGATAGAAGAAGAGGATTTCTATTTCTTGGGTAACCCTACCGTATGTGCATAGAGCTCCTCCCCTCTCATTATAATTATGATTAAACTTTAATATTACTCATTGTCTACACAATTATGTCCATGAAGACATTATTGCTACTGTAATGAGCTAGCCATAGCCTTGGTCCTGATGTAAGAGGCTGAGAGACTGACCAGGGAGACTGTGGGAGACTAACAGGAAGAAGCACTGGCTGTCTCCCGTGGTGAGCCCTCATGGAGAAGCAGAGTGACATAAAGACTTAAGTTGCATGTGAGATAAGAGCATACCATAGTTAAAATCTTGTTTGAAATAAAAACAAATCAGAAAGAACCCTTGGCCGTGGCTTGTCACAGATTGTTAGAGGAAATGATAATGCTGCAGACGCTGTGAATGTGGGGCTCCCTGAACTCCATAGATGCTGTTGTCCTCAGTCATGGACTCACTATGATCTTGAATAGTGTCGGGGATGTTATTTGGGGGAAGGTCATTATTTATGTATATGTAGAAGCAGCCCTGGAGAATGGAATGAGATTGTGCTCTTCTAGTAGAGAATTTGCTATGAGGGCTGTCATTCCAGGCAGTTGGCACTAGGAGGCCCCAGAGACTGCGGTGCTGATGGACTCAGGTTTAATCTGTACTGTCGGAGTTGAAAAAAAAAACTCAGGACAAATGCTGTACAGACCAGCGCATACTGTAAAAACATCTTAAAATTCAGGGTCAGGTAGATTAGATTTAAGAAAAGTCCTCTGATTTTGCATAAGACAGTAAATGAAGGGACCTGAAATATACAGCAATACTTCACATGCTTCTGATACTGTTTATAAATAAAATAAGCAAAACATGTATACTTAGGTGTAACCATCACTTTTAAAAGTTGTACTTCTGGTTTCCAGTTCTTAAGCCCCTGGATCCAGGCCTTGCTAAGCTTAGATGATCTCAGCAACTTCCTAATAGATCACTCTTTGTTTCATTTTCCCCCAGTCTGTTCTCTTTACTGGAAACAAGAGTTATCATTGGAAATAGTTTTGGTCACATGTATCTTCTGATTAGAAACCTTTGGTAGTTTCCGGTTCTTAGCCATGACCTTAAAGTAGCACATACACATGTTGATTGTCAATGATGAACTCCTGAAATTTACATAATCCCATGATACAATGTTTCTTCAGTAAAATAAAACAAATTGTACTTCAGATCCAATCCCACCCATTCATTCATTCATTCGTTCACTCATTCATTCCCTCATTCAGTGCCTTTAATATCACAAGACAGCTGTTGAGAGGGTCTGCTCTCAATCTGGGCTTTATATTTGCTCATGCATTGTCTCGGTATTCTTAGGGCCTCTAACAACTAAAACAACTACTTCTTCTTCCCTAAATTTTTACCTTTCAACTTTTAAACATGATGAGTGTCTGTCATTTTATCATGCTCTTCTTTCAGAGCTGCCTTTGGGTATTCGAAACCAGGTTTCCTTCCACTACCCTGTATTTTCCCCCAGTCTTTGTGTTCTTCGGTCATACTGTATTATTTTTCTTCATTTTAGTTTTCTCTATAAAAAAATTGAATATACCTATGCTGTTGCTTAAGAACACGTTGATCTTTTATTTATATTTCCTGTTAGTGCCAATTGTCATCTTCTCTAAGGGACGCATTACCATAACGGCTGTAGCACGTCCTCCCGGTTGCTTTTCTTGCAACCTTTCACTGCTCTCTTCTGAAAGAACCCCAGTTTTGTTCAAGAAGCTGCTTTTTTCTCCACGACCCTGTGCTTTCGGGGGGAGGTGGGTTCCAGTCTCCCACTGACATGAAGGTTCTATTTTAACCAATTGATTGGTTTGGAAATGACCCTGAGGCGCACTTATGGCCTGTGAGATGTCAGGAGGTCTGCTGGGAGGTTTCAGGAAAGGTTTTCTTCCCTGATAATAGAAGGAATTCCGTGGGAAGTCCTGCTCACTGGGGCTGAGTGCCAGCCATCTCGCGAAGCACGCGGGGAGCTGGTTCAGACATCAGGCACCACACTGAGGGTGGACACGTGGAAACACAGGTGCAACGTGTGCCCGACTGGCATGGCTTAGTCATCCTTCCTTGGGATTTCTGGTTATGGGAAGATGATGATTTTCAGGATATTCTCTTTGTAGACTGTGGCTTCTGGCTTGCTCCTTCCCCTTCCAGTCTCAGTTTAGATTTCTCTGCTCTCTCATCGCCCCTGTGCATCAGCAGCCATGGACTTGTTGTCCCATGTCCTAACAGATTATTTACCTGTCACTACCAGCACTGACTGCAAGGTCTGTGAGAACAGGAACTTTGTCTTATTCACAGTTGTGTCTTTAGCTAGCTCAGTGATAACTTTAATATCTGTGTTTATTCATGTCATCCTGTAAGTACTAGACACAGGGTTTCTGGGGCAGGACAGATATTACTTAGAATGATAACCTAGGAGAACCTTCTATTTTACAGAGGGCTTGGGACAGTTAACAGCAAAATACCTAAAATGAAATGACATATAAACAGAAATCAGAACTGAAAGAAAAATTGACAAGTATGTTTGTGGATTTTAGTTCAGATTTGGTTCTGATTTTTTAATTCTTGCCCTGCAAAATGGCAGACATCATCAATGATGTTCATGATTCTTACAATTTCATTTAAGTGATAGAACCTTCTGACGAATGAACACACACACTCACACTTGTTTGGCTCTAATTTGGGACTGATCCTTCCCCATAAGACTTGGGTTCCATGGAACCTTCTGTTATCAGAAAAGATGAAACCCATCTCTTAGGAAGGAAGGTAACATTCTTAGTATTAGTGTCTACAAAATGTATATAGTGAAGTGAAGCATTTGAAACACACAGTAACTTAAGTAGACTAAGCTATCGAAAACAATGCGTTTTATAATACCTGCTGTAGTTTCTTTTAAGTAAAATTATCACAGGTAAAATAGAAGCCTCTTGAGTAACATGCATGGAGCCCATTCCTCTTCCTCAGTAGAAACAACCCCCAAAATTGCACGTTCAGCTTTTCCACACATATTTTGTACTTGTCCTGCCTTTGTACCAATCTTCCTGTAGCATTATGCATATAACATTATTTTACACGATTTCACACTTTCTTATATCTATATTTTACTACCTGTGGTCACCTACAACTTTTTTCACTCTACATTTTTTCTTCATTTGTAAAGGTAACGTCTTCCTTCTTGGCAGAATTGAACTGCATTATCGTTAGCAAGAAGCACAGTGCTATACAGCAGCTCTCTGGAGCTCCGTCCTCGCACGACTGAAATACCTCACCCTTGCAGGGCAGCTCTTTATTCCTCCCACAGTCCCTGGCTCCATCCTTTTACTTCTGCTGCTGTACATTTGACTGCTACAGCTACTGTATAGAAGTAGAATTGTGCAGTGTTTGTCCTCTTGTGGCTCACTCATTCCACTTAGCAAAATCCTGCTTAAGGCTCATCCACGTTGCTGCGTGTGGCAGGATTTCCTGCTCATTGTGGCCGAATAATACTCCGTTGTCTGTACCTGACAGTTTCTCTCTCCAGTCATTTGTAGATGGACATTGAGGAGTGTCTACCTCTTGGCTATTGTGATAATGATGCACTAAGTCAGGAGTGCAGATATCTCTAGGAGATCCTGATTTCTATTCTTTTGAATAAGTATCCAGAGATAGAATTGCTAGATCTTTCAGTACATTAAATTTCCTGAGGAACTGCTATGTTGTTTTATATAGCAGTAATACCATTTACATTACCACCCACAGCCCACGAGGATTCTAGTTTCTCCAAATACTTGCCAACACCTACTTTCCGTGTTTTTGATAATAGCCACCCTAACAGAGGTAAACTAATACCTCACTGTGGTTTTGATTACATATTCCTCATGATCAGTGCTGTTGAGCATCTTTTCACGTACCCATTGTTTAATAGGGAGTTACTTGATTTTTTATTTTTTGCTATTGACTTGCAGAAGTTCCTTACATATTTATGATAGTAACTCTGTATTAATTGTTAGCAGATATTTTCTCTCATCCTGTGGTTTGTGTTTTTACCATTATTTCTTGTGTCATGCAGAAGCTTAACATTTTAAAAAAAACCACATTCATCTTGCACATTTGTAGTTCTTGAATTTTTCAAATATATGTAGTATTTCATTATAAACAGTATCACCAAATGTTTATCCATTCTCAGATTGATTCACATTTGAATTGTTTACAACATGTTGCTATCACAAGCAGTGCTAATAAACATTCTTATGTCTACCTCCTTAAATAGCCAGTTTCTTTAGTGTACATATTCAGGAGTAGAATTACTTGGTTGTAGATACAAGCATTTTCATCTTTATTAGAGATCACTAAATTGCAAAGTAGTTAAATCAGTTAATTTTTTTTTCATTTCTGTTTTACATTTTGTCAATCTGGTGTGAAATTACATCTTACTACAGTGTTAAATTCCATTGTGCTGAATTTGGACATCTTACGTTTATTTTTCACTGAGATTTCCTTTTTTGTCCATTAACTATCTACAATATTTTCCTCTTAAATTCAGTTGTGTTTACTTACTGTTTTTTAGGAGTTCTTAACATGTTCTGTCAATTAACACTTTATTGTTATTAATGTCTTTATTGTTATTCGTATCTTCTTCTAGTCCTTGTCTTGATTTTCACTTGTTTAAAGAATCTTTTCTTTAGAATTAAAGAAAATGTAACATGGTAATATTTATCAGTCTTTCACTTTATAATTCCTACTTTTTATGTCTTATTTTTTAAATCCTCATTATAGAATTTTTTTTACCCTGAAAGCTTTCTTTTCACACTTAAATCTTTAATTCCTCTACAGTTAGCTCTTGATGGTATGAACCATGGATTTAATTTTATTTCCTTACTTATGACCTATATCTCAGCACGATTATTCAATAGTCCATCCTTGATTCCCTGGTGTGTAGTACTACTGCTTATTATTTATCAAATTTTCAAATATACATGTCTTTTTCAGCGTGCTCTGTTGTTTACATTTGCCTGCACTATTTAATTTCCCATGGTTTAATATGTCTTAAGATTTTGGAGGACAAGTTGCCTAAATGTTTTCTTCTTCAATTTTGTCAAGGCTATTTTTGGCTCTTTTTACTTAGGAATTTTAGGATCAACTTACCATGGTCCTTGAAAGTTCCAGTAAAGAATTCAGTAGAATCATATTAAAACCCATTTCAGTTTTGGGACACTTATTAGGTCTTCCATCCACAAATATATCCACAAATATTTTCCCCTTAGCTGTGTAATTTTCTCTACAATGCTCTTGAATATTTTTTTGTTTGATCTATAATTGGAAAGCTTATAGCATTTAGTTGTCACTTTAAATGATAGCTTTTCCGGGCCTCCCCGGTGGCGCAGCGGTTGAGCGCTGGGTTGCGAAGCTGCCCGCGACCTCTGCGGCGCCGGTTCGATCCCCGGCTTCTCCCCTGCCACTGGAGGAGGGTCCCACATGGCGCGCAGACCTCTCCTGCCGCCCGCTGCTCCCCTCAGCAGTGTACTTCGGTCCTTCTGCCTGCTCTGCGCCCCCCTCTGGCTCTGGTGAATTCTCTCACCCTCCCGCTCTTCTGACTGTACCCAGTGCATGTATAAACAAAACAAACAAACAAACAAACAAATAAATAAATAAATAAAACATGCCTCTATTAAAAAAAAAAAAAAAAAAAAAAAAATAAATGATAGCTTTTCCTATTACAGTTGCAAAGTGGTGTTTTGGGGTTATTGGAAATTATATTAATTTTGTACATTGATCTTATATCCAGCAACATTGATCAAATTTTTAAAAATAATTTTAATAATTTTACATCATAGCTCTCTACACAAATACCATGTGGACACAAGGATAATTTTGTCACTTGTTTAAAATATTTAATCTCTGGGCCTCCCTGGTGGTGCAAAGCTGCCCGCAGCCTCTGCAGTGCCTGTTCTATCCCTGGCTGCTGGGCGAGGGTCCCACATGGCATGCAGACCTCTCCTGCTGCCCGCTGCTCCCCTCAGCAGTGTACTTCGTCATTCTGCCTGTTCTGTTCCCTGCTCTGGCTCTGGTGAATTCTCTCACCCTCCTGCGCTTCTGACTGTACCCAGTGCTTGTATAAATAAATAAATCTTTAAAAAAATATATTTACTCTCAATTTATAGTATATTTATATTTATTACATTGACTAGGATCTCTGTTACTGAATAGAAATGATAATTCCAATCATCTTGGTCTCATTTTTAATGGAGATAATCTATTATTAAGTTTGATTTTTTTAATAGGTCTTTGAAGTTAAGGAAGTTCTTTTTTATTCTCAATATGCTAGGATTATTATTCTTTTAATCGTGGAGGGTGGGTAAAGAATTAACAAAACCATTTCTCATTCTCTAAGGATAGATCTGACCTGGGATGAACTTTCTACTCAGTTCCTCTGACTCCTGATAATAATGGAAAGTCAACCATGTTACTAGGCAACACTGCTTACGGTAAAAGTGACCTTTATTTGGTATTGTGTTTGGACTGGGAGGAACTGTACACGAACTGTAAATTCTTGGTTAGGGGCAGTGGTTTTGAGCTTCCTAGGAGCACTTTTCAGAAACGGGTATGAACTTCATTAGGTCCCTGGCAGTATCTCAGCATTGCATGAGATACTGGTTTCTGTTGAGGACACCGGGCTTCTGAATCAGCTTGTTCTGGCCCCACTCTGTGTTTCTCATCTCCTTAAACCTGAGCTGTCATTTGAATGCCAAAGAGAATAGCTCCTGGATGGTCTTGTGGTCTCCTGGGAGGACTCTTTCCACAAAGTGAACACCTGAAGCTGCTGCTGCTGGCGTGCTGTCTTTCTCCATCTGCTTCCCGAGTAGATGTCTGCTGTGTGTGGCCTTTGGTAATTGGGTGGCTCAGAGTGTGTAATTAGAGTCCCCCATGGACATTGCACGGTGCAGCCAAACAAAAAACCAAAGTAAAGTGTTTACTGGGGCTGATCTAAGTTTATAGCTCTTCCTTATAAGCTGCAATTTCTAAACTTTGCCCATTGGAAAACTGATTTGCACTGAATTTATATTATAAATTTGAATTTATTAAAATATCCACTATACCATTTTAACTTTATGTATTAAATTCCGTACTTGTTTGCCAACCCCAAAGTGATTTCTGCTACTAAAAAAAGTTTGATAACCGATGTTTAGACCTGTGGAGTTCAGAGAGTAGATATTTACTCTCTTAAGGTGACTATTTGAAATTGAATATAATTCAAAATTCAGTTTGTTGGTTTACCCTAGCCTCAGTTGAAGTGCTTAGTAGCCACATGTGGTTAGAGGCAATATAAGGTACAATGTAGATATAGAACATTTTCATCATCACAGAAAGTTTTGTTAGACAGGCTTCCAAAGTTTTCTTTTTTATTCATTTAGATTAGCAGAGAGCTTTATATTTTTTTCTGTATATTATATACACTATAAGAAACTGATAGGTGAACCAATTAGGATCTGTAAGGGACAGTGTTAAAGACTCCGGTGTATTATTTAAATAGAATAACCCACTAGAGAATTGTTTCTCAGAACTTTGATTACCAGGGCAAATTCCTTTTCTCCTGAGACTTATCATCCTATTGTAAGCCAGTGTGAATTTTAGAATTGATCCTTTTCATGTTTTTGCTTTATCAACTGTAGAGCATAAGGCCAAATTTATGGCTTAATTTAAGTCACTTTTTGGTTCATTGTCTTTTTTTTATAAATGTGTATATTTATAAAATATAATTGTATTATCTGGACTGCTTTCCAAAGTACGTGATGTAGAATGTACCCGTCATAAGACCAGTTTAATGCACTTTTCTAAATCGTTTTTATATTTTCAAAATAACATTGAAAGAGGGGGCCTCCCCGGTGGCGCAGCGGTTGAGCGCTGGGTTGCGAAGCTGCCCGCGGCCTCTGCGGCGCCGGTTCGATCCCCGGCTGCTCCCCGGCCACTGGCGGAGGATCCCACATGGCGCGCAGACCTCTCCTGCCGCCCGCTGCTCCCCTCAGCAGTGTACTTCGGTCCTTCTGCCTGCTCTGCTCCCCGCTCTGGCTCTGGTGAATTCTCTCACCCTCCCGCACTTCTGACTGTACCCAGTGCATGTGTAAACAAAAACAAACAAACAAACAAAATAAATAAATAAAAAACATGCCTCTATAAAAAAAAAAAAAAAAAAAAAAAATTTAAAAAAAAAAAATAACATTGAAAGAATTTACTTACTGAAGTAGTCTGTAAAAATTTTAGACTTTTTATTATTGCTAAGAAAATTCCACCAGGAGCTTATTTGATATTCCAGCTGGTGAGCCAGGTTTAAACAAAGAGGGGAGGAGAGTGCAGTTTCATTTCTTTTTGAATGTTCTGTATCTTTTGGATCACGCTGAACTTCATTCCGGGCATTTATACCCTCTCAGTATGAAAACGCCACTGTGCTTTTCTCTTTTTTTCCACTTCATACTGGAATTTGTAAACAGGTGAATGTTATATATGCTTTTTATGTTTTACAGCTCTTCTTGCTTTTGAAAACACTGGAAGCGACTTAAACTTTTTGGGCTAAAAGTCAATAGTAACTTTATAAAAAAAAAAATCAGCCTCACTAAAAGAAACCTAAGCATTAAGTATTCCCATCTATCAGTGTGGAGCAGATTTGGGCAATGTTTTTAATTTTATGTTTTCTAGTTGCTGAAGTGAGAAAAAGAAACAGAATTATATAGTGTTCATGTACTGACAACCGGAAGCATATAAACATCTGCAGAAACCAAACATTTCCTGGAACTAAACTCAAGCAGAAATTTATCACGTGAATCTTTGTTTAAAGAACCCAGTGAAAAATATTTTCAAGCACAGTTATGTAAAAGGCCCAGGGTGCAGCTCGTGGCACTGGGCACTCCAGAAGGCAGAGGCCAACGAGCCTGCTGAACACGCCTGCTCGGGAGGGGCATGTGCTGGTGCAGGGACTGGGGCCACAGGACCCAGCACCTCTGCTGTTCCTGAAACTATACCAGGAAAGGAGTTTAAGAATTCGTTGCCAGGTGACCAGGGAAGAATCGGCTGGGAGACTTGTCCAGATGGAGGTGATGGGGCTCAGAGGGTAGCAGTGATGGGAGAAATAGGGGAGAAATAGCATGAAGGAAGCCATATTCTAAAGACTGAAGCAGCAGGCTTTGTTGATGGGTTGGATGTGAATTCTGAGGGACTAGAAAAGTCAGGGATCACTTGGAGGATCGAGTTGCCATTTATCAACTCCTGTAGGAGCATCAGAGTTGGGAGGTGACGAACACCAGGACATTGGCGCAGGATGATGAGAAATGTGAAATGCCTGTTTACGTATCCCAGGGGTGATGGCAAGTAGGCACTGAAAGTACGACCCTTAGGGTCCTGGGAGAAGTTCTTGCTTGGTGGTATTCAAAGTGACGAGACCCGCTGAGATGACCAAGGAGAAGAAATGTCCGTGGAAAGGAGGTTAAGGAACTGGGAACCCTGGCCTCTCACATTAAATGGTCAGGATAGCAAGAGTCTAAGAAGGAATGGCCAGTGGAATAGGAGAGACAGGAGAGTGTGAGGTCCTGGAAGCCAGACAAATAGAGTTTAACGTAAGAGTGGTGTGGTCATCTCCTACTTCTTGACAGGTCCAGCAAGATGAAAATTTGGCTATGAGAGTCAATAAAAATTGTTTCTGCTGCATTCTGTCCCAGGGGCCTTAAATGAATTCCATTAAACCTCTTTCTGGGGATACTGTGGACCTGCCTACAGGGTGGTCTCGATGAACTGTTTAGATGATGCAATGATTTATTGCATGTGCATGCCTCAGTGTCTGGCCATTGGATAGTTTAGGGTGGAACTTCTGTGGCTTTCATGAGCAATTTCAGGGGACAGTGGAGACAAATGCCTGATAGGAGCGAGCTCAGGTGAGAATTGGAGACAGCAGATCCAATCAGCTCTTGGAGGAGTCTTACAAAGTTGGTGTACATGAACAGGGAGGTTGTTCATGGGAATGTGGAGTCAAGAGAAACATCCTTTTCTTTCTCTTTTCTTCCCTCTAGTAGACCTTTCCACCCCGTCCCCCAGGTGCAGACTGTTTATATGTTGTTAAGACTTGTCCTGTATGGAGGGAGAATACTTACGATGTGATGGGATTTATCAGTGAAGTATTTGGGTCTTAGATAACAGTTGACTGAAATAACTAGATTGTTCTTTATTCTCTGAGCCTCCTCTTCTCCTTTCATTCATTCATTCAACAAATATTTTACTGAAGGTTCATAAAGTGCCAAAGTATTGAATAAGGTGCTGGGTAAAAGATGGTGATCATGGGTGAATTAAAGGAGAACAAATTCTTCCCTCTCTTTCATGAAGTTTTACTGTCTGGTGAAGCTAGGCTTTCTGAAAGCAAATAAATGCAGATTTAATGAATGTTTCGTAGGAAAAAGTGCAGTATACTTTTGAGTGGGAATTCCTGTGTCTAGAAGACCTCTCAGAAATGATGGGTGGCCATGACTGCGAAGAGCATCCTGGGCTGAGGGAACAGAGCATACCAAGACCCTGGGGCAGTGGAGTACGTGGTGCTTGGGGGACATGGCCAGTGTGGGCTGAGAGATAGGAAGGAACTCAGTTGTGCTGGACTTGGGAGGCCATGCTCAGGTTGGGGTTACACCTGAGGGGCAGTGGAAAGCTGTGGAAGAGTTTTAAGGTGGGAAGCGACGTGATGATACTAGCACTGGGGAGAATGTCTGGTGCCGCACTGTGTTGTCAAGTGGATTGGAGGGGGCAAGAGTAGGAAAAAAGAACACCAGCTTCTGCAAAAAGATAGCATCTGTGAAGCTATTTAGACTAAAATATTTACAGTTTTTGTATAAAAAAATAGAATTGAGACTTTTCTCTGTTTCGCAGAATTTGCTTTGAGCTTGACAGCTTTCTCAGTACCTGTGAAGAGAGCATTAGCTTGTTAAAACTCAAGTAAAATACAGAAGAGTCAATGACGATGTTAGTGGTTTCAGGTTAACATAAAATGAAACTTTGAAAAAAGTTGTGGCAACTTGGTGAAAAATTAAAAATAGTAAGACCATTTTTAGTAAGAACTTTTTTCTTTTCAGAAAAAAAAAAAATGGCCAGCAACACAGCATTAGCATCTTAGGTTAAGAAAACAGATTAAAGTACATGTATATAGACCGAAGAATAATTAGTCTCCTTGCCAAACTTTAGGTGTTGATATAATATAAAGAAACCTTTGAATTTTGCCTTTCATGTGGTGGATCTGTGCTCCTTTTGTTTGTAGAATAAAACCAATATAATGAAAAGTTGATTGGTTAATATTTCAAAAATTCTGTTTTCATTTTCAAGTGTGTCTTAGGTTGTGTCCTGAATTACAGGTTAAGAGCCAGAGATTTCTCCCGTCACTGGTGAGCAGGCGAGCCAGGTACACAGGACAGCGCTGGCCGGTTCTTCCCGCTGACCTAGGCTTCTCCCCAGGGAGGTTTCTTAACACAGAAGGTCACTTGTAATATCAACTCTTGCTGTCTCAGGTCACCCACCGCTCCAGGGCCAGGAATTAACTTGTTTGGAGACCTCACTAAGAAGAACAGAAAGCAAAGAATAAAGAGAAGTTAGGTTCTCTCTAGATGGTCTACTCGAGAGAATTCTTCCGTCTTGGTTTTCTTTCTCACCCCAGCTTTGTATTAATGCTTTCAGGGCTCGGAGCATCTGGAGATTTTACCATCTGGACTTTCTGTGCCTCACTGCTCTAAGCTTGAACCTGCCAGTTTATGGGAGATGGTTGAGAACAGCGCTCGAACATCTGAGTAAGTAGACGCTGCTGTATTCCATGTTACTGTTTAAAAAGGAAAATTTTATGACCAAAGTTTTAAAATATTCTGCACTTTATTTGGATTTTTTAAATTGGTTGTTGAAAACATTGGCCATTATTATAATTCCAGTAAGTGAATATTTATAAATAATGGGATTCTGGGAGAAATTAATTTCCCGATGATTAAAAAAAGGTAATAAAAATAGCTTCCATTAATAATATTTTTGTCTTTTATGAAGCATAGTCAAGATTTAAATGCATATATTACACATTTAAAAGCATCCTCCTTGGAGTTTATTTCACTTACTATATTATGAAATGCAAAAATATTGGTCAGGCAACTTATGAATTTTTAAAATGCATCTATTTCTATTCAGAAATTATCTTTTCACCACATGCATTTTGATTAACTTAAAATAAATACTGGTCGGTTTAGTGGAAATAGTTTTAATAGTGCTATTTGAAAATGTTTTTTTTTTTTCTTGCTAATATAGATGAGATCACAGAATTCTCAGGGCTCAACTTTGTGAATTGAAAAGACTTAGGAAGGAGAGTGTTCATTCTTTCTAATCAAAACCTCTGAATGAAATTTAAAAAGTTGAGCCAGTTGTCTTGATACAAATTATTGCTCAGAATGAAAGCTGCTAATCCTCTCCATAGAGCCATTGAAACTCTATTGACACAACAAAAAAAGGAAAACATGAGGCTGTACCAGGGCTGTGTTACGAAATGCTAAGTCAAAAACAATAAGTGCTCAAGATACTCCGCCCTTTAGTGGCCTAATTTCCTGTTGGGCTGTATTTGTCTTGCCTGATATGGCATGGCCACTGGCCGCATGTCACTGCTGACACTAGATGTGGCTGGGCCCAGCTGATGTGTCTGTGCATAAAACACACACCACCCTCCACAGACTTAGCATGAAAAAAAAAGACTGAAATATTTTATTAGTAGTTTTTGTTTAATCACATGATAAAATGGCAGTGTTTCAGTTACTGGATTAGGTGAAACATTATTAACACTTCACTTGTTTTCTTTTACCTTTTTTTTTTAAAGATTTATTTATTTATGCATACAAGAGCTGGGGTGCAGGCCAGAGGTGGGGGGGGCGGTGAGAGGATTCACCAGAGAACAGAGTGGGGAGCAGAACAGGTGGATCTACTGAAATACACTGCTGAGGGGAGCAGCAGGCCAGATAGGAGAGGTCTGCTGCGCGATGTGGGTTAGCTCCCTGGCAGGCCAGGGATCGAACTGGTGCTGCAGTGGCTGTGGATAGCTTCATAGTGCTGAGACTTAACCCCTTGAACCACCAGGGAGGCCCCTTCTTTTACTTTTTTAATGTAACTGCCAGAAATACATGGTATTTCCAGTGGACAGAGCTGGTTGGTGTCATCGTAAACTGTCACCTTTCCTAGTCGTCTGTTACTTAGTATCCTTTAGGCCTTGAGCCTCCTGGTCTTCGTGTGGATCAATTAATAGGAAGCTATGTTGTTTTAACAATGATTCTTTGATTCGCCAAATATTGGTTGAGCACCTGTCATTTGCCAGTCAGTATTCTGGGCGCTGGTGACACAGTTGTGAGCAAAGCAAACCAAACTCCCTGTCTTCGTGGAGTTAATGTTTTATGGGAGAGACACAAACTGAAAAATAAATACGGAAATATGTAGCACGTACTTTAGAGAAAAGGTAAGGGAGGGGTTGAATTATAAATAGGTTGTGCAGGGAAGACCTCAGCAAAAAGGTGATATTTGAGCAGAGACTTGAAAAAGATGAGGGGAATTGCCCTGGGGCCCTTTGAGGGAAGAGTATTGGAGGCAGAGACAAGAGAAAGTCAAAGACCTTGAGGCAGGGGTGTGCCCGGCTCCTTTGAACAATGCGGAGGGATTCTGAGATCAATTGAAGTGAGAAAAGGCAGATGAAAGGCAAACAGATGGTCACACCATGTGAGCAGCAGCGGGGTGGTTATAAGGACTTGGGCTTTGACCAAGATAAAAAGGAATTGGTTGGTGGGTTTTGAGAAGAGAAGTGACATGATGTTGCTGTTGATTAGATGTTGCTGCTGTGATTAGAATACTCTGGGGTCAGTGTGGGAACACTTGCAAGGGTGGATGCAGAGAAGCAGTTCAAGGCCACCACAGTCACCCAGGTAAGAGGCGAGGTGGCTAGTCTCATACATAGGGGACGTGATGGGATTTTAGTGATACGTTGTTGTGAAATTGGGTTTGGGATGAGAAAGAGAGAGACATGTCAAGGATGACTCAGTTCTCTGCCTGAATAGTCAAGAATGGAGTTGACTTTTATTGAGACCAAGAGAACTAGGGTGGGGAGAGAGAAGGGAAGGAGGGATAGATTTGGGGTAGCTCCAGGAACTCAGTTTTGAATGCGTGAAATTTGAGGTGCCACTTTAGACATCCGAGTGGAAGAGTCTAAAGTACAGTAAGCGGTGAGGGCTGAAGGGGCCAAGTGGAAGTTCTTAGCATTTAGCTGCTATTTGAAGCCCCAAGAAGAGCTGAGGTGCCAAGGGGGTCTAGCTAGGGAGAGGGGGAGTCCAGGATCTGCATCCTTGGAGGTCAGGAGATGAGATGGGACTCCACAGGGCCGACTGACAGGAAGGTGGAAATTGGGGCATTCTGGTGACCGAGAGAAGAAATGCTTCAGGGACGCAGGAGTAACCTGCTTGTCAGAGGCTGCTAGTGGGTTAGGTGGGGTATGGACTGAAAATTGACCCTAGGACTTAACCCCAAGGAGCTTGTTAGTGACCTTGATGAACATTCCTGTGATGTGGCGAGAAAAGCCTGACTGCATGGGTTCAGAGGAGAATTGGAGGAAGTAAGTGGGGTTGGGGGGAGCCTATAGACCCTAGCTCGAGGAACTGTGGCATCAAAGAGTTGCAAGGACATTTTTGGTTTCAATTTCACAGATGAGAGGAATGAACATATTTCTCCCATCACATGCATTGGAGTGAGATTTCTTGATACTCTTAAGTGAGCCAACAGATTGTGACATCCAAGACCACCCCCGTGTGTGTGTCTATGTGGGAAAGCTAGTGGTTCCCTCCTGGGAGGAGTCATCGAATGGGGGAGGGGGGGAAAGCAGTGCTTGACATTGAAGGTGCTAAAGGTTGCTTTTGCAATTGCTGTGGCTTTTGGGTTCATTTCTTCTTACCCAGGGTCTGCACTCACATGCTGATAACTAAAATTTTTAAGGAAACACATATTCAATGAGTTCTCCTTGCCTGAAAGTGTTGAGAAAGCTAGTGCTTGGGGGTGATTTCTTCGTCTTACCTATACTGAAGTGGCTGAAGCACTGGAGAAATGGAGGCCGCGACATTTCCAAGGTTAAGAGACAAGGTATTGCCAGGATAGCTGGGTCTTAGGTCTGATTTGTAAGCGATGTGGAACACTTAATCCCCCGTATTTCAGTTACAACAGGTATAAAATAAGGTTAATACTTGGTCTTGCTACTACACAGGGTTTTATAAGGAACCAATGAGATAATAGTGAGCTTCGTCATCTACGAAGCATTCTATAAATATGAAGTAATGGTGTTAAAAACAAGTTAGGCTTGAGGATTTTGTCACAGTATTTGGCATAACTGGTGAAAAAATAGAATGTGTTACGAAATCTTGGGTTGAGAATAGCTACAATACATAATAATACTAATAATAGAATCTGTAAGAATTTGCTTTTTGCCTGCCTCTCACCACAGAATCCCTTCTGTTTGGATCATTGTATGGGGTCTGTGGTCAGGAGCTGTGGCTGAGGTCCAAGGGATCAATCAGTTTATCCCCAGGAACCTCAAAATTCCTGAACATCTGGCTCTTCTGGTACTTGAACATAATATTAGTTTGTTGGCTGTTTGTGGGAGAGCCACTCTCTTAATGGAAAACAAGCTATGATGATTAATTTTTTATCAAACGAGAGCATTTCTATATTTCATACTTTAAGTGGAATTGTAGTCATACTTTATTTACGTAAGAGACTGTTATAGGAAATTGAGAAATTTGAAATGGGTAGCCAATACCAGTCCCACTAATGATGAGGTGAGATTCTCGTTCTCAAAAAAAAAAAACAAAAACAAATATAAAACTGGATAAGATTGATGAAAATCATTTTGGAGCACTGGAAATCGATCAGATAGGCAGATGATAAATATGCTTGTACTTTGGGTGAGAAGCGGGATTGGTGCGCACTCCTTGTTGGGCCCTCTACTGCCCCCACCTCTATCTCAGTTAGTGAAAACTGCAGTTTTACCAGCTGATGGGTTTTTTATTTTGTTTATTTATTTATTTTCACCAGAAATGATACACTCAATTTGGAGTAAAGGTGGTGTACTCAGTTCATAATGGCTGGGGAAACATACAGCCCCTTCACCCCATGTATAGCTCCATCACTGGAGGGTAGAAGACTTAAAAAAGAGTGCTTTGTTTGAGCACCTCTGTTCAAATACTGGCTGACCATTAAACCAGGCCAGGAAATAGAAATGTGAATTTTTAAGACACCAGGGATTATACTTTACAGAAGAGACAGATTTTACAGTTTAAGTTAAAGCAGATTGCTAAAAGAACCATCAAAAACCCTTAGAAAAAACTAAGGTCTGTTAACCAACGAATGGATAAATAAAATGTGGTACATTCACATTGTAGCACACATTGGCACTTCATTATTTATTGCCAGGTAATTATCCCATGCTCTGAGCGTTGTTCACTGTAGGCAAAAACTGGAAACAAACCAGATACATTGACCTGTGAAATGATAAACAAGATGTGTTTTTATCCACTCAATGGAATATTACCCAGCCATGAAAAATAACAAAGTCCTAATTTGTGCTACTGATACATACCATCGCACAGATGGAAGTCAGAAATGTTGCCAAGAAGCTGAATTTGGCTTTTTTTCCTTTTCCCCTCCCCTGAGCAAATCCTTCATTCAACTCAGATTGTGGACATTCAGATTTGCCAGATAACATGTGCGTGGCAGGGATAAAAGTAGCTTGGGTTGGGGAGGCCCTGAAACCCAACCTGCTTCGGTAGGGAGAGCCCTGTGAGCACCCCTGGGAAGACCTTGGAGGAGGGAAATGTAGGACAGCTGCGTTTTGAAGGATGAATAGGAGTGCACTGTTATCCAGGTTGGGGGGAAGTTGGTCAGAACCTTAAAACTGGAGCATTTGGTTTAAAGAGAAGTATTGAGAGAGTCAACGAGTGGGAGTGGTGGTACGTTGCGGCCAGCAGAATACCAGGAGAAGCAGGCGTCGGGGTTAGTTCAGCTTTTGCCTTTGGCCATCTGGGCAGGTGGTGGTATTGTTCATTGAGGCCAGAATATAAGACACTCCCGGACTCTGTTTGTTTTGCTTGTTGATTGGGAAACCAGGAATTCACTTTGGAGCTTTCATCCGGGGAGTGCAGTGATTTGCCTCCATTTGATTGAACTTTAAAGATGATCCCCTCTGAGTCAGCATCCGGCTTTGGGAGGACACATGGAACATTAGGCGGGAAGCGACCAGCGACCTGGGGGGGGTGGGGGTGGTGGTGGTTTGTGCTGCGTTGTGAGCTACCTTCTCTCACGTTACAGGTAAAAACAGCCTTGAAAACTTCTGGATAGTAACAGAGTGGGAAAATCTCACTCATGGAAACCTCGCACATTAAGACTTAGTCGTTCCTTTTAATTATTTTATTTTCCACGTGACTGCTTTTCCCCATATCTTACTGCTTGTGAAGTACATTTCCTATATTTCTTTGGTAGAAAGAAGATAAAAAGGGGTTTAAAAAAACCCCACTGCTCATTTGTTTATGTGTATTAACTCATTTAACCTTGGAAACAACCTTGTAAAGGTTCTTTTAGTCATATTCATTCTTTTTTTAAAAAAGATTTCTTTATTTATGCATATAAGAACTGGGGTACAGGCCTGAGGTACAAGGGGATGAAAGGATTCACCAGAGACAGAGTGGGGAACAGAACAGGCAGATCTACCGAAATACACTGTTGAGGGGGAGCAGCGGGCAAGACAGGAGAGGTCTACCGAGCCATGTGGGACCCTCGCCGGCCGGCCAGGATCGAACCGGCACTGTAGAGGCCGCAGACAGCTTCACAGTGTGGCGCTCAACTGCCTGCGCCACCAGGGGAGGCCCCCCATATTCATTCTTAAACTTTTTTTTTTTTTTTAGAGGCATGTTTTATTTATTTGTTTGTTTGTTTGTTTGTTTGTTTGTTTGTTTATATATGCACTGGGTACAGTCAGAAGCGCGGGAGGGTGAGAGACTTCACCAGAGCCAGAGCGGGGAGCAGAGCAGGCAGAAGGACCGAAGTACACTGCTGAGGGGAGCAGCGGGCGGCAGGAGAGGTCTGTGCGCCATGCGGGACCCTCCTCCGGTGGCCGGGGAGCAGCCGGGGATCGAACCTGCGCGGCAGAGGCTGCGGGCAACTTCGCAACCCAGCGCTCAACCGCTGCGCCACTGGGGAAGCCCCCATATTCATTCTTGATAAAGACTTAAAATGAAGATAATTGGAAATCTTTAGGCTTGAAGATTGTTGATACACCATTAGCAAGACGCAGTCTTCCATATCCATTGGCATTAAACGTAAAAGTGAGGATGACACCTTGCCATTTTATAAATTTTGTTTCTGCTCTATCCTCCTTTTGAAATAAATAATTTGGTAATAAATAGACCCATGATACACAACACAGTAACACCCTACATTTTAATACTTTCTGAGAATGTTGAAAATAATTTAGGAATTAATTCTCTTTTTTATGAAAATTTTTGCATGTCCTTTTCTTGTCAATGATTATGAATCTATCTTTTTCAGAGCTAAAATGCCAACTAAACAGTTGCTTCACAGCTACTTAAAAACAGTGAAATTTAAAGTTATATTCAACATACTACTTTAGAGTTACCTTTCGGTAATATGTTGTCAGATCCTGCCTTTTTTTTTTTTTTTTTTAAAGATTTATTTATTTATTTATTTATACAAGCACTGGGTACAGTCAGAAGCGCGGGAGGGTGAGAGAATTCACCAGAGCCAGAGTGGGAAACAGAACAGGCAGACCGACAAAGTACACTGCTGAGGGGAGCAGCGGGCGGCAGGAGAGGTCTGCGCGCCGTGGGGGACCCTCACCCGGCATCTGGGGATTGAACCAGCGCTGCAGAGGCTGCGGGCAGCTTTGCAACCCAGCGCTCAACCGCTGCGCCACCAGGGAGGCCCCAGATCCTGCTTTAATGTGTTCTTAGTTAAGACACCTTGAGGAAGTAAGTTGCTTGATCTCCATTAGGCTGTTCCCTTGTCTATAAAATGAAGATGGTGAAGTTCCTGCTCCAGTGCTGTAAAGCTCAGAATTCACTTCGGGCTTGAGTGCCATTGTAAACATGCAGTTCCCATTTATGCCACAAGAGGGCGTGCCTTTGCTGTCACAAACGAGCTGAGGCCTGAATTCCTTTTTCACTGGCTGAAATGTTAGGAACAAGTGGATGCAAAAGAAAAGGATTTTTTTTTTTTTTTTTTTTTGACAGTGTCAAGGGAGAGAGGTACTTGAAACCTACAGAGATGAAAAGGAAGGAATTCTTAATGAAAATTTTCTCCAATACCTTGGGATTCGGACTTTTTTATTGTGGTTTCCTTTTTTGTAACTGTCTCTAATTCTTTTATATCAAGCAGATATTGAACCTAAACAGATATTTATCCAGTTTCTCAGTAGTGGTCTTGAATAGTTAACGTTGGTTAACGATAAATTGGATTGTCTGTATATGTGCAAAATCTGTTTGCCTTAAGTTAATAAATTAGGAAATCTTTGAATGTGTTCATTCTGCCTCTCTCCCTGCATTTCCCCCTTTCATTAGAGCCTCTGGTCTGAATTCTTCTATGTGATGCTTTGCTCAGAAGGTTGGGCGGAAACAAGGAAAACGTTGTTTGTGTGAACCAACCCAAGGGACATGGTACTAATTTTAATATACATTAAAATTAAAAAATTCAAAAACAAGATTGGAGCTAAATAAATAGAATAGAATTGGTAGTTGTGGAATTATTCTAATAAAACTAGGGACACACTCTTGTGTTATCTGTATGTGAATGCTTCACGTGATTTAAAATACTTTGTTAGTATTTGTATTGTAAATACAAAAATTATGAGCCTGTTGTGTCTTACATAATTATACTCATGCTTTACTGCTTTCTGTGTTGGAAAAATGCTCTGAATTTAGAAAGACCAGTCCTGGAACTCTCCTGTTAACTCTGAACCCTACTTGGAGAAGTTTTCGCTGGGGCTTTGCACCTGACAATAAACACTGTCCAGATTCAGAGTCAGGCTGCCCTGATTCAGTTTATGTTTGAAATTTGACAGAAGCAGTTAGCCCAGTAATCTACTCTCATCACTGAAATCTAATTATTTCTACAGCAAGAGAGAGGGAAGTGCAACAATTATAGAAATCATGCATGATTCTGTCTCTTTGTAGCACCAGTTTAAAATGTTCATTGCTTGTTCACCAGGAGGAGTTACACACTTCTAAATACTTTGAGGATTGCAACATTCACAAAACGAAAGGACAGAAAGGAAAAAACAACCCAGTTTTCTTTGTTTTCACCATGGAAATCGTTCCTCTTCCAGAGTGTGGGCACACTGTGGTGCTCTGTGGCCTCTGAATGCCCTCCATCTTGTTTATTGGGCTGAACAAGGAGTAGTGACCAACTGATGCCCGGGCAAGCTGTTCCCTTTCAAAGTTACTTTTAAAAATGATGGATTATTTCAGACATCCAAAGAAAGCCTAAGGAGCAGCATGGAAGTAGAACGTTCGGTGGTTATTAGGGCGTTCTGCATGTCTTCCTGCCTGTGCCTGGTCCACCTGCAGAGGTGTCCTACTGAAGCTGTTGACCCTTTCACCTGTTTGCTGGTGTTCACACTCTTACTAAACACACACGTATTCCGAAACACAAACAGAATTGAAGTGCATGTGTTTTTTAAAATCCTCAGCAGTAATTTTAAGTGTTGATGATGATATTAACTGTAAGCACAGAGCTTTTCATCTCTCCCAACTGAAACGCCACATACGCAGAACAGAACTGCTGTTCCCCTCACAGCGCTGCTCCTCCTGTGAGCCTCTGAGTTTGGCTGCTTCACATTCTGCACAGAAGTAGGAATCACGCAGTGTTTGCCTTTCTGTTATCCATTTATTTCACTTAGAATCCTGCCCTCAGGGTTCATCCACGCTTAGCATGTGTTGAAATTCCCTTCCTTTCTAAGGCTGAAGAATACCCCATCGCCCCTTGTACAGATCTTTCCATCTGTCGGCGAACACCAGAGTTGCTTCTAACTCTCAGCTGTTGTGAGTAGTGCCGCACTGAGCATGGAAGTGCAGGCATCTCTTTAAGACTTGGAGTTCACGTTCATGTTATGGATAAATACCCAGAAGTAGAATTGTTGGATCACACAGAAGTTTCATCTTCAATATTTTGAGAAACCTCCGCACTGTTTTCCATGGCGGCTGTGCCATTTTACCTTCCCACCATCAGTGCTCAGCGTTCTAACTTAACACTTGCTGGCCCTGGTTATTTTTTATTTTAGCTTTATTTTTTTTATAACGATCAGTCCCGATCAAGGAGAGGTGATGGTGCGTTGTGGTTTTGAGTAGCACTTCATTGATGTTGAGTGATGTTCTTTCTGCGTCTTTCCTCTGACAAAATCTCTTTTCAAATCCTTTGCCTGTTTTTTAAGTTGGATTGTTTATTTATTTGCTGTTGAGTTGTGGGGCTCCTTCTGTATTTAAGGATATTAACCTTTTGTCAACCACGTTGTTTGCAAATATTCTGTCTTTTTGTGACTTACCTTTTACGAACAACTGAGAGTTTACATGTTAAAATAGTAAGTTTCTCCATCACCAGTTTAACGGCTCCAGAGCCACCCACTGAGTCGACAGCAACCCACTTAACCAGATGCACCTGCTGATGCTTGGGGTAGCATATTTCACAAAGATTGTTCTTGAACTCATATCTTCTCCATCACACAAAATCCCATGTAAATATTCCATTGCGTTTCACTCTGGTAATACTAGGCTGTGTTATTGAATCACATATCTAGCTGGGATATATTCAGATATCAGATGTGAGAAGAAGATCTAAGTTCTTTTTCTTCCCTGGAGTTAACCAGTTGTGCTTGACTAATTTTACCAGCTTTCTTGTCTTCTCCATCATTGCCCATCTTCAGTGCCTACCAGGCAGGTACTTGGCAGAAGCATGAAAATTGAATTGGCCTTTGATGTTGGTTTTATTTGTCATCATCATTTCTGTTAATATTTTTTGGATTTTTCCAGACGTTTTCTTCCTCATTTCTCTGTCAGCTAAACTTTTAAATAAGTGGTCACTTCTCCTCTAAAACGATGATGTTTTTGATGACAGGGTGTTTGTTTTCTGGAAAAAAAATTTTTTAAAGGCATTTGTAGTTTCATTTTCTGGCCTAATGAGTACTGCATATTCATGTCGTTTTTAAATTCTGGAACTTTTTGGTCAGAGAGGATAAATTTCCCAGATTTCTTTTTTCATTAAAATTCAAGGCAATTAGAGAAATCCATCACAGCAAACAAATCATGCCACATGTTTATTCCCTAAAGACACAGTGTTTTTCTATATCAAGCAGCTTTTCAAAGGCTTTGCCTCCTCTTTAGGGAACAAGGCTCGCCCGGTGCTGCCTGTGCTCCCACTGGACAGATTCTTGAAAATAGATCATAATTTGTGTGCTCCTTTGGTCAAAGAAGTCCTTTTTTATGTAACCCACAGATCTTGTTCTCCTACCAATCCTCACAGGAACTCTGTGCTCCCCACTTCTTTCCGATGCACCTTTTGGATGGGGTGGCAGTGGGTGTGGGGGGTGCAGCCCTACGGCCCCTCACACCTGCTGGGGCCCTGGCAGCAGTGCCCAGGGAGGGCTGGAGGCTGGTTGTCATGTGCTGTCACACAGCCCAGAGGGCTCCCAGCCAGCCCATTTAGCCTTTGTCTTTTTTCCTTGCATAAAACTGCCTATTTTTCACTTCACATGGGGGTGTTAGGCACTTCGGAGACGTTTGTTCTTGTCACACCGCACCATCTGTGGTCGCCTGGCACCCCAGACAGGTCCCCAAATAGGCCCAGTGTCCACTGGCCACACAGAGGGTGGGGTTCTGGCCGCTTCGCGCTCTGGTGTGACCGGCCCTGCAGTTCACCCTCGGTGCTGTGGGTGCAGTTCTTAAAGTTTAAATAAACTCTTCTGAATAATTTTAGATTTGAACAAAAGTTGCAGACAGTTCAGATTCCCCCTGAACCCCTCACCCAGTCACCCCTGTTGCTGACTCCTCCATTATGATGTTAACTTTGCACAATGAAGGGGCAAGCACTGGTGCATTACTCTTGGCAAAAACCCACCCTTGGTTCAGCTTTCGCCCTCTCCCTCTCCCCTACCCCCAACGTCCTTGTTTGTGTCTCAGGATCTGCCAGGACCACGTGCTCCCTTTATTACCGCCAGGCACCCGGGATTTCCTCTGGTCAGTGACTGTTCTCACCTTGCCTTCTTTGTGATGTCCATGTCCTTGCTGAGGACTTCTGGTTGGATATTTCATAGACTGTCCCTTAGCTTGGATTTTTCTCTGCTTATCAGACAGGGGTTTGGATTGTTGAGAGGAAGACACAGAGGTGAAGTGACATGGTTATCAGGAGTGTGACGGGAGCCTGCTGTCACCCTACCTGTTCAGGAGCGTGTCCGCCCGGGCCACCTGGCTGCCCTGGTCGGGCGGTGCTGGCCAAGTCTTTCCACTGTGAATACCTTGCCGTGACTTGGATGTAGCCGAGGGGCACAGTAGAGGCTGGGTTTGAGAATTTCGTGAATTGTCTTAAAAGTCTGTACCCTGTCGTTTTTGAACCACGCGGGCTGTTTATTTTTCTGATGCTCTGAATGCATACATTTGTGTTAAAAGCCTTCGGGGAATGAAAATTGCCTAGACCCAGGGCAGATTTGACATCATTGGTAGCTGTGTTGAATCTTTCTCCCCGTCCATCTAGGTTGGGTTTATGGGTTTTATTTTAAATCTCCATCCCTGGGCCACATGGGCGCCTCCGTTCTGCTCAGATGGCTGCACAGCTTGTGTTTTTTCTTCTAGCATAAGGAAGTCTCATCTCCCTCTCACTGTTGGGGGAAAAAGTTTAGCAGAAGAACATTTCATCCATACTGAAGCTTATCAAATAAACACTCTAATGTATGTGTTCTTATCAATTTGCTGGAAATCGTTCTGTGTGCAAAGTTTTCTTAAAGCTGCGTGAGTTTCAGAGCTCTGTCGCTTCCTTCCATCACCTCTGCCAGCCCCCCAGCCCCCAGCCTGGGAGTGCAGAACCCAGAGGCCTGGGTCTCTGTGGAGATGGTGTTTGGTCTGACCCCTCTTCTGCACTCCACTCAGATGACCTCATCTACATCTTCACCTCAGTTTATTTCTGAAGTCTGGTGTAGCCTATCATAGGAATGTCCTTGAAACAATCAGGAAAAACTAGTGTTTTTGTCCATTGAAACAGTTTTGTGGCCCTTAGGGGACTGCGGGTTTCAACAGCCCTTGTGATAGACATGAGGTGGCCAGCAGTGACTGATCCGTCAGCCCTGCATTTGCAGACATCTCCTCCATGGTCTCAACATCTCCTCCATGGTCTCAGCTGTGTCATTAGGTTGCACTGGTCAAAGTATATTTTCAGATAATTAGCACTTCATGTTCCTTCTTCTTATGGTGAATTTGTTTAAGAGATGAGTGTTAGTGTACTTTGACTTTAAGTCAATTTTAGAATCTAGTAAGAGGGGGAAAAGTTCCAAAAAAATATTTTTAAGAGGACTTCTACTCACTTCCTGGTCGCTTGGTATGACAACTCAAAAAAAGAAGAATGTTTTTAATCAACCACAGGGGAAATCCTTCCCTTGGCCCCTCAAATCTACTTTCAGTCTGTTAAAAGATTCCTAAACTCACGTAGGGGATTCCCACATGGGCTATAATAAGTCTTTTTGAAGTTTTCATATATATAAGCACTGTAGGATGGTGTCTTACTCTTGTCGTGTGAGGGCTGTCCACTGTGCCATTACTTTGTTTTAATATTACTCATTCTCTGTTTTAAGTATGGATGTGCAAGAATGAGAGGCGCCGAACATCTTCAAAGGAAATACAAAAAATTAATGTGTTACCTGGTAGCTTAAAGAGACCTTCCAAGTATGAGGTCTCTGGCTACATCCTGACTCTCCCTTCTGCAGTCAGGAAAGCCAGGTCTGCAGAGCTTCTGCCGGGCCTCTCTCCCCTCCCGTCACTGTGTGGCCTGTGTCTGCCGCCCAGGCGGGAGGCTGTCCTGTAGGTATACGTCCACAGTTACCATCCAGGCCATTTTCTAAGATCTTAATGTGATCTTCAAGAAGATGAGATATGGGGAGGTGTTGGGGGGACCTGCCCACGGTAGGGTGAAGTGCCATGCCGCATCACGCTCGGCTGGTGACCGTGAGAAAGTCAGAAGTCACAGTGCGGCCCACCTGCCCCTTGCCAAGCGTGCGTGTAAGGCCTGTCTCTTGGGACAGGTTCTATTTCCACTTCCCTCAGAACATGTGACACCCCCGCAGCAGACGGGAGCCTGCCATCAGCTTCCCACTTTGCAGGCGCACTTGGACGACGAACAAGTGAAAGTTCTTTTAAGGAAGAAGATAACAGCTGGAGCACAGAAAGCAGAGCCCCAGGTCCCACCACCTGGCTCCAGCACCTGCCCTGTGCTCAGTGGGGCTGCTTCCCAGGGACCCAGCTCTCGAGAGGTGCACGGTGGGGGGAAGTGGGCGGGGGACAGAGACGGTGTTTTCTCAAGACATTTGAAAGTCCTTCCACCCCCACCCAGAGGCCAGCACAACAACAAAAATGAGTTACCCCTGAACTTTGCTGGTTCATCCTCAAGCCTTTAGGTCCCCTTAACTTACCTAATATAAATTTTATGCTTGTATGACAAGAAGATTCAGCCCCTGTCAGGACACTTTAAAATGGCTATCTGTCTTCTGTTTCCTCCTTCTAAATTGTGCTTCTCCTGTACAATACCTTGTATTTTTCTCTGGTTATAGATTGTTAGGAAAGTTTACATTAAAATAGTGCAACCTCTCTGGGACTGGCATACCTCCTGCTGGCCCCTGTGTCATTCTCAGGGCACTAGATTCCTCCTGTAAGTCCCTATCTCTGCAGGAAGATGCTGGAAAGGCTGCCCCAGGGGCCCCAGCCCCAACCCCTGGCCCCATTCAAGGGGGCCTTTCTCAGAGCCAGGCTGCAGCCCAGAGAGAGTTTCCAGGCTGCACAGCTACTGTCTCTGCCAGCAGATGTCTTTCAAATTTGTCTCTCTCCTTAACACGAATATGCAGGAGTAACAGTCCCAGTGCCAAGTTTTCCTCTTTAATTTTTGATGTGGTTCAAACTCAGCTTCTAAAAGTGGATTGTACCCGGGGATGTAATGCCTTTGCCTGAGATGGAGGCCCTCCTAGGCGATTAACATTTAGTCATTCAGCAAACATTTATTCGGTGCTTCTTTCAAGCAATGAGGTGGGAGTTCAGAATTAAAGGGATTTGTAGGATAAAGAGCATGCATGTGGAAAGAGCTCTTGAGGAGGGCCTGCAGTAACCAATACGTGATGTGGATTTGGGACGGTGGATACATATAAGCAGAGAGAAGGAAGGGGCTGCAAGGGAGTTGCTGTATTCGAGGCCTTGTTAGAGGCTGGAGACCACGGGTGTGCAGGAAATGGCATGGTGTCAAGACCTGCTCGAGGTCAGGGCTTGTAAAAGGCAGCTTCTCAGACAGTTTAGCTTTTTTTAAAAAAAAAAAATATTTTATTTTATTTTATATAATTCTTAGGTCATTTTTTTATTTTTGCACTGCAAAAAGCCTCAATAAAATTTTAGCGTTCAGACAGTTTAGCTTTGAGCACATGCTGGTATCGCATTACAGTCAGCCATGCAAGGGAAGGGGTCTCTGGCGGGTATGGGAGGTTTCCTTTAGATAGGGATGTGTTAGAGGGAGAATGACTGATGAGATCATTGTTGAATGTTTAAATTGTTGAAGAGCGTCCTATTAAACATCTTTGGGCTCAGTTGAAAAACTCAGTTGGCTGGAAGGTAGAGTTTTCCTGCACAAGTCTTTCTTTAATTTTTTTATGTCATTGTCCATTTTTAAACAATACGTGCTTCCCCCCACTCCCTCAAGTGTAGTCCCCATAGAGTTTCCTTCTCCAAGGCACCTGTGCACCATCACCTCAGTCCCCTGGGCTCCTCCCTCCCTCCCTCTGACCCCTCTCCCGCCTCCTCCCCTGCAGGATGTCTCTGGTTTATAATTGTCCATTTTTGCTTTGTTGTGTTCTGTACTGTTACTGATGTCTTATTTGGTTCCCCTATATTCCTGCTATATGTGAAACCATCCGATATTTTTCTTTTTCCGCACGTCTTAATCTCCTTACAATCTGTTAGAAAATTGCATTTGAAAAAATAAAGCACTTGATCTGGAATGCTGCTGAGCACTTCCCGCTCCCAGGTGGCAGGCGGTCCATGTTGTCCTGTGGCGGTCCGTGTTGTCCTGTGGCCATAGGGCCATGCCGTGCTGTCGTTCTGGGTGTGCCAGGTTGCAAGAAACACCAGAGGGCCTGACCTGGGAGTATTGACTGCAATGGCTGGGGCCAGGGGTGGCTACACACCTCTGTTTTCTCCCTTGGTATCTCCGAGGTCTTACTATTTTAGGGTCTTCTCTCGTCTCTTTGATAGTAATATTTAGTCACTGGCAGCTTATCCCATGGCCATAAAAATAACACTCCACAGTTATCTGGTGTAGCTTGTGTGGGTATGTTTGAGAAAATGCATTTCTTGTCTATATTTGATGTGAATAAAGACTTGGCCTCTTTGCCTTTTATTTCCTTTAGAAGCCTATGTGCAAAATAAACAATTCTCCCTTTTTAAAAATGTCATGCAGGTTGCAAAAATCTCTGCCTCTAAGAACTCAGGAAGGACGGACTTCGTGGGAGCGAAGGTGATGAGTCAGACCCACGAGCTTGGGAATGACGGATCGGTTGAGCCTTCATTCGGCCAGGAGTTTCCTAGGCAACCGTGTGTGCAGTAATTAAAGGATGAGGAACCAAGAGGTATGTACTTGGAAATTTTAATCCTCACATGCAGTTCTTGTCAGATTTGCGACCTCAGCTTTCATGATTTCATTTAAAACAAGCAAATAAAAGGCCTGATCATTATAGAAAAATACAGTCATTAAAAGGGTGTTTGTGCGCGTCTGTTGTATGTAATCTGTTAACACTGTATATATGTATCAATGCTGGCTTATTTGGAAAGGCGGAAGAGAGCATACTGCTAGAAGTGACGTAATTACTGTGACGTAATTTCGAGTATGAGCTCTCTCTCCGTGTGCTGGTATCTGAGCTCATCACCATCACCAGACTCTCCAGCCTGTGGAGGAGGCAAGTTTACTAATCCTATTTCCTCTTTCAGTGTTCATGCTTGGATTTATTTATCCAGATGGTCTAGTTGGTTCCGTCCTCCTTAGATGGCCGAAATGCTTTGCTCTGTGGCTCGAATGCCAGGGTGGGAGATGGTGAGCCGGGAGGAGACGCGTCCAGCCTCATTGTGCTCCTGATTTCCCGCTAACTCTTCACTCTTATTCTTCCTCTTAGGTTTCCACTTGCATGGCCTGAAGGATATGCTAACCATTTCTCCCAGATTTTGTTTAACCTGGACTTGTACTAAATTCCATTTTAATGAGAAGGACGTCCTGTTAGTTATGTGACAGACTCGTTTTCACTGGTGGTCTGACTGCTACCGACAGGAGCCAGAATAGTAAAATATTAGCAGTGTTACTATGAAGGAGGGCGTGCTGTCATCCCAGCTCAGATGTTCTATGGACACCGAGATACAGAAATGACTGTTTCTGAGGGGAGAACAAGAGGGGGCTCCCGCTCTGCCCGCATGTGGGTTTCACAGCACATGAGCTGGTAACCACAACGGTTGGATTAGCACGGGTGTGCCAGTCGATTCCCTTCCACAGATAGCAATTGTGAGATGCTCCTATTGCAGAAATGTGGTGGATTAAGTAGCTAAACTTTGTTTCACCTCCTCCCTAGGTTCCCAGATCCACTAAAGAAAAGAAATTATTAGCAAGTCCTGATCTAGGACTACTCCCCCATAGCCAAAATGGAAATGTTCTAATCTTTAGAGTCAAGTGTACTTGATCCTGACAAGTCCATTTTGCCCTTGACGTCATTGTGCCATGGACAGCGCAATTCTACCCTGGGTTTGAACTTGCTTCCTTTAACACATATCTGAAATGTCAGGCTGTAGTTTATGAAGGGCCTAAATTATTTTAAAAGAAGGTAGACAACAGTATTTATAATATCTGCATTTTCACTTTTTTTGGTGAGATAGCAATCGATGTCAAATTGTCAAATTGCGTTATGCATTCACTCACTGAATATGTCCAATTTGCTAGTCCCTGTTGTGGTAGTATTGAGGATACAGAAATTAAGAGCTGGTCTATTTAAAAGGTTAAAAGGTGCTATTAAGTCCAAAAGGAGAGACATGCAAATAAATGTTGTAAGAATCAGAAATGCTTCTCTAGCACTAACTGTGTTCCAGGTACTGTCCTAAATGCTTTGTAGGCATTAACTTTAAATCACAAATCAATACAAAAGCCCTATGAGTTCTCACTATTATTTTCTCTATTTGACACATGAATAAATTAAGGTCCAAAGAGGTTAAGTTGCTGTACAAGGTCATCTTGTTCTAGCTACACTGAAAGCGCTATTCCTGGGTTGCTCCACAGGATGGGGGTGCCACCCCTGTTGGGAAAATGGGGACTAGAGGTGTGGTTGTCAATGATCTTTCCCCAAAGGGACAATACCTGGACACGTGGATTCAGAGAAGTAGAAGAGCCAAATTTCTTCAGGAAATTCATTAACACCAAAATCTGTACCATAAATGGGTTGAATCAGTGACAAAATATTGCAAGATGGGGAGATAGTAAAAATACACCAGATTCCTACATCTTCAGTATAAATGACAAGGAAATAGTTGTCTGATTTTTGAGAAAATCTTTGTTTCCATTTGATATAAGATGATGATAGAACGTTGCATTAGAAAGTCTAACAGGATAGAATATTAATTTACTTCCATTCTGTGAGCATTGGAGACAATGTAGGGAGCCCTTTGATACGTTCTGAGATGAAGTTCCCAATCACCAAAGGTTTTATCTGGGAAAACCTGTGGTAATACATAGAAATAGTCAACCAGTATTCATTCTGTATGAAGTGGAGGGGAGAAAGGACTTAATGTCTTTCAGATTGAAAATTGGCAGGAACTGTTGAATAGGCACATCAGCTGTAAAACTACTGAGAAGGTGGCAGTGGTGGCGCCATACTTGACAGGACTGCACTAGCGCTTGGCTGCTCCTCATGCAGGTATCAGCCCTGTTCTTTGTGCACAACCTCCCATTTCTCCCCATGTAGCCTTAACCTGTACTAAATTCCATTTTAATGGGAACGTGGCTAGTTTGCGTGCACCAGTGGGGAGATCATCCTGTTAGTTATGTGACAGACTCGCTTTCACCCATTATTCCCATGCTGGCTTGATCTCCATCCTGCTCCAACTCCCTTGGGTGACCCACTATTACCCTGACCAGGGGGGTTTTGGAACTTCAGTGTGCTCCATGCCTCCAACCCCTAATTTCTCCTCAGCTCTCCAATCCCTGGACATTGCTGATGGCTCAGATCAGTCAGTCGGAGATGCCTTACTTGGCTACACCCTCCTGTCCATCACCTTGTCCCACAAAGTTTTCGCCACCTTACCATGATCTCACTAAGACCACTCACCCCCTGGACTCCTGCTGTGTCAAACCATCCCTCCCTGGTAGCTTCTCCCACCTGCCACCTCTGCTTGGCTTTGTGCCTCCCTTGTTTCTCCTCCTCTCCTTTTGTCTTATTACTTTGTCTTCCTCCTTATCCAATTTAGAAACCAGGTTTTAAATCATTTTTGCCAAGACCTTACACATCCTGACCATTTCCCCCCCGCCCGGGCTGTTGGAGAGAATCATGCAGCTGGGCAAACTGGTACTGGGACACATAAGTTCTGGATGCTGCTCCAGCACTGCCTGTGTAGCACTGTATGACCCTGGCCTGCTGTCTGTCATCTGGTCTCCATGGCGACTATTGCTGAGCTAGTTGTGCTCTCCAAATTTCTGAATGCCTCTCCTCCTCCTGTTAGATGCTGCTCTCCTAGAGGAGGACTCTGTTCCACCTGCCACCATGGAGCTGCCACTGTCGCTGGGCGTCTGTGACCTGATGACCTTCTGGTTGTCCTTCCATCTCTTGTACTGTTCTGCCTTAGCCGTTTCTGTTGGTTTCATCTCCTTCCAACTGACAGTTGTCTGAAGGCAAGTACAGACGTCTATTTTCTCTTTCAAGTACAGTGAAAACTTTTTATACCACTGTCCTCTGGCTTCTGCTGGAGGAAAATTGGAATTTATTGTAGGTTCCTGGCCTTTGACTCAAGCTGTCCGGGAGAACTTGTGTGGAACCCAGCACTTGACTCTGACCTTAGCTAGATACCACGCTAGGCATACACGCCACCGTTCTCCATGCCTGATGAGTGGGTCCGCACCCTCAGAAAGAGTCCCTGAGGCTCAGATCCACATATATGCAGGGGAAAGTTTGACCTGCATCTTTCAGATTAGAAATGGTCAGGACTTTCCCAGACAGATCAGTTTTATTATTACATTGTTCTTAAAGTGTTGTCTTCAGTGCATCTCATTGGTGTGTTTGCAGATCAGGGAGGGGTGACAGTTTGCCCCCCATCCCCTTCTTCTCAGTAAACCTCAGGTCAGCTCTGAGTTGCTGGTTCTCTGACCCGCCTTTGGCGGGTGGCTGCCGGCTCTGCTGTGCGCCCACCTGCTTCCCCTGCTTGACTTGTTGCTCTTCCCATTATTATTATTTTTCTTTCTCTTAGCTCTTTGACTTTCACATAAAATTATGCATAAAAGTAGACATTATTCATTGATAGGTGAATTGCTCAGTTCCAGAACTGGGCTTTTGGGGATTTAGAGATTAAGGACACAGCACTCTCCTTCTGGTGATGAGAAGAGAGAAACATCTAAATGGGTGATCTGAGCACAGTAGAGTGAAGTCTGTGCTAAGGGTTTTGTTTATGTAACCTCACATGATCTTAGAATACACTGTACATTTGCTGACATGACCCTCATTTCACAGAGAGGTGAAGTCATCGATGGGGGCTTGCTCACCCAGCAAGTCCCTTAGCGGGGCATGTGGCAGCAAAGCTGTGCTCCTGTGTGCTGTGAATACAGGTCTTCTGCTTGCCCATGTCGCCTCTTTCCATGCTTCCTGGTTGACCATCAACTATAGAATTCAGGGTATAGTTATGGCTGCTTTACGTGTGGAGTGTTGGCTTTGAGTGCGTAGTGAGGAGGTGTGAAATGAACTAGCTCAAAGCCTGGTTGTAGCGTGTGGGGTGGCGGGACCCTTCCTCTGCCTGAAAATCACACTGCTTTTATTGAGTTGACGGTGCATTTATTACTCCGGTGATTGTCACATGTAACATATTCTCCCAAAACACTTTATTTCTCCCCATTAACTTTCATAAGAGCCCACCTCAACTTTCCATCACAGGCTTGAGATTTAAGTGTATTACATTTAAAAGAGCAAACAGAGGCAGGGTTATCTGTCAGTCCCAGAGGCTGGAAGCCCGAGATGGGGGTGCCAGCATATCCCTTCAGGATTCAGATGGCTGCCGCCCTGATGTATTCACACACTGTGGGGAGAGAGCTTTTTTGTCCTGTTTCTTCTCAAAGGATCCTCCTCCCACTCATGAGGATCCCACCTTTATGTCCTGATCACCTCCCACAGCCCTGCCTTAGGTGGCTGTTGTGTTGGGGATTAGAGCTTCGACACCTCAATTCTGAGGCGGGGGCACACACAGTCTCTGAGTGTGTGAGGAAGGGCTTCCCCACATTGGCAGCTGCAGGCTCAGAGGCCTCCCAGGTGAGGCTGTCCCAGATGCTCGCTTTGTAGGCATTGCTGGAGCAGAACTAGCAATAGACAGGACAGGACATTTGGAAGTGAGATTGGAGAGGTACAGAGAAGGGGCATGCATTCGTGTAAGCCCCAAGTTGGTGGGTGGGTAGGTTTGATTCCCAGTGGTGTGGAAGCCTCTGGATTGAGGTTCAGAGCTGGACTTTCACTTTAAAAGGTCACTATGGATGCTGGGGCTGAGAGTGGGAGAGTGATACGGTCTTGCTGAGTGGGTGGGGCTGAGAACTGGCTGGGCCCTGGGGGATTGGAGGCGCTGGCTGCATCCTTGTCACTGGAGGTAGAGCTGGTGCATTTTGCTGATAGATCGGTTGTGGGGTATGAGAGACAAGCCAAGAATAATTCCACAATGTTTAGGCTGAGTTTTATTTATTGTTTATTTATCTATCTATCTATCTATCTATCTATCTATCTATCTATCTATCTATTTATTTAGTGGCACCCTCGCCAGTGGCTGGGGAACGAACCTGCACTGCAGAGGCTGCGGGCAGCCTCTGAGCCCAGTGCTCAACTGCTGTGCCACCAGGGGAGGCCCCTAGGCTGAGTTTTAGGTGGAGGAAGGTGCTGTTTACTGGGCTGGGGGAATAGTCCATATTAACAGGAGGTAATGGTGGTGTCCAGCGACCGGTGGTGATTTGGCCACAGTCATACTAGTTACACTGACGGTTCAGATTGAGTTGGACACAGTGTTCAGTCAGAGCCAGAGCAGTGTGTTCAGAGCCTCCGGGAAACCTTCTCAGCATTCCAGAGGAGGAACATGGCACTCACCCACAGGGCCAGATTCCGGAAGAATGCTGAGTGAGAGTTTCTTCGGGAGTGTGGGTGGGAAACAGCAGAACAAGATGAAAAGATATGAACAGAGAGAATAACTTGAGCAGCCAGATCTGTGGCTGAGTCACAAGTGTGATGTCCTGGGGAGCACAGACTGGGCCTGTTGCAGGGTGGGCTCCCTGGCCGGCCCTCCCATGGTCCGGTCAGCATGGGCAAAGGACAAGGCTGTGTGAAGGGTGGGGGAAATAGTCTAAGTCCTGGTTGAGAAGGATTGGAAGATAGGGCTCCAGTGCCTCTCATCACTCGTTGAGGGGTGCCGGTCAGCACCCCAGGCCCTCAGTGCAGCTCTATGTTGGGTGAAAGAATGATCACCCCCTCTTCCTACCTATCTTTTATATGGACGCTGTTTGATTGTTTGGGGGTGAAAGTCATGTAACATATGCAGTCCACTTTGAAGTGAACGCTTCTGGGCTAGCTTGGTCAGTTCTGAGACATTTTCACCTTCCCAAAAGAAGCTGTGTCCACTAAGCACCCCTCCTTGGCCCTGGCCCTGTCTTCTCTCCAGCCCTCTCTGGAGACAGCACAGCAACTCTGAAAGCGGCTGAACACACAGGCTGCTCTGGGCCAGGACGTCTGGATTTGGGGTGCTAGTTTACAGGTGGTGTTTGGTCATACCAGCCGCCCCAGTGCCTCAGACCTTGGGACCTGTGGGAAGCTGCAGTGCTCCCCCAAAACATGGAGAGGAGGAAGCCAGTGGGCTTGTGAGAAGCTGAAGCTGTCTTTGACTTCCCACTAGATTGGAAAAAGCTGGTGTGTCGAGGCACCCCGGGGTTGAAGCCACTTTACTGTTGCTCATTCCAACCTCCCCTTCCCTCTGGCGCGAACAAGCATGGGTGAGGGTATGACATGGAATGTCATCTCCAACTCTGCTTGTCGTCTGTCCGGTGCTTCCACCTGTTACCTGAGAGGGTCAAGAAGTGGTGTTACATACTTTTGAGGAGGGGTGAGCCTGTTTCCCTAAACCTTACACAGTATTGTAAACCAGTGTTGCCTCCATAGTAAGAAAATATGTAAAGAGATGAGGACATTGGATCATTAGTATTTTTTTTTCAAACTAGCTTTGTCATATCTGAGGCCCTGAGATTGGGCCCTTCTCTGGTTGGAAGGGCCATTGTCTCAGATGGTCAAGAACCAGGTTTCTGAGACCTGAGAATGACATTTCTGGAATACCTAGTAAGCTGAGTGAGTGGCCTGCAGAAGAGGCACAAAATAGAAGGAATTTTCCGTTCCTCCTATTACACGTGGTTTTTGCCCTTCTACAATCACCCTTCATCTGTATCTTGAAGCCTTAACCCCCAGTATTAGGGTATTTGGAAATGGCCCTTTGGTAAATAATTAGGCTTAAATGGCATGGAGAGGAGAGTTGGGGGGGGGGCTCATGAGGGACTAGTGTCCATGTAAGAAAAGGAAAAGAGACAGGTGCTCGCTTCTGTCACCCCCTTTTGAGGATGTACTGAAGAAATAGCCCTCTGCAGGTCAGAAGGAGAGCCCTCACTGGATCCCACCCTGCTGGCACCCTGATCTGGGACCCCCAGAACTGTGAGCAAGGTGTTTCTGTGGTTCAGGTCAGCCAGTCCAGGATGATTCCCTCCCTGCTTGTTGAATGAGCTTGTACATGCCAGTTATACAAAATGAAATAATCCAAACAATGCAGTGGTGTATCAACTTCATCTTTCTCTCCCCAGTCTTTTTTTTAAAGATTGATTTATTTATGTATACAAGAACTGGGGTACAGGCCAGAGGTGTGGGGGGTCAGAGGATTTACCAGAGACAGAGTGGGGAACAGAATAGGCAGATGGACCGAAGTACACTGCTGAGGGGAGCAGCGGACGAGTCAGGAGAGGTCTGCTGTGCCATGTGGGTTGCTCCCTGGCCAGCCAGGGGATCGAACTCATACCACAGAGGCTGCGGACAGCTTCACAGCACTGTGCTCAACCCCTTGAGCCACCAGGGAGGCCCCTCTGCCCAGTCTTAAACCCCTTATGTTAGCCACTAAGAGTTTGAGGTTTATTCTTCCAGTCCCATGCCATCTCGCATAAGGTAGCCAGTGGTCACTTGTGGCTATTGACTTTTAAGTCAGCTGGAATGAAGGACAATTAATCCTTCCATGCCTCCATCATACTAGCCATATCAGGTGCTCAGTAGCCACCTGGGACTAGGCGTTGCTATGTAGAATGGTCCAGTCATGAAACATTCCCATTGTCACAGGATGTCCTTTGGGACACCACTGCTGCAGATGACATCTGTTCACACTCAAATGTGTATATCTATGTATCTATATGAATGTGTCTATAGATAGAGAGTTGGCATAATATTGTACAGACTCTCCTGCAACTTGTTTTTTTCACCTATCAGGGAAACTGTTAATTTAGCATGATCCACATGCACCATCACGCCAGGAAAAATGTAAAGCAGAGTGCGTAATGAGACAGTTTTAGCAAATGCAGACCATTTTAATTTCAGATTTTAGAGGTAATTGCAACATATCTTCCATGCTTGTTCCAAATTTAACTAAAAATTTACTTTTGGAAATGCCTGCTCAGGCTTGAGTCTGTTAAGACGACTCAGGAGATGCAGCTTGAGCCTCATCGACTGAGTTCACCCTACATAAGGGGCACACATGTTTCCTGTTGTTCCTCAGCTTTATCATCTTTTTCCGTCCACCCACTGTTCAGCAGACCAGCACTGTGCAAGACAGTAGCCACTGAGGCATGTGTGGCTATTTAAATTAAAATGAAGTTAAAAAATCAGCTCCTTGATTGCACAAGCCACATTTCAAGTGTTCCGTAGCCACATGTGGCCATTGGGCGTGGTGTGGACAGCACTGGTGTGGGACATTCGCACTTTGCAGAAGGTTCTCTCGGACAGTGCTGCACTAGACACTTCATTCCAATACATTTCTCATTAAATGCAGTGGTTCTTCCACCAGGGAGGGGGCTCTGTCCAGAAGACTCGCCAGAATTCCTGGGAGTTGGACGGAGAGCTTTCCCTGCACGTTCATCCCCTCCTGCAAGATTCCCATCTTTCCCTCTAAAGACACGTGTCCTCCAACTCTGCTGAGAATCAGTGTTCCGCAGTAAGTTAATTGGGGAGGAAGTTGGTGCTGCTGAGGCTGTGAGACTGGACGTTAACTACACGCTGGTCAGTGATGCAGCACACGTCCTGGGGCACCTGTGTCAGCTTGTGCACCTCAGGACTGGCAGTGAGCACTGGCAGGAGTTACACTTAGGCTTTTTAAAGTGACAAAAAGACAGAATTCTGGAGATTAGCCCTTTGGTGCAAAACAGGATGTATTTTTGTTCCCTTGTGTGTTAGCTAGTACCTAATCTGGAGGGATTCGCAGGAAACAGAATAGTTCCCTCTGGGGAGGGAACTGGAGTCAGAGGAAGACAGAGGTAGAAAAAAAATGACCGCTTCATCGTGTGTCTTTTCCTTTTATGTACCTTGCAACTACGTGTCTGTATTACTTTGTTAAAAATAAAAGAATCTAGATAAATAAGGGAAAAATAAAGCACGTCCTTAAAATGTGTAGGGTGCAGAGTAGATTTTCGGAGGCAAAGGTCGCTTAGGACAGAAGGGATTATATGGCTGGATAGGGCCAGAGGGCCCACCAGATGACCCTTGGGAGTTGCTCTTTGACTCCTGCCCCCGGGGCTCGGCACACCATTTCTCACAGGCAGATTGTTTTGCAGCAATGCAAGCTATTGCAAACGATGTTTCTGACATACAATTAATACATTTTAGAAGAAAAAAAATATTCTTGGTATTGAATTTTTTCCCCCCATGTAACCTTTTTGACTTTTGTGGGACACAGCTTAGAAAATGTTGTTTTTAAATTCTTGGAAATTATTAACCCAGAAAGATGGGATTGCAAAGAAATTGTTCTAGGTCTGGGGCACCCTGCTTCAGCTCCAGTCTTTCAAGAAGATGAATACTGGTGTTAATTGAGTTTAATTTGAATAGCTAGCACCCCAGCTCATTCGGCGCACTCCACCCACGACAGTCATGTGTGCGCTGAGCACATGAACATGAATTGGCCCCACGGCCCTCCCTGCCCTCCTCTGCTCACCGCTGAACAGAGGTGTGGCAGGGCGGCGCGGGTGGTCGAGACAGGGCCACTTACAGGAGACCATGACATCCAAAATGGAGCGCCCAGAGAGTACAAATGCAGCGCTGCTATTAGAACTCTGAACCCTGTAATTCAGCACAACTGATTTTTTTCTATTAAAGCAAGTTGCTAGGATCTTGTACTCTCTCAGCAAGGAAACAAAGGGGGAAGCTAACTAGTTAGGGGGAAACCGTGTCCTAAACTGCATGTAATACAAAGGAAATCTTGGCTGTGGACGTTTAAGACAAGCCTTCCCAGGCAAGGATGATGCTCAGGATATTTAACAGACAGCACAGCAGAGGACCTTCGGAATGGATGCCAACCTGTCGTGCCTGGTGTTGGGCGCCGAGCACTGTGTACAGATTGTTACCCCTGCAGGAGGGAGGCCATTTGAGACGGGATGTGAGCTGTCACGGTGCAGACCCTGCTGACTGTCAACCCGTAGCCATAACACATTCTTTGTGAAGTCCTGGGAGGCCTGCTTCATACCCCCAGCACGCGACAGCTTTATGACCTTGCGACTAAATTCTGGTTAATGTTAGGTGTGTTTTCCTGGGGTCCTCCCCAGAACCTTCCTTTAGTGATGCTGTGTCTCCTCTTGCTCTTTCTTTATGCCTTTCCCATTCTTCTGCCTGGAGTGTGGTAGTCAGCATCTTGGGCCGTGAAGTTGAGTCTCACATGGCAGAGCAGCAGAGCAGATAGATGCCCTGCTGGTCTGTCTTGCTCCTACCTGAGTAGAGAAGAAGCACCTCTTGGGTAAGCCTCTCGGACTCTGTCACCCTCAGCCAAACATCCTGATTAATGTGGGTCCCAGTCCGCTAGGCCCATCCAGATTCATCTTATTTAAGGCTTCTAACAACCCCAGGAGCTAGGTGTTCTTGTTCCCATTGAATGGATTAGGAGACTGGAGTTAAATGAAAATTAAACAGCCTGCCCAAATAGTAGCCATTTAGAGCTGGCCTCAGATCCACACCTCGGGTGGCCCAGAACTCTACCCTGGCTCTAGGAATGAACACGGGACCTGGCCATGAGCAGGCGGCACTGGGTTTTGTAACCATTCATGCTTTGGCAGAGCCCCAGTTTTGTGGATTTTTGAAAAAGACGTTGGGTTTTTCAGAGAAATTCACTTGTGGCTTTTTGAAAGTGACAAACATGTTAACTGTTTTTTTCAGCCAATAATACTTATCAGAAAAACTTTACTTTTTTTTTAAATTTCAAAGAAACCTGTGCTGTTCCTCTAATTTCCAGTATCTGCTTCACTGCCATTTGCCAATTGGCACATTTCTGTGAAAAGAGAATAGTTTGAAGAGAGATTTTGCAGTTCATTTTCTTTAGTTAGATCTACACTAGAGAAAATTGGGTAGTTTTAAAAATGCTCCTTATTGTACAACAACTCTGGAACGTTCTCATATCTGTTACGTGATAATGTAGAACAAGGATAATGGTGGAATGAAGGTTGTAAGTTATTTGGGTTGTCACTTGGGGGCAGCCTCTGCGACCAGCCTTCCTGCAGCATTTAGATGGACGCCAGATACCTGAGGTGGCTGGTGTGGTGTGGACAGCCTGGCAGCCAGTGCCTGGAGGGCGGTGGGGCCCAGCAAGTCTGGGGAGTCTGGTAAAACTGGGTCCGGTGCAAACGAGTTGGCAGCAGAACCTGCGGTAGAGACAGGCTGCTTGACGTGCTGCCAGCCTCCTGGTGGTGCCCTGGGTGAGACTTCAAATCCATTCCCTTCTGTCATCTCAGAGTGAGCTCTTAATTAGTTACAACAGCAGCCCCTGAGCTTATTCCTGGGATGACTGGACCTGCAGGATTTTTTGTGTACAAAATAGGATGCAGTGGCAGAGAAGTTGGGAAAGATGCTGTTTTCTAACACTCCTGGAGCTCCGCATTACACACTTAACATTTTAAAATATGAGATGTTCAGGAATTGATTTAACTTCGTTTAACTGAGTTTCCACAAGTGGAAATTCTTTTTTTTTTTTAAATTAATGTCCTGCAGAATTGCTACATGAATCTTGGTCTCAGAAATTGCTATCCTGAGTGGGTAGATTTCCTGAGAAAATGCAAGGTTTGAACCAAACAGCTGGAGGCTTTTCTTGGTATGGCCAGGCCATATTCTCCATAAGTTCGTTGGATTCCTGCTCGTGTTTATTTCACGGAAGCACAACTTTGATCTTTAAAAGGTCCTTTGAGGTTTCTGCTTCTGCCTCCTTATTTGCTGGTTAGAGAAACTAAGGCTTAAAAAAGTTCATGCCACTTCCTAAAGGCCAAGCAGCTGATAAGTAAGGAGGACGTAGGTCTCTCAATGGGTCTTAGTCCAGGTAGAAGTGATGTGTGTCTTAGTTCTCCTCTTTCAATGCATTCTTTAGTGATAGCTCCAGATTGGGATGCAACAGGGTCAGAAGCACTGGTGTTTGATTTCCTGCCTAGGTTTGGAATTGGTCAATTGAGCCAAAGGGGTAGCATCTAGGGAGGTCCAGATGGTGCTCTGTAAAAGAGGACCCCAGAGGAAACCAAGAACCAGATCAGAAATACTCTGAAAAATCATTTTATTTGTGCAGCTAAGGAATGACTTAATGCTGCACTCTTCCTTCAGGAGAATGTAGAAAGTGAGTTACTTCCAGGAGTCACCTAAGCAATGAACAAAACAGACAACTCAGCAGACAATATCGCAGCAATTGCCTTCTTTTATGGGCTGGCTGCTGCCTTGAGCCCATCAGGAGTCCTCATTAGCTGCCAGAGGTAACACTATTACCTGTTTTTCATGGAAGTTAATAAGGGTTTAGTAATAAGGATTTTGGGAGTTTCTTTAAAAGACCCAGTGTGTTGATATCATTAAGATCCAAATAATTTTGCTTTAACTAGACATTCTTTGATAGTGAAGTTAGTAGGCCCTGGTTCATTGATTGCTTATATGAAATTAGATCCTTTTATGTTTTTGTGCGAGGCTCTTTTTCTGTCCTATTTATGAAGTGTCAGGTTCTCACCTGTCTTGAATTTTTGTGGGGTTAAATCTTGAGTATTTTCCTTATGTTCTTAACAAAATACAACCTGTGGTATTCCAATGAAAACAGTGTTGTTTACCTTTCATGAGTAATGCCTGCAGATTACATGCAGACTGGTGGCTGCACACCTGTCCTCAGAATGCATGGGTATTAACTTTTCTTGTTGATAGTGCTCAGAAGAAGAAAAAGTATCAGAAGCTTATCAAATAAGAAGCTCTACTTCTATTAAACAGGTAGAAAAATTCTTAGAATACCCAACACTGGGCACAATTTCCGAAGTCTCTGGTCCTTGTTACAACCTCTGATCTCTTGTAAAGAGTTAGAGATAATCGGCCTTTGTAATCAAGACAGTAGCAGTTAGCCGCTATGGAAACTCCAATAATAAGTCTAAGTTAAACCAAACATGCTGAAGATGACAGAGTGAGTCTTATTGCTAAAAGTAGGGAGTTTTCCCCCCTGTGGCTATTGACTAATGGGCTTTTAACAAGTAATAATGAACTTTTTGTAATAATAATGTACAAATGCGTTTAAGTGTGCATTTGATTTTTTTGTCCTTAGGGCACTTTTAGGTTCATAGAAAAATTGAGAGGAAGGTACAGAGATTCCCTGTATCTTCCTGCCCCCAACCTCCCCATGCAAATCCTTCCTCATTATCAACAGCCTTCACTGGAGTGTGCATTTGTTACAGCAGGTGAAGCTATTGCAACACATCATAATTAGCCAAAGTCTAGGTGTTGCATATTTTCTAAGTTTGGATAGATAAGACATGTAGCCATCATTGTAGTATCATACGGAGTCTTTTCATTGCCCTAGAAAATCCTCTGTTCCACCTATTTGTCTCCTTCCCTCCCTCCCCTGTACCGGTAACCTTGGCGACCACTGATCTTTTAAGTGTATCCACAGTTTCGCCTCTTCCTGAATGCTATATGGTTGGAATCATATGGTATGTAGGTGGTAACTATATTTTGAGTCAGGTAATCTTCCCCTCGTTTTTGCCACATGAGGGCCCAGCATTTTGGAGGCTTTTTCTGAGCAAGGAAACTTCTCTGATTTTCATCACGCAGTTAATCATTAGGAAGATTTTACAGTTTGGGAAGAAAAGGTTAATACATTTTTTTAAAACTATGATGGATGCTTTTACTTCTGCTGAGCTGGAGCCAGGGAGAGATGAACTCACAGGGCCACTGCTTGCCTCTTGCCTTTCCAGGCTGGTCCCTCTGCCGGGGCTGGTCCCTCTGCCGGGGCTGGTCCCTCTGCAGGGGCTGGTCCTTCTGCTGGGGCTGGTCCCTCTGCCCGGGATACTCACTCTGACTCTCGCTCTCGCTCCTGGAATGCCTCATGGGCATCGTAGGCATCCTGGAGAATGTGGTTCATCCAATACCTCCTTGGAGAAACCTTGTTCGACCCTTTTCCTTATACAGATAGACTCTCTCTAGAGTCCTTGTCCACAGGTTTAATGTCACTTTTGGTCCTTTCTCATGATCGTTCACCCACACGCCTCTCTCTTTACAGACATCGACTTCTTTGGGAACAGGACCTGGGCGTCTTCACCAGGGTGAGGCCAAGTAGCGTCTGGAACATAGTAGCTTTCCAGACATTACTTGTGGGACCAAACTTACCCACCCAGGGAAATGGTGCGTTAGAATCTCTTCCATCATAGTAGCATGACTTTGTGTTTTCATGCAGAAGTAACTCACCATCGGAACTGGAAAAACGTCATGAGACTCGGTGTTCTCTTTAATTATGTTTATTAATCTGCTAGACTCTGGTCTTCACAGTCATACCACGTAGCTCAGCATTTTATTGTGTAATAAATATCTCCGTGCAGTGTGTTACTGATGATGATAAAACTGAGCAGTTGAACCTAAGGCAAGACTCTCCTGTTGCTTTGTAAACTAGAGATCTCAGGGTCTTCAGGGTGTGAGGGGTTTTTTCAGAGCATCGGAAAGAGATGTGGATGCCAGTGCAGAGTTTATTTGGAAGATGAAAGAAACAGCTTTAGGGGAGTGTGAAGTGAGATGGGGAGGTGGTCACACGGGCAGTTGGAGCGGGAACTCTGGTAGGCCAGAAAGCACACGTGTCTGCCTATCCCCTACCCTCTAGGGTGCAGAAACTGGGTTACTTAAGGTATTTCAAAAGCAAGTCCCTGCTTTATGTGGATCATTTATTCTGAAAAACCTTCGTGTAGGTCAATGATGGGAAAAATATTAGTGATTCCGGAGCCCTCAGCGGGCATCATTTGTATTAACACAACACTAAATTCAGGTAGAAATGGACATACTTGCTTCCAGGAGCAGCAGAGTGACTGTAACATGACCTGAAAAGGCATTATGTTCTCTGCGATATGGTCCTTGGTCCACTTTCCTTGAGTTCTTTTGTAGCTGTTGTACACTGAGAGCTTAAGACCACAATCAAAAACAGAATAGAATTCCCTTACAAAATATCAACCCTCCTTAAATTCTGTTGGATGCAAAAAAATCAAACAGAACTAGAAATAACAAAAGGGACCAAAGAAAATAGCATTTTTGTATAAATGCCTGATGACATCATCGGCGTTGTGAATTTAGCCACCCCCAAGCACTGTGAAATGAGGACTTCGAGAAACATGCTGCAGCTCTGAGACCACATTGGCATCCTCCAGATACTTATGCCATCCTGCAGTGTGTCGCTGCCCTTCAGGTATTCCATATACAAATAGTTCTTAAATGGTAAGAAATGCCACACACCAAAAACGGGAGAGGGTATTGAAAGAAACTGCCTGTAAAGCTGAAATCTCTTATATCAGGAGAGAGTAAATACATATTTAAAATGCAAACGTGTGTGTGTGTGTGTGTGTGTGTGTGTGTGTGTGTGTGTGTGTAGAGAAGGTTAATGGCTCCTGTCTTCTTCCTCAGCTGAGACTTTAGTTAGAATTCATTCACAGCCATGTCATTTCACTGCTATAAGCTTTCATGCCTCCCTGTAAAACAGAATGGGTGATTGATGTAGTCCTTGGCTAATATGTAATCAGTGGTAATGTCCAGCATCCTATTTGTAGAAACTAGAAGATCAAACTAATCAAGGCAAAGAATTTTGTTTGATTTTCAGACAAACCGCCCCCCCAGTGAAATTTAAATTGTAGAGTCATCCTTTAATATTCTGTAGTTTTCTACAGGTTTCCTTAAAACTTAGATGACTATTCTAGTGAAAGAAATCATCCCTTAGCTGGCTCTACTTGGATAAGGAGAAATGCATCAGATATTTCTGCTTCCTTTGGTGCAATACTACATCAGTGTCTAAAATAATTTTGAATGTAATTCTCTCTGCAATTGGGGAATGCAACGGGATGGTCTTTATGATTTGATTTAGTGGCAGTAGTAATTCCCAAGCCAAGAGATACACAAAAGTAAAAAACAAAAAATTCTTGCCATGTTTCCATAGTTAAGATTTTCTATTTCACGAGGTTAAGCGAAGAGCCGATTTGTTGAGTTTCCTGACACAATATTCTGAAGTGGCGCTCAAATTTCTCCTCCTTTCTTCCTCCCTTCTGTCAGCAGATGGCGTCTTATTGTTTCCTAGCTCTTCTGCTGCCTTTGTCTTATTTTTTTCTGTGCGCCCTCTGCCTCACACCCCCTTGGCAAACATTTGTCACAAGAATGGGTGCTGTTATTGGGGGAAAAAAAAAGTCTCACTATGACATGTTGTCTTTTCAAAAGGACAAAAAGGAAAAAGGAGGAAACAGGTTGTCATCGCTTAAGGCATAACGCGACTGGCTGCTTTTCTCCCTAGCACATTTACCAGAGGAGCACTCGCTTGCCTTTAGAAGTGGGTCTGCTATTTTCTCATAACGGTTTAATCTGCCTTTGTATCTTTATGCATCATGCTGTTTCTCATGTAGGTAGCTCCTGTTTTCTCTCTTAGTTACAGGACACCTTTTGTTAATTTTACCATTTTTTTTTTTAAAGACACAACTGTTTAAAAAAAAAACTCAATGTACAGATAAATAGATTAAAATACACGGGTGTTTAATTTGGAAAGTACAGTTGAAATGACCATGATTCGGGCTGGTCTCGGTCACTGACTATGAAGGCCTGTGACGCGACAGGGACACACAGAACTTATTGTTGGTGACTGGGAGGGGATTGGGTCACATGCTTTGTAACACCAGACTGGGTGTGGGATGGGCTGTATGGGGAAGAGTGTTTGAGCTAAGTAAATAGTCAAAGAAATGCCACAAACCCTACACTCTTATAAATCCTCTTTTCTGTCAGTAAATATTTCTTGAATGTTTCCAAAGTGGATATTGGATTAAAAAACGTGCATATGAAGGTGTCTTTGATGACACGTATAGAGTGTAATTTCTTAGTTCACTCTGCTTTAGGAAGTGTTATAGGATGAGCCTCCTTAATCTTTAACATATTACTTACTTCATTTCTCTTGTCCAAACCCAGGCTACAAATTTGTGCCATTTTCTTCCTGATTATCTAAGTTCTATTCCCACCTCTGGAGACTCACCCACCCCACCTCCAAAAAACAGGACCTTACACCCCTCTGAACATCCTCAACATTTATGCAGACTCTTCTCTTGGACTTATTGCTTTCTACTTCATGGTACAGTCACTTATCTTTGTTGAACTTAAAGCATCTCGATCCCCAACAGTTCTCAGCACAAGGTCTTGCTTACAGAACCACTCACTGGATGACTTACCAACTGCCTGTTGGGTGTTGACTTTAGACGTGCATTCACTCTTAGAATCAGTCAACCTTGGCTTTGAAACTCAGCTCTGCTATCTACCAGCTGTCATTTTGGCCAAGCCCTAACCTTTCTGAATTTTCATTTTTTAATTTGCAAAATAAGGTTGATAAATGACTACTCGATAGAGACACCATAAAGATAAAAGGCAGTAGTGTAGGGAAAACACAGCCCTGGAGCACTGCAGCTGCCTGGTGCATCTTGGTGCATAACTGCGTGCCCTCCTGGGACACACTTGTGGACTTAGAAGGTGCCAGGCACCAGAAGAGGGGTAGAACCATGCTGCTGAAAGAAAGAGACCATACAAGATGGAAAACTATGATATTGTTGCAGCAGTAGAGAGAGGTGCTGAGGGGAGTTGACTATCTCCCAGAGGTTACTTTTAGCTAGGGTATGGCTTCTAGAAAGTTTTAATGTGCTTAAAAGGTAAGAAAGATGGAGGCTGCTAATTTTAAAAGGTTGGTCTTGCAGAAACTGTTGATTATTGTACAGTAGAACTTTCTGGTTAAAGATTGACATTGAAGATAGGATCTGCCAGTAGTTATCTCAGAGATGTGCCAGGTGCCTCTATGTGTTCTCAGGTGTCTACACCTTTTGGACCAGATGTGGTAGTTGCCACCAGGGATGTTGGAAATGACAGAATAGCCCGGCAGCACCTTCACCAGCACTCACTCGGTTTATTGCGCTGTATTTCACATGACTATGGAGAAGGGTGATGTTAAAAGCAAGAAGCTTTTCCAATTGATGGTGAAATAATAAAAAAATAAGGAAGAGCCCCCAGTCCTTTCTGTACACAGATTCTTCTCAGTGGCTTTGAAGTAGATAGAGAAGAAGAGAAGCAAGTAATATTAAACTATCTGAAATAATAGGTGAAGGTTAAGCAATGTATTAACCAAATTCAAGTGTGGGCTTTTATCTCCAGTCTATAGAATACAAAGATAACTTTAATGATCCCAGCTGGCCCAGAGATCTGCTCAGACAGGGACCCAGTGAATAGTGGGATAAGGTTTGTACTTGCCTCAGGGGTAGAAGCTCTCCCCGAGGAGGAAAGCCACTAACCCCACCAGCAGGTACGGGCTGCTGTGACTATGGGGACTACTTAGTGTCCTCACGAAATTCGGGGAGTGACCTGAGCACAATTCGGTTGTCCTTTTACCACAGCTCCTTCCCTCAATCACAGCTTGGCTTTGCTGCTCCGGGGAACCTGGGCAAGCTGGAGGGGGCCCCACACTGCCTGTTGGGGTTCTGGAGAGCTTGTTCAGCCTGTACTCTAGAGCTAGACAGCAAGTGATACATTTTCCACATAGACATACATTTTGCAGAAATTACATTCTAGGGCTTGGAAATTGATGACTTCTGGCATATGTTCTAGTGATGAGGCCCTGCTGACCGTAGCCAGGAGGGGGCTGGTTTCACTCCTGGCCATTCACTCTTCTTTCCCCCACCTTCAAACACCTCTCCGTTTCTTCTACTGTTTAAATAGCAAAATGGGGAAGAATTTATTTGTCTTCAAGCTCAGCAGTGCTGTTTTAGTTGTAAACCAAAGTCCAGAAAAAAAGTTTTGTTTTTACTCCTGGTCTTATCAATTATTAACTGTACAATCTTAGGAAACTCAATTTCTGAATACTTGTGTTTATTCATCAATGAAATTAGGCTAATAAGATCTATTTTACTAGAAAACGTAGATTTGTGACCTGATTTTCATAGATGGTCATCCTTAAAACTTATATAAGCATGTGTTTATTTCCGGGGGCCCTTAGTTTTTTGTTTTTTTAAATTCTGAGAGGGGATCTGTGGACCTCTCTTGCCCCTAAATCAGTAATCTCTGCTCAGATAGAAGATAATAGATAAGAAATGCTTTGGTACTGTGAAATGCAGCATTATTTCGAGTGGATTAGAAACATTTCCTATTTAGACCTTTTAATTCATATTTCAAATCTTTTGAAACTTCCTTATAAACAGATCACCCTGTTTTTTCCACTATCTCCCTTCCTCTCTCTGTGCTTCCATCTTTTCTTTCTTTGCAGTTGTAGAAGATCTAGAATGAAAAACTGAGTACAGTTTTCCAGGATTAAATAGTCATGCTTGACAGTTCAATCCTACGTCTACTTTCCCTATTTATGATGTTTCCAACTTACCCTGATGCTGTGGCATTTAAAACTCACTTTAAGGTCTTTATTTCCATAATATCCTTCTGGTTGCTTTTGCTTTAGTGATATTTCAGCCCCACTTCTGTGTTGTAGAGAAAAAATTAATTTTCTTTTCTCAGTAAGACTTAATTATATATCCAGTCCTTTGAGAAAGACACCTTCTGTTACTTACTCCCTGTTTGAATTTACTGAGTGATCTTTTAGATCCAAACTTACCTTTTATAGGTCAGAAACAGAAAGAAATATAGTCACTCTAGATTTCTTCCATAGTGTCTTGCATTCTAAGCCAGGTAGACTTCTGGGGTTATTACTATTTATTAACCATCCCAGAACTTACCGAGTTAAGACAGCTGTTTTGCTCATGAGTCTGTGAGTTGACTGGGGCTCAGCTGTGTGGTTCTTCTGCTGGCCTCTGATTATCTAGAGTGTCTGCAGTAATACAGTAGGGGGACAAGATAGGTTCCCTCACATGTCCCATACCTGGATAGGGTAAGCTGGGAGTTTTTGATCTTTCTGTCTGGCTTGCTTTGGTCTTTTATTATTTAGTGACTATCAGTAGATATTCTGAGAAGACAAGTTTACGCTTGCTAATGTCCCTCTGGTCCAGCCCAGAGTCTCTGTGGTGGTAACACATGACTCAAAATGTGACCATCAGTAGGTGTGGTTCAGTGGGGACCGCTGACATACTGTGCCTCACTAGCATATAGGAGAAATTCATTAAATACTTACATGGGTTGAGTGGTTTGAGTTTTTAATGTAGAACATTTTATAACTCTTTACTGAGATAGCTACCTTATAAGGTTAAGTTATCTTCAGATGCTCTCCTTCCTGTGTTTTGTAATTTTTATTTAGATAAACCATTTGTTCTAGTCCTACTCGATCCATATATACTCAGTCATAAGTTAAATGTTGTTTTAAATTTGGAAGTACTACAAAATTTGCCTGTCATTCAGGCTTTCTTAACTTTTGTGATTGGAGAAGATACACTGATTATGTTTTTTAAACATCTATATGTTTTACTTAAATGATGACCCTAAATAGCCTTCCCCTTTACTTGCAGTCACTCTGGGTATGTGACACCAGAGAAAAGAATTTGTCCTTTGTCTAAGGAAGCTCAAGTTTAGACATCTAAATTGTATGGCAGATGAATTAAAAGAAGCTTGAGGTGATTACACGAAGGATGTGATTTTGTTATAAAAGTGCTTCTGTTTTGCACATTTTCTCCATCTGCAACTTCCTATAATGTATTTAAGAATGAGTAACAATCAGTTACAGGAGAAAGTGTGATACGTGGTGAAAAGGAATTTCTACATTTTCTCTTTTTTCAGGTTGATGAATTTTTTAAAATTCTAGGAGTTTCTGTCATTTCAGGACAATCAGAAATGAAAAAGAAACCCAACGTATCTATGATATTGAAGTATATCAAAGGAAATACTTGATATGACACATTTTATGTGATGTCAACTTTTTAACTGATACTGGTCAATATTAGGTCATTTTCCAACCTTCCTCTTTGAAATTACCAGGGAACATTTTAATTTTTAAGCGAGCTCTGGTAGATGATTACAGCTACTGCATCACGTTAAAATGCAGATTCTGATTCCACAGCTCTGAGCAGGGCCTGGCCTCCTCATTTCCCATGAGATCCCGGTGCTGTGATGGTGTGGGCTCTGCTGCTTCTCCAGGAGTCTGTCCTCAGCAAGCCCCCAGGCACACCCGTTTGCTCCCCACACATGCCGGGCTGTGCGCCCATTTTCACTTTCCTCATGAACCACCAGTGGGACACAGAGATCCTTTCAGCATCTTTTCACACATGTGCAGGCCATCTATTTCACAACCAGAAAATTCATACTCATTTAAAACTATGTCTTTTCATATATGGGTGTAAATGTGGCCTTTGTTAATGGCCGTAACTTGAAAACAAATTCCTTGGTTAACATCACGTTGTGTAGTCCCTCAGGTTTCATCTGGTGTCAGGCAGCCTCTGCATATGTCACATAATCCTTCAAGCAGGTATATCCAGGGTCAGGCACTGCAGACTGCCAGCTCAGACACATGCTAGATGGTGGAAGTAGGATCGGGGTAACCAAATAACTGCCAGAGTCACCCCAGTTTCCCTGGAACCAGGGAACCCAGAGTATGGCCATCTTTCCTTCACTCCGTGGAGACATTTCTCCAGCCCAATAGCCCCCTGTTCTTTTGGGCTTAAAAATATCTTCACAGGTCCTGAGGTCCCTCCTATCTTTTTTTTCATGCAAAGATTTCACAGTATTTTCTTTCTTCCAGCCTTCCTTTACACAGAGGGAAGACCCAGTATATCTAGCCCATCAAATGGTCTTACCAGAATTTTTATTAAGTAGAAAACTATTTTAGCTGGGAAATTATGTGCCAGTCTAAGAATACACGGAACCAGTGGGACTCATGTTTTCATGTTTTGAACAAAGGCTGCCTGGGTAAGAGGATTTTGAGGGCTTTGGAAGCAGACGGAGTTGGATTGGAAGCCTAGCTCAGCTGTTCCTTGCTGTGTGACCTTGGACTGAACCTGACCCAAATCATTTTTCTAACTCAAATGAAATGTGGTATCAGTTCCCACTGTTCAGATGGGGTGTGGGGGAATGGTGGTGTGTGTGTGTGTTTGTGTGTGTGTGTGAGAGAGAGAGAGAGAGAGAGAGAGAGAGAGAGAGAGAGAGAGAGAGATCTGTGGTCCTCAATGTTGGTACCACATTTCATATCCCTGGCATTGTCCCCTGTGACCCACTCAGAAGGGGGTCTCTGATGGTGGCTCTGTTTGTTCCAAGACCAGCTAGCTCACCAAAGGGGTCTTTGAAAAATGCTCAAAACCTCGTGTTCGCTGTGGTGTTCAGGAGTGCCAGCCGTCTTCACATGGAGCCCTGCTGGCACAGGTGTGAGTGGGTCAGGACCTTGCCATTCCTGGAGCCCTCACTCACTCTCTTCTTATTTAGGGAAAGCTCCAGGGCTTGAGTAATTCCCTTTTTCAGTCCCACAAACCTATACCCTTTAGACCTACAGTTCGGGTACACTGTAGCACTTTCTAATCCCGTTGGTGTCCACCTTCCAAACTCAAGTCCCCAGGTTAGTCCACCCCACCCCTGGCGAATCCTTCTCCTTCTCATAACCACCACTAACTTTATTATTTGTTGTGTACTCACTGAGAGTCAGATACTACTCCAAAAATACCATCAATTATTTTTATTTTAAATTACATAACAAGCCAGGTTAGTATATTCCCATATTTTACATGCAAAGAAATTGTGGCATGTGAGGCTTGGCCAGGAGCCTGCAGCTAGTGAGAGGAAGAATACAGATGCGATCTTAGGTATCTTTAGTTACTGAAACCTGGAAACATGGTCGAGTTCTCTTTGTCACTGATGCATTCTTCTTGGGTCCACTTAAATGTATTTCCTTTATCTGAAAAAGATCAGTGTAGAGTAGTTGCATTCCAAAGTATCCTTCCAAATACTGCTTAACTGCAGTTTTACGTAGGGTCTTTTTTAAGCAAGAAAAATCACTTCTAACCTGTAAAGAGTGCAGAGCAGCAGCCGTGTCCTGGGAGATGGAGCTCCGTGGCAGGGAAAGTCAAGCTCCTCTGTTAGGGAACGAATGGTTCTCAACTCAGTTTGCTGAAGGCGCTTTTGCAAAAAATCTCAAAAGACCCCAATCTTGACTACTTTTGAAATATCTTGCATAACTTAACAGGTAAAATCCAGAGGAAAATCCACCTTTGTCCACATTTTACATAAATCAAGAGATTCTGGAAATTAATCTGATGCTCTGGCTATAGATCATCTGTGAAATCTTAAAACATTTCCTTAGGTAGGTAATTTGTGAACCTTTAGGAAACTGTGTTGTAATTAATAGGGTCAACATGAGTTCACACAAAGGGCAACTAATACAGAACTAACTTGTTTTTTATTTGTGAGAGTTCCAACAGTAAGGGTATGTTGTTGACATATTTTGTTTTGAGTTTGCAAAACCATTTGACTAAGAATTCTATGAAGAGGGCGATGAGCTGATTAGATCGGTTAGATCCGTGGTCATGTGTCCCCTTGCCAAGACAAGATTCTCACCTCCTCTCCATACCCACGGAAAGGAAATCACTGAGGAAAAGGCCCAGGAAGAATCCACAGAATTCAAACCACTCACCTGAAAGACTCAGTTTCGCAGCCATTCCATAGTCTGGTTGGGAAACACTAGCACAAGTTTCCAAACTTTTTTTCTAGGAGGGTGGGGCAGGAAATTCTTCCTGCAAATGAAACCATGTATGAAACTCTGCCATATAAAACAGATAATGTGATATCTTACTAGTAGACATTTTACTAGTAAACATGTATCGTGTGTACTGCAGAACCACTAAGAACAATGAGGCGATTCTGAAAAAAAAATTTGAATTTAAATCAGGTGCTGATAATAACTATCGAGGCTGTTTTCATATTGTCATAGTCTTTGTTTAATGAAATTATATACTTGGCTTTCAATGCATAATGTTTTTAAAAGCTTGTCCTTAAAGATAATTACTTGTAAACTGTAACAGGGATTTTTTTTTTTTTTTTTTAAGTAAGTTGCTTTGGGATCTTTGGGCACTTTCCAGTCCAACCCAACTAAGGTAGGGAATATTTGTTTCAAAACTGTAACCCTGTAGCTAAACTATGGAAACAATCGCTCACATTTCTTATCTTAAATCTACAGTCATACAGGAAACATCTAATTCTTAGAATAAATATTTACCCTTTCTCAAGTAGGATATTATCACAAAGGACTTCTACTGTGATGAAAGCAAGGCCGTGTACAGATGCCCAGGCCTCTCCTGGCATTGCTGGGAGCCCGCACTGGGGTGTGGTTTTTGTGCTCATGTGCTTCCTTGAACAACTTTGTGGCAGCCAACTGCAAGTACCAATATTTTCCACAAGACTAAGGCAGGGCTGCAGACTCCCTTACCAGCGTCACACCAAGTCCCCATGTGCACAGGGGAGCCTCCTGTGAGTGCCAACGAGGTCCCCCCAAGGTTGTTGGCTCCCCACCATGTGTGTCAGCAGTGGGTACACGGCCAGTATCTTCAGTGGTTGGGAGATTGACACATAAACTACTGGATGATAGGAAAAGTCATGATGCATTTTTTCCTTGAAAAACTATGTTCTAAACGTCATGACTTTTTCCGACAACCCAGTATTTCAGTGTCATTTGAAAAGTGATAGCTTTTAAAATATCTAAGATATATGTAAACATTAGAAACAGCAGTTGGTGGTATCCTGCGAGTACTTCCCATAGGAGTCCTTTCAAAAACAAAAGTCTAAGAGAAATATTGGATGGTCTCACTCATAGCAGGAATCTAGAAAACTTAAATAAGAGACCAGGAAAAAGAATAACTATAAGAAAGTAAAAATCAAAATCAACAAACAACTATGAACCAGAGATACTCTATGGGGGCTGGGGGGCGGGGAAAGGAGGGATTGGGGTCAAAATAAGGAGGTTGCAATTGTATGGGGAATATAAAAATAAAATTAAAATAAATAAATAAATAAATAAAAGATACTAATAAAGTGATCTTGAGTATAACAAAAACAAACAAACAAACAAACAAAACAAACCAAAAGTCTAGTATTGATTGGATGCCTGATTTTATCTTAGGAAAAATGTGTGGTTCCCTGTGGAATGCAGAGATAACAGGACCACTAGGTGTAGAGATGAGAAAATACCACAATTCAGAAGGAGGGAGCTCATGTGCCAAAAGAAAAAAAAAACAAAGTACCTTTGAGTACAAGTAGGGAGTGATTTCTTCTGGCCAGAAAATCAGGGAGGACTTCCTGGAAGAGAAAGTATTTGGGGGAGGCCTTTGAGTACATGTGGGACTTGGATATGAGAATAATGAGAAAATATGATGTTCTAGAGCATTTTACCTTTAGAGGAAGTATAATTTTAGGGGTAAATGGTGATACCACTGCCCTCTTAAAAAGTACCTTCTTCACTAATAAATTATTAGCTCTGTATGCATTTAAAACCATAATCTGTTATTAATTGGTTCAAAAAATAACCATCCTCTTATATTTAAAACTTCCTGAGATTCTTTCAAAGTTAGTGTTACCAGTGGTTTCTTTGTTCAGAATTAGACCTTTCCAGTGATATTTGCCCAACTTGGCTGCCCCTTTAATACCTACTTGCATCATAAATTTGCCCTAAACCTGGTAACTACTTATTTATCCAGTGGTTTTACCCATTCTGGCAACATTAAGCACCTAATTATGTGCCAGGTCCTAGAGAGTTCTGGGCACCCAGCAGTGAACAAGTCAGAACTGGACAGGTGAATTGAAGACCTGGAAACCACCTGAAGTTCTTCTTGTTAAACTGTATTTAAAAAGATAACAGTGCAACTTTCCTTACAAACTGATAAGCATGAAGCATGTACCTCCCAGAGCTTTTACATTTTAATGGGTTTCAAAGCTTTGCCCAGAACTGCTTGTAATCAGCAGGTATGAGAGGGGCATTTTGGTTGGAGCTTTGGGACTTCTCCAGCTTATATGGCTTTTTAAGCAGCAGGGTTGGTGCTGTCCTATCTGTACTTTAAGGTGGGGACTGGCTCTGATAATCTGATAATCCTAGGAATGTAGCTTCAAGAAAAGTACCGCATGGGGAATAATCAATATAATATACCAGAACAGAAAAGCATTTTGGTTATAATTTTGCCCTTTTGAGAAGAGAGAGGGAGTCTAGCATAATACAGTGGCCAGACCTACCCTGGCCTGGCTGTGGTGCAGGCATGTCACTTAACCTCCGTGTATGTCCATGTCTGGATGACTGTGACAGCAGCACAGTTGACTGTCGAGGCCAAACAGGTTAACATGTACAAAGCATTTACACTTGTGTCTGCCATAAAAGCATTAGATTAAAATTAGCTATTAATGCTTTCAGCTGTGTTTTCCTCTGTTTAGCTAGATTTTTCTGAGACTATACAGCAGATATCAGCAAGAGTGAATGAGCAGCTAGATCAAAGGAGCATGGTAACTTCCTCTTCCCCTTCACATAGTCCCCACTCTGCTCCCCTGCAGACCCCAGAGTTATTTGTTCTGTAAGGTTATAACATCATATTTGTATGTATGACCTTGAAAAGTTTTAATGAAGTAGTTCTGGGCAAAGCTCTCATGGTTAGAAAATAAATCAGGCCTCCCACACATACCTGCTCGCCAAGAATTTGTTTGCCCCAGGAGCTGTGGGTGGGCGGGAAGCAAGCACACTCCCAGCTGGTGTGAACTCCCTGTTCTTCCTGGAGCTGTCCCCCTTCTCAGTGACTAGTGCTTCTGGTCATTTCATTCTCAGTTCTAAAGAAAAAATATTTTCTCTTAAAAAAAAATAAAAAAGCTTTTTCTCTCCCCATCTCTAGGGCAACACCCATAGCCCCCTGCATATTATTACACTTGTGCACATTTCTCCCACCTCCAGACAAGCAGCCTGCAGTCTACATGATGCCCTGGGGATCTCCTAGCGTGGCTCCCAAGTTTCAGGGGCTGCATGCATAAGACCCTCTGAAGCCAGGAGAGACCCCCTAGCTAATGTGCTGGAGTGTGTGTCACAGGCAGAGCCCTGGCTGGAGCTTTTGTCCTGGCCCATTCGTTCCCCAGGGCAGGAGTGACCAGGGCCTCTATGACCTGTAACCTGCAGAGAGGGCCTCGCTTTCCTCGTCCTGCGAAAGGGGCCACACATGACATTGAGTTATTGGTTCCTGGCTTGTTTCATATTTTTCCTTTCAGTCTGTTGAGCATCAGTCTTGGTGTCTCCTAGCAAAGTTCTGTCACCGGAGCCGTTATGTTCTTTTCTCAGTTTGAGCACTGGCTGTATTGTCCACTCCTGGGGGAGGTGGTCTGGGATGGTGTGGGGAGAGGGCGGGCATCTCAGCCCTAGGATGTCTCCTGGGTCAGACCTGACCTCCCTGCCCATCTGTGTCTGCCCCGGGCTTGCTTTCCAGGTGGGTGGAAACTGGGATACAGCGAGCGCTCAAGAACTACTTCTCCTGTATTTCCACCTTGGATTATGGGACAAAGACTTACTGTAGGGCTAGTGGGTGCTGGGTAACTTCACAAGGTGGACAGATTTCAGGTGTGTGTGTGTAGGGCTGGGCTGACCTGATAGTTGGACTGCAGATGGTCTTCCCAAGAAGAATCATCCTTCCTCATGGCTGACTGAATTTTTTTTAATTCTCCCTTCCCGACCACCCTCCTCCCACTGAAGATTTTTGGAAGCAGTAAAACCTACATTGAACCTTGCCACTTAATTTTCCCTTCTAGTTTGAGCAAATATACGGAAGAACTGGCAAATTAAAAATAAAAGCGATTTTGTTTTGAAAATTGTACGCTATCGACAGCAGCCTCAGATCCAGAGCAGCTAACCCCGGCAACCTCAGCGTGTTTGCAGGGGTGCCTCCTGGCCACTCAGGTATGGCTGGTTTCAGGGCCCTGCACTTTCCACTGGAAGCAGGTTCCTGTTCTCAGCCCAGGTCCCCTCTTACTGCCACAGTGAAGTCAAACCTGTGGGATAAAAAGAAATGAATATGATAAAGTCTTCATCTGGCAGTCTGCTGCCCCAGCCTGCCTCCCATTTTACAAATCTTTCATTTAAAAAGAAAAACGATATGATCAAAGAAATTTCTCTGCTATTATGGCTTGGTGGTAGACCAGAAAGCTCCTGCTAATGCCTCAGAAATACATATCTCCGAGCTTTGTTTTAAGTCTCATGAAGTCAAACGAAGCTCTTTGTTAACTCCTAGGCTCTTGGCAGGCCTCACTGTGGAGAAGATCCACTGAGTGTGCCCCACTGAGGTCAAGAACTGAGGCTGTTGGCATGCAGACACCTGCTGCCCACCTTGGGGAGGCTGGGCCTCTTGCTCAGACCTTACCCCATAGCTGCCTGGGCTGGTCAGTGGTGCTGGCACCTGCAGAGCCTGCAGAGCCCACAGCCCATCCCATGACCACCCAGAGCAGCACAGAAAAGATAGAAGACAGTGGGGTCTAGAAGCAGCAGCTCTGGGAGGGGAAGGAGGCGCATTTACAGTCCTTTGCAGGAGAGGAGGTGGGAGGAAGGGAGAGGACTCCCTGTGCCTGTGCTGGCGCAGAGCCAGGGTCTCTGAGATGGTATTCTGGTCTCAGGTGTGGGCTCACCTGTTTTCATCTGATCTTTGGAAAAGGCACTGGTGTGTTTATGGAAATCTGCCCACTGCTCATCATTGGTGTGAGCCAGGGCCTTTGATTCCCACATCTGTTCATCTTTCTGGCTCTGCTCTGAGAAGTCCCAATCAGAAGGAACTTCAGATAAGGGACCGCAGAGCAGCCCTGTGCCATGTTGTGAGAATTGCCAGTCATGGTTAAAAAGCAGATTAACTTGGGTGTTAGATTGTTAGGGTAAAGGCTTGCACAGATTAAGAAATGTTTGAAGAACACAGTAGGCTTTCTTGTGTGCAGAGTTTTTAATATAATGAAAGGCTTAGAAAATACTGCTGGGAGAGAGTACCCCAATGTTACCTGTTAAAAAATAAACAACTAATTAAAAAAAAAGTATTGCTGGGGCATCTGGCCAGTGGAGGTTCCTGAACTGGCGTTAAGAATATACTGATTGCAAACTGCCGGGAAATGACTTGGGCGTATTTTCTGCAACCTTCCCAGTAACTATGAAAGATTGGTTTTTTATATGTAAGTTTATAGGGGAAATTATTTATATTAAGTAAAGTGCGTTTAAATACATAAAATATATGGGGCTCTTTTTAGACAGCTATTAGTAATCAAATTGAAATATAAAATGATAAACCTTAATAGAGATGACAGCAATTGTGTCTTTCTACGTAGAATAGGTTCGTTCTAACTAACTTCCCTTCCAGTGATCAGAATTGCTTCTATACCTAACAATTGATCATTTAGTCACTCCCCTCCCCTCTCCTTCTGCCCGCACCCCCCCCCACCCGGTGCATGTGGGTCCAGGTCACTAGAGTGGGCACTGCAGACATGAAGTTAGGTAACCCCCAGTCTTGCCCTCAAATGCTTGTCCAAAAGAATGTGCAGCCAAGTGAGGGTGGTGCGGGAAAGAGGTATGTGGGGCTACCTGGACAAGGAGCAGCTGTCAGCCTGCTCAGAGGGAGGGAATCAGCACAGGTTTCACAGAGAAGATTATGTGGAGGCTGAGCCTTCCAGCCTGAAGGGGTGGCCTAGAAATGAAGAGGCGTTCCATGCATCTACGTGTGACACAGTCAGGGAGCTGGGCTTGAAGAGCGGTGTGAGGCCTGATGTGATTGGACGCAGGAGGTTGGACAGGAGCATGCAGCAGGATGAGGATCAACAGTGATGGGAGCTCACAGCTTTGCCAAAAAAAAAAAAAAAAAAGGTTCTGTGGCTGAGAAGTAGATTTTGATATTACCTTTGGGGTCCAGCCTTAGGGGTCTTGTCTGCCCTCAGCCACATACATGCCTTTGTAAGTAGGTGGCTTTTCACTTCTTTAAATCTTACCTCAAGCTCAGCATACCTTTGTTAATCCTTAATAAATTCTGGTGAATAGTTGTTTCCTTTCTATAGCCCCTTGGTAATTCCCGTTGGTCCTTGAGGAGTCTACAAACAGGTGGTTTGATCTCCCAGATCTCTGATGGGACAGATCTCCATGCAGTCATTGGTATTGTACCTTCTCGCCCGTGGGCCTCCCTTCTGTAGGGTCTTTGAGATCCCCAGGGAGGGAAGCCACCAGGAATGTTCATCCAGCCTCTCCTTTGCTTACTAAGGTAGATTCAGCCTCTTTCCCATCACGCTGTCTCTGCTTGTTCATTTTAGGGCTTTAGAAAAATGATAATCAGGCTTTTCTCACTTTAAAAAAAAAATAGTCCCACTACTCAACTTTCAGAAGCAAACTAAGAAAGAAATCCATAGCTGTGACATGTTAATAAAGGTAAGGGGAGTCGGGGGAGGAGAGAATAATTCCTAAAATGAGGTGAAGTAGCTTTATTAACTTTCATTACCATGGGGTGAAGTAGCTCAGAAGTGAGGGCTTGGGAGAGGCATGTACAGCTCAGGCTACTACTTCACACGAACTATTTGTGATTAGAAACTCTTGTATTTGTGATTAGAAACAGTTGTATTCCAAAGGATGCATTTGACCATGTGTGAATACTGAACTCCCTCTGGCTGCAAGTGAAGTGGTTGGGTCCTGCAGGTAGAGTCTCAAGGGCTAGTTGTTAGGAGCAGGTAAGCCATCATGGCCATCTGCTCTAACTCCTGTCGTAAAGCTGCTGTGCTTTCCCAGCCAGTGCCATGGCTGTCTATGGGTTAGCATCTTGACAGTAGAAGGTGAAGGAGGAAAATATTCAGTATTATATGGTTTCTCAAGTAGAATTTTCAGTTCAGTCTGTGGCTAAGGATGCTACAAAAAAGACTGCTTGTTGCAGGGATTTAACTATCCTATGCCCTGGAGGGCAGATTCTTGTTCCCAGTGTAAGCGTAAAGCAATTATTCATGAGTGCAGTTGTTTCCATCTCTGTCAGGGGTTGTTGTGAAGGAACTAGATGGGGCAGGGTAAAAGAGGGGACAATAAATATTCTTCCACTGTGTACTCTGTGGTTCACAACCCAGCAGCAGCTGCACCACTGGGGAGCACCTGGAAATGCAGAATCTCGGGCCCCATCCCACAGCTACGGGACCAGCTACAGTCAGCAATTTAACAAAACCCCCGGGGGGAGGCAGATGGGGCATGGGCTTGGTGTGGGTGAGTGCTTGGTGGCGGGTGAGTGGAACGTGCAAAAATATAACCCCAAAAGTTAAAGTAAAAATAATAAAGACCCTCCCGCAGGCAATCCCTGTGCAAGTTGAAAGTTGAAAAGCACTGCCCTCATGGGTGATGCCAGGACGTGCCATAGCACATTTTGAGAACAACTAAGACATACCAGCTCTAGTGTTACATGTTGAGCAGGAGTTTAATTCTGTCTGCAGCTAGCGACCAGGCCAGCCATGGCGTTTGGGTACACAACAACTGTCTGTTTAGGAAGATGGGTGTGTGTTTACCTCACAGATGATGGGCTCCATGGCTTGAGGGTAGGGAGGAAGAGCTGCTTACCTGCCCTGGAGATGGTTCTTTGCAAAGATCTACCCCGACTTTTTTTTTTCCCCCCAGTCCCTTATTAGCCAACAGAACAGATTTAAAAGGTGACTATGGTGGGTTTTTTTTTTTTTTTGTTTTATGAATTTCATCATGTTTGTTCTTCATGTCATGTTATCATCATGGGTTTTCCAGGAAAAAAACAGTCCATAAAAGGGGGGCTTCCTCAGTGATGTGCCAGGCATCGAAACTGGCACTCAAAAACTGAAAATGGATGAACACAACTGGCACAGCTGGGAGATATCAGGGTTAGACACTGCAACCCGAGCTGCCACCAGGAATACCTGTTTGGTCTGTATCTAGATGGACCTCTGCAGGCAGGTCTTCACCTGGAAAACCTGTAGTCATAGACTACAGCAGTCTCAAGTGTAGATGGTCCCTTACCTCGGGGAACCCTTTCAGAGTCAGCCAAGCAAGCTAATACATAGTGGTGACCGGTAGAGCCAGTACCTGTATTTCCATCCTTAGAAATGTGATACAAGGATTTTCTTTTGTTCAGTCATTTCCACTGTCTGTGATGATGACATATTAATTACTTCTGTATAGGTAACAATTGGCTAAATTTTCTTTGGGAAAAGTAGTAATTAAACCGTTAAGTGATGAAGGATTTAGACGATATAAGATCATCCGTTGGGGGAATTAATTCCAGGACATTCCTTCAAGCTCCAGGAAGAATCCAGCTGTTTCCTAGAAGCACCTCCATTGTCCCTTAGTCCAGGCAGCTGTCATCGCTTTCCTGGGTTGTGTCAGGTCTGATCACTGATTTTGCTGCTTCCTCCCTTCTCGACAGGCTGCTGTCAAACACAGCAGCCAAGTCACGTTTGCTTCTGCCCTGTCGCGGCATTCCACGGCTCTCAGGATAAAAGCTGAAGCCATGCAGCCCTAAGAAGCCCATTGCTCCCCTCTGACCACACACCCTACTACGGGCTTCCTCGAGCACCCCAGGCCAGATCAGACACACTCCCCCCTGGGCCTGCACCTGGCTCATCCCTCTGTTGGGAACTGACTTTCCCAGGATGTGCTCACCTGAGCTGCAGACTTCTTCAGGTCACAGATTTCTCAGTGATATTTTCCTTGGTCATCCTATTTAACCCCTCCCCCGATATATTTATATTTTTACATATTATGTGTTAATTTTCCATCTCCTCTTAGAATAATGCCTCCTTAAGAAGAGGTGGTTTTGTCTTCCTCACTGCATTTCCACAACACCTGGAATAATGCCTGGCTTACTTGAGGTGCCTGCTCTTTGTTGAATGGATGAACGAAGGAGGCCCCCTCCAACCCTATGACCAGGCAGGAGTTCAGAGCTCTGTGGGACTTCTAGCTAGTTTTGTCCTCATTCTCATCACACAAGAGGACTGAAATATTAAGAGAACATCTTTTAAAAAATTAACCACAACTGTGAGCCATTTGACACAAATGGGAGGATAGCACAGTGAGTACACAGCAGGCCCTTGGGGGAGGAGTCTGTATGTGGGGGCTTCTGGGGGTCCTCTTGCTTTCTACCTCCTAGCAGTGGCAGGATCCCTCATCAGACTCTGGGTCTTAACGCCTGTCCTCCGAGGACGCTGGGCTGGGTGTCGCGCATGCGCCCATTAATTGTTTGCCAGTGTTGTCTCATCAAGAGCTTCCTTTGGCTGCAAATTATGTTTTCCTTTTTGTTGATAGTGTTTCTTAGTAACCCACTGCCACAAGTCCTCTCTGCAGAGCTGCTCCCCAAGTTACAGTGAACTTTGTGCTGTTTCTTTTGCAGCATCTTAAGATTTCTTTTGGCCTTGAGAGTCTAGGAAACAAAGTTACAGACGTAGACCTTGGTCATCAAATTACTAGGAAACCACATAGGAGAATGAATCCACTCAGGGAAGCCAGGTGGTCGGAGTGGTGGTAGATGCCTCCTGTTTCAGGCACCTTTGGCCATCAGCCACTCAGTAAAGTCTCTTGACCGTCCACTATTTGGAAGGTGCTAACAAAATGAACACCCACACAAAAATAAAGTGAGCATAGTGTCCATCCACATGGAGCAACTTATCATCTGGTGAGGGAGATAAACAAGAGTTAAAACAGTCATGTTAATTTACTATTAGTTACTGTGATAAGTGCTCCAAAGGAGAAATGCAGGGTGATACAGGAACTTAAAATAAGAGCATTTGTCCTAGTCTTAGTCATGTGACCCTTGAGCTAAGTCCTGGTGTGACTAGCTAGGCATGTGCTTGGGGACTAGGACAGAAATACATGCATGAATTCCCAGGTAGAGGAAGCAAGGTGTGCAGAATCTATGAAGTGTTGGAGTCCTGTGCATTCAGAGGGTAAAGGGAGACAGTGTGACAGAAGTGAGGGGGTGACAGGAAGGAAGCGGGAGAGGAGAGCAGGAACCAAGCAAGCCAATAGGGGCAGCTTTTGAGTATTTCTCATAAGGTCAGTGCAGGGCATTAAAAGGGTTTCAGTAAGGCTGAGCCACTCTCTCTCTTCCATTTTAAATTCCTTTTTTTAAGATTTATTTTTTTATGCATACAAGAAGTGGGGTACAGGCCAGAGGTATGGGAAGGTGAGAGGATTCACCAGAGACAGAGTGGGGAATAGAACAGGCAAATTGACTAAAATACCCTGCTGAGGGGAGCAGTGGGCGAGGTAGGAGAGGTCTGCTTCGCCATGTGGGTAGCTCCCTGGCTGGGGATTGAACTCATGCTTGCAGAGGCTGTGAACAGCTTCACAGGTTGCATCATAACCTCTTGCACTACCAGGGAGGCCCCATTTTAAAATCTTAATCTGGACACATTGTAGGTAATGGACTGGAAGGGAGAAAGTGGAAGTTGGGAAAATAGCTAACGGTGTTTTTGTGTTTGTTCAAGAGAAGGATGATGGCAGCTTGGACTCCGGCAGCGGAGGAGAGAGAATGCTTCTCTAGAGAGAGAATGTTGGGCACTGCTGGCATCTGGAAGGGGCTGCTCTGATACGCTCACCAAACAGTCTTCTTTAACCTGCCTGTAAGATGCCTGTGCCTGGGGTTTCAGGAAATATTTGCTGACTAAAGAAATAGAGAGTACACACAATGGAATACCAGGTAGCTGTAAAAACTGATAAAAGTGGGCCTCCCCGGTGGCGCAGTGGTTGAGCGCTGGGTTGCGAAGCTGCCCACGGCCTCTGCAGCGCCGGTTCGATCCCCGGCTGCTCCCCGGCCACGGGAGGAGGGTCCCGCATGGCGCGCAGACCTCTCCTGCCGCCCGCTGCTCCCCTCAGCAGTGTACTTCGGTCCTTCTGCCTGCTCTGCTCCCCGCTCTGGCTCTGGTGAATTCTCTCACCCTCCCGCGCTTCTGACTGTACCCAGTGCATGTATAAACAAAACGAACAAACAAACAAATAAATAAATAAACATGCCTCTATTAAAAAAAAAAACTGATAAAAGTTTGGCACAACATGGGTAGACCCAGAGGTATACTGAATGAAATAATTCAGACAGAAACACAAACACCCTGTGGTTTCACATGTGAAAGACAGAAGCAAAACAAAGAAATCAAAATAAGACTCTTAGATTATAAGAACAGAATGGTGGTTACCCGAGGGGTGGGGAGAAGGGTGGTGGGTGAATTGGATAAAGGGGCATCAAGTGTGTTTGTGTGGATGGAAATGAGACTTCTGGGTGGTGATCATGTCTTATCTACAAATGTTGGAGTAGAAGATTATATACTTGAAACTTAGAAAGTGTCACTTTTCTGTTACTGCAGTAAAAAATTTTGAGGAAAAAAAAAATCAAACAAAAATTGAATATATTGGTCAGGCTGCATGGAGCAGCCTGTTTTTATTGTAAATGAATGTGTGGGTATTATGGCTTTAAATAGTAACCTTGTGCGAGCTGGGTTAGCCGTACTAAGTACTGATTAACGTGATCATTTATGGAATCTTAGTGTGACAGACCTTTGAGCAGTGGTGAGGGTCAGACACTAGACAGTCATTAAGTCCCCAGGTAATGTCACCTGGCAGAGATTCTGATGCTACCTTTCCAAGGGCAACACCCTCTTTTTTTTTTTTTAAATAATAAATTTTATTTTTATATTCCCCATACAACTGCAGCCCCCCCATTCTGACCCCAATCCCTCCCCTCCCGCCCCCACCCCCAAAAAAGTGTCTCTGGTTCATAGTTTTTTGTTGATTTTGATTTTCACTTTCTTATAGTTATGCATTTTCCTGGTCCCTTATTTAAGTTTTCTAGATTCCTGCTATGAGTGAGACCATCCGATATTTTTCTTTTTCTTTCTGGCTTATTTCTCTGAGCATGATCCCTTCCAGCGCCATCCATGTTGCTGCAAATTGCATGTGTTTATCTTTTTTGATTGCTGAGTAATATTCCATGGTGTATATGTACCACATCTTCTTGATCCAGTCATCTATTTGTGGGCATTTGGGTTGTTTCCAAAGCTTAGCTATTGTAAACAGTGCTGCTATAAACATAGGGGTGCAGGTGTTCTTTGGAATTGATGTTTCTGTGTCCTTTGGGTAAATACCTAGGAGTGGAATTGCTGGATCCTGTGGAAGCTCTATGTTTAGTAGGTCCAGAAATCTCCACACAGCTCTCCATAGTGGTTGGACCAGTTTGAACTCCCACCAACAGTGCAGAAGAATTCCTTTTTCTCCACACCCTCGCCAACATTTGTTGTTGCTGGTTTTTTTAATATGTACCATTCTCACTGGTGTAAGATGGTATCTCATAGTAGTTTTGATTTGCATTTCCCTCATTACAAGCAATGTTGAACATTTTTTCATATGCCTGTTGGCCATAACAGCTTCTTTTTTAATGAATGCTTCTCCATTACAATTTTAAGTAAATTTGTAATAGTCACATCCACTAATTGTTTGTATCTTTAGAATAGCAAAAATTTGACCCATTGGGGAAAAGTGCCGTTCAACATCAGAGGCAACGTAGTTTGAAAACACTTGTTAAATGCAGACGGTTTCATAGTCAAGGAGAATCTTGGCCTACATTGTTTGCCCCGTGTCCCAGTTTTTATTATGCCACGTGGATTTCTTTTGAAACCATGAGGTATTTGCTTTTCAGCTCTCCTGCTACCTGTACCTATGATGGTGGTGTTGCCATGCTCATGCTTGGGAACTCAGGAAAGGTGGGCAGCTGAAGTAACTGACCAAAGTTTAATGAAGCCCTTTTGAAGAGGATAATGATGCACATGGTGCATTTGTGAGTACTCACCACCTATTTTTCTTACCTTTTGTAGGAGAGAAATGGCAGAAACAGAGGCACTTCTAATGGAACAGAATAAACTACTGAACAGGTAACTGAACTTGGCAGCATTTGTGTATTAGTGAAATGAGTTAGTATTTGTGAAGTTTCTGAAAGAGTACCTGGCACCAGTAAATACTGTGTGTGCTTGTGATTATTGTAAGTTCTTTTGAATGCACCTGAGCCTAGTCATACCACCAAAAATGCCCAACCCCAGCAAGTTCTCTGTATCTGAGTGTGACATCACTCGTCCTGACGTGGCTTCTGTATCACCCATTACTGTGGCCTGAGCAACATGATTCCTTAATCTCTAAACATTCTAAGTATCTGAGCCCCCCCCCCCATTCATTTTTATTTTTGTGTGCTCGCTCATGCAGACTGTGTGTCAGATCAGTTTTAATTTTGAATTAAAACAAGCTTCTTTAAAATTTTTAAGGAGAGAGCTCCTGGTCATTTGGAAGAATGCAGCAGAGCTCAGCTTGCAAAGGCCCCCCCTGCAGTGCTTCAGGGGTGGCATTAACATCAGCACCCCCACTTTGTAATTGGTGCCGAGATCACTTGGAGTAAGACGTTTTGAGCGACTGGCAGTGCCTGGGCGCTAACTTGTCCTAAAAGTGTACATGTTACTGAGCCCCCCAAGATGCTCAGCCGGCACTGCTAAGGGCACATGCATTACGTGCTCTGTGTGGCATGAAGTTGGACAAGTCACACCTGCCACCTTTCTCCCTTCCCACCCCCTTCTCTCTGGATCTGCACCAGGTCCTGCCTTTTGACCTTGCATTAGGGCACCTGGGTCTTCAGGGCAGAGGGATGTTCTCAGCCCACCTGCCTCATCTTTAGCCTCCTTTGCCCCCAGCTCCTGTCCCTCAACACGCTTTCTTCAGGGTGGGAAGGAGACCCCGGGAGCCCAGCCTGCGGTCACGTGGGCAAGTGTGATATCCCCCTAGATGGCTTTCTTTCCCGACTTCTGCTTTTCCAGTTTGTTACAAACACTGGGTCATTTTATGTTTTGTCACATTTCCCTTCTGGGACTTTGGGGTATTCCCTTTGCATGTGACATTCCTATTGGTCGTGTCCTTTCTCCATGGCCTTCAACCTTCTTCTTGGAACTCACGGGCAGAAATGTGCTACCTTAGGGCCCAGTGCGCACACCTGTACACATGGGAGTAGATTTTCCAAAGTAGTAAATATCTTTACTGCACATGATAGGCTTTTTCAGTCTGTAGGATTCTGCCGCTTCTTTTTTCTCTTTTTTCTTTGTAATGGTTTCCATAACTTACAAAATGGCTTTTGTAGCATGCTAGTCAGTTGTATTTTGACAGACTTGCAATACTTTGGTGCTGTGGAAGGGTCAAGGGTTCCTTGCTCTCCTTATTTTATAGTAGTGTGTGCGCAGGTCGCTATTAGCCCTTAAAGGGCCCTCGAATTTGCCATCACTTAATTCTCTATGAATAAAACACCGTCCTTCATTTCTATCTAAACTTCTGTTTCTATGTTTTCACATACTGTTCGCATCCTCAGCTTTCTGTTTGAACTTTGATGTGACTCTCCTGACCAAGAATCATTTCATTTACCATTTTGAATGAAATTGTAAATTTCTGATCCTGAATATTACTTTTTTTTTCCAAAAAAAGTAACACACTTGTTTTTCATTAATTGCCATATTTGTTTAATCCCCATATTTAATTTCTTAGAAATGTAAAACATGAAACTATTCTGATGGTCTTGTCTGACTATATATACCCCTCCTTGGTCCAGGGATCACAGAATGACAGTGGCAGGTCTTCTATCCCTTGTTATTTTCTCAGTTGATGTCGTGGGTGGCAGAGAGACACCTGCTGGCCTGAATGTAGTATTGCATGGCTATTCTCTCCTGAAATCATCAGATTATCATTTTTAGTTCTTCAAGCTTTTATAGTGTCCACATAAACCTTTGTATATTGGAATACATTGAAATTGCCCATCTGATTCCCTCAAACCTGCTCAATATCTAATGAAATGAAACCTATTCATACCATAGAGCCCAATCTAGGAGCTGATAGCTAGTGGGGGAAAAGATTTCATGGTAAAATGTGATTTCTTACGTTCATTGTATTCTTCGTGGCGCTAATACAATGATAGTTCAGTAAAGTGGCCACAACCTGGGGTCCATTTAAAACTTTTGGGAATCATCACTCACTCATCCGAGACAGTTAACGAACTTACGTTTTAAGTATTGTGGGTTTGCAGCTTGATTTGCTATATATTGTAGCAAATTTGCTTCTAATTGTGGATCTGGTGAAAGAAAATCAAGAATCTAAAAATCTATTTATTTTGAAATCCCAATTAGACTATTATTGCTACGTCTGTGCCGTATCTGTTTTAGCAACATTCTCATTGATTTCAGAGCCACGTTTATTAAGGAATCCTGATTATATACATCTAAGATTATACAAGGTATATAACACATCTTAAAGACTAAAGTGTGCAAAATGGTTCTTTTAATCAAAACAGAACCAAGTATTTACAAAGCTTTGAGGGTTGTTCCTAAGATGTAATCAGTGAGTGTGACAGCATACCCCCGTTTCTGTGTTGAAAAGATCTCACTTGAATAGTCATAGAAGTTTCTTAATATTGTGTTATTGAACCTGAGCCAAAGTTGTGCCTTTGGTTCTTTGAGTATGTTTTAATTTCAGTTGTGAGTAATGAAGACTTTCCATAAATATGACTATAGCAGATATGCCAAAAAATTAGCCAAATATTCATTCATGTGTTTTACAATTATTTTCAGTGCATATGGCACAATTTGGATTGCTTTTATAGTGTCCAAGATTTGAAATTTTGTTAGAAGAGAATAAAGCAGACTTTAATAACTAGTAGATGTTAAAGTGCATTTATCAAAATCCTTCAATTTCATTTTGATTTCCCCCGTTTTTTAATTTCTAAAGCAATTTTTAATAAATAAAAGTTTTTCCCCTGTTGAATTAATGGAACACACACAAAAATAAAAATTTCTGCTATTTTCTTCTCAGCCTTGTGTTAAGGGACCTTTGCTCCCCCTGGGCATCTCAGATACATATTCTTCCTTCTTTGACTTTTCTATATGTTGGCGCAGCATTCTACAGCCCTTTGTGTTTGCACCATTTGGGCCAGGACACAATGACTGCGCCGACTCTGCATGGAAGCCGGCTTAGAAAGGCCTGGGCTGGTGCAGTACTTCTCTGCCAGTCAGGTCATTTCAGAGCAGTTGAAGGTCAGCCTTGGGACCATGCCAGGGGTGCTGGGCTGGGAGGTGATCCAGAGTCCTCTTTTAATTTAGGAAAAACAAAAGGGAACAACCATAGCATTACTGTGGAAAATCCTGTCTTGGAAAAACTGAACAAGCAGCTCCTATATGACCTTTCCCAAGATAGCAGGGACCTGCAGCTCACACGTCACCACGCTCCTGAAGCTCCTCTAGCCCCGACCGTGTATTCACCATCGGAATTCATCCTTTCCATTCCCCCTCATTCGCTTTCCTTTTGTCCTTACACCTACCTGCTGCTTGTTCTCATTCCTCTCTGATTATTTCTTCCATGTAACTTTATAAGCTGCCCTGCCATGCTGCTAATAGCCCTGGATCTGAGAGTCCCATCCCATTCCTGTTGGGTGAGCTCACATTATTAGCACAGAAGAGCAGAATCAAGTGCTTAGAAAGGAGTGTGAGAGAGGTTTCAAATAAATACTTCTAGACCACTTCATTTGAATTCTAGCTCTTTGGAAAAATTAAGAAGCCATAAAAAATAAACTTTAACTAGAATTTTTTTTATTTTTTTTTCTGTAATTTGGAAGGAATTTTCAAAGTGGAATTCTAGCCTGGTTCTTAACCTGCTCTTTTTTGCTCCTTGTACACAAAACCTGCCTGGAAGTCCGTAAAAAACACCCAAATATGTATGTTAATACCTTTAACCAACATCTTTTAGAGTACAGAGAAGAAAGGGCCGAATCCTTGCGTGTTGCCAAGGCTCCACCTTAGAAGCATTTGTCTCGTCACAGGACAATAATGCCCTGAAAAGGGCATTATTGGAAGTTCAGTGGGACACATTAGGGCAGATGCCTAGGTATTTGGGAACACGAAGCATTACCTCTGAGTTTAATTACCCTGAACAGGAAGGAAAAACATGTATTTTAAAAAATATTTCACTCTTGTCCGATTTTTCTGGCTATTTTCCCATATTCATGTTCTGAGAAAAAAACTGAAGTGAAAACAGGAACTCTTACCCCTTTCATTCAGGCACCTGAGAAGTCACATATGTAGCCACACGCTGATTTTAAAAGTGTGAATAAAGGAAAAGGAAGAGGAAGACAATAAACACTAAGATATGAATCAGTAGGTGTGTGGGGGGTTGTAGCTTAGAACTTCAGTGCTTGATGAATCTAAAGTCTTAAGTATATATGTGATGTCATGGGAGGTGCTTGGTCAGCTTCTGTTGTTGCCTTGTACAGAGACCCTCTCAGGCAAGTCCTCTGTGTCTCTTCCAGAGTGAGGGGTGATTGGCTTTGATCTGTCCTGTATCCTTGTGATACTATATATGGAAGAGAAAACAATGATGTTAACGGCATTTATTATTTCCTACATACTGAGCACTCATGAAGAGCTCAGTCCAATTTTCCAGAATGTGCACCACCAGAAAGCTAGTTAGGTTCATGTGTGAAAGAATACAGTTACCTAACCCCTGTGCGGGACCAGGGGTCACCAGAACGTATGCTTGTTGGGATTCCATAATGGTGCCAACAGTGTTGAAAGCTCTTTTGGTTTTCCATTGATGATCTGCTGTGATAGCCACACTAGGAAATTCTTACTTGTTAAAAGGAGGATTTAACAGACTAAAATAATAACTCAGATTTTTTTACGTTTGGAGCATTACGTTAGTAATCTTAATGATTTAAAGATTTTTTTTAAATATCTATGCATTCTTTTTTTTTTTAAAGATTTATTTTTATTTATTTCTACAAGCACTGGGTACAGTCAGAAGCGCGGGAGGGTGAGAGAATTCACCACAGCCAGAGCGGGGAGCAGAGCAGGCAGAAGGACGGAAGTACACTGCTGAGGGGAGCAGCGGGTGGCAGGAGAGGTCTGCGCGCCATGTGGGACCCTCCTCCGGTGGCCGGGGAGCAGCCGGGGATCGAACTGGCGCTGCAGAGGCTGCGGGCAGCTTCGCAACCCAGCGCTCAACCGCTGCGCGCCACTGGGGAGGCCCGATTAATGGTAAAGATTTTTAAGTAAATACTTGCAACTTAGACTCTGGTTCTCCCCTCATGGATAGAATAGTATAATATTAAAAAAAGTTTGTAATCATTATGGTTCATACATTTCCTCAATAGTTAGAAAGTCTTCTTCTATAAAATATGTCTTGCTGGTTCAGTAGGAAATCGACCTTTTAGACAGAAAGATTCCAAGGGATTTCAGTATTTTGGGCTATCTCTACGTCAATAATAGGTAATCTAGCTTCTCCAGGTGAAGGGGAAAATTAATATATACCTTTAATCAATTTTTGCTTTGCACCTTAAAAGAAGGGAGCATTAGCCTGGGTAATAAAAAGTTTTCTTTTCATGGTAACTTATTTTCTTGCTTAGTTTTTGCTTTTTTTTTTTTTTTTTTTTTTGAGTGACAGCACTGGTAGTAGATTTGAAAATGACTCAGTATGTATTTGTAAAGGAGAGGAGAAATTTTCAATATGATTGGAAATGTGTTGCAATATTGCCAAAAGTTCAAATGAATGCATAGGTAGTTTATTCAGTTTCCATTGTAAATTAAATTTAAAATGAAACTTAAAACTTTTCAATTTCCAGGCAAAGCAAGCAATTAAGCTGGAATCTGTCTTGACAAGCCCTCTTGTCTTCCCTCCCCTAATAGTCTCGTCCTTTTTGTTTGTTTGTTTCTTTATATGGTGAAATTAGTGTAGGATTAAGACCAGGGACATAGGAAAAGGAAAATCAATCACAGCAAAATTTAAATTTCACTGTTTAAATTTGGAATTGGAGGAAGGTTGGAGGCCATTTGCCCCAACTGCTTCAATTCACAGATAAGGAAATGGAGTTTCTGAGAGCATGGGGGCCTGTACCGGGCCCGGCGACTCACAGCCCTTATTCAACCCGAAATTATAGTTGTTTTCTTTTTTTCAGCTTAAAATATTAAAAACCTCAGTCTTTTTTATCATTTGTTTTTTAGCACACTGCTTGGAAAGTATGTATCTTAGCAAAATGCAGTGGAAAAGCAAAGCCTGTTTGAGCCAGCAGTTGTCAGTTTTTTTCCACTCGACCAGATCGAGGGCAGCCTGACCTGGGCACAGATAGGAAGGAGGAGAGAGGCCCAAGCATTGCCTCCACGACAAGGAAGGTTTTACGGGATCGTTTTTAAATCTGGAGCCACAGCCTGGAACCATTTCTGACAGTGGTTTGCACCCTGAGAAGTGCCACGTCCTCTCAGCTGTGGTTCTCAGCTGTGGGTAGTTCGTTCAACCCAGTAAACAACTCCCCTAATTCCTGTACTCTCCAGATGCCTTGGGCAGTTTCCTTCAGTAAACAGAATATCCCCCTTTTAGAAGGTTATTTATTATCCACATTATTTCTACTGCTATAGAGGCAGCTTTAGTGGTGGCCATTAACTTATTATATTAATGCAGTCTGCGTGCTGAGGCTAGTCTCACATTTGCCCCTCCCCCGGCTGCGGGAGTCATTCGGCTTCCCAATTAAAAATACCTAATTCCCACAACCAAATACTGCTCTCCTCTGGAGAGCTGTGGTGAATATGCATGACCTTAGCTCCAAGCACAGCTAATGAAACAGGGTAAATGGGGTAGGAAAATGAGCATCATCACCAAAAAAGTCCCAAAATGTAATACCACTAGTACAAAACGTCATATTTGTAAAGTGCAGACATTACTGTTCTTTCATCCAAAAGCTGTATCTTTCTTAGAAGCTGAGTGACTAGATTGGTATAGACTTTCCTTTCCTTTTTTTTAACTACTGATAATGTACCCAAATGTATGTGAAAAGTATTGCTTTTAGACACAGTGAATTCCTGGTAGAAATGAACAAGTTAGTCTGATCTAGAAAAGAAGGAACCCTAAATATGCCTAAAAATAACCTAAAAATCTTGGTGATAAGGAGTAAAGTCATATTGCTAGCATCTAGTATGGCCGCGTAGATAGTTATTACTCAATTAGAGATTTTATTTTGGAAACAGAGTACCATAGCAGAGCACATAAAGTTCTCTGCCATATATGTATTTTTAAAAAAGAAGTGTTAAACCACATTGCCTTAGTTTTAATAGACTGTTTGCCGAATGTAGTAGGACTCAGCGAAGGGATTATGTTTTTTGGAAAGTACATGCAGTGCACACAGACAAAACAACTAGCTTGTGAAACAGCAGTTACCCTAAACGACAGCTCTGGCACAGTACATGTAAACCTCAGATTCGGTCTGTTACCTGAGAATTTCATTGCATTTTGAAAGAATCCAGAATTATGCTAATAATTGAATGTTTCACATGATAACATACAATGCATTGTTCTGTATGTATTTTCCATAATTTTTGGAAAGAGACTATGCTTATTTGACCAAAAGGGCTTTCATGAGAAAAGTTTCAAAGGTGGTGACCAAGGTGTAGTGGTTAGACAAAGACCTGAATACTGTTTCTGTTTTTCCCGAATTCATGTGCCCTGGGCTTTTTTAACTCAGATTCTATAACAGAAGGACTAGCACTTCCTTCTCCCCTCAGCATGTAGGCGCAGATGGGGAAGACAGGCATTCTGTCAAGAGTAATTTTGGCTTTTACCTGTCTTACTATTGTCCAGGCCTATCTCCAAGGCTTACTATGTAATTTTGAAGACAAGGATGATAGGTTGGAGGAGAAGGATCCACTGGTGCATAATTCTTTCATATTATCCGGAAGCACATGCTACCTTGGTCACCGTGCATGTTACAGCTGTGATTTCTCTGAACCTTTGTAACACAAATTGCATGCAAAGGAAGAGGTACCCCTGTGTGTATTACCCAGACTGGAATAATCTCTACAACTGCAGGATTCACTGGCTTGTGGAGATAAGACCCAAGAGGAGGAGGAAAAGGCTTCATAGTAAAGCTTAAGTGTCAGTACCTGAGAATGAGTTCTTTTTAGTGTTTAAATAAAAGTTAGAGACATTGCAGAGAAATAGGAAGTCACTCAGTTGTAGTCTCATATGGTTTGTAGGAAGGAAAGAGAGAGATGGAGTTTGAATCATTTGCTGGGAAGCATGTTCAAAATGCACCGGGGTATCAAGGTGTCAAAGAGACGGTCTCTGGTGTAGACTGCAGATTGCATTTTGATGGAGAAATTAAGATAGCCAAGCCTTGGCAGTGGAGGTAATAGTGCAATTCCGGTAAACATACGTGCTTATCTGGTGTCGTGGTATCACACTCAGCTGCGCGTGGCTGCAGGGCACTGTTATCATTACAAGTGAGGGCCCTGCACCCATACTTCCTGAGTTCGAGTACGGCTTTCTTGGATTCTGTATCTATCAAACATGGACAGTATTAGTATTTACCCTTTTTGGAGTGAATGAGAGGTTCCAATGAGTTAATGGCTTGGACTGTGCTTAGAACTCAGACCAGGCACCTGCTTCTTATCCTATTTTGTCTATATATTTTATGTAAATTTTCTCTTGCTACGCTTTTCCTTATCCTTCCTTCTGTGTCGTGGCATCTGTATGTTATGTCACCCTACTTAATTATTTAATAATTTGATCTTCTATCACCAGCCCCATATAGAGAGAACAGGCACTGAACTGGGTGAATGAGTAATAACTTGCATTGTATCTTGAGAACTGTGGATTAGTAATGCATCCTGGTTTGTGGGTTAGTTTCCAAGATAAGGTCATGCCGGCATAGCACCCATTAAATTAAATCCACACATAAGCCTCCCACCTCATTTCAAACATGATTTTTATTCTTCTTTCCTGATACATCATTTTCTTTTCTGGGACTCTGGGAAAAGGAGTATGTTTTACATCATGAAAAGTACACACAACACAGACATAAATGGAACAACTATTTTTGAAATAATAGTTACACTGGATGTGATGAGCTCTTATTTTCTTTTTTATTTCCTAGTTTGCTTCATACATAAGGATTGTAATGCATTGAATTTATTTTATAGGTCACTAAAGGTCCACCCTGTATGTTGGAAAACACTTTATTAGACCAATTTGACTTGTCCAGAACCAAAGGGGAAACCATTCTTACAGCCCAGGTTCCTTTCCTTTTCATCTGGACTTCCCCATCATGAAACTGGAATTCACCAGGTTTAAATACACACATTTAAATGCCACCAATCTGTTTAGTTAGGTCATAGTTTGTGCCATCATCTCTATAAGGCCATCTCTATAAGGCCTCCCCTGGTGGCGCAGCAGTTGAGCGCTGGGCTGCGAAGCTACCCGCAGCCTCTGCAGCGCCAGTTCAATCCCCGGCCTCCCAGCAAGGGTCCCACATGGCGTGACAGACCTCTCTTGCCGCCTGCTGCTCCCCTTCGCAGTGTATTTCGTCAGTCTGCCTGTTCTGTTCCCCGCTCTGTCTCTGGTGATTTCTCTCACCCTCCCGCATTTCTGACTATACCCAGTGCTTGTATAAATAAAAAAAGAATTAAACTTACTATATTCAAGATGCACATTTGTAATATAAAAAGGTAGCACAAAACTCTTATTACTTAACAGTAGGGTCTAATCATCATTTTTGGAAAACAGTTTAAGGTCCGGTAGATAGGTAGGTATGATAACATTAACAACATTGTCAGATTATGATAGCCTAATTCTTCCCCACCTATCCCTAGCTGAAGAAAGAATTGAGTCATGTAGAAAAATGACGTTATTGTTAGACAGAGCCCTGGAGAGCTGTGTGTGGTGCTTAGCTGTCCAGTGGGCTCTCCCTTTCTACCAGTCCATTAGCTTGGGAGCTAACTGCTCAGAGTTGTTCATCCCCTGAACAATCATGAAGCTGAGCACACCCCTCTGCCCCCAAATGCTGTGTTAAGCCCTGACTCTGTAGTCTCATCTTTATGATGGCCTTCCCAGGTTGTGAGCACTAGCGCTGCACACAATCTGGTCGCCCGTACCTCCAGCCACACACGGTGCTGCGGCCATCGGTCCACACGGCCTGTACATGCCTCAGCCACGCTGTCCTGGCTTAGGAGTATGTCCAGTACAACCCTGGCCCATCTAACTTGGCTGAACTTTTGAGTATTAGTTCTTCTTCTTTTCCTGCTCCCTTTGCAGGTCTTTATTAATTCCATACATGCATCTTACTCCATTTCTTCCATATAGCTCATGAAAGTCTCTTTTTCTAAGCTTTTTCTCCTTCTTCCCTCTTTGCTCAATTTTGGAGAGTCCCCACTGGCCCTTCTCATAGCTGATGGTCTCATGAGTAAAGGTATAATCATCATCAGGAGAAAAGAATGCAGCATTTTGGGAGGTAAAATAAGGCATCAACCCCAGTGTCCTCAACTTTCAAATCCCCAAAAGTGCCTCAGTCAGGTTCATCCTCTTTTATGTAAACCTTCTCATACATTTGCATACAGATAAAGGAAAAATATTCTTTGTTCTCTTACTTTATTCCTTTGATAATTACTAGTATTGCAACATAGCAACAATGTGCACTTCATTTTAGGTATACACTACTTATTACACATACCTAGTGAGTGAAGTCTTTGTGGTATGCCCTGGGTACTAACTGCTGTTAGCAGATCCACTCCCTGCGGGAACAGTAACTCCAGTCCTAGACCCCAACATAAGTAATTTTGGGACATAACCAGGGATTTGAAGAGTACTTAATGTTATTTATTCTCTTAACTATGCCTCTGTTCGTGAAAGAGTTCGACTATTTTAAAATCCTCTAAGGACTACTAAAAGTGCTTCCATAATGATTTTTCAATAATAAATTAAAATGGAAGTCATAGGAGAATTCAGAGTATTCTAAAAACATTACTCTGGTTAGGCGTGGATTTTGAGATGACACATCACTTTATCTCTTCTGTGGATGTGTTTGTGACACTCTGGACATAGAATCCACTGCTTTTAACTCTCCATTTACCCTGAGGGGTAGCTGATTCCAGAACATGGGGACCTTGCCTTGATTCCAGGTCATGTCCCAGCCGACCCCCTTCACCCTGGCCATTTTCTCGCATGTACACTTGAAATATGACAACTTTGTCTAATGAGACATGATATCTTTTTTTTTTTTAAACTGGGAAGCAGCTGTCATAAAATGTTTAAAAAGAAAAGCTATTATATTTTCCCGTTAGTAGAATTTGAGAAATATTGGCTCTTTGTGAAAGTATTTCTGTCTTGTTCTCTGTACTGATCTGGAATTAAAAAAAAAAAATTATAATGATTACCTAGCAACTTTATATCCATTCCTTTCTTTAGATCTCAATTTAATGTCTTTTTATGGTTTGGCTTGCGTTTTCGTGCATAGTCTGAGACTTACTGTGTAGCAAGCAAATGGCCACTGTGAAATCACGGTTGGAGGTCTTCAGTCCGTGTTCTCATTCACTTAAAATGCATTATCTTAACAAAATATTGTGTTTATAAAGTAACCTTGAACTTGAAAATATAATAAGGGTATTGTTGCTAAACAGATACAAATAGAGCTTATTATTCTTATGTTAGACTCCACCCAAGCCAAATATGTAACAGAATTCCTAAGTTCTATGGAGTAGCAGCTTTGAAATTCGACTTGACATAGCTTTGGAAAATTTCTTATGTGTCCAACTGTGAAACACAAAGACATGCATAAAATTAAACGATAAAATATAAATTCTTAAAAATCATCAAGGTCTGAGGCAAGATAAAATAGAGCCCTGGGTCTGGCAGGATTGCCTCAGACCTTGGAGGATGAGATGAGTTAAGTGGCTGTATAAGGAGAGGTGCCTTTCAGCCCGCCCTGTCAACCGAGGATGTTTCATCTTGTATGAATATTGGGCTTTCACCTGGGATTTCATTGGAGAGGATAATGAAAGGGGTTCTATTGCTCACATGTAGTTTGAGAACCACTGCCCTGACAACTCTGAATTTTACCTATTGTGCACGACACTTGGAATACCCAACTATCCGGATCAGCTCATGGTATAAAGTTAAAGATGTAAGATCAGCTTGCTTACAGTCTGGACTGTGGTGGGATGTCAAGTGCATAGTCATCCTGAAAAGTGCGTGTGGAGGTGGGAGGGAGTTGGAGAGCTTTTCCACACATATGCTATTTTCTCTGTGAGGCTACCTTCATCCAGAACATTTCCTTAGAAACTTTATGTTGGAGGAAAAGGTAAAACTTTTTTATTAATGTTCCAATAATACTTTTCTACTCCAGTTATAATCATGGGGTTTCCCCCTTAGTTCTTCAGGTTGAAGTACATTGGTTAAAATGGAGAACAGGTGAAGAAAAACAATTCTGAATTTTCTAAAAGTTGGCACAGTCTTAGGTTAGATCAAGAAGGAACCAAGAACTATAAAAAGATAGCTTTTTAAATACAATTTTGACATTTTCTCAATATTCCTTTTTTTTTTCTTTAATCCTTTATGTTCAGAGGCGCGCAGGGTGGAGCTGGACACACAAAACCAACGCAAGATCTTACTCAGAGGATGCATTGCTGGTGAGTCCCTGCTGGTAGCTGTAGACTCCTGAGTTTGTGTATTCATGTTCTTCTGAAGAAGTGATTTTTTGCTGAGACATCTGTGGCAAAGAAAACCTTGTGAAAGTTCTTGTTGCAGAGTCTGGAATATAGCAAGTAGTTATTAGATGCGAGTGTCCTTTTGTCTTCACTTTCCTCCTCTTGTTTCTAGTAGCATATGTGTTTGGTTTTTCTGGTTGTAACATCTTTTAACATCTGTTTGCGTTCAACCTGGAGGACTGCGTTTTTCAGGTCCTGTGGCTTGAGCTCTCCTCTCAGTGGAGAGGTGGATGGGGAGGGAGGTGGGGGGAACCTATAGTTAAAGCCACAAATTGTCTTGAAATTGTCTTGGGGTTCATGTTCATAACACTCCTTGTTTAAGCAATAATCTAAGGCAAAATAATAGAATAAAGGAAGGCGGCAACAGCTATAATCAGCTCACTTCTGTTAACAGAAAATGTAGTTTTTATTTTTTTAAAGATTTATTTATTTATTCATACAAGCACTGGGTATAGTCAGAAGTGCGGGAGGGTGAAAGGATTCACCAGAGCCAGAGCGGGGAACGGAACAGGCAGACTGATGAAACACACCGCTGAGGGGAGCAGCGGGTGGCAGGAGAGGTCTGCTTGCCATGTGGGACCCTCACCCGGTGGCTGGGGATTGGCGCTGCAGAGGCTGCGGGCAGCTTCACAACCCAGCGCTCAACCTCTGCACCACCGCGGAGACCCCAGAAAATGTAGTTTTTAAACTTCAAAATATGTAAGAATAGCCTGAAATGCTAGTTAATATGCAGAGTCCTGCTGTCCTCCACTGTCTCCCACCCCCGCAAATGTCATAATTCTGAATCCATTCGTAGGTCTTTCTAATGCAGATGATCCAAGACTATATTTTGAAAATCTCTAATTCTAGAAAGATCAACTACATCATTGCTTCATTATTCTTGGTTTTAATATTTTTTTGAGAAATTTTGCTACTCTGTGGTAATTCTGAGCCCCAAAGCCATGACTTAGAATCCTTGGCTTAAAAATACTTATCCCATGCCTATACCTATGTATAACTCTCAGACAGTCATAGAACACAAAAAACCTTAGGCAGCGATTTGAGATTTATTTGCAAATTGCTGGTGTCAACATCATAATTCTTTCTTCATTGGCCTTGCCGAGCACAGCAGTCAAATCTCCTGTGGTTTGTTCTCTCCGTGGTTTCCTGTAGCATTAGGGAGGCTGAGAGAAACTAACCCTTTTTAGTTTTGACTCATTCCGAAGTGGTATGTCTTCCTGAGATGGGATAGAAGAGACATGCCCCGAGGTGGCAAATCAGTCCTCCACACGCATTGCCTTCACTTAGCCAATGGCTTGCTCGGAATGAGTTTATGACGAGGTGCAGTTTCATTCATCAAGGGGATTTAAGGCTTCAGCAGGACACAGCCGAGAGTCTTGGGTAACTCCTGGGCATGGGGCTTTGTGGTGACTCCTCCAGAGAAGCAAGGTGGTGCCTCTGACTGAAGAATTAATGGTTGTCCGGGTAAGGGTATATGGGGGACATCCTTTCGTTTTTTTTTTTTTTTTTCCCTTTGGGTGGATTTGAGATTTGAGAAAAATGAGTCTTCTCTTTGAGAAGAGCTCAGAATTGTTTGAAATCTTCTGATTTACTTTATGATATTAGCGATACCTACTGGTTCACCCTCTTGATGTAAAATTCACCTTCAGAATGTAGTTTCCTTTTCAGATTTTAAAATAGAAGATTCCATTTTCCCCTCCTTGCATGAAATGTTTAAAATGAAATAACTGTAGTTGCTAAGATACTAATTACACATAGGTTCCTGGTTTAGAGCTGAAGTCTTGTATTTTTAGGAAGTATGCTTTAAAAGTTGGGTGTGGGGGGGGAATCGATGTTTGTATCTGATTTACGAAATAATGATGCTATGTACATGTCGGACTAGACCTATGGCCAAATTTTGAGGCACACTGCTTACTCTTTCTGAGGCAGAAGCTAGGCGAGTCTCTTTCTGCCTCTCGGTCTCCATCTATTTCTACCGGTGGACCCACCCGGTGTATCCTCAGGCATGTGGGTCCGTCTATGTGCATTCAGTATAGTGGCATTTTTCTTGAAGAAATGACTAAGCCTTCTTGGATGAATTCTCTCTTTGAAAGAGGTGGTGGAATTGCATCAGAAAAGCTTTTACAGTAAATGGCTCCCCCCCTCTTCCTGTAATGACCACATGTGAAAGAATGCACTAATTCTTGTTTTGAGGAAATGAGAGTTGTAGCGATCTATGAAAAACTCCCTTTTTATCATTAACCAGATTGGATGTTAAAAATTCTAAAATCGGAATCACTTTGTGCTAGCTAACCAAGAGCCCAGATCCAGCTTTCCACTCCGTGTTTTTTCTGGAGTCACAAGTTATCTTCATTTCAAGGAAGGAATAATGTTGAACATGCTGTGGTTAATAGCATAGGCCTAAGCTAGATTAATCTCTTCATAGTCATTTTCTATATTAAATTAATATATTTCTTAGCTATGTTGCTGATTTGTTCTTACAGATTTGATCCTCAGCGTGACAGAATATAATGGCTAAAAGGAAACTCAGCAAGGCCCTCTGGCCAGGATTTTCTTGGGGACAGTACTGCCCCCTAGGGGACATGTAGTAGAAACTGATGAGGGGTGTTTGGTTCTACCATGCAAGTTATTTAGTGGGTGGGAAGCAGAGATTTTTTTAGAAAAGACAAAGAACTGCCCTGAAACCTACATCACTTTTAGCTGTTCCGTTGGTTATTCATTTAGTGAAAAATCAGTTTTTAATGATCCAAGCCAAGACCTAATTCCATTTTACATAAAAACACAAGATAGCGCGCTTGTGCATACTTTTAGCAAATACAGAATGTATTCATTTTCATTCTGTTGCTCACCTATAGCTCTGTATTCTTCATCTGGGAGGCTTCTTACTTGACTTATTCCAGACTTACTCTCCGAAGTAAGTTGTAACAGCTATTTCATTTCATAATTAATTTGGAACTGAAAATTATTTACATTCTGAAATGTGTAGATTTTGTTGTAAGCTGCTTTTCTCTTAGTTTCTCTTTTATATTACATTTAGGGTTTTATGTTAAGGCTTAAAAATTATATGTATACTAGTTACTACTTATTAATGAAATTTATTTCAGGATAGTAATTAGGGATCACAGAATTCTGGGTTATGAAAAGAGAGCTTTGGGATCCAGTGATCGAATCCCTCTCTCTGCTCTCAGGAAGGACAGTATGCCTGCCACCCAGTGGGAAGGATGCTTATCTTGCTTGTGAAGTGCTTCAGGGGACATTTCAGAAGTGCATCCAAAATGTTGAAATCTTGAAATCTCCACCTTAAGCTGCTTCTTCCTAATCGGTACTTTTCAGGAGTCTTCATTACGTCTCTCTGAAGACATGGGCTTTGGTGTCACCCCTCCATGAACCTATCCTGCACGTGCTGGTTCCTACATGTGACCATGCTGCATGTGGAGCTACCACAGGTGGTTAAATCACCAGGACCACAGCTGTGAGGGAGACCCCTAGGCACAGGCCTGTAGTGTCCCCAGTTCTCAGTGCCAGGAGCACACGTTTTTAATTTCGTAGACCTTTTTCTTGGATTATTTCTGTGTGTTTTTGTTGTGGTGGTGCTGGCTGTGGTTCTTGGTAGGTACGTGGTTATGACTATCACCTCAACTATTTCTAGGTACACTAATGAATGTTGTTTGTTTGTTTGTTTTGAGTTCTCTGGAGTATCTTTGCTCCCTTGAATTTTCTGTCTTCTGGGGTCTCTTCGTTGTTGATCTGGTTTTCCACGCACGTTGCAGGCCTTCTTGAACTGTGCTCTACTCCCTGAATGTTCCCTCCTGTGAGCTGCCAGGCCAGCATGTCCTCTGGCAGCTCAGAGCCGGCCCTGGGATGAGGAGGGCAAGTGCAGCAGCGAGGCCTGACAATGGACATCTGGGAACCGCAATAGCTGTTTGGGCCTCACCAGATTTTACATAAATTTTTTAGAGATCCCTCTCCCTTTTTAAACCTTTGATTTTTGCCTGGGGGCCTCTAAGGCTTGTTGTTCCTTATAAAGACATGGAAGGAAGAATTGTTGCTACTTTGACTTTTCAGTGAAGCTTCTCTTTTCTGTCCTTTGTGTCATTTCTGGCCCGTATCGGCCTTGCTTTTTCTGAAACCTCTCTGGGTTTTCATTGTGGAAGTTGGTTAATTATCTCCCTCCTCAGTGGCAACCCTCTCTTTGGGGTCCTTGGGGCTGTCAGCTGCCTTTCCTCAGCTTCATCAGTCAGTATTCTTCATCCTTTTCTGACTCCCAGACAGTTTTGAAGTCTCTCAGGCCCCCATGGTCTTTTTATTGTGGTGAGTTTACCTACTTTGTTGTGATTGTAGTGGGAACTTTCATGTGCCCTGACCACCATTTTGAAATGGCGTCTTTGTTCAGACTATTGTAACAACAAAGTTCCATTGACTGGGTGGCTTGTAGACAGCAGAGGTTTAGCCCCGCCAAGCCCGGAGGACGATTGATGTGGTGTCCTCACATGGCGGAGGGAGGCAGAGCTCTCTGGGGCCCCTTAGAAAGACACTGCACCCTCATGATCTTATCCCCGCCCCCACCTCCTAATGCTGACATGCTAAGGAGGCGTTTCAACATGTGAGTTGTGGAGGGGAGATAATATTTGGTCCATGACAAAAGGGAAGTCTTTTCGATTGTCGATTTGTCCAAATCTGAAGAATTAAATCAGAAGTGATTTTAGCCCGGCCTCTTAATCAGGGAAAAGATTAGATAGGGACAAATGCAGTGGGTATTGGGGTTTGGGAGAAAAACCCTCAAAATAATTTGGCTGGGAAGAAATAGCGAACTAATATTATTATATAAAGATATGCTTTCCAGCTGTGGAGGCCACAGTCATTAATCAGAGCCCTGAGAGGCTCTTCTAGCTTTGTTGCTAGAAGAAAAGATGCATCTTGTAAAACATCCAACAGAGTCATTAAAAAACAAAATCTATAAAAGTGTAGTGGCAATGGTTCCTGACCTTAACACCAATATAAATTTGGATGTGCTTACTTTTTGATTTCTTCTCTCCCTTTCAGCATAGGAGTCCCTGGGAGAATCTCCTATTCCTTCATTTCAGTAACTTTTATTCCTTAGGGATCCTCAAACTTGTCTCCTTTTTTTTTTTTTATAAGAAGCTTCTCATAGTCTCCCTCCCTACTCCCTTTGTGGGAAAAAAAAAACAAAAAAACCTCCAAAACCTTATTGATCATCCATTTCTCAGATTTGTTGTGTGTTTCCTGAAAATGTATATAGTAGATACTCTGAAGATGGGAAGAATTCGATTTTTATCTGTTTACCCTTTAACTTTGCTGGCAAAAGTGGTACCTATTTGTGCTCAGAAGAAACTCAGAATTGATGTTTCCTATGTTACTGCTCCCTCATTTTCTTTTACTTTTTTTTCTGTGAAAAACAGCTGTTTGAACAATGTGATTGTCACCCTAAAGCAGAAACTTCTTGGGCCTGTCTTGATCTTAGGTATAATGCTGGAGCCCCAAATCTACCCCTAGAATTTGCAGAGTAGTGCTGTGGATGCTACTAGTTCTTTGTGTAGTGGCTTAGAGAAGAATGAAGAAAGTACAAGTCCCCTGGTATCTGACCTCTGTATCCTACCAGTTGTTTATAGCACTGTGGACTGTTCTAGATGCAAGAGCAGTCCTCTGAGGCCATGCCTCTGGCAGATACGGAGAGCACTGAAATGCCCATGAGCTCTCAGACAATTCTGTTTCTGATATTGGTGTCATCAGCCTGTAATTCTGTTTCTGGTATTAGTGTCACTAGCCTATTCCAGATGATGGTGTCACCAGCCTTCTCCCCAAACCTGCTTTCTCCATCTGTGCCTATAACCTGCTTTAGTGGGACAGCAGCGTGTGAAGTGGTGGAGCACAGGACTCTGCACTGTGGGGTAGCAGCCCCTCTGCCCACCACGGACGGCGCAGCAAGCCCCCCAGTGCTGCTCCCTAACCAGGGCAAGTGCAGGTGAAGGGGCAGAGGGCTCGGAACTGCTTCACACCAGCCATGGTGTTTTAAATCCTGTTTTTCTAATAAAAGCATAGCAGAAAAAGGTTAAAAAAAAAACAAGAAGAAAATAAATAGCAAAATTACCTACACCAGCCTCGTACTCAGGCACCTCACTGTTCCTCATAGCTCTCCAGCTGGTTGAACTGGTCAGGTTTTACTGTGAGTTCCCATTCGCTTCCCGAAAGGATGTAGAGTTAAGGGGTTTTCTTTGGAGTTTTAGGGGAGGCACGTGCCCTGAGAATACAGGAGGGGGTTTCCTCTTAACCCCTGGAATGGTTTTTGTCTCTATAAGAAGACTCTGAGCGGAAAGGTTTTCTTTAAGCTCAGTCTTTCTCTCCTCCTCTGTTCAGTTAACTTGTGCAAAGCATCGCACTCACCCTCTTGCTGTTGGATGCCCAAGTCTGTGTTTGGACTTGCACAGTTGTGCTCTGCTCCTGGCTCCTGATTCTGCTTTCTCCAGCAGTTTCCTGGCCAGGGCAGGAACTAGGGCCGAGTCTGGGAGAAGTGACCGTGACGGGCCTTGGGCTTCGTGCATGACTGTGGAAGGAGGGGGCTTTAGTTTCCGACCCCCTGTCATCGTGTGGACACACCTAGCAGGGCTGGCCACACCAGACAGCAGACTCCAGTTCAGCCCAAACATGAAGCTTGTGAATGTGCCACTAGTGAAGTAATCCCGGTTGAAGTAACGACCTTTGGATTACACACAGATCAGTTGTGACTCTAGATGGAAGTGGGCACGCCCTCCACGTTGTGGCCAGATGGCCGTCGTGTTCTGTGACACATTTGTGTTTGTTGCACACGTATGGGCAAGGCCAAGACTGATCCTGTTACAACTGGACCTACCTGTTCTTACCATAGTGAAACTGAGACTTCTGGAGAGGCCTGTCCGGCACCACTGACCTTGTGTGCGCTCATTGTTGTCTGGGAGATGGTGCTGGTGCAGAGTGTTGACGGGTGAATGCGCTGCTTTGTCACACAGGAGCTGCTCTCAGCAAGGTGACTTTCTACCTTGGGGCTTCATTCCTCACCTCCCTTTTTCCTCTCTGAAGTTGGCCACCCCTCCTGTGTCGTAGAAAGCAGAAGCCAAAAGGCAAATACTCATTCCTCCCCCTAAACAGCACACTCACCTGCACCTGCTGGTTGCCTTGCCTCCCCTTTCAGTGGGTGAGGAGCCCCTCCTCGCGCCTAGATGCCCCTGCCCCCGTCCGATCCCTTCACCCCAGAGACTTGCTCTGACCTTAAGTGGCCCATTTGCCATTGACTTATCCTGTGAGCACTTAATCCCACAAGTCCTGCAGCATTGCCTGGACTTCTGGTGGCCTCTGCAGTCTCCCGCCGGGGCAATGCTTTTGGAGGAAGAGGAAAGGCGTGTGTTGCTACACCATCTCCTCAGTCCTGCTCCCCCCTCAGTCCTCCAGCCTGGCACTGCACCCGTCAGCACCCCCCCATCTTTCCTGTCACCACATTTGTCTGGCATAGTTGCCATTTGTCAGCTACGGGGTTTGCTGTGCTCTCTCCTGGGGCCTCCAAGAGCCTGCCCTGCTCTCTGACGTTTTCTCTCTGACGTTGTCCTTTGCAGCTTCTATCCTCTCTTAAGCTCTATGTTTTGAGTTCAGACCATTTCCACTTTGGTATCTTACTGGCAGCCATATCCACTGGACTCCAAACTGACCCAGGTCACCCAAGTTTGAAACCTACGACTTACTGAGCCTTCTCCCACCTCATCTTCCAGATCCACAAAGAAACCCAATCTGGTCAAAATTCTAAATATGAAGTTCTCAACTCCATCTGCTTTTCTGTCTGCAGTGTGTCCTTGGTGAGCTAAGTTTTATTTTAGCTAAATGACTGCATCAACAGCTGTCTTCCTACACTTGGTATCCTCCCTTACCCCACCCCTACCCCCATCCATTTTCCACTCTGTAGTCACAGTGATGCTTCGAAAAAGCATCCACACCTTGTTCATTTCTCTGCTTAAGCTCTTAACTTTTTCTTTGTTATCCTGTATGCAAATTGACCGCGGCCTCAACATATACATGTTGTCACCCTGCTGCCTTCCCCCACTCACCTGTTTGGGCCTCCCAGGTCCAGCCTGTCTCACCTGCAGACTCCTGCTCTCGTTACCAACCTTTTCCCGAAAGATTGGCTCTTTCTCCATCTTCTGATCCTTATGGTTCATCCTTGTCTTCGTTTTCGCTGATTCTGAATAAGTCTGTAGTGTGGTCCCACCCCACCATGTAAGAGTTCTGAGACTACGTGGTGCCTCAGCTTTCTCTTCTTTAAAGTTCTACTTCATAGGATTGTAGCAAAAATTAATTAGACTGTTTGAATTGCGGTAGCTGTCAATCAAGCTTGGTTCCATAGTAACAACTACTATTATTATTAAAAATATCACCTTTTGCAGGTTTCCATCCTCCAATTGTCCAGACCAGAGCAGAGCCCCTTCCTTGGTGTATCAGGAGCAGCTAGTGCCCCCTTTACATCGTATTGCTAGTTTGAGGGGGAAGGACCATGTTCACCACCCTGTGCCTGATTTCATAGTGTATAATATGTAATAAATACTCAGTATTTTTGATTGAAATTAATCAGTAGGATGACCAGTAGAAAGAACATTCTAAGTGAGTTCTGCTTCTTACCTTGGAAAAGCTGTCCACTTAAAAACTAAAAAATAATAACCAAACCACATTGTGTTCCCAGAGGGTTGTCTACACCCAGCATCTTGAGTGAGCCTGGGCAGGCTGTCTGGACGCCCTTGTCCTTGGAACAGCTCCACCTAAGGCCTCCATCCAGCTCTGAAGTGCTTTAATTCTATGATAATAGTGCTGGAGCACATTTTTAGGACTTTCAGGGTTTTCCTCATACTTCTTTCCCTTTCAGTTGATGAGAAAATGTCATCATGTTGCTTGGACTTGCAGGTTCTTTCCTAGTTGTGGGGAATTTTTCAAGTTGGCTCTAATGAAAGGGTCTCAAAAAACCACGAAGAGGTCTGACTAGTATGTTCTCTTCAAGTTAAACATAACGTCCCTTGTTTTTTTTTCAGATCTTCTGTTTCTGAGCTGGCTTCCATAATTATGCTGAAAGAATTTAGTCTGCAAAATAAGGTCTATTTTATTTTGATGCCCACACCCATGACGTCATGTAAACTTACTTTCTTATCAAATCCGAAGTCTTCAGGATTTCTGATTCTATACACACACACACACACAATTTTTAGTTGTTGCAGAAGCCTCAGCACCCTCCATCTCCAGAACTGCTTTACATGTACAAAAATGACAGTCTGTACCCATTAAACACCAGCTCCCCATTCTCTTCTCTCAGCCCCCGTCAACCGCCATTCCACTTTCTGTCTTGAACTTTATTTCTCTAGGAAGATCATGTAAGTGGACATATCCTTTTGTCTTTTTGTGACTAGCTTATTTCACTTAGCACAATGTATCCGAGGTTCTGTAACATGTAGAATTTCTTTCCTTTTTAAGGCTGAATACTATTCCATTGTATTTCTGTACCTCATTTCCTTTCTCTACCTCTCCATGGGTGCACTTTTAGATTGTTCCCACTTTCTGGCTATTAGGTATAATACTGCTATGAACATAAGTATACAAACCCCTCTTCAGGACCTTTGTTTCAATTCTGATTGAATTTAATCAATTAATGATTAATGAATTCATGATTGATTAATGATTAATTAATGATTACTTAATGACCCTTGATCCCTCTCTCTTTATGCTTCTTTTTTCATGGGCTCATGCTTCCTCTTCTGGTTGTTTACCGCCTCTCTCCCAGGGACTTTCTTGCAATTTCCCTAATGTCTCATGCCTCAGTATGACCTTCACAGAGCTGCTAGATGGAGAAAATAATTTGACAAGAAATAGGAACTCACCTTCTCCATACCCACCAGTTCCTGGCTGTTTTCTGAAGGCGAGTGTTTCCTAAGAAAAACAAAAACTTTTAGTAAAAGGGCATATTATTGTGGCTGTTGACATTCTTTATTTTTTAATTTGCCTGTTAATAGTAACAGCTTCTTGATTTATCAGACTTAAAATTATGAGTTATGTTTTTTTCATGAAAACATTATATGGCAGACCTCCCCGGTGGTGCAGCAGTTGAGCTCTAGGTTGCGAAACTGCCCGCAGCCCTGCAGTACTGGTTCAATCCCCGGCTGCTCCCCGGCTGCTCCCCGGCCACCGGAGGAGGGTCCCTCATGGTGCGCAGACCTCTCCTGCCGCCCGCTGCTCCCCTCAGCAGTGTACTTCGGTCCTTCTGCCTGCTCTGCTCCCTGCTCTGGCTCTGGTGAATTCTCTCACCCTCCCCCGCTTCTGACTGTACCCAGTGCTTGCATAAATAAATAAATAAATCTTAAAAAACAACAACAACAACATTATATGGCAATTGCAGAAAACCTTACAAACAAAAAACATTACAACAGCACTGCCTGGAGGCAACCGCTGTAAGCATCTTGAAATGTATTCTTCTGGTCTTCTTAATGTAAATTTTTACATACTTGATTAAGATCATACTGTTTTTCTATTTATTTTTTTAACTTGAGGTATAAGCATCCATCCCCTTGCTTTACAAAGTATTTGTAGCTATGTTTGCAATTTTATATGACTGAGGAATATTTATAGGATGTTCATGAACTTAACATTTTTCTAAATATAGTATTTTTATAGAAAGTGTTGACTGTCTCTTCAACAAAGAAATAGTGACTCCCTAAAGCCTTGTAAATATACCTTTTTCCAGTCTCCTTTTGATACCAGCTTCTCTGCCTCCCCATTTCTGTTCCTCTCACCTCTCTCCCTTCTCCCGAATATCCATTCCAACCGAGCAGCGTTGATAATGTATTGATATATAATTTTACATCCCAAATTTTCACTTCATGATTGTATTTTGAATTTTCTCATGTTACTTAAATATTCTCTAAAAACCTTTATTTTATTTTATTTTAAGATTTATTTATTTATTCATTCATACAAGCACTGGGTACAGTCAGAAGCGCGGGAGGGTGAGAGAATTCACCAGAGCCAGAGCGGGGAGCAGAACAGGCAGAAGGACCGAAGTACACTGCTGAGGGGAGCAGCGAGCGGCAGGAGAGGTCTGCGCACCATGCAGGACCCTCCACCGGTGGCCGGGGAGCAGCTTCGCAACCCAGCGCTCAACCACTGCACCACCGGGGAGGCCCTGAAAACCTTTATTTTAAACATGAATTTACTATACCTTAGTCACCTGCTCATCTCCATTTTGGATGTCCAGGTTTCTGAGTTTATGTTTTACATATGTCCTGGCACAGTTATCTGTGTGTGTGTCTGTGATTGTTTCTCAGGAGATACTTATAGACAGTATGAGTCAAAAAAGCTTTAAGACGTATAGAAGGTACTGTTGATTTCCTGAAATGATCATTTCACTTCACCAGCTTTGTTCTTTTTGATGTTCATCTTTGTAAATTTGATCAGTGAGAAGAGTCTTGATGTTTGCTACTGACACTCAACATATTTTAATGTTAACTGTCCTTTTTTATTTTTTGGATCACTCTTACATTTTGCATTTATGAATATTGTAAAGTATATTATTCTGTTGCAAGTTTTTTATTTTTTGCTAATCTTTCAATTTTGTCTGCTGGTTTTGGACCTACAGGGGATTTTACATGTAATGTAGTCAGATTATCTTGCCTTTTATTATTTTTTCTTTTTTTTTTTTTGGCAAAACTAAAATTTCTTTTCCTATCTCAAACTGAGAAATATTTTGCTCTAATTGTTTTATCTGCCCCCCAACTTTTACATTTAACTGTTTAATCGCCACAGAATTAATCTTGGCGATGGCTATAAAGAACTAATTTTACTTTTTCTAGACTGCTCTCTCATTCTCGTGTTATCTTTCCATATTGTAGTGTCTTGATCTTCCCATTGGGAAAAATGAGGTTGCTTTAATGACCCCATGAAGGCAGGAGCCGGGAAGAGGGACTAGTGCCACTGGCAACCAGCACTGGCCCATGTCTCCCCAGCTCCAGCGGTGTGATTGATGCCCAGGGGAGCTGGCTATAATAGTGGTCAGAGGCCTCTGTGTTAGGAGCTTAGGATGAGCCTCTTCAGGTCTTGACTCTTTCAGTTACCCATGACTAAGACTACCATCCAGGGCTTGGCTCTTTGGAGACTTACTTGAACCTCAGGTTATAAATGTGAGGCAGCCTAGAAAGTCTGGAATCTTATCCACTTCCAGCTGTCTTCCACTTGTCTGTGTAACATGGAAGTCTCTTAACTCTCTAATTCTAATTTATAGAATTAAGGGATTGAGATGTTACTCTCTCAGATTTATTCTCCATAAACTGTGGTCTGGGCAAAAGAATCTGTTGGGGAATATTTCTTGGTAGTTAATACATCTTTCATAATTTGGTCAACAAGTGTGATACTGAATTGAGTAAAATGATAAGTACCATTAATACCTCATCTTAGAGAAATCTGTGCTCCCTACTTTTACTAATGGATCTTCATCTACTTTAACCCTCCCTTCTGAAAGACTTGTCTTTCCTTTTCTTGTTCCACCTAACCACCTCTTGTGATTAGGAACTAAAGAAAGAAGAGCTAGTCATCAACAAACACTCAGCACGCATTCCTATCCCTTACTTTGTCCTACCACTTGTCCAGAGCTGCGGTATACATTTTTTTAAAGGCTGAAATTGAAAAATGAAATTCCCTTTTGTTAAAATGGGAAGCTTTGAAATGATAAAAGTTATAGCTATGAAATACAAGCACCTGCTCTCAACCATGTCAAATTTTTTAATTATTGGTTTTAGCTATTAACAATAGAAATTGTACTAGGAAACAGAGTCGCAGGTCAGACTTTGTGAATTCCACCTTTGTTTATATTAATACACTCTGACATGTCATAAGTGGTCTTCTTAGATATCTATAAATCAACCTATCATGCTAACTAAAGTGTATTCTAACATGTATCTCCCACTTTCTTGATTTCCATAATAAGTAAAGATGGTCTGAGATCTGTGGCATAACTTACATAACACACAAGGATAATTCAGATGCTACTTGATACTGACTCTATTACAAGCTTTGATACCTCAGATGAAAAATTCTTGTAGCGTTGACATGCCCCCCTTCAGAACATGTAATAAAATACAGTGCCCCCTTGAAATCTAGTGATCTTGTAATAGAGTCTAGACAAATCTCATCAGGATTCTGTTAAACATATGAAATAAAGCTGAAGTAATTATACATAGCTGCAACTGATGTTTGACCACCATTGTGTGTTGCCTGATTTTCAGATAACATTGAGAAAAAGCCTTTAAAGTAAACCTTGAATGGATATGCACTTCAGAGAAACAGTTGCTCCCGTAATTAAACTTTCATTTCTCACTGTGCATGCTTGGATCTCATAATATTTGTAAAAACTTCTGAGGGCTTATTATGCTTCCAAACATAATTATTTTGCCAAAGTCATATTTATGACTTGCTCTCCCAAAGAGTATTGTCAAGCTCCTGTGAAGTTTATTTTCTCAGTGTGCTTGCCTGCTGCATTTTCTTTGCTGCAGGTCACATGATTCCTTCCGTCTGTAACACACGCACTTAAAATTCTCACTTCCTGATTGAACCATCAAGATTACGTAAAATGTAAATCAGTCGAAATACCTAAAAGCACAAATTTTAAGGAGAAAATGCTGTTTTCCTTTTCTCTTTCGTTATTGATACCTAAAAAATCGAAGTGTGTTGTTGCCTATTTGCATTTGGAAGCAAGAGGCTGTTAGGGATTTTTTTATCCTTCCCTTTCAGATTGAATCAGACTTTACTTTCATTATAAATATAATGTACCAACTAGATAGACCGTGGGAGCCGTGTGGCTGCAGGACTGAAATCAAAATGGTTCCGATGACTAAGAGAGCTGTTCATTTACTTGTTACTCTTAATCTTGGTCTGAGTGGAGAGCACAGCATCTCTCAAAAGGTAACGTGTTGGTATTTCAGATTCATAAATGACCATTTAGCCTTTCTGCTGCATGATAGAAATGAAAGTAATTTTTAGCAGGCTGGATGACACTTGTTTTATTATATAGATCTTAAAATCCCTCACATTTTCTCAAAGCAACTGAAGTTGTCATAGTAATAGCATGACTTTTAAAAGGGTCTTTTAAGTCATTCTTTTACTAGAGTTAATTAATTTTATTAACTCTGGATATGTTTTCTTTTTACTCTTCTCTGACAAACAAGGACTTTAATTGCTCAGGTATGTATTTCATGTTTGTTATTTTTTTTTAAGTCGTTTCTGTAAAGGAAGCACAGATGCTGTCAATTGACTTCCCGATAGGCTAGACTTGGATTTTTAATTATTTCTCTGTCAAATTGCACTGGTAACGTAGGAGCAGAATTTCATTCTTTAAAGAGATAGGTGATGAAGACATGTTCCCCGAAACCTGCGACTTGCTTCTAGGGGTTACAGCTTTCTTTGCTCTGATATACTTATTTAAGAATTGAGGAACACAGAAAGGAAATACATCTGACTTAACAGGAGAGAATTATTTCTTAAAAATGTAACACTTAGACGCAACAGCTAAAAGCTCTGGCCTACACCCCAGTTCTTCTATGCAAAGGAGGGGAAAAAAGCATGTTCTTGAAATGAAAAGAAAAAACCTGGTAAATCCAACTTTATCAGAATTTTAAGACTCTAAAATCTGCTAAAATAAATTATCCTTTAGAAAAGTTGGTGGGAATTTCGTATTGGGAGAAAGTAGGTCGGGGATCTAGCTCTGTGGCAGAAACTCTGGCCAGCATGGCTCTGGGTGAGAGAAGGGGTCCTCCTCTTGGGAGGCAGCGGGTAGGAGAAAGAATGCCCCACCCTGGGTCTGGATGCTGGGAGTGCAGAGCCATCAGCAGCGTGATGCTTTTGAGTTCTTGCAAAAGTGACTAGAGGGATGTGGCCCTCAGAAAAAACAGCAAGTGAGTTCTGCGGCCCGAAGCTGGCCCGCTGTCCTGACGGCCCTGTGCAGGGTTTGCTCGAGGGGCCGAGTCAGATGCCACATCTGCAGCCAGCAGTCAAGGTGCTAATGCATGGCCAGTGATGTCAGGAGTTACGAGACAGCAGTTTCAAAACACTGCAGTAAACAAGGTCAAAGTGTCCCATTTTGCTGGAAGGAAGTTTGTTTTTATGAGCTGGACGGTACACGGGTGAAGTAATTTTTCAAAACAAACAACAAATTTATGTTTTGGATTTTTTTTTGTTTCTTTGTATTAAAAAAAAAAATAGCCAGTTGAAATTTTAGGAAGCATGATCTTTCTGAGCAAAGTTATCTTATTTCCCTGTTACTGTGGATTTTCTGTAGTTTCCACAGAGGAAAGGGAAGTACATTTGCTCTAGGGATTCTTCAGTACAGGCTCTGACCCGGACGCAACAAATGCCAGTCCCAGCCATGAGGAAAAGATTCCTTCTACTTTTGCGCCTTTGGCTTTTAGATAGGAGTTGAGGTACGAGGAAGTTAATGGCGTAGGATAACTGAGTAGGTGGTGCCTTTTCCAACCTTGAACCTGCGAATGCCAGAGGCTGTAGGCTCTGGACACGCATCCAGACAGCTCTCTGCTGGCGGCCTGGTTCCGGAGGTAATCAGTGGTTGTCCCAGTTGTGTGTGTGGTAACAGCAGCAGCAGGTGCCACGTGGCACCCAGAGGTTGTCTGGGTCTGTCCTGGGGATCCCTGGTCCCCAGGAGAATCTCCAGTGCTTCCGAGATGAACTGTGAACTTGGCGTATCCTGAGAAGTGCAGGCATTTTGGGTCCAGGGCAGACCTGGGTGCGGGTGCGCACTGCAGCTTCTAAAGTGAAAGCAGAGGCTTGCGGAAGGAATTACCCTCACCTCATTCCCGACCTGCTCGCTGTGCTGGAAAACAAAGTAAGTGTGTTTGTTTCTTTTGTTAGTCAGTCTCTCCTACATGTTTTTTCTTGCTGACATTATTAGACATTTCTCTGGCAAGCGCCAGGTTTTTTCCTCCCTTCATTTGGGAAGTAGGATATGAAGTACGATCCTTTTCTCTTTTCTGTCTCTGTGCTTGTATCCAGCATGCTGGACAGTAAGAATAGAAATAGAAAGATAATAAAATTGATGGTCAACAAGTAAAGAAAAAGTTCTTTTAAAAAAGGGTCCCAAGAACCTTGCCACTAATTAAGTGACAGCGCTGCGACGGGACTTCCTGTGTGGCGTGGCCGGGAGCACGTCCAGGGAAGCAGCCCGGGCTGCAGCCTGGTCTGGCCAGGAGCAGGAAGGGTGTGTGCAGGAGAGGCGGCGCACAGGCAGCGACCCTGGTGGGAAGTGCGGGAACTAGGTGGAGAAAGGCTTAGGGACGCCAGGTTGTCATTTGAAAACCTGCCAGGAAGTGGAGAGGGACTAAGGAAATGGAATGTTAACATTGTGAGCAAAAATTAATATAAAATTCGGGTAAGTGTATAAAGGCTCAGACTTGTCAATAGACACCAAGCTTTCCTTTTAGAAAGTTTCATGCCTTATTTAGAGTCATAGAAAACGTGTCAGTAGCTTTTAGAAAAGAACGTCAGAGGCGCCATCACCGCCACAGAAGCCTCTTGTCACCGGGACGGCCTTGTGACACGTGTCCCTGTCTTCCTTTTTTGTTTTTCGTGTAGCTCCTACTTCCACATGCACAGCAGGACTTCTTGATAGATTCTGAATACAAAGTGCTGTGGTTTTGAAAATGTAGAGCAAATAGAAATGCAGATTGGGTTTGTGACTGGTAACTAGATGATCACTCCCCATCAGATGGGCTGTTTTCACCACAGAATATTCTTGACTTCTCTCAACTTGAACAAGAACACTTTGAAGGTAGAGACAGGGGGCCAGACCACAGCCAGCATTGGGAGGCAGAATTCAGGGGTCTTATTTCCGAACTGGAACACAGCCTGTCAGGGCTGTACATGTCTTAACTCTGAGCAGCAGCATTAGGCCTTGGGGTATCTGTGCTTTGTTTGAAATACTCCAGGTCCCCTGTTTGATGACTGTCTGGGAAGGATTCATTCAGCCAGTGTCTCCCAAGTACCTCCTCAAGTAAAGCATTGTGCTCAGGGCTCTAGTTTTTCACAAATTAAATTTACAGGAACTGGGTTTGTAAATGAAGAATGAAGAACAGTCTGAAAGAAGGGTGTGAATGAGCAGGCATTACCGTGAAGTGGCTGTGAAGGAGGGTGCCAAGTGGGCACTGCCCCTCCTAATTAAAGCGGGAGGTGGCTGCCATCTGTCCTCTTTCATTTGAGGCAGTTGGGGGCCTGGGGTGGAAGAAGCAGATCCCCCGCCCCCTTTATTTCTCTCCCATTCTTTCTCAAAGTCAGCTTTCTCCCGAGTCAGTGACCCAGAAGGTCACCAATGATCTCTCTCAGAATGAAGAGTAACATAAGCTCGTGTGGTCCTTACCAGAAAACGTTTATCCACTTAGAATTCGTTCAAATTATGTCTGACAGTATGGTAACCCCTGCATTGGCGTCTCTGCCCCTTTTGTTACCAAGGGCACTGCTGACTAGCAAAGTGGGGTGTTTTACTTTTATTGACTTTGTTTTTTCATGCAAAAAATTTTCCACTGCACTGAGCATAATCAGAATGTGGCAGCACAGGGCTGTCGAGTGGGGAAAGACAGGAGGATTATTCTTGAGAAAGTCGGTTCTGATACATACAGTCAGGGGCACAGATGTCCAGGTTACCTGGTGTTTCTGCTTCTTGGACCCGCCATGGAAATAATGCACACTCTGTATCCTTCAATTGAGCAGTAAGTCTCTTAGTCACTTTCTGACAGGCTGTTGGTTGGTTGGGGTGTTTTTAGCTTTTTCCATTTTTTTAATGACATAATTTTAGGTAGTTCAGCTAGGCGCTTTGCTTGCTGTCCTCTTTAAGGTGTGATTTAAGCTATGAATTCAGTTTCACCCATCAGCATTTATTTCAAGAGGACTGAATAAACAAATTAAATGAGGCGTATCTGTAAAGTGTGACTGAAATAGCATGATTAATATTTTAACTGACAGAGCAAAAGACACAAGTCAGTGTTGCCTCTTTAAAGTCCCGTGTTAGCCGGGAAGATTTAATGTTTTACCGAGTGAGTCTACCTTTGCCAAGGATACCCAATGAACATTATGTCTACTTTAAGGACCTTCCTTTCAAAAAAAAAAAAAAATGCCCACAGTGCTGGAAGAATCTTTTTGTCAGGGTAGGAAGGAAACAGTATTGATAGAGATAAGATCAAACCACTGGTTCGGGTCATCGATTGTAAACACATACTGTTCACAACCATTTGCAGTTGTCCACACACATCACTGAGCCACATTCCAGGAACCGGCCCTGCACATTTAAAATGAGTATCATGGGCCACACTCCCCAGGTAGGTAGGCAGCTTGTAAAAGGGTAACACTGCAGACCGACAGGGACTACAATCGATGGTGTTGCCAGAGCCAAGAGGGGCTTACAATAAAATCTTACAATAGAAATTTAATGAAAAGGTGAGAACTGTTGTCTGTGATTTATAAATTAATTTACCTAATAGAATTTTGGAAGTGAAAGCCCTGAAAAATCTCTTCTCATTTTAAGGCTGAGGAGACCAGAATCTATTTGGAAAAATGTTTAGTTTTCGATCTGTTGAAAGCCTTATGAGAAAGGGCTGTCGTTGTATCATAGACATATGATAGATGTAGCTATACAAAAGGCAAGTTACAAAAAGGTTTTGGACATTGTTAGGATGACTCTGCATTTCCCAGAAGAGAACATTTTGAAGAATGGTTCTTATTTGCCTGTTAAAATGGAGAACTTTTAACATATTAACTCTCCCAGAGCTCAACAGGCTGAGAATACGTGTATTACCTGTGGAAGATAGTCAGCTTGAATTTTGCCCGCATCTGTCAGTGCATTGTGGGGAAAGAGGAGGTGTCTCTACATCCACTGTTGTGTTATGTTCTACGGGGACTGATTTTCTGCTGCTACAGTCAGTACTTGGTTGCCCTTGAGGATGAGTTCATTTAATGGCCACTTGTGGGGGGCTGCTTTCAGCCGCTCTCTGTTCTAGAAACTGACCAGAAGCTGAGCCGACTGGCTGCATTCTTGGATGCTGCTGCCCACTGCCCCCACCCCTCCCGGTGGGTCTCTGTAGGTCTATCTGTTCAACCAGTACTTCCTGGGAGCTCCTTCTGAGCATTGTGGGCTGGGACGCGATGCCATCCTCCCAGAGCTTGGCAGGCTGTGCAGAAAAGTAGAATCAGCCTAGAGAAGAGAGAGACATGTATAAAGGTAGAGAGAGAAACCACATTTATGCTGTGCTGGGGAGATGAAGAAATGATTCGTGGCCCAGGGAGCACTTGAACCAGACATAGAAAGGTAGCGTTGGTCTTGAGAACTTGGAGGGAGATTGTCCTGTCCAGAGGACAGACATAAGCAAAGGCACAGAGGGAATGGGGAATTCCCGTGTACAGAACGGGCAGTAACTGATTTGTGGTTGCTGGGCAACAGTGTGTGTAAAGGTGAGGAAGGAGAAGATAAAGTAGCAAAGGTCTGTTGAGGCCAGATCCGGGAGGGCGGTGATGGTCATATGACTGAGTGATTTGAACTTGATCTGTCGTCTTTGGGGAAGCTGTTGAAGAATTCTTGTTGGAGAGCAGCATTAGGGTCTCCCTGGTGACGTGTGGGGGTGGGGGGTGTGCTGAGAAGACCAGGGCCGGGGTGGGGGAGGCCCACATGAGCTTTTGAGAGAGTTCAGCATGGAGAGACAGAGGATCCAAAAGAGGGAGAGAGCTGGAAGAGAGAAAGCGAGACAGATTGAAGAGTCGGAATTTCAGAATTGCCTGCATCATAGGGGGGTGGCTGGTGGGAGGAAGATGGAAGCAAAAATGACTCCAGACCTTGGGGCCCAGGTGTCACTTCCCTGCCATGAGCCAGGCATTTCTCACTCGTTATCGCGACGAATGTGGCTTGGTGTTTTTGTCCTTATTGCAGAGCTGAGGAAACTGAGGCTCAGAGAGAGAGTTGTCTAAAGTTGCACAATGGGGAGGATACAGAACAGGCCACTGCAGGCAGCCCCGATTTCCATGCCTCTGTTTTCCCCCGACTAGGTTTGGGAGAGTGTAGATGTGAGAGAGAAGATGATCTTTGTTTGTTCATGTTCAGTTCTGAAGCAGTTAAGATGTCCATCAGATGGCTGAAAGCATGGGACTGAGTCTCAAGGACAAAGTTAGGAGGACTAACTTTTATTTAGCAACTACTTGAGTGTCCTCATGGGCCGGGCCTGCCTGCTGTGAGAACACAGGGGTAAGTGACCCCACGGACAAGCTTCCCAGAACCACAGGCTCCCAAGGAGTCTCCGTGCTAGGGATTGAATATGACACAGCGGTGGTGCAGATTTGCTGTAGGATCACCTCCCAGGGGACTTGACCGAGTCTGGGTACCGGGAAAGTCCCCGAAGGAAGTTGTCTTAACATAACACTCAACTGATGAGTGCTGACATTAAAAGTGAGGGGGAAAAGATTGAAAAATAAGCTTGAGAAAAAGGCACAATTTTAACCAGGAGATGTAGAATGTACTTAGACCCAGAGCACGAGAGAGAAGGTATACGAGTAAAGACCTGGGAGTACCTGAGGCAGGATGGCGCAAGGAGATGAGGCTGGACCAAGAGGGAGGCAGCAGCTCACGCAAGAAAGGCCGCAGAAGCTGTGTTTGGGAATCTGGTCATTTTCTTAAGGACACGGTGGGGAAGCATTAGTGAATTTTAAGCACTGGAATGACATGATTACTAGACTCGTATTTTGAAGAATTATTTTGTCTGCTGAAAAATAAGAATTTAGGGAAGAAGTACTAGAAGCAGGATACTGGCTAGGAAATATTGGAGAGAGGACTCTGGGTCAGAGATACAAGCAGTTCGGACAGAAAAGACATTTTGGAATTTGGGGGTTGTTGGCTATGGAAGATGAGGGACAGAGAGGAATGCAAGTTCACCTGTGAGTTTGAGACCTGGACAGCGGGGTGGTGGTTGGCACTTCACCTCTCTTTTCCAGAGAGAGGATGTGATTTGGGCTTTAGGATGATTAAGGTTGAGAATCCTAGGTAATTGGTGTAAGAAGCCGAAGGGTAGGAGGTTGGGCTCGGAGGAGGGTGTCAGAACGCATTATTGCAGAAGTGAAGCGGTTCAAATGACAATACAGGAGCAAGCTGTGTGAGCAGGCGAGTAAAGCAGAGGGGAGAAGCCGGTGGTGGGAGGTGGTTAGAACCAGGAGACCTGCTGCTGGGTGGGGTTTGCATATGGAGGTTGGAGTCACACCAACTGCTGCCTGGATGGGGAGCAGAGGGTCAGCTTGGCGGTCTCTCTGTTCACCATCTCTTGAAATCTGGAGGTTGGTGCTGGGCTATGCACTGAGAATGTGATTTCCAGGGACTGTGTGCAGAGGTGGAGAAGGGGAGCGAGAGAACAGGGCAAGGTGGTGGGCACTGGGACTGAACCTTTGAGGAGTTCAAGGGGTGGGGGGAGACCAAGAAGGAGTTTTCCAAGAGGCAAACAGGAAAAGGCCAGAGTCCTAGCAGGCCAGAGGAGGTCAGTGCCGCAGAAGAGTGAGCTCAGCACTCACTGCCCTGCTGGGAGAGGCAGAAGGGGAACCAGGCTCAGGGTTGCTGAGCCAACATCAGCAGTGCCTATAAGAGATCAGTTCCCACGGAATGGAGGTGGAAGCGCGTGTGAGAGAATTGAAGGAGTCAGTGAAGTGCAGACGGCATTGTAACCTGCACGGCACTTGCAACACACCTTAGATGGAAAGACAAGAGCAGGAGACTCTCAGGGTAACTGGAAGAACACGAGTCTCTTGTGGCATCCAGCAATGAGTGTCGCTGTTCCGATGGGCTTGTTTCACCCAGTCTTCTGGTATCCTGTGGTGTGTGTCCTTGGTCAGCTTATTCACCCTTTCTGTGCTTCATTTGTAAAATAAGTACCTGCCCGTAGGGCTGTCATGAGGATGAAGTGGATTGTAAAGCCATGCCTTGCGCACAGTAACTGCTACACGCATGACTGTTGTAAAAGCAAAGGAGGAAACCAACCTGTGGATCAGACATCACATGCTAGGCGCCTTGCCCTGCATAGTCACGATTCCAACCTCATTCTACAAACAAAACAGAGGCCTTGGAGAGGTTTGAGGAATGGATTCCAGGCTGTGCTGCTGGGGACTGGGAGGTGGGCTTGGGACACAGGACTCCTCTGCCTGCTGGGAAGCACACACGCATGCAGCTTCCTCAGCTGCCGTGACAAGAACATGAAGGAGCATGGGCACGAGTTCTTGGCGCTTCCGGAGGAAGAAGCTCTTCTGCCTGCCTGCCCCTCACTGCTCGGGCCTGCAGCCCTGGCTGTGCAGATGTGTCCACTCTGGATCAGAACTTTGCCTGCGACCCCTCTGAGCACCAGCTCTCCTGGGGACAGTGTGCAGATCCACTTCATGTGCCAGCTTAGCCAGGCCACAGTACCCAAGGTGTTTGGCTAAACACCAATCTAGATGTCACTGCGAAGGTATTTTTAGATGAGATTAACATTTAAATTAGGAGTCTTTGAGTAAAGCAAATAATCTTCCAATCAGTCGACAGCAGCCTTAAGAGGAAAAAAATGGCCGTTCCCTAAGAAAGAAAGAATTGGGCCACCCTCCACCACCTTCCTGCTCAAGACTGCAGCCTCCTGGGATCATGGCCTGCCCTCCAGATTGCCAGTCTGCCAACCCCCCTAATTACCTGAGTCAATTTCTTACCATAAACCAATCAGCCAGTCTTACTATCCCCCCTTTCTTAAACACACACACACACACACCCCACCCTCTGTTGGTTCTGTTTCTCTGGAGAGCTCTGACTAACACAGGTACAGATAGGAAGATACAGACATCTAAAATGGTAGCTGCTATTGCTATTGGCCAGAAACGGCATCAGGCATCTCTAGGCATTCTTGGTCTATGTGTCTGGCTTGTCTGTCCAGGTGAAAAAAGTGAGTTTTACAAGGTTTGTGGTGTACCCTCTGCGATGGGGAAAGCAGATTGCCCAGGAGAGAACTCAGTTTCATCGGTGTGGTTCAGCAGTGGTGCTGTTTGGCTCTTAATGCTTTTATTTAGCAAGATCATAAAGTCACTGAGTTAGGCATCACTGTTGCTGCTGTTCATGCAGCGTTTTCTGTCGGTTAGCTGTTGTCCTGACTGCTTTACAGATGGTCGTGATTCTTAATCCTTCCAACCCCCTTAACTGTTGAGATACAAGGACTCATGTTTTCCCCATTTTTACAGGTTTTAAACACCAAGTCACAGTGACCACAGCTTGTGAGCTATAGCATGGGCCCTGGGGCCTGAGCCTGGCTCCCTAGCTCTGTCCCACCCCCTCTCAGCTTCCAGTGTCCCACACACAGCTCTCCCAGCACCCCTGGAAGCCCCCACGGGCCACAGCCCCTAGGGCAGTGGTGCTTTTCTAGGGGGTTGCTTTAAAAGAGCAAATGCCTATGTCCTCTTTCACAAGCCCATCCAGTAACACTGCTGGCTGTACCACCTCAAGAAACAGAAAGCATGCCCACTGCAGCATCAGCACAGGCTCTGCAGGAGCCTACTTTTAGCCACTAGACTTTTCCTGTCTAGTCTAGTAACACTGATGGCCATCTGATTTGCCCAAAATCATACAGAAATGTGATAAAGTGGTGGAGAAGGTCAGTTCCTTGTCCAGCAGCTTGGGGGTGGTAAGGGGTGTGCTGGGGAAGAAACAGCCAACTTCTGTGTGGGTACCCTTCGGTGCTCATCACTGCTGTGGACTGGGCTTTCAGTGTGGTGTTGTTATAAGTAAAATGAGGTGTCCGAGGTGAGTAGCAGAGCCAGCCAGTGCGCTTGGCCACTGCTGTCCCCAGGCTCGGTGCCTCCTGGTGTCCTCCACTGGCGGTGCCTGCTGCACTCTGAGCCCCACAAGGGCAGGTACTCTCCCCTCTGGGTTCACCACCATATTTTAGCATCTACCAAGTGCAGTGCCCCCCACACAGTAGGTGCTTAATGCATGTGTGTTGAGTGACTGACAGGCTTCCTCTGTTCCTGGGATCACCAACAAAGAGCTGGGGGTCAGCAAGAGAACACGCCCTGCCCTGTGAGGGTACCATGGACTCAGGTGGGTTAGCCCACAGGTGCTGGTTCAAGGACATCTTCTCAAGAAAGGCAAGCCTGTCAGCCTGGGCTCAGTCACTTGCTGCATGGCCCTTGTCAGTAAATCTTCCTGAAAGAAATCTGTGATACTGTCTGTCCTTGTCGTTAACATTCAAGACTGACCTTTTATAGCTTGCCCTCCACACTGGTCTAGAACAACATCTACTTACCAGTGGTGTTTTTAAGAAACCTCAAAAATACATTTTTAAAACCTTCCTAAAGTTCTCTCTTGTCCATTATTCCAGATTCCTCCCTGTCCTTCTGTGTCCGTGTTTGTGTCTACACACGTGCACACACAATCACACACACCCCTTAGTTTGTCACCTCCATCATAAACCTGTCTCCCTTTAAAATAAAATACATGGTAGTGTGGGGAAAACACTTTGTAAATGGAAACTGTATTATTTATATTTTGTCCCTTTTTTTTCTCTCAAAGGTTTTTTTCCTTTGTTTCTCACAACTGGAAACTACTCAGCACTGTTCAATAGCTTATTTCCTCTTGAGAACAGTTGTGTTTTGACCAAAAAACTTACAAGGTAGCAGAATTACAGACCTCATTCACAACTTCTTAGCCTCTCTTCTTGGAAGTATTTGACATCACAGTGCAAGAATATGATGATTTCTGCAGAGACCTATCATGAGGAATGTGAATTTTGCTTTTGCCTCTGTAAAGCAGAGTCACCTCTGGTTGTATGTGTCATGAAATCCATGGGCCTGGGTACATACTTTGTGAGCCAAGGTTTGTGCCTCGTAATTTTTTTACTCAAAAAAAAAAAAAAAAGGGCTGCTAGAAACTACCTTGTTAGTGTGAGAAACCTTGGAATTTACACACCAGTCAAGGCCATGCAAGAATGCAGATCCTCTGGTCACAACTCATCAGCAGGCTGCTTTGTGCCAGCCTGTGCCTCTGCTTGGCTTCAGAAAACTTCCAAGTAGGCAGTTGATATTTGGGGATGACCAGTCAAAATAGCAAGACAGATATAGGCAAGAGTGTAATTATTTTTTAATTTAAATGAAGGGTGGTGGTGGAACAGCATCAAAGCTGAACATAGCCTTATTTTATTGGAGCTATAAAATTAATAAACACATTTGAAAAATGTACGCTCTCCTCCTTCTCAAACTTAGAATTTCTTCTTTTTGAATCTCTATTCTGAATTGTTCTTTTTTTTAGGAAGGAGGAAGAAAATGTCCTCAAGAATTCATTAGAAATTAAAATTAACCTTAGCATTCAGTCTTCATTAAAAGATGGTGAAGACTGATTGAAAGGCCAGTGCTTAATTGGATCAGCCGGGGAAGAGCAGGCAGGCAGAGTCCTCGCAGGCACCTCTTTGCCCTGACGGAGAAATGGTGTTGCTTTAATTGTAATTCTTTGCTTCCTCTTCTTTGCCAAGCCCAGTGGCTTCTGTTATAACATGTGGCGACTTCTCCCTTAGAGACTAAGTTGGTCCAAGTTACCATAATATTTAGGACCAGCTACAAAGACATTTCTTCCCCTAAACGCATGCCAACTCTAAAGCAGACTCTCTTCTCCTCCCCAGCCATCCAGATAGATCCAGCGCTCGTTTACAAAAGGGATGTGAAGTGCACAGGCTGCTTTTTGTTTTATGCCTGTTCAAACAGATAAACAAACAAGGCACATCATGCCTAGAGTTGTTTCCAGCTTCCTTACTTCTGTCTGTAAGAGACTCTAACACCATGTTCACTTGGAGAATTGCAACTTAGATGCTTTAGGCCGAAAAAAAGCATATTTGAAGTCAAGTACAGCAGACTGCCTGCTGTCAGCTCTGAAGGAGGGAAAAAGAGTTGGGAAATCACAGGCCTTCAGCAGGTGGGATCCTGAGCTCCGCTGGATGGGCCTCATCAGGGAGATAATTCTTATCTTCGCAGCCTTGGATTGGGGGGGTGGGGGGGCGCTGCTATACTTAACCTGAAACGAGTAACATCAGTCTGTCCATATGTTTATAAGAAAGAAAGCCTAGCCAAACAGAAAAAAAAAAAAGGCTCCAGATAACTCTTTTCTAACCTGTAAATCTGTCCATTTTCCTTAGGAGTTTGATCCTTAGGAGTTTGATCCACATACACATATATTTCAGTAATATAACCAACTTGATTTTAGTATGTGTGTTCACCTCTTCATTTTTTTTTTTTTTTGGTGGTACCCTTGCCGGTGTCCGGGGATCGAACTGGCGCTGCAGAGGCAGCCTCGCAACCCAGCACTCAACCACTGCGCCACCAGGGGAGGCCCCAACTCTTCATATTTTTAGCAAGATTTACTTCCCTTCTCTGCCCAATTTACTATTTTGAAGTATAACTTTCAACACAACTCCTTTTTATGAGTTTTTAGTTCTGTCTTTAAATTTTATTGATTATTTGAGATGTCCAAAATTTGGTTTGTTGGATAAAAAGACACCACCACCCCCGCCCCCAAGAGCCACACATGACTTAGGAATTAGAGCATCACCTGTGGGCCTCCGTTCTGTGCTCTTGTCATTCTGTGGCTTCCTCACAATTCTGAAATTGTGAGTTTATAATTCTCTTGATTTTATCACGTATTTATGACATAAATGCATGACTAAAGCTACTTTAAGACATGTAAAAAGGATGCCATATGATATATATATTTTTGGCAGCTTATTTTTCCTCATTATCATGTTTATAAAATTCATCCACATTGATGGTCGGGGTGGGGGGGTGGCGGCTTCAGTTCCTTGGTACACGACACTGAAATGTCCCAGTTTACCCACCATCTTGGGTGCAAGGGGATGGGGCAGGAAAACAAGGATTTCTGGCTCACACATGTTGAGTTTGAGATGCCTTCTAGAATTACCAGGGAACTGTTGAGTGGACAGGTGAGTAGCCAAGTCTGTAATTAAGGAGCAGGGTCTGAGATGGGGGCATGGGCATGGTAAATAGCATCTTTCAAGTGTTTTCTCTCCAAACTGTTTCCAGAATTGGCCCACTGAGATTTTTATTAGATTTTTTTTTTCCCCTCAAAGATTTCTTTTTCTCTCCCACCTCCCGCTTTTTCTTTTCCTAATCTGCCTGGTCACTTTGCTAGATTTGTAAATGAGTAAGTGAAGAGAACATGGGCGAACATGGAGGAAAGTATCTTGCACACCTTAACCTCTGTATCACAGAGGTTAGACATTGTCTTTATTGCCTCTCCCCTGGGGTGTCATGAGGTCCAAATGAAATTGGACATACAAATTTGTAAACTGAAAAAAATACGCATTCAATAATTATACTTGATTATAATGCTGTTAGCTTTCAGCTGATTGCTAATGTTTACCTGGTGTCTGTTTTACATGTATTAACTCACCTACTCTTTACAACAACCTGGAACAGGTAGGTACTATTTGTTCATACTCTACACATGAGAAAACGGAAGATCATAAATGTCTGACCCAGAATTTAAATCTGCAGATTCAAATTTCGGCTTCTAAAAGCAACGCTCCTGGCCAGTGCGTGTTATCACCCCTCCTTTACATAACAGATTTTATCCAGTTCCTTCAGCTTCAAGATTTCAAAAATTCTAGGGTCACTTTCCTCTTAGCTGTCTTGAGCCCCACTGCGAATGCCACTCCAGGCCCTGAGCCAAGGCTCTGTCTTTTCTAACTTAGTTTCACCCCTGAACCTGGCCTCTCAACTTTCAGGGCATTGCCCACCTGCCAGTACCCCTGTGCTGTCGAAAATGATGTCAGCTGGAGTGACTTGCCTGGAGCCACACCCAGTGAGTCAGTAGCGGGCTAGGGGCTAAATTCTGGGTCTCCTACCTTTCAAGTGCCACACTTGTTTGGTGTTAATAAACCATATTTCTCCAGGGGATCTGGCAGAAATTTGAAAGTGTTTAATATTAGTGCAGTAAATGTTAAGAATCTTTTTTAAAGCAAGGAAGCCAAACCCCAGCCAGCGAAAACACAGTTTGCTCCCAGGGCCTATGACAAATTCACCTTTACACTGGGATCAGACCACACATCATTGATCTTGGTTCCTGGTGGGGCTTGTGGAAGGGATTCCAATCTCTGCCATGGACTCACAAAGCTGGCACTCAGTGTTCTGCCCAGAATCGTAGCTCGTGGCCTTGGGAGGGTATGTAGGGCAAGGTCACACTCCTGGGGTAAGGGTGATGTAGGCAGGCCCAGCTGACATCTGCACCCATATTGGAACTGGCCCCTCTCTGCCTCTCACTGTGTGACTGGTGCCATGCGGTTAGCTGCCTGTTTGTGGACGTGCCATGTCAGGCAAGAAAAAGATGTGAGCACCCACAGAAGGGAAGTTGTAAAGTGAGAATGATAAACTCTGTGCATACGATGTATGGTCACTGTCATCAGAAGAATGCTAGACGTACAGACACTCAGCTAATAACACGTTATGATAAATTGATCGAGACAGCGGAACGTTTCCAGCAAGAGGAAAGCTGGATTTCCAGGCTGGGTCTTAATGTGTTCAGATCAGAGCTGGACTTGAATGTATTTTTCAAAAGGGAGGGCAAAGATTACTTCTAAATCTCACATTTCTCAAGTGGCCACAAATGCTAGGGAACAGACCAGGTTGGGGCTGTGTTCAGTTCAGCAGGTTAAACTGTTGAAGCTGCAAAACTGTGGGACCCCTTTAGACTTTTCTTCCCTCAGAAAAATCTGTGCTGACATTTTCCCTGCGGTGCATGTGACTTTCTGGCCACTTTCTATGCCTGAGGTGGTTACAGAGAGTGAGCGGCTAGGCATGGCCCATAACCTGACTGCCAGATGAGCCCCTCTGTACAGGCTTTATGACCTCGAGTGCCTCTCTGGGGGAAGCCAAGGGGATGAGCAAAGTGGACTGGGGGGCTGGAGAACTTCCTAGGTCTTTTGTGAACAAATTAAATATAGTGCTTTCTTTATGACATGAATGAGATCTAGATCCAGTGATATTTGGCACCTTCTAAAGACCCAGATGGACACGGTGTTTGCCTTGAAGTGAAGTCGTGTGTAGAGTTTTAATCACATCGTGTTTTATTTTTTCTCTTTTAAATATCGCCTTTTCAATAGTTGCTTCTTAATGAATCACTATTTACTGTGGTTAATAACCAAGAATTTTTGAACATTAAAAATGCTAGTCAAGATACAGATAGAAAACAATATCCCCTCTCATTGTCTCATCCCTTACATTAAAAGATTTTTTTCTTCTTCCTTTTAGAAACTTAATAGTTTGAGAAATCCTATCTTTTTCTTCTCAAAAACTTTAAGTTAAAAAAAAATCAGTGCAGAGGAAGTTTAAATAACTATAAGCCTTAAATTATAAAATCCCTCATAAAAATAGGGGTAGAACTACAGTAAGTTTCACCTCTTGAGTGCAACTGCCATTTGGGAAAAATGTAGTTTAAAATAATGTTGTATCTTTTCCATTGTTTAATTAATCACTGAACACACTTAGTGGTTTGTTTGTTTGTTTTTTTTAAAAAAAAAAAAACGGCAGGAACAAGACACAGGACTTGTTATCTATTAGATAAAATCCTCTTAGTCCAGAGACCAGATTCCAAAACAGATTTCAGATACCTGTAGTGGAGGTGGGTTGTCGAGGACAACCTGAGGAAGAGAGGGTGTGTTCTGGTGTAGGGGTCTTAAATGAGTTTGGACCAGAGTTTAACCTTCTATCTGTACCTTCCTAGCATATTCTTTTCATGATAAAAGATTGACCCTATGACCCAAGGGAAAAAGTGCTTTGGGAGTGCACAATGAAGAAAAGGATGTCTGGCATCTGGGAAGTCTTGCTCTTGCACAGAAGTCACAGGAGCAGGTGCTTCCACTGCCCACTGTATATTGTGCTCAACACACACACATATCACACACACCCCACACCTACACATCACATACACCACACACACCATGCGCTCACACACACCCTCAGTGATGACCCTTCAGCTCCTGGTTTTCCAGCTTCAGCAGCTCCTGGTTTTCTAGCTTCAGCTGCCCCTGTGCACCTGAGCACTGTAGGCAGGGGTTAGGGTTGGGTGCACATTGTTAGTGCTCCCAAGGCAGAGGACTGAGCTCAGGACAAACACGTGGCATCAGAGAGAAAGCGGTTCCCTGTTCCGTGAGAGTAGTGGGGTGATGCCTGCAGATCCCGACTGCACGTTTCCCAGTGTATCTAGTCATAGCGCAGCATTTATAATGGAAATAAATGTTCTGACACTCACATAGCTAAATATAATTTATTATTTTGATGGAAGGTTGAAACACGAAAGATCATGCTTTTCAGACTGTTCTGACGACTTACACAGACAACCCATTTTGGGTAATGGTGAATTCAGCCTGCCAACCTCCAAACAGTTTTCACCTGTTTGTCCAAACACCTGCAGTTGGGTGCTGACATGCATGGTTAATTGCTTGGATTTAAATGATAAAATCCCTAAAAGGCTGTTTGCATCCTAGAAAATAAGGCCAATCTCTTGCAAAGACTATCTACCCTGCGACATCCCAGGACTTAGCACCAGCCCCTGGTCAAAGAGTCTGCTTGGGAATGAGGAAGGGGGAGAGGGCTGATGTCTGAGCCGTCAGCCCCATTACTGCAAGCATCCCCAAAGGAGGCTAGTCTTCCAGAAATAAGTTTAATTTGGGAACTGTAGTTTACCAAGGTTTTTGAAGATGATTGGCACCAGTCAGGGGTCTCCTCTGTCAGCCCAGGGACTGCCTTTATATTTAAGTGCCAATTCTTCACCTCTGCTCAGGCTGACTCTTCAGCAGCTACAGAAGCTATCAGAACTAGGCTCCAGTGGCCCTGCACAGAGCAGAGCAGGGTGCTTTTGGCTTGGGGCTTGTTATTTGTCCCTGCAGTGATTCTTCGCTGCTGTGACGTCAAGGCTGCCATTCAAAGCAGAGAAAAAGGAAACCGTGGCCTCTCTTCGCATCAGTAGCCTGGACAAGCTGTTGTTTCTCAGGCATCCAAAACGCTCTCTGTCTGGCAAGGCTGTGCATTCCATGCCTGGGTGACCTGGTTAAATGGAGGAAACCAAAGGCTGTCCGCTGAATGTGCTCCAAAACAAGCATTCCACCCTGTGCTCCGAGCGCTGCTGCTGAGGGCTGTAAATGGGGCAGCAGCCATGCTCTGTCTGCATGCGGGCCCAGCTCAGCCCTCTCTGCGAGGGAGAACAGCCTTACACCTTGCTGAACCTGCACTCAACTGCATCACTAGGCCGCCTTCGGGGTCAGTGCTGCAAAATCTTCTTAGGGAAACTGGTGCTGTGTGTTCATTCTTTTGAAATGATAGGAGTTCAAAGTTTGTTATCTGCCCCCTCATCCCGCCCATCCCACTTCTGCTCACCCCATTCTCCGATTTCTGAATTCTGGAAAGGCTCTGGTATATACTTCCATACTGCTCTTGTGCTGTGCATTGTTGAACATGCATACTCTTTGCATGTGCATGAAGAAGAATTTCATCTGTATTGTGTAGACCAAAGGCTGTGGGCTTTTCTTAATGAAGAGTAGCACCTTTCACTTTTCAAAGGGTGTTCCAGCCTACCACAGAGCTGCTGTCCCCTTAGGCATGAACCAGGATTCCTACAGCAAACACCAGCCCTGCAAGGCCACTGTGTTCTGGTCGCTTACAGTGAACGCCCCAAAATTGACCTTCAGAATTCGACCGCCTGAAGATTCAGTCTCCCAAAGGCATGCCTTCTCGACTTTCTTTTTGGCATGGGAGACAACTATCTTATTAGATTCTTGGGGGTGGACATTATTATAAGCCCAAGGAAAAGCACAACCACCACACTTCATATCCCAAGGTTGGCTTGGTAGAGTAAATATGCATTTGAGGTTTTGTGTTACAAATCCCATTAAATCTTTCTCAAAATAGCCTTTCTCTGAACCTTTGATTGAAGGATATTTGCAGAAACCAAAACCATTTAATGTTATGCACAAGTATACATATACATTTTATGTCAGGGAAGATCTTGACATAATGAGGCCTTTTTAGTGGGATTATTAGACACAGTTTTTCCTGATTATCAACTCTCTGTCTTCTGGGGGCGGGGGTAGTGAGAAATCTGAATAAGATGGAATGGGTGTAAGGAATCATGTGAAGTCAGGATTGACACAGAGGGTTTACTAAATTGCAGTCTCGTTTTGCCTAGACAACCAGACTTGCCCAGGGGCCAGCTGAGTGCCTTATCTGTGCCAACATAGGTCCAGAGTGGGGAGTGGTGCACGCTGTTGATGAACAGGGCTCCTTCATAGGTGCTTTGGACTCGGTGATCCTGGGGATGTTGAAATGAGAGGAAGACTGGATCGTTACTTTCCATTGTGGACTGGAGAATTAGTCCTCTGGGTGGGGCAGGGAGAGGTTGAGGTGCTCTCTGCACCCCAGTAATCCTTCTTTTTTTCTGTTATTTTTCAGAACATTCATATTACCTGTAGATAACTAGTGCCAGAAAGCTACTGCTTTAAGAGAGTGAGCTTAAAATTGAACCAAATATTTAAAATAGTTAAAAATTTTTAAAAGATGTTCCTGGAACTGATCTTGAGAAGTGAAAAATAGAGTAGAATCTAAGTTTGTTTTATATTATAGAACAGAAATTTGAGATGAGATGCAGCGGTGTTTCTTAGAACAAAAAATAAATGACTGCAGTGTCGGATTCATAAAGAGGGTGGTTTTTGTACATGGATTCACATTTCTCCAATAGACTCCCTTAATCTTTTGATGTACGTGCGTTCTCTGGAAGAGTCCATCTCTCATAGGGTCCTCTCTGTTGATGTCTCTTCCTCAGTTGTTAACTGTTCAAACTCGCTTTGATCCATATTTGTCAGTGACTGTGAGTGACTCAAGCAGTTTACCCAGCGTTACTTTTATGAAATCCCGCCGTTTCACATTACACATGAGCTGCCTTGTATTTGTATTTTATTCTCTGATACTAACCTACCAAGAAAGTGAACAGATACAGTTGCTGATGATCATGAGGGCTAAGCATTAAGTGATCATTTTATTTGTCCCTTTTTGTGTTATGACCTGTGCTTCCTTATGCAGCCTGAGAATGACAGGGATGCAGAAAATGATTACTCAGAATAATTAGGGACCCCCCCCCCATATTATGCCACATTTGGAGCACTCAGTAGGGCTTTGTGAGCATTACAGTCAACCACATGTAGATGTGTATACCATGCCTGGCCCTTAACTGGGTTATGTAATCTGGATTGAGTTACTCACAAAACCTCATGTTCTTCATCTACAATGTGAAGTAATAAAAGGAACCTGACAGAGTTGTTGTGGGGCTCAGAACCCACATACATAAAACTCCAGGACAACATATGTGCATACAGTTCAAGAAAGTAACCCAAAGCTATAGTATTGTATTTTCCTTAATATTTCATGAGACTTTCACACTTAATTCAGGCTGAAGAACTTACATCTTATCCTCTAGGCATAGCAAAGTCACTGAAGAGTTTAAGGGGTGCAGTGACACGAGGACGCTACCTTTCAGAAGGTTTTAATTGGTGACGGTCACAGATCAGGTGGTATAGCTTGGCAGCCATTTTCTCAGTGCTGCGGATGAGAACACGGAGGCCCAAGGAGATTGCTGGGCTCTCTTGGGATCATGTGGTTTGTGTCTGGCAGAACCAACCCATGTAGATGTTCTTCCTGCCCTTTGCTGTGCTTTTCCAGCACAAAGTGGCAAGTGAGCCAATTAAAAAGGCTGCTGGACTGGTCCAAGAGCAAGGGGATAAAGGTCCCCTCTTGCTTATTGAAGTGGCAGTGGAAGGAGGGGTCGGAGGCAGTGTGATTGGGCTTGGGATCAATGGCTCTGCTTTCCTCAGAAGAGGGTGTCAGGGATCCAAACTTGTCAAATCTAGTCACTGGCCATGCAGTTGGCTGAACTGAAATAAGCCAGACTTTATTGGTTTTGTTCTGTCCTGATGAGCTTAAAGGGACCGCCCTGTCCAGTTGGAAATACTTTAAAGATGTAGTGTTTAAAGGTAGAAGAAACTCAAGAAATAAATTTGAGACTGTACTGCCAAAGGAGGAAGAGATTTTAAACCATCACCCTATGTGTCGATACTCTATATGTATGTGTGTGTTTCAGCTGGTCTTTGTGGCATGTTCCCAATTCAAGAGGCAGCTACCTTGTTGTATTGTAACTTAACTGCTCACTTATAATCATAAGCTGTTATACCTTCATCAGAAAGAAGAGCTGTTCCCATAAATTTTCCTGTGTGTGTGTTTGTTTTGCTGCATGGATCCTGCTGTGGCACTGAGAGACAGACTTTGCCGGGCCCTGTTTAGTAAACAAATCTGTTCACGCACACTTTCTTCTATCATTGTATGTGTACACTGGCTCAGCTTTTCCCACCAGACACAAGGGAGCCTGGGCATTTAGAAGCTTGTTTTCTTTTTGAAGTATGCAGGCATCTAGGGGAAATGTGCATGTGTGCTTATAATGTGCACGTCCACCCCACGTAAGCTCTTGAATAGTCACCATTTTTAACTCCAGACAATGAACACTGCAAGCCCATTGCAACCCAGCGCACACACAGAACCCTTGGGAGGCACCCTGAGAGGGCCCATTAAACTATCAATTGATCTCGGTAAATAAAGAAAGCTCTTTTGACCCCTGAAATTCATTCTATGGGCATATGTGGGATTAGTCACCCAAGATGATAAAGCATAAAACTGGTTTTTCCAAGAAGGGATGGCTTTTCCTTTTTTCTTAGATTGGAATATGAACTGAAAATAATATGTAACCATATAGTCATTTCTGACCTGTAGTTTTTTTGCATATTTTATTTAATATTCCAGCCAAGTTCAGGTTTTATGACAGGAAGTATATGAATTGTTATGACAAGAGTAAATAACACTTGATTTTATGATTACAGTACAGGAAGTAGCTTTTCTCACCAAATAAATCTTTAGTGGGAAAAAGTGCCAGGTTATAAATTTAACGTACGTAAATTATCCAGAGTGTTGCTCCTGTAAGTGGAAATAACATCAGAATGTGGCCATATTTCTTTTTCTTAACTTTACCTGCCAACAAATGTTTTTGTTTTAGGAATAGGCATTTTCAGCATTGCAGTGTGACCCAGTGTGATACGGAATCATTAAAAAGATTCTGTCTGAAAATAAGAAGATCAAATTTAAGAATAAATAGCATGCGCAGGTAGTAATAATAATACTGGGAAGGAAAGTTCTTCTATTCTCATCTTTTCTTAAAACCCAGGAAACGTCTAGGGAGCATAAAAATGAACTGACTCTCCTTACCAAGAATTAGGATTATGTGTACATCTATCTCCTGAGTGATTCTATACCTAATGGCCGAAATACAATCCCTGAGAAGTGTTTCTCAGGAGACTTCAGCCCCAGGGACTGTGATGTGGTCACACAGCATTGCCTTGAAGGTTCAAACTTGAACTCTTTGGACCTTGAGCCCCACTTAACTTCAATGGTTGAAACATTGTCTCTACACCCTCAGATTGTACAGACTTTTATACCAACCTATTCTCTTAGGACTCTAATGAGGTAGAGTCCCCAGTACTGATCTGTCCTGAATTTTCGTTGACTTCTGCAGAGGATATGTTTGCATATGACATAATTAAAAATCTGCCACTGTGGTGTTCTCAAGCTTTTGTTTTTGTTTTTTGGTTTTTAAGTTTTCAGGGTGTTTTTCAGTTTCCAAGGTGGTTTCATAAGTGCTGTGCTACTTAGTTTGCTCCCCTGCCTGGTGTGACCAGAAGGTGTGCTGATGGTAGGGGCTGGAGCAGAGTGGTCAGGTCAGGCTCACTGGCTTTGGATCCTGGTTTCACCACTTGATTGTGGGGCCCTGGGCAAGTGCTTGAACTCCATGGGCCTTGGTTTTCTTATCTCTGGGATGGAGATAATAATGGAACTCTGTTGTAAGGCTGTGTGAGGATTAAATGGGCAGATATGCCCAAGGCTCTGGTACCGTGGGCAGCTCTTTATGTCAGTTTGCTGTTATCACGGATGACTCACCTGACTTCAAGGGGTTGGATGGGTGACCTAAACTGAAGCAAATCATAGCCGAAGGGACAGCTAGCACTAGAACACCAGACCTCTGGCTGCCTGTGGCTTGGTGCCACTCCCTGGGAGCCACTGTCCCTCCTGACTATGAACTGCCACGGAGGCGTGCACTTTTCCTTCCTTTAAAAAAAAACAAAAACAAAAACCTCGAGCCTGACCTGAACATGGAGAACATGTCTCGGGGTTTTATTTTGCTGGGGAGGAGAAGAACTGATTCTATCAATGTGGACTTGGGTGATGTCCACAACATGGCAAGTCCCAGCAAGACCGAGTTAGTCTCCATGGTTTATTCACCTTCTAAGTATCCAGCCTTAGAAATAAGCCCTCGTAGGGGCTGCTTGAGGCAGTAGCCTCCTGAGGGCAGTGGCTGCATCTGTGGGGGTCATGTTCTGTAGGCCCCCACCCCCACCATGTGTTTCATGATCTTGGTTCTGTTTTGCCCCACTTTCCCTTTCTCTTTTTAAAGCCCCTGGACTGGCGACCCAGGACCAATGGGGACTTCCTGTCAAGCGTGGTCTGAAATGGACACTTAACTACACAGGAGCTTTCAGCGCTTCCGAGAGTCTGTGTGCGTGTGCGTGTGTGTGTGTGCGTGTGTGTGTACATACTGACATGACACAGCGGAAGAGGGAAGCTTCCTTTTCAGTAAGTGAGGAAATTCTAGTATTTGAGTGGTTTTCAGATCTCTCGTCATTGCCTTTTTTCTCACCAAATTCCTCGCTATCGGTAGGATTTTCAAAAATTCTCAGTATTTGAAATCGCTCTCCTTGTAAAGTGTTCTTGTTCTTTCCACAGTCTGTGGAATGTCCCTCTTCCCATTGAGGAGGGTCATAGGTCGTGGGAGCCATGGGGAGGGGGGGTGACTAATGTGCAGTGAAGCTACTTTAAGTTCTTAGCGCCAGTTATCTGTACTGTTCTTATTCCTCCTCTGCTGGAAGGTTATAGTCCTATCATGCAGATGGCTTCCACCCTCTTCTTAATAGGCCAGTTTGGCAAATATTACGAAAACATATTTTATGAGTTTTTTTATGTGTATTTTTCATGTTCACCTAGGGTGTTCCAAAATAAATTCGGGGGTAGGGATTGAAGTGGCAAAGTGTTACCACCTTTAAAATGTAAGGGCTGTGTAATAGCGGTGCTTGTGTCATTTGTTTTATTTGTTGTTTTTCTTTGTTCTCATTAGGAGGAAATAAGTATTTGGCTCCTCCCTGCTAAGTGAGCGCCCCCTCCCCCAGCCGCACCCAAAATGGGAACATGTTAATAGCCTGAAAATAAACAACAGACTTTTTTTGCATCTTTTTTTTTTTTTTAAGCAAAATATCTACTAGTCTCCATAGAAAATGAGCTGTCACAGTTAATACTCTTGAAGGTGGAGAAAAGCAGTTTTTCTTAATCATTTTGTCCACTTGTCAAAGCTATTCTGCTCTTCTCTCACAGAAGTGATCAGGCTTGGCTCAAGCCAGAACATACCAGGTCACGTGTCAGCCCCTCACGGTGCACTGGTGTGAAAGCCCCAGCCACTCCGCTAGTGGGGCGGGTCTCACGTGAGGGTTTTTCTGCCCACCCCACACCCCCCATTGACAGATTTGAAAAACTTTCTTCTCACAGCCCCAGGGATGGCCTAAGAGGCTGTCTCTTCCACAGCACAGAGGTGATTCCATATTTAAAATTTTGGAGATCAACAAAAATAACTTTTTCTTTGAAGGGTTAATGCTCTAGCCAGCTTCAGATTGGTTCACTTGAATCTTAAAAATTACTTTTCTGGTCACGCGCACTGAAGGCCTAAGCATTTGTGAAATGTCTTTTTTTTTTCCCCCCTTCCTTTCTCTTGATGCTGTTCTCTCTTAGCTGTCTTAATTACACAGGGGTTGAGAAACCAAATTAAAATTAGGCGTGGCTGGTAAACAGTGATCACATTGAATGCTTTTAGCTGTGCTTGTTAGAGTTACTTCTCTTCCCTGTGTAGCTTTCCTTCCTACTTTTTCTCCCCCAAAGGAAATATCATAAGCTCTTTTAGAAATACTCACAGGAAGTGAGTGTCCACATGCTGGTTACTGGCCAGCAAGGGAGCGTTGACAGGTGGAGAATGCGGCTGCAGCCCTCCCAGATTTATTTGAACGTTTGCGCCAGAGCCGAGGATTAACTTCAGGGTGTAGAGACCAAAGGGTTTTTGTATACCGAAGGAGGAGAAGAGGAAATTGGTCACTGCGAGTCATCCCGAGGGCCGCTGATTCAGGGGGCTATGATGGGGTCAGTGAGGCACGTGGCTGCCAGCCTGAGGTTTCTGCTCGCCCCGCAGAGGGCAGGCTGTCTTCTAAAAATTAACGCTCCCTCCACCCCCAACCACGATTCTTTTGCAGTGAATCACTTCCAGAAATGAATAGCCACAGTTTTTTTGGAATGAGCGTTGTGAAATCCCTCGTTTATAATGGCAGGTTTTCAGTTGGTGGTTTTATCAGACAGAATTTCTCAAGATCAAAACGAAACCTTCTCTTTAAAAAGAAAGTACTCTCAATACAGAAAGCAAAAGTTTTCCATTCTCTACCGAAGAACTGTCACAGAAGATCTGGATTCTCTTTAGACTCGCGTGTCCATGTGTTTCCCTGGATGTGAGTTCTGGGAATGACGGATCCGTTGCCAGTAGCTGGTGGTTTCCCGAACAGACCATCGCGACCTACAAGAACTGTTTGTGCGGTGAGTAGGTGGTAGATCCCCCCAACACTTATAAGCCGGTGTTCATCCCTCTGTGGTGGCTTCTGAGGACTGCTGGCCAGCTCTCACGGACCCCTGCTTTGTGTGATTTAATTGTTGGAACTGCAGAAGCTGTGAAGACTTTTTAAGGACATGGATTGATGGAATAATCACTGTATCTTTTGAATATACTAGGCCTTTGGAGGAGGAAAGCATGTTTCACAGAAGGAAGCGTTTGTGAGGGCTTTAGAGATACAGTTACTGCTCTGCTGTATTTATTTTAAGCATGTTCTGCCTCTTATGTGAAAGAAATGACTGACTGAGGTGGTCTCAACAGAGAAAGTTGTGCCAGCTCTTTTTTTAAATGAAGACACTTCATCCACGTGTTACTCCTAGCAGGATTTGTTTTTCCTAAACGCTCAGCACTGCACACTACTCCGGCACTACCTGTGATGTGTCTCGTCAGGTTTGCCCCTGACTGGCAGCGCTTTCATCCAGGGGGCAAAGAGAGGACTAGTTACTGGAAGCAGCGAGTGCGGTTTAAGGAACTGTTCTTTCTCTGGAGTGGATCAATTGTTTGACCTCCTGACTCATTTCATAGGAATTGGGAAAACAACCTAGTGTGGTTTGCACTGTGAGTCCTGGAGGATTCCAGATCTGTGTGTCTGCAAATGAGATGAGCTGGGAAAGGCACCTCCGCCACTGGCTGGTCCTACATGCGTCCTCCCCGGAGACGCCAGCCCCGGCTCCCAGGACAGGCCGAGCTCCGTGGAGCCCTTTGTGTGGCTGGGCAGTGGTGAGTGTGCGTGACTGGCTGATTCGTTGCCAACTAATTCTTGCTTCTAAGTATCTCAGTGGCATTTAGAAAAAGACAAAAGGAAATACTTTCAAGATCATTTTTCCCCTGATGCGTTTATGCTACATTTTATACTTGCCTGCAGAAACTGCTCTGAGCGAGATGATAGTTAGAACAGATCACTGCCCTATAGACAGCGGTGAATGTTAAGAGTTAACCATAGAGGTTGAGACATTTTTGTAGTGTAGTGACCTGAAAGGCAGTTTTGATTTGGACATCTTTGTATTAAATGACTTTTTGGCTATGCGATTTAACAGAACTATGGAAGATAACAGTATGAGCTAGCAAAAATAATAGAAATACTAATGGTTAATAAAAGGTGTATGATTTTGGCTAATAGAATATTTATGTGCAGAGAAACTTTCGATTCATAATGGTTTGGTTTTAAACCACTGTTATCAAATAAGCACAAAGGGGACAAAGATTGTACAGTGGACCTGGTTAAAAGTACAAACTGAGGTATCTGAAATAGTTGATTGATGTTTAAAGGGTTACATTATTTCCTCTGTATAATCTCATATGTGCTAGAGTTCCCAAATCACACCCTCAAATCATGTGATTCATTAATGCAGAAGATGCTTAATGTGATTATAGATTTTCTCATTTTCTTTGGAGATGGCTAAATAGTTGAATCAGCTCTTTATGAAGTTTATTGCTCTACAACTGAATGCCTCAGCATTGGTGTTTTCTGACTTTTCAGGGTGTTAGGCTCTTTTAGATTATGTTGGAAGCCATGAATTCCTTACCACACTCACACACAAATACTTGCCTGCATTTTGGGGGCACCCACAGTCCCAGTGAAGCTTGTCTGTGTCCCCGGATACAGGACACTGGACTAGGCAAGCTCCCATGTGACTCTGCCATCCTTGAGATTCCTGGGAGACACTGTGATTTAAAGGAAGATGTCTCCAAGTCAAAAAAAAAGTCATTCTCTGGTTCGTAGGTTGGAGGGGGGAGAAAGTGAAGGAAAGGTGGAAGAAACATGTGACTAATAGTGAGTAAATAAAGAGAATGGCTAATATTATCAGAACCTCCAGACAGACACCTCAGAATCCCTACACATTTAACCAGGGGTATTTGTAAAGTACGTTCTGAGTTCCAGTAGAGACATAAAGACTCCATCTTAAGCAATTGGGGAGACTTTTCCTCATATAGAATGCATGCATGTATCTTTTTCTTTCTTTTCCCTTTTCCATTGTGTGTGTTACCAAATTAGATAGGGCTGCAAATCATCTGAACTCCAGAAATATAATTTATAACAGGTGTAACAAACTGGAAAAGTGATTCTACATTGGCAGAAAAAGTGTGGTGGGTCTAGATGTAAGATAGTTTAGTTAACTACCAAGCAAGCAAACCACCTTTTAAAAAAAAGTGTAGCTTTTATTGCCTTTCAATTAAATTTGAGTCGATACTGTAAGAATGTGTGGAAAAAAGTAGACATGATTCTTGGGCGTATTAAAAGGAATATGACAAAAGGAGAAGAAAGCAAGACATACATTAGTCAGATTCATCATTGTGTCCAATTTGAGTCACAGTTGAAAAAAGATTTTGAGTAATTGAGCAGATCAGCAACTGAAGTTATACACTCTTCTAGCAAAAGATAAGTAGTTGAGTGCTTTAATCCAAAAAAGACTAAAGGATTTCTTGCTAATGGTCTTTAAGTAGTAACCATCTGATTTATGTTTATATTCCTGAGCCTAACACACTACCTGCTTTCATTCAGTAAATTACAGCACTTTAAATGATTGTCCTGTATAGGAATGTTCATACCTCTACTGTTATAGGCTCAGCAGGATTAAGTAGATTCAAATAAAACCAAAGAGAGATCATCAGAACGTAAGGTGTATATAATAAATAAATTTGTTGGCTGATTAATAGATAAGAAGGGCTCTGGATTGCCAAGATGATAAAATTAGATGAGTATCTAAACAAGGGAAGTCATGAATCTTTAGTTGAGCTCTTTCAAGATGAGAGTAGGTAACTCTGTTGGTGGTGGAAACATTTCTTAATTCATTCAACAATTGCTGAGGATCTAAGCTTTGTTAGCAGTAATGGAGGCAGAGATTCAAAGATTCACAAAGTCTGACGAGCTACGGTGCATGAACAGAGTGTTGGGGACCTTGGGACTCAGCCACCACCCAGGAGGCGTTCTCATGGAGGTGGTCACTCTTGCGGGGCAGCCTCTGAGGAGTTAGCTAGACAAGGGAGGCAAGCATTGGGGTGAGGGGTTCAGGCAGCAGAATCATCGTCCGCACAGTCTGGAGGGTGGGTGTGGGGAAAGGAAGGGAGAAGATGGAGCCAGCCGAGTCAGTGATCGCCAAGGCCTAACACACCATGACATGTGCCCAGAGCTTTCCCGCTCGGAGGGAAGCATGGCCAGATCCTTGAGGAAGATCCCACAGGCTGCAGGGAAGAGAATGAGTTGTTAGGGGATGGCTGTGGGGAAGGGTAGGGGGTCAGGCAAGGCAAGGAGACCGCATAGAAAGCTGCTCTGGTCATCCAAGGGGAAAATGAGGAGGACCCCAATGGCAGTAGGGTCAAGAGACTTCAGCGAGGTCAAGAAAAGGAAAAGGTGAAATAAGGACAGTGGCTTAGTTTATCACCACAAAATGAAGTACGAGAGGAAAAACAGGTTTGAGGCGAAGATGAGGCGGCATTTGGATGTGCTTGCAGACCAAGATCTGGAGACTGGGAATGTGCTTGATGGGAATGGGGAGCTGGGAATCAGGGTCAGAGAGGTCACTACCTGGAGGTGATCTTGACTGGTCTGCAGACCTGTTTCTAAAGCAGTGGATCGCTCTTCCGTTGTTTATATAGGATGTATTTCTGTCTTCAATAGCATTTCTCTTAAAATGTAGGAGAGAAATTTACCACCCCCAAAAGCTCAGTTCATATTGGTGTATATGTCCTTCCAGGTTAACTAGCATGTGTGTATGCGCGTGCGCACACACACGCGCGCACACACACACACAGTTTGTCACATCAATGTCATTCTATGTTGTCACTCTTAGGGCCCACGTGTTAAACAAGCATTTTCTACATGTGCTTAAAAATGCCTTAAAAACATCTGAATGGTGCAGCCTCTTCTCCATTTGGGGAGTTGTTGGTTAGTTTGCTTCCACTTGTTCAAAGCCATTTCCACATTACAATAATTATTCTTTTAAAAGTGTGAATCTTGGAAATCTTAGTGGTTTCCTTAGGATCGATTCCTTGCAGTTAACTTACTGAGTCAAAGCTTAATTTTTAAAAGATTCTTGACAATCTTTGCCCAATTGTTTTCTAAAAAATTTGTACCAAGTGATGCACCTGCAAGCACTGCAGGAAGTACCTGCCTCTCTCCATGTCTGCAACAGCACTGAGTATTATCTTTGTAAAAAAAAATCTTAGGATAAAAATGTTATTTGGGGTTCAATTATTCAAAATCTATTCAGTGAATACCTGCTCTGTGCCAGGCATTTTTTAATTGCTTCCTGTGACGTTCAGTTTTTTCATGTGTTTATTAATTGCTTGCTTCTTTTTGTCAATGTTCTGTTAATGTCCATTATCACCTTTCCTGTAGGGGTGCTTCTGTAATTTATATGAGGGAGTGTGTGTGTGAGAGATAGTTAGGGCAGTATTCCGGGTTCTTTGATTTTTAATTTTGCTTGTGATCTTTTTAAGATACAGGATCTTTACATTTTATTCAGTAAAATAAATGATTTCTGTGACTTCTGTTACCTTGGGTTTAGGAATTCCTTTATACCCAGAAGTTAGAAAGTATTCATCTACTTTTTTAAATCATTTCATTTTCATATAAAGCACACCAAATTGGAAATCAAGTGTGAGAAAAAGATCCAAGTGTATCTTTAGTAATTCCCAGCATTGGACATTTCATTCTCTCTTTCCCCAGTTAATTTTGGGAGCTTCCTTTATTTTATATTTCAAGAATTTTTACTGTTCTGTCTTAACTGTAGGAGTCCATGAATCTTTTTAGATAATAACACCTGAGTGGAGAATATGCTATAAACTTTTATAACATTTTACTATTAAAAAATGGCAAGGATATAGCAAAATTGAAAAGAATTTTGCAGTGAAGCCCACAGAGATACCAGCTAGATTCTGCAATTAACATTGTACCTCTTTTTCCTTCATCATCTCTTTATTCGTGTGACCATTTTTAAACCTTCCAAATCATAATTTGAATTATGATTTGAATTCAGAAGTGGAATATCAAAGGCATCTTCTCATTCTGTCTTTTCTCTAAGTCGTAGGTTTGGTTCTCAAGAAAGTCTTGGTCTCTTATACCTTCAGTAAGATCGTGAACCTCACAATAAGTACCAAGAGGATCTGCTTTCCAAAATAAGTTCTGGCCATCTTGTTTTATGAACATGGTTTGGTTTTTAAGGGTTATGGTGATTATTTCTGTAAGCTAAATTGACTTTTCGGACATAACAACCTCCTGAGTGCTTCGGCCTCTGGTGCAGAACTCTGCTAACTGTTGTTTTGGCTGGAACTGAAGAGGCATTTAAGAAAGGCATAGAAAGGGCCCACCATGGATGCTGAGCTGAGCAGGCTCAGCAGAGCCAGCAGGGAGGCTGCCCTGACCAGAGTTGGCTTTGTGGGGAGACTTCCGCCAGCTCGGATACCTTTCCAGAGTGGCCACCTCCTGTCTTCCAGGACCCTAAAGGGCAGCTGACCCCAGGGCCCCCTGTCAGCCCAGGCCGCCCTCCTGATGTTTAGTTCATGGGGAGAACAAACCTTAAATCAACGCAACCTTAGTTCAGGCTGAGCAAACCTCAGATCAAGGAGCTGACTCACCTCTTTCCCACCCGCATGGTAAGCACCCTAAGTCCCCATGAGTCTTCAAGCACCCACCCATAGCATCCCAGCTCAGAGATGGCAGAGCCTCCCTCCTGTCAATTGGAAAACACCCAGCCTGCATTCAAAGTCTGGTTTCCAGTCACCCCGAGAAACCAACTGTGGTTTAATTTTCGTACTGTTTGTCCCCCTCTGCCCTGCGCCTCAGCTTCCTGTCTGTAAACTAAGTCGATTTCATTACATTAGGTAGAAGTATCTTTATCCAAGTCTGTTGTTTTAATCTAGAGCATTGAATGTAGCTCAGGGCCCACCCCTTTCTCAGAAATCAGGGAAGACAATTTTATGTTTCAGCTTCTCTGAATGAGACTTCTCGGGGTTTTCTCACCACTGGGGAAGTTCAGCAGACTGCATGGGCTGCAGCTAAAGCTGTCAGCGCCGGGAGAGGCAGAGCGGGCATTCCTGAATTCCTGAGCTGGCGGCGGGCGGCAGCCTTACTCACAGGAAGCTGTTAGCTGACTTGCTGCTTGCTGGGCAGTCCCGCCTGGACCTCCGGGAGACTCACTCCTTGGTCCCGTCACCTTTGCTCTAAATCCTCTGCGCACAGTGAGTGATGCTTGCAGGGCTTTAGAGGTCCAGGCAGCCAGTGCTTTGAAATTTAAGATAACTATGCTGAAAAAAATTCTAACCTGACCTAAATTGATAGCAACATTCAAAAGTAACACCACCATTCAAGAGAGGCATCACATTTGCTTGAATGATTTTTAGGGAAAAAAAAAAAACAACTTAAATAAACCAGAATGTTTTTCTCCTGCCACTGTCCCCTCACTTTCATGTTCCAGCCAGAGTCAGCTTGTTGCCTCCCAAACCCGCTGTGCTGCTTCCTGTTGCCCCGCCTTTGAAAACGCAGCACCCCCATCCTTACTCCAGCACCCCTGACACCATCACACACGCCCTGGGAAGTGACCCACAGGTGCCCCCCACCCTGGCTCTCCCTCCCAGCCAGGGCTTCTTCACTATACAGATAGACAAACACTAAACTATTGCTTTATTTGGCTTTTATTAATTTGCCAGGAGCAAGGGAGGGTAGTTACAAAGCACCACTCTAGCCTGTTATTTCCCTTGCTGTTAAAATATAAAGAACACTAATGTAAGAATTAAGACTCTCTTCTCCCCATCAGCCATCTCCGTGCTGTGTATATGTGCACAGCCAGCTTAAAAGCTAACTGTCTGGGGCCTCCCTGGTGGCGCAAGGGGTTATGACGCAGCCTATGAAGCTGTCTGCAGCCTCTACAGCACCAGTTGGATCCCCGGCCTGCCAGGGAGCTACCCACATGGCGTGGCAGACCTCTCCTGACTCGCCCGCTGCTCCCCTCAGCAGTGTGCTTCGGTCAGTCTACCTGTTCTGTTCCCCACTCTGTCTGTGGTGAATCCTCTCACCACCCCCACCCACACACCCCTCTGGCCTGTACCCCAGCTCTTGTATGCATAAATAAATAAATCTTTAAAAAAAAAAGTTAACTGTCTGGCTAGACCTGCAGGAAATAAGACTGGCAGATCATGAGTGCTCTGGAGTGAGGGTGGTTACCTGGTCTTGCCCTGCTGCCGTGGGGGCCCTGAGGATGGGCTGCGAATGAAGCCACCCTGTGAACAGGGCCCTCCCTGCATGGAACTCGTGTCTCCAAAGATGGCAGCATGCCACAAATAGAACAGCCTGAAAAGTGAATTTAAATTAAAACAGAAAGCCTGGGTGTAGTCGCAGGCAAGGGTGTTATGTAACAGGCTCGTAGGGGAAATAAGAGAGACTGGAGGTCCCTCCTTCACTTTGAAGATACCTTTGTGAAAGGCACTATGGGGCTGAACTCCAGGATTTAAAAAGCAAGCAGACAAGCGACAGCAGACGGGAGTTCTAGATGGTCACGGGTGCATGCAGGAGGACATTTCTGAACCGAGAGCCGTCTGGGTCTGGGACGAGCCTGGCACCACCACCACCCAGCCTGAGGACATGCCAGCAAGCTGTGACCTAACACGTCCCAGTCCTGACCCACCCAGAACTCCAGGTCACTGTGGTATACTTCCTGTGACCTCGGTGCGTGAGGTCACGACTAACAGGCATCTTTGTTTGGGTCTCCAGTTTTTTGTTCACGTAAGCCTGAACAGCATAGGCGTAAGAGGCTACAGCAGCATCCCAGTTAGCTGAGCCCCAACGGCCAGCCACAGCACCTGGGATTTATTTGATTTGATCTGTTTTCATAAGCCATCCTCCTGTACCCATTTTACAGATAGAAAGCGAAGACTTGGAGAAGTTAAGTCGTTTCCCCCCAGATGACAAAGCCCGTGGAAGGAGGGGCCAGGATTCAGACCACAGCAGTCTGCCCCTCGGCCCGAGCCGGGCGTCGGGATCCTATTCAGTTTTCACAAATGACTCATTTGTTTATCCTCTGCAGCCTCTTGACTTTGTTTAGTCAGTTATTACCTTTTGTGGTGAGTTAGCGTGGTAGGGGCAGTGACCGCTGCCTTGGAGCTAGCACTTTTGCGCCGTGTCTTGCCCTGATCTCCTGGTTGCAGGTTGCTGGTAATGGGGTATCTGCCACAACCCCTCTCCCCGAGTCCAGCAGATGTGCTGGTGGCCCGAAGGAAGTATGTCCAGCAGGTAATTAACAAAGCAGTTATCCCAGTGACCAGGAAAACCACCTGGCGTGACCCAGGAGGGAATCACCTTTCCTGTATTTTTGGGAATGAATAGAAGTTCATTCATGTTGTGCCTTCTGGTCAGTTCAGACCCCAGAAACAAGTTGTCTTGTGGTATTATTGTCTCTTGGTTGGCTGTGTAACTCATCAGTCTGGAAAGTTGGTTTTCCATTCACCTGGCAAAGAGGCCCTCATGCTTGGGTCTCCACTCCTGGCGTTCTCTTCATCCTTACCCTTCATCCACAGTCTCCAGACCAGCCAAAGGAAGCTGGTCTTGCATGCCCTCTGTCTGGAAGCTCTTTCCTTCCCTTTCTTCCTAGACAACCACCACTGTTTCCTTTAGATGAAGCCTCCTCCATGCAGTCCTCCCTGATTGCTCAAGACGGGGACAGTGCCCTGCCTCCTACCGTAGCACCCTTTGCTAATTTATGCCTTTGTGTGTGCATCAGACTAGCTTCTAACTTGCTGTTTTTCGCTGTCTTCCCTGACTCACGTTGGCCCCATCAGAGCCAGGGTGATGGTGTTTACTTTTGGATAAACACTCCGATGCAAAAGACAGTGCCTGACACATGGCAAATACTCGACAAATGTCTGAATGAGAGAGAAGTAGACATGACGTACCTAGGGACAGGGTCTGGTACTTACGGCTCACAGGACACTTTCACGCTTGTCACCTTACTGACCCCTCACAGCAGCTCTGGGAAATGGAATTCTTTATCCCCAGGCCACTGGCATGCAATCATCCGCTGGCCCCGGGGCAAACCCACGCTTAGTAGCCATAAAGCTGGGCCTTGAGCTCAGGTCTGCGACCCCACATCTTCCACGTGACTATTCTAAGACACAGAAACTATAACAAAAGCCACGTGTCTTTCTTGTCCTCACCAACTAGACCCAGAGGGAGCACGGACAGGTTTGGATGACGCTCCCTTTCCCTTCTCTCTCCGCAGCTCCCTCCCACCCCCTTGGTTCCAGTGAAAGCCTGACATGCGATGGAGCCTTTCCAAGCTTCAAGGTATTGATGGTGAATCTTTTGTGCTTAGACCCAACTGGCTGCCACCCCTCTTTTTGGAGGGATGGAGCTTTTGGAAAAGCAGAGAATTGCAGGGGTTCAGGTCAAGTGCTTGAGCAAATTGAACAAGCAAGCCCACGGGGTGTTGGAGCGAGAAGTGGCAGGGTAGGAGGGGCCTGTGCTGGGGAGGCAGAGTCGGGAGCTGGTTTGGTTGGCAAGCAGTAGACTGGAGAGGCTGCTGGCTGGGCTGGGCTGGGTAATTAGACAGTTGAACTGCTCTCACTAACAGATTGGGGTGTTCGCCACAGGCCTGAGGGGAGCGGGGCTAAAGCAACTGAGCTGGCAGCGTCTCTGGACACACAAGCTAGAGATGAGTGACTTACCTGCTGTGCAGGGCCTGCCTGGCATCTACAGCAGGAAGCCGGGGTGCCATGTGGCCCGAGGAGGGGGATCAGTCTCGGGTCACACCCTAAATTTTACATATTCAGAGTGGAACTCTCAACCCTGCCCCGTCCCATGTACCTGTGGCAGTATTGTCAAAGGGAAGAAATTTTAAGTTTGTGGAGAAACTCATTTTGCCTCCACATCAACACACGTCTCAGCCAAGTGTGTGACTCCTCATTTCAGCGATTGTTTGGAGTTTCAGTTGTGAGCTGGTGTTTCTCTGCCTGATCCTCCGCAGTAAGATTTACCAGCATCATTATGGTGGTGGTGCTGGGGAGTGAGCAAGATCAGGACGAGATAGGCATGCGGTTAGGGGTGTCTTCTACAGGAAGGACATTCGGAAACAGAGCAGCTCAGGAAGGCCGCGGGGGGGCTGAGGCTTTGCTCGCTCATTGTGTCAGCAGACATTTCTCAAGCTCCTGCTGTGTGCAGGTGCTGGACAGCACCGACCAGGAGGGGAACAGGCGTCATCACCCGAGCCCACACACAGAGAAACAGCCCAGCGAGAACCAGGCTGCACGCTGTGGGGAAGGGAGACTTCCTCTGGGAGGCGTCTCTGAGATTTCTAAGGTGACGGCTATGGATGAGAGTCAGGTGTCAGTGGAGGAGCGAGGGTTCCAGGTGGACAGAACAACACACTGAAAAGACCCTGCAAGAGGATAAGTTTGGCCGTGGAGGACCGAGAAGGAGGCAGGTGTGACCCAGGTTCAGGCTGACAGGGTGAGCCCGTGCACTCCCCTCGGAGGCCTGCTGTGTGGCTTTGGAAGCTCCTCCCACCCCAGAAGTCTCCTGGGTCAGCTTAATAACACCTGTGAGTAGGGTCCCCCGGAGGCCGCCTGCTACTTTCCTCTCCCTGTTCCTGCCGTTCGCTGGGGGAACAAAGGGAGCTAGGCAAGGGAAGCAAAATCCAGGGACTTTGAACCAGTAGTTGTTCCCGGTGCTAAAATGTAACAAGACCTGCCCAAGGGATCATAAAATGACCGCAGGAGCTGCCTTTCTACCAGCCCGGCTCTCCCAGCTGGCAGCCCCAGGACCGCCAGGCTGGTGCATGAACAGCCAACGTCTTGGTTCATGTGAAAGGTTATTTCTGAAACCTCTTGTGAGCTCCCCCATGTTGGGGAGGGTGTGCATTCAGTGGAACTGTTTCCTCAGAGGCTGTCACCAGGCCCTTTCTGATGCGAGACCCCCTCACGTGGGGGTCTGAAGCCAGCAGTACGTGCCTGGCCTCGCCTTTGGGGTCCTGGGTCCTCCAGGCCTCCGAGCTGCCTGCAGACTCCAACTCCGGGGCTGGGGGGGGGGGGGGGGCTGGTAGCTGCGTGTGTGTCTCTCTCTCTCTCTCTCTCTCTCTCTCTCTCTCTCTCTGTTCATTCTTTGAAGCACCGCTCCCTCATTTTAGAAGAAATGAACTTTGAACTTGGGCGGTAGGTGGGGGTTAGAAGGAAGAGAGTGCAAGAAATTAGGGTTGTGTAAACACTGTGTTCTGATCCTTCTCCTTTAGTGCCTGTAGGGACAGGTGGATGCAGGGAAGCTGCTGGCAGGAAAGGCGGCCTCTTCTCAAGGTCACAGGTTATGCAATAGAGCACAGTACCTTTGAAGCTGCAGGAGGAGGTCACACGAGGCATGCTCCGCAGACGTTTCCCTTTGTGTAGGATCTTATTTGCTTGGGTATCATTAGGCGTTTCAGTGCCAACATTTAACTGCATCTCTGGGGTGAATTGTCCTTGCCAGTCCCTAAAGTAATCCATTTATTTAAAAAAAAAAAAATAAGACTCAGAGATTTCCTGAGATGCCAGTGTGGGCAGTCAGTCCCCATCAAGCGATGGGACAATGTGCCTTGTGATGCGGCAGTCAGGTCTGCGAGGAAGAGAAAGGAGAACATTCCCTTCGGGTCCAGTAAGGCCGTGGAGGTAGGCGGTCACCCAACAGGTTTTCGGGACTGGGCTGTGCTGAGCTGGCGTCTGAGACAGTGACCAGACGAGGGAAGGGGAAGTGAGAGGTATTTTTAGCACGCTGGGGCTGCCCTCCTGAGGTCTCCATGGTTCGGCCAGGGAATCGGTGGTAAGTGCTTTTTTCTCTCATTCAGACATTGAGCTTCTGCGTGTCTTGAGAGAACATGCGTGAGGACCAGCGAGCTGCTGATGTCACCAAGGCCACATCTCCAGGCTTGGTTTGGGACCCCTCGGTCAGCCCCAGAGGGTGAGGTTCCTGTGGAGGGCAAGGCCGGCTCGGAGCGCGCTTCTCCCCCTCTCAGCGCCAGGGGCCCAGACCCAGTGCCGCCCTCAGAAGAGTGGCTTTCCCTGGGAATCAGGGCTCGCGTGCCCAGCCTGCCCCGGCTCCCGTTTCCTATGTCGAGGTGATCCAGTCACACGTTGAGAGCAGTGTGACACCCACAATTAGCTTCTCAGGGTGCTTGAACCGCTAGCAATGCTCTTAGGTCAACCGAGGACTTCAGGGAGGCTGTAGACAAGCACAACATGAGAGAAGTGATAAAGGCGAGGGATCTAGTCGGTGATCAGACTAAAGGCTTCGTGTGTGGTAAGAACAGACGACGTCGATTTCCCTGTGGTGACCGAGGGGTGGCATGGAGAGCCACATGGCGTGGACTTTGGAGGCTGGACATCTCTCCTCTGTGTCCCCCACTTCCTGGTAACTAACCCCTCAGATGGCTGCTGCGGGGGTTGAACAGTAAGGATGGGTCCCACCACTGCACTCCAGGTGGTAATGTGTTACCTGCCCTTCAGGCCCTTTGTCCCGCCAGTGGCAAACATAAATGGTGGGTGTGTTCCCCAGAGGGCTGGTTCGAGCAAGTGGATGGACCTAGGAAGTGAGGGGGTCATTGGGCTCTGGAGGACGTGCCACCACGGCCAGAGTCAGGTTGGCAGCTCCTCTGTGCCCCCCACAAGACCCCACGTAGAGCAAGCAGGCCTGGTAGCCGGCCGTCTGGTGAGCCCCAGGGGCAGTGCTGGCCAGCTCGCTCACACTGTCCAGGGTCATTGTCATGCTCAGTCCCAGAGACTGAACCCCCTTACCAGTTGGTTCTCCTTGATGAAAACTTGCCCTGAAGTTTTTCTAGTTCAACCAGTTGTTTCTGGCTCAGTGTGCTCCTCTGAGAGCTCAGCTGGCCACCTCTAAAGTCACCCTGTAAGAGATAAGAAAAGGGCTAGTTTTCATACTGCTTTCCCTTAATTGGCTTCCGCAGAGGTTTTCAGTGGGAGAAAAGTGTGTGTGGGGGCAAGCTTACGGCTTGTGTCTCCTCCTTTTCTCAGTGGTTCTGCCCACCATGGTGGAGAACCCTTAAGTTTGGGTGGTTCCAGAAACTCTTGGACTAAGAATCACAACTTAAAGGCTGCCTGTGGGCAGGAGACCTGCCCTGCTTGGGACCTGAGGACTGTCAGGGGCCTTGGGGACGAGGGGACAGTCTGGGAGAGAACGCCAAGGTGAGGGCAGATAGCCACAAAGCTGAAAGTCTGGCATATCTCAAATGGGTGCGAGAAAAAGACCCCGAGTAGATGATCTCTTAAATCTACTTTTCAATGAACTAACAGAGAATGATAGATGAAATTGTTTTTGAGGTCCAGTGTGTGTAGCTATTAAAATATTCTGACCCAAATAACATCATGCCTGTAACCATTCAATTGCCAAGGGTAGTGAGTATTCTTTATTACTGAGAATTGCTAGCTCAAAAAGCCTGAAAAGGCTCTCTTCTAGTGGTCAAAACTAGGTATCCCAGTTTTTTGGGTTTTTTTGTTTTTTGATTTTTTTCAAACCAGGAAATTCTCTCCCTTTGCCCTGGAGCGATTGGTTGCTGGACTGCTATGTGAGGCTGCCACCTTGTGGCAGCACCAGGCACTGCATGTGACGTTTGCTGGCTCTTCTGTGAACATCCTCTTTTTAAAGATCTTTTACAAAGACTTAGCTCAGTCTCCCTTTCTCTGCACACACCATGCCATCTTCAGGGCTTACCCATCCCTTTGACTCCAGACTCACTACCTTCCAATAAGCAACTCCACTCAGCCTCCACACTGATCTCTCTAAATTGTCAAGACAATAGCCTTTCCCTGACTTAAAGCCCTTTAATGGCACCTCCTTTGCCAAGTTCCCATGCATCTCGCAGAAGATCCAGGCCCAGCTCCTCCACCCCACACTGCAACTCTGCGTGTGTCCTTGCCTCTTCCTTGTCTGTCCTACCCGCAGACACCTGCACATTCTTAAGACCACACCAGGTGTCGCCTCCTCCAGGAAACACTCTCTTTACATTAAATAATTAATACAACATAACATGGTATAGAGAGAAGGAGGGAGGGATGCACTGGAACGCAACACACCACGCTACAACCAGGAGACATAAGCGATTTGAGGGTTGAGACTCCTCTCTCTGTGTCCCTGTCTAATTAGCACCGCGTCTGACATGCAGCTGTTGCTCGGTGATTATTAGACGGGATAAAGGAGGGAGAATCAAAGCAGGTGGAGGCCTGAGTCCCCAGGCTTTCCTCCCAAGTGTGATAGAGCTCAGGAGACAACTAAGCAGAGGGCAGAAGCCCACCCCCCAACCCCCAGAGCACCCCCACACCCTCTCCTGGTGCTCTTCCAGCCCCCACTCGGCCCACGCCCGCCCTTGTGGTTATGACGTGTTTTATGGAACTTCTGCTGTCTGGTGACTGTGGAACATCAGGAGATGCTGTCCTGTGCCTGCAAGGAGCTGATAGTCCAGCTGGGGAGAGGGAAAAAAAGCAGGCGACATTAAAGGAACAAGATAGCAGAAATGAACATGTCACAAGGCAGGGTGTGATTAATTGCCAAATAAGTGGCTCAAGAATGTGGTGATGATTAAACAAGATAAAGTTAGCAGCGAAAGTGCCACTGCCCGGGACAACTCCCCGTTCCGGGCACTCCCGCCGGCTGCCTCTCTCACAGGACAGGGCGCTTCATACGTCGTCGTCGTAGGTACTGGCCGAGCCCTTCGTTATCAGACCTGGCCCCTTCCCCAGCCCCGTGCGCCCTCACCCTGAAGCCAGGCTGCAGTGTTCCAGAAGAGAATGCACCGTTTTGTTCATTTCGCGCCCACATTCCTGAAAGTGCCCCCTCCCTACCTTGTCCCCCCTAGTCTCCCTTTAAGATTCTGCAGTTATTCCATGGAGAGCTGCTGAGCCCCTCCACTCCCTCCTGAGCCCCACGAGCACGTCGCCCTCCCCCAAGGGGGACCCTGCTCTTTCCTTTATGTTCCCCACACCTGACGCAGTGTCTGACTCGCAGCACATGTCCCTTCAGTGACTGCTGCTGATTGAAAGGACTTAACATATTCTAGGGCTCGGTAAACATCAGCTGACTTGAAGTTGTTAAGATAGGAGTACAGAAGAGGCGGGCGTGCAGGACATGGTCCAGGAGGCTCACAGCACAAGCTGGTCTAGACCTGGGCATGGGCCGTCTTGGACACTTCAAGTGAGCACAGAATCCCAGATGGAGCAGCCCAGAGTGTGTAGCCCCAGAACCTTCTCGCAAAGCAGCCAGAGGGAGGGAACTGCAGAGCGGACCTGGAGGCCACTCGTTTAAGTTGGAGCCAAGATTCATGTACAGGAAGTGGAGCCTGCCGCGTGGTAGGGCTGGGCCATGTTGGTGGAGAGGCTTCCAGAGCACTCAGGTATCTTGGAAGCAGTGGGCGCCACTCGCTACTTTGGAAAGCCAAGGTGACTTGATCCAAGAGGGTGTTTCAGAGAGATTCCCTTGGGTGGCGCTGTTCCCCCTTTGTGCCTCACCTGTTAGCTGAGAAGCTGGGAGCCAGGTGCGAGGCCCCTGTACACTGACTACCTCACCTTTAAGACTTGGTCTTTTGTAAACAATGGCTTCCCTTCTGGTGCTGCCCTTGACCTGCGGATCCATTGGGTCCACTCAGATCTGTCCCTCCCCTCTCCCTCGTGACTGGTAATGACCCGGAAGGTGGCAGCACCCGCGCAGCAGGTGGCCTCTGGAGCTGAGTCACCGCCCTGGGAACAGTGCCCTGCTGGGCCGGGCGGGCGCCCCGGGTCTGGAAGGCTCTCAGCCCCGGCGCGAGAGCAGAGGGAAAGTGGGTCCTTTTATACATCTCAAGGTCCTGGCATGATAAGACAGCAAAATAGAGCCAGTCGGAGAACCAAGAAGGAAATCCTTCTTACTGGTGTCTTCCACAAACACTTCAGGTTTTCTCGCAATTGTAGCTCTCGCCCTTGCTTGTTTGAGTTCAGGCACCCCGAGTGTCCATTTAGGGATAGTTTTAAAAAGGGAATGAAGAGAACTTGAAAACGCTGTTTGAAGAATCTGACCCTGTGAATTCGGAGAGCATAAGGCATGAAAAACGACGAGGAAAGGTAACTAAGCTGCCACTAAGAAGGAGCCAGTGAGGTCTAGGGGTTTTTTTTTTTTTTTTTTTTTGGTTTGTTTCAGTTTTTTTTTAATTCGTGGGTGCTCTCATGGATGCTTTTACTTCATTCCCAGAAGATAAAAACAGTGTTGCTTTTGAAAGGAGGTTTAAAAAAGGAATCTGGCTTGTTTACTCCACAATGAATAGAGATGACCTCACTCTCAAAAAAAAAAAAAAAAAACCCAGGCACCCCTGAGGCCTCCCTGGCCTGGGAAAGTGGGCCTGGGTCAGCAGGCTGCAGGGGTTCCAAACGCCTGCCCACCCTTTCAGCTAATCAGCATTTTCAAAAAACAAAAGGTCCGGACATTTTCACAACCGGACAGTCACGCTTAGGAAATGCTACCAGCTTACTCGGTTCTTACAAGGCCATAAAAAAGTCTGGTGACAATTAGTCAGTTGCCTGAAAGCAAATGCCGTGCGGTTAACTACCCCGTCACCACTGCGCGCCTTCAGAATTGGAGCAAATAACATCCCACCACTTGCTTTTGGAGTGTGGAATTTTTTTCATGTTGTTCTGCCTCACACATCACGTGCCCCAGTTGGTTCTAGACAGCTGAGCCTCCCGAAGGCAGAACCCTGTCCTTCCCTTGGGTGTGTTGTCCTGAGTTCTGGGGACACGTCCCCGGCTGAGGGACCCCCGGGGGCCACAGGGGTCTGCGCAAGTCCGTGGAACTCAGCTATGTAGTTGCAAATGTGAACCGTTCCTTGGAAGTTGGCTTTACTCCTTTATTTTTCTGTTTCTTTTCCATGAGCACTGTATGTATAAAACATCAGCCACGCACACAAAAAGAGGCTCTCAAGGGTTTTTCTGAGGCAGAAGGGTCGAGGCCGATTCTACTCAACGCCAGAACCACATCCCGATTCCTGCAAGTTTGGTGTTTCCAGATCAGTAGAGCCTGAATCGAAACGCACTTGGAAGCTGGAGGTCAGTTGACTCTAGGATACGTGCCAGCCAAAAGAATCTCACTGGATTTGGGAGTGAGGGTTGGCGAAAGAGGATTTGAAAAAGAGGAAGCTGTTATTCTTTAACCTTTGACCTGTGTAGGGGTGGAAGAACTCACTTGTCTTTGGGTAGAATCTGCACAGGGCCAGTCCTGGTCACCAGGCACAGAGGTCAGTGAGGTCAGGCCTGAGGTCAGCCCAGCCACCCACGGACCCCTCGTCAGGACCACATGCAGCCAACACGGCAGCCTCCGGGAGGTCCTCGGGAAGCTCTCAGGCCCTGATGAGTTAACAAGGCAGAGACATCCAGTAAGCCAGTTCCCGCCCGGGCACGGGTTTGTTTATCCTGCCCTTCTGAAGTCAGAGCCAACATTCTTAATGGTTTCGAATGATTCAGAACATTTCTCTTCTGGCAGGTCACTTCCCACACATGGGCTTGTGACTAAGGCGCCTTAGGTGAGGTCCAGAGCAGAAACCAGCGGGCACCTCATGCCATATTTTCAAGTTGTCTTACTTTAGAGCAAAAGGAAAAACCATCCAGTACCACTTGCTGGATTCAGAAATGAGGACACTGAAGCAGGAGACTTCATCAGCCAGAGTCCCAGGTCTGGATTTTGAGGCTGCCAGGGCCAGGCCTGGGTCTGGGCCCTGCACTCCCTCTTCTGACCACACCGCCCCGGGCCACACCTTGGAGGAGGTTCTGGCCAGGAGGGGCAGCCTGCCCTTTGAGGAATGTTTACAAAATCACTTAGGTCAGAAGAGAGAACCTCGCTTTTTACAAAATGAAACAAATCATTTGTTAATTATTCATAAGAAGCGCCTCTGTCAGCATGGCACTCCCCAGGCAGAAAAAAGAATAATATTTCTATCTACATGCCAAGATAAGGGCCTCAATAGGCCCCTCCCCCTTTGTTCTCCTCCTTTGAGGAGAATTAGCTTATGCCATGGTGATTCTTACTAAAACTTTAAATCTATCCCTACGGGACAAAGAGTTGAGCAATGGTCTAAGAACATGTTGTACTCTTCAGGGACCAGAGTAATGTGACATTTGGGAGAACAGGAAGCTTGAAAGTATGTCTCAGGGATAGATTAAAAGGGGGAAAAGGGAGTAAGGAGGAGGCGGGAGCCTGGGCAGACTGCAGGAGGAGAGCTCAGGGCAAGTTCTCGCTGCTCTTTGTGCATCTTCTGCTGCCGCAGGACCCGAAGGCCTCTCGGAGCTCATGGGACGAGACCTGTTTCCCCTAAGCTAAGGTGTGAACCAGTGACCCTTGCTGGGCCAGCTCTACCCAGGTCAGGAGTCTCCTGCTACCTCCATCCTCCACAGAGCAGAAGCCACAATGGCTTCCCAGTGAAGAACAGTCTCTCCCAAGCTCCCAAAAAGACAATATTGACTTTATTTGTAAGAAGACAATAATAACCTGAACTACCAGACAGAAATGATTCATCTAAGGAGAGCCCTAGTGGGGAGCAAATCTGGCTCTGTTTCCTCTGGGTGGCATTTAAGTCACCAACCATTGTCACATTGTATTAATGGTACCACCATCGCGTGTCTCCCCCATGAATGTAAACTAAATGTGCCCAGGGATCAAGGGAAGTGTCTCCAACATACTTTTCTAGGAGGAACTGAGTCCTAATAACATTAGTGCCATTTCACCTCCTCCCAGCCCACGAAAATACCTGGAAGAGAGCAATTTGTGCTTAGCGTCTAGCATGGGTTTGGAGGTAAATAGCAAATTGTTTAAACCATCACCCCGCACCACCTCATTTTCAAAGCAGGCAATTTATTTCAAGCTATTTTAAAAAGAGCTAGAGCTAGCAAAGGGAAGTCTGGCTATCCTCAGGCGCCTCTGCCCCATTGGCAGTCCTGGAGGTGGAGCCTCTTCATCCACTGCCCACAGTGGGCCACTTCTGCTAAGCCCACGCCAGATGGAGCACTGTGGGGGTGGCAGTTTAGCTGAAATCTATCTTGGATTTTTTATTTTTTAATTTTTTTGGCTTTGTTATATTTGTGTCTACCTAGAAAAGAATGATCATTTAACAAAGGTTTCCAGTTTAAGCTATTGGTAAAATTCTAATAAAAAGCTGCATAAGAAGCTGGGAAGTAGAATAGGAAGCAGGTACATTGTTTTCTTCTTAAGGTTTCCATATTTGAGTGGGACTCAGATGCACCCTTGCCCCACTTAGCTGTCTACTGCTTGGGTTGGGGGCTTATGAATAACCTCAGGCTAGAGGGTTTGTGTGCTGCCCCCAAACCCTGTGCTCTCTGCCACTGAGATTGAATCTGCTGGACATGTGGGTGTCTAGCTGTTTCACCTCCATGATGAGTGTGATTCTGGATCCCAGGACAAGGTCATCTGCCTTTGACCTTTTACAGAAGTTGGAGCTGGGGAATGGGACTTGAGCTGAGCTGAAGGGAATTTACAGGGTACCATTTAATTGGCTCTGTGTCTCCAACCTACACTGCTTTCCAGACCAAAGGTACCTGGGTACCCTGTTCATTAAGGCATCCTGAGAAAGGATCTCCGCAGCTTCCCTGGGAAACTCAGAAGGAACTGAACCTCTCCTTCCCCACCCCCCATTTCTTCTTGTCGACAGAATAGGAGAACCTTGGGAAAGCTTATGATGACGTCAGAGTCTGGTCCCCAGCTGTGGGCCCCATGCCCACTGGGAAGCCCCTCTCCTAATGTCATAACTGCCCTTTTACTCACTGAATCCCCTGCTGGCCTGCAGACTTCACGAGGGCGGGGCTGTGTCTTGTTCACGTGTATCTCCCATGTAGAAGGTGTCAGCAGACCTGTTTCTTCTCACTGCCTGCCATCTCTGATCTCACCCTTCAGCCTGTGTAAGTACATCCCTGAGCAAGCGCACACTCACCTGCTGCTCTGCCTCACCCAGGTCCCCTGCAGTCTGACTCCCCAAAGAACCCCGCTCACCAGAGGCAGTGACACTTCACCATTCTTGCTGATCTTCACCTCCCTGCTATGCACCGCACAGTGTCACCTGGCCTCCCGGGGACCCTCCCTTTCCCCGCCTACCGGGGCTACCCAACTTGTCAGCCACCCCAAGCTCCTCAAATCCTAAATCCACACTGATGAGATACGTCATTTGTCCCTAGATATCAGGCTCCATTCCACAGTCAGATGACAAGGCCGCATGGCAGCGTGCCCGCAGTGTTTATCTGCTTAGGTGTTTTTCTGCCAGCGTGATGATCAGTGCAGGACTCTGAGGTCGCGATCAGTGAGTGTCTATTGATTGATTGATTTTAACAGGTCTGTCTTTGCTGATCGATCATGTTGAGAAGTGACTTGTGGTCTTATGTCATAGTTGTGGGTTAATCCTCAGGCAGGTGTGACTGTCTCAACAGGCAGCTGGCTTCCAGGTGTGTAGGTCACAGGCACTGGCACTGCCCATGTGTACCCTGTTACATGCTGTATTACCCCAGAGTCCTGGTCAGCGCCTGTGGATGTGTTTATTTAGCTGGACTCATCTGCCCTGTTTGCGCTCATGTCTTTTGAGCCACCTGCAGCCTGGCACGTTGGAACCTCGCTATGTGAGACGATAGCCGGGGGGTGATTGGACCATCCCCATCCCAGTTTTAGATCTTGCCCAGATCCTTGATTCCTTGTTTGGATATCCCTTGGGCAACCCTTGCTCTCCCAAGAAGCCCCAGACCTGCAGCCCTGAGCGCTGATGCCCCAGATGCCAGTTCACCCTCACACAGGTATATATGACACTTGATGGTATGTGCTTCTGCAGATGTTACCCAAAACTTCAGTCGCACCGCCCCCTTACCAGGCTCTGGTGCTGTAGGTGGGGGGTTAGCATTTATGGACATGTTGTGAGTCTTACTGAAGTTAGTTAGTTATATTTTCACAGCTCTGAGAGTTAGCATTACTGTTATTTCCACTGTGTACATGAAGAATCTAAAACCCAAAAAGGGCTAAATATCTTCTCTGATGCTGTGTGCCAAGTGACAGAGGAAGGATTTGAGTCGGGATCATTGTGATCGCAGAGCATAGGCTGCTCAGCTCTCTGTTCACAGTTTAAATGGGCTGTTAAGTGAGAGATCACTTACTAGTAATTGTCATTAAAAAGGCAACATATAAATGCATTAACGTGGGTAACTGGCGCTTAGGAGGAAAGACAAAGATAAAGGAAAGCTCCTATTGGTAGATTGGATTCTAAGCAGGGGTTCACGAGGTCAGCTTCTAAGACTGTAAAAGTTCAAGAAGTGAGGAGGGACGTCTGAGAAGATCTTTGGAGGATCCTCTGGATGGGATGTTCTGGTGGTGGGTTGTATGTTGGTCCTTGGCTCCCTCCTGAAAAAACACAGGGATCCCATTGGGGCCTGGGCTGTGGATGCCTCTGTCCTCTCTGAAAGGGTTATTACAGGCGTCAGCCTCTTCAGTGCTTGCATTACAACCACCCAGAGCTGCTGAAAAAAGCATAGGGTTCCAGCGCTTACGGGGGCAGGCAGCGATGTCAGTGGGGAGCTGGAGATGCACCTGTCAACCTCATGGGCACCCTCGCAGTTGAGAAGCCTTCTCACGGGTTCCTACCATTTTCTTGATCAAACCTTCTCGTGGTTTTCCCACCTGTACATAATGCACATCTACCTAAACCTCGGGGGCTGCAGGTGCAGGGGTTACAGTTGCTCCCAGAGGAACGACCGGGAGGGCGAAAGAAAGAAACATGTTACTGTATTACTTGTATGGGATGCTTTTGCAGGAAATGGTTAATCAAAGGTGGGCTTCCCAGCCGCTTCATGAACTATTCCAGATACTGAGACAATCCCAGGGAGCAGCTAACCAGCGTCCTGAATGTTTGCCTCACTTTCATGATCCATTTTGGGGACCATGCCATTATTCAAAATTAGTGTTTAAGTCTTCCAGGGTCCCATGTGATGTAGTGGATCCTCATCGGTTTGGATTTCGCGTTTATGCTGATAGATTCCTCTTTCCCACTTGTACTTGCCAGCTGGAATTTTGTAGATTGATTTTTCTTCTGTAGGACAGTATTGAATATAGCAGTGACTTTTCTCAACCATTTCCCTTACTGGTTAAGATCCTCTCGAATGTTAATCCCAACCCTCAAGAATCTCCCCACGACATCACAGCAGCTTCAAGTGCACAAACAGAGCCCTGGAAGAGCGTCCTCAGTAATGCTCGACTTAAAGTTCTCACCTGTGCTCACAGATCGTTTTCTTCCCTGGTCAGTTCAGATGCACCCCTGTATCACCCTATCTGCTGATAAGCTTGGCTCGCTCTGTGGCCTCATAGGTTTAAGTTCCTCCATGGGGTTGTAATCATTAACTTAGAAATTGCATAGCTGCTAACTGGAGGGCAGGCTTCTCTTCATCATACTGCTGAGTCACTCAGCCTCTAGTGGAGTGAACTGGGAGCTTTTGATACTGAAGCCCCTGTGAGTGCTGTCTGGGAGGACTCCCTGGCTGCAGCAGGTCACCAGGGCCAAAGACCGAAGTCTGACTACCTTGGACCATCAGTTTCCAGGAGCAAGACCTATGGGACCTGGGCTTCCTCTCAGCTTCTCCTTTGACATGGTGAAAGCAGCGAAAGGTGTATTGTAGCTTTAACGTTAGACCAGAATGTCGTGCCTTTTCAATTCTAATTGCACCCCGCCACCCCTTTCTGAAGCAGTTAGAGGTTGTGCTGACAGGTTAGTGCTGCCCTCTGCTGGCCTTCTGGAGTCTGTGCTGCTGCAGCCTGAGTTTGCAAAATCAATTTTGAAAATTGTCTTCCATGCCAGCTGCTTTCATGCCTTTCTTTCATGATCGAATCTATAGGTTTAGGCCATGTCGGATTTCATTTCATAAGGCTCCTAGCTGGTCTGTGACACGCATAGCCTCACAGCACTGAGCAGTTTGCTTAGCAGCGGCCACACCACTGCAGAGAGGACACCAACCCGGGGCATGCGTACCGGCTCCCTGCACAGGCACTTGCCCAACCGCTGTGTCTTGAGGAAGAAGATGCTTTTTATTTCTCTTTTTAAAAAAAAAAAAATTCATCTCCTTATGACATGGGTGGAGTAACGAAAGAAAACAGTTTACTTTTACTTCCTCTCTCTCGCTCTGGGAGATTCCTCAGAGTTCTTACTGTCATTTAAATTCCAGATGCTGATCTTCTGAACCAAAGCCTCCTGAGGATTTCTGTGCCTGGAGAAGATCTGTCAACAAGGCTGGTGTAAGTAGAAGCTGGTGCGCGTAAGTCAGCCCCAAGGGAGTCGAGTTACATTTTGTTCCTGGACGGTTCTCTGGTAAATTTTTTAATATATATATATATATATATATATATATATATATATATATATATAATTATCAGTGTTTTATCACTATTCCTTTTCTCTTAAACACTCAACATCTGGTTTACCACCAGAAGATTTTATAACATGAACCTCTGCTTAAAAGCAGGGGTACAGGTAGTTAGAATGGGCAGAGGCCAAGAAGGCAGAAATTATTAAAGATAGTGGTTTCAGGCACTTCAGTTGGAGATGCCATTTGTAGACACAAAGGTGTCTTTGCAGATTTAGTAGGTAGGCATCAGATATGACTGCAGTCAGCTACTCTGGGATGTGTCAAGGTTTGCAAAACGCCTGTGGGCGGGGTCAGCGAGCCCTCTTGTTTACGTGGCAGCCCCTCAGCGCCAGCCCCACACGTGCTGGAGGACAGCGATCTGTCCCTTCTGTCACAGCAGCTCCAGATATTGACTGTTTCCATTGCGCTTGTTGTTCCAGTTGCTTTGCCTTATCAGTCTTACTTAAATCTCATTTGGTCTGGTGGGGTGAGTAGATTATCATCCTCTTCTACAGAGCAGGAGACTGAGACATTCAGGTCAAGTTGCTTACCCAGGATTGTGCAGGGAACCAAGTGCAGAGCCTGAAGCACACACACACCGGCTCCTGACATTTTACCGTCTCTCCTCCCGCCCTATAGAACAGGAAACTGAGGAGGGTGAGCCCCTGAGCTTTATTTAGAGGCAGATTCTGGCACTGTCGTCATCCGGCACATGCTCTGCCGGACGAGCCACGTGAGCTTTTGACTCGCGCTCCAGTACCGTCCACGGGCAAGCAAGGCTCTGGAGAAGTTGAGGTTTGCCGAAGAGCTCCCTGCAGATCAGCATGGCGGGGGGCCTGGTCTCCCACGGTCTGGTGCTCAGCAAACCCTGCCAGTGTCCAAGCTGTTTCCTCTTGGTGGGTTTGGTCCGGCTTCTGCTCATCAAGAGCAAAGCTGGTTTTAAGGGTTTGCTGTTGTGGTTTTGGATGAAATCCTGAAACTTAGAGCCAGTTTATGTCCAGAGCTCTGTGCCCCCGGGGCACCTCCCATGCCAGGCAAAGGTTTGCCTTAATAAAGTCCCTAAGGCGCTGAGCTGCAGAGACTGGGCGTGGTGTCAGGCAGATGGGGTTTGAATCCTGATCCTACCATTTGAATCCTGATCCTGCCAAGCTTTGTGGCCCAGGACGAGTCTTTACCCTCCCCCAATCTCCATTCCCTCCCCTGGGAAATAGAGGTAACACCACGCACCAACCTCGGTAGGTGGTTGTGAATGTAGAGAAAGTGCATTTAAAGCATTTACAGAAATGATCCACGTCCTCCAACCCTCCCGCCAGTCTCCATCTGTGTGTGCGTGTGTAAATACATGAGAAGCACTCACACAGCACGGTGTCCGGCAATGAGTGAGTGTTCAGAAAATAGAAGCTGTTGCCATTTATCGGAGTACCATTCCCCGCCCCCAGTTCATTTTGGCCTTCACCCTGAAAAGACTCTAGTAGCAAATGAAACAATAGCGATTGTATAGTATTTTTAAAACTAGTGGCTGTTTCCACCTAGGACCCTACCAGCCACCGCCAGAGGACAGTTTGTATCTGGACAACTGGCTTAGAATTTGAAGTGTCTGCCCAAGATGCCGTAGGTATCTTCAATGCAGAAGCACAGCTCAGGCCCAACGATTCACTCAGTTCACCTGCTTCTGGTAAGAAAGATCGGCTCCAGCAGGGGAGCCGGCGAGAGTGATGGGCAGCAGGTGATCGGCCCTGGCATGCGGTGGCATCTGTAGTCTGGCTTAGTGCTTGTTAGGACTGTTGAGTCCTGATGACTGCAACATTTTGAAGCCAGTTTTTAAAAAGTGTCATAGTGAGATACAGTCTCCTTGTGAAATCCTCAAACCCCAAGGGAAGTCTCTTAATCCAGTTTGCTCATGCAAGAACAGACTGGCCGCGCGCGTCAGGGAGAACAATGCACTTCCACTGTTGCGCTTTTGCCACACAGGACTTACTGGGGTGGTTTATTGATTCACATTTCAGGTTCCAACTTTACTATCAGATCTGGAATTAAAAATACAAGGAAGAGCAGCTTGCTCGAAAACACCATCAAGCATGGCCATGTAGTCTGGGTGCCGACGTGGAATGAAAGCATGTTCTTGTGGCTCGTGGGCTGAGGGACACTCGGGAGGGATCTTGTTCTGGAAAGATGCTTACTTTACTGCGGGGGTGGGGGGGTGGAGAGCTGGACAATTTTAAGTGGATGCTCTGTTTGCAAGAAAGAGTTGTGAAGAAAAGAACCTTCCTCTCACATGCTGCAGGACCGTGACAGTGTCGATAGCTAAAATAGAAACAACCCAAGTTACACAAATTCAGCCCTACAGTGTCCTGCCCCAGAACACAGAACAATCGGGTTGACTGTTGGAGATTGGAAGAATGGAAACATGCTAATCCTCACTGCATTTTCTCTTTTCAGTTGAATATCACTGACAGACTCACTAAAGGGAGCAGAGCCAGTAGCCACAACCCTGGTTTCCTATGCGTGTCCTGGAAATAGAATGAAGGACTCGTCAGCTTCTTTTTCCATTTTCCTGCTGGTGAACCATGAGGTCCTCAGCTTGTTAATTTTTGTAGTCAGTCTCCTCTGCAGACCTGTTTGTTTTCTGGAAATTGGCCTCTGGCTTTAGGAGATTATATGAAAACGCACCCAATCCCGAGATTTATTTCAGTGGGTTTTGCTTAAAGCACTTTATAGTATTTACCACCTGAGTGCCTCAGTTTGCAGGCAAGGGCTTGAAAACTCCAAGGAAGTTTACTAACGCACTTATCCCTGTGCTTTTTATGCTTTGTCTGCTGAAAATGCCTTGTTATGCTGAGCTCATGTGGAGAGACATAGGTGCAAAAAATACACCACTTTTGTTCTGAATTTTTGAGATGTATACGTAAAAGGATCAGACAGAAAACTTACCTTGTCTGTTTGTCTCTGCTCAGGGAACAGAAGAGTGTGGGTACATGTGTGTGGGCATGAGTGTGCTTGCATGATGTCACGTAGACTTGATGTATGATGATATATGATCTTATCAGTTGTAAGTAAAAGGAAGAATCCTTTTCTGTTTTTCTTTGCTTTTCCAGGAAAATTTACCCTATTGTTGACGTTATTTGAACAATTATTTGTTCAATTCATTGTCAGTCATTTCAACAAAATTTCTAGGTGGCAAAAGTCCTTTGTAAAAAACAAGCAGACCTTGTGTTCTGGATCTTAGCTTTTCAGACTGATGTGCCCTGGCTGCGTCCTGCATACCCTCTCTGATGCTCTGAATTATAGTAACATAACCGGAGGGATTCAGGTTATCACAAAGTCATCACAAAACTAGCAGAGTAGTTGTGAATTTCAGTGATTCTTCCATCTTTTCCAGGTTTAAATGCTTCTGTTTGCCCTCCCATTGAAATATTTAACTACCTGTCATTTGACAAAGTATGTGCATTTCTTTACAGCCAATGAGCTATTGTGTCTTTGATTACATGATGGCTACACTTCTCTGGAGCCCATGGTGCTCTGTTCCTTTATCTACAGAGATGGAAAACAAACAACATCCTTGCCACATCAGACATGTGCTGTGGATGCTTCGCTGTGATGACGGATAAGTTGTGGGGCCTTAAAAAAAAATAGCTGGCCAAGCCCATATGGAGTAAAGAATGTAAATCAGACCTAAACCTGCCCCTCCCAACTTATTAGCTTCTTGCTGAACCCATTTGTAATTGTGGACCACAGGCATGCATTGGAGCGGACCATTCTTCCCACGCTCACTGCGAGGCTGTAAATGAGGCTGTGATGGGAGAAAAGTCAAAAGAAACTGAAGTTCGGTCAGAATTAAAACCCAGTTTTCATTATTATGTGATAACGTGCCCCTCCCAAAAAAAAAGGTGGGGGAAGTGTTTAAGGTTAAAAGAGCCCAAAGAGTCTTAGTGAATAAGACTCAGTGTACAAGTGTGAATAGTAGATTTAAGTGTGAAGCAAACCAAAAAAACTAAGGTTTTTTTTGGAGAAAGTGGGGAAGAGCTGACTGTGAATTGGAAACTAGATGACTAAGGGATTGTTTGTTTTCTTAACTCTCCTGAATGTGTTGTCCGGTTACACAGGAATGGCCTCAAATTTTGGGATGACCTGATTTGTTTAGCCTCAAATGCTCGAGTTTAGGAGCAGAGCAGTGGGATTCGCTATCAGCTTATTTTCAGTTGATTCAACAAAATATGCGTGTATCTTCTATATTGATCATGTAGCTAAAGCAAACAGTGAAAATGAGTAACTGTAGAATATAGGGATTAGGAATTCCCTTTATTGCTCAAATGTAACATATGTCTGAAATATTTCATGACTTTTTTCATGACTTTTTTTTTCTTGGGCCCCAGAGCACAAAGGGAATGACAATAGTCCGCCTGATATGACAGTACTGAGAGCCAGTGTGGGAAGGAGAAAAGGCCTGTGGCAATTCAGGCCTGGGGAGAATCTTTAAGTAAATCTAATATTTTTTGTTTATATATGCAACCCTTCTGGGAAAAAAAGCTAGCCTCCATATCTGAGCATGCATCAGCAGGACATGACTTCGCCCCTGCACTGTCCTGTTGTCCGCCTTGGGCCCCCAGGATTCTCGAAGTGAAAGTACTAAGCTAGGGACAGTATTTTCTTCAACTTCTACTAGACCACTCCCTTGCCCTGTACTCTCCTTATGTCTGCTGTAAGGTCCTTCAGCACCACTTTCCGGTCATCCTGTGTCTGGGCACGTCCACCCCAGAATGAGTTCATTGCCCCTTCCAAGTACAAGATTTCCGTGACTCCCCAGCAGGAGTCAAGGGTATGCCGTGGCCTCCAAATGATAAAACTGAGCCTCTGTCTGGGCAGCTCGGGAATGAGTCACGGCACTGCCCCCGCCCCCAGCACCAGGCTTGCCCGCATGAGATGCACTGCAGCTCTGTTAGCCCCCAGGGTGACTGGCCATGGCCAGGCTTTCCCTCTTCCTTCCTAGGTGGTCCTGAGTTTATCCCAAGAGCGCATTCTGAAGACAAAGGCGATCCTAAAGCTTCTTCAGGAAGCTGGTTTCATATGGTGGTTTAGATTTAAATAGTGATTGTCTAGCACCATTTGAAATCAGTGTTCTTGGGGGAGACCAACTGCACTGCCAGCAGCCAAAGGCATGAAGGGGGCAGTCCCGCAGGACCTGGACGCGAAGGCAAGGAGGCTGGCCTTCCAGCTAGTCCTCTCCTCCACTGCAGCAGCAGCAGCAGCAGCGGTGACGTGCCAGCAGGTTAACTCTGTGATAGACATCGCAGGACCTCGGGCCCGCGTGTGTGACAGAGCGGACTCCATCTGCTTGGGGTCAGGGACTGGTTCATCTTTGACTTCTCCCACCCATCACGTCCTCCCGTGACCCCTTAGAGGATGACTGATTTCTTTTGGTGTTCAGAGTCAATATAATTTTCTAGCACCATCTGAAATCGGTTATAATGATTGGGGAAGAGCACTGTGATGCTGATGAGAGAGGGAATACATGCTCGTGACCTCTGGGGCCACGAATGAGAAAAGGAAACAAATACCAAGGTAAGCTTTTCTCCTTTTGGTGTTGGAGTGTCAATGTCCTGAATTACATATGCGTTGTAATGTTTAAAACAATGATGTAAAATATACATAAATTAAAAAAATAAAATAAATGCGTAAAAAGTATATAAATAAAAACGTTTAAAAATATGATTTAAAAAAAGGTTAACAACATACAGCTAATGATTTGTTGTAGAAAAATCCTGCAGAATCTGGGGGGATTTTTGTTTCGATGATAGACACCTTGAAAAGATATATAAAACCAGTGTCTCAGATCATTGTAAGGCACAGTGAAGGAGTAACTGCTTCTCCTGCCCGATGGTGATAGTCTTCGGTCCACAGTCAACCAGGTCCTTTGATTTCAAAAGCTCTGCCAGGCTCAGTCAAGCTGGAAATTCAACCTAACGAATATGTGCGCAAAATGGGTGCAGATAACTAGCTTTTTGTGTCTGGGACAAAGCTAAGTCAATGCATTTCAGGTTTAAAAAGCAAGAAGAAATCCGGAGGTTATATTTGGCCTGCTTCCCTAAGTTACACCTTCTTAGCGAGCGACGTTGTTAGTGTGGAAACAGCACAACTGTCTGGCTCAGCCACTCCCATCCCGGGGTCTGCGTTCCCGCCGCTTCCCACCAATCACTCTGCTGAGACACCTGCCATCTCCACTGGACATCCCCGGCAACGGAGAGGACCCTGGGGGACCTCCAGGCCTTGTTCTTTGTTTTCTGTCCGACCTGGAGAAGCTGCAGGGGCTGACGAGAGGGACATGGACCCTGCCTGCCTAGCGCAGCCCCTGCTTTCCTGCCCTGCTCAAACTCGTGCTGCCTGGGAGCCTCTGCTTATAATTTGTCTGGGAGCTTCAACCCCTAGGGCAAGGGAAATCAAAGCAAAAATAAACAATTGGGATTACCCCAAATTAAAAAGCTTATAGACAGTGAAGGAAAACTAGATTAAAAAAGGCATCTGACAAAACGGGAGAAAATGTTACACAACTGTCAAGGGCATGAGATGCAAGATATAAAAAAACTCAACAGTTAAAAAACGGAATGACCCAGTTAACATACAGGCAACCCTGTCTCACCTCAGGGTTGGCATTTGTAGCCAGAATGTTCTGTCCACCATGCAAAGTCAAATGAAAATTAGGGTTAGCTAGCTTCTTTTGTTTCTGGGGTTACTATTGCCCCCAAACTCTGTCTTTTGCTTTCTTACCTGCTGTTTTTCTTAAGACCCCAGTTCCAGATACACTGCATTTCCCCTCCAAACTGGAGCTCTAACCAAGATATTTTTCCAGAACTCTGTCTTTGCCTGTTTTCCTAGATAACTTAAGCTGCTAGTCTCAACTGGTCTCAGTATGTATAAACCATGCCTGTTCTTTTGTCCCCCAAGTTCTCCCTGCTCTCAGAGATGTGCCTCTTGACACATCCGCACTCACCAAGTCTGGCTGCTGTTCTTTTTACAGCTGTCTCGTTAAAATCCACCCTTTCTCCTTAGCATCATTGGCCTCCAAGGTGGCCTCGGCTTTCATCTTTAATCCAGGTTATGTGTTGCCACCAGTTTTCTTTCTAAGACCACAGGTCTTAGAAAGACTTTCTCCATCACCTTCAGAAGACCTCTTGTTTGTTTTGTCCAGTCATCCCCTATGTAAATGTCCAATATTTGTCCTTGTCATTCCAAGTTCAAGGATTCCCTTGAACTCCATTTTGCTGTAAATGTCAACATTTCGTCTTTCTTTATGGATAATACTGCATTGCATGGACAGACCACATCTTCTTGATCCAGTCTTCTGGTGATGGGAATTTAGGTGGCGTCCATGCCCTCTTGTTAGTAGTATCTCACTTTTTTTAGTTACTGGCTATTTAGATAGATGCCAAGAGTGGGAGTGCTGGATCATACCGTATTTCTGTTTTCAGTTTTCCAAGGTAAATCCAGATCACTCTTCAAAATGGCAGTTTTCATTTCCACCAACAGTGTAACATCCTCTCCAGTACTTGTTGGGGTCTTTTCAATATGTTCTATCCCCACAGGTGTGAGATGATAACCCATGTGGGTTTGATCTGCATTCTCCTCCTAAAAGCATTGATGAGCATGTTGCCGTGTGTGTGTTGGCTTTTTGGTTCTCCTGCTTGATGCATGGCCCATTGAGAGCCTCTGCCTGTATGTTAACTGGGTCATTCAGTTTTTTTACTGTTGAATTTTTTTATATCTTGGCTCTCACGCCCTTGACAGTTGTGTAACATTTTCTCCCATTTTGTCAGATGCCTTTTTAATCCAGTTTTCTTTCACTGTCTAAAAGCTTTTTAATTTGAGGTAATCCCAATTGTTTATTTTTGCTTTTATTTCCCTTGCCATAGGGGTTGAATCTCCAGAAGCATCTTTGTAATTGATGTCATGGAAGTGTTTCCTTCTGTGTCTTTTATTGTTGCAGTTCTTATAAATGTCTTTAATCCATTCTGAATTTATTTTTATGCATGGAGTTAGAGTGACCCAATTTCATTCTTTTTACAAAATGGGACCCTCCCACCTCCCTAGCACCCGCTTTTGCATATGGCTGTCCAGTTTGTAAGAGAGACTCCTTTCCCCATTGTATGATTGTGGTTCCTTTATTATGACTTAAGTGTTGATATACACATGGATTTATTTGTGGGCTTTCTGTTTCATTGATCCATGTATCTGTTTTTATTCCAAAACCACATTGTTTTAATTTTTGTTGCTTTATAGTATAAAATCAGTGATACTCCCATTTTAAAGAACAGCAAAGACACAAAAACAAATGAGCCCTAATTTAAAACAGCAGTACATTTGTACTAAGCAGACTGAACACATTAAAAATAAACTTCAAGCTGCTGAGCACCAGTCAAGTGACCACCAGCGATCTCTCTAGACAGCCCTGGAACTGACTGTAGGCCACTTCGTTTAATTAAACTTCCCTTTATGGCACTTCACAGATACTGCATTTTTTCAAAGACCCACAAAAGGCACTCACTTAAGCTTCAGATGATGGTTTGCATTTTTTGGCCAAACTTTTTTATGAAGGTGTGTACATTGGTTTTTAGACATAATGCTACTGTACATTGAAGAGAACACAGTATCGTGTAGACATACTTTATATATGCACTGGAAAGCCAAAGAAAAATTATGTGATCTGTGATGCTTATTTTGGAGATCTGGAACTGAATTTGCAGTATTCTCCCAGGTGTGCCTGTAGTGTTTCTCCCCCACTACAAATGAGGAAGTAGAAGCACAGAGAAGTTAAGTAACTTGTTTGGGATTTCACAGCCTGTAAACATTAGAGTTTGAATTCTAATCAAATAGTAAGTGGTGATCTTGACAATAAACCATAGCAGCTAACACTGAGTTCTCATTTTGTGTTAGGAATTTGGGAAGCATCTTACTCTCAAAATAGTCCTATGAAGTAATCATGCCTAGCATCAAGCCCATTTTGCAGGTGAAAGAACAAATTAGAACAAAGTAGGTCATTTTTCCAAGATCATGAAACTATCCATTTTTCATGCAGGAGCATGAACCAGATCGAATTCCAGTGCCTACGCGCCTAATCAGTGCTGATCATCTCATTGTGACCCACGTCACAGTGCACCTGAGCATTTGGTAGGCAGTCACCAAAATGCCCCTCTGGTGGTCCCACCTCCTGGGGTGCATGCCCTGTGTAATGCCCTCCCCTGGGGTGTAGGCTGGACCTAGTGACTTGCCTCCCAAAGACAGAGTTCAGCAAAAATGATGGGCTGTCATGTTCAAGGTTACAATAGACTGATGCTGTTGTAGGGACGCCTGCCGCCCGGGTCTCTCGGTCTCCCTCACATGTCTGCCATGCCAGGGATTGCCCAGCGCAGAGGCCCTCCTGTCAGGCCTTCCTGCTGAAGACCCGGGTCTTCAGCAACAGCTCATAGGACCTGAGGCTTGCCAAGAACCTGGAAATGGATCTCCTGCAACAGACTAGAGGTGGATGCAGTCTCTGAGGATGCTGAGCCTGAGCAGCACTTAAAATGTTCTGCGTCTTGACTCATAGAGTGACAGGACAGTATGTTTTCAGGCGCTGAGTTTTGGGGTTATTTGTTATGCAGTAATAATAAATGAATCCAGTACAGATACCCCTATCTAGAAACAAACCTAATACTGTGTTTAGTGATAGCCTGGGTTTGAGCGAATTCAAGACTCAGTGTTGATAATTATAGAAATGCTGGTGGCAGCATGGCCACGTGGTTTTACATTTTCTTGTTAAGCTGTTCACATTCTGATATTAATAACTTCAGTATTTTTTTTTTTTTTTTTTGTGCATGGTTGTCCAGGCGCTAACCAGTTAAACCCCAGTCTTCGCTGCAGACTTGTAGCTCCTTCCCGGCATGTTCAGACCCAGCACACAGCCATTCCGTTGCTCTGCTTTCTCAGGCCTGTGTCTTCCTGTGGTGACTGCACTGGGGACCTGCACTAGCCACCTCCCAGCCGCTGGCCTGGCTTGACCTCGTCATCCTGGAAACTCCCCAAGTGCTCCTGGTTGGGTTGCCATCCCTGGACCCCAGGAGCCCTTACACTGTACTGTCTCCTCGCCCGGTCCCCTCTCTTCCTGTGCACACACTTCAGTGGTTTCCTAAGAAAGGATGACTGGGTGGAAATTTTCTGAGACTTTTCGTTTTACTTGTATTTGATCAGTTCTGGAAATCCCAGTTGGAAGCAGTTTTCCCCTTGGATGTTTTCTAGCGCCCAGCATTGGCGAGAAGTTTTAACTGATGCTGACGCCTGGCCTCTCCTCGGGGAAGTCTTAGGAGATTTTGCTTCTATCTTGTGTTTCAATTTCATAAGAATGTGCCATGGTTGAGGCCTTTTTCATCCAGTTAGCCAGGCATTTAGTGTCCCTTTCATTCTGGAGGTTTATGCCTCATAAGTGTAGCATATATTTCTGTGTTATTTCTTAGCTAAGTTCCTCTGCTCATTTTCGTAATCGTTCTTTCTAGAACCACTTTTCCATTTTTTTTTTTTAATCTTGTTCTACCCTCTGGGAAAGTCCCTTCTGTATTTCCAAAACTTAATACTGTTTCTGCTAATACACTTTGGCTTTATTTTTTAGGATTTTTCTCTATCTTGAGGACTCATAAATGAGGGTGTTACATCCTTGCCCTCCTTTTTAACGTTGCCTGCTTCTGTGTGGTTTCTGTTTCCTCCAGTTCTTGGCTCCCATTTCGGGTAGAGTTTGCTCAGCTGTCTGGTCTTCCTGGACTGTCCAGGACGTTCCCTTCCATGGCACAGGGGGTGGTGTAGTTGTGACACAGGTGAAGGCCCTTGAGCTGGGGCGAGGCGCCTGCCTGACACAGGTGGGCCCACTGTAATCAGCTCTGTCCTTAAAAGCAGATGGCGCCCTCCCCCCTCCCCCGCTGCAGTCAGTGGCAGGATGCGGTGGGATAAAGGTCAAAGAGATACAACTCTGCTGGCTTTGAAGACGAGGAAGAGAGCCCTGAGCCAGGAGCTGCATTCGGCCTGGAGAAGCTGGGAAAGGTGAGGACACACATCTCTCTCCCCTCCTTACAGCGCTTGGAGTTTACCCTGTATCAGATGTCTGCAGTGCCAAACAGTAAGGAAATAAGACTGTGTTGTTTTAGGTTTCTAAGTTTTTAATCATGTGTAATAAACGCATATGTTAGAAAACAAATGCAGGGGGATTGGAAGGCGATTCAGTTGCTTCAATGAGGACTCTCAGTGTCATTATTGATAAGGTTTTTGGATTTTTCCCTCTCGGTCTGGTCGGCTTCACCAGGAATGAGTCTTAGTCTCCGCTGAGGTGTATCAGTTAGGTTCAGTCCAGCAGAACCACACACTCTGTATAAGAATAACACATTTAATACAGATGTTAGGACCCCCACGTGTGCTGTAGCAATTAGGGAGGAGGCAGCTGAGAGAGTGACCGTAGGGAATGCGGCCAGGGAGTGGTGAGGTGATCCCTGCAGACTTGAGCCTGCCCTGCTGGAGAGGAGAAGCTGGAGGTCTTGGAATGTCTGAGTCCTTCACACCAAAAGGGGGCTGCAGAGAGAGAGTTTGTGGGGAGAGGTCTGGATCCTGCCAACTGAGACTTGGGATCTTGCCTTTCATTTTAGTCGTGATCTCAAATCTTAACACAGCTCCTCTCCCTGCAAGCTGGACCCTGAAAGCATGGCTGGAAAGGGGCTCTGGGCAGGCAGGGGGCCGGTTGGGGCTGACAGTAGGCAACCGAGCACGGAGGTTGAGCCTGACTGGCAGATTCTGGACGATGAATTGAGCAAAGACAGTGGGAGTTTCGTTACTCAGACTCTTTAGTAAGGCAACGAGCCCTACCTTGGCTGTGCCCGGTACCCCTGAGCCCAGAGCTTCTGTTCACACTCAGTGAAACTTGGGGAGGAGGGAAACTTAAGAAAACCCAGTCAGTCCCTCCCCTTCAGGGGTAACTGCACCTCTCGGCTGATCCCTGAGCCTCTCTGCAGAGATACCAGGTAACTTTTGGCAGGCCCACTCCTCTGGAGTCTTAGGCTTTGGCTTTTGTGGCTGTGCTAAGTATTTATTACAGATTTATCCATTCACCAAGATTTCGTTGACAGCTTTCAGCTGCTGCTCTCTGCTGGCATTCTCTTTGTCCTTGTTGGGTCATACTTACTTTATTCCTTTGATATATGACCGGCAAATATCATATGGATTTCAGGAGGACAGACGAGGATGTTCACTGGATGTTCACTGTATTTAACTGAAAGTCTATTAAGATGCTTAAGATAAATAGTGGGTAGTGCAAAAAGCTGAAAGCCACGTGAATCAGGTCTGGTTCCAGACATCTCACTTCTAAGGACCCCAGTTTCATGATCTCTAAAACAGCTGGTCCCATAGTCCTTTAATGAAAGCTGTGTTCTCCCTCCCTTAAAAAGAATAGCACAAATGCACATACACATACAATTAAATACAATATTTTAGAAGGTTCGCAGGCGCCCCAAGGCTTTCCATGAAACCCCAGTTCAGAACCCCTAGCTTAAAGGGGTTCTGAGACCACTTTTTTTCATTTATTTTTTTAAAGAGTCATTTTGCATGCATGCAAGATCTGGGGTGTAGACCAGAGGTGCAGTGGTCAGGGGTGGAGGAGGGAGGTGAAAGAATTCACCAGAGACGGAGTGGGGAGAACAGGCAGATCTCCTGGAATGCACTGCTGAGGGGAGCAGCAGGCAAGTCTGGAGAGGTCTGCTGCGCCATGTGGGTCAGCTCCCTGGCTGGGGATCTCTCTCTTTTTTTTTTAAATTTCATTTAAAAAAAAAAAGAAAGAAAGTGTCTGGGGAGAAATCTAAGCAGAGGCTCATACAGCAGGCAGCTGGTACTAGGGAGCAGTGGTCTCCCTGATGGTGTTCCCTCAGTGCACACTTTTGAATAATGATGTCAAGAACATAAACAGATGGAGCTATGGGCCAGGGAGTAGCATCATATGTACCCAGATGAACCTGTGTCATCTTTTTCTTTTAAAAGATTTATTTCTGCATGCATGCAAGAACTGGGGTACAGGCCAGAGATGTGGAGGGAGGGGGGTGAGAGGATTCACCAGAGACAGTGGGGAACACAACAGGCAGGTTGACTGAAATACATTACTGAGGGGAGCAATGGGTGAGACAGGAGAGGTCTGCTGCGCCATGTGGGTCACCTCCCTGCCTGGGGATTGAACTCGTACTGCAGTGGCTGCAGATAGCTTCATAGTGCTGCGTCTTAACCCCTTGCGCCACTAGGGAGGCCCCTGAACCTGCGTCATCTTGATCCTTATTTCCAAAGACCCACCCATCAGCATAGTCCTGGGATTCTGGGTTACACTGAGTCTGGCTAAGGAGCAAGGGGACTTGCTGGTGGCTGCAGGTAAGTAAATGACAACAGAACTCTTTTCTGTATTGCTGAGAAAGATGAGAGGAACAGGACACTTTTGCCAAGGTCAGGAGGAATTGTTTTAAGGAAAGGGAGTCAGCCAACATTGCAAGAAATAGAGCAACATGCCAGTTACAGCCCTTTGGTTCTAGACCTGATGCATGGGTCGGCCTTGGGATTCTGGTTGTCTTGCTGTATGGGCGAGGCTACAGCTACCTCAACTGTAGCGCCTCAGTGGGATTATCTGAGTGGATGGATGGCACACACCTGCAAACTGGTGCCACCTTCGTGATTTTGTTCACCTGCTTTCCTTTGCGTGTATTTGTTTTGTTAGAGTTGAGTCGGCTGAGTATTTCCCCAGCCCACCATGCCTTTCAAAATGAAAGACCTTGAAATGGGCTTTTCATAACTGTCTGCTATGTCTCATGGATGGCTGAGGTTTAGGAAGAAGCCTTAGCATCTATTCTACCCACCTAAGCCCTTGCACTGGGTTTTGGTTTTTCTGAGAATAGAAATTAGAGCCCTATAAAAAATGTGTTTTGTTACTAAGTTGATTGAAGGATTTTTTGGCATTGATTTTTAATTCTTATGATCTGCTTCTAGAGAAATTCTGGAATCCACACCCCTCATTTATTCTTCCTCTAAGGGCCAGAGAACAAACTGTAGCCAACTGCTTTGGAGGCACCCAGCTTTGAAAAGGCTGGTTCCACCCAGGTGGCCTTAGTACCCAGTGGCCAACCCTGCCCGTGGTGTGGGAACAATAGATAACTGCGCTGGCACAGCCCTGGAATGTGGGTGCGGTGGGGAAGCTTGGGCCAGGCTGTGCAGACTTGCTGTCTCAGGATTAGCACTTGGGAGAGCCAGGGACCAGATGAGGGGCCAGAACCTGAGCGGGGTGAGGGGTCTGTCGGTGGCCAGGAAGCTTGCTTAACAAAAGTCACAGGAGGAAGTCAAAGAAGAGGCAGCACAGCCAGGGGTGTGCTTCAACAAATTCAGCCTCCATGGGAAAAACCATGTGGCCCTGTACCAATCTGTATCAGCCCCAAACATGTTGGACACCACCCGCAGTGGGTTGGGCAGAAGATGGTGAGGCCTGGCAGAGGTTGGGTAGCCAGGACCGTGCCAAGGGCTTGATGTGGCAGGAGGTGACAGGACAAAGGTACTGGCGTGTGCCAGTTGGGCGCCAGCCTTCTTAGCTGTCAGAACTGGTCTCAGAAAAAAGCCCAGCCCTTGGGTATACTTTTGTAGGAGGTATTTTTCTTCTATGAAAACAGTTGCCTCTCCCTTCAGGCTTCCTTCCTGTGACTGAACAGGCCAGAAGGAAAGGTCAAGGGCAAAGAACAAGGACAAAGGAATAAGGTGTGGATAGCATAGAGAGCCATGTTCTAATCCTAGCTCACTCACTGACTTCCTGCACATGCAAAACAAACAAAAAATAGAGTTGTGAGGGGGGGCGGGAGACTGGGAAGTGAAAGGAAAACAGTTTCAACAAGAAAACAGGGAGCGGTTGTAAGATTCTTGGAGGGACCCTACTTATGACCGACTTTGAAATGACCTTGGAAAGGGTTCTCATGCCACGCCGATGGACGTGGGGAATAAATTAGCCTCATTTTTCCTATCTGGAAGGTGAGGTCAGTGCCTCACTGAAATGTCTTGAATGTGAAAGTGCAAAGTCCATAGAGAGAAGGAGGGATTGTGGTCACCAGCCTGTTTTTTAAAATCTGAAGCTGATGTAGCCAGTGGGGATGGCGCCAGGCCCCAGGGTGAGATTTTCTGAGCTTGAACCTCTCCTCCCTGCAGCTGGAGCTTCTTGGTGCTGTAGAATGGGAGGATTATGGTTGTTGTTACAGAACATGTAATTAGTAGTTCTTTGCCTTCTGGAGTTCAGCATGGGCAAAAAACCGATCCCCAGTGCTTTAGTATCTCAGCAGTGATTGTGTTGAATAAAGGTTTACTGAGCACCTCTATGTTACAGACACTGAAAGGGAAGTTATCCTGGAACGTGCCCCAAACTCTGCACCTCAGGCCATGTCCACTGATTGCCAGCGCCATATTTTCACGCTCTCCTCCTGGACAAGGTTGATGCCTGGCCCAGCATGCCAGAGTTCTCTCTGAAATACATTTTAGGTTCTGACATAGGGATCTGGGAAGACCAGGCAGGAGAACCTCATGTTGAATTCGACAGAAGCCTCTCTGGCTGTATTGCTGACCAGCAGCCTTCCAGGTCAGCTGAGGAAAGGCTGCCCGTGTGATTCGTCCTTTCTAAACATGCTTCTGTACGTCGCTTTGTTTCTGCCTCCTCCACACACTAATCTCCATGCCTTGTTCGTCTGCAGCTAGATGGTGGAGATGCAGCTGCGACTTGTGTCCATGGAACAGACTGTACATTTGCCCCGACCTGCCTGTGACTCTCCTCTCACTGATTGGTTGGCGGTCGCAATCCAACCAAGCTCCCGGCAAGAAGAATCCCAGAAGTCAGGGCCGAGATCTCATAGCAAAGTGGAATTCATCTCTAAAAAGAGGCTTATGACTGACCAGACTTCATCAGTTCAGATATATTTGAATTGGAATGTACAAAACGGAAGGTGAGTATAGAAGGTCAAGTTCAGAGCTTAGGTCTTGGGAGAACTTTCTCTACTAAGGGGCCAAATCAGAGTGGATCACTGTCCTATCACAATTCGTCTAACACATATCTCTGTTAAGCACATAGTATGTTCTGGCCTGCATTAGAATCACTGATATTGGTGTTTTTCTCACCTAAAAGACCATAACTACTTGATGTCAGCGTTCAGATTCTCAGCACCTGCTACGCACAAAGTATCCCCTCTGTGTCGCATTGAATTGATGTGAAAAGCGCTGCTCCCCATAGATTCTGTCTCTGGAGAATGAACTTAAAACTTCATATAAACACAAATCGCTGGATATTGGCAACAAAGCAGCCTCACGTGGATGTCAGCAACTCCCACTCAGATGAACAGAAATCTCTTTGTGGCCGTTGTCTTAGAAACTATAAAGTAGCTGTTATTATTCCCTAGAAATTGAGGGAGAAATATGCTTGACCTACACTCAGTGTACTTTGATGCCAGTTGATTTTCTAACTATTAAAAAACCTACTCGTACTCAGATGGAGCTCCAGAACTGGGAGCATCCTAATCCATAAGTTGTCAGAAATTCTTCCCAAGTGCTATCCCTCAAAAGGAGTTCAAGGGAGTAGATAAATACTATAGTGTACATACATGGTTGGCAGAATTACAGCAGGGAGGAGCAGCATGATTTCTTCCCCATATCACTTACAACATCCATCCCACGACTATGGGAGTTTGAATCTCCTGCCATTGTGGGAGCTGAATGTTCAAAAAAAAAAAAAAAGGTCTGAGGATTCAGCACCATGGTCAGATCCAGAGATAACAAATTGGACTCTGTTCTTCATCTACACTGTAAGAAAAATCAAAGGGTGGGACCTCCCTGGAGGCAAAAAGGGTTAGGTCTCAGCACTATCAAGCTATTGGCAGCCACTGCAGCGGGAGTTCAATCCCCAGCCAGGGAGCTACCCACATGGCACAGCAGACCTCTCGTCTCACCTGCTGCTCCCCTCAGCAGTGTACTTCAGTAGATCTGCCTGTTCTGCTCCCCACTTTGTCTCTGGTGAATCCTCTCACCCCGACCCCTGCACCTCTGGCCTAAACCCCAGCTCTTGTATGCATAAATAAATAAAATATTTAAAAAAGAAAACAGAAAGGGAATATTCACCTAAAGAATTTTTTTTTCTAAACGAGATAACCATTAACATCCTCCAGTATAACCAAACTTCAGAGTAGTGATAACCCCAAATGCTGGCACAGATGTGGAGCAACAGGAATTATCACTCGCTACTGGAATGCAAAATGGTACATGCAGCCACTTTGGAAGACAGCTTGGTGGTTTATAAAACCTGCAAGTTCACTCCTTGGTATTTACCCAAAGGATTTGAAAACTTACTTTCCACACAACAACTGCTCACAGATGTTTATAGCAGCTTTATTTGTAATTGCCAAACTTTGAAGCAACCAAGATATCTTTCATTAAATGAGTAGATAAACCATGCTACATCCAGATAATAAAGCATTATTTACTGCTAAAAAATGATCTGTCAGACCATCAGAAAAATCATGGAGGAAACTTAATAAGTGAAAGAAACTAATCTGAAAACAATGCATCCTCGATGGTCATACCTATGTGACATTCTGGAAAAGACAAAACTGGAGACCATAAAATGGTTTCTAGGGATTGGGGACAGGGTGGATGGATAGTGATGAAGATCTGGAGCACAGGATTTTTAGAGCAGAGAGCAGTTACTCATATGACATATGTATCCCCATATGACATAGCAGTGGGGATACATTCATTAAACATTTGTCCAAATTTACATTAGGGTAAGTTACGGACTTTGCGTGATATGTCCATGTGAGTTCGCAGTTGTAACAGACCCACCACTCCAGCGGGGGATATTGATAACAGGAGTGGCTGTGCATACGTGAGGACAAAGGCTAACTCTGGGAAATCTCTGAATCTTCTTGAAATTTTTGTGAACCTAAAACTGCTCTTTAAAAAAAAAAAAGTCTTTTGAAAAAATCTTCCTTCCTCCATTTTGACCACCATTAAGCCAGTGCTCAGCCCAGCCAGTGAAAAGGCCCTGGAAGGCCATCTCCATTCTGTGACACCCTCTGTCCTCAGGTATTGCCTGGGTCAGGATCCGAATCTACAGCCTTAGGTCCCAATCTGAAACTTAGCCCATTAGGAGTCTTTTTGACTTTGGAGATAAATTCTTTCTTTGTGTTGATTTTCAACGTTTTCTAAGGATAAGAGCCATTGCTTCTCTTAGCTGTTGCCCAAATAGCTGAGAACTCCAAGGCAGAGAATGTAGGGGGCCGTGGAAGACCTGTTAGCTCCAGAATCTTCCCTTGGCTCCTCCTAGTAGCCCTCCTAAGGGGACAGCTGGAGCTCTGTGAATGCAGACAGACCTAGAAGGCAGGTGCCCTGGCCAGGGGATGGAACCACACCCATGAGCATGAGCACTCCCTGTGGCCAGGAGTGACATGGAAGTCACATCTCCTGTCCTCTCTGCTGCCTGACGCAGGTGAGTGCTCCAAGCACCCTCTTTCAAGTCCACATGCACAAGCACAGAAGCAGTCATCGCTGGGGTGAGAATTCCATTCTTGGTAATAATCTGTGTCTTACATTACAAGATTACATGCGTTCTTAAAAAGAGACAGAATGAAGCCTCCAAGTCCTACTAACTAGCATTTTAATTTTGGATGTGCAAACCCAAGTGAAATAAAAAATTGGAGATGACAATATCTACCTGTTGTTTGAGCACTTACACGCCAGGAATGGTGCCAAGTACTTTCTGTAATCGGATGTGGTCCTCACAGTATCCCTGAGCCAAGTACACCACTGTCCCTCTCCAGATTAAGAAATGGGGATTTAATGAGGTTGAATCACTTGGGGGTTGCACAGCTGTTAAGTGGAAGCGCTAGGATTTGACCTCTCATCTGACTTCCATAGATTTCTGTGCTTCTAGGGCCTAAGGGGAAAATCACAATGAAGAAAATATTTTGTAATTAAAAATAGAAGTAAAGTTAGTAAAATTGAACACTTCATCAACACGTCCTATAAGGTAGAGACAGAAGCAGTGGGAAAAATAGGAACAGTCCATTCTGGGTTTGTTTTTTTTTTTTTTCTTGTTTCAAATTTAGAATCCAGCAAAGTTAGTAAAACCCTTCCACTTGGGAATATAAAATGTCCAATGAAACACAGGAGCAGATGACTAATTGCCTCTCTGATCTATACTAGTTGGATGTGTAAAACTAAAATCACAGTTAATGAATACCACAAAGTGATGTGGACACAGGCGTGCACACACGGCCTGTCTAACGGGGCAACACTGCACCTCACTGCTTCCTAGGGTGTTCTGGGCAGCAGATCAGTGATGACAGGGGCAAATCAGGCTCCGAGCACAGGACTTACTAGTTAGTTACTGTTCATTGAGCACCTGTGAGCTTTCTTCCAGATCACCTTCACTTCTTTTTTATTCTTCTTGCAAGTTCAAAGCAGATGATGCTTTTATGGTAAAGTCTAATCGCTATGGAATCCAAAGCATGTCCTACTTTCCTATTCAAATATCAACCTTCCTGTGTAATTTACCACATTCCCATGACTCACCTGCAGGCTATGGTCTGAGGCACCACACCCTTTTCTGGTCCCACCTGCACGTTGCTGAGTGTCTTCAACTGGAAAGAAGCGTGCTTGACTTAGGTTAATAATACACTTTTAAAAGAAACTTGTCTTATAAGCACAAAACTATGAATGACAAATTAGATTTTTAAAAACTCATGTGATGCCCCATGCCCTATATGTAATACCTGGAAAACCCATCGTAAGATCGCATGTGCTTTCTTAAAGATTGTCAAGTTCTAATGTTCAAATTTCCTTTTGACTCAGTATTAAGGGACAAGTGAAACCTAGATACTAGTGGGCAGTATAAATGAACAGAAAAGTGACAGAAGTGAAAACTACGTTTGATGTTTTTATTTTTTTTTGCATAGTGAAATTTTATGAATAGGTTCCCAGCACTCAGTTTGATGCAATTATGAAAAAAAACCCACATTTCAGGTCTCCCCCTTCATCCCATTTCCTATCCTAACAGAGTATAATGATGTTCAGAGAGTGAGAGAAAACATGGTCCCCCATTAAAAATAGTTCCCTTATGCAGGAGGTGAGGCTGTGATGGGCCTGGTCAGCAACGCTAATGAAAGTCTTCTCATTATTTACATGAAAAGTTCTTGTTCCTGGTCCAGGCACACTGCTCCTTTTTGCCTTGAATGCTGATGTGAAGCCTGGCATTGCAGCAGCCTTTTTGCAGTCATGAGATAATAAGCATGAAAAGAACAGCCTGCAGACTAAGGATGGCAAAGAAATACAATGGGAACCTGCACCCAGGGTGGCACTATTGCCTCCATTTCTTGAAAGAAATATTCTTGAAAGAAATATTCCCCAATTTGGCTAAGCCACTGTTAATGTGGTTCTCTGTTAGCTGCAGCCAGATACAGCAGTAACCAAGACAACCTTACACACAGCTTCTGTTCCTAAATCCCCAAATTGAAGTTAAACATTTCTTTTAAGTTCGGAGTAAGACTATTAGCTAATTTTGGAGATGACAATATCTACCTGTTGTTTGAGCACTTACACGCCAGGAATGGTGCCGAGTATTTTGGAAGACCTTGAGGCCTTCCAATAACTCGTATGTATTACAGTCAGCTAGAGATAAATACCAGAGTTAAATGTTAAACAACTGTATAATTATAAATTGTTCTGGATCTCAGAATGAAGGACAACTATATGTGACAGTAGTGGAATTACACCTTTCAGATTGGCAAAAGTCATCAAATGCTCATAGCAGTACTGTTTACAATAGTCAAGTTAAGGAAAGAACATAAATGCCCCAGAACAGATGATCCAGAGATGCTGTGTGTTGGAGCTCCAGTGGCGCAATCGAGCGTGCGGTACTTATACAGAGATGCTGTGTGCACAGTCATATTGGAATATTACTCAGCAATCAAAAAATGATAAACTCATGCCATTTGCAGCAACATGGGGAAGAGCTGGAAGGGATTATTTTAAGTGAAATAAGCCAGAAGAAGAAAGATAAATACTGGATGGTGTCACTTATATGTGGAATATAGGGAAACCAAACAAAGGATCAGACAAAGAAAAAATTTAAAACCGGCTCTTGAAGATTGACCATAAAGCTGAGGCATCCAGAGAGGGAGAGGAAGGAAGAGGGGTCGGGGAGGAAATGGGAAGTGAGCACAGTGGAATATGGTGGAGGACTGTGCGTGCTTTGGTGGTGGAAAAACTGGTGATCCCACATGAGAGGAGAAATCCTATCTTGTGAAAAAGAAAACAAGGTGGTAAAATAATGGTATGTCATTGAAAATAAATTTCAAAATAAAAATGGTAAAGGAAATCGGAGTGCAAGGAAAATTTGCATATCCTATTTCATTGACTCCAAGACATCACTGATTATAAGATGGATGCACTATTATATATGCTAAGAATTGTTAAATATGCCATTTAAACTGTTGACAAAGATAAGCAGAATTTGTGGTATGAGTGTAAAGTGGCACAACCACTGAAAAAAAAAAACAGCTTAATGGTTCTTCAAAAATTTGCATGTAGAATCACATATGATGCAGCAATTCCACTTCTAGGTATATAGCCAAGAGCACTGAAAACACGTTCAAACAAAAACGAGTACACAAAACTTAATAGCTGTGTTATTCATAATAGTAACGGGTGGAGATGATCCAAATGTCTGTCAGCTAGAATATGGACAAATGAAATGTGGTTCACACCCATAAGATGACTAGACTTAAAGGCAGGTTAAGTGTTTGCAAGGATGTGGGGAAATTGGACCCTGATACCATTGCCAGTGGGGAGGAAATGGCAGAGCCACTTTGGAAAATAGTTTGGCAGTTCCTCAAAAAGAATTTAACGTAAAAGTGACTGCGGGGCCCACTAAATCCATTTTTCAGTATACAAGAGACATAAGAACACACATGCTTAAAAAATTACAAAAGTTGTCTGCAGCAAAAAAAAGTAGAAACAAAATGTATATATTCATACAATGGAGTATCATTCCTCTGTGAGATGAAATTAGCAGATCCGCTCGGCAATATGGATGAACCTGACATCATGCTAAGCGAAGCAAGCCAAACATACAAGGTCACATGTATGATTCCATTTATGTGACTATCTGGCACAGACAGATCCCGAGGCAGATGAGTGGTTGCCAAGGGCTGGAAGCGAGGAGGAGGATGTGAGGTGACTCCTTGCCAGATACAAGGTTCCCTGTCCTGGAATTACATGGTGATGTTTGCACAGCACTTCAAATATACTAAAAGTTGTTACTCTTTCAAGTGGTGACTTTTATGAGAATTACCTAAAAATAATCAGGTTTGTCATAGGGATTTTAAGATGATACTGATTTCAGAGATACTGCTTTGTAGAAAAAAATGTGGCAATGAGAAAATGTGATATTTTTGACATAAAAAAATTAACATTGTAGCAATTACATAATGAGTGGGCTGCATGCAACAGAAAACCGGTAACAGTGGCTTAAACAGGTTAAAAGCTTGTTTTTGTTTCACACTAAAACATTAAAGTCCAGACACAGGCAGTTGAACTGTCTATAAACTATCTCCACAGTTTGTTCAGGGACCCAGATTGCCTATACATTCCTATATTCAGCATTTGATTTTGATCCTCTAAGTTATCTCATGGTCCAGGATGGCTGCTGGAGTGCCAGCCATCACATCACATTCTAGGTATGCAGCTGGTAGAGGGAAAGGGCAGAATAACCTTCCTCCCAGCTAAATGGGCTCTCTTTGAGGGGAATAGACATCTGGTTAAATAAAGACTCACATATCCAAAAAATGGGATGAGCTTTATGAAGGCACAACTCCAGTCTGTCTGATTTATCATGGTGTACTGGCCACTGTACATGAAGGCACTAAAATGGGTGAAATGAGTGGAAACATGCATGGAAATAAATGAATGCATCATACAGCCATTTAAATATTTTCAAAAATAAGAACCAATGTGAGAAGAAACTACTTGTTAAATAATTTTTCTAAAAATATACAAGTATGCAGAGAAAATAGATTAGATACATACTAATCTGTCAAGTAATCTAAATAGATAGTGAAATTGCTCTTATTTTTTAATGATTCCTTAATAATTATATACATTTTTCCAAATTTCTGTAATGAGCCCAGAGTATTATTTTTCTAGTTCAAAGACAAAGGGGAACTATATCAAACTAAAAGACTTCTGCGCAGCAGAAGAAGCGATCAACAACCAGCTGGGTGGGGGGAAATGTTTGCAAATCTCTCTGATAGTGATTAATATCCAAAGCATATAAAGAACCCATACAAATCAATAGCAAAACAACAACAACAATAAAACAATTTGATTAAAAAATGGACAGAAGGTCTGAATTGACATTTTTACAAAGGACACAATGGTGGTCAGCACCACTAATCATCAAGAAATGCATCAAAACCACCAGATGCCACTTCCCACTGGTGAGAATGGCTGTTGTCAAAAACACAAGAAATCAAGTGTTGCTGGGAATGTGAGGAAGAGCAAAGCTGTGCACCGTGGCTGGGAATGTACACCGGTGCAGCTACCATGAAAAATAGTGTGGAGGTACCTCAAATAATACATGGAACTGTGATCCCACTTCTGGGTTATTTGAAGAAAACAGAAGCACTGACTTGACAAAATTCCATGCAACCCCATGTTTGACATGACATTGAAAAGTATATGAAAAGGACCTAACTGACCGTCCCTGGTGGATGGAGAAAGAACCTTTGGTGTGTGTATAGTCAATGCAATATTATTCAGCTATTGAAGAAGCAAAATCTTTCCATTTGCAACATGGATGGATCTTGAGGGCATTATGCTAAGTGAAAGAAGACCCAGAATGACAAATGCCATATAAAATTTTAACCAAGCTCATAGATGTGAACAGATTGGTGGTTGCCGGGGCACGAGGGATGGGCAAATGGGTGAAATGCCAAGGAACAAATTGTAACTGTAAGTGAAGCAACCTTTATGAAAGCAGCTAAGACATTTCATTCAACATTAGCCAGGATTTTTTTTCTTCAGCATAATAAGGAAATAGCGTTGAATGAAGGACAGCATTTGAGGGCCTGCTCTGTTTCCTTTTCTCCCTCCATCCCTCTGGCCTCCTCTCTCCAACCCCTACTTTGTGCCTCACCTGCTCACACTCGTTCTGTTGATTCTGAGTCTCTGAAAACCCTGATTTACATAGTGACCAAGGACTCCTAACCCATGAACTTAATGCATATTGCACCTGTTTTATGCAAAATATGTATTTCTAGATGGAAGAACTGGTCAAATACTTGTGTTCAAGCAAACACATCAGTGTGCTCTTCATGTATATTCATGACATTGAACTTTGCTAAAGGAAGTCATCAGATAAGAAGCAGGAGGAATGAAGAGAGATCATTCATGCAAAGCCTGCAATCTACACCCACGTGTGCCGATAGCCAGTAAATTCCAATAGAATGAACAAGTGTGGTTCTAATTGTAAAACGGTCTTTGTTATGAGCATCCTGCTTTTGCCTTGTGATCCTGCCTCATCTTGTTCTACCCTGTCCATTTACTGCCTCGCTTCTTTCCTCAGAAATGGCAAGTTTTTGTTCTGCCCTGTTAAGTACATATAGTGAGCAGCTAATCCAGAGAGAAGGTAGCCACAGATGCCTAGGGTTTGGCCAGGAGATGCAACAAAGAAGTGAGACATGAAAGAGGTCAGCCTGGGGACTGTGAGGAGTGTGGCATGCCTCAGGGCAGGGCATGTAAGTAATGTCCCCATATTACCTGTAACTGGGAACACATCAATGAGACCAGCTGGCAGGACATAGGTGACGAGGGATCAAGAGCTACAGAGTCCGCTGTGCTATATGTACCTTGCACTCGTGAGGTTGACTCCATCATCCTGTTCAAAAGCCACTGCCCAAACACTTCCTCCCTAATACACCTGTGAATTCCTGAGTATGAACAGGCTTTCTATGGAGCTGGGGGACTGTAGAGACAAACAAGGGGCCCCTCAGCCCTGAGGAAGAGTAATAGGAGGTAGATCACATGACAGAAACAAAATTCCTTGGGAAGTCTTCTCACTGCGAACGATACCACGCAGCACTGTTCAGCTTCCCACAGAGATCGGGACCCTTCCTATCTTCTCGGTCAATATGGCGGCCCCTAGCCACCTGAGGCTACCAGGGAACTTGAAGTGTCGCCAGTGAGACTGAGAAACTGAATTTTTAAGGAATTAAAATGTAAAAAGTCGGGCCTCCCTGGTGGCGCAAAGGGTTGAGCACCACACTATGAAGCAATCCGCAGCCTCTGCAGCACGAGTTCACTCCCTGGCTGGCCAGGGAGAAACCTACATGGTGCAGCAGACCTCTTCGGTCTCGCCCGCTGCTCCCCTCAGCAGTGTGTTTCAGTCAGTCTGCCTGTTCTGCTCCCTACTCTGTCTCTGGTGAATCCTCTCACCCCCCCCCCACCCCTCATCTCTGGCCTGTAGCCCAGCTCTTGTATGCATAAATAATCTTTTTAAAAAAGTAAAAATTCACATGTGGCCAGTGGCTACCCTACTGGACAGCCCACCCCCATCACCCCAAATCTGATAGATGTGGCTCTCAGTATAGAACTTGTGGAAGGAGAACACCAAACTGGTGATGGGCTCATTGGTGGCCTTGCAGTGTTTAAATTATGAGCCATCTGAAGAGCTGGGTGCGGCTCATGAGGGATGGCACCTGTGGAAGATGCCACTGTTGGGGCAGCTTGCCCACTGAGCAGCAGTCTCCTGGTAAGTAGCGAATCAGAGCATTTTCTGGAGCAGCTACTATTACAGTGGATCTTTGAACAACACTGGTTTGAACAGTGCAGCTCCAATTATATGGGTGGATGTTCTTGTAAAAAGATAAACCCAGTATTGACAAATGCAGTGTAGTAGTGTAAACACATGTTCCTTGTGATTTTAGCATTTGCTTTGGCTTTATTGCAAGGATATATTATGTAATGATAGAACAAAATATGTTAACCAACTGTTAATTGTTATCAGTGAGGTTTTCATCGACAGGCCATAGTAAAGTTTTGGGGGAATCAAAAGTTACAGGAGGATTTTCAGGAGGATATTCAGCCATTTTCAGGGATCAGTACCCCAAACCCTTGCATTGTTCAAGAGTCAACTGTGTGTTTGCCAAATGTCCATAAGATGAACCCCTGTCTAGGAGTCACTTGTAATTCAAGAAACAAAGCTGAAACTTCCCACATTTGGTCTCTTTCCATAGGTGGGGACTCTTCAAAACTATTTCAGTTTTAGGTAGATTTAGAAGGAAATTCTTTCATCTGTTAGGGAACTTTCCAGATGGGAAAAAAATAACATTTTTCAAGCTTGTCCAGGGAGAATGTTGTTCCAGCAGTTAAACATGAGATGAACTTGGAATGTTGAAATACCTCGTATTTGAAATGATGGCCAGAGACTATTCTAAGCAAGAAAATAATTGGATGAGTGTGCCCAAGTGACTCCCTCGGCTCTTACTTAGAAGGAGACTTGCTTTGCTGGGGAATGAACTGGGCTAAACATTAGACTCTTGTTCTGGGTCTACACTGCTGCCCTTCCTTAATGACCAGGGGCCTCTTTGGGCCTCCCCAATTCCATTTATAAAGCTACAAAAAAATCTTTCTCCGGGTTTCTTTGAGGGAAAAGACTAGAAGACCATCATAAAGTATTTCAGCAAATACAGGCCACCCCTCACTGTATTTATAACAAAGATATTACCGCGTTTCCTGCATGGATTAGGGGATGATGCATTATTTGCGTGTGGAAGTGGTTGAATAGCATCATTACATTGAAGTCTTTAAAAAGAGAAGGAAACTTGTCAAAATCATCTTGAAGTGAGAAAAGTACTGTTTGGTTTGACTTGCCAATTCTAAAGAGAATTATTACAGACTGAGGGGGAAGTGAGGGGTTGTATCTCCTGTGACCAGCTTTCAAATAATGGCTGTGACTTGAGTCATTTCTGAGAAACAAGTGAACACATTCTTCCACTTTAACTGCTGGATTATATTGATCAAGACCATCTGCTGGTACCGGCTGGAAGGCTCCGGCTCACATTATTTTGAACATGGTCATCCTGAGTCGCACTGAGTAACCGCACTTCAAAAAGTTTTCTTTCCATCTGACTTGTTTTTCTCGCCAGCCTCTGTATCCACCCCAAGTTGTTGTTCTTCCCTCAGAGCCTCTTAAGCACATGAGCACCCTCCTTAATGCTAAAGAGCCAGAAGATTCCCGGGTCAGTAAAGGGACCCCCCCCCAATAGGGCGCCACATAGTTTATTGTCCAAATTGAGCCGTGACATGGAATGATTGGGGGCTTGTAATATTCCTGCTGGGGTCACGAGTATAAAATGATGCTCTGCACTCAGTGAGCAGGAAACATGTAAAGGGGGCCAAGCTCGTTAGTTACCAAAACAAAACCAAAATGAGACCACCACAAGCCTACCATATTGGCAAGAACTAAAAAGTACAATACCCAAAGTAAGGCAGTGGGAACCCATCTCATTGGGAGTTCACTGTTTCAAAAACAATATGACAATCTACTAAAGCTACATATGCAATTAGCCAATAACCGAACAATTTTATTCCCACAAGATAACATAGTAGGATATGGATAGAAGCCATGTTTATAAAAGCCTGAAACTGGAATAACACAATATATGTAAATGTTAAAATCGATACATTTAAATAACTACTTTCATCAATCTAGATAAACCTTACAAACCTTGCATTTATTAAGAAGAGCAAATCCAAATCCATATGGTCATTTATAGAAAGCCGAAACAGCCAGAAATAAATAAGGATTCATGCTTGGGTGGTAAACTAGAAATTGAAGCATGAGTGGTATTAACCTGAACGTTAGGATGGTTTTAACTCTTTGGGGAGGAAAGAACATATTACAGAGGGGTTTCTAAGGTCTTGGGGTTAACCTCTCTCAACCTGGGTGAGGGGTGCTGTTGGAAAGGAGCCACATCCCAAGCACCTGGGACAGAAGACACTCCTGTCACTTCGCCTACGGGATGAGGTGATGCCGTTGGATGTATGGATTCTGTGCAGCGTTTCCTGAGGAGGTGGGGGATGGTTTGCGGAACCAGGAACGCTTCCCTTACTGCATCTTCCGTTGTGACCAAACCGATGTTTCCCTCTAGAACGGTGTGCTGGAATCTCCCCTCGACAAGGCTGGACTTCTCCAAATTCTACTTCATTCAGGTCAGCACGCTCAATTTTTTTTTCTCCTACTGCAGTGAGAGGGGTCTGGGGGGTTCCCTGGCTCCCTTCATGCTGCAGCCCATGCCTGTCTGTCTGGACGCACAGGTAGGCGAGGTTGCTCCGGGTCCTGGAGGTCTGGTGCCAGATCCCACAACTGCAGCAAAGCATTTATTTTGTTGTTGAAAGGGGGGATAAAATGGACAGAAGTCTTGCTGCTGCGATGACAGTGTCACTCCCTCAGTGGATGTTCATTCTTCACGATCTATTTCATAGTTAGAAAAATGCTGTGTAAGCAGAATGGTACGATAAGGAGTGACAGCTGATGGCCACTCACCTTCTGGGCACCTGGTGGGATGGTCCTTTCTGGAGCTTTGTGCTTGGGCCAGAGTGTGTATAAAGTATAGACTGCGCTGCAGAACCTGAACTATATTCCAAGGCAGCCACTGGTGGGTGATAAGAAGTGACATGACATGACAGGATATGATGCGATCTGATGTCATTCCAAGGCAGCCACTGGTGGGTGATAAGATGTGACATGACATGACAGGATATGATGCGATCTGATGTCACGTGATACAGATCACATTTTGAAGGGTAATGCTTGCTGCTGTGGTAGAGGCTGTGTCGTTGAGGACAAGCATGGAAACACGGAGCCCAGTTAGAGAACTAGCAATGGTGAGAGATGATGGTGCCAAACTGCGGTGTAGTGGCCAAACAGAGCAGAAATGTGTGGGTGTGTTTGACTGGAGTGTCCAGCAGGACTTGCAGGAGGGCAGGACACTGGGATTCAAGTAAAGGGGAGGATCGCAGATGATTCTTACTGTTTTTTGTTGATCAGCTGAATACGTGGTAGGACCATTGACTGAAATGGGGAGAAACAAAGGATTAATAGGCTTAAAGAGAAGAAATGGAACTTTTTTCTGTGTCTGTTTATGTATCTGTTAGATATTCGTGTGTACTTGTCAAATACACCACTGGACAGACAGCCCCATCTCTCAGGGTGCTACCCAGAGCTGAAGAGGGGTGTGAAAGTGGGGTGTGTGTGTGTGTGTCTCACTAGCAAATAAATGACACTTAAGTCAGAGAATTAGGTTCGATCTTTGAGGGAGAAAACAGATTTTTAAAAAGACGAGAAGAGGGCCTTCCCAGTGGCACAGCAGGTTGAGTGCAGTGCTGTGAAGCTGTCCACAGCCTCTGCAGCGTGGGTTCAATTCCCAGCCGGCCAGGGAGCAACCCACATGGCGCAGCAGACCTGACTCACCCGCTGCTCCCCTCAGCAGTGTATTTCGTCAGTCTGCCTGTTCTGTTCCCTGCTGTCTCTGGTGAATCCTCTTACCCTCCCTCGCCTGTGGCCTGTACCCCAGCTCTTGTACAAAAATATATAAATCTTAAAAATAAATAAAAAGATGGGAAGATAGAAGAAAATCAGGCAAGATGTGTCTTGAATATTGTTGAGAGATTGAGATATAGAAGCAATGATAACATTTGACAAATGGAGGCTGTTATGAGATTCAACAAGGAAAATTTCTGTGGCGTTCTGCAAGGAAAAACCAGTTGAAAGGATCAAGGAATGTGTGGAAGAAACTGAAGAAAGAGAATAAAGGGAAATCTCATGATAAGTTTCGCTGTAAAGGGGAGCATAAATGGGATGGAACTTTGATTACACACGTTGTGAAGGAGGTTACATTTCTTCCTGGGACTTGTTTGCTGACAACGACCCAATAGTGAGGAAGAAATTAATGATGCAGGACATCAAATGGTTATTCACCCAGGGCGGGGTGGGGGGTGGTGAACATGGGCACAGTGGAGGGGTTATCCATCCATCCCAGGTGGCACAGACAGGGAGATGTTGGGCTTAGGGATACAACTGCGAAGGTACGTCCTTGATTGTTACTATTTCATTAACTGGTAAACAAAATAAGTGGGATAATGTTTGATGGAACCAAGTATCCAAAGCTGTGTATCAAAAAGACTCCCATGAAACAATAAATTAATGAAATGCAATCAACCCCATACCTATTTTTCTTTAAAGATTCATTCATTCATGCACACAAGAGCTGGGACACAGACCAGAAATGCAGAGGGTGAGAGGATTCACCAGAGACAGAACAGGGAGCAGAACAGGCAGACCGACCAAAATGCACTGCTGAGGGGAGCAGTGGGTGAGACAGGAGAGGTCTGCCTCGCCATGTGGGCAGCTCCCCGGCCTGCTGGGGATCAAACTCGTGCCGCAGAGGCTGCGCACCACCCCATAGTATGGCGCCCAACCCCTTGTGCCACCAGGGAGGCCCCATACCTATTTTTTTGGCTAATGCTAAGATTTAAAGATAAAAGATGAATCCAATAAGCGTGTGAACAGAAAATAAAATTTACAAACCAGGCGAAAGGCAGGCAGTACCTCGGGCCCCGTCATGATGGAATGGCAAACACCAGATGAATTCTCCTGCTGGAAACAACTATAAAAGATGCATAATGTACGTTTAAGACCTGATGTAACAATACTTGTGACAGGCAGGATATGAGAGGCCAGACAAAAGCAAGGGGAATGCAGCAAGGTGGCCTTCACAATTACCCCGGTGGTTCTCTGAGGGAGTTTGCTCTTTCACAGTAAAGCAACGGCTGGAGTCTGACTGGAGAGCTAGCAGGTTGAATTTATAAATCTTCACAACTCGGAGGTGACAGTATTTTGTAGATATAAAACTCAAGGAACCAACAGATAAACTTTTGTGCTCAATAAATGCATTTGAAGGGGGAGGGGTGGGAGGGGAAAGAGCAAAGAGGGGAGGAAGCACTGTGGCCTGTGGTGGTAGAAAATGGGTAAGTGGGTGCTGGGTACACTATGGTGGTGATACCTGATGGGGGTACCCCAATATTACCTCAGTTAAAATCTAATTAATTAAAAAATAAATGTATTAGCAAGGTTGCTGATTTAAGGTCAATATTAAAAAGTTAATTCTATTTTTATATACTAGTATCAGGAAATTAGACAATGGAATTTTTAAAAACCAAATTGGCTTCATATTCTGCCACAAGATGTAGTGTCAGAAAATAAGAGAACATTCCCTAACGAGTTTTGAGGGGAAATGCTTGAGGGCAGATTTTTCTTCTTTGAAGCACTAGAAAGACATTCTTAAATATGCAAGATTGTACTGGTTGGTAAAACTATGAAGGATTGCTCCTTGATGAAGGCTATTTCCCACTAAAAATTATTTGATGTTGTACTTCAGCAACCAGCAAGATGAATCAAGTTAAAGAATGGGAAATGACAGGCAGTGAGCATGGGATGATTTGAAAACAAGTAACTGCCAGATGTCATTAAGAATATTTACAAAATAACTTTTTAGGCATATGTGCAAAGGAAAATTTTGAGTAACAGAAGAAGAAAAACAGTAGTTAGGTCATAACAAAAGTGGAAAGTAGAAGATAATTTGCACAAACTAATATTGTTCCATAGCACTAGTCATTAGAAAATTAAAGACTTAAGTGTATTTTAGCTTTTTATTAATGTGTCATGTGCATATATAAGCATGCACACATTGTAAGTATAAGCTCATTGCATTTTTTCTAAGTACACCCTTGCGGCTGCCACACACAGTAAGAAATAAAGCATTAGCATCTCAGGAAGTTAAGCATATTTTTTAATTAAAAGTAATAACTAGTAGGACTACAACAACAAAAAAAGACACCAGCCTGTCACCCAAATAGTGTAATTAGTAAAGAAACTACAATTTTCTAAATCACCACAAGAGGCCACTCTTGAACTGCGAACTACAGGAAACTCGAAAATCTGTTATTCTTGCCTGTTATTGCTCATCCATGAGAAAATGGGACATTTCCAGGAAATTACAGCTGCCATCCAAACAAAGCAAATATATAGAGGAAATATGAAATAAAAATGAAAATATATTAGCTGATAAAAATTCCTTCCCAAAAACAAAGCAGGAGACAGGTGCACAATAAATAATGTGCATTAAGCATTCTTAAACATTTGCAGATATGAAAAATACAAAGAGTCACAAATTCAAAAACCTGGAACAGGAATAGCACAAACAAAATCCAGGAAAATGTAAAACAAGAGTCTTGGCAGTAAAATGATGGAAGAGTTTCTTTGGACCAAACCGTCTCAAATAACGATAAATTCCAGGCTGATTATAAAAACAACCACTTGGAGGCGCTGGAGATCAACGGGAAGCAGAAACTGCAAGAGGATTGACACTCGGAGGAGAAGCAGTAGGAGGCAGCCTAAAACCTGGATAGAAACCCATTAGCTTGAAGACTCCAAGGACAGCATTGAGGCAGATCTAAAGGCAGAGGGAATGTGTGTTGAGTATGTCTCTCCCCAAAATGCATGTGCTGGAGTCCTAACCCTCCAGTACCTCAGAATGCAACCTTATTTGGAAGTAGGGTCATTGCAGATACTTAGGTAAAATGAGATCCTGCTGGAACAGGGTGCCACTAATCCAGTGTGACTGGTGTCTGTATATAAATGGGGGACTTGGGGACACACAGGGAACATGATGCAGAGAACTAAACTCATTTTTTAAATTTTCTAAATATCAAATATTTTTTTAAAGAAATCATACAAAGTAGCATGTGAAATAAAACAAAATGCACAGTGAATATTAAAATAGATCATGGAATAAGCCTGTCATTCATTGTAATACATGTTAATGGAAACTCATCAAAAGAAAATTCCAGGTGGAGCCACAAAGCAGAGCCTTGCTCTTTGCTGTGCTCAGGGGCTGTGCCTGCGCCGGTGGGTTCAGAATGGCTGCAGCTGGAGAGCTGCTGCAGGGAGAGCAGGCAGACAGCACAGTGAGAAAGCAGCGGTGGTGATCCTGGGGTCAAAAATGTGGAGTTGGCCTAGGTATTTACCCAAAGGACACAGAAACATCAATTCCAAAGAGCACCTGCACCCCTATGTTTATAGCAGCACTGTTTACAATAGCTAAGCTTTGGAAACAACCCAAATGCCCAAAAATAGATGATGGATCAAGAAGATGTGGTACATATATACCATGGAATATTACTCAGCAATCAAAGATAAACACATGCAATTTGCAGCAACATGGATAAAGCTAGAAGGGATCATGCTCAGTGAAATAAGCCAGAAAGAAAAAGAAAAATACCGGATGGTCTCACTCATAGCAGGAATTTAGAAAACTTAAATAAGGGACCAGGAAAATGAATAACTATAAGAAAGTGAAAATCAAAATCAACAAAAAACTATGAACCAGAGACACTTTTTGGGGGGTGGGGGGCAGGAGGGGAGGGATTGGGGTCAAAATGGGGGGGTTGCAATTGTGTGTGGAATATAAAAATAAAATTTATTATTTAAAAATAAATAAATAAAAATAAAAAATTTAAAACAAAATGTGGAGTTGAAACAAAAGCACTGAGCGAGACAGCAGGATACCCGGTGAGGCCACGAGCCCGTTCACAGTGCCGGCACATCAGTTGTGAGTATGGACGATACCACGCAGATGCCCTCTCTACGTCAGAAACTGCAGCCTATCTGGGGAAATCCTGCCCCGACCAGGCCGTGTTAGCAGAGCCCACCGCGGGTCTGCCCCGCGCTTCTGCTTCTCTGCCTTGGGGCCGTCACGGACTGGCTGTGTCCTCCCGAATTCCAGGGTGGAAGCCCCCACCCCTGGTGTGAGGGTATCCAGAGGTGAGGCTTTTGGAGGTCGCCAGGTTTAAGCAAGGTCATGAAAGTAGACCCCGTGTGAATGGATTTGCACACTCTGGGAAGAGAGACAGAGGACTTGCCTGCTCACTCCGCCACAAGGGTGCACACAGGGAGGAGACTTTCTGCAAACCAGGGCAGGTGTCCTCGCCTGGAGCCCACGGCACGGGCACCCTGACTTCACACTGCCAGGCTCCAGAAACATGAGAAAATAAATGTCTGTTGCTCAGCCATCCAGAGGGTGGTATTTTGTCATGGCAGCCCAGCTGACGAGTCAGGTTTTGGTACCAAGAAGTGGGTGCTGCTGTAACACACACTTGACAGTTGTGGACGTGACTTTAGATGTGAGTGACGGGGTGGAGGCGGGGGGCTGTGCCCCAGTAAGTGCGTGGAGGGCAATTCTGGTGCGGCCCCCGATGGAGACACTGTTGGGAACTGGAAAAGGATCCTTGTTATAAAGCAGAACAAAAGCCCTGGCTGCACAGTGTTGTGTCTGGTGGAAGATGTAACTTGTGAGCCATGAAACTAGATATTTTGCTGAGGAAATTTCTTTTTTTTTTTTAAATATCATTTACTAACATCTCATTTTTTAATTTAATTTTTTAATTTTTTTTAATTTTACATATTTTTTACATCATTTTTCATTTTTGCATAATGTATGCATTTTCATCTTGGTTGTAGTCCCCATACAATTCCCACCCCCCTTATTTTGACCCTAATCCCTCCTCCTCTCCCCCCTATAGTGTGTTTCTGGTTTATAGTTGCTTGTTGATTTTCATATTTACTTTATTATAATTAGTCTTTTTCCTGGTCCCTTATTTAGGTTTTCTAGATTCCTGCTATGAGTGAGACCATCCGGTATTTTTCTTTTTCTTTCTGGCTTATTTCACTGAGCATGATCCCTTCCAGCTCCATCCATGTTGCTGCAAATGGCATGTGTTTATCTTTTTTGAATGCTGAGTAATATTCCATGGTGTATATGTACCACATCTTCTTGATCCAGTCAACTGTTTTTGGGCATTTGGGTTGTTTCCAAAGCTTAGCTATTATAAACAGTGCTACTGTAAACATAGGGGTGCAGGTGCCCTTTGGAATTAATGATTCTGTGTCCTCTGGGCAAATACTTAGGAGTGGAATTGCTGGGTCTTATGGAAGCTCCATCTTTAGCAGGTTGAGAAATCTCCACACAGCTCTCCATAGTGGTTGGACCAGTTTGCACTCCCACCAGCAGTGCAGGAGAGTTCTTTTTCTCCACATCCTAGCTGAGGAAATTTCTGAGCCAGGTATTGAAGGACTGGCTTGCTTCCTCCTAACTACATGTAATAAAATTGAAAAGAGATGAAGGCGAAGAAGTTGGTAAGCGCTATAGAAACACACTTGGGGATTTGGGAAATTCTCTCTGCCTGTATTGCAAACAGCAAAAAACAAAACAGAAAACCACCCTCATTTTGAAAAGAACACAAGGCAGGAGGCTGAACCACCACTTGACAGAGAGGCCATGGATATAACTTGGGGGCTGACAGCTGGACATGGGCAGCCGTGGTGCTGAGTCTGGGAGTGCATCTGGGGTCACATCAGCAGACACCCTGCCAGGTTAACTAAAGGGGATGGAGAAAGTGGAACAGAGTGAAAGGAGGCTGCCAACCTCTTGGATTCCACAAGACAGGACCTTAGTGCCACTGGGCTGCAGATGTGCAGTCAAGAAAAAAGAAGACAGATCCTAAAGACGGTCCAGAGACAGTTAGAGCTGCTCCCACACAGGCCCAGAGAGCAGAGGCCTGGGTTGCAGGGGCCAGGTCACCTCCTCAGATTCACAGGGTGGGCCCCTGCCCTGGCAGAACCGGGGGCTGGGGGTAAGACTCTGCAGAGAACCACTTGGGCAGGGCCATTCCCAGGAGCCTTGGGAATGAAGCTGCCATCACACTCAGCCTAGAGAATTATTCCTGAACCTGCAGCTCTGATGGAATTCACCTTGATAGGTTAGGGACTCAATTTGGGACATTCCCGTGTTGGAATGGGAATTGTCCTCTGCCCGTCCCATTGCTGCATCTTGGAGTGTGTGATTTGTCTGGTCTCATAGGTTCACAGCTAGAGGAATTTTCATTGAGTGTGAATTATGCCTCCACTCTTACCCATAAGTGATTCCGAGTGATATTTATTTTTTTAAGATTTATCTTTATTTGTGCATACAAGAACTAGGGTGCAGGCCAGAGGTGTGGGGCATGAGAGGACTCACCAGAGACAGAGTGGGGAACAGAACAGGCAGACTGACTGAAATACGCTGCTGAGAGGAGCAGCAGGCAAGACAGGAGAGATCTGCTGTGCCATGTGGGTCAGCTCCCTGGCTGGGGATCGAACTCATGCCTCAGTGGCTGGTGATAGCTTGGTAGCACTGAGACTTTAACCCTGGCACCACCAGAGAGGCCCTTGAGTGATATTTAGATGCAGCTTTGGGCTGCAGACTTGAGCCAGAATGAGGTGTAAGATAGCTGAGGCTCTTAGGATGTAATGACTGCGTTTTGCAGATGAAGACATGAATTTGGGGGCACAGAAGCATAATGCTGTGTACTGAACTGTGCTTCCCATTCATATGTTGAAGTCTTATCTCCAAGGAGGTGGTGTTTGGGGATGAAACCTTTGGGGAGACTTGGGCTTAGATGAGGGCATGAAGGGTGCACCTTTAGGAAGGGGTTGGTGCCCTTGTGAGAGAGACCAGAGAACTTGCTCTCTGAGTACACCACATGAGGACATGGTGAGCTGACGGCCGTCTGCAGGCCAGAGGGGGCGGTCCCCATCAGACCCTGGTCGAGCTGGTGCTGTTCTCAGACTTCCCGCCGCTGGTGCTGTGAGGACACTTGGCTGTTGAAGCCACCTAGTCCAGGAGCCAGCCTTGAGGAGGTGAGGGGAAATTTATAAAAATTATATGTAAGTACCTTGATACTTGATTGAAATAAATATCTTTTGAAAGTGCTAAAATAAAGTGACACCACTGAGACAAAAAATGATCCTGTAACATTGGCTTACGTCATTATTTGTAATTTGCAAGTACAGGGTCCCTCCTCATTTCCAGTGATGTTAGCATGGTGCTCCCACCACCCAGAGCCCCCCACAGTCCATGCAACTCCCTCCCCACCTCATGCTCACCCCTCCCCCTCTGAATGTCTCTATTGTGTTTTCAAAGACTAGATTTTGAGTGTGGGTGTATCTGACCCTTTGCCTGATTTTTCTGTATTCCACATATAAGCGATACCATCTTGTATTTGTCTTTCTATTTCTGACTGACTTCAGTGAACATAATCCCTTCCAGCTCCATGTTGCAGTAAACGGCTGAGTAGTATTTCCTTATGTGTATATATTATATCTTCTTGACCCTCTCATCTGTTTTGGGGCCCTTGGGTTGTTTGCATGACTTGGCTGTTGTAAACAGTGCTGCAGTGAATATGGGAGCAAAAGTTTCCCTTTGGATTCATCCACTTGTGTTCTTCAGATGATACCTGGAAGTAGAAGTGCTGGGTCATACAGTAGAACCACTTTTAATCTTTGGGAAATGTCTATACTGCCTCCCATAGGACCAGTCTACTTCCCACCCACAGTGTAAGAGCGACCTCTTCTCCACAGCCTCACCAGCAGCTGTTGTTTTTGGTCTTTCTGACATGGGCCATTGTCACAGTGGTCAGGTGATGTCTCATTGTAGGTTTGATTTGCATTTCCCTGATCACAGGTGATGATGAACATTTTCTCATGTGCCTGTTGGGCATCTCTGTGGCTTTTAATAACTGCCTATTCAGCTCCCTTGCCATTTTTTGATGGATTGTTTTCTTTCCGTTGAGTGGTGTGAGTTCTTGCTGTATCTTTGAAGTCAGCTGTTGTGTGGAGTGTTATGTAAAATGTCAGGTTGGTTAATAGTATTGTTCCGGTGTTCTATATCTTTGCCAATTTTCTGTCTAGTTCTCTCAATGAAAAGGTGAGTAGTGTCATCTATAATCGTTGAGCTACCCATTTTTCTTTCAAGTCTGTCCATTTTTACCTCAATATTTGGGGGCTCTTTCATATACAATAAAGAGCATTGTGGTAACATATGTAGATATAGCATATAAATGCACCATTACATCTGTGTAATAAACTCAACAGTATAGTGTTAATTATTGCTTTAAGCAATCTTATAAGAGGAAAGGAGAAAAAAGTCATACAATTATTTCTATTTATCCACAAATGTATCACTTTCTGTGATTCCTTTTTTGGATCGCGTTTCTGTTTGGTGTCATTTCTTTTCAATTCAGGATTTCTATTAGTGCAAACTGGGTCTAATATCAGATGTCTCGGGCTCTTTTTATGTGGGAATCACTTTATTTCATTTTGAAAAACAGTTGGATGATTAATTTTGCATCAACTTGAGTGTGCCATGAGGGTCCAGATTAGACATCACTCTGGGTCTGCGAGAGTGTTTCCAGATGAAATTAGCATTTGAATCTGTGTTCTCAGTAAGGAGGGTGGTAAATTGCCCTCCCCAGTGTGGGTGGGTAGCATCCAGTCCTCTGAGAGCCAGAATAGAACAAAAGGCAGAGGAAGGAAGAGCTCACCTCTGTTTCCTGCCACCTGCCAGCTGAGCTGGGACAGTGGTTATCTCTTGCTCTGAAGGAAGGCACTGGATTTTACAACCTGGTCTGCTAGTTCTTAGGTCTTTGGACCTGATGGAAATTATCCCATTAGCCTTCCTGGGCCTTCAGCCTGGAGATGCAGAACATGGGACCTCTCACCTCCATAATGGAGGAACCAGTTTTTGACAATAAATCACTCTCTAGATATAGGTATATAAGTAGATCCCTCTGTCTCTCTCTCTCTCTCTCTCTCTCTCTCTCACACACACACACACACATACACACACGCAAACACACACACACTCTCTCTCTCTGCAAGTATAATGTACCGTTTAAATGACTTTCTCTCATATCCATTACTCATATGAAACAAGCATGCTTATCAAAAATGACCAGGACTGGGGCCTCCCTGGTGGTGCAAGGGGTTAAGTCTCAGCACTATCAAGCTATAGGCAGCCACTGCAGCACGAGTTCCATCCCTGCCCAGGGAGGTGACCCACATGGCACAGCAGACCTCTCCTGTCTCGCCCGCTGCTCCCCTCAGCAGTGTATTTCAGTCAATCTGCCTGTTCTATTCCCCACTGTCTCGGATGAATCCACTCACCCCCCTACACCTCTGGCCTGTACCCCAGCTCTTATATGCATAAATAAATAAAATAAATCTTTAAAAACAAACAAACAAAAAACTACCAGGACCTACCAACCCAATACTACTTGAAATGTACAAGTACATGCTTTTTTTTTTTTTTTAAAGCAGGAGGTGGGGGGTAGTGGGATACTTTGTAGTTTAAATGGATATAGCGGTATGTAAATTCTTCACCAGATATACCCAAGTAGACTCTTCCAGGAGGCATCTATCTCGATACTGTTAACAGAAATGTGTGTTGGGAGCAATTCTCCTTGACCACAGAATTGAAAAATTTTAGAAGGATTGGCCTGGCACTGGCCCTGATTATAACACAAACCAGACTGCCCTCAGCTTTGCAGATACATTTCCAATTTACTTAAAAGAGCTGGAAATGCCTGCCTTCGGTGAGAAGATTCCAGAGACTTGTTTTATGGATAATCCTATTTTCCCCCTGAATATCAACATCAGCAGTGTAATACTAGTATGCTTTAAGGGTCAAAAACTTCATGTAAACATTTCCATATATCAGAGCTAGGTGATACCAATTGGACTTTTAGACACCAGCAAAATGACTGCATTCAGGTCATGCCAATTCAAACTCAACCTTTAATCTGGCCCTATGTATTTCATAAACTTGCTCAGCCTGGATATAAATAGAATGCCAGGCGGCAGTGAAATTTCCACATCATTTTTCTTCTTTTTGTTCCATTTACGAGAAGCCTTTTTTTTCCTGCAGGCACATTTGTAAGTGTTTTGCTCAGCAGGGGAAGCACACCCTACCAAAATGAGTTGATTTCAAACATGTAAGCAGATGCTTTTTTCTGTGTAGAAGGGCAACTAGCTAATAATCACATCAAGGAGAATTTGGATAATCTGTCTGAACTATGAGCATAGTGGCTGCATTTAAAGTAGGAGGGGAAAAAAACCTCATCTCAAGTCAAGTTGTGGGGGATGGCGTTTGGAACAGTTTGTTTCCAGTCAAAGGTGCTGAGTTGCCTGCCCTGAAATGGAGGTCCATTTCTGCTGAGGTGGTTTCTCATACCTGGCTCACCCGTGTGCCTCAGGACTGCCTTCCCACCTGCCAGGGGCCACCACAAGTTATTCTGGAGGGCTGACAATTTAAAGCAATGTTTTATTTTTAAACAAATAAATCTGGCCCCAGGCACCCCAACCAGAGTACAATTAAGGAGCGACATGAGTAACTGTAGTGTGGACTTAAGCCCACCTTAGGAAAAGAATGGTTGATTTTTGCCCTAATAAAAAAGACGCCTCCAAATTTATAACTATCTTATTTTCACACAAGTTCATCATGTGTCGTAACAGCATAGCCACTTTTTCCTGTGAAATACTATGTCTTCATTTTTCCAGCAGTTTGAAGGCAGGAAATTATAAAAATTGTTATACACTGAAATTTATTTATTTGACTTACTGTGTGACCTATTCTCTCTGACAGTAGAAACAGACTATCTCAATGAGGAATTAAATCAAATAGGTCTCTGTAACTATAAACAAATTAGCTTGTTTGTAGGAAATTGCATCTATATATCTGGAAATTAGATATACAGTTGCTACTTTGGGGAGTTGAATAAGACCCACTAGTAAATTTAGGAAAGATCCCGAGGCATTTCCACAGCTACCCGCCCAGGATTCTTTACATTCACATGAAATAAGACATGGAGATAATAGTCTTGAAAAAAGGTGCTTAATATTTAGGATGAACAAATGCTTTTTAAGCTCATTTGTAACTTTTCTCATAAGTAACAAGAAATGCCAGTATAGAATGTAGGATGGAGAAACATCAAAAGGCCAGATAGCCACCTGTCATATCATCCTGATTGTTTACTACTGTGATTCTCAAAGTGTGTCCTTACACCAGCAGCATCTGCACCCCCTTGGAAGTTGTGGGGAATGCAGAGTCTCAGACCCTACCCACTTCTGTTGAGTTTTTCAACACCCCCAAGCAATTCTCTAATTCTCAGCAAACAGCTACTAGGTGTCCTATACATTTAACCCCACAGATTAAAGACTCACTTCCACAAGACTGCCTCCACTTATGCTAATCAGAAGTCCAAGTTGTTACCTGGACCAGTCACATTGGGGTTCCCAAAACCCCCTCCTTGAGTTTAATAATTTGCTAGAATAACTCACAAAAACTCAAGGAATACACACACACACACACATATATATATATATAACAAATATAAACTATTTGTTATGTAGGATACACATGAACAGCAAAAAGGAACCTAAGGGAGGTCTGGAAGAGCCCCGTGTGCAGGAGCTCCTGTCCTGGTGGAGTTGGGGTACACCACTCTCCCATGCAGGTGCACTCACCAACCTGAAAGCTCTTAAAATCTTGTTCAAGGGGTTTTATAGACCCTGATCTCCAATTCTCCCTCTTCCTAGAGGTCAGTGGTTGGCGCTGAAAGTTCCAACCTTGTAATCATTTTCTCTTTCTAGTGACCAACCAAGTCCTGAGGCTGTGTAAGGCTCTACCCTCTCATCTATTGAGGATATCTCTGGTGTGCTGCTAATCAATAAAAGCAACATGAGTTGCTATCCAGAGTGTGGGTAACAACCAGTTTGGAGACTCTTCAGGGTCATGCACAAACATCGCCACAGCTGAGGTAAATGAAACCACAGCAATAAGCCACAGCCACACCCAGGACTGAAATTTGACCAGTCACTGCTTGATAAATTTTCCACCAATCAGAACTGCATTGATGAAACCATCATTTGCATATAGTGGCCCCTGCTGCCTACATAAGCACACGCCTCATGGGGATGCTCGTGCATAAAGTACTTGAGACTATCCCCTACACTTCAGTCCTAAAACCCTCAATAAAGAAACACTATAATATTTGCGCTGTTGACACTTATCCTGTAATACTTCAGTCGTAGAGCAAGAGCTGTAATAGTTCCGCTGTGACATACAATTGTAACACCCCAGCTATAACTAACTCAACTGGAATTCTGCATCGTGGTTGACACGGCTTATGAATAACAAAAGACACTCTGTCATTTGGGAAGTGTTAAGGTTTGGGGAAGCTCTGTGCCATGAACTAAGACACACCAAATATGTTTCATACTATACAACATACTGAGTCAGAGATTCTGAGTTGGGATCCAGAGTCACTGTCCTAATAGGGAACAATTTAGGGGACTCTGATGCACACCAAAATTTGGGTCCCCACAGTTCTGTGATTTTTTTCCCCCCAGTGCTGGGGCCTGATTCTTTTCTTCCATTGCAAATGAAAGAAAGAAAGAACTGAAGGCCATTGCCTTGGCTGCAGAATTAGCTTGTGTGTTTTATTTTTAGATCTCATCAATTTTTAAAATTTTCTTTCAATGTCAATATTATAGAATTAGGTTTCATTGTACTAAAAAGGACTAATATTCACCAGATTGCATTAGAGCAACACAGAAGCCATCATCTGGAGGGACTGCCTGTGACCCATGCCATGAAAGACTTTAAATAAATCTCCCCAAATGGGCATGGTAGTTAGACGCCAGAGCAACTGCTGTTAGAACTGCATTCACAGTATAAAAATCAAATGAAGGACTTAATATGAGCATATCAGGGCAGGATCCCAACAGAAATAATTTACTCTCAGTGAAGAGACCTTAGTGATTGGAACACTGTGGAGGTGTGAGCAAGGTGAAGGGAGTAGATGAATCAAGGCACCCAGAGGCTAGCAAGCATGTGGAGCCACTAGAACTCCTTGTGTGAAAGAGACAAATGTTACAGCATTACTGGGGAAGCTTCCCACCCTTTCTAGAGTTGTCTGTCTGTCTAAATCTCTCTATAAAAACACAGGCGGACCAGGCAGGCAGCTTGTCACATGGACCTATGAACTAAAATTTATGAACCTATGAACCAGGCAGGCAGCTTGTCACATAAATTTCTATGAAGCTAAAATTTATATTTTAGGATTTGCTGGGGTGGCCCCTGCCTGTATGATTTCCAGGGTGTAACTGAACCAAATGAACTCTTTGTGTAAGGCTGATAGTACTGGAAGCTTTCGTTTCGTGTACCCAGGCAGTACAGGTGGGACACCGCCCTCGGAGTCTGTGGATGACAGTCGAGGCCTTTTAAAACTTTCTCCGGGAGAGGAAGCCTCTTTGAGGACACTTGGCCTCACCTCCACGAGTAGCGCTGAGCCAACTCCAACCCACTCCACTCACCCCTGAGCCAGCATCTTCCCCCTTTCGGGCACCCCCTCTGCTCCTCTGTGTAAGTGCCTCTTGCAGCTTGCCTAGGCCCTTCCCACACCCGGTGCCCCAGGTCCTGATTTTGACTCATTTTAATGATATGTGCTTTCTCTGCGATTACTATCATCCCTTTAGCTTCTTGCATGCTCCTGTTATGGAACGAAAGAAGTGGAGCAAAACCAGCTCCTCCTCCCGCACTTTCTCAGTTCAGAAGCTACATACGCTATGGCAACCAGCCAAGGCCCCAAATTAACCTAAACCGTAATTTTTCCTAATACGTGAAATCTTGGCAAGTTCCCGGCATAATGCCAGCTGCTTTCTATCCTGGGCTATGAAGGCCATGATTACCTAAATAAAATTATGCCTGAGATAGAAGAGTTGGCTCTTTAACTCCTTAGTGACCTTTTCTTACAGCTGACTCTCCTGTGAACTCTGGGGCTCCCTGACAGTGAAGTTTCTATTTGACACTTTCTTACTTATGTTTAATCCTAATATCGTACTGTTTTATCGAACTTTGATAACAGATGAATAGATGTTTAAAGCATAAACAACATTTTGTACGCTGAACCGGTAGAAGGTCTAGGTCTGCATAAATCAGAGCAGCTTTCCCCCTTTTTCAAAAGTCCACCCCACTAGGCTTAGACTAAATCCAAAATAAAATCTGCATAGAGCAAGGGTCCCAAAGTGTCAATTACTGTCTTCTTTGTTGTTTTTTTTTTAAGATTTATTTATTTATGCATACAAGAACTGGGGTACAGAGGTGTAGCCAGAGGTGTAGGGAGGGTGAGAGGATTCACCAGAGAGAGTGGGGAGCAGAACAGAGGGATCTACTGAAATACACTGCTGAGGGGAGCAGCGGGTGAGTCAGGAGAGGTCTGCTGCGCCATGTGGGATGCTCCCTGGCTGGCTGGGGATCAAACTTGTGCTGCAGTGACTGGTGACAGCTTGATAGCAGCCTTTAGCCCTTGCACCACCAGGGAGGCCCTAGTGTCTTCTTTATTACTGTCAGGGTGGAAGCCCATGTATCTCCTCTCATCTCGAATTTAATTTACTTTAAGTACATGGCATCTTTCTGAATTCAGAATAAAATCCTATTAATCTTACTTTATAATTTTTCTATCTAGAATAGTTTGCATTTGGGGAGTTTATTTTCCTTTGGTGATGAGAAATAAAGTGACAACATGTTCATTATCTTACTCTGTTTGGTGGATTCCTAGCTAGAATATTAACACATTTCTGGACCCATTTCTGGACACTTTTCTAGAGTCCCAAACAGAGTAAAGAAACTGCCATCTCAGAAGGCAGGGAGGGGGCTGGGAGCAAAGTGGGGTAGAGAGAATCATCATCCAAAGGATTTTATAATGAGAAAAAGTCTGTCACTGTCATTTGGTCTTGGCCCCCCGGATCCATGGAATTCTCTGCTTAGAGCAAAATAATGTAAGAGAAAGAGTGTAATGAGAGTGAGCTTCCAAAGCAGAATGCACTTTATTAGTAGCACTTTATCTAATAGCCATTTTATTATCCTACAAAGTCTAGTGTATAAACATTGGAAATTCCTCTAAGTGTTTATTCACTTAATAATAAATCTTTTTAAATGAACACAAGAAAGTTCCCCAGGCATTTAAATGATGATTGTAATTTCAGTTGTTCACAAGTCTTAAATATCACATTCCTTAAATATCTTAAAGCCTTTTAAGGTCAGGTACAGAATAGCATCATGATTACAGAACAGACATCCATGCACACTCTCACTGGTTACAAAAGTGTTAACACCATGATTTAGAATTTTTTTTTATCTTTTTTTTTTTTTTTTACTACAACAGGGAGCTTTGTATCATTAAAGCCTGGAGTGTTTCTCACCTTAAATCTCCTTTTCCCTCAGATCTAAAGCCTTGGCATTCATCCAGTTTCACTTGCCAGATTAGGATTCTTAATCATTTTAGACTTAGTTGTGTTTTAAAAGTAAAACAAGGATTACTGGTTTATATATATTTTTATTGTAAGTAATACGTGCAGTTACAGAGTAATTAAAGGTTTGTGCTTCCAAAGGCTTCCAGATGTAAACAGATTTGCCTGAATCTAATAATCCAGGTGAAGGGAATTACCATTTAGAATTATCCTGGATAAAGAAATCCCAATTAGCTGAGTATAAATTGCTGCTGTGACTGTGCTGGTGTCTCATACTTAGGACTCACTCTCCTACTTTCTTACTCTTTCTTCCCTCCACATCAAGTCCTACTAAGAATACAATTCGTGACCTCCAGCATAATGAGACTACAGAGGTATTCATGCACTATCACAGCTTCCTCACTTCACCTTCTTACAAAACCTTATTCCCTCCTTGGTGCTTTGGACTTAAAAGTCCCCATCTTCATATTATAAAAATCATCTTACCAGACTCCAAATGAATTGATGTATTTAAAGCTGAGGGAGCGCTGTCATCTAGAATGCAAATGAACCAGGTATGTTTTTCAGGAACTACCAGCAATGAAAAATGACTGATATCAGGGTCTGGGTAGAGGAGGCTGCTGCAGGCCACCCAGACTGCTTCCATCTGCTGACCTTGACCCTCACCTCCTCATACCACCAGTGGTCACTAAGTGCTTGGTCCTGAGTATGTTAAATACATTGCTAGAGGCATTGAGAGAACAGTGTACTTCAAGGGGTCAGAACTCATGGAAACATTTTTGGCTATCAGTGCAGATGTTACAAGTTTTAGAGACTCCTGTCTTGGAAATTTCTGGACAAAATGGACAACCAAGCAAGGATCTTGACCAACTTTGAGGAAGATACAGAACGTGAAAGAGCAAGACCAGAATTAACAGGAAAAAAGTCCCTAATAAGTCCCAAATAACAAAGCAAATAGCCTAGAATTGGAGCAGGAATTCTAGCATCATCAGGGAGATGTAGGGATATTTGATCCCTCCAACGCAAACAGGACCCTGTCAGAAAGGGTCATCAGAGAACATTCAGTAAATAAAAATGTGTTTGTCAAAGTGGAAAAAAATCAATAAAACCTGGAAATGCAGTCAAAAAATTTTAAAGTAAACAAAAAGCCAATGGTTTGGAACATGTGAGAGGAAAACCAATAAAAGCAGTTAAAATGAGTTAGAAAGTCCCACATTTGAGAAGCAATATTTTTTTATATTTATTTATATATATTTTACATCATTGTTCTTTTTTTTTTTTTTTTTTACAGTGTTTGCTTTCTTTTCTCAGGTGTAGTCCCCATAGATTTCCACTACCAGTGCACCCGGGCACCATCACCACAGACCCTTGTGCTCTTCTACCCTCATTTTAATCCCTCTCCCTCCCTGCCCCCCAGAATGTCTCTGATTTATCGTTGTCTGTTTATTTTTGTTGTGTTGTGTTTTTTTTATTGTTATTATTTTTCCCCTTGATCCCTTATTTTGTTCTCCTATATTCCCCCTCTAAGTGAAACCATCCGATATTTTTCTTTTTCCTTCTGATTTATTTCACTGAGCATAATCGTGAGAAGCAATAGTCTAAGGAGAGAACAGAGAAAATGAAAGGAAACCCTTAAAAAACAAACAAATAAAGCAGGAAGCAATTCCCAGAGTAGAAGGATATTAGGATATTAGCCTTCATTGTCCCAGAGTGCCTCTAGGGACTTGGCCTCAGGCTGTGTGTCACACACACCAACACCCCCCATCCCCAATGGTCTTGCATCAGTTCCAAGTGGCACCCCCTACTGTGTTCTCCCTTCCAAAACTCTGAGTTTGCTCTGGTTTTAAAGTAGGAAATGTAACAATCAGAAAACATTTTCAAACTATGCCAAACTCTGCAGCTGCCCAATGGAAGGATGCCCTCGAGACACTGAGAGATAATTTTGGTTTCTTTTGGAAAACACTTCAAGCTAATGCATGATGAAAAGAAATGATAGATTTTTATAATTGTAGAGTGCCTCGGGAAGATGCACGGGAGGCGGTGGGAAGAGAAATTCTGGTAACGCCGTCCACAAATTAGGAAGTGGGGTGCACTATGGAAAACCAATCAGTAGCCAATATAGAAACTATTGGAACAGGGGCCTCCCTTCCTGGTGGCACTGGGGTTAAGTGCCCAGTGCATTATCAAGCTATTTCCAGTCACTATGGCATGAGTTGGATCCCCAGCCAGGGAGCTACCCACATGGTGCAGCAGACCTCTCCTGTCTTGTCCGCTGCTCCCCCACCCCCAGCAGTGTATTTCAGTACATCTGCCTGTTCTGTTCCCCACTCTCTCTGGTAAATCCTGTCACCACCCACATCTCTGGCTTATACCCCAGTTCTTGTATACATAAATAAATAAAATAAATCTTAAATGAAAAACTACCAGAACAAGGGCTTAAGAAGTAGAAATTTTTGAAATAAAGCCTCTGGCAGCCTTTAAACATCTTCGCCAGAGAGCTTATTCCTGCAACAGCTCCAGCTCAACGTCCTTGGTGTGGATCCTCAAGCTTCTCTTGCAGACCCAGATCAAGGATCTACACAGAGCTGCTTCCAGACAAGTTGTTCCTGTAGCTGCCCAGGTGTGCCCAGGTGTCTGAAGTCCACGTGTGCAAAAGCAAGATGTGCAGAAGCAAAACATAAATGTCCATTAGCGGGGAGCAGGGGCAGTGTAGGGGTTGAGAAGGGTGCAAAATAATACTGTTCTTTTTCCTTCTTGAGGGGCAATTTTTTAATTTTTATTTATTTATTTATTTATTTATTTATTTTTTATTATTTTTTATTTTTTAATAGAGGCATGTTTTTTATTTATTTATTTGTTTGGTTGGTTGGTTGGTTGGTTTATACATGCACTGTGTACAGTCAATAGCACGGGAGGGTGAGAGAATTCACCAGAGCCAGAGCGGGGAGCAGAGCAGGCAGAAGGACCGAAGTACACTGCTGAGGGGAGCAGCGGGCGGCAGGAGAGGTCTGCGCGCCATGTGGGACCCTCCTCTGGTGGCCGGGGAGCAGCCAGGGATCGAACCGGCGCTGCAGAGGCTGTGGGCAGCTTCGCAACCCAGCGCTCAACTGCTGCACCACCGGGGAGGCCCCAATTTTTTTATTTTTTTAAGGCTAAAACAAGTCAAAAGTCATTTTTTCCCCCTAACTGTATATAGTTACATTGACGTGACTATGGAATGTTGGGGGGACAACCTCTCCCCTCCGCAGGAGCTCATGCCTCATTGCCCGCCCCCCACAGCCAGGACCACACCCTTCCCCCCCCCCGCCCCCTCCTCCCTCCCGGGTGCCAACCAGTATATTTTTCACAGTGTGTAAGGATTATTTTTGCTGTGAAAAGGAAAAGCCCACACTGAGTTCCCTGGAGAAGGGGCTGAAATGTGGGGCCACAGGTGGGCTTTCTACTCCCTCCTCCGCTTTCCAAGAGTCGCCCCGCCAGGACTTGTCTCCTGCAGCCCATCACCCCAACCCTGGAACGTGGGGTCATTTATGCCCCTTTCTCCTCCTCGTGTCACTACTCTCACCATTCAGATAAATGGCGCCTACTGAGGGGTGGCATCCTTCATAGCGTCACGCCTGGGAGTGGAAACTCCAACACAGGGGAGAGGAGTGAGCTTTCCCTGCAGATGAACCATTCGCGGGATGCCCAGCATCGTTGCGAGCATCCCTGCAGAAGAAACAGCCAGGTCTCTACAAGAATGCCCAAAACATGTTGGGGTGGTGGGGGGTGATTGCCGTCCTATGAAGGATCTTATTTTTGTCAAAATAGATGAATAATTCTAATGTGAGTAAACACAGCAGGTAATAAGGGCACAGGGGGACATACATCAAACTGTGCAGGTTATCTTGGGGGTACTACGGGGGTTATTAGTCTTATTGTGATGTCTGCATTTTGCATAATGGAAATGCATTTGTTCTTTCATCAGAAAAGTTAATGAGAAAAAAAGGAATTAAATTAGAAACTAGAAGGTTTTTTTCTCTCTAAAATTTCTGTGGAGAGCAAGAGTAAGAGCCAGACTAACCGGTGATCTCTAGAATGTTGGGCTATGTGGGTGCCCATGCCCATGGCTTACCCATGCCGCTCTCTTGTGGGGCCTCTGCTCCCCAGTTCTCTGTGCCACTGCATTAGGACTGGAAACCACAGACTAGGTCCTGGACATTATGATCTCTGGGGGCCACAGAGGAACATGCACTAGGCACAAACGTCCAAGAATAAAAACTGCCATGTAATATGAAGGGAGTGCGACTAAGTTTCATTAAAAGCAGCTTCTGAGAACCTGCTGGAGCTGTTATAGGAGTAAGCTCTCTGGTAAAGAAGTTTAAAGGCAGCCCTAGGCTTTATTTCAAAAATTCCTACTTCTCAAGCCCTTGTTCCAGTAGTTTCTATATTGGCAAGTGATTGGTTTTCCATAGTGCGCCCTACTTCCTAATTTGTAGATGGTGTTCTCGGAATTTCTCTCCCCACCACCTCCTGCACATCTTCCTGAGGCACTCTACAATTATAAAATTATTTCTTTTCATCATGCATTGGCTTAAAGTATTATTTTTCAAAAGAAACTGAAATAGAGCCTCTGTGTCCATGTTTGAATTCAGGTAAATCATGTAGCCACTGAAAACTCATCCAGCTGCACAGTTAAATGGATGCCTTTGATCTGCAGGGTGTAGCAAGCTGATATGTGAGCATCAGAGTTGGGTTAGCTTGTTAGAACAGCCACTTTGTTTTGATCCTGCAAGATAACAGGCAACTGATGATTTTACCATTTAGATACTGGACATTCAGGCAAACAAAAAACCCACATCTCTGTCTTTTTGGACAGCTCCCAGATGGTATAGTTTATACTACCGGAGGCAGGTAGAAAAATAAGAGAGCATAGTCTTTCTAGATTTCATTAAATTTTAATTGTGGCAGGTCAAATAAGTAAATAAGAATAAAAGTGAAATTGTTTTTTTTTAATTTTCTTTTTATTTATATATTTTTACATCATTCATTTTTAAACTATGTTTGCTCCCTCCCCCCCACCCCCTCAGGTGTAGTCCCCATAGGGTTTCCTCCACCAAGGCACCCGTGCACCATCACCTCAGTCCCCTGGGCTCCTCCCTGCCTCCCTCTGATCCCTCTCCCGCCTCCCCCGCTGCAGGATGTCTCTGGTTTATAATTGTCTGTTTTTATTTTGTTTTTTTTTTTCTTCTAATGTCTTATTTGGCTCCCCTATATTCCTCCCATAAGTGAAACCATCTGATACTTTTCTTTTTCCTTCTGACTTATTTCAAAAGATAAAATTGTTTTTAAACGGAAGATTTTTTGTATCTTTTTTTTTTTTTTTTTAACTGAGGTGGCCCCGTTTTGCAGCACTGTATGACTTAGGGCTGCAGGTTTATAGTTCTTTAGATGTACAAGGGTTCTTTTTTGAAGGTAAAAATAGAATGAAAGCTCAATAGTAAATGTCATTTAAAGTGAAAAGTAGAATCCTTTTATTATGTCTAAATTATGTTTCAGTAGTTAAATTTATTTGTCTAAAGGCAGTCAGGTCACATCATCCTTTGTTCAAAACCTTGCCTCAAATTCTTCCACTTTGCTCAAAAGCCTTACCTGGCGTCCAAGGTACTTTACAATCTGCACCTTCCCCTGTTACTGTCTGATCTCATCTCCCTCCAGTCAGCACCACTCCCTCCACCCCACCCACTATGGCCCCCTGAGGGTTCCCCAAGCAGATGAGCACACTCAGATTGCTACCTCAGGGCCTTTGTACTGGCTGTTCCTGCTTCCTGGAATCCAAATATTCCCTTTCTCAGGTCTGTGCTCAGATTCCATCTTCTCATGAGATCCACCCTAACAATCCCATTTAAAATTTATCTTCTTCATTGTGGACATTTTAAATTTATTCTCATCCATGTGCTTTTCCTTCCTTCATTGCTGGTGGGATTTTAAATCAGTGTGGACACTCAGAGACATCGTGTGCTATTCTGTATTGAAATCTAAGATGGGTTTGTCACAAAAACTCAGTTACACTCTTCTCCCTCACTCCTGCAGACACACCTGCACGAGGAGGCCTGTATTAGGGTGTTCACTGCAGCAGAGTCCAAAATGGTGGAAAAATGGAAATAATTTAAAAGTCCATCAGTAGAAGGATGGTTAAATGTATCAATGCATATTTATAAAGCACTGCACGGCATTTAAATAAAGTATGTGTACTAACATGAGTACATCTCCAAGACTTACTGTTGAGTGGCAGAATTGAAAATTCTTATAAAAAAAAAATTCCAAGAAAAATGATTGTGAATAAAAGGAGTGCAGCCAGCACCTTTTGGTAATGAAATAATTCTATTTTTTTATTGTGATGGTGGTTAGAAATCTACACGTAGATGAAATTCACAAACATCTTACATGAATATAGATGCAAAACTTTTAAGTATCAGCAAATGTGATTCAATCACATATAAAGGTAATTATACACCATGACCAAGTAGTTTATTTCAAGGCTGCAAGACTGGTTCAATAATTGAAAATCAATCAATATAATCCACCATATTAGCAGATTAGAGAGGAAAATTTGCATAATCCTATCAGTTTAAGCATAACAAAATTTTGGCAAAATTCAGCGCCCACCCATGATAAAATCTCTCAGAAAACTAGAAATAGAGGGAATATAGTTATAAATGTCCCTCCCAATCAACAGAAAAAATAAAAGAACACTGGTTACTGGGAGGTGGTGGTAAAATGGTCTATTCAGATGGTGTGATTGTTCCTATGGAAATCCAAAGGCATCAACTAAAAAAAAGATTAGAATTCAGGGTCAGTAAGGTTGCAATGCCGTCAAAAATCAGTTGCGTTCCTGTGCCAACACCCATAATAGAAAAGCAATCAGTTGAGAAAAATTCAATTGCCAAATCAATACAAATATAAAATACCTAGAAATAAACCTTTAAGTTGAAGTGTTGGACTCTAATGATGAAAATTATAAAATTTAATTGAAGGAACATAAAAGCAGCTTCAAAGAAATGGAAAGAGTTGCAGTATTTCTAGATTTAATTTAATATTATAAAGACATAAACTCTCCCCCAAATAAATCCATATATTTACTACTATCTAAATACCAGTGGGATTTTAAAAAACTGAACAAAATTATTCTAAAATTCATCTGTTAAAAGTGGGGAAATAGTACTAATATTGCATTAGTATATTTAGTTAAGAAAAATTTCAAAGTATGTTAACTTGTTTAACGGTAGATTACAAATGGCAATTACATTTGCACTGTAGCAGGTCACAAAATATAAGCAGTGTAGTCTGTTAAAAATTACATATACAAAGGGCTTAGAGCAGACATAGCAAAATGTAAGTTGTTGTCTTTGGGTGATGGAATAATGGGTAATTCCTTTTAGCTCCTCTGAGTTCCTATATTATAGACAATTAATACATGTTGATATTAGAAAAAATAAAAATGTTCATTTTATAAAAACCCTGTTCACATCCTTACTCCTCAGGAAGTTTTCCCTAAATTAACCCAATCCTTCCTGATAGAGGCTAGGTGGCTTCATTTTGTTGTTTTCACTGTTGCATATATAGTCTATCATAATTCTTTGGCTTTCTTCTAGCCTTGTGAGTGTTCTATAAATCTGTGTTTTCTATTTCTGCATCCTTAATACAGAACCTTATATATAGCAGGTCCTCTGTAAGTATTTGGTGACTAAATGAATAAGCAATCAAAGAAAAATTCAAATAAGAAAACTTGCAACTCCTACTATAACCACTAGGGGGAACCACATCTCCACCAAGATCATTTTTGGCATTTTATTACGATTTTTTTTTTTTTAAAGCGTTGTTAAAATCTGAGAAACCATCCAGAAGGCATTATCAAGCCCACTTAGGGGGACTGAATTTAAACCAAGCCTAAAGCGTGATCTTTCTTCTATGAGTAGATATCCCACCTTATCCAAGTTCATTGTACTTTGCATCTGGTCCAGTCTGGCACTGATCAAAAGTAGTTTTATTGCTTATTAAATTGTACCCTGTGTCTGTAATCTTACCCCCACAACACGCTCATGTTTCAGCTCATTTCTCTCTTATTAGCCAGTTCTAGTCTGTAAAAGTAAGCAAATATATTTATTTAATTAATTAAATTAAAAGGTTACCTTCTCTCTTAAATCATAAGCCACACTAAGAAATCTAATGTGCAAAATTCAAAATGTACAAAATACAAAAATAATGTGGTGATTATATGAACATGCTCAGATTTATTTATAGAACTTCTATTATGGAAGTTATAAAAGAAAACCTTTCCTGATACATTTAAATGTGACATTTTTAGAATTGAAGTCGTAGCTACTTTTATAAGGGACAATTAGAATTCACACATGACAGGCTGTTGCTGATGAGACTTGAGGGGCAGACAAATCCATTCAAGGTGGGGACGGAGCCGCCAGAGGAAGGCGGAACTGGAATGTGTTTGATGTTAAGAAAAAAAAATTAAAAAGTGGGGATCCAGTTAATGAGAGAGCTGCTATGTTATAAGGGCTGTGATATGGACAGGGTAGAGAGAAAGGCAGGAGTGCCCATGCCTTAGAGGGGCCGGCAGCTACCAGAGTTCAAATCCCAGAACCACCACTAATTTGTGCAACCTTGAATAAGTCACCTTCTCCATATGCAAAATGGGGATGATGATTAGAACCGACTCATAGGATTCTTAGGAGGATTAAATGAGATAATATATGAAAAATGCTTGGATAGTACCTGGTGCACAGTAAATGCAGAAAATACAGTAACACATTCAACAAGTGCCCGAAAATCATGTTCCCATCACATGAATGACCGTCAGACCACCTGTAGCTTGGTAACACCAGTTGCCATGATTTCACAGTTTCCTTTGTTCATTTCATTGAGTAACCTTCTGCTAATAAATTAGCATTCTATGTAAACATTTTGCTGAGGAAGAAATGTACTGGTGAGTTAGTATTAATAAGCTTTTTTAGTTCAGCATACAAAATAAAATTACATTTCCTCTAATGTTCAAGTTGGAGGACTTAATTCTCTTCATGACCAAATGAACAGGAATTAAGACTTTCCAGGGGTCTTTTCTCCCGAGATACGCTTAAGAAAACAGCATTCATTGAGTTCAATCAGCACATATTTATTAAGCATCTGCTAAGTGCCAGGCTTGTTGAAAGCACTGTAGTTAAAGCAGTGAACTAAACATCCCCCACCCCCAAATCCCTGCTTTCTCCTAGGGCTTCCATGCTAGTGGAGGAGACAAATGGTAATTAAGGAGAGAGTTAAATGATGTAGCTGGATAGTGATAAGTACTAAGGAGAAAAATTAAGCAAGCAAGAGGAACCCATGGAGAGGGAGGTCGACACTGAGGTGAGGTGATTTTAGAGGGAGAAGCCTGGGAAGACAGGGTCTGAAGAAGAGGGTGGCGTCCACTGGTCTAAGAATCAGGTAACCTGTGACATTCAGGAAAGCAGGGATTCAGATGTTCCCCAAGCTGGGTCAGTTTCCACGCCTAGTTTCCATGCCTGCTCACCCCAGGCCATGTCTCCTGCTGAACTGACAGACATCAGGGAAACCCCACCACTGCCAGGACCACCTCTCCCACATGCCGACACAACCTCTTACTCCTGGAAATCTATAAGCCCTGACCCCTCTGCCACTATTCCCCTGATGACCATGATGGAGGCCCAGTGAACCCCAACTCCCGAGTCCTCTAAAAAGTGGGAATAGCTCCCCCGCAACACACACACACCTCTCTGCTCCCCCCATACCACAGCAATCACAGAACACCCCTGTCTCCCATTTTCCATAGAAGCAGCCATCTGAAATGATGGGGAGAAAGATCTTCCTGGCCCAAATAGATAATCCCCAAATAAAACCATCCAACATTGACCTAATTCCTGAGGGGTATTCCGTTTTAGTCACATGCACCTTCTTTCAAGAGTACTCTCGTCCAGAGGTCAGCCAACTTTTTCTGAAAAAGAGCCAGGTAGTAAATATTTGAGGCTTGTTGAGTCACATAGGTTTTCTGAACTCGAGTCTTCTTTTTGTTTTACAACCTGTTAAAAATCTTTTTAAAAAGTCCTCGCTTGTGGACGGCATGAAAACAAGGTCTTAGTTTGGCAGCCCCCATCCATTTGTCAGTTTCTACATTAAAATTAACAAATTGTTCTCATGGCTTATAAATCAGGCCTCCCTTGGCTTGTTTTTGTTGGCTCATCTAGCATTCATCGCGTAGCTATTTGCTCCGTCAGGTGACGTGGCCGTCACGTGTGGCTGATACACAGTGGGCATTCAGCTTGACGCAGGGCCGGGGAAAGGTGTTGTTTGAACAGCAGAGGGGCTTGTGTTCCTTGAGAAGACTCTGATGGACCATCTAGGGTCGGGGAGTGGGAGGTGACACCCCGCGAGGCTGGCTGAACGGGGTGCTGCAGAGTGAGGGCTCGGCTCTGAGGAGACAGGAAGCAAATGAAGGGCGAGGACAGAGCAGCTGGGAGGAGGTGAGGACAGGGAGAAAGAGGTGACTGGTGTGCTGGAAATGTGGACAGAGAAACGTCCTGGGGCAGAGTTGTCAGAAAAAATCAACAGGCGCTTCCAAAGATCAACAAGGCTCTCTAATATTTCATCTCAAGTCGTTTGCCTTGCTGTACTATAAACCTCTTCCAGATCCCAAACCTCAGGCTGTGGCTGTGGCTTTTTCTTTTCTTTTCTTTTCTTTTTTTAATTAATTTATTTATTTACACAAGCACTGGGCACAGTCAGAAACGCGGGAGGGTGAGAGAATTCACCAGAGCCAGAGCGGGGAGCAGAGCAGGCAGAGTGACGAAGTACACTGCTGAGGGGAGCAGCGGGCGGCAGGAGAGGTCTGCGCGCCATGCGGGACCCTCCTCCGGTGGCCGGGGAGCAGCCGGGGATCGAACCGGCGCTGCAGAGGCTGCGGGGCAGCTTCTCAACCCAGTGCTTAACCTCTGCGCCACCGGGGAGGCCCGTGTGTGGCTTTTTCTTTTTAATTCACATGCAAGAATGGGGCTGGTTGTAAAAGAGCAGGACTTTCTGGTAGATGGGGATGGGGGCAAAGGATTCAAGGACATGTTGAAGATTCAGAGACGAGGTTGCCCACTCTGGCCATGGGGTGGACCCCTGTGCACCGCCCCCCACTGCACCTGTCTGTGTGAGGGAGGGATGCACCTTCCGTGCAGATGTGGGTGTCACTACCAGGGAGGGGGCCCTGTTGAGCCCGCCAGGCCACACATGTCTGCTGACTCAGCATCACGTGGGCATCTCCTGTGAGTGGTATTTGGGGGATGAAAAAGGGGGTCGAGACCCACATTCTGGTCATGTGCAACAGAAAGGACGGGCCAGCCAGAGAGCGTGAGGAGATCAGAACCAAGGGTGACCCTGAGAAATTAGCCCTTGGAAACTCGCCTGGGTCCTGAGGAGATCATTGGAATGTCCCCAGGATGCTGGGAGGGGCTTGGAGCAATATTATAAAAATGTAGCTTATTTAGATAGTATTTCCTTTACTGCATCCCACTGTCGGTGGCTCTGCTGCGCCTGGGAGATGAAGGATCAGACCTGATCGCTGGGACGGGATGGCACCACTGAAGTGGTCGTCTGGGTAGCCTGTCTGTCTCCCCCATTTCACTATTTAGAAGGGGCTGGTCACTAGGGATGCCTGCACCAGAAAGGCCTTTCCCATGCTGCTCCTAGGGTTTGGGAATTAAGAAAGGGTCCCTGGAGCTCTCTGACCTGCTCTCAGGGGCTCTCGGTCAGGGGTTCTCCAGTGTGGTCCCCAGACCAGCAGATCAACCTGAGAACTTCCTAAAAATGGCTAGTTCTAAGGCCCCAACTCCTTGGGGAGTGGGTGTTGGTGAGACCATCAGCATTTCGACGAGTGCTGGCTAAGGGAAATTTCCAGTCCGCGGAACTCTTATGGCTCATTCACATGTCTCCATTTTGTTCCTTTATGCGCAAAGAATTAATACTTCATTCCAATTAACCATGCAACTGTAGCCCTGAGTAGTAGATTCCCACTCTCTGCCCCTAGAATTATGCCACTGTTGCAAAGATTTACTTTTTCTGTTTCCCACACACTTTACTCGGACCATAGTTTGGGAACTAGTGTTCCCACAGCTGTTTCTTCCGAGGGCATAAAGAAGGACCTCCATCAGTGTCCAGTGTCTTCCTCCATCAGCAACTTCAATCCCCTGTCCCCACTGGTACTACCAGTTCTAGGACATCTTTTAAATGGCTTCAAGGTAATTCAGAGAAAGAGCTAGAGACGTCTTCTGTCTTCATGATGCTCCGGGGTGCCACCTCAAGCTTTGTCCTGTGGGCCTTTGAGCTGTGGGCCTCAGCTGGCACAGGATGACAATTGCTTCTGCTTTGCAGTGTTTTCTCAAATTTCTCCTAGCTTATTCCCTTCCCAGCATCACAGCAACCCCGTCCCCCTGAGAAGCAATGAAGGCATTTTAGAAGAGACAGAGAGTAAGGCTTCCCAGCCTTCTAAAGAACCTCAGAGGTTAACCCAGTTAGTTATTTGTCCTCAAAGACGTCCTCTTGGTCTGTGAATTTGGTCACCTTGTGATGTATAACACTATCCACGATCACCAAATTCCTCCAGGTCCGCTGGGTCTTCCAATATCTGGGCACCTCTCTTGGGAAATCTTGAAACATCCATAATGAAGCCAAATGCCAACATCCCATAAATCACAGGGGAAGTGATTGATGCTGGTTCCCTATGGTTAGTTATTAGTCTTAGGGAAAGGGATTCCAAGCCATCAACAGGCAGCCCTGTGAAGGGAATCAAGAAATCTAGACGGTCAGAACGCTGAAAGGCAAAGAGAAGAGAAATACCAGCTAAGCCGGGTTAAAGATGGAGCTGTCCACTCCCAGGCTGAATGCCCTGTGTTCTTCCCTTGCTGTGGCCGAGTGTCCACCTGTAGGGCCGTGTCAGCATGCCTGTGCTTCCTCCACCTGCATAGGACAGCTGGTCCACCCAGCCCTTTTCCTCAATTTTTTAATAGAAATTTAAAGCAAACTCCAGATCATATAGGATTTACAGCAGACCATGTGTTTTTCCATTCATAATTTCTCTGCGTAACCAAATCTCATGTCATTGTATATTTTCCTATATTAGCAACATATTGTCCATGTAGAGCTTCATCGTATATAAATATGTAGCATCATAAAACCAGAATAAATGTCTTTATTTGGAGACATTTATGTTCTTCTTGACTGCACTGCCTTGATAGTGCATTTTTTTTAAATCAGTATAAATTTTTTCATTTGTTCCATTGAATAGTCTGGTCCTGAATCCTCTTTTGTATGATTTTAATATTAGCACATATGGGTGGGTTCCTTTTAGTTGCTTTTGTCGCTGATATTTTTGCCCATCCATAACTTTTCAGCCTACTCTGTCATTTTTATTTTGTGTGTTTTATATATACATCATATAGATTCATTTTATAAACAGCTGATGGCTCTATTTCTTTTTATCCCACTTAAACTGAGAGTCTTTTATCTTTTGATCAGGATTTCTTTTAAAGATTTATTTTATTTATACAAGAGCTGGGGTACAGGCTAGCGGCACAGGAGGGTGAGAGGATTGACCAGAGACAGAGTGGGGAGCAGAACAGGTAGACGGACCGAAAGCACTGCTGAGGGGAGCAGCGGGTGAGACAGGAGAGGTCTGCCGTGCCATGTGGGTTGCTCCCTGGCCAGCCGGGAATCGAACCTGTGCTGTAAAGGCTGCGGACACCGGACAGCCTCACAGTGCTGCGCTCAACCTGCTGTACCACTGAGGAGGCCCATCTTTTGACCAGGATTTTAAAACCATTTACTTCTATGTAAGTAAAAGTTATACCTGGTCTTTGTTCTGTTCATTTATGATTTCTATTTTTAATGCTCTGGGTTTTTTTGTTGCTGTAGTAATAAAGTTCATTTTATCCCCACTCATAATTTTGAAGTGACATACTGTTTTTATACCAGAGCTTATTTATTTTAAAATGCACTCATATATTTGAACTATAGTTTAGAATTAAAAATTATGTAAGTAAAACATAATAAATACATTTGCATTTTAGAAGGTGAAATAAGACCAAAGCATGTAAAGTAAATTTGCCAAAGCAAATTTCTCCAATATCATTGCCCTCCCACAGACAACCACAGCCCTCACTTTTGATGTGTATTTATCTAAATCTTTTTCTGTGTATGTTTATGTGTGTACAAATAAATCTTTTCTGTGTGTGTGTGTATGTACAGATTTGCAGGATCAATATGCATGGATTAGTAATTGCTTTTTTCACATAAGGCACATCTTTGGGGAAAAACCCCATAGCACCATGTCAGCCATTACATACCTATCATTTGTCATCACAGTGCATGATAGATATTTACCTGATTTATGTAACTGCTTCTCAGTCAATAGATGTTTAAATTCATTCCTATTCTTGACCATTCCAAACAATGCTTTAATTAAAAAAAAAAATATTGTGTATATGTGTATATCTTTCTGTACCTGTACATGTTTTTCTACAGTGTTAATACATAGAATTGAAATTACTAAATCAAAATAGATACACATTTAAGGTTTTTGATAACTATGGTCAAGTTACCCTTCACAAAGGTTGTACCAGTTATAAATGCCTAGAACCTCCACGGAGCACCTGAGGCCTCACATCCTTAGCAGAGCTAGGTTTTAACAAGTCTCAAAAAGTTGCCTGTCTGCTGGCTGGAAATGATTTTTTTTTCCCACGCTATGATGGTGGGGCTGTGACCCTTTCTGTTTATTGATCATTTGGTTCTTTGTGTGAATTCCCTTTATTTTACCTCGAACTTGATGTACTTTGCCCAGTTGTCTGTTATATTATTTATCTTTTTTCATATTCATTTGGAGGCACTCTCTGTATTATGGATCTTAATCCTTTCGTCTGTTATGGTCACTGAACCTGACTTTTGGATTTCTTTCTAGTGACATTTGTCCTAATTGAGTTTGGTCCTGATTTGAGTTAATTTTATCTAAGGTGAAAGGTCTGCATTGAGGTTCAGGTTAGCCTTTCATAGTAATCAAATCTGTGAGTCTTTTCAACATTGTAACTTGCAGATTTCATGTCTTCCTTGTCTACTGCACAAATTATAAAGTCTAAATTTTTTTCAGTTTTTTAATTTGCATCTAAAAAATTTACATAAAGTTCTCTCCTTGTATCATACCACTCTGAGTTGTTTTTGTTTTTTTTTTAAAGACTTATTCATCCATGCATACAAGAGCTGGGGCACAGGCCAGAGATGCAGGGGGGTGAGAGGAGAGAGGATCCACCAGAGACAGAGTGGGGAACAGAACAGGCAGATTGACTGAAATACACTGCCAAGGGGAGCAGCGGGTGAGACAGGAGAGGTCTGCTGCGCCATGTGGGTTGCTCCCTGGCTGGCCGGGGAGCTATCTCATGCTGCAGAGGCTTCGGACTGCTTTATAGTGCGATGCTTAACCCCTTGCGCCACCAGGGAGGCCCAGTACTCTGAGTTTTAACAGATTCATTCAGCCATGTGACCTCCATGGCAAATCCGTGGTGACATTCTTCCATCATCCCACCCGCGGCGAGTACCGATCTGTTTTCAGTGGCTGTTTCATATAAATGGAATCCTCAAGTATATCCTTTCATTTGACTTCTTTCACTTAACACAATGTGCACAGGATTCATCAGTGTTGTATATGCAGTTTATTCTTTCATTGTTGAATAGTATCCCATTGTGTGGAAATGTCAGTTTGTTCATCCATTGTCCAGGGTAAGGGCTCCTGGGCTGCGCCTGGATTTTAGCTATTACAAATAAAACCATTGTGAAAACTCACATAATTTTTTTGATGAATGCAAATTCTAGGAGAGGAATTGATGCCTCATGTAATATTTAACTATATAAGTTATCAAAATGTTTTCCAAAGTGACTATATTATTTTGCATTCCTCTATTACTCTGGACTCAGTTTTGTCAAGTTTTTGGTTTTTTTTTTTTTTTAAGATTTATTTATGCATACAAGAACTAGAGTACAGGCCAGAGGTGTGGGGGTGAGAGGATTCACCAGAGACAGAGTGGGGAACAGAACAGGCAGATTGACTGAAATACACTGCTGAGGGGAGCAGTGGGCGAGACAGGAGAGGTCTGCTGCGCCAAGTGGGTAGCTCCCTGGCTGGCCCGGGATCGAACTCGTGCTGCAGAGGCTGTGGACAGCTTCACAGGTTGCGTCTTAAGTCCTTGCGCCTCCAGGGAGGCCCAGTACTGTCAAGTTTTTAAAAAAACATTCTAAGAAGAGTATATTGGTACTTCATTGTGGTTTCAAGTGTGTATCTCTAACAGCTAATAATGTTGAGCAAGTTTCCACAAACCTGTTTGTCATCCATACATCTTGTTTCATCAAGTGTGTGTTCAAATCTTTTGTTCATTTTTAAAATAGCGTTTCAATTTTTTTTAGTGTTGCATTTTTAAAGTTCTGTATGTCTTTCTACTACAAGTCCTTTATCAGATGTATAACTTGCACATAGTCCTCCTAGGCTGTAAATTATTTTCTCATTCTTTTAACAGTGTCATTTGTAGAGAATTTTTTAATTTTCATTAAGTTCAATTTATAGTTTTGTTTCTGTCATGGATCAAGTTTTTGGAATTGTATGAAAATTTTTTTTTTTTTTTTTGCCTAGTATAAGTTCACAAAGATCTTTTTTCCTAGAAGTTTTATCTTTTGGATTTTACACTTCTGCCTGTGGCCCATTCTGTGATCACCTTGTACAACAGGAAAGGTCTGAACTGAGGTTCAGCTCTTGCATCTGCATACCACGTGTCGGAGCTCACCACGAAGAGCCTGCCTTTCTCCACTGAGTGGTTTTTGCACCTTTCTCAAAACCATTTGGCCATTTTGTTCTATTTCTTGAATCTCTCTTCTATTCCACTAATCCTGCATCTGTCTTTTCACCAAGACGGCAGTGTCCTAATCACTGTAGTTGTATAATAACTCTTGAAATTAGATTGTGCGGGTCCTCCAACCTTGTTCTCCTTACCAAAATCACTTCAGTTATTTTAGCTCCTTTGTCTTTCCATATCAATTTCAGATCTATCTAACAAAAATAATAGCCCTACTGACATCTTAATTAGGATCCCACTGAATATGGCATCAGTTTTGGGAGAATGGATGTCTTCAGAGTGTGGAGTCTGCAAGCCCCTGGGACAGTAGGTCTCGCCATTCATGGAGGCATTTGCTCCCTCCTCACTGTGTTACCGCTTTAAAGACACTAATGCACATTTTGTTCCGTGTATACCACACAGCTCATGTTTGGGGGTGTTAAATGGTGCTGTTTCAAGGGGTAAAAAATGCTGTTTTTAATTTTGATTTTTCATTTGTGATTTTTTATACTTTCCTTGCCACACTGCCCTCACTAAGACCTTCACGGCCATGCTGAACAGAAAGGGGAAAGTGAGCAGCCTGGGTCTGTTTCCAGGCTAAGGAAGATCACTTGGTCTTTCATCTTTTTTCTGTTGATGCCCTTTATCAAGTTAAAGACATTCCTTTCTATTGCTAGTTTGCAGAGTTGTTAATCATGACTAGATCTTGAATTCTATCAAATACGCACTCTATGTCTGTTCATGTTATCCCAGCAATTTCAGTTTTATGCTTAGATCTCTAAGGAGGCTAGAATTAATTTTTTATATTGTATGTGGAAGTCATTGAAATTTATTTTCCCCAGATGATTACCTAATTGTTGAACACTTTTTAATAAAGTGTCTATCATTTCCCTACTCACTTGAAATGTCACTTTCATTATATATCGAACTCTGACAAATAGCTCTTTGTGGAACATCTCTTTTGTTCCATCAATTTATCGATCTATTCTTATGCCAATCCACACTGAGTTGATTGCTTATCAATATGTTTCAGTACAGGCTATAAAAATGTCATTCCTGCCATTTTTCTCTTCCAGATAAATTTGAATCAACTTGCCAATTCCACACAGAAACCAAGTAATACTTTGTCTGGGATAGCAGTAAGTCTGTAAATTTGGGGCAATAATAGATACCATTCTAAGCCAATATGTCTTAGAACTTTGTTCAGCCTTTGTGAGCTTCAATTCTGTCATATACTTTGTCATGAAGATCTTTATCTTTCTAGTTCTAAAGTTTCTGGGACACTTGTATCTTTTCAGGAGGATGAAAATATCATCTGCCAAAAGTGAGTTTTGTATCTGTGTTTCATATAGAAATACACAAATATTTCAGACATGTTATTTCTGGCTTTTTTCCATTATTGCACTGAGTGGGACATCTGGTTCAATGCTAAATGCTAGCAATCTACTTCTACCTTATTTTAATAGGAATGCTTCAAGTATTTCATGATTTTTTGTGGTAGATTATTGGAAGAGATGCATTTTCAAATATAGGACACTTCTCTGGAATTTTCCTTTTTTTAATGAAAATTTTCTTCTTAAACTAGGAATATGTGTTGCATTTTATCAACTACTTTTGGGACCTATTGAGATATAATCATCTTGTATTCTATTAAGAGAATACAATTAATTCTTTTCATGTATTTTCTACTTTCCAACTACTCTTCCTCTACTGGGATCAACTCAATTTGGGCATGATGTAATAATATTCTTTTAAATATCCTGCTAGATTTGATATGCCAATGATTTATTTAGAAATTTATCAATAGGACTTATGGTCATAAGTGAATGAACTTTTTTTTTTTTTTTTAGTTTTGTCTTAGTCCTATTTCAGAACAAGGTTATTTTCCACTTCTTGGATGAATTGGAAAGATTTCAGTCTATTTTCTGGATCAGAAGCATTTCTATAAAATGAGGAATATCTGTTCCTTAATTTTGGTAGCTCTAGCTTGCAAAACTACTTGGGTTTGGTGCTTTGATTTTTTAAGTAGACTTTTAATTATTTTTCCATTTTTTAAGATGGTTTTTAGGTTTTTCTCTTTCCAATAGAACCAGCTTTGGTGATTTGAACTTCTATGGATCATTTTCATCTAAGTTTTTAATTACATTTACTTAAAGTTGTACATAGCAATCATTCATCCTTCCACATTTCCTGTTCCTTATGTTATTTATATCTTCTTTTTTCTTAATTAGATTCATTAAGCATTCATCTATTTTATTAGTCTTCACAAAGGAGTAATTGATTTTAGCAATTATTTCATTAATTTCTACTTTATTCTTATTCTTTTTCCTGTTATTTCTTTGGGTTTATTTCCTGTTCTTTTTCTAGCTCTTGACTCGAATGCTCAGTTTGTTTATTTTCACAATTTCTGTTTTCTACAAGCACTCAAAACTGTAAATCTTTCCATTTGCACCACTTTGGCAGCACTCACAGATCTTGAAATGCAGTGTGTTCGTTTGTTCACTTCTAAGTAGTTTGTAATTTCAATTTTAATTCCTCTTTAATCCAAGTTAATTGGAAGTGTGTTTTCTTGTTTTCAAGAGGATAGAATTTTTGTCTGTCATTTTTACTATTTTTTGTTCAATAATTTTATGCATGTGGTCAGCAAATGTAGGTTGTGAAATTTCTACTTTATAGATTCTATTGAAATTCCCTTTGTAAATATTCCATGCACATTTTAAAACTGAACATATATAGTCCATTATTTCTTCAGTATAATGCTTTTTAACAATGTATTGGAACCTTCCATATTCTTACCTATTTTCCACTGGACGCATTAATTTGACTTTCTCTGTTACATCTGTTTCTATTTAACTTTCACTTCCTGGGTTGCTTTCTTTTAGGTGTTTTGGGTAGACAGCACCTAACTCTTCAGGGCTTGGGGGCCTTTTCTAAGCTGAAGGGCCCTGTCTTGTCATGGGGTTAGTAAATCCATTCACATCGTGATTATTGACACTGGACTAATTTTTGCATCTTATTTTGTGTATACTCTTTATACACGTCGTTATTGACTCTCCTTTTTTTCTCCTTTTCCCTTTGATGGATTGCTGAAGTTTTCTGGTTTTTTTTTCTTTCACTGATTAGAAACTCCCAATTTTTCTAGTGCTTACTCCTTACTTTTTAAGCACACACTTAAACTTGTTTTATAAAATCAATACCTTCAATTACTCAATGTAACTAGTTCCACCCCAACAAGTCAAGAACCTGTTGATGCTTTTGCTTTTCTCCTTTGCCCCTGCTCCTTCCCAAGTAAAGACCACTGAGGATTTTAACTCCAGGCTGTTAGTTCATTCTCTCCCTCTGTCTGTCTGTCTGTCTCTCTCTCTCTCTCTCTGTCTTGCTCTATCTGTCTCTCTCTCCCCCTGCCCTTCTCCACTCTCCTGAATCAGGAGTAATTTTTACATTTCACCACAAGTTTGTCACTAGATTTCACATCCCTCACGACTTCCTCTTTTGAGTCACTTCTTATATCGCTGAAATACATTGTTTACTCTTTCAAAGAGGATACTGGAGTGGTGTATTTTCTAGACCCTGACATTTCTGAGTGTGTTTTTATTTTTGCTCTCGCACTTGAATGACGTGTTCACCTGAGTATAGAATTCTCAGCTCAAAGTAATTTTCCCTCAGAACTTTGCTCCATTGTCTCCCTCTGGCCATTGTGCTGGAGACGCTGGCCCACCTGGTGACCACGGAGCCCGTAATTCCCTCCTCAAGGGCCAGAAAGCAAGTGAAGGGAAGTCCAAGTGGATGTTGCTTGGGCTGCTTCCCAAATCCATACCACTTCCCAATCCCTCCTTCACCTAGCAGACATGTCGTGTACCAGCTCTGTGCTGGCATTTTCAAAAAGGAAGTATTTCCAGCACACAGAAAAGTACAGAGAATAATACAGCAGATAGGAGTGTGCCCACCATGCATGTTGACAAATCCAGTCATTTGCCTTATTTATACTTTAGCTTTTAAAAAACAAAACACTAAATGAAATGCCATCCTCTTTCCTCCTGCACCAGAGATACTATTGCCCCCAAATAATCCATTAATGGATTATGCTTTTAACATGTGGCTATCTTATGGATAAACAAGCCATATATAATAACTAAAATAGTGCTTCCTACATGGCTAATCACTTTACATATATTAACTGGTTATTTTCTCACTAAAGTTCAATGAAGTGAGCACTATTATTATCCCCTTTTCATAAATGAGAAATAACTTCATCAGGGTCACATAATTGGTGACCAGCTAAGTGATGGAACTAGGACTGATTGTCTGGCTGCAGAGTTGGTGCTGTCAGCAACTCTAGCGCACTGATTTTTGTGATAATTCCCATGAATTTAAGCTTTCTGTAACTATTATCATTATTAGACACATTCTTCAAAAATCTTGGGGATTTTTTCCTTCTGTGTCTCCTGAGCCAAAAAACATTATGTATGATTGAACTAGTTTGGGTTCATCATTTATTTTCACTCCTCTATAGTACTGCCTTGCATTTTTATGAATACTTAGATAGCCCCCAAATTTGCTTGCAAATATTATGCTGAACATATCTGTAACTGTCTCCTGGAGCCAAGGATAAGTCTTTCTAATGTATGTACCAAGATGTGAAATTTCAGAATCTTAGGGGGTACACTTTGTCATTTCTACAACTTACTGCCCCCAACTTATATTCCCTCCAGGGGAGAGGAGCGGGTCTAACATCCTAGGCTGGGTTTTGAATCTGCCTTTTAGAGTCCACACATATTGCTGAACTATTGGGTCATTGTACTATAGAACCTTCTATCACCCACTTTTTTTTCTGTTTTAATATAGACACCTCAGTTGGCCTCTGCTCTCTGTCTCATTATGTAAAAATATTTACTGATTATTTACTATGTGCTAACTCTTCCTGTCGATGGTTATTTTTTAAAGCCCATAACACTCCAGGCACTGAAAAGTATTTGAAATGAGTCAAATAAAGGCTCACCTGTTTTTCATAAGGTCATGTATACTTAACATAGACTTGTAAATTAACATGAGCCCGGGTGTAACGTGAAAGAAGTTCAGCTGGATAGAAATGAAACCTAACAGCTAAGTACATGGGGGTTTATCAAGAACTGAAATTGAATTTAAAACATTGGATTTAAATGATTAGGTTATATAAAATAGAAAATATTTTTTTTAGTTTAATACCAAAATATTAGATTGAAAACTACTTAATGTCTTATCATTGTTAAAAAGTTATTAAACAAATAACAAATATGGCATTTTGAGAAACTCTAAAGAGTTAGCGTTCCTGTCTTCCAGGAACACACATATGAAAATAGTGATTATTTAGAAAATCCTTTCATCCTGTTGCTCAGCCAGGGATGCAAGCCAAACTTCAAACAGCAAAAGCAGCAGGTTCATAGATCCAAGCATCTATTCACAGCATCTCTACTTAGATGTGTAAACAACCCCTCAAAGTCACCAAAACCAAACTGCCATTTTTCTACCACCTATGCCCTGCTGTTTCTAAAGTCTCCCTCATCTCAAATAAAAAAGGATATTTTACCCCTTACTAGGCTGAAGTTCTTGAAGTCATTCATGAGTCCTTACCTTCTCTTCTACCCTATGCCTAACAGCAGCGAGCAGCCCCTCCGCACAATAAGCAAAGGACACCCAGACACAGCACATCTGCATGGCGCCTGCTGTCTAAAGTGCCATCATTTTGCTGGGATTTCTGTAGTGGCTTATTAGCCAGTCTCCTGCTTCCGGTCTTGCCCACTCTCCCTAGTCTCTTCATACAGCACCCAAAGAGAATCTCTAAAAAACAACTGGGGTCACTTTACTGCTCAAAATCCTCATTAAGACTTATCTCACTCTTTACATTGGTTTATAAAGCCCTTCTGTGCCCACCTTCCGCCTGCCCACGTCCCTGAACTTGCTCATCTCCTGCCAAGGTCTCCTGCCATCTTGTTCCTTCACTTAACTCTGCTTCAGTCTCATGTTGGCAGAATCACGGTTCCCCAAAGATGTCCACCTCCTCCTAGCCAGAACGCCAAAAGACATTACATTTGGCTGAAAGTTGGTGGTGATTTGAATTAGGGTATTGGCAAGAAAATGATAAAAGTGTATCTACTGAGGTTTATTTTGAAGGTAGAGATATTTAATTAGTGAGATATTTAAAGATAAATATGAAGGACTGATGAAGAGGGAAGTATCAAAAATGACCCCCCAATTCCCTGACTTAAAAAATAGGATGATTGAAAGTGCTGTTTATTGAGACAGGAAAAAAATGCAGGAAAAGTAAATTTGGGGCTAACAACCAAGAATTCAACTACTGAATATATCAAGTTTGAGACATCTCAGGAGGAGTGGGTGTTATCAAGAGGTCAGATGGATATAAAACTTCCTGACACCCCTGGAAAATAAGTCTGGGATAAAGATTCTAATTTGGTAAACTGAAGCCATAAAAGATGTTAAAAGTTGCCTAAAGCAAGTAGGTAGGCTTGATGAAGGAAAGCATTGATTACTGTAAAATTTACATTCTAAATATTAGATGAAAGGAGAAATGAGCAGTTAAGATTGAGAAGGAAAAGTTAGAAAAATAGAAAAGAGTATAGTGTCACTAAAAGAATGTAGTGTTAGGGAAGCGAAAAGAGGAGAATGGTTCAAAGATTACTCAACTGCTCTGAGAATTCTAGTAATTTAAGGACTGAATTTAGCAACCTGGAGCTCATTCTTGACCTTTTCCCCCTGCTTTTTCAAAGAAGAGATTTTTTTAATTGTGATAACGTCTACATAAAATTCACCATTTTAGTCACTTTGCTACGTAGTTCAGTGGTACTCAATACACTTACATGTTGTGCATCAGTGTGGATTTTAACAAAAAAGAATTTCCGTAGCAACATGAAGGCTTAATATTGGAGTGGTTTTAATAATAAGTCGGGGAGGGGGATGTTGTAAGAAAAGAGTGACAGAGAATATGGTCAGCTCAAGAAATTGGGCTTTCAAGGGGACGGTGACCAAGCAGCTGTAGTTAGAGGATGGAGAGTCAAGTGAGAGGGATCTTTTGGGAACTGGAGATATTAGCCCATTTTTAAGTGCTGAATCAGAATATTCTTAGAAAAGGAGAGACAGAAGATATTGGAGAGAGAAGAGAAGATATGTTTTGAATTGGGGGGTCCTGAGGAAGCAAGAGATAATGGGTCTAGACTCCTGTGGATAGACAGGCAGAAGGCAGAAAGGAGACTGACACAGATGTAAACAGGTCTACGGTGTTTCTGAGAATGTTGACTATTTGAGGTTGGCAGTCATCCAGGAATAGTGATACTGATCTGCCAGGGTATGTGTTCCTATTCATTCACTCCCCATGTATTCATAGAAGGCCTACTGTGTGCCTCCTCTGAGCCACTTGTGACCAAAGGGATGGACAGGTAAACCTCTCAAGGCTTTCTGGAACATCACTTTGATGTTGCCCCTGAAACTGCTGATTGGGTTTAAGAGAGAGATTTTGGTAGCACTTACTTAAAGGCCATTATAGACACTTCGTTGAGAAATTGCACTAAGTTTTCTTTGCTCTTCTAAACATTCCCCATTTATACTTCCAGAGCCAGTGCCACAGAAGTTACCCAACAAGGCATGGTCTACAGAATAGCTAAGTGATAGAATCTGAGCTGTACAGACTGCAAAGTCTTGTCATCAATCTGAACAACTGACACCCTGTCCATTCTCCACAGAACCCCTTGATCCCTAGCAACCACAATAAACAATAAGAAACCTCCCCTCCCTTCCCTGAGGAGCTATCTATGTAACATGGGCACTCCCCTCTGCAGTTTGCTTCAATTCTGCCTCCCCTCAGCCAGAATGATCTCGCAGGAGGTCCTTCTCAGCAGCTAGGCACTGGGTGCCCTCCACTGGAAATGGAAGCATTGCTTCCACAGCTTCCAAACCAGGGTTCACATTCTAGCTCCCAGCCTCTGGAGCATCAGCCAGCCCATTTTTTCAATATAAGAACCATATTGGTGTTTTGGTTCACTGGTCCAATTCTCAGACGGATGCTCCCTATAGTGAAGGCCATCGTGTGAACTGGTTGAATGAATGAAATATCTAGAACCATCTGTCAACACTAGGGTAGAACATTCTCTAGCCAAATAATGTTTCCAGGTCACAGTACCAGCGCTTTGAAATTACTTGTGCTTCTGGTACTACTTATCTTAAACACAGAGGTGCCTTCTTTATTTCCATGAGAGCTTCTCTTAGGTAATCACCTACATAAAAGTAAATATTACCTTTTTTCTGCACTGTTGATAGGCAGTGCCCTGTCATCCAGAGAAAGCACCCTTCTGAAAATTTAGTGTTTAAAAACCACAGTGAAATTCCAAAGTATTTAGAACTGAATAACAATGAAAGTAATATTTTGAAAACTAACAGTCTACAGATAAAGCAAGGGTAATGTAGAGCCCTATGTTTATTAAAAAAAAAAAAAAGAAAGATTGGGAATAAACATATTAAGTATTTAACTTGAAAAGCTATTTTTTTTAAAAAGGAATAACATGTTAAGCTCAACAAAGGTGTGAGAGGTTAATGAAAAATGAATACAGAAGTTAACCAAATGTGTATATTTTGAAAGAAACAAATAGGATCAATAAATGCTGGCGATTTGAAAAGTCTGTACCAAACCTACAAAGGCTTGTCTAAAAGCTGACAAATCTCTGTTAAGACAAAAAAAGAAAACTACAAAATTCACAAATATATAGTATCAGAACTAAAAAGTAGGATGATATAGTTACAGAATTTTTAAATAATAAGGGGCTGTTGTGAACTATATACAAAACTTAGAGGCTTAAATGTGATTTCTGATTTTAAAAAAAATGTGAATTACCAAAATTCACTCAAGAAAAATAAAAAGCCCCAATAAACTAACATTAGAGAATTTGAGTTGAACTTTTAAATATGATGATTTTACAGGTAACATTTACCAAATATTCAATAATACTTGTACAAACTGCTGCAAAAAAATAGACAAAGTGACACTTCTAAGTGCATTTTATGGGGGTACTAGGAGCCTGATACCTAACATGAACTAATGCAGTGCAAGAAAAGAAAATCACAAGCCAGATCACTTGTGAACATAGATACTAAGGTAAAAAAAGCATGAGGTAATATATAAAAAAAAAAAAACAAAACAAACACAACAGTATATCAGGTCAAAACAAAGTTTATCTCAAAGAATGCAAGGGTAAATCCACATTAGAAAAAGCTATCAAGGTGACTTGTTACATTAACATATCAAAGACAAACCTATCATCATCTCAATAGTTTTGAAAAAGCATTTAGTAAAATTCAATGTTCATTTCATGGTTTTAAATATTCCTATTTTAAACTCATCTGGGCTGGAAGAGGACAACTTGATCTAATAAAGAGTTTCTAACAAAAACTTACAACAAATATAAATAATGATGACACATAGGAAACACCCTTAATGAGATAGAAATAGGAGAACAATGCTTTGCTCCCACCCTGTGATGTGATGTTGGAGGTCCCTGCTCACTGAGATAAGAAAAGGGGGAAAGGTAGAAAGAGTGTTATTTACAAATAATATGATTATCTCCGTGACAATGCAAGAAAATCTGTAAATAAACTACTTAACTAATAAGAAAGTTCAGCATGTTTGCCAAAACAAGATTATTCCAAAATCAATAACATTTCCAAACAGCAGCAAAAACCAATTAAAACAATCTAATAGAAAAAGGATCCCAAATATAACAGCAACAAAAGCTGTAAGGTACCTCAGACTACATCTGACAAAGCAGTACAAGGATTTTATCAACAAGTTATAAAACATTATCAAAGGATACTACGAAATCAGGAAAATATTAATGGATTGGATGACTCGATTATATGAAGATGTCATCTCTCCCAAAATGTAGCCTATAAATTTAAATCAACAAAATTCCAAAAGGCTTTTCAATGGAACTTGATAAACTGATACTAAAGTTAGCATGGAAGAAGACAGAAGTTCAAGATAGCCAATGAGCAAAGGGGAGAAATGCCCGTCAGACATGGAGACGTGTTATAAAGCTGTAATAATTAAAACAGTGTGGTACTGGGCCTCCCCTGGTGGCACAGCGGTTGAGCGCTGGGCTGCAAGGCTGCCCGCAGCCTCTGCAGCGCTGGTTCATTCCCTGGCTGCCAGCGAGGGTCCCACAAAAAAACAAACAAACAAAAAAAAAAAACAACAGTGTGGCACTGGCTCCAACTTGGTTTGATAAGTGGGAAGGGACAGAGCAGGCACATAGCCATGAATATACGGAAATTTAACTCACACTCAGGGTGGCATGGCGCATTGATGGGGAAATAAAACTTTCTTTTAAGTCAGGTCAGGGCAATAGCTTTTTCTCAAGGGGAGGGAGAAATAAAATTAAATCCCTACTTGGCACCGCTCAAAAAAAAAAAAAAAAAGCCCCCGCTGAATCCATTTTACAAGTGTAGAAAGCAAAACTTTAAAACATTAAGGAAAAAACACCTAGGAGGCTATATTTTCATGCCATCAGGTATGGAGATATTCCTTTTAATAAGACATGAATGACACAAGACCTCGAGAAAGATCAGTGAAAATGATTACATTTTAAATGCAGAAGATATCAAAAGCAGTTAAAAGAGGAACCACAGACTGGCCATATTGTATATAATGTTTACACACTATATGAACTCCTACAAATCAGGTGAAAAAAATGAAAACAACACAGACCATTAGAAAAATGGATGGGGACTATGAAAAAACAAATCACAGGCTCAGAAACCTTAATAACCAATCCATATATGAAATGTTCGCCCTCACTTGCAGCGAGGGAAATTCAAATAAACAATGAGATATACTGGGTTTTTAAAAAAATCACATGGTCACAAATAAGAAAAGTCTAAATCTAGGAAGTGTTGAAGGTCATGTGAGGGAAACAAGAACTCTAAGACACTGCTGATGGGGGTGTGAATTAGAGGACCATTTGGCAGTCTCTAATAAAAGTGTGTGTAACCTAGCAATTTCCCATCCAGGTAGATACACAGAGAAATTCTCACATACGTGCAAAGGACACATGTACACATATGTTCCTATTAGCATTGCCCCTAATACCAAAATATTGGCAGCACCTTAAATATTCATCAATAGGGGAATGAATAAATGGGGCACATTTATATGCGTGAATCTACAATATAGTAATTAAAATGAATGAACCAGATTTATTTTTATCAACATGGAGAGAAAGAATAAGAACATACCATGAAGGGGAAAAACAAGTCACAAAATATGTGCAAACACTACACTGTACATTTAAATCAAACAAAGCAACATTCTGTATTTTTTGGGGTTTTATGTAGTAAAAGTATAAAACTTAGACTGGAAACTTAATGCCAATTTCATGATGTTTGCCTCTGGAGAAGAGGGTAGAGATAGTTTGGGGGAGGAGTAAAAAAAAAAAAGGGACTTCAATTCTATCAGAAATGTGGAATAGTTCAAATTTTAAAAATAGATCTGCAACAGATATGACAAAATGTTAACATTTCCCAATTACATGAGATATATGGGTTCTCATGATATTCTCTCTGCATTAAAAAAAAATCTTTACATTTTCTGTAAATTGAAAAAAAGCAGCTAGTAAAGAATTCTGATAGAATTTTAATATGTGTACATTACATGAGTCAATAGTCTGAAGTTTTGAGGCAAGAGGCTTTACAATAATTACCTGCTTTAGGATAGCATCTCCATAAAAATAATAAAGCTGAAAATATTATAAAACTGCTGAAAATGAACAAAGTAGATTCTGTAGGTATCAACATGGGTAGTTCTCAATCACATTGAAGGTAAAGAATAAATTAAAATGATATCTGCACTTTACCATTTATAAAGAAAAATTAAAACACATAAGCATGGATATATGCATTTACACAAATACACAGGTGATTAGGAAATAAAGAAATAATATCAAATGCTGCAAGGTTACACACTTTGAAATGCTGATTACCTAGGGAAGTAAGGAGGGAGAAAGGAAAATGAGTCTGGGGAGGGAAATAAAGTGATATTCAACATTATCTATAATTTTTATAATATAAATAAAAAAATCTAAAGCCCATATGACAAATATTTCACGTTAGATTATTCTAGGGAGTAAATACATGAGTGTATCTTATTCTTGACATACAGGTATTTTTTTAATTTTCAAAGAAAAGGAAAAGTACTCCAGAATTACAATTAAAATGCACAGAACTCACTGATGTAAAAGTTAAGCTTCTATGCCACAAAACAGTGATAGGATTATTTTTAGAAATTATCCTGTTTGCTTTTCTATGCGTTTTTAATTTTTTTTAATAAAAAGGAGGGAAAAAATGAAAGCTATGATGAAATGCTAAGACAAAATCACCCATACATCTGATAACATAAAAAGAGAAACCTCCACAATCACAAAGCACCCTATGAGCAATTCTATACCATTTGCTGCATTTTCTTATTTTCAATTTTTGTCAAAGGAAAAATCAAAGATGTTGCCTAATTGGAAACGTGACTTTCTATTATTAAAATTGTGGGAGTCCATTTTAATGTGTTTATCTCGCTGCTACTCTATAATTTATATTTCAGCGTGGAAATTTGTTTGCATGCCTGTGACAGGTTAATGCAGTTTAAACATGCATTTTTCTTTCGTTAGTGGAATAGTTAAATTGTTGCTCAAAGGATTTTAAGTTTCAATTTCAACCATGAGAGGCTTCTTTGCTTTTTCGAGGTTAAAAATGTTTCTGGTTCAAAATGCTATTAATTAATGGCTACGTAGTGGCTCTATGGAGGGAATTGCTACCGATCCTGGATGAACGGTGGAATTGGTAAATGAGCAAACTTTTTCGGATGCAGATTTGCGGATATTTTTAATTTGGGTCTGCAAGCGGTGGGCAGAAGTGAAATGCAGTTGCAGCCCGCTTCGCCAACGATCGCAATTAGGAATCGAAAGACAGGTCAGGTATTAGCATTGTTTTTTTCCCCTTAAAAAAAAAAAAAGTTTCTCGGACTCCGCCGGACACCCAGCTGGCTGAGGACCAGCGGGTGCGGGGGGGCGAGGCCGGCAGGCTGCCCAGAAGTTACGATCGGGGAGTTTTCTCTTTATTAAAATTACCTGGCTCACCAGCAGAGGCAAGAACGCGAAGACAAGATAATTTCTTAGGCTGTTAAAAATGACTTAGCCCGGCGGGCCGCGCGTTCCGAGGGGGTGTCCTGCGGGCCGGGGCGGGTCCCGCCGCCCCCGCGGGCTCCGGTGCGTCAGGGGCGCGTCAGGCGGGGCGGGCTCCGCGCGGGCGGCGGCGGCGGCGGGCGGCGGGCGGCGCGCACCGGGCCTCCTGCTTCTCGCTCCGAGGCTGCGGGACGGACGCTCCCGAGAACTCTCTCGCCCGCGGCCGGCCGCGCTCGGACGGCGCTCGCCGGCAGCCCGGCCGGGCCAGCATGTCGGCGGCCGTGGCGTGCCTGGACTACTTCGCCGCTGAGTGCTTGGTGTCCATGTCCGCGGGCGCCGTGGTTCACCGCCGCCCGCCGGACCCCGAGGGCGCGGGCGGAGCCGCCGGCTCGGAGGTGGGTGCGGCGCCGCTGGAGTCCGCTCTGCCGGGTCCGGGGCCACCGGGGCCCGCGTCGGTCCCCCCGCTCCCCCAGGTCCCCGCCCCTAGCCCCGGCGCGGGCGGCGCCGCGCCCCACCTGCTGGCTGCAAGCGTCTTGGCTGACTTGCGCGGCGGCTCTGGGGAGGGCTTCGGGGGGAACTCGGGGGAAGCTCTGCGCGCTTCGTCCGGCTCCGCCGACCCAACCCGGTGCTCCGGGCCGACCCAGTGTGCGGAGCCGGCCCCGGTCTCCAGCGCAGCCGAAGTCTCCGGGCCCGCGCACTCCTCCGGCGCGCAGGCGGTCCCCGGCGCACCAGCCGTCCCCGGAGCGCCTGCCGACCCCGGCGCGGTCCCCTGCGCGGCCCCAGGGGCGGGCCCCGCCCCCGCCACAGGCCCGGGACCCCGTCGGAGGCCGGTGACACCTGCTGCCAAGCGCCACCGCTGCCCCTTCCCGGGCTGCAACAAAGCTTATTACAAGTCGTCGCATCTGAAGTCCCACCAGCGCACCCACACGGGTGAGCGCCCTTTCTCCTGCGACTGGCTCGACTGCGACAAGAAGTTCACCCGCTCCGACGAGCTGGCCCGCCACTACAGGACGCACACAGGCGAGAAGCGCTTCTCCTGCCCCCTCTGCCCCAAGCAGTTCTCCCGGAGCGACCACCTGACCAAGCACGCCCGCCGCCACCCGGCCTACCACCCCGACATGATCGAGTACAGGGGGCGCCGTCGCACTCCCCGCATCGACCCGCCACCTCGCGTCGACCCGCCACCTGCCAACCTGGTGGACACCACCGGCTCCCTTCAGATCCTGGTGCCCAGCTTCACCGCCTGCCTGTCTGATGGTCGTTGCTTTTAGTCGTCCCCTCAAGGACGATCTCCCAGGCCGTGGTCCCTGCCTTCTCGCTGCCCATCCCTCTTTCCCAGAGTCATTAGTTCAAGGCACAGACTGGTTCCTCTGCTCTGAGGGTGGTTGCAGGCAGGCGCGTTGGACCCTGGGGAGGGACCGAGGGTCCGAAAATAGCAGGAGTTCTTACAACACATATCATCCTAAAAGGGAGAGTTGCCTGGAGACAGCCCCCAGGAATGATGAGAAGGGATGAAACCCACCCCCTGCTACTCTCCAGAGTCCTGAAGATTCTCCGTTCTCTGGAACCAGAGATGTGAAACTGGAATTCTCAGGTGCTTGAGGAGCTCCCAGTCTCAAAGGACTCTGGTGTTTTGCCCGCCCGCTGAGGCGGACCTTGCAGAGGTTGTCAGGGGTGGCAGTCTTGGAAGTGTCCAAGACTGGGATGGTGAGAGGCCTTTGGAAACAGAAATGATTTCTATTTCTGTAAACAGCAATGTTTACTAATTTATTTTTAGTATATTTTAAACAGGGAAAAATGCACAGGGATCCCAGGTTGATTGGAGGTTGAGGTCCTCCACTCCCCAGTTGCCCCAGCTACCTCTGCTAGGAAAGACCATGTAAGAATCCATGTAGCTGTCTGGCTGGGAGGTGCTTCTTGGTGGCTGGGAGTGATGTGAGTCTGTTTGAGGTCCTGTTGCATGGTTTGGTACCCTGCACTGACTTGGTGGCCTTTTTTCCCATTTGGACTCCTACTTAGGGACAGTAACTTACTGGCTTACTCTGACTATGAGATTAGTTAAGAATAAATGGAAAGAACCATAAATGCGCCAGAAGTAAAAGGGTGGTCTAGGCTAGTTCCCCCTTCACCTGGTAGGTAAACTCAAGTGACTTTGGGTGATATTGGTCCAAAACAAAACTTTTCAGAAACATTCAGGGAAATAGAGGCATATGGTCCCAGCTGCCCCATCCAAGTAATCTCAGGTGTGGTAGTTTCTGTCTGTTTCTTAATGGCTAATTAGAGGGTTATTTCTCTTTGGGGGGGGGGGAAATCTGTGCATTTTTGTTTCTGCAACAGATGAGTCAGTGGGGCGGGGAGGGGAGGGTGAGTGTGGCTTCTTCCAAGGAGCTGGCTGGATTTGGGAAAGAGACTGCAAGGTGAAAGTTACTATCAGTTAGGATGACTCTTCTCCCCTCACCTTGGAGTCCCTTCAGCTTATTCCCCTCTCTGCCCCTCTCCCATGCAGGAACCAAGTATCAATAATATTTATTTTGTTCTATCCTATCTCTGCTGCTATGGATGAAATCATCAGCCACTTTGCTTACGTTTGTGTGAATGTGTATATATGTAACCCACTAGAGATGGGGCTAAAATGTATTTTCTGCTCTGGTGAGGTCCCCTTTGGTCCCCTCCTGAGTATCTTATAATCATCAGTCATACTTGTGGAGGCTATATCTCTCAAAGGACCACACCAGGCATCCAGTTAAACAAAATGCTTTTCCCTATTTTGCAGATCAAGACACTGAAACTAGATAAGCTTAAAATCACATGCTGAACTGCTGGGAAGAACTATGATTAGAATTTGTGTACCTTGCCTTCTAAGCAGCCCTTTCCCTCATACTTGGTTACCCCACCTCCTCTCTCTGGGCCTTATTAGGCTAGTTCCCCCTTCACTCTCCCTTCCTGTAACTGGGCCCCTGTCCCCTATTCCTATCACTTTTGTGTTCTTAAAATGTGTAGTCCCTTGTGAGTCCTTTGCTTGCTGTGTTTGACCCAAAAAGCCCTTTTCTTAGAAGGTTGAGTCTATTCTCTCCTTCAACACCCTGAGGACTTAAAGTGGGAATGACTCTTTGGCATCTTCAGGAGAGACTTTATCTTGTAACATGGTAGATTAATTTTCAATGCCAATTCTATTTTTTTCTGGCCCTGGGAATTTCAGCTTCCTTGAGAGAGTAAGTGATGTGAACCTGGCATTAGTCTCTGCCGAGTGTTTATAACTGAGGGAAAGGTCTTTAGGAAGGACCCAAATGGTGTGGCCTGTGACTCTGAAGAGGTTCAGTGTTTCCTGGTGTGAACTAATTAAAGCAAGGGAACTCTCCTTGAATTACATATGGGAAGAAGCAGCCCCCAATTGTGGAGCTGGGTTTTGGTCATGGGAAGAGTTTCTCTTTTGTTCCTTTTGTCTCCTCAGCTGGGACTGGATAGGAAGGGCACTGCGGGCACCACTGAGGACTATGAGTTCCCTTTGTTCACTTCAGTAGAAGATCTGGCATTTGCTAGGTTGGACCAACGAAGCTAACAGGAGAGAGACTTCCACTGACCATTCTGGAATTGGGCTCAACAAAGCTTGGCTTATCCACCCTTTGATAAATATCTTTTGATTCTCAAACTCCCAAGTAGTGTCCTTATTTGGGTTCTTCTACTTTGGGTACTTTCGTCTGGGAATGACCTCTGACAATCTAAATGTGGTGTGTCTGTCAATAACTCCTCCTAGATCTCTGGGTGGTGGGGAAGGATACACTCAGAACACCAGATTAGGCAGTTTATGGATGCAAGATTTCTAGGCTAGTCTTTCTTACTCTAGTGTTGTTACCTCTTTCACTCCAGTAGCTAGGCCACTCTGGAGGAGCAGTTATTAATGAAATACTTTGGAAGAGGCTTCCTACCTTTATTGGTATTCTTTGTCTTGTTTTATTTATTAGGTAGAACTCAGAAATGAATGTGTCTGGGAATTGGCGGGGTCAGCTTGAGACTCTGGTTCCTGGCACCACACCTGCCATCCTGAGTTCTGATGTAAAAATGACGTAGTAACCAACTCTATTAATAGATCTCTTCCTGAAATCTGGTTTGGAAGCTGAGAATGTGTTCTAGATCAGACCTTGGGAGTGAGAGAATAGGATCCCTTATCTCCTTGGGAGGGGGTAAAGAGTACAGGCTCTGCCCCCATCATTGGGGGACAAGAATCTGTCATTTGTCCCTTTTTCCCTGTTCTTCTCCAAGTTAGGAATCATATTAGAATGTCATTTTTGGTCTTGTACCTCTTCACCCCAAAAGAAAATTGTGTTCACTGATGGATACATAAGGAAGAAGGTCATTGTGTACACATACTCTCTCTCTTTTCTCTCTCTCTCTCTCTCTCTCTCTCTCTCTCAGCTCTCTTCTCTCTTTTGTACCTCTTTGCCTGTCACGTGTATGCACTCCATTCAGATCCTGCTTTCATATGGTAAGCACATCTGCTGACGCCCAGCCTGCCTTCCACAGGAGGGTCTGAAGAGCACCTCTTTCTGTCTCTACATTTGGGGTAGCCATGCCCCTGGCCACTCTCCAGGTAAGTGTTTTCTTTTTGTATTGTTCTTTTGGGAGGATCACTCCAAGACCAGGAATTAGGAGGGTAAGAGGAACAGTGGAAGGATGGTATTTGAAAACTTAATTTTGGCCAGAGATAGCTTTATCAACAAAATATTTATATTTGGGTTCTCATTAGCCTAGTTCCTTTATCATTATTCGGTTGCTTGAGGGGAAGCATATAACTAATTTTCTCTCTTAAGATTCAACCCATGAAAATACATGTTAGCTTTAAATCTTGAGAAATAATAGGTACTCTGACAGGTATTAAGAGACAAAAACAAGATGTGTGGAGATGGGGCATCTGGGGAACCAGGACATATATCTTTAGTGTTTTAGTAATCTTGGGTCTTTCAGTTCTTTGACCTTTTTTATGTGCTAGCAGCTTATGGTGTCCACAGAAAGTCACTGTTGTTTTAGAAGTGCTGAACATGGGGATTTACAGAAGTCAGTTGCAAAACCATTGTGACTGATTTTGGTTCACACAGAAAAAGTTGAGTCAGGTTTGCTATAGAAGAGAAGGAAGAGTAGAAAAGACTATGCTGTCTTTATCCTCAGCCAGAATGGCAGACGTGATGCAAAGGTGTAAGTTCCATACATCCTTAAAAACCAGTTTGGAAGATCCTAGCCCTTAAATTGTCCTGGAGATTAGCAAGAGAGTAGATCACTTTCACCCAGTTTGGTCCCCTTTATGTTGATTTGAATTGCATTTTTTTATAGGGCCAAGGAAAGACCTATAGGAGATGTCAAGTTCTTTAATTCACATGGGGTTTACAGAGTTCTTTGTATTTCTATTCCAAGATGGTGCCAGATCTACTGACTACCTTGACAGGGACTCAAGTTAAGTGTTTCATCATGGAGGAATGGAGGATTTTAATCATAAATACAAAAAGAAGAATACAAATGTTTGTTGTATAGGGGTTTGAGATAGAAAGAAAGAATGCCATCATATCCCAGAGAGTAGCAAGAGTATTGAAATGGGCTGTGCCCATTTCATATTATATTAGTTTCATATATATTGACTATCTATTAATATGTATCTATATATTAAAGTAAAATGGAAGTAGAGGTTGAAGAATGAATAAAGGAAGACAGGTTGAGTTGGAAGAAGAAAAGGATTTCTTCAGAAGAATGTTTGTGTTCTTAAAGGACAGTACAACTGGGAAAATAAGACTAGGAATCAAGCGATCTTGAAGATGCAATCATAAAAGAGGGTGGTGGTTTAGTCATTATTAAGTTAGAGGAAGTGATTGGAACCTGAGCAGATATAAGAATGGAAGCAAACTCTCAAAGAAAACAGAAAGGTCCACCTCCACCAGGAATCTCAGATCCATGGGAATATTGACAGCTACCTGCCTGAATCCGCATAGAAAGTGATGAGAAATCGCTTCTTCAGTGCTGATGGTTACAGGAAATGTAGATAGTATTTCCAACTTTTTTAGCTTCATCTCAGTGATAACATTGTAAATAGGAATCCAAATATGGTTTGGAGAATGTAGAGTTAGGTTTCTAAGAGAAAATGTAAGGTAGATGAGCTATAAAAGAAATCAAAGTAAACAATAGATATTAGGAAGGGAAAAGCATATTTCAGTGGCCTTCAAAATAAGTGTTTATTAAAGCTCAACACTTATTTGTGATTTAATTTAAAAACGCCTTTGCAAACTAGTAAGATAATTACTTAAATGAGTGAAAAAAAATATCCACCAAAGCTTACGGTAAACATCAAGCTTAATGTTGGAAGATTACAGGCAATCCTGTTGATCATCTGGTAAAAGTAGAAAGTGAGTCTTAACAATATCCAGGTAGGTAATAACATAAAAATGCAACAAAAATATAACTAAAACCCATGCATTGGGAAATGGAAAAGCAAACCTCTACATAACACCAATAAGAGAGGCAATTATGATACTTTAGAACTGATTGAAAACCAAAAGCACTACATAGCAAAACTTCTTTGATATAGGCAGACAGCACTGGGAGAGGAAGTATAGTTTATGTTCTTAAATTTGTGTTTAAAAAACAAAAAACTGAAAGGGTATGAAGTAAGTTTTCAGCTTCAAAAGAAATGGAAAACAAAACCTGAAGAAACAAAGAGAAATTATTATGGACCATGCATTTTCAGTACTATCTCTACTAGGAACAGAAACTGGTATTTTTGCTATTATGATATTATGATGGTTTTGACCTTTCAAAAAGCTAGTATGTATGCCAAATGGGTGGTTTAAGTTGTTTGTGTAGGTGTGGGGGAGTGATTAGGCCAAAAAAAAATTGCCTGTAAGTCTCTTAGAGGAATGGTAATGAAAATGGTTGAAAAACTCTGCTACAGATAAAAACAGAAATTAATTAAATGGGGAAAAAATGAATAGAGTTGAATAAAACTCTTCTTAAAGGCCTAATGAAGATAGATTTCTTTGGAAAGTATGATTAAGAAAAAAGAAGGCACAAAAAATTATCAAAAATAAAAAAGGACACAAAACCTTAATAATACCTTAATAAATTATAAGAGAATAACAAACAACTTACTGCAATAGAGTTGGAAAATATATGGATAATCTTACAGGAAAATATAAAATTTCACTATGACCTAAGAAGATGTAGATAATCTGAAATAGAAATGGTTGTCAAAAAGCACTAGGTCTTGGTGGTTGTACAGGAAATTCTCTAAATTCAAGAAATAGGTAACTTCCATCTTTTATAAATTGTTCCAAATCATAGAAAATTCTTCAATTTATATAGCTAAAGCAGCCCTCCTACCAAAACATGGTAAAAAAAAAATTGCCACTTTACCTATAAATATAGGTGCACAAGCCATGAGTAAAATATTAGAAATTCTAATTCAGCAGTGAATGATGGGAATAATGCACCATGATAGGAAGTTTATCTCAGAATGCAAGATTAATTCAATAGTAGAGATGTGTCAGTGTAATTCAATGCATCAATTGAAGGAGGAAAATCAATGACTTTCTTATATGCCAGCAATTACTAATTAGAAAATGGAATAGACTAGGTGATTTCATATACACCAGCAGAGAAGTATATAAAGAACCTATAGACAAGACTATAAAACGTCTACTAAATGATATCAAAGAAAATATGACTAAGTAGAGACACAGTGGTTAGTAAAACTCAATACTGTAAAAATGCCAGTCCTTTTCTCAAATTTATATATTTAATGTCATTCCCCAATCAAAACCCCAAAAATATTTTTCATGAAACTTTTTCAAGGAAATATTACAGAAGAGCATAGGGGAAGGCAGGAGGAGGAGGGAGAATTGCTTTACCAAATACTAAAATATTACAAAGCTATGGCCATTAAAACAGTGTGGCATAGTACAGGAATAGATGAATAGAAAAATGGGATTGAATAAGGAACTCAAAATAGATCTGTGACTAAGGAAGAATTTGGCATTTAAGGGAGATGGCACTTCAGATCAGTGGGGAAAGACAGGCTGAGCAGTGAATGCTGAGACAATTAGCTCTTCATGAAGAAAAGCAAAACATTACAGTGTAAAATACAACATTACTTTCTCTCTCAAAGCTTTCGGAAAAATAAATTCCAGATGGTAAAGACATAAACATAGTTAAGCTGTAGAAAGTCAAAAAGACTAGAGATCTGTCATCTTTGGATAAAGAAGACATTGTTTAGAACACATAATTTTTTAAAATAAAAATTTAAAGGGAAAAGATATGAATGCATCCAAATTCTAAAATGTTTTGCAGCTGAAAACCTAAACAAAATGCAATACAAAGAAACACTCATTTAACAGGTATAAGATCAATATCCAACATAAGAACCAAAAATTTGAGTGAGGGAGGCCCCCTAAAGTGGTGAATAGATAGTAACAGGCAATTTAAAGAAAAGATCAGGATTGAGAATGTCAGTGGGTCGTTAGCCCCATATATAATGCTCTTACTCTTTTAAAAGGAAACTATGCTTGTGTAAGTTTTTAAAAACCTAAAAATTAATTAAAAGCAGGCAAAGAACAAAAGTAGATGGTAGAAAATGATAGACCAGGTAAATAAAGCAAGCAGGTATGATGAACTTTCTTTCAGAATCAAAATAAAAATGAAAGATTGAAACACTGATGAGACAAAGGTAGATTTTTTTTTTTATATGGAGAAAAAAGATACTACACATCTAAAATAATTAAGGACCTTTTTGTCCGTATGACCAAAGGTCCTTAATTATTAGGGGTGTCAGTTTAGGAATTCTAGTATCTATTCTGGGACTAAGACAAGAGTTTCTTCTCCCACTCCCCACTGGGAATGTAGAGACCCACACTCATTTCTAAGCCTTACCTCCCTCATACCAGTTTTCAATCTGACTGAAGATTTGTTCTGAAGGTGGAACTAAGAGCAGGGTCCCCCTCTTCCCTGCCTCTTATCCCTCCCACCCAAGCTCATTGTAGGGGTGGGGAGGGAGGGAGTACCAGCAACAGTTAAGTCACATAGGGACTGAGCTCATTCTAAATTCTCCCAGGAAAATAATTCCCCCCTTTTGCAGCACTTCCTTTCTCATCTCTTCCTTTCTCCTCTCCTTGTCCTCATTTTTCAGAATAGGTGATCCAGAGCTTGACCAGAGGGTTTATTCCCCTTTCAAAATGTTCTAGTTTAGTAATGGGGAAGGAAAGACAACAGTCAAGAGCATATAAACATTTATGGGATGGTAGTCTCCAGTATTATTGATTATTGGTAGCTAATTGCAGCTTTCCAACAAGCTCCCACTCCTGTTCATGACAGGAAAATCTTTAACTTGTCAAACTCTCTTCAGGGCTGCCTCCTCGCATGGTCTCCCCTTCCTTCCCACTTTGGATTTTGAATGCCCGGAGCTTATAGATCCTCACGATGGCAGAAAGGGAAGCGATTTTGGGGCTGTGTGCTGTACTGTTCTGTGGGCCCTCACTCCCTTTCCATGCTGTGTGGCCTTTCTGGGCGTTACAGTACGTCCCATCTGCTGCTTTTGGGGTTCTGCTCTTTCCATCACTGCTGGAGTCTGCTGTCGCCTCTGCTGTGACAACTCTGTTGGATGCGACTTTCTTCTTCCAAATGCAGACCTTTTCCGGACCCTACGTTCTCTTAGCATTCCTACAGCCCTCACCATGGCATGAAACACATTCTGGTTCCCCTCTACACCACATCAAAGTCACAGGGCACTGGGGTGCGGACATAGGTCCATTTGGGTAGACATCTCTCAGCCATTTCATGACAACTCTTGATGGCACCTCGTTGACCTAGCGCCACATTCAACCTGGTGTGGGAGGGAATCAGCCCAGAAGTTCTGATGTTTTGCAACTTCTCTGCCTTCTTGATGTTGGGTCTGACTTCTCTATTCTGGGCCAAGGCCCAAGGAATGAGGGACCGATGGTTCCTTCTCAAGGATCTAAGCTCCAGGTAAGTCTAGTTTCAATTCCTCTGACCTGTCCCCACTCTTTGGTTCTTCCAACTGGAAAATCACTTCACTTCCTCTCTCTGTAGAAGGCAACTTCCACCTTCATGCTCCATATTTGCTTTGCCTATTGATTTTAGAAAATGTGTTTGTGTAGGCTGCATGCTTTGTTCTTCATACTTAAGAGCAGTTGGGATTTGGAGCTTCCCTTTCTTTCCCAACAAAGCTTTCAAAACTGCTGTCATTTCTGGGCTCCAAAAGCTGAACTCAGTTCATTATTTACCTTTGCTTGTCTGCTTTCATGATCATAATGTTCTCTGAGGCAGGTAGGGTCCTCTGGTTTGAAAGGGTGTGGTCACACTGGAGAAAAGAAAAAAAATCACATTAATATTTTCTAAACCTTACCTCCCTCATATCAGTTTTCAATCTGACTAAAGATTTGTTCTGAAGGTGGAACTAAGAGCAGGGTCCCCCTCCTCCCTGCATCTTATTCCCCCACCCCTAAGTCATTGGGTCCTTACAAGAAAACACACTTAGCAAATATAAATAAAACAAAAGGAAGTTAGCCTGTCTTCTGCAGACCCCTAGAATCAGGAAAAGCCTAAGGGACAGGGAGGATTGTAGTTATTATTGCTTTAAGCAGGGTGTGTATGGCACACACAGATGACAAAGGTCAGCTGCATCCTCTCACCCTACTAGTCCACACATCCTGTCGGGAGAAGGACAGCAAATTGGTCAGTGGGTTCCAGCAGGGGTCAGCAATGGATTGGACTGGAGACCATCCAGCAGCACGGAGGCGATGCTGAAGACTGTCCTCTGGGTTGTGTAGGCGTGGCTTCTACCTCATAGCCCCAGGGCCAAGACTTACATTTCAACAAATATTTATTGAGCACTTACAATATGTCAGGCACTGGTAAATGGCACTTGAGATATCTTAGTGAATAAAATAAAGACCATGTTCTATTTCGGCAGGAGGGATATAAAAAATAAGTAAATTATAGAGTTTGTTAGATAATAAAAGATAGGGACTGAATAAAAAGTAGCCTCTGGCTGAGTGGGATCAGAGGGGTTAGGTTGAGGTAATAAATCGGGTTATATGGGTAGGCTTCCTGGAGCATTGTGCTGCGTCCTCAAAATAGAGTAAGGACTTGAAGGAGGTGTGGGAATGAGCTTGGAGTTATCTGGGTTTACAAGTGTACAGGCAGAAACAACCTGAGGAGTTGAGATCAAGAAACACAACAGAGACAGCATTGCTGGAGCAGATTTACTGTTAGAAGAAAGGGGAGGAGCCAGACCTTGTGGCCCTTACAGGCCACTGTCATGACTAACTTTTTTTTTAAGATTTATTTATTTATTTATTTATTTATTTATTTATTTATACAAGCACTGGGTACAGTCATAAGCTCGGGAGGGTGAGAGAATTCACCAGAGCCAGAGCGGGGAGCAGAACAAGCAGACTGACGAAGTACACTGCTGAGGGGAGCAGCGGGCACAGCAGGAGAGGTCTGCGTGCCATGTGGGACCCTCGCCTGGCTGCCGGGGATCGAACCGGTGCTGCAGAGGCTGCGGGCAGCTTCACAGCCCAGTGCTCAACCGCTGCGGCACCAGAGGAGGCCCCATGACTAACTTCTTGATGTGAAACAGAGGATTGCTGAGGATTTTGAGCTGAAGTGTGATATGCTCTGCCTTATGTTTAAAGGGATTATTTAACTGTTGTGTTTGAGAGGCTTAAACAAAGACAGAGACAATTTCACTAATCTAGATAAGTGATTATGGTGTTTGGACCAGACCGATGATACAGGACTTGGAGAGAAGTGATCAGACTGATATATTTTGAAGGAAAAGCCAGTGGATTCTCCTTAACAATTGACTATGGCAAGTGAGAGAGGCGGAAGAGTCAAAGTTCTTTGGCCTGAGCAGCTGGGAGGATGGAGTTGCCATCAGCAGAGTTAAGGGAGGCTAGAAGCGGGGGCAGGACTGGGGTAGGTTTTAGGGGAACAACAAGTGTTTTGTCTGGGACAGGTTGAGTTTAAGATATAGATCAGGTGTCCCAGTAGAACATTTGAATAGGCAGTGAAGTAAGTCTGGAGTTTGGGAGCGAGGTCTGGACTAGGGATAAAGATTGAAAGTTGACATATTTAAAGCATTTAGTCTGAATCAGGTCAATGACAGAGTAAACAGAGAGAATGATGAAGTCTGAGCTCTGGGGTTCTCCACCATGAACCAAGGGAGGTGAGGAGGACCAGCAGATGAGACTGAAGAGGTGTGAGCAGTGAGACAGGAAGACAAAAGCATGATGTCCCAGGAGTCAGGCTAGTAATGAAAGTATATCCCAAAAGGAGGTGCTTCCTGGGTCAGATGTCCATGCCAGTCAAGTGGCATGAAGGCTGGGAGCTGCCATTGACTCCAGCCTCCTTGGAGGCCATGGATGACTTTGCTGAGAGCTGCTGTGGCTGAGTGGCAGGAGTAAACACTAGGTGGCAGAGGATTTGGGAAAGAATAGAAAAGAAGGGCCTCCCCGGTGGCACAGCGGTTGAGCGCTGGGTTGCAAAGCTGCCTGAAGCCTCTGCAGCCCAGTTCGATCCCCGGCTGCTCCCCAGCCACCAGAGGAGGGTCCCACGTGGCAGCGCAGACCTCTCCTGCCGCCCGCTGCTCCCCTCAGCAGTGTACTTCGGTCCTTCTGCCTGCTCTGCTCCCCGCTCTGGCTCTGGTGAATTCTCTCACCCTCCCGCGTTTCTGACTATACCCAGTGCATGTACAAACAAACAAATAAATAAATCTTTAAAAAAAAAAAAAAAAGAATAGAAAAGAAACTGGAGACTATGAATATAGAGCATTATTTTGAGTCATTTTTCTGCAAAGGGGAGGAAAAACATGGAGTGGAAAGCGGTTTTTAAAAAACAGGGTCAAGAAAAGTGATGTTTTTTTTTTTTTCTTTAATGGAAGAAAGCACCCAGCCTGTTTATATGCTAATGAAAATAATCCAAGAGGGAATAAATGTTGTTAATGCAAGACAGAGGGAGGGAGAATTTCAAGAGAGAGATCCTTGAGGAGGCCAGGGCACTGAGACCCGGAGCCTGCGTGGAGGGGTTGATGTTGTCTAGGAGCATGGACATGTCATCTTAGAAGCAGGTGGACATTCAGAATTATTCCTACTGTAAGGCCTACTCCATGTTACAGTAACCCCTCAACTACGGGTATAAAATCTCTGCTGGGTCATTTAACTTCCCTGATAAATTTCCAGTTTGGATGGCAAGAGGAAAACATCCACCAAAAGTTTTGAGGTGTTAAGTTCTGAATTTAAATCATATCTGCCCTTTTCCCTGGATTGCCAATATCTCTTGGTTTCTCTGTACTATTTTTCAGGCTGAATGGGTGCTTTTTTTGTCACCTTTAAAGCTGGGATAACTGAAACAGATGCCTTCTTCTAGTCCGTTTTGGTGACATGCTGGCCATTAGCTCATGGGACTGTCCTAACAGCAGGCAATCTTGCCTTATTGCCCAGGAGACCAAACATGTGCTCAACCCCACTCAGGGGTACTGTGATTGTATTCAGAGCCTGGCCCGTCCTCATGTAGTTCCTATGACAGAGGTGGCTTTTATTCTGGAGTCCTAGAAATTGCATCTTCCTCCTCATCTTCCCAAGTATTTGTGTAGCTAACACAAACAGGGTTGGGTCATAGACAATAACAGTGGGTCATAACAATAGGTTTGGGATGATAGTGTCACAGTGATGGTCCCCTGGGGTCCTTATCAGACTCCTTAGCTCCTCATAGTAGTGGCACAGGTCTAGGGCAAAAGGGTCTCAGCATCTTCTGTGTTTTCTGTGGCAGAGACACAGGAACTTCCTTGCTAGGGAGTGGTAGGTTGGCACATGATATTACCCAGAACACCAAATTCACAGCCCTTGTGCTTTAAGCCTTCCACCCCACAACCCAATTTCATGTAGGCCCCTTTAATCCTGAGGGTACACTTAGGAGAGTATTCCCTATGAGGGTCAAGGAAAATCATGTGTTAGTTCCTTTTCATATTATTGGTTGAGCAGGAAAGTCAAGTCTGATTTTTATTGTATGCCAGTTTATTTTTTTAAGATCTATTTTTACTTATTTATGCATACAAGAACTGGGGTGTAAGCCAGAGGTGCAGGGAGTGAGAGGGTTCACCAGAGACAGAGTGGGGAGCAGAACAGGCAGACTGACTGAAACACACTGCTGAGGGAAGCAGCGGGCGAGACAGGAGAGCTCTGCTTCGCCATGTGGGTCAGCTCCCTGGCCGGGGATCAAACTCGTGCTGTAGTGACTGGGGTTAGCTTGACAGCGCTGAGACCAGGGAGGCCTGTATGCCAGTATTTTATATTTCCAACTCTACCTCATGAAAGAAGGGATGACAGTCTCCCACCCAGTTCCCATGAGTACTTAGTCCTATTGATTGTCTTAGGGAGCCAACTTAGAATTTAGACCCTTGAAAGAGGAGATAATAGAAGCTTCTATCTCCCTGGTGTAGAAGATACATATGTTAAAAATTTTTATTTTCCTAAAGCACCTATTAGGTCAGCACCTGTATTAGATATAAATGCTTTGAACTGCAAGTAACATGAATAGTGACTTACTATAACTTAACCAAATGAGGGCTTTCCCCCCTTATAAAACAGATCGGAGCACAGCACCTGCTGATAGGTGTTTGGTGCCTCTGTGCTGGGAGGGTCAGTATTTCTTGCCATGCCACCTCATGAACACAAAACAATCAGGTCAGGTTCAGGCATCTGGCTCATGTTCCTGCAGAACGGGAGATGGACACAAGTGACTTCTCTCCCTTTTACCAGAAATGCAGGACTTTCCTGAATTGTTCTGACCCACCCAAAGAGATGGGTGACACTCTCTTCCGCCCCTTATGGACTAGAACTGGGCCACATAACCAACCCTAGCTGCAAGGAAGCCTGGAAATGGAGGAATGAGCAGTTAGAATGATCAGGACAGAACCTGTCAAACTATCCTGTTGACCTCATGATGACCACCTATGAGCAGGCCGAAGTAATTCTTTTATCTTCATATTGGCCGGTGTCCACCGCCCAAGCTTTAGTCTCCCACAAACCATGGTCAACTACTGCCCCATGTGAAAAACATGGGTATGTTACAAGTACATGGGGGCAGACATTCAATTCTTTGATTCTCTCAAATGTTTGATAATGCTATAGTGAGTGTCTTACATATTTATAATCGCTCAAATTACCTTTACAATTTGAAGTACTGCATTTGGCAAGACTGGCAAGCCAGCCGGTGACTTGCATGCTATTTGTTTTTCACAGACAGTAGCATCCAGGTCCTCTTGGAAACTGCATCCACGAATCACTGCTGTGAAGGTCAAACCCCACCATCTTCCCCCGCCCCCCACTCTCTCCTAAACAAATAACAAGCAGGGGGAGAGGAAGGAGGAAAGAGGGAATTTCTCTTATTTTTCAGGTTTTCTCTAAGTTGTATGTTATGAGTAGCCGATCTTCCTCTGAGTCCCAGTCAGTGCTGCCTGTGCCTTTAACTGTGACCTTTATTTATTTATTTTTCCTGTGGAGGAAGGTGGGAGGCTTTCAGGAACCCAAACCCAGACTCTGAGCTGGGATTTAGGACTTTTCAATGGGTGGTTTACACAGGTGTCTTCAGGAAGAGGGAGATCACATTTCTTTAAGTAACTTTTTCTTAAAGGTACTTGGCCTTTAGAGCTCAAGAAAAAAGCACAACTGTCTTTAGACCAGTGAAAACATAAAGACAGGAGGATGGAGATGGCGTTTCTGACAGGTAAGGGGCTGGGGGCTCCTGCCTGCAAGGCTTGGAGGTTACTTAGCTACACAATCTGAGGGGCAAGAGTCACAAACACATAAAGCACCCCTTGTTTCCCCTTTGAACTGGACTGACATACAGAGGGGAAACAGTAGGGGAGCAGTAGGGGAAACTGAGGGGAACAATAGGGGAAACTGAGCCAAGAGCAGGTGATCACATGGGTGTTTTCCATGTGGGCAAGAGGCAGCACCCCCTGGGCCCGAGAGCTGGTGGTGACAGAACTCACTCTTTCACCATGGGATAGTCTGGGTGCTGGAATAGTCTGAGAGGAAGTTCAGTAGATGCCCTTGTCTCATACCCATGGCTGAAAAGAGGCAGCAGGGAAAAGAGACCCTGATTACCAAAGATGGGGGCACAGACATCACGGCGTGCAATGAAGTAGGATTTCGCAGTACCGTGAGTGGGAGGGTAATAGCTATCTTACATATATTTGTATATAAAAAGAAACCTCATATAAGGAATTGGTTCATGCAATTATAAAGGCTGACAAGCCCCAAGACTGTAGTTGAAGACTAAGAAATAGCTGGTGTTTTCAGTTCAAGTCTAAAGGCAGGAGGAAGAAATGATGTCCCAGGTGGAAGGCTGTCAGGCAGAAGGAGTTCCCTTTAAATCAGGGAGGAGTCGGGGTCGGGGTGGTGGGGGGGGGGTGAAACGACTGGGCACCTCATGACACAGTTAAGTTGATACATTAAACCAATGATCACAGAAAGTGTTTCACCCAGTGAGGGTGTCCAAGTGCCTGGGGAGTTCTGTGTAGTGCATCTGTCTGTGGGACACTCAGCAAGTATCTCAGGGGCTCAGTTCCATTGTGTGGGCTTGTGAAAGGGCCACCTCCCTGAACCTTTCTTGAGATAAAGGGGATGAAGCCTACCAGGAAGGAATGCAAGAAAAAAATCACCTCGATCTCACTCTCCCCCTCTAATGGATCTTCTCGTACTGCCCACCATTGGCCAAACCTAATTGGAAGTCAGAGAATAAGAGACTATTTTAACTGGGTGACGTTTCTGAGGATGAAGAACAGGGAACGGTGGGGAGTAGATTTGGAAGGGTGTCAGAAAAGCTATCTGGAAAAATATCAGTAACTTTGGAGGACCAGAGGAATGCCTTTAAAAAAATATTTAGACCACACAACAAAATATCTTTTATTCACTCAAAATTGGAGATCTAAACCACACATTATAGAATTCTGTGTGTAACTTGCACTTCCTAGGATGAGCAGCGCGAGCATGTGGTTAACATGGTCAATTAGATCAACTTTGAAAAATTTATCTTTTACTAATTTATCATTTTAACACTGTTTTATCCTTACTTCATACCAAGAACAACACATCTCCATTGTAGAACATTAAGAAACATGGACCAAAAGGAGAGAGAAAGACTGTCTTGTAATCCCACATTCTGGTGATAAATGGTACTAATATTGTGGGATGTAATTTTTAAATTTCTTAATCACACCATATCTGTGTATTTATATATTTCTTAACTTTTAGAAATAATTTTAGAAGCTGAAATAATAGTACACAAAATAGCCATATACACTTAGCAGTGATCCTACAAATGTGAACATTTCTCAAATCACAAAAAAACGAATTCATCACATTTGCATTATTCACCTCTCACTATGTGTGCACCTGAGTCTACATACAGGTGTGCATAGCACAGACACAAATATAATTTATACAAACATGCCTCTTTTTTCCTGAATCGTTTGCTAGCTCACCACTTTAGTGGAGACAAATTTTGACAATAACTTCAAAACCATCACTATCAGCAATTGCAATGTGAAATCCTCAAAATCAAGAATAAAGAAGTAACAATGACATAGTCCTTATCAGGAATGTCCATCAAATCAGAAGAAATGAGTCTAGAATTGAACATCCTCAGGTCTTTGTAAATGCTCTGGGGTCTCATTACAATCCTGAGGCTGACTGTGAAGATTCCTGGGTGACAAACGTCACCCTCACCCTCATGCTCTTCTGTGTGGGGATAAGATTAGCCTGAGAAAGACCTCAGGTGACTCTCAGGGGACACAGAGGAGGACCTCCAAAAGTCACCTATGAGGGTATGCCTGGAGGCCTAGAATCAGCTCATGAGCCACTAGGCAAGTAACACTCCATTCAAAGGTGTTGTTCTCTGACATATCATCTGATGAGAATGTAGTGTATCATTTTAAAGAAATCGATTTGTGTATCTGCTTGGAAGTGCTTAGTATAGAAGATAGAGAAATTAGTCATTCCCAGGGCATAAACAACCTCCCCCACAGTGAAATCATTAGGGAAAGAAGAGAAATTAAGGCCTTCTGTCACCTGTCAGGTACTGATTTAAGCAGAATAATGTGTAGGGAGTGGGTTAAATAATTTTTCTTGGCATAGCACATCACCTTGAGAATTGGCATAAAATAGAACCAGATGCTGACATGCCTTCCTGGATCGCTTTCCAGGGCTGGGCTTGTTCCCCTGAGGTACACAGTTGAGGATATCAGATTGTCCATGTTTCTGAAAACCAAGCAGCAAGAGGCTTCATGACAGTGTCAGCACGTCTCAGAGGTGCACTGACTGGACATCAGGAGACAGGCGCCAAGAGAGCCCATCTAGAGCTTGTCAAGGGGCAGCCCATGCCGATCTGACCCTAGAACTGGACTTGCTTTGAGAAAAATTGCATTTTTTTTAATAAATGAAGACTTATAGTTTCAATTAACTTTGGAAGTGGGCTTTTGGTCAAAAAGAGAAAGACCCATTTTAACATAGTAATTCCTCACAAATAATTTTCCTGAGGCTGCCTAGCAGTGTCCTGCATGGGCCTCTGGCTGCTGGTACTCCAGCCTCAGACAGAGGACCCCCAAGGAGCTGGTCCTGTGCTTTGAGATCAGGAGGAAAACATGGAGGTGTGATGGTAGGGGAGGGCTAATAAGGAAGAGAGGAAGCCAGGATTACTTCTCACCAAGTTCCTGGTGCCTGGGAGGAACTGATGTGGATACCCCCAAATTCCTATGGGCCTGAGAGTTTGATGAGACCACCACTGCAGCGGTGGGGTGACTCAAGAGCAGGAATGTGTCGTGAGGACCCTTGTTTAGAGGGTACCCCAAAGGAAAGCTTAACAGTAAATTTGCTCTCAGTGGAGCTTCTAGAAACTACCACTTTGTCCACATCACTGCCATATACAATGAGCCAGAGATGTAGGAAGACAATTTCCAACTCTGCTGTTCCTGTTCTCCACTCCATCATCAGAGGGGCAAGTGCCAGGGAGGGAAGGATGAGAGCCAGAATCCAAGCCCTGCAGAAATAATTAGACTCTGTGAGAAATAGACCGGTGACCAGAGGGTTTGAGGAGCGGGAGAAGGAAGGTGATAGGGCATTGGCCCCAGAGCTTTGGTGGAGGATGCACATATGGAGGTGTGAAGTCATACCCCCCCCCAAACTATATAGTTATGTGGACAACTGAGACGTCAATAAAATTTGAGAGAAAAAAGAAAGTAATGAAATTATGGGAGCAGTTGTTAGGGAGCAGGGAGAGTGGGGGGGGGCAAACAATCTTTTATACAAGTATTATCTTCGAATTATAGTAACCAAGAATAAATCACAACTAACTATAGGTATGAAATATCAAATGACTGAAAAGAAGAACTTCGTGGACCACGAGAGGCTGTCCGGGGGCTGATGTGGACAGGAGCTAGGGAAAGAAGGGAAGTTGGGCATCATACAGGTAAATGCAGTGTCACGTTGTCCGGAGTTTTCTTTTCAGCTCTGATGAGGAACATTTTGTTATTTTTACACTACTGTTAACCCACAGGATAAAGGCTTGTTTTTCACATACCTACGAAAAGAATAGGAGGCAGGCTGCCTCCTGCCACTATAAGCCACTCGAAACTAGGGTGACTAAGGGGCTTGGGTGGTGATTTAAAATCCTATATAAGATTTAAGTTCTGGAATAAATGACAAGGGGCTGTAAGAGCTGAGAATGACTTTTAATAAATGAAAGTTACTGAAAAAACTACAGAATTGACAGGAAGGAAATTTTCAAATGGCTTTTCAAAAGGTAATAGCAGTCACTAGGGGAAAATCTTCATTTTATGCAATCAATAGTTGAGCTTCTTCTCTAAGACATTACACATCTAGCCATTTGTCTCCTCCCCCTCCCAAAACCCCTGGATTCCATTTATACTGCTCCTTCTATATTTACCATCCTTGTAAAGCAGCAGTCTTATCAGGAATCAAATGCACACCAGCCAACATCATAACCTCATTTTACTCTTTTTTCAGAGTGGTAGGAGCCCAAAATGGCCAGGTAGTTGCCTGAGCTTGTCATGCAATGGGACCATTGTGGATCTGTGGTAGATGTGTTCCTTCCTTAGGTATTAAGAGCTTTAGGCAAGCAAAGCCCAAGTAGTGGAGAGGGGAATAAAAACCCTGTGTGATATAAGAATTCTACTCCAATATATCTCCTGGCCCCTGTATTCTGGGAAAAACAGCCCTCTCTGTTGGCCACATGCCACATCCAGCATCCTGATCTTTCAAGTGTTGTCTCCCAGTTGACCCCCAGACTGAGCCTTCAGACACCTTCTGCTCACTGGCTTCCGGTTGATGCAGTACCTGGTGAAACCAGCAGATCCCAGAGCTCAATCACCTTTTCTTCCATTTCCCTTATGATAAATTTCTTAGTGCAAAACAAATTATATCACAAATGGTGTTAATGAATCAACAATAAGTCCAAATCTGTGCTAATGGCAAAGGAAGGATAGGCAAGGAAAACAAATTCCTATCCAGAGTAGTGTTTATCACAACGTGGGAAAAAAAGCAGTGCTATCCATGGTAAAGGGCCTTAGTGTTATCATTCACTGTGAGGGCTCAGGGGTCATTGCTGCTCACAGGTAGATGATGGAGAAGGAAAAATGTTCATTAACTCCAAATCTGCCATTATTTTATCTTGTGAGTCCATGAAACAAACTCTAGTGTCGGGAAAGAGACCAACTGACATCTACAGGGCAGGTTCTTCTGCCTGGTAGCTCAGCCTTCTCTGTAAAGGAGTCTTTTGGCAACAGTCACCTGGGACAAGATATTCTTATACCCTGGGTTCATTCTGAGACATGCATTCCATTCATTCATTCAGTCATTCAGTATCATTCTGGTCCCAGCAGAAACAATGGGTACACACAAATTATTTCAAAGAGGTAACGAGGGTTATTTACTAAGGTCTAGTAAGCATAGTACTCCAGTGCTATTTCCACACCTAGACCAGCAGATCCCATCTCAGAGAGAAAGGAGAAATTTCTGAGACCCATGGGGTGAAGTCATGTGAAGAGGGCCACCAAGAGGAGTGCTGTGCCATCCACTTAACATAACCCAACAGGGAGAGAGTCAGGGGAATAAATAGTTGGATTTCAGTCTCCTTCCTTGTTATCTTCCTCTGAGGTTCCTACTTACCAAACCTAACCTGAAATCAGAGGGCAAAACATGCAAAGCAAATAGGCCAGTCTTCTAGGGCAGAGCGGAAACAATTAAAGAGTGGATCTGGAGAGGGATGCAGCAGATGTCCAGCACACATTTCTCCTAATATTGTTTGTCAGATGCACCTACTATACACCAAACCCTCTTCTGGATGTTGGGGAGAGAGCAGTCAAAAAATGGACAAAAGTTGAATGTCATGGAGCTCAAAAAATACATAAAGTATATAGCCTGTTAGATGCTCACAAATAATAATGAAGACATTAAGCAGGGAGGAATCTAGAAATAAGATGTTAAAAAGGGCTTCAGGGAAGACCTAAAAGAGATCAGCAAGTGAGCCTGTCAATATCCAGGAAAAGCAAGCCATGCATAAGGAATAGCATATGAGAAGGCTCTGAGATGTATGTTCAGGGACATACAGGCTAGTGGGTAAAGTGGACAGAGCAAGAGGAACAGTATGAAGAGATAACATTAAAAAATACTATCAGAGAGGGGATGGGCTGGGGGAAGTAGGTAAAGGCCATTACATCTAAGACTTTGTAGAACGTAGCCTGAAATTTGGCTTTTACTCTGAGTGAGATGGGAAATGATTAGAGGGTCTTCAGCAGAGGAGCAGCATAATCTGACATGTGCTTAGCTCATTGTTCAGGTTGCTGTGTTGAGCTAGGCTGACATGAGAATAAGAAGCAAGGTGAAGAGGAGACTGGGTAGGAGGATATTGTTATAATCCAGTTAAGGGACAATGATGGCTTAGAGCACAGTGGTAGCAGGAGTAGTGGATGGTAAAGGGAACAGGATTTGCTGAAGGACTGGATGTGGATATAAGAGAAAGGGAGAGGGACCTCCCTGGTGGCACAAAGGGTTAAGTCTCAGCAGTATCACTGCTAGGGCCTGAGTTCCATCCCTGGCCAGGATGGAACAGCACATGGCACAGCAGACCTCTCCTGTTTCACTCCTCTCAACAGTATATTTCGGAAGATCTGCCTCTTCTGCTCCCCACTCTGTCTCTGGTGAATCCTCTCACCCCCCACACCCCTCGCCTACACCCCAGTTCTTCTATGCATAAATAAATAAATGTTTAAAAAAAGAGAAAGGGAGAAAGCTAAGGATTTTTGACTACTTGAAAAAAAAAAAGTAATTGCTATTAATTGAGATAGGAGGGATTTCAAGAAGTAAGAGTTGTGTGTATATTACATTGCATGGTTATAAGGAGTTCAGTTTTGGACATGTTTGACAACCAAGTAAAGATGTGAAAATGATAGGTGGGTATATTAGTCTGGGTCGTAACAGAGAGGAGGAAGATTTAAATATACATTTGACATTAAATTAAGTTGCCCTGGAAACCAAGGAGAGGGTATCAACTCTGAGTAAGTGCTACTGATCAGTTGATTAGATTTAGACATAAATACCATTGGAAGAAGTAATGCAGATAATATTTGTAAGAGCAGTTTTACTAAAATGTTGAGAATGTAAGCCAAGTTGACAGGGAATCAAGAAAAATGGGGAGAGAAATATTGGAGATACTAAGTATAAGCAAAACTTTCAAAGAATTTTCTATAAAGGAAAGGAGAGAAAGGAGACTTTAGCTGGAGGATGAAGTGGGACCGAGATAAGGTTTCTTAAGACAGAAGAAATTGAAAACCTATTTCCAAAATCTCATTGTTATCAATCCTCCAATCTTGATCAATTAAAATTTATCTCATAGATTGAGGTCTGTGTAAGAAAGAAGTATACATAAGAAATCTACCAACAAAATCCCAAATATCAATAAACTAAAGGAAAAAGTATAGAAAAAAATTATATTACTAGACAGCAAAACATTTGATTTTTTATAAATTTATGGTAGAATATAAAAACATTTCATGAAGATAGGAATAGAAGGTGAATTCTCACTTGAGAGTTTATATGTCAAAAATAGAAATCATAATGTAGAAACTTGACATGAGAAGCAAGATATAAGGTGGTCCCATCTCTGTTATTATTTACATTCTAGGTCCTGATCAACTTTAAAAAGAAAGAAAAGCTTTAAGTGACTGAAAGAATTGGGAGGGTGGTGATAAAACTGCTCTTATCTGCAGATGATATCATTGTTGATCTGGAATCAACAAACCATTACAACTAATTTCTCTAAACCAGTAATAACCAGCTAGAAAATGTGATAAGAATAAAACACTATTCAGATAGCAACAAGGACTCTTAAGTAGCTAGGAATAAATTGAATTCAATATAAAACCTCTAGATGAAAACTTTAAAAATTTAATAAAGGATATAAAGAACATCTAAATAAATAGGATTTTACCCTCTTAAATAATAAAATTTAAGAATATAACTTATTTTTAAAAGGAAAAAGTTCATAAAGGATATAAAGATTATTATATAAAATTTTATGCTTTTATATAGTATAAATTTATATTATAATCTTGCCCTAAATTGATCTATAATTTTAAGTAATCCCACTCAAAGTTCTAATTGTACATTTTGAGGAAGATGATAACCTGACTCTTAAATATGAGTAAAAGTAAATTTTTAAAACACCAAGCTTTAAAAAAAGAAGAGTATAGACATACAATTTGCCTGACATTATATTAACAAAATGTGTCTCTTAATGCCTGATATTAACAAATTTTGCCTACAGAACAAATAGACCAATGCAGTAGAGAATTTAGAGACAACCATTTAGGTATAAGAATTTAGTGTATACTAAAGAAATCACCAAAATTCCATTGAGAAACAAAGACTGGTTTTTGTTTGTTTATTTTTAATAGATGATAGTGAGGAAACTAGTTAACTATGTGGAACAATATAAACCAGACTACTACCTAGCATCATCACTAGGCTGAGAAATAAAAACTGGATCCTACTAACATCAAATACTAAGGGGGAGTCCTGATGGGTGAAAGATTTAAATGTGGGGGAGAAAAGTCACAGAAGAAAAATTCAGAGAATATCTGTGTCCTCGGAGCAGGGACGGGCTTTTAAACAAAACTGAGAAAACACAAACCACAATGCAAAATGATGAATTTGATGACATCAAATGAAAGCTTTCCCAAACCACAGTGAGATACCACTTCATACCCACTAGAATGACCACAAACTTTTAAAATGGAAAATAACAAATACTGGCATATATGTGAAGAAAGTAGAACCTTCACACATTGCTGGTGGGAATGTAAAATGATTTAGCCACTGTGGAAAATAGTTTGTGGTTCTTTGAAAAGTTAAACATAGAATTACCACTTGACCCACAATTCCACTCCGAGGTATATACCCCCCCCCTCCCAATTAAAACCAGGTGTTCCAACAAGTGCATGCACATGTATGTTCATAGGAGTACTGTTCATAATGGCTAAAAGATGGAAACAGCTCCACTGTCCATCAGTGAAAGAAATGGTAGTATACCCACACAGTGGAATAGTCAGCCATTTTAAAAATGAAGTAGTGACACATAGTATAACATGGTTGAAGCTTCAAAACATTATGCTAAGTGAAAGAAGTTTGGCACAAAAGATTACATTTGGTGTGATGCTATTTTTATGAAATATCCAGAAGTGGAAAGTTCACAGAGAAAGAGCAGACTTGGTGGATGCCAAGGCTCGAGGATTAGAAGGATGGAGAGTAGTGAACTCCTTAATGCATAAGTGGTTTGACTCTGGCATGATGGAAATGTTTTGGCACTAAATTGAGATGGTGGTTGTACAACATTATGAATGAATTACATGTCACTGAATTGTTCAATTTAAAATGGTCAATAAAAAAATTGTTCATGGAGGCACTAAAAAAATGGCTATATATCCAGGAAAAAACATTAACACTACCTCACACCATACACAAAAATCAACTCAAAATGGATTAAAGAACTAGACATAAGACCTGAAACCATAAAATACATAGAAGGAAATATAGGCGAAACACTACGGGATTTGCACATTAAAGACATCTTTACAGACACATCACCCAAAGCAGTGATAGTGAAGGCAAAGATAAACAGCTGGGACTACATCAAATTAAAGAGCTTCTGCACAGCAAAAGAGACAATAACAAAAACAAAGAGAAACCCCACCAACTGGGAGAACATTTTTGCACCCAACACTAATGATAAAGGACTGATCACAAAAATCTGCAAAGAGCTGATGAGACTCAGCAACAACAAAGAAAATAATCCAGTCAAAAAATGGGCAGAAGAGCTAAAAAGAAACTTCTCTGAAGAGGAAATGCAAATGGCCAACAGACATATGAAAAAATGTTCAACATCACTTGTAATCAGGGAAATGCAAATCAAAACTACCATGAGATACCATCTCACACCAGTGAGAATGGCACATATTAAAAAAACTAGCAACAACAAATGTTGGCGAGGGTGTGGAGAAAAAGGAACTCTTGTGCACTGTTGGTGGGAGTGCAAACTGGTCCAACCACTGTGGAGAGCTGTGTGGAGATTTCTGGACCTACTAAACATAGAGCTTCCATATGATCCAGCAATTCCACTCCTAGGAATTTACCCAAAGGACACAGCAACATCAATTCCAAAGAGCACCTGCACCCCTATGTTTATAGCAGCACTGTTTACAATAGCTAAGCTTTGGAAATAACCCAAATGCCCAAAAATAGATGACTGGATCAAGAAGATGTGGTACATATATACCATGGAATATTACTCAGCATTCAAAAAAGATAAACACATGCAATTTGCAGCAACATGGATGGAGCTGGAAGGGATCATGCTCAGCGAAATAAGCCAAAAAGAAAAAGAAAAATACCGGATGGTCTCACTCATAGCAGGAATCTAGAAAACTTAAATAAGGGACCAGGAAAATGAATATAAGAAAGTGAAAATCAAAATCAACAAAAAACTATGAACCAGAGACACTTTTTGGGGGGTGGGGGGCGGGAGGGGAAGGATTGGGGTCAGAATGGGGCGTTTGCAATTGTATGGGGGAATATAAAAATAAAATTTATTATTAAAAAAAAAAAAAACATTAACAGATAATAGAATTAAAGATGAGCCCTTGTGGGCCTCCCCCGGTGGCACAGCAGTTGAGCGCTGGGCTGCGAAGCTGCCCGCAGCCTCTGCAACGCCAGTTCGATCCCCGGCCACGGGCAAGGGTCCTACATGGCGCGCAGACCTCTCCTGCCGCCCGCTGCTCCTCTCAGCAGTGTATTTCGTCAGTCTGCCTGTTCTGTTCCCATTCTGGCTCTGGTGAATTCTCTCACTCTCCCATGCTTCTGACTGTACCTGGTGCTTGAATAAATAAATAAATTAAAAAAAAAAATAGATGAGCCGTTGTATTCGTTAAAACCAACAATGCACTGATACTAGCATATGCCAAAAAAAAAAAAAATCTTGCAAATGAATGAGGAAAAAAATAGCAACCTTAATAAAACAGTGGGTAAAAGGTATAAACCAACATTTGTAGAAGAAACTCAAAATGGATACAGCTATGAAGAAGTGCTCATACATTAATAATCAGAGAAATGCAAATTTAAACAACAGTGAGATATTCACATTTACTAAGTAGGAAAAAATTAGAAAATTGAATCATACATGTCTGAGAGTGGGGTATGTTTTAGATCATATTCCCCAGAAGCTGACCTTGAAATGTGGATTCATTTGCAAGTGATTTATTAAGGAAATCATTCCAGGATAAACTGGTAAGGGAGTATGGGACAAAGGACAGAAAAACAGAAGAAATCAATCAAGTCTTTATTTCAGACAGAGTCCTAGCCTCAACCTGATCCTGTGGGGGAGTTCTGGAGAGGAAATTACACCTCAGTCTGAACCATTTAAAGGGGTAAGGACTGCACTTTCATATTTCTACTGCAATCAGGCACTTCCTAATCTCTGGACTCAGTGACTCCAAAAACTCAAGGGCAATTCTCTAAAAAAGATCTTAGGATCAACCAGAAGCAGATCACACAGAAACTGGGACATGGACCCACAGAGGCAGAAAAAGGGGTCTGTGAGTTTCAGGCAAAATAGCGTCTGCAGCAAGATGTGAGTATACAGGAACCCCATGGACGACTGTAGGAAAATAAACTGAGGAATTCATTTGGAGAGCATTTCTAGCGTTCTTGGACAAATTAAAGTAGAAGGATATGTGCATATCTTACGATGCAGCATTTTTGGTTTTGGATATATACCCCAAAGAAATTATAACATGAGCCCATAAGGTGGGTATTTGCTCACAAAGACCTGGATTTTTCTCTCCCTACCCCCCAACTCCTAGGATCCTAATGTGTTCCTGTTACCAAGGCTTCATACGGGCGCTTTTCATCATCCTGACCTTATAGCATCATTGGCTTTACTGAATTTTTAGAGCCAAGTGACAACTGCTTGTTGGCAGCCTGAAAATTTTCTTGCTTGGCTTCATTCAAATTTGGGGGTTTTCCAAGAGTCACCTGTTGAACTTCTCAGTGCAATGTAGTTAAATGTGTTGTTTGTTGCCTCCACGTATTTTGTCTTATTTTAGTTTAAGGCAGTCCAGTCCTATACTTGGGAGAGTTCTTCCAAACAGACTCCTTAGAAGATACATTGATGTAAAAGCCTTCGTATCTCCCACTTCTTAACCTGCAAGTGTTTGGCCTTTTAGGGCACTTCCTGGGCAAGCATAATTTTCTTTGGGATGTTGAGAGGATCAAGGTCTTTGTATCAATCAAAGTCTAATTGGAAAAGTGGAAACCATACCCAATTTTTTAAATGAAAATTATTTAATAATAAAGGAATTGGTTACACAGTTATTGAATCATAGAATAGGCAGGAAAGGGTGACTTTGGTTACTAGAGATTAATAGCTTTAGGAAGACACTATCATCCCTAAAGCTGGGAAAACAATATGGAAGCTGTGATCTTATCAAAACCTAGAGAAGAGGACACTTACAATTAGTGATTAGATTGCTGAGGGACAACAGATCCCTCAAGGGAATGTGGTCAAAAGGATAAGAGAGTATGATGGGTTTGGCTGCTGGCTTTTATTTATTTATTTATTTATTTAAAGATTTATTTATTTATTTATTTATTTATACAAGCACTGGGTACAGTCAGAAGCGCGGGAGGGTGAGAGAATTCACCAGAGTCAGAGCAGGGAGCAGAGCAGGCAGAAGGAGCGAAGTACACTGCTGAGAGGAGCAGCGGGCGGCAGGAGAGGTCTGCCCGCTATGTGGGACCCTCCTCCGGTGGCCAGGGAGCAGCCGGGGATCGAACCGGCGCTGCAGAGGCTGTGGGCAGCTTCACAACCCAGTGCTCAACCGCTGCGCCACTGGGGATGCCCTGCTGGCTTTTATTTTGATGGGGTATGGGGTGGCTATTGCTGGGAATTCTTGAAGAAGATAAAGGCTGGAGTTAGAGGATATTCAGACTCAATCTGGAGGAAATTCCCTCTCCCCTCCCTTCACATTTCAGTTCCTAAAAGAGCCAGCACTACAGGTAAATGTCTGACACACTGCAGCAAGTTGGTGAAGATGTTTTGTCATCTCTACCAAATGAAAGCAAAGACCTTCTAGTATTTTTTATATTGCCAAATTATCCAGTAACTGCCTTGATTCACCTGGCATCCCTATGCTGAAGTTAGTGGCTCTGTTTTGGAGAGTAAGACTCTTGGAGATGAGCTGTAACATAGGGACATAATGGCATAGGAGGCAAAGTAGACAGAGGTGGAGATTTTAAAAAATATGAAAAAGAGTGAGCAGAGCACTCTCCTCGCACTACATTTCTTTGTCCTGCCATTCCTGTGATATTTTATTTGTGTCTAAGTAAATGCTATATGGTTACATTTAAAAATCTAACCTGAGGTTGTGTGTGTGTGTGTGTGTGTGCATGTGTGTGTGTGTGTGTGTGTGTGTGTATATATATATATATATGTTATATATATATGTTATATATATATATCTCATAGGTGAGCTTAGTTCATTTATGTTTTTTCTAAATAGTGATTTATCTGGATGTGTTTTTATCTTATTTTGTGTCTGCAATTTACTATATTTGCGTCTTGATTTACATACTTTTTCGTTTCTTATATTGCCTCAGTTTTTCCTACTTCCTTGTATTTATTTGAAAATTGTAAATTTGTTTTCACATATCTCCTACTTGAGTCAGTAATCCTTTCCTGAAAGCCAGGTATTCTGTATAAAAAATGCTAAGCAGGAATGTATTTCCTATCATTTTTAAATATAAGCATTACAATGGGTTATATGTCAACAAAAATTTCCCAATCATTTTTCAAAATCACCTACATAAATCATTAATAAATCATCATGTTATGAAGAAAAATGCTTTAAAATTGCTTTTTGACCAGAAGCAATTAATATAATTGTTAAACATTTGATCTGATGCAATAATTTGGTTTCTCAGCACCAGCAACATCTGAAATTCATATTCCTTTGTCAATATTTGTGCTTTGTAAAGTGGCCACACATGACTTCGTCATTCTACTAATTGTATTAGCAATGTTGATCAAATTACTACTTGTGCATCTTTAAAATACATATGGGGGCATGAATTTAAATTTTTTCTTAGGTAAACAACAGATGAAAAACATTTGTGTGGAAAGATACACTTCTGCAATATTGGTTTTTAAAAGCTAGGATATATTCACAATATTGACAAGCAAGACATTCTGTAGTGTCTATCTGTGTATTCTTTTAGTAATTACCCTTCTAATTTCAACATACAATTTTTACAAAGTGAAGAGAAAAATGTACCATCCTCCTGAATAGCAGGAGTTAAAAAGGAAGACGGCCTTTGCGTTCTCCTCTACCACGCTTCCTTTTGTTGATCAGTGTTTGACACCATCTTGTTTTCCTGGGAACCATTCATTTTGAGAGAGTTTAAAACTTAGAGAAAAGTTGCATGAATAGCATTTCTCCTTATCCCAGACTCAACCTGCTCACTTGCTTTTTCACTGGTGTTTCAGAAATCTGAGCATAATATTTCTTTTTAGTTATCCAGCTTTGGGTTTGTTGCGCCTTTGGAATCATTCATTGATATTTTTTCAAATTTGAAATTTTTTGGCCTCTTCTCTTCAAATTCCACACCCTTCCCTTTCCCACGACCCCTGATTACACATAGATTAGAGCACATGATATTGGCCTGTGGGTCACAGAGAATTTTTTCATTTTTCTCAGGCATTGTTCTCTATATGCTTCAGTTTGGAGAGTTTTTCTTACTGTGTCATCAGATTTACTGATATTTTCTTCCTCAGTGTCTTATTTACTATTAATAAGCCCTTCAGTGAAATTATATATTGTATTTTTTTCCTAGGGAACATGTTAAATTCACTAAATTAGATCATAAAAAGGTATACAAATGTTTCCTAATATTTAAAAAGTAGTTTCATTGAGTGTTTTAATTGTATGTACTGAAGTATCTGACCAAACAGTTTTTGAATAGGATGATGCATTTCTCTTCCACATTTGGATACTTTCCCTTACATTAATTGAGATTTTGATTAGGCTAAGGGTTTAATCTGACAAAGTACATTTTTTCTTTTTATAAATCACGTTATGAAATTGCCCAAAAGTGCTCATAGACCACCCCATAATCTCCCAGATCCTCAGAGGGGAATTGTGGGCCAACTTTAGAAACTTGTTGTTCTCCACAGAGGACTGAGTCTCAGGTAAAGGTTAAAGCCTGTTTTTGTTAAGAATGTGTGGTAGGAAGGAGGAAGGAAGGCTAGTTCCTACTCCAACTGCCAGCATGTTAGTAACCACCCAAAGATGTCTGGATATATAAGAGGTCAAGAGGAAAGGTTTTGGAGAAATTGAATTCTCCTGCTCTCTAGAGTCCTTGCAGCTCCAATTACACAAAGGTCAAATATTGTTTTAGTCACTCTTTGGGGGCTATTTTTCACATCTCAAATTAAGAATTTGAACACATGTAGCAATAACTACTCATTTGATCTGTTTCCCACTATCTGTTTAGCTGTATTGGTTTCCTCAAGTGAAAATCAGTAACTTTTTAAAAACATATTTAAACAGCCCCCAAGCTCAAAATTCCTGAATTGTCCCATCCCAAAGATTTTATATCCGGGAATCATCAATGAGAAGTCCCTCACCTGTTCTCATCAGTGTCTTTCTATTTGTTACCATCAGAGGGCGACTTGCAGTAATTTCCTGCATCTAGGTGCCTTCTCGGGGTATAATTCCAAATTGTTCCCTGTGATCATACTTCTCCTCTTCCATTAAACTCCCCGGGACCCAGTCATTTCCCCCGACCTATTTTCATCAAAACATCTTCCCAATCCTTTCCTCACCTTGTCCTCAAATGCACAAGCAGTTAGGTGCAGATAGAAAAATCAGATCCACCTTCCGAGAAAGACTACTTTTGACATTTCAGATCTCATGCATTCGCGAGTTATCAGTACATTTTCATTCATCAGTTGTGTCCCCTAGTTTGTCTTCTGTAATTTCTAAAGCAAATATTCTCAATTCCGTTCTATCTTCATTTGAGACACTCAGTAGGTCCATTGCCTGCTGAACCTACTATGTCTGAGCCAGCATGACACCACAAATAAGGGCTTACTGAACTCAGACTCCCTAGAGTGAATTTTAAGTTTTGACTTGGGATTCATTCTTTTCCTGAGTAGAGGTCTCTTTTTCTTCATCTAGTCATTGCTACACTACTATGGCATTCTCAGATATGATTGGGTTATAACTAATAGTTATAGCAGGGCCAAATTCAGAGTGCAGAACAGAGAGGCTGTGGGTCAGCCATGGAAATCCCTCGAGGCAGGTTCCACCTTGTATATCTTCTTCAAGAACAAGCTGAAGTGAAAGATTGGGATGGCTGTTTAGTAGCACCGACAATGCCTAGCTCTAGTAAATTGAACCCAAAACTCTCACATAGTCTGCATGGAACTTTCCAGTTGAGTTTTCAGTGACACATTCAATCAACAAATGTTTATTGAATGTCTCATGTGTCCAGTGTTGCTGTTGCAGGCACAGGGCATATAGTAATGATCCAAGTCTGAAAAATCCTTGTCACATCACAGTGTGCATTCTCCAGCAGGAAAAAAGTAATAAATAAAAAATCTAGAAATTTAGGTAAATCTAAAACCTTTGAATAATAATGAAAGCACAGAATATGATTGGCAGAGAGTTTCTATGTCGAATGGGTAAGGAAGGCTTCTCCTCTGAGGTGACACTTGAGCAGAAAAATGAGTGAAGTGAAGGAGTAAATTATAAGAAGGAGTAAATTATAAGTGAAGGAGTAAATTATATTGATGAAAAGTGTTTCTGGGAATAGAATTAATAAAAGCCCTGGAGTGGAATGATTCTAGTATATTTGAGGGATAGCAAGAAGTTCAGTAGGACTCACTGACAGGGTGGAGACTAACAGGAGGTGAAGTTGGAAGGGAGCAGAGAGAATCACAAGGGTCTTGTATAGTACGGCAAGGAGTTTGAGTTTTGTTCTAAATGTGATAGGAAGGTACTAAGAGTTTAGCAGGCTCCCTTCTGGTGGGGTAGAATTCTGTAACATTAACAGCCATTTTCTTTCTTGGAAAGAGGCATCTGAACAATTTCATTTATTTCCTAAATCATTCTTACAAGTGGATCTTTGATGCTTGGGTTTAAAAAATAAGAATCTACTGCATTGTTTTCTGATTCTATTAAGCAGGATGAGGAGAAAGACTAGAAGACGAGAGAACAACACGTGTCAGTTGGTGGGGCTGTAGGCATCATCCCAACAAACGCGAAACATTTAGAAATTTGCCATATGGTCATGCACTGGAGAGTCTCAAGTGTTTCCCTGAGATGACCTCTTACTGTCCATCTTGTATATTTAAAAAAAACTCATCATTTTTCCTTCATTTTGTTTCTCCCTTAATCTCCAGATCCCTGACACTCCAGCGCTGAATTGAACAAATGTCTACATGGAGAGTCAACTTCCACTCCTGTGAGTAAATTCCTCCCCATATTTAATTGATCCACAAACAAATTTCATGGCCTTGAATTTCCCAGATTCCCAATTTCATGCCGTTCCTTTTATTTCTCCATTTCTGGCAGTCTTTCTCAGCTCCCTATTTATGCCAGAGTGGTATTATTGCTTCCACATTCTCCTCCTCATAAAATTTATTAGCTCTGAAAATCATTTTCCAGTCATTCATCTCTAAATAATAGTTCTGTTCAGATTTAGTATTGGTCAACAGATGAGATGAATGAATTTACAAGCCCTGTTCCCACGGAGGCAAAGCAGGTTGCTAGGCAAAGCTGCCTCTCCAGAATTCATTCTCTAGCAGAGTTTTTGCTTTTTCCTCTGCTAAGGAGTAACTTTTGAAACCCTTATTTCCTGAGTCTCTGGCACAGGAACCATATAGAACATTAGAGCTGCGTCAGCAGCATTAGCTGAAGCCAGGAGGCTCAAGTATTGGAGGCACCAAGCACAGCCCCACCTTCCACAGGTTCCGACACAATTAGTAAAAAAAATGCTCGGGTCAGGTAAGTTTAAAAGATCATTTTCTTTCTCTAGAAGTTAGTTTGGAGACTATGGTTGGCTTCCTAATACATGTCTTTAGTGATAAGCAACTAGCCTCCCCCTCACACAGGACTCTCCACATCTTGCTGCCCGGTTGTCTGAGGAAGGAAGTGTCTGTGATGGTACACATTACCCTTGCTTAGCACTCCAGCCCCCTACGTTTTCATTGCGGAAGGAGAGAACAGATACCATCATAGCAATACTTTATAGAGGGGAGACATTTCAGTTTCATAAGCAATTAGAAAGAGAAGGTGAGGAAGAAAATGATTCCACGGAGAGTCATCCCTCCTTGCGCCTTAGCTTACTGCTCTGGGCCTAAGGCCATTTTTCCCAGAATGCACCAAGCTGACCTCCTACTCCATCCTCACTACCCAGCTGTTCCCTGGGGTGTGAAGTTTCCATCTGGGTGTGGAAAGTTGTGGAGGTGAAGGAATGAGGGCAAGAGTCCTATGATATATCAACTCTCAAGTATAACAGAAAGGAATGGTCAATCCGAGTGTAGGTAGCTGTAGCTCCCCATGACAGAGAAAGATGACAATCAATGGGGGAAAGTGTTACCCATTCCCATTGTTCTCTCACATCATTCTGTTTGTTCAAGTCAATCCTGACCCGGTGGATTTTTTTATTCTAGATTTATCTGCTTTATAATTGGTAGCATTAGCTTATTTATTAACCTGAATGATTTTTGTGAGTTTTAAAATCTTTTTCTATACAGGGTTTCCCTACTTTATTGTGCCTTTTATCATTACACAATGAAATGTATTTTGTGCAAATTGAGGGTTTGTGTCATCCCTGTGTGAAGCAAGTTTATTGGCGCCATTTTTCCCACCTCGTGAGCTTCCTCCGTGTCTCTGTGCCACATTTAATTAAGGTGCGTCCAGTGTTCTTTCAGACATAATGCTACTGCACACTTAGTAGACTACGTATGGTAGAAGCATAACTTTTAGATAACCTGGGACCAGGAACTGAGCCTGCAGTAGCTCCAGGCATGCCTACACCCTCAAAACTTGCAGTTTAGATGCCTTAAGGTAGATGCTCGCCTCCCTTTTCGTCTGCCCCTGATTTCTGTAACTAGTTTTCTCTGGTCCTTTTCCAACCTCTGGCTGTTCCTTTTCAGTGTCCTTTCTACCACCCACTGATGATGCGCTGCCTTTGGTGTTGCAAAGGCAGCTCTGTCTTATGTCTTGGTTTCTTTTCAGCTAACCATTTCTTCTGCTCCAAAGACTTCAACTAATACATATCCTGGAAGCTGATTTCAAAATGAATGTGGAGATCCCAAATCTCTCTCTCCTGAGCTCCAGATCCGTATTTTAAACCATTGAATAGACACTGTCTTTACATGCATCGCATGTTCAACCAACCAACACCAAAATCTACCATTCATCCCCCAAACTTGCTCCATCTCCTTTATTCTTAAATTTGATACTATTGACCTCAAATATGCAGTTAGTCATTTCACCAGTAAAATGGATGTATTCAGAAACAACGAGAAAAGGCAATTTGGAAAGTGCTCTGTCCTGGCAAAACATGGAGAACCAAAGGAGGAATGTTCCCCAGAACCAAAGGAGGAATGTTCTTGTGTAGATTTTAGGGGCACTGATATAAATGAAGAGTCCACGGAAGGAAACTAGGAGTTCAAGGTATAGTGGCTTTGCATTTGCTGAGTTAGGGTGTGGCTAGGTCCTGAGCTCTTGCTGGGCAAAGAGGAGCCTCCTTCCTTCCTTGGGGCAGCAAAGTAGCATCACCTCCATCAGAAATGCAAGTGTGTCTCTGCTGGTTGGCTTCTGTAATGTGTACTGAGTGTGCATGTGTGAGATCTTGCTTCTAGCATCCAGACCGCACTGAAATATATTAATTTGTATATTAATTTGCACAGTAAATTGTATCTCCATTCACTGAGAAACCAAGCAAAAAATGTGATCTTACCATTAGATCAGGATTCCAATTGTTTACCAAATTCCATTCATCTACTTCTCTGATGTCTTTCACATAACCTTCTTTAGTCTTCATTTCTGCCACTGCCTCGCATCCAGAGCCTGTATCAGTATAGACCTTTTGGTTGAAAACAACAGAAATGAACACTTTTATTTAAGTAAAAAAGAGGAATTTACTTGCAAGACTCCTGGGAAAGCTAACAGAATTGAAGGGGGAACTGCATAACCATGTTTCCAGGAGGACCAGATCTGGAAAAGCTCTGGGGACCTCAACAGGGGAGCTCAGCCTTTCTGCTCAGGACACTGCATGTATAACTCAGCTACAATCATCATTCCTCTCTGGATACATTCATCAAACCTTCAGATTCCTAGTAGAAAGACTCTGGCTAGCAATCCTCAAATAAGCCATCCAGGGCTAAAAGGTAGGGGTAAGGAGTACAACTTTGTACCACAGATCCTTATATCTCTTAACCCTTCCTCAGTACACTTCCATAAACTTCTCAAAGGCCTCTGCATCTTTCTAAACTACAATTCACACTGCCTTTCATATTTCTAAAATATACTTTCAATGTATCACCCTACTTAAAATCCCTGGGCAGCTCTTCATTGTACATAACATAACATAACATAACCTCTCAGGGACTTTATTCTAGAATTGGATCCTGGCTACCTTTCTATTCTCACCTCTTGTTACTTTTCTGTTAAATCTTAGGTTCCAGGAATACTGCTAGTTGTTTGCAGCCATGCTTTGTTCTATTCTCATGTTATTGCTACGCTGCACCCCCACTCTCAAATGCCATGTTCTCTTTACCCAGGCTCAGTTTAGATGTCAGTCCTTAGTCTCTCCCACACTATTTTCATCTGGGGTAAGTGCTCTTCTTCTTTGCTTTGATAATATCCTGAACTTATCTCTGATATAGGCATTGCAATCTGTTGCATTCAACTCTTTCTTTGTCTCTCTTCCTGGTTAAATTGCGAGCTCCATGAGGTTGAGGCTACATCTGACTTATTTTTTGTTTCCATTAGCTGGGACAGAACCTAACACATTATAAATGTTCATTAAATATATTGAAATACTATGCAAAGCATTGAGAGGGAAAAATATGTATATACAATTCATTTAAATATATAATTCATTTAAATATAAATACACATTTGGTATTTTATTTATATTTATAATATAAACGTATATATAAATATATATGTGTATATATCATTCACAGCTCCACTTTCAAGTTTACTGTCTAGGAGGCAGGCAACACCTGCATATTAGAAAAATATAAATAGATAGAACTACTGTGTACTAAGAGACTATATAATTGTATGCCCCCAAAACAATGCTTGTAGGCTCTACTTTGGGTTGGATTGATCTGGAAAGTTTTTTCTGAAGCAGAAATGTGTGAGGAACTGAAAGGCACAACCCTAAGCCAGTGGGTGGTGCTCACAGCCAACTCAATAATAGAAGGTGGAGCCTTTCAAGCTCCACCCCCTGCGCCAAGGCTGATGGGAAATAGGGGTAGAGCTGAGGTTTTTGGCAGTTAACTGCTGAGGCTTTTGGTCAATTAAACTGTGGGGCTTCGGGAGTTGAAAATACTGGGCTTTGGGGCATTCAAGCTGCTGGGGCTTCTGGCAGCTAAACTGCTGATAAAGAGGGAAGTCTGTGGAGAAGACACCAGCTTGCTATGTATGGCATTGGCTTGAATTCTCTCTCTCTCTCTCTCTCTCTCTCTCTCTCTCTCTCTCTCTCTCTCTTCTCTTCTCCCCCCACACACCTTTCTTCCCTCTCCCCTTCCTTTTTTTCTCACTCCCTGGGTAGATTCTGCTACTGTTGTTTCACTTCATGTGTCTCCTTTTGCAGTCATAAAAGTGTGGATGAGGATCCACCAGCTGGGTCATCCGCTCTGGATTGCTTGATTTCAGAAAGTCCTGGTAGTCATGTAAAGAAAAATATTGAAATGATTTGAAGAGGTTGGAGAGAGTATTTTAAGTATGGGAAATATGGGAGACATGCTCACTGTGTTTGCAGAGTGGGGTGAAAACATTGGCTAAAGTAGAAGTCGTTTAAATGGTGGTAAAATGGTGAAAAGATCAGTGTGTGTAGGAACGCCATAGATTAGGAAAAAATTGGAGTAGATTGTGGCAGATTTTGTAGTGTGTCTGTGCTTTTCATTCTCCAACGTAGAACACTTAGTGTTCTAGATTGCCTGTACCTCACAAATTGACTCTGTCCTCTAGAATGAAGAAAGAAATACTTGACATTTTTAAAATGAAAACTTTCCAGGTCAAGGAATTTCCTCTTCCTCCCTGAACTAAGATTGCCTGGTGTCCTTGCAGGTATTGTACACCAGATCTTCCCACTGTTATTCTGAATGTAGATTTTGTGTTGGGTGGTATTTTTTTGTTTGTTTTTTATTTCTGGGTTATGGGCTAGCAACATAAGACTGTACCGCCAATGTGATAGCTCCTACTTATTTTAGTTTCATTAAATGCATGAACTGGATTCCTGATTCCAGAAAAATTAAAGATGAAAAAAGGGGAAAAGCTTGAAGTGAACCATATGAGTTTAGCTCAGTTTAATCACAAATTTCAGATAATCATAAGTCCTAAATAATCTATTAATACTGCTAGCACAGATCTCCTCCAAACCTACTGACTTTAAAGATGCTTGGGCTGAAAGACCTTATCAAAGTTTTACTTAACTGTCAAGGTCCCCATAATTTGATCCCATCCTATCTATCCCCTTTGATTTCTGACTACTTAAAACAACAATAGAAACAAACCTTCCAGTTAGGCTACATCACACACCATCCTGTAAGAACCAGCTAAGCTCCATATCCTCAGGAAACATACCTCCAAGTCTCACTGACATCTCTCATCTCTAATGGATTCTACATCATCTTTTGTTTTCCATTTTTAATTGCCTATATAAAAATGTGTAGCAACTCCCTGCACTCCTCTCTTCATTGATTTCCCAGTTTCTCAGATTGACTCTATGGGTGAACATGATGATATTGAGAGGGAAGGTAAATTGAAAGACAGCTGCTTCTCCAACTTTCTGCCATGACTGACAAGTGGGTTAATTTTATTTCAAGTCTTTATGAAGGTAAATCTCACCAATATCATGAAGTAGTATGTCGCCTTTAAATCATTTGGTTTTTTTTTTAATAAATGAGAAAATTGAGGCATCAAGAGATGAAGTGGGTCTCCCCAGTGGCGCAGCAGGCTGAGCGCCGTGCTGTGAAACTGTCCACAGTGTCTGCAGCGCTGGTTCGATTCCTGGATGGCCAGGGAGATTCCCACATGGTGTGGCTGACCTCTCCTGTCTCACCCACTGCTCTCCTCAGCAATGTCTTCGGTCCGTCTGCCTGTTCTGCTCCCCACTCTGTCTCTAGTGAATTCTCTCACCCTCCCATGCCTCTGATCTGTGCCTCGGTTCTTGTATAAATAAAAAAATAAGTCTTTTAAAAAAATCCAGGGAAATTAAAAAAAAGAGAGAGATGAAGTCATTCACCTAACATATTAACATGAATTTGACATATTGTTTAATTTAACAGTCACTCCCCCTATTTACCAACTAAACTAGGTTTTTGAGGGCAGAGGTCATCATGTCTTGTGCATTTATTGCATTCACAATAGCACCTTCTCATCAGTCTTCTCTTGTTTCTCATACAGGATCAAGAACGGGGCTGGGCACACAACGTGTGCTAAGAAAAGAATGTTTGGAGTGAATTGAACCCCTGAGGAATGTGGACAGTTTAGAGGCACAGAACGTGGCCTCTGGGTGAATATTTGCCTCAGGTTGGATGCTTAATAGTGAATAGCAATGCGCCGACAGACACATGTCAAGTGAGTAGTCTTGCTTGCCCAACTATGTCATAAATACCATCTTATATGAACTTAGTTTGTAGCCCATAATGCTTTGGACAGTTCTGGTCACAGAGTAGACCCTCATTAAAAATGTTTTAATTGACTCACTGTCCTCAGATCAAAAACCATATTTGGATCTGTGGTTCATGTAGCAGTAAGAATACTTTTTGCCAAAAGAAAAGCACCAGCAGTCCAAGGTGGGCACTGCTGGGCTGAAAAAAAGGTATTTTTTCATTGAGTTCTATGCCTTAAATTTAAATCCTGTGCTGCCTTTCAGAAAAGTGCCACAATAAGGACTACATTATTATTAGATAATGGAATAGAACATATCAAAATGGTACCAACTTTAAGATGTTACATGGGGATGAATTTATTTTGATTTGTCCCCTTCGGGGCTATTTTTTAAGACCTCTAGTCTTATTCAATGGTGTAGCTGGTAGCCAGCAATAGATGGATAATAGCCATACTGGCATGGGATTTGATCTTGGAATGGAGATTATTTGTGCCATGCTATATAGCCAGTTGACCTACCAATGATATTGTCTGGTTACTTCTACATTTCTTATTTTAGTCCTTACACTATCACCCCCATTTTTAAAAGAGGGAGGTCTAGTTGAGGTAATTGTAGGATCTTACTTGAGTTAGTTTAACCCCCAGGTGGACCAATTTCCAAGGAAGAATCAGACTGTCTCATCATTCACCTGACCTTACTGATGAGCACCAATCAAGGAACCAAAAATACTTTATTACTAAATATTACATTTTCTACACTTTCTCCCCTTTTTTCCCCCAAAGGGAACTGGTATCTTGGGAGAGTAAATAAAAGTAGAGTATAAAACTATTTACTATCCATGATAATTTTTACTATCCTGTCTTTAGGAAGAGAAATTTACATGTGTTAAGGAAAACGAGGGAGACAGTGATACCCAGAATGATCATTAAAGTTAGAAATATAGTTGTGAAGTTCTACTAACTATATTCCTTCTCATGGAATCATTGTCTAATCATGAGTGCTATTTCCATTTGGAGAAGAGTAGGCAGGTGGGCACTCAAAATACTTAGGTGGTCTTTATTTATTTATTTTTTTTAATAGAGGCATGTTTTTTATTTATTTTTATTTTGTTTTTGTTTGTTTGTCTCTATACATGCACTGGGTACAGTCAGAAGCGCGGGAGGGTGAGAGAATCCACCAGAGCCAGAGCGGGGAGCAGAGCAGGCAGAAGGACCAAAGTACACTGCTGAGGGGAGCAGCGGGCGGCAGGAGAGGTCTGCGCGCCATGTGGGACCCTCCTCTGGTGGCCGGGGAGCAGCCGGGGATCGAACCAGCGCCGCAGAGGCCGCGGGCAGCTTCGCAACCCAGCGCTCAACCTTAGGTGGTCTTTAAAGGGATAATGAGGGTTCAACTGCCCAAAAGAATTTCCTAAAGTGGGCTACTTGAGCACTTCTTGAGTGTTATAAAACCCCTACCTTAGAAGAAATCAACTCATCGATTGCATCACATCTCCAAGAGGTTCTACTTGCTGAACTCTTCAAACTGAGGTTTTGCTTTTCTCCGGGATTCATGTAGATGATAAATTCTATTCTTTACTCCCTTGCATTTTCAATTAGTGTCTCCTAAATTGGGTTTTTTTAAGTGAGGCTTCCAAACATTGTTGAGGGAGATTGAGAACGAGGAGCGGGAGACTCTGAATGAGAAGATATAATTGGATGCTCTGCCTCTTTTTCAGGATTCATTATGAAAAGTCAAAAACTCCAGGAACTTCTAGCCCAGTTGTTGACAATGATGAAGTAAGCAAATGTTCATTTGTCATCTTTTTCGGAATTGTTGAGATGGCTTTTATGAACAGCGCCTCACCAACTTTCTATTGAAGAACAAAAACCGTCGATATTTATTAGAGTACAAGATTAATTTAGCTAAGTTTTGAAAGGGAAATAGAGACATAGAGAAGATAAGAGGCAGTGACACAACAACAGTAAGGATTTGAAATCTGGGGATCAGAAACCTATCTTAGGATGTAAGGGGAAGCATAAATACCCTGACTTACCTAGATTTTTTGACTATGTCTTGCAGCAGACCTATTTCCCTAGGTTTATCATATTCAAGTGGATTTCCCAGGTCAACTTGTATTTTATCGGCCAGAGGGAATGCAACCCAACATAACAAAACTAAAAACATATTCCAATTTGGACACTCTTAATTAGCTTTGCCAACTGCTGGAGATTAAATTGTAACAGAGATACAATACCCTGGAAAAATTCAGGAGGTAAAACATTTCCCTAGAGCTTTTCCTCCTAAAATTTATTTTTAAAAACCCGAAAAAGAAAAATCTTCCCATCTCTCTCCTAAATAAAATTTTCCTAGATTTCTGTGATACTAAATATATATGTCATACCTGTGAGACAGCTTTCTCATGATGTATTTTTGTATTGAACAAAGGAACTTCAGTTTTCCAAAAAGTATTACAAATTAAATTATTCTGTCTTTGGATTTGCCCCATGTTTCATTTTATTTTCCGTGAAGGAATGTATGGTGGGCTGCTACTGGTCCTCCTCCTGGTCTCCCCCACCGCCACCCACCCCAACTCTGGGCATTTTCTTCCTAGAGGATAATAACAGCAGCCCTCAAGTCATAGTTTTGTCCATTTCTTACAACTTCTCTTTTCTCCCTTTACCTTCTAGTTGTCTTCACCCTCTCCTTTGTGCCCCATTTAACTATATCACCTCCTTGGGGGCAGTGCCATTTTTAGAAATGCTAATCCAAATACAGGATTGTGCTCCCCTCCCCTTTTTCTGATTTCTGATTATGCCACATCCAAAGGAAGTCATCAGAGCTTACATTTCCTTTTGTTCTCACCCCTTTGATTCATCCTTCAGTAACCTAGGGCCTGCTTAGAGCTGGGGCAACAAAAGGAAAAGGCAATAGAAGAGCCCAAGAACTCTGCCGACACACTTGACACCCAGATAATCCACCAGTTACTGGCACTGCTACCAGCAGAAAGATACAAAGTGTTAGAATGTTACCAAAAATTCAGTTTTTTTTTTTTTTGGCAACATTTCTGGAAGAATCATATGCTGCAAATATACCAAAAGATGTAAGATGCAGCCATGTTTCTCCCCTCACTTGTGACCCTGTCCACTCCCAGCTCAGTTGGAAGCAATTCCCAATTTTCTTGCCACGCATGACCCTTAGGTTATTGCCCGTTTCGGTACTTCTTTTTCCTTAAAAGCTGTCCTCCAGGGTGAGTGTCACTTGATCTCATTCACTCCTTTAAAAATGGAAAAGGCAGAAGACGTGTGACCCCAGTGAAGTGTTCCCATTTGAACTTTCACGCTGTCTTTGTCTCCTTTACCTCCTAACAGCCTTACCTGATTCCTAAGCTGGTCCACATTTCTCTGTGCAAGCTCCCCTGTTGGGATGTTGCAAAACCTAGCTCTCCCTGCTGGGCGGTTGGTCCTCACTTCATTTAGATTAAAGACCAGTTTTTAGTGAGATTCAGGGGAGATAAGGAATGAATATTGTCTAGGAAAGATGCAACTTGAAAGACTAATTTTGATTATTGTCTCTAGATTATTGATGCAGTTGGGCAATCAAAATTTGTTCTAAAGAACCTGCAGAATTACACAATCCACCCAAATTTGGTAGGTAGAAAAAAATATTCCCCGCAATCCTGTTCTTTTCAGCAGCAGGGATGAGACCGACTGCAGAGTATCCCAGATGCCACCTATTGCCACCAGCTTCTGGTACTGTGCCTGTTCCTAGGATGGGGGCAGAGCTCCCTGGGACACAATGCTAGAGGCAGTGCTGGGACCAGGGTCAGGGGGAGGAGGGAGAACTGGTAATATGGTGTCCCTGCAGCTGATACCAGTTTTTAAGTTGAGAAAACATAATCTACAAGTATTCTGTTCCTTCTCTCACAAATTCTCTGCCTTCCTTTACTGACAGAAAAGCAAAAGTAGTTGGACTGCCTCTTTCCTGTCACCTTTCAGGTGACTGTCTTTTGTGACTATTTCCTTTTGAACATTGTGCTTATTGTATGGTAATCTGGTTGTGCCTGTGGAGAAACCTTGGTGGGTGGGAAGATGGTATTGGCCCCCTCAGTGCTCTCCTAGCAAAGAGACTGGGCCTCTGGCATTTTCTTCCCTCAGCCTCAGAGGAAGGAGTGGAGAGAACATTTTAGGGTTAACATGGAAGCTTCTGTTTGCCCCTCTATGATGGACATTATGTTACACTTTTCCAGAAGAATCCAGTCATTTTGTTGCTTTTATTGTGTTAACCTTTTCAGCTTACTTCTCTAACCCCCTAGTCTATTGGTGAGGAACACTCTGAGAGGAAGGACAGGGCAGAGAATTGAGCATTTTCTGTGAAACAAATCTCAGAGCAGATTTGTCCAGCCCCTGACCAGCCTCTGTCCATACCCTATATAGGCAAAAGATTAGCCAACTGATTTGTTAAGTCTTCTCTTGATCTAATCCCTTTGTCTCTGGAAACTTCTCTGTCTGCTCAGAGCCACTACTATGAACCGTTGAAGCCCACAGCACTGCAGAGATTCCTGATTCAAAATCAGAAAATCAAAAGCTTCATGTTAAAAGTGTCAGATTTTGATCGGGATAAGACTTTACTGATTTTGACCAACAACCCACCTCCCTCCCCATTTGACCAACAAGGAAGGGACATCACACCCAGCTACTTTCCCCAGGAGTTACTGCTCAAGGTAATGGCACCTGGGGCGGGGTGGGGGGGGGCATGGGGGAGCTCCCTGGTACCCTACGAAAGGGGCCCTAAAGAATGAGGAGTTAGCTGGGAGAAGGGAGCTAACCACACATGGAAAAGGGCATCCAGAAGCCAATCTTCTCTCTCTTAATCTTGGCCATATGCTTCACAATACAGAATCTGGAGATCCTGGGAAATTTCTAGAATCAGCTATCCAAACCTGGATCATGGAATGTCATTGCATGGAGAAAAAAAGGATCTTCACCAGAATTTTCTTCCCTTTTTGGCCAGAGATATCTAGTTTGTAATTAACAATGAGTAAAGTAGCCACTGGCTTTCTAGTTGAATGTAAATCAGTAAAGAATAAATCAGGAAATGAGGACTCAGGAACAGAAATGAATATCTCAATGAGAAAAGAATAAAGGGTTTTGCTTTATACCCATTGTTTTTCAATGTCAAGAGAAGGAAAGGGCAGAGAATTTATTATCACAATAGCTATACATTTGGGGCTCTATTATACACTAATTTTAATTCAATTCTATGAACAGTACTTTATACAAACTAAGATGAGAACTAAAATATAAAGATGATTATAGGGCGGTTTCTATCTTGAAGGAACTTGGAATCTAAGAGAGCAAGAAATGAGATATATGAAAGGAATGATATCAGGATATATGAATGATAAAAGAACATACAAGATGCAGAAATAATATACAGTAGAGAACAGTATCTCTGTTGGGGGAGAGGGAATAGTTAGGGGGGCTTTACAGGAGAGGTCACCCCTGATGAAAGAAAAGGTGACTATTCTAATCAGAGGGAAGGACAAAGGCATGAGGATATGAGAAAGTGGAGCCCATCCAGAGAGATGTACAGGAATAAATGGCAGAAGATAAGAGGATGTGATCAAATTTGCATTTTAGAAAACACCGTTTTGGAATTTGAGCGATAAGTGGAAGGAAAGAAAATCAGAAGTGACAGAAAATCAGTGACAAAAATCAGAAGCATTAGTTCTGACATCACCACCCAAGTCAAGTGAGAGGTACTAAAGAATTGAACTGCAGAGGACTTGAAGAAAATCAATTTAAGAGAAATTTAGGAAATCAGGATCTAAAAAAGATCTTGACAGCCTTGAGAGAGGGCTTCATATAACAAGAAGAAATTTAGTAAGTGGAAGTATAAACAAGAGAATCTAATGATGATAGAAATTTGATGCTGGAAGTAGAACTACCCAAGAGAAACGCTTAGAATAAAATGTGAACTTGGAATTATTATTTCCTTAGTTACTAGGTGGATGGCAGTACAAGATTCCTCTCTAAATGGGAAATAAAATGCTGATATCCAATGGTGTACAACAAAGGAGCTAGTTACCTAATTCATTGTCCATGATCTCTTAATTTCTCTGAGTTTGTCTCTGAATTTGTGCCCTTTGAAGGGCACTGTTGTACCAGTGGCAGTGGATAGTGGGTAATATAAACTGGTATGGTAGTGGACAATATATACTGAGTGGGGGGTGAATGCCATGCCAAGATTGATTGCTCTGCTCAAGGTAGCAGGGGACATACAAAACTATCATGCAACCTTGGTACAAGAAGAGCTTCCTTCTAACAGCTGGCACTTTGTGAATCTTCATATCAGGGAGGACCTGACCATATTCATGTACAATATGTGGTACTAGCCAAAGTTATCAATAGAGTTAAGACTCTGAGTGTCAAAGACTGGCTCCACATAATTGTATGGGGCTATTGTATGGTAATTGTATGGGACTAGGATGCTTTTTAATATTCATACTGCTTCCCCTCCTTTTCTTGGTAGATAAATGTGACCATCTTTTCTGGGCTTAAGATCTTATGCAAAAGCACCATTCTTTTGCTATGACCAGGCATGTCTATGCAGTGATTGTTTTTTTGTACCAGGAAAGTTGTAGAATGGATCAGGCATGTCTATTGCAGTGATTTTTTTTTTAAGATTTATTTATTTATGCATATAAGAGCTGCAGTATAGGCCAGAGGTGCAGGGGGTGAGAGGATTCACCAGAGACAGAGTGAAGAATAGAAGAGGCAGATCTACTGAAATACACTGCTGAGGGGAGCAGCAGGTGAGACAGGAGAGTCTGCTGCACCATGTGGGTAGCTCCCTGGCCGGGGATCAAAGCTGTGCTGCAGCGGCTGCAGATAGCTTCCTAGTGCTGCGACTTAACCCTTTGCACCACCAGGGAGGCCTCTGTTGCAGTGATTGCTATCCTCAGAGTTCTTCTAAGTGAAATGGACCCTGCCGGAGTTTGTAAAAAGAAGGATGCCCTAAAAGAGTCTACACTCAATCCTCTACTCCTCTGGGTCCAGAGGTTGCCAGGTCCGGTGAAGCAAAATAGTGAGCTGTGCTGTAGATTGGAACCCCCAAACCATGTTAAAACTTAAGCTAAAACCGACTAATCTACCAACACCCCAGATCCGTAAGCAAATCAGGTTCATCTTTCCAAGTATCTGAATTGGAAATGATTGTGCAGTGGGAATGAAAGCTAAAGGGAAACAGAGGGACCATAGAGAAAGCAAACCTTGAGGAACGAGGTAGTGTAGGGAGCATGGAAGTAGAGTAAGGGAGGGCTGGAATTATAGGAAAGCAGAAAAAAGTTGCAGAGTAGAGCTAAAGAGTGAATGTGGTAGAGAGAGAGGGACCCTGAGGGGAAGAAAGGAGAGACATGTTAAAGATAATCCTGGACAAGATACACCCTCTCATGCAGTGATGGTCCTTAGCTCATGCTGTCCTGGAACTCACAGAACTTTTCCATTCCTGTCTTCCTGTTATGAGGTCTTGTTCTACTAAGGGTTCTGCAGTTTTTGTGGCCAGATTGCTGTGTCTTAGCCCCTAGACACATATGTTCTTATGGTAAAACCTGTTTGTTGAGGAAACTCAAATGGGTTCCTACTCCTCAAAACTGGAAGAGATTACAGAGAATGCCGTAGGATTAGAAAGGCATGATTTTGCAGCAAGCATTTTAAAAAGGTTTTGAAATTCTGAGAGAAAAAGCTTCGCATGTCAATTCATCTGGTCCTTCATTTATTCTTTCTTTCATTTTACCAAGATTTATTGTCTGCTAATTATTGTCTGCTAATATTTACCAATATTACAGGTCAGGCACTGTTATGAGTGGTAGGAATATATCAGTGACAACGTTAAGTCTTTGCCTGGATGAAGTTGAATTCTAGTGAAGTAGACCATAGAGAAGCAAGTGTTCCAGGTCACATAGATAATGTATAGTGTGATAAGTCCACAACGAAGCAGGATAAGGGAATGGGGCATGATGGGTGTGTGTGATGATTGTAGATAGTGTGCTAAGGGAACTTTGCTCTCAGCAAAAGTAATGGCATTTAATAGAGACTTTAATGGGATGACGGGCTGTATACTACAGTTGATCCGGCTAGCATGTTTTTGTCATTTCAGATTACCACGTTAGGAAGAGTATAAATTGTAATTTTCTCAAATGAGTGCCGACTGAGATTAATCAGAATAAGGAAACCAAAGCTATGTCATGTGAAGAACAACTCAAAATGTTGAGCCTGGAATGGAGAGTGAGCTAAGCAGGGTCATGATGGATTTCTTCAAGTTTTAAAGCACTCTGTGGAAGAGGCATAGATTTGCTCTGTTTGCACTGTCGAAGCTACCGGGAGATAAGCCATTTAACTGACAAAGATGAAATAGGTCTGGGTTTCTCAGTGTAGGGAAATTGACCATTTGGGAGTGATACTGTGGTATTGTGGAGGGATACGAGTGTCAGATGAATGGTAAGCTGGATGACCTTTAAGATCCTTTCTGAAAGTCTTGGATTCCATGGCCTTAGTCATGATGAAATTATTACCTCACAAAACATACCATTCTGTGGACATCTTACTGCAGGCAGGAAATGGAAAATGGATGAGACAGCTATCTCCAAGAAAGGAAGGTAGCATCCCGTGGATCCATTTCCCAATTTATTTTCAAATGTTTGGTTCTCTCAGCAATTCTCTGAATTCTTCTCAAAATTGGGTAAATTCCTCTGCCATTCACTTCAATGGACAAATTCAACCACCTAGGAAAGTAACCGAGGTTTGGACAAGACATCTGACAATGAAGTGGCAAGTAGCCATGCAGGGAATGAATAGTTTCCTCTTCTTTTGATTTTTGAGTCCCTACTCTTTGATGGGCTTTGCTGCATCAATTTTGGGTCTTTAGAGCTTAGGCCAACCTTCAAGTCCCTAGGGATTCAGTGTACTCCCTCACTTGCTTTTCTTCCTTCTGCTACAGGAAAATTATCATCATCCCATCAAGAATTTCTGCCTACCTCTGATGCCCCATAAAAAAAGGTTAAAGTCTGGGCTTAAACCTGTCTTCCTTGTGACACTGCAGGAGGATTCTACATCCAAACAGGAACAATGGTATAGGTGAAGTCCTGGCTCTTGTACTATTTTTTCTTCCTACCTTTTCCTTATTCATGTTGCCATCTCTTTTCAATGATTTAACAAACACTCTTTGGTTGTAGGGAATGTATACCACTGTATAGTAAGAAACGGCTTCCCTACGTGACCTCAACCTTATTTACTCCCAAAAGAAAAACAGTAATGCAAAACTGTGGGTTTTCACTGACATTGACTTTCAAGAGAAGTACCCAAAAATCCATGCTTTATGGAACCAGCCATATACTTTTTTCTCTTAGAGTGTGTTAAGGACTGTGTTATAGGAATAGTGTGCTATGGATTTTTATTGGATGTTAGCTATAGCAAGAGCCTCTGTTTCGGAGATTGGAGAGGAGATTCTGGCATTCCTTCAAAGGTGTGCAATGCTAGGTTCTAGAAGCATCCCTGGCCATTGAGTAATAACTCCCACTTTGTACCAGTGAGTGCCCTCCAGCATTATCTCCTCTTCCCCGAGATCTGAGATGTAACTGACTTCTGATTAGTTCCATTAAAGCCCTGTCCTACGATCTACTTAATGAACTTTCTTTGTTAAGGTTTTCCACTAGCAAAGATTTCAGGAGTGAAGGGAAGTACTCTAAGCTCTACGCTTTGAGGAAACAGAAAAAAATGTACCCTCACCTCAACTTTGCTCCAGTCTTCAAGAGAGACATGAGGAAAGATGGTAAGCACTTCTCTTGCACAGCAGTGGCGGGCAGGACTGATATGCAGGCAGGAGGGACAAACTATGGGGAGGAGAGACAAGGGCAACTTGGCATCTCCCATGTTTGTTCTGGAGATGAGTCTTCCTTATAGCATAAAAGCTTAACACCCATGGAGGCCCAAGCAGTACTGAACTTTTAGTCCTGTTTAAATCCTAAAATTTCAAGAAAGTTCTAGCAGTGTTTTCCCCAAATAATATCACTTACCATTTTAATCATTTTTGCCATATCAATTTCTTATTTGCCCTACTGTTTACTTAATCTTTTCCTTTGATCTTGTCCTAAATACTATTTCCTTGGTATCAAGGGTTTGATATACTAATTATGTTTTTTCTGACATTTAATCAAATTAATAATTTTTTTTTTTAATATTCATATATCACCTAAAACAACCCAATGGTAGGCATATCACACCTTGAGGAAAACTGTTCTAGAAGGACCAAAGTCTATGTATGTCAGAAGTCACAAAGTCTCTTTGGGGGGGAGGCAGGACATGATGTAGAAGGGATTTGGGATAAGGTTGTATGGAAGAGGGCACAGTGGGATGCTTCTCAAAAATTATCATTTTTAAAAACTTATGTTGGACACTTTCGAGCAAAAATAATAGCATTTTCAGTGTTTGAGGCAGATGGGCCAGGTCACAACAGGTCTTATGTATTACATAAAAAAGGGCTTTTATCCTGCAGGCAGTTGGGACCCACTGAAAGTTTTCAGATCACTGAATACACATTTGTGAATTAGAGTTATGAATGATTTGGTCCCCAGACCAGTTTACGGTCTCAAGATAAGGTTCATTTTTCCTATGGGATTTTTATAGCCAAGCAATTTCTGAATCTTCCCAAAGTGTACTTACCAGTTCTACAAGGCCAGCCTAGTGATTGCTTCATACCTTTGCCAGCCATCCTCAATCGAAACACCAGTTCCCGAGGTGTGAGCTCACAGTGTACCCTCCTCACACCCACCTACTGCCTCTCTGAACTCCTGTATCCAGCTAAAATCAAGTGCTGATGTTAAAACTTCATAGTTGTGGAGAAAGGCTCAAGAACAGCAGTGAGCACTTTATCTTGCCTTAAAAGGGGCTCCTTTTAAGGCTCAACTTCAAACCCAGCCTTGGTTTGTACAAGCTTCCCAGCAGGCCCACAGAATTTCGCGCATTCTTGGAAATCTTTTGACTAGCTGTTATAGGGCAGCCCCGATATTGAACGGGTTGCCTGGCTGTGGGTCCTCACCCGCGCGCTTACAAGGGACTCATGAATACTCCACTACAGGCACACACAAAAGGTTAATAAAAGGTTTATTTACAAGGGAAAAGGAAATAAGGAAAATGTACAACTCAGGGAGAAAATAGGGAAATAAAGTCTTTCATGCGTCCTACCTGATCCGCAGACCTGGAAACCCAAAGTCACTCTCCGAGCTGGCCGGAAGCTGCGAGCTGGTGATGAGTCAAAATGGGGGATCCCCTCCAAGCCCAGTGTCTGGCTTTATACCACACCTGGCTGCTTAACCCCACCCTCAGGTCCCAGCCACCTTTCCTTTGGTGGTGATGGGATTTGGAGTTCCCAGTGTCTTTGGCTTTGGCCTGGGGTGGGGGTGGAGTCCACAAAGCCTGTATGGAATTAGCTTTAGGACAGCCTTTTCCCCCTAACATTACCAACATGCTCACTACCTAGGTTTCCAATATCCTTAACCCAAAGAAGGGGAAGAGGATCTTTTCCTTCTCCAAAGCCTGTTTATTTACAGCTCCAGAATAAATAAGTAGGAACTTCTATTCTCTTCAAGGGAAACTCCACCTGAAAATGAAGTTTGATCTTCGCAAGCCAGATAAAACAAATATAATAGTTAATAATAAAGTCAGAGTTAAATCTTTAGTGATGCCATACATAGGGTATCAACAGGTCAATTTAAATCCATATAGGGGGAAAGACTTTCCCTAGAATTCAGTGTCAATTAGAACTTCCCTAATATTTCAAGGTTAATACCTGTTAAGGATACACCCAAGGCACATTTTTAAACAGAACACTTAATATCTCAGTCAGCAACAGTCATTAAATTTATGGTGAATTTACAGTTTCCAGACAAGAAGAATCAGTGGATAGTTACTTTTACCAATGTATCTAAAGGGCGTGTTATGGGCTTTTCCTAAACAAAGATAGGATCTGCAGTGAACTTGAAACAATGTCATTGTTGTCCTTTTGGAGTCTGTGGGTTTGGCTTGGGGGTCCTTGGGTGAAAGGTTCGGCTCTGTAAAGAAAAGGAGAGCCAGGCTACATTTCTCAAAGGGAGGGAAAGTTTATTGCGCCCCGGGAGGACCTCACACACCCAAGGTGGGGGTCAGTGAAGCCGCGCACGTTGTCAGGGGGAAGCAGGGTTTTATAGGGTAAGGAGGGGTCAGGTGGGAAGTTGGGTTCGTAGGGCAGGAAAAGTTTGTAGGGAGGGAAAAGTTTGTAGGGCGCGAAAAGGTTCGTGGGGCAGGTAGAGGTTCTTTGTCTGAAGAGACTCGTAGGGGGAGGGGGGAGGCTCATTGTCTGAGTCCTCCAGGCAGGTATCCGCATTCCTGCCCCCCAGGTGGGCTTCCTGGTAGGCTTTTGCATTCAGGCCTCCTGCAAGGACCTTTCACTGGGTTCACCTGGGAAAGATTTCACCAGAGCTTCCCTTTCAGCGGCAAGCAGCTAGTTTGTCCACGAGACAGAGATGGTCGTTGTATTTAAAAGGCATGTTTATTAGGAAAAGGGACAAAAAAGTAAAGTACACTTGCTTAGATACAAGCAGGCAGGAAGAGCTGCCCCAGAAGGGACAGGTTTGCTAAGAGAGGCCTGCATGGTTGCAGGCGGGTAGCCTTGACCAGTCACGGGCAGGCAGGAAGGCTATTGCCCTGCAGAGGGAAAGAGTTGGTGAAAAGAGGTAACTTCACAGCCACAGGTGGGCAGACGGAGTGCTGCCGGAGCCTCTGCAGAGACTGAACTGATATAGTCTTCTTCTGTTTGGGAGGGGTCACTCCTTGTGAGTCGTCAGTTGGTTGCTAATTTTGTATAACTATATAGAATCTGAAAGGGACCGGAGATTCTACAATGGGCTCAATCTCCATATCTTTACCTTTGGGGTCTGTTGGGCTCAATCTCCATATCTTTACCCTTGGGCCGGTCCTCTAGACAGCAGTCAGAGACCTACTTGGATGTTAATGCTTTGTAATCTAGGTGTCCACGCCTCAGGATACTAGTTTCCCCAACTGTGGGGATGGTTATGCTAATCTCTTCTACCCCCACCTCCTTGTGAGCCAGGTTTCCGGTCTTCACCTCCTTTTCAGTTTTTTTCTTTTCCTCCATCATCATTTCAGGCAAAAGAGATTGCTAGCCAACCCTCCTTTGCCCTGTTCACAGGGCATCGAAATAAGAAAGATTACATGGAGATTGGTTTGGAGGGGGCTCATGAAGGCTGGTTAGGAGACAAATATTAGCACCTGAGCTAAGGTGACAGCAGTAGGGCAAAGGAAACAGATTCTAGGGAGAGTTACATGGCCTCACACAGCCAAGAAGTGGGGAGGGACGGAAGTAAGAAGATTCCACAATGGCAGCTTCCAAAGAACAGGCTGAGGGAATCTGGACAAAGTGATGACAGAAAACAGTTTCTTTGTTATGTAACAGGGCAGCCCCGATATAAAACGGGCTCCCTGGCTGTGGGTCCTCACCTGTGCGCTTAAAAGGAACTTATGAATACTCCACTGCAGGCACACACAAAAGGTTAATAAAAGGTTTATTTACAAGGGAAGGGGAAATGAGAAAATGTATAACTCAGGGAGAAAATAGGGAAATAAAGTCTTAAATGTGTCCTACCTGACCCACCGACCTGGAAACCCAATGGCACTCTGAGAGCTGCCAGAGAGCCGGAGCTAGCGGAGAGCCAAAAGAGGCCCCCTAAGACCCACGTGTCTGGTTTTATACCCAACCTGGCTGCTTAACTCTCCACCCTCAGGTCCCAGCCACCTTCCCTTTGGTGGTGATGGTGCAACAGGGTGGTCCCCAGGAAAGGGGGAGGTTCCCTGCCCCACCCAAGGGAGGGTGGAGCTGAGCAGGAAGAGGAGAAGCTGCAGAGGAGACTGAGGAAAGAAGCAGGATGGAGCCAGGAGACCTGGAGGAGGCGCGTGGAGCCTAGAGACACGTGAAGAAACTGCGCTTGTCTTTTGCAGGCCCAGAGCAAGGCCCCAAAGCCTGCCACAAGTCTAAAGCATCTTCCAGTGGGGACCCACAGAAAAGGGTCACAAACAACCAGACAAGCCCGGAAGGAAAAGAGCAAAATCAACATCAAGATAAAAGCTGCCATTGTCACCTCCCCACGGGTCTCACCCACATCTGTGTCACCCAGTCCACGACCAAAAGACAAGCGCAGCTTCTTCACGTGTCTCTAGGCTCCATGTGCCTCCTCCAGGTCTCCTGGCTCCATCCTGCTTCCTTCCTCCGTCTCTTCTCTCGCTTCTTCTCTTCCTGCTCAGCTCCACCCTCCCTTGGGTGGGGCAGGGAACCTCCCCCTTTCCTGGGGACCACCCTGTTACATTTTGGTTGTGGACTGGGTGACACAGATGTGGGTGAGACCCGTGGGGAGGTGACAATGGCAGCTTTTATCTTGATGTTGATTTTGCTCTTTTCCTTCTGGGCTTGTCTGATTGTTTCTGACCCTTTGCTGTGGGTCCCCACTGGAAGGTGCTTTAGACTCATGGCAGGCTTTGGGGCCTTGCTCTGGGCCAATCCCATTTGGATGGACTTTTACCCACGAGGGGACGGGTAACTTTGGGTGCTTCACTTAGAAACTAGACTCTTTGCCTTACCTGTATTGTTTTCTAGTTTTATTAAAGTTCCTTCCCATTAAAGTCTCCTATGTTTTGTGTTGATGCGGCGGATGGCAGAACCCATTTAGAATAGGCAGGTTTGTGGGGTTTGGGCTGCCCCTCTCCCTGTCCTATAACAGATTTGGCGTCCAACGTGATTTAGGACAGAGCCATCCGTGGTTAGTCAGCCCCATGGGGAAATTGGGCTTCCCTATGGCACTGGCTACCATAAGCGCAAATGTGATTTTTGGTTTCTCTGGTGTGTTTGTTTCATATGTCGATTTGAAGATCTGTGTGTCTGTATGTAATTTGTTTGTAGTGACTTGCTAAGACATTTGATTTTGTGGAAATTGTTCTGTGCCAGTTTTACTCAAAAGATTAGGCAGTACATTGGACCATGTGGCCAGATCAAAGATGGTGTCTGAGGCCACTTGGAACTTTTTTTTTCTTTCTTTTTGTAATCTCTGCTGTCTCATTAGCATTTCTAAAGGCAATAATGGTTCTTCAGTGGTATGTTGCTTTGTCTTTGACTACTTCCTGCCCTGTGTCTGATGGGTTTTGCAAGCCAACTGTGGAGCAGTGGTGTTTTAATTAGCAAATGTATGCCTGGGTGTTAAGGAAAGAGTAGCCTTAAGCAGTAACTGGTAATCGCTGGTATCCTTGATGGATTCTTGGAGATAACTTGAATTTTTGCAAAGTCTGGATTGTTTCTGACCCTTTGCTGTGGGTCCCCACTGGAAGGTGCTTTAGACTCATGGCAGGCTTTGGGGCCTTGCTCTGGGCCAATCCCATTTGGATGGACTTTTACCCACGAGGGGACGGGTAACTTTGGGTGCTTCACTTAGAAACTAGACTCTTTGCCTTTCCTGTATTGTTTCCTAGTTTTATTAAAGTTCCTTCCCATTAAAGTCTCCTATGTTTTGTGTTGATGCGGCGGATGGCAGAACCCATTTAGAATAGGCAGGTTTGTGGGGTTTGGGCTGCCCCTCTCCCTGTCCTATAACAATGGGATTTGTCTTTCCCAGTGTCTTGATGGCTTTGGTCTGGAGTCGGGGTGGAGTCCACAAAGCCTGTGTGGAATTAGCTCAGGACATCATTTCCCTTAACAGTTACACTCAGACAAGAGAACTGGACACCATCATACACTTTAGGAAAAGGCTAAAAGGAAGGGAACATACAAGTGAACAGCCTTTTCCTTGTAAGTTACACGAGTGTCAACATGTTACAGGTGGAATCACGTGAAAGAGGAGGTTGCTATAGACATAGCTCTAAACTGTCAGTAAGTTTCAAGAGTTTGGCTTTTGACAAAGGGAAGGAATCCAAAATTACAAAGCAGTTTGGGAATGGGGGCCGGGGCTCCAAAATCTACCCTCAGATCAGTTTTCTGGTCCCCTGGCCCACCCTGTTACACCTCCAAGTAGGTCTTTAGGCCTCACACTGTCTCTCTAGACCCTCTGGGATTCAGTCACCAACGTGCCCTGTTTCTGTCAGTTTCCAGGAAGACGGAGAGTGACAAGCCGGCCCCCAAGGGCTGGGAACCCCTAACTCTCTCCTCGCTGCAGGAAGAGGCCCCCACCAGGCCGGCGCCCGGGGAGAGCGCCTTCCGCCACGGCCGGGCCCCGCAGTGGAGCGTGAGGAAAGCCACAGCCTTTGAGGACACCCTTCAGGCCTCCGCCTCGGTCTCCAGGGCCTGAGGGCCCCGCCGCAGTCGCCTCCGGGGCGCGCCAGCCAAATAAAGCCACATTCTGCCTGCCCCGGGCGTGGGTGCCGGCCGGGGGCGGGCGGGGGGTGGGGGGCGGCCGGGCCGACCGCGGCGGGGACCCGGGGTCGCAGGGTCGGCCCGCAGCTCGGGGGCGCCCCGCCCGCCCCGCGTCCGAGCCGCCGGGGGAGGAGCGGGGGGCGTGGCCGCGCCCCCGGGGGCCGGGGCGGCCGCCGCGGCCGGGAGGGCGGGCCTTCCCCCGAGTGACGGGGCGGCGGCCCAACCGGCGCCGGGGCGCGGGGCCGGCCTTCCTGCCGCCTCTTCCGCTCGCCGGCCGCGGCGCCTGGGACGGTTGCGGTGGGTCTGGGCGCTGGGAAGTCGTCCAAGATGATTAAAAAATTCGACAAGAAGGACGAGGAGTCTGGTACGCGCGGGGCTTCTGACGCCCACCCTCAGCCGCGGGGCCCCCTCCCGCCCGCCGCCACCTGCTTTGGGGACTGCGGGCCGGGGGCGTGGGCGCCGGTGTGCCCGGGGCCGGCGCTGCGGCCCGCCCCTCCCTCCGCCCCGCGCCTCCCGGGGGCCGGCCCCTGGCCCCTCCCCCCGGGCCGAGCCGCCCCTCGGGTCGCGCGCGCGCGCGCGCGCCCGCCCGCCCGCCCGCGCGCCGCCTCGGGCCGGCCCCGCCCCCGCCCCGCCCCGCCCCGCCCCCGCCCCCTCCCCACCCGCTCGCGGCGCGGCCCCTCAGCAGCCCCCGCGGGCTCGCCGGGGTGGGCTGCCCGCGCAGGAGGCGCGCCCGCGGCAGGTGGCGGAGGGCGGGGGCGCGCGGCGAGGCGGGGGCGCCGGGCGCGCTAGGCCCAGAGCGGGTCGGGGGCGCCGGGACAGCGCGTGTAGGAGCCCCGGGGTCTGCCCGGGGGGGCCTGGGCTCTGGCCGGTTCCCGGGGCCCGAGCCCGCCCCTTGCAGGGCCCTAGCTCGGTTAACCCTCGGGCATCCGACAGCGCGTGCCCGGCTGACACCCAGCTTTGGTCCAGAGCAGGTGGAGACGATGCCAAGAGGCCTTAAAACAAAATTTCTCCATGTTTCATCGCTGCTCTCACAAGGTGTGGTAGGGGGTTGGCTTAGCGAACCTCCATGGCGCCTCCCAGCTTGGTGATTCTCTGCTAAGTTGTGAGTTTCTGCCTCTTAGGAAATGTTAGAAACACATCAGGTAGTGATTGCCTTTATGGAAATCCAAAAGGCCCTGCCATGATCGTCTTTCTTATTCTTCGTTCTGTGGACACGACAGATGATGCTTGTAACATGTAAAGGGGGGCAGGGGACGAAGACACTCATTTAGGACCGGGTTCCTGCAAAACTGAAGTCCAGGATCTTACAGGGTCTTAGACTCTGACAGCGCTGGTGCCAGAATCAAAATGGTTTGGTTCAACTGACAGGGATTTTAGTGATGATTATCACTGTGATAGCCAAGGGGTTCCCTCACTTAGGATTTGCCCAGCATTCAGTACCCTTCTGTGCCAAGTCAATAAATTTGTGTAGGCCTCTACTTTAAAGGACATTTTTTGTTTTATAATGTAGGTAGTGGCTCCAATCCCTTTCGGCATCTGGAGAAGAGCGCTGTCTTACAGGAGGTATGGCTTGGAAGTATATTGTGTTCTCTCTTCCATTTTAGAAGGTAGGCAGAGAGCCCCTGAGATGCTGTGGTCCAAAGTAAGAATTAAGGAATGGAACTGAGTTCAGAAATCATAGGCTTGAGGGGAAAGGAAGAGGGGTTACTTATAGGAGAGTCTAGAGTTTACAGAAATGCAAAAATGCACAGGCTCGGTCACGTTGAAAATTTTAAATAAAATGCCAAGAGAGGTGTATAGTACAAGGCTATTGAAGAAAGTTATAGATATTAAGCTTCTTGTATTCCAGTGATGTAGATGAATATTGTGATGCTTAACAGATAAAACCCATGAAGTTGAAGTTGAAACTCTAAGTTGCTAACACTATTTGGATATTTTGATTAAGTAATTTTCATATTTATTTTATGAAAATTATTTTATATATTAAAGTCAATTTTCCGTAATCTATGTTAGACAAGGTAGCCATAAGCAAATGAGTTAGAGTATAGATTAGGAAATCACGGCCACATCTATTAATTTATATACCATATTAAGTTGAAACTGTAAGTTGCTAACACTCTTTGGATACTTTATAGATTAAAGTCAGTTTTCCATAATCTATGTTAGACAAGGTAGAAAATACTTAAACATTATGTAGAACAGTGTCTTTTGTTTCCATAGGCTCGTTTATTCAATGAAACACCCATCAACCCGAGAAGATGTTTGCATATTCTTACAAAGATTCTTTACTTACTGAACCAGGTAAATTGTTTTGATTTTCCTCAGATTATGTATCCTGGATAAGACAGACATAACATTCAGCGAAGTACTTCCTGGAAAATACAATTATATTTTTAGTTCACTTAATTTTAAAAGCTACTATGTTTGATTAACACAATGATATGTAAAACTTCTTGAGGACATGGACCATGACATGTACTTTGTTTTCATTCCTAAGTACTAAACCAGCTAAGCACATAGGAGATTCTCAGCACTGATTTGAATTTAAGAAGTATTAGTTATATGTTCATAGATTTGTTCAAAGGTCTTTATGTCCTTCCAAAAATATAAAGTCTTCGATAAATTCCAGATAGATATTATTTTACCCTTTTGGTGCCTGTGTAGGGGAATGAACAATATAAGTGTGCAGCCTTGATTTTGATATTTAAGTTTTATATTTATTATCCCTACTCTACTATTACTGATGATAACGATTCTGGCCTTTATTGTTTTGTGCCTTTTTGTCCTTTTGTATAAACAGGATTATACACCTGTTTTATAAAGTTGTAATTATTAAATGAGATAATGCATGTGAAGCTTACAGCGTTGGACACATAGTCAGCATTCAGGAATTGCTTTCATTCGGCCATTCAGTAAATATTTCTTACACACCTGCTATATTGTAGGTGCTGGATATATAGCAGACAAACCCAACAAAGCTATTTGTCCTAAGGGAACATAAATTCTGTTTGCTAATTTTATCTTGTGGAGTTTTTGTTTTGCTTCAGACTACAAAATCTTATGAAATGTTTCAGGCCTTAGAAATGTGATTTTGTATTTTAGATTCACGTGCAATCAAACACACACATGCACACCACCTGGTTTATAGATGGTGCTAAGAAAACTGTGATTTACAGTTTGAATTTTTCCGTGATATTTGCTTTTTACTATGTTTCATAACTGAGTACATCATCCAGAGATTTACAGACTTTTGTAGTTTGCAACTAGAGACTGAGCAACAAGTGCTTACTTGTAAAAGAGATATGTCAGTTCACAACATGATATCCTTTTGTGGCAGCATATTAGAAACATTTATGGCAAAGTTAGTTTGATTCAACTTTTCATAGCACCCACTGTGTCAAATTGACTAAATCCATTATATGAGTAGAGTTTATAGAAATTGAAGTTGGTGTGGAGTATATTGGGCAACACCTCGGTGATGGGCAACTCATGCTGATGTATTTCATTATCTTGATAAGGAAATTACCAGCACAGTCTGATAAATAAACATAGTCAGCTACATAAATATGTTTGGGAACCTTAGTTTTATCTTTCCTACCATTTGGTAGAGCTTTGTGGAAAAATACTTTTTAAGATTCCCACCAGACTTGATATAGCTGTGTTTTCTGGATTTCGAGTCAAAGAATGAGGACTATGTTTATCAGTATGACTGAAAAGTATATGGACTTCTATGTATTCAGTAAATATTTGTGAAAGAGCAAAATCTCTTGCTGATTAACAAATTGGATACTCTGATTAAAGTGACTGAAAAATCTTTTTATCCTCATGACAAATAGATTGAAGACCAGCTATATTCTATGTGAAATCTGAGTCTCTGAAAAGTGATTGATATATAAGGTTGCTTTTAATGAAGAAATTATTAAAAAATGGTTATGTTCCAAGTAGCCTGTTAGGAATATTTGCGGTGTTTAGATATTAGTGAAACGGGTTACCTAATACATTGCTAATCAAAAAAACATGGTTACCAGATTAGTAGCATTCACATCACTAAGAACTGGTGAGAATTGCATAATGTCCCCAGGCTTCCTCCCAGAACCACTGAATCAGAATCTGCATTTTGGCAAGTTCTGCAGATTGATTTGTTAAGCATATTAAAATTCTGGTCCAAAGCATGTTTTTTAGGGACGTGAGCCAGTATTTTGAGATCTCCTAGCAGCCCTTTCAGCCTTACTTTATGTGACTAATGTGGTTCCTGCCCTTTTTGCTATTTTTTTTTAAGATTCCTAATAATTATTGTTTTTTTAAAGATCTATCCATTTATGCATACAATTGCTGGGGCACAGGCCAGAGATGCTGGGGCAGTGAGAGGACTCACCAGAGACATTGTGGGGAGCAGAACAGGCAGAATGACTGAAACACACTGCTGAGGGGAGCAGCGGGTGAGACAGGAGAGGTCTGCCTCGCCAATTGGGTTTCTCTCTGGCCGGCCGGGGATCGAACTCGTGCTGCAGAGGCTGTGGATTGCTCCATAATGTGATGCTTAACCCCTTGCGCCAGCAGGGAGGCCCCCTAATGATTAATTCTTTACAGTTAGATGTTTATTACATTCCTGTGACATGGCATGCTTTGTGCTGGGCACTGGGCTATGGAAATGTATAAGGTATGATCTCTATATTAGTCAGCATAGCAATAATATTCTGATCACTTGCTATTATTTTCTACCTTCTTGTAAATCACAGTTCTTCAGGGAAATTAAAATAGTTTATGCTAAAAGGCTAGAGAACATTCTACACTTGATCTTAGCCAAAAGGCCGAGAAGCTGTTGGGTAGAGGACATTCTAGACCTGTTGTAGCTTGGTGTGTGATTTTAACTTATTTAAAATAAGAGACAGCTAAATAGCTATGCCATTTTATAAATTAAAAGTCAGAAAAATAATGAAGAGACAAAATGTTTACAGAGAGTGCTAAAAATTTTTTGCAAAAATAAAGAAAAAATCATTAAGGTGACTTTAAGAAATTGTTTTCAATTTTATTTAGGGTGAACACTTTGGAACTACAGAAGCCACAGAAGCCTTCTTTGCAATGACTCGATTGTTTCAATCTAATGATGTAAGTCTTTTTCTTTTTCTTTTTTTAATTCTTTCAGGCTGAGAAGGCTACTTTTTCTGATTTTCCTGGAGGTACCTAGTGTGTTCTAAATTAAGGAAGGTTGCTTCGAAAGTTTAAAATTACTTGTCTTCATAAAATTTATAAGTACTCATTAAAGAACACGTGAAAATGTGTCATATAGAGCTGTTCACCCACAGATCTATCATGCAGTCATAAAAATTGTTAATATCCAGTTTCCGGTGTGACATTCACTGCAAGGATGCACTAGTGTAGAAGTGTGTGGACATCGCTACGACGTCCCTACGTTCCTGGTCAAGTTTCTGGTAGCCCTGGACTTGCTGTTGGTCAGCAGGGCAGCAGTTGAGCAGAAGAGCCTGGTGCAGAGTGCAGAAGAGCACATGGGGCAGGGAGAAAGCAGAGTGTGGACCCGCTGAAGCCGCCAGCACCTCTGCATCTGGTTCTCATTACCATAGACCACCCCGACTTTCAGAGCATAACCACTGCTGCTGTACTGCTGTCTTCCAAATGTGGCACATATTTCTCTTTCATCCAGCTCTAAGTCATAGCCATGTAGGGAAGGGGACTCTGGAATATAGATTTTCCAGCTTTCTGTTAGCATAAATTGACAAAATCTTGAAGTTCTTTGGATATATATTGCATATCATCACAGGTCATGCTCTGTGCCTGGTGCCCAAGATATTCTGGGGTTTGAGTCTGATGATATGTCTAGATAATGACAGGTTTCAGGAGTAGGTCTTCGGGAATATCAGCAGTCCCCCTGTAAGGCTGCTGTTTCTGGATGCCACATTTTCAGTCAGCTGGCGATTAATACCCTCAGCTGGGGATGTAGGACTGCTTTCACTTGCAAAGGAGATGTGGAGGAGTTTAGGTGTTCACAACTCAGCTTCAGCAGACTCTCCCATTTTCTCCCATTCCAGTTTTCAGGGCCCTGCTCCTTCTCAATCAGGACCCCAACTTTAACATAAGATAACCTGCAAGAATCTAAATTGAATTTGCATTGTAATTCAACCATCTACAGGATATGCTTTTCAGAACTCTCAGCCTTGTGTCCATATGACTTAAGACTTTCTACTAAGGCATTGTGGGGATTACTAGTTCCTCACCCTGGATCTTCACTTGTGAGTTTATTTTCTTTACCAAGTTCTCCAGTGCACTTTGCTGTAACAAACTAGTCCAGATACAACTCATTTTTACTGAAATGTTCTATAGCAGCAAGTGCTTGTTTACCTAAAGCCATACCTTCTACAGGTCCTTGGTTATACTTGTCTATAAAGGATAATTTAAGTATTTTGTCACTGCATGCCATGAATTGCCAGTGTCCATTTACCACTGGAAATGATAATTAATGCCTTTTATCAGGTCAACTAAGCAACTTCTCATTCCTATCCTCAAAGTCCTGTTTTCCTTTCATTACTCCCTAAACCGAAAATTGTGGGTTCAATCAGGGAAGCAAAACTACTATGTTATTATAGAATTATTTATGAAAGGAAATAGACTACGAAGATAGTCTGCTAGCTAGTGGGAGCAGAGAGGAACTGTTATAAAAGTCATGGGAGACTGTTTCCTCGTGGCTGTGAATTTGTGGCCTGTGTCTGGTGGTGGACCTGAGGTCACAGCTGTTCAGAGATTGAGGTCATGGTATGGGGAGGAGGTGCAGAGCAGGGAAGACACAGAAGGAGGACAGACGTCTAGCACAGAGGTTGATTTAAGAAAAGAAGGCATGGAACAGTTTTTAGGAAATAGATTAGGGAAATACAGGATTATTGGACAGGATGAATAACTCCTTGAAGTTAGTGGTAATAGATTTAAAGTAAGCCAGGTAGCAAGGAGAATGTTATTTTTTTTCTTCTAGCTATAGGTTGTTTGGTTAGGAGGCAAGAAAGAATAGGGACTGAGGGCCTCCCCGGTGGCATAGCGGTTGAGTGCTGGGTTGCGAAGCTGCCCGCAGCCTCTGCAGTGCCAGTTCGATCCCCAGCCACCAGGCGAGGGTCCCACATGGCACGCAGACCTCTCCTGCCACCCACTCCTCCTCTCAGCAGTGTACTTCGTCAGTCTGCCTGTTCTGTTCCCCGCTCTGGCTTTGGTGAATTCTCTCACCCTCCAGTGCTTCTGACTGTACCCAGTGCTTGTATAAAGGAATAAATAAATAAATCTTTAAAAAAAAAATAGGGACTGATTGCCACAATTGAAAGGTTGATAGGATCAATAGATCAAAGGTTGATAGGATCATGATGGCGTAAAGAAGATGTTGGAGCCAGGAGTGATGATTGGCGAGTAGAAGATTTGTAAATAAACTTGCAGCAGGGATACTGTTATTGATACAGGTTGTGACAATGGAAGTGGGAAGTTGCAGTAGGAAGAGAGGGTTATTGGAGTAGGAGAGGTCAAGGAATGGAGTAGGAGAGGTCAGAGTTTTAGGAATATTGTGTGTAGATATTAAAATCACTGATAATTATTTGGGGATACTATTAGAGATAGTGTTTTTCTGAAATAAGGGGAATAACCTGGCGTCTATATGTGCAGTCATAATGTTGGCAGGTGGTACAGTCTAAGGCAGTTTCTTAGGGAAAGAAAGTAATGTAGTGAAAGAGATTGGAACAACGATCCTGAAAAGGCAGATGAGGATCAGCTTGGACAGCTTTCCTGCCTCTTGGTCTGGGGGTATGAACGTTGTAGGAGAGAAAACAGTCACCCCTGGAGAAGACCACAGGGGCGTCCTCAGTGGAGAGCCAGGCTTCAGTTAGAGAAAAGACGAGAACACTCAGCGGAAAGTTTAAGGATATTAGGGCTTTTGCTGATCAAAGTGCCAGAGAACAGAAAGGAGGGATTTGGAATTTGCAGAAGGACGAAGATGGAATCAGATTAGGTGTCACCCAGCTGCATGGCAGTAAGTGTCCAAGTGAGTAATGACCAGGATTTGTAGATCATGGACACAAACATGTAATACATACAGCTACTTCAGGGTTTTTGTAGTGACCGAAGAAGTAGCTGTATATATTACATGTTTGTATTCATAATCTATACTCAGTATTTTTGTGTTTTAAGATATAAATGACAACATCATCACGTTGTTTCACGGTTTAAAACAACCTGTTTTTGAGATCTGTGCACTTGCTACTGTACTTTATTCAGTTTCACTGCTGTGGAATCACAGTGTGTGCATATATAATATTCCCATTATTTATTCATTCTCCCATTGGTAGATATGAGTTCCTTCTACTTATTTGCTATTACAAATGATAGTTCATGTAATGTTTATGTATGTGTCTTCTTGTGCACTTAGTGAGAAATTTTCTGGGGAAAATACCTGCAAGTGAAATTTCTAGATAATACTAGTTATTTGATCTTGTCAAAATGGTCTTTAGGTGGGTTGTACCAGTTTACAGAGACATAGCTCCAAATCCTTTGCCTATTCTTAATAATTTATTATCAAACCTAAATATTTGCCATTTGGAAGACTGTTAAATGGCATGTGTTTGTGGTTTTAATTTGCATTGTGATGATCACTGCTGAAATTGAAAACCTTTTCATATGTTTAATGGCCATTTTACTTTCCTCTTATGTGAATTGTTCGTAGTCTTTGCTTGTTTATGCTCCTTCTTCGGATTTGTGGGTTTTAAATTGATTTAGTCTTTTTGTGAAAATAAGCTTTATTGAGCATAAATACATGACAGATTTTAAGGGTACAAAGTTTTGACCAATGTCTATAGTCATGGAACCACCACCAGAGCCATGATAGAGAAATTTTACCTCTTCCCAGAATGTGCCTGCACTGTCCTTAGTGATCCTCTCCTCCTCCAACCCTTAGCATCTGGCAGTCATTGATCTGCTTTCTAACAACAGAGCTTTGCATTTTCTAGATTTTCATTTAAATTTAATCTTTCAGTACATAGTCTTTTATGATTTGTATGTCTTACTTCTTTCACTTAGTTTATAGCTTTGGGGTTGACCCAAGTTTATGCGTGTGGCAGTAGTTTGTTCATTGTTATTGCTGAGTAGTATTCCATAATATGGAGAGTGTCTGTTTATCCTTTCAGAAGTTAGTGGATAATTGAGTTGTCTCCATCTATGGAAACACAGCTGTTAAAAATATTCCATATGGGCCTCCCCGGTGGTGCAGCAGTTGAGCGCTGGGCTACGAAGCTGTGCTCGGCCTCTGCAGCGCCGGTTCGATCCCCAGCTGCTCCCTGGCTGCTCCCCGGTCACTGGAGGAGGGTCCCACATGGCGCGCAGACCTCTCCTGCCAACCGCTGCTTCCCTTAGCAGTGTACTTCAGTCCTTCTGCCTGCTCTGCTCCCCACTCTGGCTCTGGTGAATTCTCTCACCCTCCCGCGCTTCTGAGTGTACCCAGTGCTTGTATAAATAAACAAATAAATGAATAAATAAATCTTTTAAAAAAAAAATTCCATACAAGGATTTGTATGGGCCTGTGTTTTCTTTCTTTTTCTTTTTTTTTTGTTAATATATGGAAGTGTCATGTTTTGATTTACGTTTCCTTAATGATGAAAGTATTAAGAATACATTAAACAAATATGTGGTTATATTTCATCTGTATATCTTTTTTTTTTAAAGATTTATTTATTTATACAAGAACGGGGGTACAGGCCAGATGCATAGGAGGGTGAAAGGATTCACCAGAGATAGAGTGGGGAGCAGAACAGGCAGACTGACGAAATACACTGCTGAGGGGAGCAGCAGGCGAGACAGGAGAGGTCTGCTTCGCCATGTGGGATTCTCGCTGGCCGGCCGGGATCAAACCCGTGCTGCAGAGGCTGTGGACAGCTTTACAGTGTGTTGCTCAACCACCTGCGTCACCAGGGAGACCCTCATCTGTATATCTTATTGATATACTGTCTGTTCAAATCTTTTACTTTTTTTAAAGTCAGATTGTCTTTTCTTCCCCCTCTGTTGTAAATGTTATGTTTCTGGATACAAGCTTTTTATTCAAATAGGTAGTCTGGAATATCTCCTCCCAGTCTGTGGCTTGCCTTTTCATTTAATTACCACATTTTTTCTATTTTAAAAATTAGCATGTTGTGAATTATGACAAATACATATAGTAGTAGTACCACCTGTGCAATCGAGATTTAGGAAGTTTCCATCACTCCAGAAAATGCCCTCATGCCTTTTTGTATTATCTTTTCCTCCCAGCCTCAGCCTGGGGCAGCCATAGATGTCTTTTCTTTCCTTATAGTTTTGCCTTTCCAGGAAAAAATGGTATCCTTGCTGTGTGAAGCCTTCAGATCTTATCAGTCAGCTAGCACAATGCATTCTGAGATTTGCCCATGCCATTGTTTGTATCAGTAGTTTACACCTTTTTATTTCATTGAGAATTCCATTGTATGGCTAGACCTCAGTTTATTTATCTGTTCACCAGGTGAAGGATATTTGGTTTGTTGCCAGTTTTGTGTATTTCTAAATAGAGTTACTATAAACATTTATGTACAAATTTTTGAACATATCAATAGCTATTATTTCCCTTGGGTAAATACCTTAGAGTGGGATTGCTGGATCCTGATAGATGTGTGTTTATTTAACATTGTAGGAAACAACATCACTTCCTAAGTGACTGTCCAGTCCCTGGCAGCACTGTATGGATGGTCTAGTTGCTTGGGATGCTCCTGGAACAATACCAGCACTTAGGATTATCTTTTCTTGGTTTCTAATTTTTGCCATTTTAGTAGATATGTAGTGGTATCTTTGTACATTTATTATGCGCGTTCCTAATTGCTAATGATCTCAGACATCTTTTCATGTGCTTTTTACCTTTCATATGTATTCCGTGATGAGAGATCTCTTCATATATTTTGCTCATTCTTTTTTTTAAAGATTTATTTTACTTATACAAGAGCCAGGGTACAGGCCAGATGTGCAGGGGGGTGAGAGGATTCACCAGAGACAGAGCGGGGAACAGAACAGGCAGACTGATGAAATACACTGCTGAGGGGCGTCGTGGGCGAGACAAGAGAGGTCTGCTGTGCCATGTGGGTATCTCTGTAGCCAGCGGGGATTGTATTTTGATGTGAATCATAGACATCTTTGCCTAATTCAGGATCACAAAGATTTTCCCTTGTGCTGTTTTTTTCTTGAAATTTTGTAGTTCTTATTTCTTATAATTACTTTACGATTGTCGATCTCAAAAAGGCAATCAGGTAGTAAAGCCACGGGCTGAAGAAATGGGCAGAGAGAATGTATTCATGAGGATGCCAAACACAGCTCCTCTCCTTCCACCACTGTCCTATCGGAAGATACTGTCCCTGACCAATCTTTGGTGGTGTAAGTATTCCAGATTTGGGCTATTCTAATAGGGATGCAGTAGTGTCTCATTTCAATTGACCCTTCCCTGATGACATGTCACACGGAGCATCTTTATATGTGGACACCATCTGCATGGGATAGCTGTTCATTGGCCCAACTTTTGATCAGGTTATTTTTCTATGTTTTGAGTTCTAAGGGTTTTTAAAATATATTTTGGAGAACAATTGTTTATCAGCTATGTGCCCTGTGAATATTTTCTCCCAGTCTGTGACTTTTCTCCTCATCCTTTTGATACTGTTTTATATGGAGCAGAAATCTAACATTTCATTTATTTATTTATTTATTTATTTATTTTATAGTTCTCTACTTTTTTTTTTTTTAAAGATTTATTTATTTGTTTATGCAAGCACTGGGGTACAGTCAGAAGCACGGGAGGGTGAGAGAATTCACCAGAGCCAGAGTGGGGAACAGAACAGACAGACTGACGAAGTATACTGCTGAGGGGAGCAGTGGGCGGCAGGAGAGGTCTGAGCGCCATGTGGGACCCTCGCCGGTTGCCGGGGATCGAACCGGTGCTGCAGAGGCTGCGGGCAGCTTCGCAACCCAGCGCTCAACCGCTGCACCACCAGGGAGGCCCAAATTTAACATTTTAAAGTCCAGTTTTAACTTTTTTATTTTATGTCTCATGCCTTTGGTGTTATATCTAAAATGTGATCTGCATACCCAGTGTCATCTAGATTTTCTCTTATGCTATCTTCTAGCAGTTTTATAGTTTGCATTTTACATTTAGTTTTATGGTCCATTTTGAGTTAATTTTTGTGCAAGGTACAAGGTCTTTCTGCTGCATATGGATGTTCGGTTGTTCCAGCACCTTTGGCTGAAGAGACTGTCTTTGCTCCATTTTGTGACCTTGGCTCCTTTGCCCAAGAGCAGTTTGATTATGTTAATGTGGGTGTATTTCTGGGGTTTCTATTCTGTTCTATTAAATTGTTTGTCTACTCTTTCACCAATACATGATATTTGTTACTATTTACCTTTATTTATTTATTTATTTATTTTTTACTTTTCACTCCCTATTGAGTTATTATATAGAATAATATTCCTTATGGCTGAAGAACCTGTCTTTTAGGATCTTTTCTTCCTTGACTCAAATACCTTTTCCCATGCTGGTAAGACTCTGGCTCTGAGTGACTGTGAGTTGCTTTTTTTTTTTTTTTCATTTTTGGCACCTGTGAATTTCCCTTCATTTTTGCCCTTGGCTACATATTCACATTAACTTTGCTCATATTTTAATTAGTGTATTTATTTAGGCACTATATTTTAGTGGTTAGGAATACATCTTTGCCAACCCTTTATACTGTCACTCTTTCTGATTTTAGCCATTTTTGGTGGGTGTGAGGTAATAATCTGATATGTGGTTTTAATTTGTATTTTCCTGATGGCCAATAATATTGAACCCGTATGTTTTGTGCTTTAGCTAATTTTTCATGGTAGACTTTTTATTGAGGGGTGAGGAAAGGAATTATTTTAGCTCTGAAGTTTTGACTCATTTTCTGTTGTTGTTTTTTCCTTCTTTGTAGCTTTGTATAAGTATCATCTGCTCCACACTTTTACATGGTTTTCTCAGATGATTTTCTCCACCACTTGGGTTCTGGAGATGGGTCCCACTTGGACTCTGGAGTTGGGTCTGACATATTCAGGTCTCACTGCTTATAAGAAATTTGAAGTTACTTGATAGACAATGAGGCTGGATAGGCAAGAGGTACCATTGCCCATAGTATATGAGGAGGGAAGGATAAAGAAGCTTTATTACTGTTAACAATTATTTTGCATCCAGCTATCCATCTAGAAACTTGATCATTGAAATTGGAAGTTAGTTACACAATCATAATACTTTAAAGTTCATTATCTGTACTTAGGGAACTAAGAAAAAATGCAGTTTGCACATCTTTCCAATCCTTTTTTTTTAAAAAAAAGATTTAAAAATATATTTTCCAAAAATTATATTTTCCAGGACAAGACTTCAGCGTGTTAGAAACCTATGTCTTTCTACTCACGCTGTCAGAGTCCCAAGTTTTCATCTCTCTGCGGGAGACCTATATAATAGCTAAACTTTTGAGTTTTCATCTGGGTGTTTTCCAGTGTCAGTGAATCAGTTACTTATGTTTAGGAAATAGTAGTATTCTGCGTATTTTTTCATCTAGATAGTAAAAAAATTCTTGGGTAGATGAGAAACTTAAAGATTAACTTTCTAAATATGTCTCTGGATTATTCAAGTAGTTAAAAACTCATTTTCTTTTGAATAATCTGTTGCATTTTATAAATAATTTTTCAGCAAACATTGAGAAGAATGTGTTACCTTACCATCAAAGAAATGGCTAACATCTCTGAAGATGTGATAATTGTCACAAGCAGGTATGTGAATGGTCAAAACCTATGGTGGGCTCTTTATATATTTAGTAGCATATTTATTGTTTTATTTCTATATTAAAGTTACTTTTTTGAAAATTCAATAGGATTTTAAAAGAATATAGTATCTTGAGTTTTTCTTTTCTTAAATGTGGTTATTATTTCGTGAAAACTATCCTTACCTGATAAAGCAAAGAAAGACATCACAAAGAATAGTGGTTATATTTTAAAATGCTCATAAAGATACATAAACAAAACTAAGAAGAAAATAATACACTGCAATAAAATACTTGCAATACATCAAGAGGCTAGCATTTATCGTATGTGAAGAATTCATATACTTAAAATTTTCCAAGTGATAATTCCTAAAATAACCAATGTAAAGAATCTAAAAATCTTTAAATAGTTCTTCTCACTAGTAGCCAAAAGTGCAAATTAAAAATTCAAAAATGAATTACAATGTTTTTACCCACCAAATTGGCAAAAAAGGTACAGCAGCCAATACTTGCAAGGGAGACTGACATTCTTGGAAAAGGAGGGTAGAAAAATAAATAGATTCATTTTTTCCGCAAAGTACTTGGCAGTATTTGTGGAATATTTGAAAGGGTTTATCCCTTTCACCCATTAATACCTCATCTATAGATCTGTGCTCAAAATATTCAGCACAGAAAGATTTGTATAAAATGATGTTCTTTACAATACTGTCTACACTAAAAAAAAGGATAAGACTTGTCATTGTTATAATTATTTAGTTAACCATGTTATAATCATGAAATATTTTAATCTTTTAAAAATCTCAATACAGTGTTCAATGGGAGTTGTATCCAAGTCTGTATTCAACATATTATCACTTTAAATACCTTTAATTTTCATATGTGCATAAAAATATATGGATGGAAATACACTGATACATTACAGAAGGTTTTCTCTGGGTGTTTGGATTGTTACTGTTTTCTTTAAAATTGTGATAATTCCCAAATATCCTAGAATGAGTATGTATAACTTGAGTTCTAAAATATATAGCAAATGTTATTTCTTAAAAAGTTGCTACTTTAATTATTAATTATAACTCAGGTGAATCTGGTATTTGTATGGCAAAACAAATTTTGGAGGAGGGGACTTCTGTTTAACTAGCAGTTGTGTTGAATGTAATTTCAATTGGTAACGTTTTCAGCTGAAAACAACATAGCCAGATGCAAATAGTCACTGAAATGAAAATAGGCATCGTGTAACTGGTGTTGGTTCAGTAGCTTAACAGCCCTGGGACTAGCATCTCTTGAATTCTTTTGGACATCCTCACATTTTTGCAAAATAGATGCCTAAATTACTGGCAGTCTACCATTCAAGGTGGGAGGGGTGCTGGGAAGGGGGCCAGGAAAGGCCAGCGCCATCTGCCTCTTTTATCAGGTATGCAATAGCTTTTCCCAAGGCAATTTTTAGATTTCATTTGGCAGAGTGGTGTTATATGACTATCCTTAGGAGGCCAGGAAAGTGAGTATTTAGCTTTTATTGTCCAAGTATTAGGGACAGACAATGGAGAAGGAGTTAAAAATGGGTTTTGAATTAGCTAACGGTGCCTGCCAAAGTAAGAAACAGAAAATCTTCACTTAGATTGCTAGATTCATCAAATATTGGAAACATTAAAAATAGATTAGTCAGGTACTAATTGAAGGTGTTTGTTTGTTTAGCTGTTTATACTTCCCTGAGTCCTGTTAGGGCATCTTGGTTATGGTTTGCTTCTAGATCATTTTAAGTACATTTTCTAGTTGACTTTCGTAGCTATTGTAGGCAGCATAATATTATCCTCCTGCCCCATCTCCCTGTCCTAATTGCTGGAACCTGTGAGTATCGGGTAGAAAAGTTGCTGTTCAGCAGAGGAGGGAGCCTGGATTTTCCAGGTGGGCCCAATATAAAGATAAGAGTCTTTAAAAGTGGAAGAGGGCAACAGAGAAGGGTCAGTAAAGAGATGTGATGGCGGAAGCAGGAACAGAGAGAAGTGTTGTTGGTGGATTTGGAGATAGGTGGAGGGGACCGTGAGCCCAGGGTGGCCTCTAGAAGTTGGAAAAGGTAAGGAAATTATTCACTCCTACATCCTCCAGAAAGGAATATGACCCTGCTGACATCTTTTTTTTTTTTAAGATTTATTTATTTTTATACAAGAATTGGGGTACAGGCCAGAGATGCACGGGGGGGGGGGTGTGTGTGTGAGAGGATTCACCAGAGACAGAGTGGGGAATAGAACAGGCAGACGGACCGAAGTACACTGCTGAGGGGAGCAGCGGGCGAGACAGGAGAGGTCTGTCCCACAGTGTGGGTTTCTCCCTGGCCGGTCGGGAATCGAACTTCTGCTGCGGTGGCTGCGGATTGCTTCGTGGGTTGCGTCTTAACCCCTGCGCCACCAGGGAGGCTCCCCCCCCCCCCCCCGCTGACATCTTGATTTTAGTCTAGCGAGACCTCTGTTGGACTTGTAATTTACAGACATTTAAGATAAAGAAATGTGGTCTTAAGCCTCTAAGTTTATGGAAATTTGTTACAGCAGCAAATGGAAAGTGAACACATTTTGCAATATTTGTGCATCAAATCAATACACTGTATGCCTCAACCTTACTGTGTTACATATTAATTCTCAGTAAAGCTGGCAAAAAAGAACTCCTACAGATTTGTACCTGGAAATTGGGTGCTGCTGTAACATACTTAAAAAGGTGGAAATTGCTTTGTAAATCAGGCAATGAGCAAATGCTAAGGGAATTTTGAGGCACACAACAGAAAAGCCTTCATTGCCTTGAACAGACATTAGATACTAATGAGTACTGGACTCGGAAGGAAGTGGGGGGCAGGTTAGAGAAAACATCACCTCAGGACACTCATTGTGGCAAACAGTTTTGGGAGAAATGTGGACATTGAGGCTGGGGAGAGTACAGAAGAAAGTGAGGGGAATGTTAGAGACTGGAGGAAAGGGGGACTCTTGGACCCTTGTTCTGTTGTGTCAGAAAACTGGGTGGACTTGTTACAGTTCTGTGAAAGTAGTATTTATAAGCAGTGAACTTGGATTTTAACTGAAGAACTTTCCAAGCAGTGTCGCGATGTGACCTGGTCTGTTTTTGCTACTTGTAAAATTTGAGAGTAGGGGAGTGACTTGAGGAGAGACCTGTAAACAAGAACCAGGAGTTCCCGATTTTAAAAATTCTCAGCTGCTCAAAATGGCACCGGACACTACCATCAAGAGCTTCACTGTTTGGAAAGCATGCTCTGGGGAAGAAGTTACAGGAGTCACTATACCGCCTTTTGCTAAAACCTTAGAAAGAGCAAGAGGTCAGTTTATTCACTCAGAACAGCACTGAAGACACAAGGGTGTGACTCGGTAGACTCCCTCAGCATCCAAGCAGAAGCCACAACTAGAGATGGGATTACCTAGGGAGGACTGTTGTTTGTTGTCTGCTGGAGTCCCCAGCTACTCCCCAAGGGTCCTGAGAGTCATTTCAGCGGAAACATTACCAGACTGGGCTGGGTGGGCAGGGGGCGGTGAAAGGCTGTCAGAACCTGAAATTTCTACGGGCAGGAAACTAAGACTTTAAGTCTGTACTGCTTTGTGAAAGGAAGTTTGGCCCTAAGGACAGAGGAGCAAGTTCATAATTTGGCTGTGAGGGCAGAGGTGCAGGGTGGAGCTGAGAACTATAGAAATTTCTGCCCAGGACTTGAACCATTTCTACTGTGCCTGGCTGGACTTCAAAATTGCTTAGTGACTTTTTTCCCTTCAATTTTCTTTCTTTTGAATGGGGATTCTGTAACTGCTATCCTGTGGTAGTCCCCAGTTTGTATTTTGGGAGCAAGAATTTATTTTCTAGATAGATTATACCCAGAGTCTCACCCATGCCTCGTTTAGATCACTTGGTAAGACTGGGACTTTTGAGTGGGTGGGTGTCGGGGCAGTCAGGAGCAGGGCAGGCACGCAGGCTCATTGTGGATTCGTGCGAGCAAATGAAGGAATCTTGGAGCCCTCGTACATTTGACAGGCCTTTAATGCACTTAGGCAGACCAACAGGCAGGGAGGCAGGCATGCAATCAACTCCCCCAGCCCCTGCATCTCCCGAGTAACCTCTGGCCTCTCTCGCTCTTAGTGATCTCCGTGTTCTCGCCCCGGTGCCGGTACTTACAGGTGCGCTGGGCTCATGCCCTTCAGCTTCTTGGGTGGGTGTCCATGATTACAGGCAGTGTGCCCTGTGCTCATGCTCCCAGGCGCCCCCTCACAACACAGTACCACGTGTGGGCCATGAAATCCTGGAGGAAAGCAAGGCCGCAGGTGGCAGCCTTAGAGGCCAGTGGCAAAAGGCAAAAAAGAGCCTGGTTAACTCCATTTTCCCTGTAGTGTGACTTGGAGATTTTGGACTTTGAGTTGGTGCTATAATGTGTTGAAATTTTGGAGGTGGGGGTGGGTCTTGAGATGGGATAATGCGTTTCGTCTGTGAGATGAATGCAACCCAGCTGACAGTGATTTTAGCCTAGTGAGGTATTTGTTGGACTTGTAACCCACAGAACAGTAAGATAATTTTTTGTTGTTTTAAGCCACCACTTGTCATTTGTTATAGCAAGAATAGAAAACTGTTACACAGTTGTGTAGCTTGGTAAGAAACGGGATATTAAAACCTGAAGGCAGATATTTCACAGAAGAGTATGAACAACCAGTAAGCCCATGGAAAGGTTCTTAATAATTATTAGTCGCGGGGAAACAAAACCTCAATGGGATATCATTCATACCATTAGAGTATGGTTAAAACAAGCCAGATGAGACCAGGGCCTGCTCCTATACCAAGCTGTGCAATAGTTAAAACTCTTCAACATTTTCGGTTTGAATGTAGAATGTTCTGAGTGCCTTGGAAAAAGCCTAGCAGCTTCTTATAAAGTTAAACATATACCCACCTTGCAACTAGTAATTTCATTGCTGGCTATTTACCCAAGAACAATGTAATTATGTGGTCAAGAAAACACTGTCCAAACATTTCATAGTAGCTTTGGTGATAACATTAACAAAGTAGAAAAACAAATCTGTGGACTACTACTCGGCAATAAAAAGGAACAATGCTGACTCAGGTAACAACAGGGATAAACTTCTTAAACATTATGTTGGAATAACAGAAAGCTGACACAAAAGAAGACATTCGGGATGATTCTTTTCATATACATGCTAAAACTTGCCCAGACTTATCTAAGGTGAGAGAAAACTGAAGTCTAATGGGTGAGGAAACTGTTTGAAAGTGGGCACGAAGGAATTTTTTGAGGTGATGGAGACATTTAGTATTTTACTATGGGTGGAGATTACACAGGTGATCGCAGTTACCGACTCACCCAACTGAACACTTAAGCTATGCATTTTTATTGTATATAAATTACCACTCAGTTTAAAAAAATGGGGGCATTCATACTGGAGGGTTAATTCTCAGGCAGGGGCTAAGAGTTAAGTTTTTTACTTTGGCTCTGAGATGTATGTCATAGGGCTCCTCATTTAACTGCCACAGGCATTAAATAAGCAGTTGCCTATGGCAGTAACCCACTCCAGGAAAATTCTGTGTGTTAATTTTCTCTATTCACTTCCCTATCCCCTCGCAGAGGGACACCCCCAAGCACATTCCTTGACATTCCTATACATAGTGTCAGGGCAGCACAAGCTAAGACAGAAGTACAGTACTGAGCAGTTGCCAAACTGACCCGTGGCCAAAACTGCTGCCTCATTTTGTAAATAAAGTTTTATTGGAACAGAGCCACATCTCTTTGCTTATATATTGTCCATGACTGCCTGCATGCCATCTACGAGCCTACAGGAGGGGCCTTATAAGAACAAAACTTGCCAGGCTTCAATTTTTTATCTTATGGGATAAATGCAAATATTTGTGAAAGAACCTGCATAATAAATTATGTACACCCTAACAGTGGAAACTGGTGCCAATATTAAAAAGCTATTTTAGATATATAAGAATATATAGATAAATATCTAAAAATTTTAAGACTATCTGCAGATATGGAAAGATTCTCAAATGAAGTAAAAAGAAAGGTGCCACAAGACTAGAGAGCCATTGACTTGCCTTTTAATAAGTCTCTGGTTGTAAATAGGTGTTAAAATTCCTTAAGAAAATTTAAGTGATGCTATCTATCTACAATGGTTGTCTTTAGTTGAGTGACACTACGTACTAAGTTACGTAAGAGGAGACTTACACTTTACATTTTGTAATATTCTTAAAATGTACTCATGTGAATGAATTATTTTTAAAATTGACAAAATAGAAATAGTTTGGGGATAGTATAAATGCACAGATGACAAGAGAAGAGAGGGCAAAAGGGTGAATAAAATAAAAACTCTTTAAAGTATGAACAGGAAATTCTGTTGCCCATTACACATCCCTCTGCCTATTTTTGAAGTTCATAGGATATGAAGGCATTGACAGTTGTCATTTTAGGAAGCCATACCTGAGAGAGAGCTCATGAGTTTGTCATTTTAGCCTGTTTCTTTTAGGATTATGTTTAGTCTGATGAGTTTTTTAAATTAGGGTCTAGGACTCTATCATTGTCTACTTTTGTATCAATTAAGTTTTTGAAATTATATATTTTATTCTGGTGACAATTAACTCTACTAGAATATAAGCTTCTTGGAAGCAAAGACTTTGTTCTGCTCATTGTTATATCTTTAGAATCGGGATGGTCTTTTGCCCTATAGTTTTAATATTTATACAAAGAAGATAGTAGATGTTCATTGATCAATAACTGCATTAAGATAATTATGGGGGGCCTCCCCTGGTGGCGCAGCGGTTGAGCTCTGGGCTGTGAAGCTGCCCGCAGCCTCTGCTGCGCTGGTTTGATCCCCGGCTGCCAGCAAGGGTCCCACATGGTGCGCAGACCTTTCCTGCTGTGCCCGCTGCTCCCCTCAGCAGTGTATTTCGTCAGTCTGTTCTGTTCCCCGCTCTGGCTCTGGTGAATTCTCTCACCCTCCTGCGCTTCTGACTATACCCAGTGCTTGTATAAAATAAATAAATCTTAAAAAAAAAGATAATGGGACAGTTGGAATTAGCTAGGGGTGGCCTTGACAGGGGATAAGATTTACTCTAACTGCTCTCACATTAACTGATTTGCTTTTTCTTAGTCTGACTAAGGACATGACTGGAAAGGAAGATGTGTACCGAGGCCCAGCCATAAGGGCGCTCTGCAGAATCACTGATGTAAGTTGTTTTTGTTTTACTGTGGGATCTCAAAGGGGACGTTGTAGTGACCATGTAAAACTTGCAGGATTCCCTGGTCTAACCTTGTGACTCTTCAACAGGAGAGAAACGTGACCACTTTATGGCTCCAGGCTTTTTTCCTTCAGATTATTGCGTCCTTTTGTGTATTTTAATTAGTCTATTTTTCTCTGTGTTCACCCCATGGACTTTAGTCATGGCCAGGGCTCATTGCTTGCAGGAAACAAAAGCCCATTCAAATTTAGCTTTAAAAATAACTTGTACGGGATGTAGATTTTTCAAAATTTGATGTACAGCTTAAAAGCAGGTGCCAGACCATGCAATAGAGCACCTCTGTGGAACTCAGTGGCAAGATTTCTCAGATATTCATTATTACGATCCGTTACTTACCGGACTCAAGTCCCCTTCCTCAAATATTTAAGAGAGAATCTGGTTAGCTGTTACCCAGCAGCCTACGTCTGAGTCAGGTATTTAACCTTGACTTAGTCTGCTGCATCCGAAGGGGTGAGGCTGTACTATATGTGAGGCTATCCCTTTCTCAGGACTCTTGAGTAGGAAAGGTTAAAATGAATGGCATTTAAAAACCAAGGACATTTGCATTGCCAAGCAAATTGAATCATATTTTAGTTCTATTTATGCTTGGATATGTTTTATGTATATATTTGTAATTTTATCGTTTTGAAGATTGAACAGTGTAAATCTGGATCCTAAAAGGAGTAATAGAAATGGTTTAATAATAATTTAAAAATGGTTTCATATTTTTTGCTGCTCATCTATTTTGTTACGCGTTTAACATTTAATTGATAGCTTAAGAATGGACGATGCCAGGGCTGGCAATAAGACTTCGTCCTTTGTGATCTTGGTCTGTTTACACATCTGATATCACCTTCCCATTGCTGGACTTTTCCATCTAAAGTGAAAAGGAACTTTATTTTCAGAGAATTTTACATTGAGGGCTGAGTATGTTATTCCACATTTGATTTCTAATATTTCTAAAATAATCGGATTATATTTGATTTACGGGACTCTCTGGGAAACATAAAATACATGCCCTTCATGTAGAAGTAACTTCAAGACTTCAAAATCTGCTTCTATCCCTGTGTAGTGGTTTCTTTTATAACATCCCTGATTGGTTGTCTATACTGTTTATTTCCCCCAGATGGGGATTCTCTATGTTGAGACAATTTATTTCAACAGTTATTTTTCTTTCTTACATAAACTCTTGTGTGTTCTTCCTTGAAGCTTGTGCTTGGTTGTCGTCCTGGTTTTGCCTTATGGGATGTGATTATTATATGGTAGTCTTTTTAATGCATTGTAAATATTTGCACTGAAACAAATATGACTGTTTATGTAAATTATTTTGAAATGGTCATTTTGCATGAAAATGTTGCTTCAATAGCTTTTTTCTTTATGGATATTTCTAGGGAACAATGTTGCAGGCCATTGAAAGATACATGAAGCAGGCCATTGTGGATAAAGTGTCCAGTGTATCCAGTTCAGCCCTGGTCTCTTCCTTAGTAAGTGATCAAGTAGCTGGCTCCTGTGCATGATACAGTTTCTAGTCGGAAAAACAATCAGTTTTTCTGCTCATACTTGAGACATTTAAAAAATGTATACATCTGTATTACTTTATCAGAACAGGAAGTTAAAATCGTGACATTTTCGTGTTTGAAAAGATTTGGTAATCAGAATATTCTGTTGTACACACAGTAGGGGTGGGGGACAGGGAAGAAACTGAGGGTTGAGCTTTTTCTTTAAATCTTCCTGTATGACCTAGGTTTCTATCTCTTGCTCTTTGTCCTCTGCTTTTTACTGATGCCCTGTGTCTGTAGTTGTGTCCTTCAATTAAAAGTCTCTTGTCCTACTTTTAAATTTCCTCCCCAGAAGTGGTCTTTCTTTTAGTAATATGTTTTCCACCAAACTAAAATTTATTCATTACAATGTATCACAATGTATTTGATTAAAATTGATTGTTAATGTGTGACTGGGGTAGATAATCTAAATTATTAGAGTTCTTGGTTCTGGAGTATAGTTGGTCCAATTTTACAGCTGGGTGTGTATATATATATTGGTACTCTTTGTTTTTTTTTTCTTCCAGGTGAGTTTCCTGGAAGACCTATAATGTTAACATTATTTAGATACCAGTCTATTAACTCTCCATCCCTGTCTTCCTGTCTTTTCCTTCTCACTACTTCTTTACATACCTCCCCCCAAACAGGTATTTACATTTGCAAAGGGATCTTGGAGAAAGTATTTCTGGTTTATTAGTTGCCTCAGATGTGAAATAAACTTATGAAGCCACAGCATTAGTTGTTTCTTTTGCAAATATCTGTTAGTGGGTTTCAATAAAACTAATGTTTCTAAACTTCTGGTGACCATGCATTATCTGTTCTCAATTTTTTCTGTATTTAGCACATGATGAAGATAAGCTATGATGTGGTTAAGCGATGGGTCAATGAGGCCCAAGAAGCTGCTTCAAGTGATAATATTATGGTCCAGGTACTGTCATTTTTTTCACACAAGGTTATGTCTTATGATAATCTTTAAGTCAATGTTTTAGGGTCAATTTATTTATTGATTCCCAGATCAGCATTAATTAAGGAAAATTCTTTGGCATATTGAGCAACCTACTAGTGCCTATTACCCCACTAATTATGATTACTGTCACAGGCCTACTAGTGTCTGTAGAATCTAGATGATCCCCTCTAAGAATATTTGGGAAAGATTATTCTATTCAGTGGCAGTTTGAGATGTTTATTCCAGAAGTTTTCACAATGCATTTAGCCATTTATTTGAAAAATAATTTGTGAAAGAGGTCCAATTCCACATTTACAGTCTTGATTATACTAGACATAAAAACTGAAAAGTAATTTTTACTTTGTGACCTTTAAAATCATTTTGTTGGAGAGATCTTTGGATATTCATTACCCGATTCCTTATTAAAAGGAACAAGATTAATTTCTTAACTGGCAATTTTATATAAAGTACCCCGTTTGTATTTGAGAGGGTACTTATTTTTCCCCTCTCAGTGTTTATAGCTGCTTGTGGTAACATATTCTGTTATGAAGAAATAGAGTAGTAATTTTTCCCTTGGGAAATATTCTCACCCTCCTAACTCCGATCATTGTGTTTCTGCACAAAGTGCCATGATAATTATACTCCTTAAGCCTACTTTAGCGGATTAATCCTGTAACAACTAACATGGCTGGAGTTGACTTAAAGCCACTAAAACAGACCTTTAGCTCTGGTGAAGCTTTGGACTGAGAGCCTTTGAATTAAGGTTGTAGCAAGTGATGTTGAACCTGCTAGAATCATATGCAGATTGGTTGTCACCTCTTTGATACTTGTCCAATCTGAATTTACAACATTTAGGGGTCAATTAGAAACTCATCCTTAAAGAGTCTTGGCTGTATGTGAAAAAATACTTATGTTTGTATACATTTGACATGGTATCTTTTTATTAGAAATTATGCAGTTCTGTTTTGCTGTACATTTTGTCTGCCTTCTACTCAGCGTTCTGTATATTGCCTTCTTTTTCATGTTCTTTAGTACCATGCATTGGGAGTCCTATATCATCTTAAAAAGAATGATCGCCTTGCTGTGTCTAAGATGCTGAATAAATTTACTAAATCTGGTCTGAAATCACAATTTGCCTACTGCATGCTGATCCGAATTGCCAGTCGCTTACTAAAAGAAAACGAAGAGGGGTAAGTGTCTTGACCTAATCCCAAGAATTTTTCCATTTGCTGGTTAATACACTGCAGAGTTTATTTTCTTTATGAATATTTTTTGGGTAGAGCTGATTTGACATGGATTTGATGTTTTCACAATTAAAACAAACATTGGATTCCAAGTAACACACTTACTTTTTAAAACTCTAATGTATGCTCTGGTATATGTCTGATAGATTATTATTGGCAATAATCCAATAACAAACTGCTAATTGAACAGAAAATACTTACAGGTCACAGGATATATAATAATTAAATGTGAATGCTAGACATGGCACTAATAATCTTTTCTATTTAAAAAAAGAATGCTGGGCCTCCCCTGGTGGCGCAGTGGTTGAGCACTGGGCTGCGAAGCTGCCTGCAGCCCTTGCAGCGGCGGTTTGATCCCCGGCCGCTGGGCGAGGGTCCCACATGGTGCCCAGACCTCTCCTGCTGCCCGCTGCTCCCCTCAGCAGTGTGCTTCGGTCCTTCTGCCTGTTCTGTTCCCTGCTCTGGCTCTGGTGAATTCTCTCACCCTCTTGCGGCTTCTGACTGTACCCAGTGCTTGTATAAATAAATAAATAAATCTTAAAAAAATAAAAATAAAAAAAGAATGCTGAAGTACTGCATTCAATGATTTCTTTATTTTAAAGTGCATTAGGGAGGGCCTCCCCTGGTGGCGCAGTGGTTGAGTGCTGGGCTGCAAAGCTGCCTGCAGCCTCTGCAGCGCCGGTTCGATCCCTGGCCACCAGCGTGGGTCCCACATGGCGCGACAGACCTCTCCAGCTGCGCCCGCTGCTCCCCTCAGCAGTGTGTTTCGTCAAGTCTGCCTGTTCTGTTCCCCACTCTGGCTCTGGTGAATTCTCTTACCCTCCCGCGCTTCTGACTGTACCCAGTGCTTGTATAAATAAATAAAATAAATCTTAAAAAAAAAAGTGCATTAGGGAGATAATAGAACCACAAATTTGTAAAGTAGCATTACATTATTTATCATAGACTTTGATAATATAAAGGTGAATATTGTAATATCTTCAGTAGCTACTAAAAAAAAAAAAAAAACCTAGGGAAAATAGTGTCAATGGAAAGGTAAAATGAAATAGTAAACATTTAGGTGAGTTTCCTACCTAGTACTGGTGGAGTAGTTTGGTCAAATTAGCCTTCCTACAAATAATGATTATACCATTAGTGGAAAACTTGGCCTTCCCAAACAAGAAAAAACTCACAACTATTTTAAAGTATGGTGAGTGGTAAAAAGCAGACAGAAAAAGGAAAAAAGTTGATATCTACCAGACAGAAGCTATACTGGGTGAGATTTGCTAGAAGTGCAGAGAAATATGATCAGTAGTTAAGAGAAAAAGCAATCAGTAGAAACTGACCATGACATCAAAATTTTCAAAAGTTTCCAAAGCATCTGTTATAAATTTGTTAGACTTGAATGAAAAATAGTTAATGAATAGGAGAAATGGAAAGTATAGAAAGGAACAGAAGAAAAATTCTTGAGTTTAAAAGTTTTATATCAGTCAAAATCCAGCCAGATAAGCATAACCCAAGAGACAGATATTTAAAGACACTTAATACAAAGAATTGGCATATGCAATTTTGGGGGCTTGCTAATAAAGTCCCAACATCCAGGCTGGGGTTGATCTGTGTCACATAGTATAACATACTCATTCTATGCTTCCATGGATAAAGGTATGGAAAAAATTTTTGAGCAGGGACACATTCTACCTGCCCCATGTATAATAATTAACTGAATTGGATAATTTGCTGGATGGGCTTAGCCACGGATTGGAGATGGCTGATTTAGAGTCAGTAAATTTGAAGATAAACTAAAAGAAAACAATTTAAAGAACACAGAGACCAAATTAAAGAAAAAAGTCTCAAAGAACTATAGATAAATATTAAGTAAACTGTCACTTGACACATCATTGAATTTATAGACAGTCATGAGAGATAGAAACAAAAAAAGACATGAAGAAATAGCAAGTATTTATCAGTGCATATTCTACCAGTGCAAGATTAATCTACCATTCAAAAAACCATACCTCATTTGAGAACTAAAGCATGAAATTTTTTTTTTTTTAAGATTTGTTTTATTTATGCATACAAGATCTGAGGTACAGGCCAGACATGCAGGGGGTGAGGATTCACCAGAGACAGAGTGGGGAACAGAACAGGCAGACTGACTGACATACACTGCTGAGGAGAGCAGCAGGTGAGACAGGAGAGGTCTGCTTCGCCATGTGGGGCACTCTCTGGCTGGCTGGGGATCAAACTCAGAGGCTGTGGATTGCTTCATAGTGGGGTGCTTAACCCCTTGTGCCACCAGGGAGGCCTTAAAGCATAAAATACTTAATGTCTTAATGGATACAAGAAAAAAGCAGTTGATAAAATTTCAATGGCAATTCATGATTAAATTCTTTTAAAGCAGGAGTATAAAGGTACATTAATATTCTGGTAATGTGCAAGAAAATCTCCAGTAAACTTTATACTTACAGTGAACTGTAAATGGTTTTCCCCTGAGATAGTAATAAGACCAGGATGTCTGCTAATCATCCTTTTTAGTAACATTACTGTATGTCCAGCTTGGTGCAGTAAGTCAGGAAAAAATATCTAAAGATTTGAAAGAGGATATAAAACTATCTTTGCAGAGGACATGATTGTCTATATAGAAGATGTTAAAATTATATATTAGAACAAAAATGTGAATTTACCAAGGTTGCTAGATAGGTTAATATCCAAAATCAATTTTATGTCCATATTCCAGCAGCCCATCAAAGCTACAAATTTGGAAAAAATGCTTCCATCTATTATTGTATTATAATCAAAGCCTTAGGAATAAATCTACCAACAATTATGTACATCTTTACACAGAAAGTTATGAAATGTTATAGTATGATCTAAATAAATGCATATATATCATGTTCTTTGAAATTTCAATATTGTTAAGCTGTCACATGTTTATTTGGGCTATTTTTTTCATGTATATTACATATGTTATGAATCTAGTAATATAGTGTTATAATTTTATGTCCTTTAAAGTAATTAAGAGGAAAAAATCTACATTCTCTTTTACATCAGCTCACATATTTAACCATTTATAATGTTTTTTATTTCTCCTTAGTTATTCATGTTACTGTGGGAAGCCAATCTTTCTCTCTAAAGAACATCCTTTAATATTTTTTTGTAAATTGCATCATTTGCAATGCATTCTCTTAGTCACTGCTTATCTGGGAATGAATTTAAACCTTCATTTTTGAAGTCTAGTTTTGCTGGGATAAAGAGTTCTTGACTTTTTATTTCAGCATCTTGAATCTGGCATTCTAGGGCCGTCTCTCTCCCATTGTTTCACGTGCAAAGTTAGTCATCCATTGTATTGACGCTCCCCTGGAAAACAAGTGGTTTTTCATCTAACTGCTGTTAAGATTTTCTCTCTGTCTTATGTTTTCAGCGGTTTGACTGTGGTATCTTGCTTGGGATTAGTTGAGCTTCTTGGGTGCATGGATTAATATTTTTCATCAAATTTGGGAGGTTTTTGGCCATGACAGTCATGTGTCAATCAGCAAAATTTTTGTCAAGGACATACCACCTATGATGTTCCCAGTAGGGCATACTGTGTAGCCTGAGTGTGTCATGGGCAGTTCCCTCTAGGTTTGTGTAATCGCACTCTCTGACATCTGCGCAAAAGTGAAATTGCCTGATGACACAGTTCTCGGAAGAGGCACCTGTCATTAAGCAAAGCCTGACTGTGTTTCTTTAAATATTCCCTTTGCCCCTTTGTCTTCTCTCTCTCACTTTTCCTTCCGGAGCTCCTATTATACAAATGTTGGTACATTTGATTATATTCTGCAGATCTCCAAGGCCTTGTCCTTTCTGCTGCTAATGCAAATCTGCTGTTGAAGTACTCTTGTGAATTTTTCATTCCAGTTACACTGCTTTTCAAATCTAGAATTCTATTTTGTTCCCTTTTTTTAAAAAAAGATTTATTTATGCATACAGGAGTAGGGGGTTACAGGCCAGAGGTGCAGGGGGCTGAGAGGAGTCACCAGAGACAGAGTGGGGAACAAAACAGACAGATTGACTGAGGTACACTGCTGAGGGGAGCAGCCGGCGAGTCAGGAGAGGTCTGCTGCGCCATGTGGGTTTCTCCCTGGCCGGCTGGGGATCGAACTTGTGCTGCAGAGGCTACGGGTTGCTTCATAGTGCTGTGCTTATTAACTCCTTGCACCACCAGGGAGTCCCCTCTATTTTGTTCTTTTTGAAAAAACATTTTTGTTACTTTATTGACAGTTTCTGCTTGGTGAGGCATGATTGTTATACTTTGCTTTAATTCTTTATACATGGTTTCCTTTTCTTTGACCATATTTATATTAGTTGATTTTTGTCTTTGAAAACATCTGGGCTTCCTCAGGAATAATTTCTGTGGACTCCTTTTTTCCCCCTAAGTCTGGGCTATAGTACTTGTGTGTCATAATTTTTTTTTTTTTTTTTTTTTTTATAGAGGCATGTTTTTCTTTATTTGTTTGTTTGCTTGTTTGTTTGTTTTGTTTATACATGCACTGGGTACAGTCAGAAGTGCGGGAGGGTGAGAGAATTCACCAGAGCCAGAGCGGGGAGCAGAGCAGGCAGAAGGACCGAAGTACACTGCTGAGGGGAGCAGCGGGCGGCAGGAGAGGTCTGCGCGCCATGTGGGACCCTCCTCCGGTGGCCGGGGAGCAGCCGGGGATCGAACCGGCGCTGCAGAGGCTGCGGGCAGCTTCGCAACCCAGCGCTCTACCGCTGCGCCACCGGGGAGGCCCGTGTGTCATAATTTTTTGTCAAAATGGTTATTTAATAAGATCTGGTAATTCTGGTAATCAGATTTCCCCTCCTGCATTCTCAGAATTTGTTACTGTTGCTATTTGTTGTCATTTGTTTGGTGACTTTCTGGGACTAATTCTTTAGTTGTTAGTCATTGTCATGTGTGACCCCTGAAGTCTGCTTGGTTAGCTGAATTGTTAAATAATAAATTTTCTTAAATGCTTTAAACTAATATGTCTTCCATGCTTTTGCAGCGTTTTTTTGTGAGTTGGGTCATGCTTTCCGTGTTCTGGTGGTTTGCAATCTGCCTTACACTTCACTTGCTGTTTGGGCAGACTCTGGAAGTCAAACATAGCCAAAAAATTGTGCTCTGTCTGGTCTTTCCTGGCACTTGCACAGACTTTTTACACGCTCATGATAGTTTAAAAGATCCCCAGGAATAAGTCAGAAGTAGTCAAAGTTGCCTATAGACATCTTAGTCCTCAGATTTTCCTTTTACGTTTTTGAGCCAGCCTCTTGTTTGCTGCAACTGGAATTATTGCCTCTGGTGACTGCACCTTTAAATAATTGCCACTGATTTGGAGGAACAAACTCCCTGGGGCTAGGGCTTTCTTCATTGATGAATCTTTAAGTCAGATGAAATAAAAATTAGTTTCATGAATGGGACTTGTCTAGAAAGCACCAGTAAGGTCAAATGGTGATAATTCTCTTAGGGTAAAACTTTTAGGGAGCTCTACACCCTTCTGCCTGCTCCCTGGCTGTTAGCTTGCTGGCTTTCCAAGCTACTGTGGTTCTGAGAATGCTGGTTTCCAAGTCTACCATGAAACTGGGAAGAGGGATGGTAAAAGAGCAAGTTAAAACATCAGAAAGCTTACAGTCCTTAGAAAGATTCAGCTCTTTTTCTTGAATAAACATTCATAGGATTGTTGCAAGCCTTTAACTCCTAAAGTGATGAAAAAGTTGATTCTGACAATTTTTTCTGGTGTTCACATTGCTATTATGGAGGAGTGGATTTTCAGAAGTCATTCATCCATAATTCCAAAAGAGCTTCTCAATCTGTCTGTGGTTTTAACCACTGTACACATTGTGTCTGTTTTTTTCCTGATATCTAAGTGATGGCCTATGTATATTTATTGGCAGCCATGAAAGTCCACTCTTTGATTTCATTGAAAGCTGCTTGAGAAATAAACATGAAATGGTTATTTATGAAGCTGCTTCAGCTATCATCCATCTTCCTAACTGTACTGCAAGGGAGCTGGCACCTGCTGTTTCAGGTTCGTTGTTTATTTGAGATCTGGCTTTTGCTTATATTCTTATGTTTTTGTTTAAATTCCGTAGGTCTGCAGCATAGATAGCAAGAGTGATTTTGGAACCTTAGCTCTGTGTATAGATAGACTTTGCATTCTGATAATGTAGATTTACTTTAGCTTTTTAAAATTTTTTTTCTGGTTACCATTTCCCCATATAAAACATTAAAATTTTTTTACTTACAAGACAAGTAACTTTAATGCCTCTGGTTCCTAATGTTTACAAAGCCCATTTGCTCTTATAAGTATAAATATTTCTACCATTTATATTTAAGTATTAGTGGTATAATCGTTAAGAAAAAATAATAAACTGCTTTATTGAAAATTTTATAGCTCAACAAAAAGTGCATTTCTATTTTTTGAAGATACATTTTTCATGCGAATTTTTGATGCTGTGATCTAATGCATATTTTAAATATAATTCTTTTATGTATACTATGTTTTCATGTATTTACTATTTAATGAAATGAGTTATAGGCAGTGATCTATTTTCTTTCCTAGTTCTTCAACTTTTCTGTAGCTCTCCTAAGCCAGCTCTGAGATATGCAGCTGTGAGAACTTTGAACAAGGTAGGTATCCATTTCTAAGTATTGACTTATAACAGTGTTTAGATATGAAACATTAAATTTGGAGTATTTGACTTTATCACTAAGGTTAGTAGATACAATTTATGGGCTTCATTTCTGTAATACCTCTCTTGTATTTGTGGTCTTAGTTGTGGTCATTTTTACTATTATTCAACTTCATTTCTAACTTGTAAGCACTTTTAAGTCAAGAGCCACACTGTCCAATATGATGGCCATTCCTCATAAGTGTCTATTTCTATTTAAGTTAATTAAAATTAAGAACAAATAACCCTAAACTTTGTATGGAACCACAAAGGAACTGCCAAAGCAATTTTGAGAACAAATAAAGCTGGATTATTTACTTTAATTTCAAACTATATTACAGAACTATAGTAACCAACACAATAAAGCACTGGTATAAAAACAGACACACAGGTCAATGGAACAGAATAGAGAGTCCATACATAACCCCACACATATGGTCAATTAATTTATAACAAAGGAACCAAGAATATACAATGAGGAGAGGACAGACTCCTTAGCAAACAGTATTGGTAAAACTGGACTACTGTCTTAACACCATGCACAAAAATTAATTCAAAATGAATTAAAGACTTGAATATTCAAGACCCGAAGCCATAAGACATAAGGCAGTTAGCTTCTTGATATTGGTCTGGGAAAAGGTTTTTTGGATTTGACACCAAAAACAAAAGCAGCAAGAACAAAAGTTTGACTGTATCAAACTAAAAAGTTTCTACCCAGGACAGGAACTATCAACACAATGAAAAGGCAGCCTACAGAATGAAAGAAATTTGCCAATCATATATCTGATAAGGGTGTTAATACTAAAAAATATATAAAGAACTCACACACCTTAATGGATAAAAAACAATCTGGTTGAAAATGGGCAGAGGATCTGAATAGAGACCTTGTCCCAAATAAGACATATAGGTGGCCAACAGGTAGGAAAAAATGTTCAGTATCACTACACTAATCATCAGGAAAATGCAAATCAAAATCACAATGAGATCTGTTAGAATAGCTATTACCAAAAAATGCAAGAAATAACAAGTGTTGGCAAGGATGTGGAGAAATGGGAACCCTTGTGCCCTGTTGATGGGAATGTAAATTGGTACAACCACTATGGAAAATCAGTATGGAGGTTCCGCAAAAAGTTAAAAATGGAATTACCATATAACCCAGCAATTCCATTTCTGGCGGGGAAAAAAACAATAGCTTGAAAAAACTCATGCTCACCCATGTTCACTGAAGCATTATTTACAGTAGCTAAGAAATGGAAACAATCTAAGTGTCCATTGATGAATAGAAAAAGAAAAGGTGGTATACATGCAATAGAATATTCAGCCATAAAAAAGCTAAACCTTGCCATTTGCAACAACATGGATGGATATTGAGGGCATTATGCTAAGTGAAATAAGTCAGACAGAGAAAGACAAATACCATACAATCCCACATGTGGAAGCTTAAAAAAAAAAAAAGACTCCCCTGAAAAAGCAAGCTCATAGATAACGTGTGGTTGCTAGAGGTGGAGGGGTTAGCAAATGGGTGAAGGGAGTCAAAAGGTACAAACTTTTTGTTACAAAAATATGCTGTGGGGAGGTAATGTACAGTCATGTACAACTATGGGGGGGGGGCTGTAGTTAATAATACTATATTATGGGGCCTCCCCGGTGTTGCAGCGGTTGAACGCTGGGTTGCGAAGCTGCCCGTGCAGCGCTGGTTCGATCCCCTGCCGCCGGACGAGGGTCCCACATGGCGCGCAGACCTCTCCTGCCGCCCGCTGCTCCCCTCAGCAGTGTACTTCGTCAGTCTGCCTGCTCTGCTCCCCGCTCTGGCTCTGGTGAATTCTCTCACCCTCCCGCGCTTCTGACTGTACCCAGTGCTTGTATGTATAAATAAATCTAAAAAAAAAAAAAAAAATACTATATTGTGTATTTGAAACTTGCTAAGAGAGTAGATCTTCTTTTTTTAATATCCCCATACAATTGCAACACCCCCATTCTGACCCCAATCCCTCCCCTCCCGCCCCCCCACCCCCAAAAAGTGTCTCTGGTTCACAGTTTTTTGTTGATTTTGATTTTGATTTTTTTTTTTTTTCAAAAGATTTGTTTATTTATTTATACAAGCACAGGGTACAGTCAGAAGCGCGGGAGGGTGAGAGGATTCACCAGAGCCAGAGCGGGGAACAGAACAGGCAGACTGATGAAATACACTGCTGAGGGGAGCAGCGGGCGGCAGGAGAGGTCTGCGCGCCATGTGGGACCCTCCTCCGGTGGCCAGGGAGCAGCCGGGGATCGAACCGGCGCTGCAGAGGCTGTGGGCAGCTTCGCAACCCAGCACTCAACCGCTGTACCACCAGGGAGGCCCGATTTTCACTTTCTTATAGTTATTCATTTTCCTGATCCCTTATTTAAGTTTTCTAGATTCCTGCTATGAGTGAGACTATCCGGTATTTTTCTTTTTCTTTCTGGCTTATTTCGCTGAGCATGATCCCTTCCAGCGCCATCCATGTTGCTGCAAATTGCATGTGTTTATCTTTTTTGAATGCTGAGTAATATTCCATGGTATATATGTACCCCATCTTCTTGATCCAGTCATCTATTTTTGGGCATTTGGGCTGTTTCCAAAGCTTAGCTATTGTAAACAGTGCTGCTATAAACATAGGGGTGCAGGTGCTCTTTGGAATGGATGTTTCTGTGTCCTTTGGGTAAATACCTAGGAGTGGAATTGCTGGATCCTATGGAAGCTCTATGTTTAGTAGGTCCAGAAATCTCCACACAGCTCTCCATAGTGGTTGGACCAGTTTGCACTCCCACCAACAGTGCAGGAGAGTTCCTTTTTCTCCACACCCTCGCCAACATTTGTTGTTGCTAGTTTTTTTAATATGTGCCATTCTCACTGGTGTAAGATGGTATCTCATGGTAGTTTTGATTTGCATTTCCCTGATGACAAGTGATGTTGAACATTTTTTCATATGTCTGTTGGCCATTTGCATTTCCTCTTCAGAGAAGTTAAGAGAGTAGATCTTAAAAAGTTCTCATCACAACAGAAAAATGTCTTGTGACCGTCTTTGGTGACATATATGGTGTTTCTACATATGGTGATCATTTACAATATATACATATCATGAATCATTATGTTGTACACCTAAAACTAATGTGTTATATATCAATTGAACCTCAATTTAAAAATATACTAAAATTAAAATTCAGCTCCTCAGTCACATTTCCTGTGTTCAGTAGTCATACATGTTTAGTGACTATCACTTTGAGCAGTGCTGGTCTTAGCAGCACTGTCTAGTGAAAACACAACGTGTGTTGTATATGTAATTTCAAATTTTAAGGTAACTATGTTTACAATATTTTAAGGTGAAATTAATTCTAACAAATTTTATTTGCCCTGGTATATATGAAATGTTACATCAATATAAAACTATTAAATATATATTTTTCATAATGTGTGGCATCCAGTATATATATTTACAGAATATCATAATTTGGACTATCCACATTTCAAATATTTAGTCACATGTGGCTATCAGTTAACAGCATAGGTCTATCATACAAAAACAGAATAAATCTTAAAAATAATACAAGTTTAATGTATAGGATACTTGTCATAAAACAGTATGTGATCAATTATAAATTATATGAATAATTAGAGGAAAGATTAGAAGTCATAGAAGAACAATTTGAATTGTATTTTATTCCTTCATTTATACTTCCTTCATTATAATTGTGTACTTTGCTGAGTTTTCAGATATTTTAAATTGTGGATAAGGGTTCTATAATCTGAAATACTGGGATATCAAAGACATGAAAAAAATTAAAAGCAAAGAAGCTGGAGAATGACAGACACATCTTAGTAACCATGAGTAATCCAGTTTGGTTTGTGTTTGATGAAATTTGTATTTACATAAGTGTTTAAGTGTCAAGTTACTAATCTTTGTTGAGCAATGTTTGCCACGCTAAATCCCATTATTAGAGATCCTAACATGTAGTAGAATAGATACACTCGTACCCATGAACTACTGGAAAAAGAGGTCAACTGTAATAAAATACAGACTGTGATAATGTTCTCAAAGTTATAGAACCTAGAAGAGAAAGTGCTGTGCTATACTAAGGCAGGTAATCATTTATCAAATGAGATACATTGTATTTTGTTAATTGGAATGTTCTTGAAACAATTAGTTTTAACCTGTGTTGTCCCACTTAGAATTTAAAAAGTTACTAACCTTAATTAAAATTTCCAATTTCTACTTTGTTTTTTAAAGTCCTGTCCTTCATCAATAGCAATTTGCTTAATTTTTTTTCCTTGTCCTCCCACCAGGTGGCTATGAAACACCCTTCTGCTGTCACTGCCTGCAATCTGGACTTAGAAAACTTGATCACTGACTCAAACAGGAGCATTGCCACCTTGGCCATTACTACACTCCTCAAGACAGGCAGTGAGAGCAGCGTGGACAGGCTCATGAAGCAGATATCTTCTTTTGTGTCTGAAATTTCAGATGAGTTCAAGGTGAGAGTTGAAATATGATCAAGTCTGTGGCTTGCCTCTTAACAGTGTCTTTTCATGAGCAGAAGTTTTACATTTTTTATTAAGTCTAATCAATTTTTTTCTTTCTCTAGTAGCACTTTCTGTGTCCTTGTCTAAGAAATTTTTGTCTACCTCCAAGTCATAAATATATTTTCCTGTTTTATTCTAAATATTTTATGAATTTAGTTTTCACATTTTGGTCTATGATTCAATTTGAATTATTTGTATGCAATAAGTTGTCTCTGTTTTCATAGTGATGTTCAGTCATCCCACCACAATTTCTTGAAAAGACTTCCTTTCGTCATTGGAGTGCTTTGGCATTGTCTGAAAAACAGATAACAATATAATTGTAGGGTGTTTCTGGGCTCCTTATATTCCACTGATCAATTTGTCAGTCCTATGCCAATACCACACTATTGATTGATGTAGCTTTATGGTCCCTCTTAAATGTCAAGTAGGGTGGTTTCCATCATTGTCCTTCATTTTGAATATTCTGATTTCTTTGCATTTCCATATAAAGTTTAGAACCAAGTAATAAAAATTTTTATAAAACAAAGCCTACTAGGATTATGAGTGGGGTTGAATCTCCCCAAATTAGTTTGGGGATACATGGCATTTTCGCCATGAATTCGGCATACCTCTCCTTTTATTTAGGTCATCTTTAATTTCTCTGAATAATGTTTTGTGGCGTTCAGTCTAGATGTCTTGCATGTCTTCTTGTTAAATTTATATCTAAATATTTTATGCTTCTAAAAATTCTTTCATGAAAATTTCTATTTCATTGTTTGCTACTAGTATGTTAAAAATACTTCTTAAAAGCTTTTCCATGATTTGTAGCTCATTCTAATAGTTGTTGTATATGTTCCTTAGGATGATCTATCATATCAGTGAATAGACAGTTTTAATTGCTGATTTCCTATCCAATGCCTTTTTTTTTTTTTCTTGTCTTATTAAAATGGCTAGGACTTCAGTACAGAGTTAAATAGAACTGGTGAGAATGTGACAGCAAAAAGCAAAAGATCAATAAATTTTAGAGAAATTAAAGTAGATCTTATTCCTTTTTATTTCTCAGTTAAGAAATATTACTGGGCCTCCCCGGTGGCGCAGCGGTTGAGCGCTGGGTTGCGAAGCTGCCCGCGGCCTCTGCGGCGCCGGTTCGATCCCCGGCTGCTCCCCGGCCACTGGAGGAGGGTCCCACATGGCGCGCAGACCTCTCCTGCCGCCCGCTGCTCCCCTCAGCAGTGTACTTCGGTCCTTCTGCCTGCTCTGCTCCCCGCTCTGGCTTTGGTGAATTCTCTCACCCGCCCGCGCTTCTGACTGTACCCAGTGCATGTATAAACAAAACAAACAAACAAACCAGCAAACAAATAAATAAAGCATGCCTCTTAAAAAAAAAAAAAAAAAAAAAAAAAAGAAATATTACTTATTGTTTACTTAATGTATATCTAGACTTTTAAAACAAACTTAGCCTGTACATTCAAGTGGATATTTTGAATCTTTTGAAACACTATGCGAGATTTATGAAGGTCATTTTGTAGTATATTTTATTGAACAGATCTGTGCGTGGACATTTCAGCTGCTTGCAATATTTTGCATTTCCCAATCCTGCTACAGTAGATAATCTTGTGCATATGTTTTGTGTATCTTGGAGGTATACCCTCGGTAAATTCCTACAAGTCTATATGCCTGGTTGAAGAGTAAATAAATATGTAGTTTTGAGGAGAATACCAAATTTTACTAGCAGTGTATAAGAGTGACAGTTTCCTCATAGTCTCCCCAATAGAATTTATATTGTATTTTGAAGTTTTGCCCATGGTAGGTGAGAAAGGGTATCTCAACGTAGTTTTTAGTTTTGTGTTTTTCTTATTATGAGGATACTTAAGCATATTTTAATCTTTTAAGGGTCATTTAGTACCTTTATTAATGTCTTTTTCCTATTTTCTATAGGATTGTTGGTCTTTTGTTTACTCAGTAATTGAAAGATTTTTGTATGTTCGGGGTGTTAGTAAAATATATTATAATAAATTTCCCAGTTTGTTTTTTGTCTCTTGACTAAGTCTTTGTCATGCCAAAGTTTATTTTTATGTAGCCAAGTTGGTTAATCTTGTTTTATTACAGTTTTATTACTTTTAAGTAAGAGTTAGAAAGTCTTTCCCTTCAGATTATTGAATCCAAATCATGAATAAGAATTCATTCCTCTTTTCTTCTATTACATGTGCAGTTCCGTGTTTTACATTTAGACCTCTGAGCCATCGGGTTTTATTGTTATGTATGGTGCGAGAAATAGATATAATTTTATCCTTTTACAATGACTATCCAGTTGCCTCTGAAATTTTTATTTAAAATGATTTTTTTTTTTTTGCCCCCAGTGAGTTGAGATGTCATCTTTATGTAGTGTCATCTTTATGTACTGAAGATTCGTAAGGACTTGGGTCTATTTCTGAACCTTCTGTTCTATTGTTGTCTTTATTCTTACATCAATCCACAGTATTTTATTTTATATATTTTTTAAGATTTATTTATTTATGCATACAAGAACTGGGGTACAGGTGGATTTAGAGACAGAGGTATGGGGGTGGGAGGATTCACCAGGGACAGAATGGGGGACAGAACAGGAAGACTGAGTGAAATACACTGCTGAGGCTCCGGAGGAGCGGGTGAATCAGGAGAGGTCTGCTGTGCCATGTAGGTAGCTCCCTGGCCGGGGATTGAACTCGTGCTGCAGTGGCTGAGAATAGCTTCATAGATTGTGTCTTAAGCGCTGGCACTACCAGGGAGGCCCCAATCCACAGTATTTTAAAGATAGAAGCTTTGTAGCATGTATTAAAATCTGTTAGTCCCCTTTCATTGCTTTTTATTATTGTCTTCCTAGATAATTCTACATATTTATTTTTCTTCATTAATTTTTTTTGTATTAACTTGGTCAACTTCGTTAAAAAATCTCATTGACTTGCAAGTAATTTAAGTGAAAGAAGAAAAGATTGTGTTGGCATTTTTATTGGGGTCACATAAAATTTGTTTATTTAGGGGAGAACAGGTATATGAATGATGTTGAGACATCCTAACGAAAAACAAGGGAAGCCTTTTAATTTGTTCAAGTCACTTTTGTGCTTTTCAATAATACTTTGTATTATATTAGTTTTGAATGGTTTTTAAATGCTTTTCCTTAATGATTTTTTTCACTCACTATATCCTCTAACTAGTCATCAATCATGCATAAGAATAGTATTATTTGTGCATGTTATCTTTATATCTTCTACCTGGTAACATTGTTTTCAGTTTTATTATTGGTTCACGGTGGTTTCCAGGTATACTGTCACATCCTTTGTAAATAAAGAGTTTTGTAATTTATTTTCCAATTGTTATTCCTCTATTTTCTGTCTGTTTGCATTGGGAATGTTAAATAATGGTAGAGGTAGTGGTATTCTTATTGTTTCTGACCTTAGTGAGAATGTCTTGGAATTCCCCATTAAATAATATGCTGGCAGTAAGATTGAGGGATGTATGTAAAATGGAAGTATTCATTCTATTTTACTTCTTTATGAATTTTAGTTAGAAATAAATATTGGCATTTATCAAAACCTTTTTCCAGCACTTAATGGATGCAGTCATCATTCTCCTTAGAATCTTTAATATTACAAATTGTATTAATTTTCTAATGTTGAACCATTCTTGCATTCTTGGTATAAATTCCATTTCATCAATGGTGTGTTTTCTTACTATAGTAGCATTGGCATCTGTTACTTAATATATTACTTAGAATTTTTTATTTTATAATATTTTGGAGGTAATAATAGTTTACAAGACCAGTTGATTCAGAAATATGGGCTCACACCTCTTCAGATGTATGTTCTTCCACCATAGTCCATTGTGCCCCCTCCTGCCTAATTTCCTCACCTTCTCCTCCCATTTGGTACTCTTAGTTTTGCAGTCATTTCTAGGGCTTATTGTGGTTTGGTGTTGTCTGGCTCTTTGTATTGTTTCTCTCTGTTCCACATCTGAGTGAGACCATCTGATATTTGTCTTTTTCCTTTCTCATATTCACAAATTTATTGTTGTAAATACTCTATTTGTGTATCTTTGTCAGGTTTGGGTATCATGGCTGCATTAAAAAAAACACCTGGCCCTCTTCCTGTGTATTCTGTGCTGTGAAATGATGTGCATAGATTTGGAACTGTCTGGCTGTTGGGATAGAATTCCCAATTCTCCATGAGCTGCTTGCATTTCTGCACATCTGGCAAATGCTGCACTAACTGCCTTTGGTTTCCCACTATCCCTTTGCAAACTACAGGATCTTTGCGCCCTTTGCAAACTACGGGATCTTCCAGGCTTAAAAGATACAGTGTCTCCCTCTAAAGAGCAGGTTTCTATACAGCCCTGGAAATACAACTAGTGCTCCCTCTAGAGAACACAGTAAATCTGCTTACTGTCCCTCTAGTAAAGATAATGCTTCCCTTAGAACAGAGGACAATCGTGTTCACTGACCATTGTAAAATATTCAAGTTGTAAAATATTCTACACCTCAGGATTCTTCTATGATGCCGCCTTCCTGGCCCTTTCACATTGCCCTGTGGGATTTGGGGCTCAGGAATCTGGCTTCCAAATACTGATACTCAAGCTGCTGCTATTACTGTGAACAATTTACGTTTTCATCTCTGATCTCAAATCTCATGTCTTCTACTGGCATCCATGGACTTGTGAGAGGCTTGCTTGTTCGCTTGCAAGTATGGTGCAATCTCGCACCTGCCTCACTTCTTCACCCTGTCTTTAGAGCTGTGGTCAAATTCCCTTAGAAACCATTTGTGAAGTAAGTCCTGTAGAAATCAGTCTGTTACAACTTGCTGTCTTTCATGTTCAGTTTAAGAAATTTATGTGCTTATTTGCTTGGAGCAAAGGACTAGGGTCTCTTGAATGAACTTGATTGTACATTGGTTTTATAAATTTTCCCTGAGCTAGCCTTGCTTATCTTTCATAAAGTACCATTTTGTCATCTTAGGTGACTATATCAGCACCTTCTTCACTGGTGGCAAATGAGAGGGAAAGCATGCTTCAGCAGCTAACGTTATAAAGATGCGTGGTCTCTCTGTGTTTTTTTACAGGTGGTGGTCGTACAGGCAATCAGTGCTCTCTGCCAGAAATACCCCCGGAAGCACGGCGTCATGATGGCCTTCCTCTCCAACATGCTGCGGGACGATGTAGGTAGACTGCTTGTTAATCACAGAAGTTGTCCTAAACGCCTGTGGTTCTCAATAAGTACCATGGTATTTTAAGCAGATTTTCTCAGGATGGTTGTCAGATGGTATGCTTCATTCTAGTTGCTGTCTTACCATTTCTAAACATGCTGTTGCATCGGCTTTCCCACTTTGGAGGGGGAAAAAAAAAAACCTTTTATCTCTTTAAGAGGTGGGAAATGAAATCTGAATACCATAAGCATGCAACTTGGTGTGTAAACACCTCCTTTGGAAGTGTCCTCAGAGTGAACAGCAGTCTCCTCTTTCTCAGGGAGGCTTCGAATACAAGCGGGCCATCGTGGACTGCATCATCAGCATTGTGGAGGAGAACCCCGAGAGCAAGGAAGCGGGCCTCGCCCACCTGTGTGAATTCATCGAGGACTGTGAACACACTGTTCTGGCTACTAAGATTCTACACTTGCTGGGCAAAGAGGGCCCGAGGACACCTGTCCCCTCCAAATACATCCGCTTCATTTTTAATAGGGTCGTGTTGGAGAATGAGGCTGTGAGGGCTGGTGAGTGGAGGGCGCGCTGGTCATGCTGTGACTGCTGGTCTCTTGCATACTTGACTCCAGGGGCTAGCAATGAAATGGAAAAGTGAAGTTGTGAGGTTTGCTTGTGGACTCTTCTACCCTGACTCCTGCCGTGTGTTAGAGGCAAATGCCCCTTGCTTTGAGGTGACAGGAACACCTGGTGACATCATCAGCTACAGCCATAATGCAGGGGGCATTTGTGTGTGTGCATCTGTCCATACTTTTTTAAGTGACCTTTTAACCAGGTTTTAGGAATTTGTTTTCACTTGTCTGTAATCATTCCTCGCCCTTAACAAGTTAGGTGATCTCACCTGTGTGAGCCTCCTTTGCTTCATTGTCTCTCACTAGCTACTAGTTATGTTTTCCCTGTTAGATAAACTCCAAGTAGCCAGTTACCAGCTAGCTGCCTCCACGAATTTATTTTCCATTTTCTCTACAATCTAGTGCTCTCTTTAAAATGTTCTGATACTATTTTTTAAATTACCTGTAGGCTAGTTAGAAAATCAAGTTAGACACTTTTAATGTTTTTATCTTTATTCACCACTCAGTCAGTTTGATGTCCTGTTCACAAAACCCTTCATGAAACTCTCTCACCTCAGTGTACACAGAAGCCTGCATGTTTTCATCACTTCTCTGCCTCATTTATAGAACTCCTCTTCCTACCCCAGTCCTTAAAAATAAGTTTTCCCTAGGGAGTTGTTTTCTTCCTGGTGGTCATTTTCAAGGCTCCATTGACATGCTGTGACCTTGCAGACACGTCCCTTTCTGCACTTGTGTGCCCAGCATATATGGCTGAGGCACTGCATGTTCAGTGAGGAATTCAAGCTAACCCACACTGAAGTCCTCACCTTTATCATCCAATCAGTTGTGAGGACAAACATGCAGCTTAATAACCCCCATCTGTCCTTTGGCAATGTTCTAGCAATTCTGTTTCCTTAATATTCTTCATTCTTTTTTCTCTTTTCATGGTGCTACTTGAAGCTCTCATCCATTTCAGATGCCCGGCTCATCTGACTCTAGTCGTATCCGGCATCTTCAGTCTGTTCTTCACACTCTGCCATAAAAATGGCCTTTCAAATACACAGACTTACCCTGTATTTAACATCCTTTAATAATTTTGAGATTAAACCATTACCGTGTTATCTCCTCTGTGTCTCCAGCACAGGTCATGAGCTTCATATGCACTCAGCTGTGTCTGGGTCCAGTGCTTGACTGTGCTCTCTTTTCTGGACTTGTTACTCTCTCTTCCTGCCCATTCCCTCTGGGTAGCCCAGCTTATTCTTCAAACTTTACCTCAAGCTATAAGTGTCTTCTCCACTAATTCTGATTTAAGTTATTTTCTCTCTATTCACATGTAGTCCTGGTTATAGAAGACCATTACAGACTAGGCTATGTCGTAATTACCTCTTGCATGTCTTCCCCACTACAGTACAACTCGTTGGGATCGAGGGCTTTGTGTTTTAACTTTTTAACCACAGCAGCTAGCACAATTCCTGACAAAAGTTAGGTGAGCAGTAAATCTTTATTGAATGAAGTGAATTTTAATAATGGAGTTTCTTTTTAATAGTTGGGCTGGTCATTTGAGATTAGAGGTTGGTTATATATCCAATCCGTATGGTTAGGGTGGAGGAGAGCTCATGGAAGAGATGAGGAGATACTTGATTTTTCTCCTTAATGCAAAGAGGATTTTCTGTTGGGCCTAAAGAATTCTGGTTATGCTTACACGGATCAAAGCTAGATCAGGAAACACAATGGAAAAAAAAAAAAGAGCGCTTCTTCCCACTAATGTGGGGAAGCCACTCTGATTTTGGGGAGGGGAGGTGATTATTGTTTAACTCCGAGAAATCAATATTTATATGTTGTCTCATTTAATGTTTCATTATAGCTGCTGTGAGTGCTTTGGCTAAATTTGGGGCTCAGAATGAGAATCTCCTCCCAAGCATCCTTGTACTCTTACAGAGGTAATGTCTTTTTCTTTCCTCTCTTTCTTCTTATTTTAAAATAAAAATTCCATATGGCTGAATAGGAAATTCTTCATTGTCCATATCAAAATGCACTCCAGGGTCTAACAGTAGAGCTGCTGGAGCAAGTCAGAGGCAAATGGCATTTTTTACCTCTTTGCAGTAATTGTGTGTGTGCCAACTATATGTAAAATTTGACTGAGTTTTTCTTGTATGACTTTGAGAAAGGGAGTTAAACACATTTGCCTCAGTTTGTATAAGAGGGGCCAGTGTCACCGTAAGTCACTGGAGCATGTAGTCACTGTGTATCAGCTTTTCACGGTCTCCATTTCTCCCGACTTGATGAGGAGACTCGCCTTAGCAAACACTCTGTGATTACCTCTTGTAACTGAAGCAGAAAAATGACAAGCCCAAGGGTGGCTGGTTTAAATAAAACAGATTGCCGACTGAGTAGTTACAGTGTCTGAATTCTGAATGCTTCAGTATCCTTGGAAAGCAAAATATTTCTATTTCTTAATTATGAAGAAGTCTGAGCCTTTACCAGGGTCATGTGTTTACAGATTGCAGACTCCAAACTCCTCTCTCATGTTACTGTGTTCTTCCTCATTATGTTAATGCTTATTTACATTGTACTTCTGAATTATAATACTGCTTCTTTACTAATTCAAAACAAACCCAAGATTTGTGGAAATTTTAAGCTATTGATAGTTTTATAAAGGTGGAGTCGGGTCAGATAGCCTGAATTGGTCCTTTAGGTAGGCTGGCCAGTCTGTTGGAACTCTCTAGGCTGCTGTGACATACCTGATCTCTGTCCCGGACAGGTGTATGATGGATACTGATGATGAGGTGCGGGACAGAGCTACCTTCTATCTGAATGTGCTACAGCAGAGGCAGATGGCCCTGAATGCTACATATATCTTCAATGGTCAGTGACAGCACAGAACGTAGAGAGATATACTTATGTTCCTCACATGGGGTCTTGGTAGCCTATCTTGTGATGTTTTGAATACGAACTGAACTCATAAGCAGAATATTTACTTGGTTTTTGTTTTTGAATGCACTTCCGTTCAAAAGTATATAAGGGCCAAAATATACTGCCCGTTCTTCATTGTCCGTGAGCTCCTCTGCATAGTTTCCCTTTTCCCCCTTCTTAAGTTATCATTGTTCCCACATGGCTAAGTTGCTTTCTTCTCTGCAAGGTACTTCCACTTTGTTGAAAATTTTTATGCTCTGCTCCCATGCTTCCTTGGATGAAAACATAAGGCAGTTTTATAAAATAAAACCTGTTTTTAATTAGTTAGGTTATAAGGCCTGTGGTTTTGTTTTTCTCTTCCTTCAAAAAGCCTAGGTCAATATTACAGATCAAGTCCTACCTGAATCCTAGGATTGACAGGAAGTTACAATACCAAGATTTCCCTGTTTTATAGGTCTGACAGTCTCGGTACCAGGCATGGAAAAAGCCTTACACCAGTACACACTGGAGCCTTCAGAAAAACCCTTTGACATGAAATCAGTTCCTCTTGCTATGGCGCCTGTCTTTGAACAGAAAGCAGGTAATGGGAATGTTTATCTCTTGTTTATTCATGAGTAGTTTTATACCAGTGAAATACACTACCTAGCATATTTTCGCTAATATTTTTGTTTGTCACCCCTTATGTCTATTCTCTTAAAACTAAAATGGATGCTATTTTTAATATTTGGGCTTAAACTTTTTCCCTACTTTTGGTACAAAAGCAAGACTATAGAATGTGACCTAGATTGAAATTTATTGTTTTTTGTGTGCTAAGTGTTGCAGCATTTGTAGTTGTAGTTGTACAGTCACCTCCTTTTTTAATTTTTTTGAAATTGGCAAGTTCTTAGTTAATTTTGCTATTGGAGTTTTCTTGAAAGAATGTATGGGACAAGGTCATAAAACATATTCCGAAAGAATATCTAACTTTAAAAAAAGGAATCAGTGTTTAATGGTTAGAACTGTGAATGAAAATTTCAACGTTCAACATGCTTAACTTTCAACATTTTTTTTAAAAGATTTTATTTATTTATACAAGCACTGGGTACAGTCAGAAGTGTGGGAGGGTGAGAGAATCCACTAGAGCCAGAGTGGGGAGCAGAACAGGTAGACTGATGAAGTACACTGCTGAGGGGAGCAGTGGGCGCGGCAGGAGAGGTCTGCATGCCATGTTGGACCCTCGCTGGTGGCTGGGGATCGAACCAGCGCTGCAGAGCCTGCCGGCAGCTTCACAGCCCAGCGCTCAACCGCTGCGCCACCGGGGAGGCCCTAACTTTCAACATTTTTAGTTTTTCTGTTGATACAAGTAATTTTTCCTATTTGAATCCTCAGATTTGTTCCATGAGTTGTTCTTCCAATTACGAGTAATTCTTTTTTAATATGCCCTGGTCCATTTAAAGCGAATTCTATAATTGGGAGGGCGTTATAATCTCACAAACTTTATGTTCAGTTGATGCATTTTGAGTCCCCTCCCAAATATGTGACAGAAAACCTGTTGGTATGATACAGCGATTACTCCACATATATCTGCTAGGAGTTTTGGCACGTATCCCTTTCCGTCTGCATTTTTAGCTTAAGAGTGGAAGGGAGGGCCTCCCTGCTGGTGCAGGTGATTGAGTCCTGCACTGTGAAGCTGTTCACAGTCTCTGCAGTGCAGGTTCGATCCCGGCTGGCCAGCAAGGGTCCCACATGGCGCAGCAGACCTCTCCTGTCTCGCCCTCTGCTCCCCTCAGCAGTGTATTCATCAGTCTGCCTGTTCTACTCCCCGCTGTGTCTCTGGTGGATCCTGTCACCCTCCCACACATCTGGCCTTTACCCCAGCTCTTGTATAAATAAAAAATAATAATAAAAATAAAATAGTAGAAGGGAAGCTCACTTGATTGCTCACATCTGTCTTTGTAGAAATCACACTTGTGACTACTAAGCCTGAGAAGTTGGCTCCTTCCAGGCAAGACATTTTCCAAGGTATGTTTTGATGGGCAGGTGTAATAGTCTTGTGCTGTAGGCATTATAAGTGTAAATGTGTTTCACTGCTTTTATTCCATTTGATTCTCAGTACATGAAATCTGTTTGGCTTATATACATGATATTGTCATTATATTATTACTATATACAATGTATTGTCATAGGTTACCCCTTGCAGGGGCTGTCTAGACTCCATGTGTCTTTTTTTTTTTGAAATTTTTTATTAATTTTTTATTGTTGTAGTCCTCATAGTTCTCCCACCACCAAATCACCCAAGAACCATCACCATATTCCCTTGTGTTCTTCCCTCCCCTGATGTGACCCCCTCAATCCCCCTTCCTCGCTGCGATCTATGGTCAGCCTGCGAGTCTTGACTTTTTCTCGACTCTTTGTTCTGTTTCTCTATATTCCACATATGTGAGACCATCCAATACTTATCACCTCCCCTCTGCAGAGTCCATGGGTCTTTCTGATTGCTGACTTACTAACTGGGATGTTGTTCTTACTCTGATTCTTGTTTAACAAGTTCTGCAATCTCTAAGAAATTAGGAATTAATTTTCTTATTTATTTTTAGTAATCCCATATATAGACTCTTACTTTAAAGATGATTTTACTAAAACTCAGGGACACATTGATTGCATGTTCAACTATTAGTAAGGCTACGGAATCTTAAAACATTTTAAACATCCAGAGAAATGTTTTTCTTATTTTACTTTCTAACTTCTTTCCTTTTTCCTTGATAGAACAATTGGCCGCCATTCCTGAGTTTATGAATCTAGGACCCTTGTTCAAGTCTTCTGAGCCTGTTCAACTTACAGAAGCAGAGACAGAGTATTTTGTGCGTTGTGTCAAGCATATGTTTACAAATCACATTGTGTTCCAGGTGAGAGATGTGCTGTCACTGGCTCCTGCAGGGCCTTCATATAATGGGAGTCAGTGATTTGATTACCTTTTAGCTTGTGCTTCTCATCCCTTTATAGGGAACTAACTTAGCAGCATTTTGGTTTTTTCCTAACTCTGTAGCTATAGCGATGTCTTCATATGATTGGTAGCTTTTGATGGTTAAAATATTGGAGGATATAAAACTAATTCTGAAAGGATATAAAAATAATCATCACTTAACATCAGGATAAATTAAGTAGGTTGTTCCAAGAACTTGGATTTCCATTTGATTCTCGACAACTATCAGACTTCTACCATCTTGTTTGGTAGAACTAGATCTCAGGAAAGAGAAAATAATTGATGAAAAATATAACAAAAAGATCTCACTGTATCACTGTTGCCTCAGTGACAGACTTAGGAGACTGGCAGTGCTGTTTTATAGAGGGAAGTTACAGGAGGCTCCAGAACTGAATTGTGGGTTATGAATAGAAAGAAGCACCTACTAGAAAACAGTTCTTATCCTTCCTGACTTTTCTGCTTGCTGACTTTTTTCAGTTTGACTGTACCAATACTCTCAACGACCAGCTGCTGGAGAAAGTGACAGTGCAGGTGGAACCATCTGATTCCTATGAAGTGCTGTGTTGTATCCCCATCCCCAGCCTGACTTACAATCAACCAGGAATATGTTACACTCTTGTTCGTTTGCCTGATGATGATGCGACAGCAGGTACTAACCCAGAGGAGGGAAGAGTTAACTTATACGGTTAAGAATGCATTATCACTTGAGATCTTGAAAGTACTGGAACAAATGTTTGGGGTTCAGGAATATGGTTCTTTTCTAAAATTGAATGTCATGATAATGATGCTCTATTTATATTTTCATTTATATTTATAAAATTAGTTATTACAGAAATGTTAATTTTATAACTAAATCTGAGTAAAATTCACTGGACATTATCTTAAAAGAGAAAGTAAAAGTATACAGTAGTAGCTCAAAAGGAACTAAGGCTTTGTGTTGCCAGAGTGAGAGGTCGTATACTTGTATTTCCTGTAATGATCATGGTCTCTTTCTTCCTGATGTTTTTTTTCCAGGGCATTTTAAAGGTATTTTATTTAGTAGATCCATGGCATTTAAAAAATACCATTTTTGACATTTCTATAGCACGAGCAGAGCATATGTCTCAGCGTGATGAGTGGCTTACTCAACATTTGTATACCCACAGTTGAGAAAGGCTTTGTAATTTGCTTCTTTTTTTTTAATATTTTATTTTATATAATTCTTACATCATTTTTCATTTTCGCACAATGTATGCATTTTCATTTTGGTTATATTCCCCATACAGTTGCACCCCCCCCCCCCAATAGTGTCTCTGATTTATAGTTGCTTGTTGATTTGCTTCTTTACCTGGGTGGTCTTTGTGGGGGCAGGGTTTGTGGGAGCCCTGTGAGGGAGTATCAGTGCCTAGCACAATAGCTGCATTTGAGGCTTTCTGACATGTAGCTTGTGAATGTCAAGTACTTGTACTTGATTTCTTTTCCCCATTTTCTCACCTGAGTTCTCTTCCCATATTCTCTGCAGAGTATTCACAACTGTTGCCAGGGGTTTACAAAAATAAGCACACGTAGAACATTTATATTCTGAACAATTTTATTACCAGTACAGGAAAAACAATTTTTACTACTAGTACAGGAGAAAACAGATGAGCGTTAACAAACTTAACAAATATTGGGGAAGTTACAGAGTTACAAGAAATCGTAAAAGTACTAGTAAAATAGTTATCCCTGGTCATCATTCAGTTACATTTGGGGCTTAACATGCCTTCTTTTTGCCCCTCTCCTAACTCCCCTTTGAGATGTTGGTTTGGGGAGTTCCTGCCCAAGTTCAACCTGTGTTGGATGATAGACCAGGCTACTCACTCTAGCACGAGGTAGATTCAAGTTGGCACCGGTGCTGGGTCTGAATCCCAGGTTGTTCCCTCTGGCCCTGGGTGGACCTGCGCTTCTATTCTGCAGCCACCCTGGGCCCATGACTCCCTGGGTAGGAAGGCACTTTCCTATGTGACCTCCAATTTTTCTCATAGCATTAGGCCCTCGCCTTCAATCTTTAATTACCCCCTTTACCCTTTTATGAGGTTTCTAATTTCCATTTACTTTTAGCTTCACGTTCTTTCCTGGTCTGTTTCCCTCTGGTTGGATCTGTATTAAGTCCACCAGCCAATAATTAAGTGGGCTATATACTCTTAAAAAATGCTCGTTTTCCCCCCACCCTTGTTCTAAACCAGTATGTGGGCCCAGTCTTAATCTAGCCGTGGCTTCTATCCTCATTCTTGGGTACTCTGCACTTTGTCATTTTTAACCCAGTAGCCAAATCTTTTTGTTTCAAAATTCCCCTCCCTATTGTACTTCTTAGTAAGCTTCTATTTTTTTAAGAGATGCCATGACTTCAGCACTTAATTTTAGAGGGAAGCAAAATGCTGAACCCATTGAAATATCAAGCTCTTCCCAATTGAGAATACTAGCTCCTCCCATTTTCCCAGATTCACTTGGATAACTGGTAACTCAGGTGCCTCACACCCCAGGGAGTGGTCTTACCAGAATACACTGAATACAATTTTACAACATCAAAATACATAAACCAACAATATTGAAATTACAGAAATTACATACAGTACAAGAGAAAACAACAGAAAACAACATTTCTACCAAGGGAGGAAGTAGAGGGAGGTTTTCTTGACTAAGGAGTTAATTTCTTTTAAAAACATAGATCTTACAAATTAGCCCAGAGGTTCTACCCTTTGGTCTGCTGGCTACGGACTCTTGATTAAATTGGCATCTGAAGAGTTTTCTGTTAAAGGATTTGCTGATTGGTGCTAAAAACTTAGTTATAAATTCTTGTGACTGTGTCTTGGAGAAAAGAAAGGGAATTTTGTCTCAACATTTAAGACTTTTAAAATTTTGTTAGTAGCCAATTTATATTTGATTCATCCTCTACCTGCTTAAAAACTCCTTTCTATTCTTTAGTCTTTGTCAGAAATTCTGAAATTTTAAATGCATGGCCAATTCACTGTCTCAACTGTACAGTGACCAGCGTAAAGTACCAGGGCAGAGTTCGGGGTAGGAATTCTGTATTCACCCCTCCTTTTTCCCATCACAAGTATTTCAACTTCTACCAATCACTTGAAGATCTATACATCACCTCTACTTATCTCAGAAAATAAATTTTCCTTATAATCACAGAAGAATATAAAAATGATAGATTGTGTCTTCAACGTGAAAACTGTATAGCATGAAAGAAAGGAATACAGGTTTTGAAGACAAATTGGGATTTGGATTTTAACTTGCTACATATTGACTTTGTAATCTTGGACAAATTATTTGATTTCCATAAGCCTTTTTGAATTTCTTAGCATGTAATGAAATGGTGCCAGACACATAGGAAATACTCAATAGATGGAAGCTATTACTATTTCCATTTTGAAACTACCGACTTTCTTTTTGTCCTCTTTAAAATCAAGTCTTCTACCGTTTAGAAGACACATCCTCCATCCTCCTCCAACAAGTTGTTCTAGCAATTAACATAACTTTCTTGTATCTTTAACTTCCCCACTCACTGTTGTAAGTGTACAAAATCATCTGAAAAAACATTCCTTTGAGACAACATCAAGACATTACCTTAACTCCTCCCTTCAAATCACGGACAATTTGTGGAAAGAGTAGTAAGTGACCCTCATAAGGCTCAATCCAGTTAGTTCCACTTACTATCTTCTGTCCTTTGATAATTACTCCTATACTCAAACATCTTTAGAAAAGCCTTCCAGGCCATATTCTTTCTTGGCATCCTTTCTCATTCCACAGCTTTCTTTCCGCGGAATATTTGTTGCACTAGTAATGATGTATATTATATATGCAACATTTACCAAATTTTTCCACTTTGGAACTCTGTAATCCTTTTTGTTCAATGACCTATTCAGGATCACTCTAATCCCTCTACTGCTTCATTACTGGACTATCAGGCCTTAGTGCATCATTATTTCTTATCTCAAACCACTTCAACAAATTTAAGGTACTCACTCAAAAAGTCTTCAAAGGAAAATAGCCATACTATGATCAAGTTTAATAGCACATATATTGTAATGAGTTTCTTTTCTGTTTTTCATTAGGGCTGCTGCCCCATATAACTCTTCATAATTCTTTCATGAGGACTTCATTTCTCAGCTTGTTATCTATATTTCCTTAGTTCCATCTTAAGTTACCATTGGCTTCTGATGGACTGAACTCTTCTCTGTAGCTATTCTGTTGTCGTGCAATATAAACCATATTAGCACCTGCCTTTCTATATTAAATCATTCTATATATAAACTTCAGTTAAGTAGAATTGATCTCAGAGTTTTTTACTTTGACTTACTGGAGTCACTCAGTGGGATCCATATTAATGACCCTTGATAAAACTCGAATTCTTCTCAGCTAATGAGCACATAATCTGAAATTTATTCAAATACCAAAACAAGCAGGACTGGTAGAACATAACTATTTAACCCCCAGCTCCCCTGCTTTTATACCAGAATTTGAAGCAGTCTAGCCTTAAATCACTCCTCCTCCATCTGACCCATTACAACATTAACCAAGATTTCTAATTTGACACCTTCTTTTTGACTTGCTCATTCATTTTGTAACCAATCTGCCTTTTCCTTAAGCGTACTAAAATTTATAACATTCTCTTTATACTTATTTTAACCTGTCTTTTATTTTAACCTGTCTTTTTATCCTCTTTGATGTGCTCTTTTCACACCTTCATCCATACCATAAAGATTGTGGGTATCTTTATTTCCACCTTTATTTCCACAGTGTAAACATGGTATATCTACTCATTTCCTCTTTCCATCTTAGAAAAACCACATTGTCTGTACTACCCAGGCTTGTTTCACATTGTGTCTAACCTTTAGATGGATTCAGCTGTCAGCATGCGTGACCTTCTTCCTTGACTGCTCACTACTCAGAACCCCCGTCCTCTCGGCACACTGGCACCGCTGCTCACCGAAGTACAGGTGTCTCAAGGAGTATGGCCTGTGCTCTCCGTTTAGGCCACATTTTATGAATTTATCTCTGCATTGCAATTTATTCTCCTGAATCTACCCATTTTGAAGTGATTACCTGAAAATGAGTCTTTAGGCAGCTACCAATTTCCCTGACGATCTTGTAAATATACTTCTCCCACTTGATTTCATTACCGTGATCAAGTTTAACACATCTAGGGATTGTAATCACAATGACATTCTTCAATAATTCTGTGAGTGATTTAATACCTGTACAGGTACCTTGATTCCATTTTCATTTTCAATACTTCTTCCATTTTTTCTCTGCTCATTTCCGTTGGAAAAACATTAAACACATAAACACTATGTCACTCTCTGTAGTTTGCAGATAGGCCGGAACTAAATACATTTCATTCAGATGCAACTGATTGAATCTACTGCCCATAATTAATAACTGGCTATTCAGTGGTCTCTCCTCACAAATATCGGACAGCTTATCTCCACTTAGAAGAGTGTGCTTCCCATATAGACACAACACACTTTCTACTGTTCTCTCTGTTCCTCACCTCTCACCTCCATCACAAATGTTACCCCCTCCCGTTGCCTAGGATCTGCTGACCTGCCAAACTGGGAGCATGAGGCCATACTGACTTTTCTCTGGTGAACACTTGCAAGATCACAAACTTAGCTCCCCACTCTGTGCCCCTGTGCCTCTCTTCCCACGGACTCCCCTAAACGAACTCACTCCCGTCGGACAACCTTCGTAGGGTAGCCTAAGACACTGTCTTTCCACAGTGGTTGCAGTTCATCCTCCATCTTTCCTCCCACTCACCTCTTCCAGACACCCTCCGCTTCCTCCTTACCACCACATCCTACCTCCCCACCACCTGCTCTGCCACAGGCTCCCAGCCATCCCACACTGCTACATCATTTGCCTCTGGGCCCCTTCTCATCTGTGCTATGCTCTGCTGTGTGAATAGCAAAGAACTGTCCTGCCTGAGCCACCGGCCACGCTTTCACCGTCTGTCTGTGACGGTCCAGCTGGACTCGGCAGTCCGCTTTGCTCTGCCCTCCCCGCCCTCCCCATCCCCCTCATTGCTCAAACCACTTCCATGATCACCTCACACACTGTCCTGCATCCACACACACTGTGCACCCACCCTGTCATGTCCCTGGGACTTAGACTACGGTTTCCACCTAACCCCGGCCAGTGTCACCCCGTGAGCTTTCATGTTCATTCACGTTCCTTCTTACCCTGTTCTGACGCATCCCTTCTGGACCATCTGGCTCTGACACTCCTACCTTCTTCCTTGCACTGGGCGCTGGTGTTTTTTTGCCCACCCTCACATCCTCAGCCTCCCCACCCTCTCCCCATCACACTCAGACACGGCCCACCCCATTACTGCTTTTCCTCCCACCCTGGTGTCCGCTCTCTCCGAGATGACCTAGCCTGTCCCCTCCATCACATCTGGCCTTTCCTTTCAGGGAAGATACTCTCTCCCTGCTTTCTGTTACCACACCCCAAACCACCTTCCACCTGCATGCCAAACTGACTTCTCCCTCCTCAAGTGTCCTCTGCTCCTGGACCACCAAGTGGACTCCGCTCCCACCCAATGATAGTGGCCCCCACCCCCACCCCACCCAGCCCCCCGCCTTCTCGGCTACATCCATTTGCTCGCTGTCTGCCTGGTCCTGGGTCCCCACGTCTCACAGTCTCGACTCTCATCCTCCATCCGCCCCAACTCAGCTCACAGCTCTTGCTTCTCCCCCTCCCCGCCCAGCTGAACCCCCCTTCCACCCAGTGATTCTCCCCCGAGGTGCATGACCCCCAGGGCGGCCTGTCAGCAGCATCTTTCAGGCGTGTTTTTGTGTTTTCTTTTTGAGGTTTTTTGGTTTGGTTTTGTCCTGAGCAGAGCACTGCTCCTCCCTCCGATGTGCTGACAGGCCTCCCTGGGGCCCATGCCCACAGCCCTCCCTCGGGTGAAAACCACCCCTCCCACCCCGGGGAGGATCACTGTGTGGAAGCCCAGCCTGACCCCCTGGCCTCGCTCTCCCCTCAAGCCTCTAGCCTTCCTCTGCTTGCCCCCACACTTCCCCCTGGATCGCGGCACACCCGCTCTGCATGGCCCGGCCCTCTCCTCTGGGAACCACCACACTGCCCCCCACGTGTATACCCTTGGATACCCCACATGCCTCAGACCCTCTCTGCATTAGAACCCAAACCCCCACCCCCACTCTCTCTGACTCTCAGACATTGTGACACTATCCCTGTTCCTACTGGGGTCTTTCTGGAGCTGCCTAGTCCCTCTCCTGGGTCTGCCCCCCACCCCCCCCCCCACCGTAGAGCCCCACCCATGTGGTCCTCAGGGCCCTCTGCACTGCTGCCAAGCAGACCCTTCCCACAGCTACTCTCGCCGCCTCATTGGGGTGGACTCTGGTCCGCCCGACCCTCTCCTCAGCCTGTCGCCATCACCCCCACAGGGGACTTGTACGAGTTCAGTTCATGTTCAGGTAAAGGAGAGGGTTCTCAGCCATCTCATCCCAGCCCGCTCATCTCTCCCCACCCCGCCCCCGCCCACCGTTCCCGACCCAGCCCTCCCCTCCTGTTCTCCCAGTCGGCCGCTCCCCCCAGTCCCCCACCTGGCCCGCCTCTTCCGCCCCCTCCCCGCCTGGCGGATCCAAAGTGCTGCCACAGCCCGGCCACCGCAGTCAAGGTGTAGGACACCGCCTCTTCCCTGCCATCCCTCCTGCTCCTCCTTCCCTCCCCCTGCTGCTCCTCTAGGCTGCTGGCCCCGGCCACCTGCCCTGCCACGTCGGCACCCCCGAGATTGCCAGTATTCCCGCGGTGCTGCTTGCTGCTTCCGTGCGCTCCTTTTGCTCAAGTCCAGCCTGTCCCTGCCACACTCCTCTCCGTCCTCCCCAGGTGCCCCCTTCACCCTGCCAGTCTCTGGAACACACCCTGCCAGCCATCAGGTGCATCAAGGCCCCGTCTTGACGGCCCTCCTGTGACCCTCCTTCAGGCACACCTCTCCCTCCTGCCTCTTCTGGCCTACACTGCTCCACGCTCCTAACTGGGACTGAGTCCCAGCGGTCACCCCTGCTCCACAGGTGTGTGCTCCCTCCTGTGACCTGTCTCAGCTCCTGCTCTGTCCATTTCCTTCCCAGGCCAGTTGTCTCCCCTGACCGCGGCTGGCTCGCCTCTCGTCCTTCCATGACTCTGTCCACTGCCTTTCCTCCTCTTTGCCCTCACTTTAAATCAACATCCTGCCCACTGACCTACAGCCAGTCCTGCCTCCTCCTCCTCCTCGTCCACGGTCTTCCATTTCTCCTTCCCACTGCCCTCTGCCCCTGCTGAGACTGCCCCAACCCCCATTTTTACCCTTTCCCTCTTGGCAGCACCGCTTGCAGTCTGACATCACTCTTGCCATCCTCTGTTGCCACCTGTGAGGTCCACCCGGTGAACTGGATCTTCCCACCACCCCCCTGCGTGCCTGGCCACCCCCACTTGATCTCTCCGTCTGTGACTCTTGCACTAGACCCGTGACACCGCAGGCTGGGAGTTGCCCTTTCTTCCCATCACCCGCGCAGTTTGCCTGGATGCGGGACTCCCTCCCTTTTCCAGCCCCCCGAAGGAATAGAAATACACATCCTTGATCCTCATGAAACAACAGCTCTGCATTTTTTCTGGGAGGTTCCTCGCCCTTTCTAAGCATACCTGCTACCCACCCCCAAGACTCCGTCCATGTGACCACCCGTGTCAATGTGCAGTGCCGCCCACTTCCTCCCCCTCGCCCCAGTCACCGTGGCCCTCGCCCCACTCGCCTCGGGCCTGGGCGTCAGCTCTGTTCAGCGCTGCTCTGCCTCTACGGCTGACCCGCACACGACACGCGCCAGCCCTCCTCCCGCTAAGCTCTCTCGTCCAGGACTCTCCCCTCTGCCCTGCCAGGTCCCCTTCACCCACCCACCCTGAGACACTTGCTAGTTCTTGAGCTTCTCGCTTCTTGTCCGTGCCTCCTACACTCATTTTTTGTCCCCAAAATTCCTTTGACCCACCTTCAGCCCCAGAACCCCTTTCACGGGGTGGCCTGGGGTCATTCTTCTTTCCCCACATGGGTACAGATGGCCACTGGCTCAGTCCATCCTCTTTTCCCTTGCTCATCTCTCCCCGACACCCTCTGCCTTCTCTGCAGCATCCCATCCTACTACCATAGGCTCCTGGCGGTGCCAGCTGCCACCTGACCTGCCCTGGGCCCCTTCACTTCTCACCTGTGCTGCTGCTGCTCTGCTGTCCCACCTGAGCCCCCCCATACTGTCACCTTCTAGCTGCGCTCATCCAGCAGGCCCCAGCAGCCATCCTGCCTGCGCTCCATCCTGATGCCCCTGCACTGCTCAGCCCCTCGTCCTCCCCTTCACACGCTGCCCCGCCGCCCTGCTCATGACCCAGACTCTGGCTCCCCGGCCCCTGCCAACATCGCCCCTGCGAGCCTTCAAGTTCACATCCCTTGGGTCCCCTTCTGACACCCGCTTGGGGACCCTCTTCCTCTGGGCCTCCTACCTTCTTGCTTTCACTGCGGCGTGTTTGCCCTGTCACCCCTGTGTCCCCACACTGGCAACCCCTCTCCTTAAACCATCCATTCCCAGCTGCACGGAGCCCAGGGGCTGCCGTCCACCGCCGCCCCCTCCGGCCCTCGCCTCCTTCCGGCATGGCCGCTCAGTGTCCTCCCTGCCCAGCGCCCTCCTCCTGGCGTGGATGTCCTAGCGCTGCTCTCTGCTCACAGGCGCACAACTTCCTTTCGCTCTTGCTGCCACCTCAGCCTCCCTCCTAAAGTGTCCTCCGCTCCAGGGCCACCAAGTGGACTCCACCCCCACCCCGCCCCCCGCCTTCTCGGCTACATCCATTTGCTCGCTGTCTGCCTGGTCCTGGGTCCCCACGTCTCACAGTCTCGACTCTCATCCTCCATCCGCCCCAGCTCAGCTCACAACTCTTGCTTCCCCCCCTCCCTCTGCCCAGCTGAACCCCTTCCACCCAGTGATTCTCCCCCGAGGTGCATGACCCCCAGGGCGGCCTGTCAGCAGCATCTTTCAGGCGTGTTTTTGTGTTTTCTTTTTGAGGTTTTTTGGTTTGGTTTTGTCCTGAGCAGAGCACTGCTCCTCCCTCCGATGTGCTGACGGGCCTCCCTGGGGCCCATGCCCACAGCCCCCCCTCGGGTGAAAACCACCCCCCCCACCCCGGGGAGAATCACTGTGTGGAAGCCCAGCCTGACCCCCCGGCCTCGCTCTCCCCTCAAGCCTCTAGCCTTCCTCTGCTTGCCCCCACACTTCCCCCTGGATCACGGCACACCCGCTCTGCATGGCCCGGCCCTCTCCTCTGGGAACCACCACGCTGCCCCCCACGTGTATACCCTTTCCACCCCACATGCCCCAGACCCTCTCTGCATTAGACTATTGTTCTTCTCCGTCCCCCTTAAAAGCCCCTCCTGCCCCCACCCCTCTAACTCTCAGGCATCATCACACTATCCATGGTCCTGCTATGGTCTTTCTTACGAACCACCACACTGCCCCCACGTGTATACCCTTTCCACCCCACGTGCCCCAGACCCTCTGCACTAGAGCCTGTTCTTTCAAACTCCCACCCAAACCCCTCCTCCCACTGTATGACTTTCAGGCGTGGTGACAACATTTGGTCCTCCTCTGTCCTCCTTAGTGCCTGTCACTCTGCATTCCTGCCAACCAGACCATCATTATCTACTTGTCCTGCAGCTACTCTCCATCTGTTCTGCGTGGAATCGGTGCTCCGCCCTCTCCCCAGCCGGTAGTCGTCACCCGTCCCTAGGTGTGTGTATTTGCTCCCTATGCTCTGGTAAAGGAAAGGGTTTTCTCTTGGTGATGATGAACTGACTCACGTTTCCCCACCCTACCCCTAACAGGTACAACCCAACCCTCCTATGCAGACCATCCATTCCAACCCCACCCTACCCCACACCCTATTCCAACCCTGCCCCTGCTTCCAGGCTTCCCCCTGCATCTGTGGTAAAGAGCCTGACTGAAAAGCTCTCCCCTAGTCACAGCATTCAAAGCTGCACAACCATTTCCCACCCACTGGTAACCACCCTCTTTCCTTCCTCTCCCCGCCCCCCCGCCCCGGCCCCCGCTGCCCGCGGTGGCTGGCCCTAACGCTCTGACCTTCCCTCACCGGCTCTGAGATCTGTCAGGACTCCTGTGCTGCCACCTGCGTCTTCTCCATGCTCCCCCTATAGCTGTCCAGCCTGTCTGTCGACCCCCAGATTCCACGCTCCATCTTCCCTGAGTGCTCCCCATCGCCCTGCCCATCTTGGAAGGTGACTGTACCCGCAGGCTGCACTGGACACGCACGCCCTTCCCTTCCCTCTTGGGCCCGCACAGCGCCCTTCTCTCCATCCCATTCCGCCTCGTCTCCTCTGTTGTCCGCTGGGACAAGCCTCCCCAAACGAGAGCTGCTGTACCTCCCCAGAGCATGTCCCCCCTCCAGCCCTTGCTGCTTCTGTGCGCCTTTACTCAGTGCTGTATTCAGTCTAGACCCTTGACCCCCTGCTTCCTCTTCTTCACTGCACGCTAGGCCCCCACCCTCTCCAGCCTCCCTGGAAGAACTGAAGTCCGTGTACCACGATGTTTGGACCTTCTGACTGCACCTCTTCCAAGCATATCTGCTACCCACATCTGGACTCCATCCACATGAGTGGTCCCCAGTGGCTAGGGTGACCTGCCTGTGGCTTCTGTGTGGAGTCCATGTCTGTGTGTCACCCCCTTTGCCCCTCTCTCCCCAGTCACTGTGGCTCTTCCCCCACTTTCTCCTGAGGCTCCAGGTCTTTATGTCCAGGTTATCCCATCTCCACTTTGCTCTTCTCAGCTGCTCTACCTCTACCCCCGGACCCTCCACCCCAGCACAAATGCTGCCCTGCCTCTCCATCTGCCACCATCCCCAGGGAATTCTGCGCACAGCCTCAGCTGTTGCTGGCGCCCACCCTCCTGAGCCCGGTGCTGCTTCAGAAGCGTCTCTCCTTTTCAGTGCCCGCTGTCCCTTGTCCCATTGGCTCCCTGACTCACCAGCTCTGCGCACCACTTTCTCAAGGCTGCTCCCTGTCTTTGTGCACACGACACCAGAGAACTGACTTGGCCCACCCTGTCTTTTCTCCACTCATCGTCCAGAGACCCTCTGCCTCCTCTCCCATATCCTGTTCTCCTTCCCCTGCCACCTGGAGCCACGGGCCACGACAGCGATGGCCTTCCCTCGTGCTCCTTATGCCTTTCTCCTCCCCCTATTGCCAGCTTCATCCCCAGCACGCTACACTGTCCATCCCCTGTCCGTGTCCACCCTGACGCACCCTACCTTTCACGGCTCACGAGTCTGCCAAAGATTCTCTTTGCAGCTTTTAGATCTTTCATTTGCCAGGCCCTTCTTGACTGACAAGGCTGCATCCAGTGTCGAAAGGGGCATTTCCTCTAACACCTTCCCTCTGGCCTCCTCCTGCCTGGCTTGCCTGACCTGCACCCTCCCTGCCTTCGCCGTGACCTTAGCCCACTTAGGGGCAAAGCTCCTGACTTAGGTGCACCTGCTCCAGGTTGGGCCTGCTTTGCTATCCCTGGCTTGCCCTGCTGCAGCTCCCTGTCCTTTCCATAAGTAGATCTGGTCGAACCGTAAGACGTCATTTTCTGCCCGTTGCCCACTGGCCCTCCTCTCCTACCACACTCCCCACTGCCTTCCATTTCATCTTCTCCTCTGCCGAGTCTCTGCTGCGCACAGAGCAAGGAGCTGACCTATGTGACCCCGGGACCTCTCTCAGCTACCATTTGTGATCACCCTGCTGGGTTCTGCCGTCTGTCGTCTTTGGTGCGTGCTCCCTGCTTGCTCCCCGAGCCCAGGCGCAACCGTTACGGCCCTCTCTCCTTCACACTCTGTACTGCACCCTCCGGCGCCCCCACCACTCATGCTTTCCTGTCTGTGAACTCAGCCTAAGTTTCCTCGCCCCTGCCAGTGCCGCTCCCCGAGAGCCTCTGCGCCTCCCCTGAGCACACCTGCTCCGACTCACTTCTCAGGTGGCGGCTTCCTCTAGGACTCCCACTTTTTCCTTTCACGACAGCTCTTCTGCCCTCCCACTTGTCCCCAGCCTGCCAGTCACACACAGGAGAATATCATACTCCGTCTCCACCTACATAAAGCCTGAATCCTGCTTTCTTCGCTGCTTCTCCCTCCTTCGTGATCCACACTTTGCCAGACGCTCCCCTTGAGCCTCGTCTCACCCCCTCCGCCCTCCTTCCAAGACACGGACACCCCGCTCTGCTCTGTGCTCACATCCTTACAGCCCATGTTCTTTTCACCCAGCTCTCCCACCTCAGCCTCCCTCCTCAAGCGTCCTCTGCTCCTGGACCACCAAGTGGACTCCGCTCCCACCCAATGATGCTGCGCCCCACCCCGCCCCGCCCCCCGCCTTCTCGGCTACATCCATTTGCTCGCTGTCTGCCTGGTCCTGGGTCCCCATGTCTGACAGTCTCGACTCTCATCCTCCATCCGCCCCAACTCAGCTCACAGCTCTTGCTTCTCCCCCTCCCCGCCCAGCTGAACCCCCCTTCCACCCAGTGATTCTCCCCCGAGGTGCATGACCCCCAGGGCGGCCTGTCAGCAGCATCTTTCAGGCGTGTTTTTGTGTTTTCTTTTTGAGGTTTTTTGGTTTGGTTTTGTCCTGAGCAGAGCACTGCTCCTCCCTCAGATGTGCTGACGGGCCTCCCTGGGGCCCATGCCCACAGCCCCCCCTCGGGTGAAAACCACCCCCCCCACCCCGGGGAGAATCACTGTGTGGAAGCCCAGCCTGACCCCCTGGCCTCGCTCTCCCCTCAAGCCTCTAGCCTTCCTCTGCTTGCCCCCACACTTCCCCCTGGATCGCGGCACACCCGCTCTGCATGGCCCGGCCCTCTCCTCTGGGAACCACCACACTGCCCCCCACGTGTATACCCTTGGATACCCCACATGCCCCAACCCCCACTCTGCATTAGACTATTGTTCTTCTCCGTCCCCCTTAAAAGCCCCTCCTGCCCCCACCCCTCTAACTCTCAGGCATCATCACACTATCCATGGTCCTGCTATGGTCTTTCTTGCGAACCACCACACTGCCCCCACGTGTATACCCTTTCCACCCCACGTGCCCCAGACCCTCTGCACTAGAGCCTGTTCTTTCAAACTCCCACCCAAACCCCTCCTCCCACTGTATGACTTTCAGGCGTGGTGACAACATTTGGTCCTCCTCTGTCCTCCTTAGCGCCTGTCACTCTCCCTCTCCCTAGCTACCCCCCCTCTCCCAGACAGTAACACGGGTCCCCCAAGGCCCTCTGCATTCCTGCCAACCAGATTTTTTTTTGGTCCACTTTTCCTGTGACTGCCCTCCTGTCCTCTCTAGGTGGAGTCAGTGGTCCTCCCACCCTGTCCTCACCCTTGACCCTGGATGTCTGTAATCAGTCTCTGTGCTCAAAGATGGTTTTCTGTGCGCCTGGAGTTTGGTTCATGTCTGCACACCGTCCCCAACCCGTTGACCTCACCCGTCCTTCTCTACGGCCTGTCAAACCAGACCCACACCCGTCTGGCAGCCTTGTTCTCCAGCCATCTGAACCATAGCAACGAGGCTACCCTTGCTGCAACATTCAAGGCTGTGGGGCACAACCCCCCTCACCCACTGCAAGCTGCCCTTTCTGTTCATGCTCCCTGTCCCAAAGCCCAGTTATGGGGCTGGCCCAGACGCTCTGCACCCCCTCCTGGCAGGCAGCACTTCTGCTCTTTTTCAGGATTCTCCTTCCGCCACCTTCTTCTTCTCCGGGTTCCCTGCTGATTTCCAGACTCTCCTTCCACAATGTTCCACTCTCCGTTTTCCCCTGGTTGCCTCCCATTACCTCACCTGTGTCTGGGGGGCGACCCCACCATCATGTCGAATCAAAGCCCCATTCGACGTCTCTACCTGTGACCTTTCCTCAGGGGATACCTTTTCTTCCCATCTTCTCCTTCCCCCAAGGAGATCCAGTGCCGTCGCCAGGACCCAAGCATCTCAGAGCTCCGTCCTGCCTGCCACTGAGTTATGTGCAGTCATCACGTCCATCGATGGGCGCCCCCCTGTGACGACCTCTCATAGCTCAAGCTCTTTCTATCCCCTCACTATGCCACACCTCTCCTTACACAGTCCTGCCACTCGTTCAGCCCTTGGCTGAGTGTCTAGCCTCCGCTTTAGATCCCTTCCCCTTGGCCTGCCCCAACTGACCTTCCTCTCTGCCCTTCCCGTAGGACTCTATCTGTGGGAGTTATAGCCCATCCTACTGCTGCTCTTCTCCTCCCCCGGCATCCCCTCCCTCCAGGTCTCCTTCCACAAGCCCTGGGATGCACCCTGCCCCCTCTGGCTAGGAGGCAACCCCACCATCATGTTGAATCAAGGCCCCATTTGACATCTCTACTTGCGACCTCTGCCCTGTGCCTTCCAGCTCCTAGTTGAAACCATCCAAGTCTGCCCTTTGATCTCTACCCTCTCGGTCACTTGCTCCTCACAACACCCACTTGGGATTTAATACCCCTCACTCGTTCTAAACCTCATTCTGCCTTCCCTCTCCTGATGCCCACCAGATCAGGCCTCCCTGACCTGGAGCCGCCCACATCTGCCCGGTGCATCTGCCCCACCACCTCTTGATCTTTCCTCCTGTCACCTTTTTCTGCCTATGTAATCGCTGGATTAGACACAGCACACTCCACTGTGTCGGGAGAAGCTACTTCCCTCCCGCCTTTCCTTTGTGCAGTTTCTCCACCCCTGATAGACACCCTCAGCCTTTCCAGCCCCGCTGAAAGACCAGAGTAGCCACTCCCTAATAGTCACAAAATGACACCTCCGCGTTGGCTCCTGCCTCCCCACCGCCATGTCTAAGCATATCTGCGCCCACGCCTTGGACTCCATCCACGAGTCCCCCTGAGTCCCAGAGGTGACTTGCCCATGGTTCTCTGCTCATGAGCAAGACCGCCCTGTTCCTTGTGTATCTCCTCAGCCATTTCGGGCTCACCTTATCCTACCCTTGAGCCCTTAAACATTCAGGCTATTGCATATCAGCTCTGCTTTGTCTGCTATGCTCTGCCTCTCCCACCTGACCGCTACACCACACATAGCAACGCCTCCTACGCCCTAGGATCCGGCAACTTCTCCCCTTTGGAAGTCGGCAAGCAGTGCCCCTCTTTAACCACCCACCTTGATACCCACATAGTTGAACTTCTCTCACCTCTTCATGCCCACTGCTGCGGACTCCCCTGATCCAACACCACCCCGAGGCCTACCTTCTCAGAGCTGAAGTGGGTCCCAGTTTCTCTCTGTCCATGCTGAATGCAAATGAACCCAGCTCAGCCCCCACCTCCATCTCCTATGTGCTCATCCTCCATATACCCCTGCTTCCTCTTCAGCACCCTGTACTACTTCCCTGGCCTTCTGGAGCCATGTGACCCACGTGTCCTTGCCTCCTGTCCCTTATGCCCCTGCCAGGCCAGCTTTTCATCCCCAATGCGCTCCACTGGCTCTATCTCCCTCTGAACTCACCCCTAAGTACCCTAGTTTTTTAGGCTGTCTTTGCTTCTTTCTGGCATTTTATCTTTCTACCACCTTCCTTCAATGACAAAGTTGCCCCCCACACTTTCAAGGGTCTGCTCTCTGATACTTCGTGCTCCTTGGAGCTCACATCACCTCTCCTCGAGCCTTGCTTGCTTTACCTACACCACGTTATTTCTTTAGGGTGGGCTTCCTCACACCCCTGACCCACTATGGAGGTAAAGTTACTGAATTCCCCACGTCCACAACTCCTTGGTGCTCTCTGCCATCCCTTTCTTGGTGTGGTGCATTTCCCGAGCCTCTCGACTCTTTGATCTTGCCCACATTTCTAGATGCCATGGCCTGCCCTTCCCCGGCGGAACACCTCTCCTAGAGCACTGTTCCTTCAGCGCCACCCAGGTCACCCTGCCTCTCAGAGAGTGACTCCAGCTGCCTCCCGAGCCTCACAGTTATGATCCTCACTGCCCTCCTGCCAACCAGACCTCTGCACCCCACCTTTTCTGCAGCTATTCTTTTTGCATGCTTTGGGTAAATTCAGTGGTTCCCCACCCTCTCCTCAATCTGTAGCCAGTACGCCAGCAGCAGACGTGCATTAACTGTTCCACAAACTCAGTCTGTCGGTGATGGTCAGCCGGCTCATCTCCCCCACTCCACGCCCACCACTGACCCTAACCTCGCCCTCCTGCTCTCCCAGTCAAACCAACTCACGAAGTCTCCACCCCTGCCCCATCCAGCCAGATCCACAGTAACGAGCCTGACTGAAGTTCTGTTCTTGTCAAAACACTCAAAGAGGTGAAAGTCCCACTACTCCCTGCCACACTGCTAGCCGCTTCCTGCCCCCCGTGCCTCCCCCAGGCTCCCGCTGCTCTCGCTTCTCTCCCTGCTGGCGCCTCTGACACCTGCTCGAATTCCCACTCTGCTACCCCATAGGTGACCATCTCATCCCCCTTCCACAGTGCAGCCACCTCCATCCCTGCCGGGGCTCCTCCATCACCTTGTTTGACTCTGGGAGGTGGCCCCACCATCACGCTGCATCAAGGCGCCATTTTCACAGTCCCTCACATGACTTTCCCTCTCTCAGAGCCTTACTTCCCTTTCTCCATGAGTGCCGCCTCTTCTCTAGGGCCCAGTCACCTCCAAGCATCCTCATGCCTGTCATGCAGTCACATACCATCATCCCTTCTCCACAGGGGATGTGCTCCTCCTGGTCTCACAGCGCATGCTCTTCCACTGCCTGGCTGTGCCACATTCTCTCCAGAAACACTCTGCTGTCACTCGTTCCGCCCTTGTGCTAACTCTAGCTACTGCCTTCTCTTTACTAACTTTCCTTTGGTCTTGCCTGGTCTCATCTTCCTTCCTCAGCCCTTCTTTAAATCAAGACCCTGCCCACAGGACTTCAGTCAGTCCCACCTCGTCCTTCCTGCCCTGACCTCCACTGCTTGCATTTCTGCCCAGAGAGCTGTGGCTTGCCCCACCCCCACCACCCTCCTGGTCAGACCCAACCTTTGCGCTCCTTCCCTCTTGGCCACACCTGCACTGCACCAGCAGCACCCGTAACCCCTGCTCTCACTCTCCGAGCCACCCACCTCGTTTCCCCTGCAGTCCACCACATCAAGTCTCCCTGAAATTAGCCCACCAAACAGGCCTGCCACCCACCTTTTGATCTCCTCCGTGGTCCTGGCTGCCCATCCTACATCTCAGACTAAACCTATGAAATCCTACTGGTCTGGGAGTCCCAACTTGCTCCCTGTGTGGAATTTTACTGCTGCACTTGGGACCATCCTTTCCAGTCCCCCTGGAAGAGCAGAAACTTCATCCCTGATGGTTGTCAATGTCATTCCTGCCTGCTGACCCCCATTTCTAAGCATATTTCCACCCATTCACTGGCCCCCATCCACATGATGACCAGTCATCCCAGGTCCCTGTGGAGACGTCAGCGGTCTCTGTATGGGGTCTGCATCCGTGCGCAGCGCTGCCCCATTCCCTCTCTCGCCCCAGGCACCGTGACCCTTCTTTCACCTCCGGAGGCCCTGGGCCTTCAAACACTCTGCTCTGCCCCGAGCAGCCTCTCTTGTCTGTTCTCCACACTGTACCCTCCTGGTCCCTAGATCTGTAATGTTCCCGGGGTGGCGGCTCTGCGCATCTCCTCTGCTTTTCTCAGCCACTTGCTTTATGAACCTCTCTCCGGCTGTCCATGCCCCTATTCCTGCTTTTCCCATGCCTCTCCTGACCAGCTAAAACCCTGAGGACTACCTACTCATGTCAGCCAGACACCCTCTTTCATTCTGTCCACACCAAGCAGAATGAACCTGGCTTGACCCCTCCCTCTGTCTTTTCTCCCCATTCTCAGCTCTAAGACCCTGCTTCTGCGCCAGCACCCTCTCGTACACCCCCAACCAGCTTTTTGACCCTGCCCCCTTACCTAGTCAGCATTGCTCTCCTGATCCCCCATCTCCTGGGACACTTCCCTTCATCTCTCCTGCTCTGCTTCTCCACTGTCCTCCTCAGTCACTGCTGTGCTTCCAGCTACTGTCCATGCTCACCAAGCGGGGCTCGGTAGTCATCTCTGCTGCGAGCTCCCTTCTTGAGTCGCACCAAGAACTCGATCTAATTCAGCCATCTCTGCTTCAGACACACTGCTGAAGCTGCGCTCTACCCGCCCGTCTCTGCTGTGGTCTCCTCCTGGTCCCCACCATCACTGCCCCTGTGAGTCTGTTTCCATTCAGGCCCCTGGGTGGAGCACTTCTCTGACACACTTCTCAGGAGCCTCTTCCTCTGATTCTTCAAGTGTTTCCCTTCTCCACAGCACTCTTGCCTTGTGCCGTCCCTCTGGACCCGGCACCATGACCCTGCCACACACTCAGTCTCCACCTGCCCAGAGCTCTTGGTGCTGCCTTTTGCACCTCCTTCTCCCTCCTTGCCGTCCTCTCTCCCAGACACTCCCCTTGAGCCTCGTCTCACCCCCTCCGCCCTCCTTCCAAGACACGGACACCCCGCTCTGCTCTGTGCTCACAGCCTTACAGCCCATCATCTTTTCACCCAGCTCTCCCACCTCAGCCTCCCTCCTCAAGCGTCCTCTGCTCCTGGACCACCAAGTGGACTCCGCTCCCACCCAATGATGCTGCGCCCCACCCCCACCCCGCCCCGCCCCGCCTTCTCGGCTACATCCATTTGCTCGCTGTCTGCCTGGTCCTGGGTCCCCACGTCTCACAGTCTCGACTCTCATCCTCCATCCGCCCCAGCTCAGCTCACAACTCTTGCTTCTCCCCCTCCCTCTGCCCAGCTGAACCCCTTCCACCCAGTGATTCTCCCCCGAGGTGCATGACCCCCAGGGCGGCCTGTCAGCAGCATCTTTCAGGCGTGTTTTGTGTTTTCTTTTTTGAGGTTTTTTGGTTTGGTTTTGTCCTGAGCAGAGCACTGCTCCTCCCTCCGATGTGCTGACAGGCCTCCCTGGGGCCCATGCCCACAGCCCCCCTCGGGTGAAAACCACCCCCCCCACCCCGGGGAGAATCACTGTGTGGAAGCCCAGCCTGACCCCCCGGCCTCGCTCTCCCCTCAAGCCTCTAGCCTTCCTCTGCTTGCCCCCACACTTCCCCCTGGATCGCGGCACACCCGCTCTGCATGGCCCGGCCCTCTCCTCTGGGAACCACCACGCTGCCCCCACGTGTATACCCTTGGATACCCCACATGCCCCAACCCCCACTCTGCATTAGACTATTGTTCTTCTCCGTCCCCCTTAAAAGCCCCTCCTGCCCCCACCCCTCTAACTCTCAGGCATCATCACACCGTCCGAGGTCCTGCTACGGTCTTTCTCGCGCTTGCCGCAGTCTTCCTCCCTTAGGTACCACTTCTGCTGCCAGATCTGAGACACCGTCACCCCCGGAGCCTTGCCTATGTGGCCTTCAGGCCCTCCGCGTTCCGTCTACCTTTCCTGTAGCAACTCTGGGTGGATTCAGTGGTCCTCCCCTCCCGCTCCCTAACCTGGGCCATCACCCCACAGCGTGTGTCTCCGTCTACAACATCAGTTAGAAAAGATCGTTTTCAGTGCCTGGAGCTTGGCTCATCTCCCCCCACCCCACCCCATCCCCAACCCATGGATCCCAACCCTACCCTCCCATTCTCCCAGTTAAACCCGACCCCCACCCCAACCCATGCCCGACCCCCACCCAATCCCCGCCTCCCACCCGAAACCCGCCGGATCCGTAGTAAAGAGCCTGGCCAAAAAGTTCCACCCTTGCTACACACTACCATGAAGTGCCGCTGCTCCCTGCCCGCTGCTTGTCCCCTTTCCTGGTCTTTCTCCCTTCTCACGGGCTTGCTGCTCCAGGCAGTCGGCCTGGACTCTAGGATGTGCTTCTTCCTGGCACTTCTGGTATCCTCACTCCGCCCCCCCTCCTCTCCATGCCACCCTACTGCCGTCCAGCCTGTCTCCTGAGCCCGTGGTCCTCCCCATCCTGCCCTGTGTGTCTGCCGGCACCGCGCCTGGCTCTGGGAAGTGCCCCCCCAGCCTCCTGGACCAGGCGCCTTTTGGCATCCTCCCCCAGGACTCCAGTCCCGCTGCTCCTTTTCCCTCTTTCCTCCTCTGGCCCAGGAAGAGGGCCTGCCCCTCTCTAGGGTCCAGCGTCGCCAGCCTCCCTGATGCCTGTGACTGCCGCCCGGGGTGGTCCTTTTCCGTAAGAGCTGCTTCCTCCGGGGACCTGCTCTCACCGCGCGCGCTCTGTCCGCCACCTCCTTCCCGAAACCACAGATCAGGTCCTGCCACTGATGATGGCCACTGACTTCCCTTTAGGCTCCCCCCCCCCTTTTTTTTTAACCCTGTCCCATCTGACCTTCCTGTCACCTATAAGTCCAGTATTTCTCCACAGGACTTAATACCCAGTTCCCCTCCACTGCCTCTTCCTCCTCGCTGGTTGCCACGCCTTTCCTTCCCCTCGCTGAGCCCTGGGATGCATCTGAGGCCCTGCCTGTGGTCTTACCTTTCCGCTCCTGGCTGAGACCATCCACGCTCCCCCTTTGCCTTCTTGCCCTCTTGGTCACTTTCCCTCACGGCACCTACAAGCAGATTTAGTCCCCTTCCTTCACCTCCTTTTCGGCCTCACCTGGTGACCACTGGAACAACCACCCCCCCCACCCCGCCTTCCCCCCTGCCTTTCCTTTCCCCCTCTGCCCCTCTCCCGCTCACACTGCTCTGCACTGGGCCTGTGGCACGCATCCCACCTATGACCCTGCTGCACCGCGCACATGCCCGCCCCACCCCGGAGCCCCCCACGCAGCCTCTCTCCAACCCGCGGACGGCAGTAGCTCACATTCTTGCCCCTTGAGAAACGTCACCTCTGCTCTGGTCCCTACGCACGCTGACCACTCCTCAGCGTGTCCACTGCCTGCACACAGTCCCTGAGATTCCACGGCAATGTGCAGTGCTGCCCGGCACTGTGGCGCTTGCCCCCCTTCCTCATGAGGCCTGCGCTGCAGCTGCCCTGGCCTCTGCTGTGCTCGCCCGCTGCCGCCTGCCTCCACGCCGCACCCGTCGCCTCTATTGCCTCCTCGAATCGCAGAGGTGCTCTGCGGGCCATCCCACTTGCCAGTGGCACCCCTCACCCGCTGGTGCTGAGCCCTACAGGCTCCATCCCTCTCTCGTGCTGCCTGTTCTTCCTCTTCCCACCTCCTCCCCTGACCACCTCAACCCCGACGACCCCTCTGGGCTGCCTGCCGCCCCACTGTCTCTCCACCATGTGGCTGGACCAGGGCTGGCCTGTCCTCTGCTCTTCGCTGCTCTGAACTTCCAGAGGCCTCTGCCTCCTCTCCCTCCATCCTGCCTTCCCCTGGGGAAGACTCGGCGGTCTGGTTCTTCACCCTGCGCCTACGTACCTCTGTCCGCCCTCCACACACAGCCTGCCCCACGGAATCTCTGTTGTCTGAGTCTTCCCTGGGCACCCCACCTTTCTGGGTTCACCATTTTGGAGATACCATTTTCTTCTGTCTAGACCTTCATCATCTTGCCATGACTTTCTTAGCAGTGCTGCCAGTGCTGCCACCGCCCCCCGCCCCAGCCACCTCATCATCCTGGCCTCCACCTACCTTCCCCCAAATCCCGAGGTTGCTTTACCCTTGGGTGTGCTCTTTCTCCACAGCAGGTGTCCTCACACCTTTGGCCTGCTTTTGCGAATTCCCAAATCCGTTCCTTCCCCAGTCCTTGCCAACTTGTCTTGATGCAATTTCCCATCTTCCCCACAAGCCCTCCTGAGTGAGCTGGAAGTGCCTGAGCTGCTCTCTCTACCTAGCCGCTGTTTTTGTCTGTTCTCTCCACCTGGCCAGCACTTCTCGTGTGATCTACCCCTTGGGCATCATTTCACCTTCTCTCCAGCTGCCTTCTTTCCTGCTGTCATAGCAGAGAACATGTCCTCCCAGAGCCTCCTGACAGTGTTTCAACTACAATCTCAAACATACGGCTGGAATGCGTGGCCTTCTAGATGTCTGTGCCCTTCCTCATACTGAGCCCTAGTTTAGCCAACAACGTCCTGGTTGTTTCAGACACAGAATATTGAATCTGCTCTACCTACCCTGCTCCGTCCCATGCTGCCAGGCTGTGGCTTCCTCCCGGCTTCCCACACTGCTTCCCGTGAACTTTCTTCCATTTGTACCTTTCGGTTTCATGTTATTCTGGCAAAGCTCTCAGGGAACTTATTTGTCGGTTCTCCTACATTTTTCCTTTAAGAAAATCACATTCCTCTCTGCCATCTCTTTGATCAACTTGCTGCTAACCCCTCCCCTGAGACCATAACACCCAGCTTCCCCTGCAGAGCGCCGTCCTGCCACCTGCCCACCTTCGCTCCGCTTCCTTCCTTTCGGCCAGGTCTCTCCCCATTACCCATTCTGGGCTCACATCATGCGACCATTTTCCTTTTGTTTGCCGCGCCAACCTCTCCCATCTCTGCCTCTTTCCTCAAGTGTCCACTGCTCAGGGCCACCTAGTGGACTCCACTCCCACCCAATGATGCTGCGCCCCACCCCCACCCCGCCCCCGCCTTCTCGGCTACATCCATTTGCTCGCTGTCTGCCTGGTCCTGGGTCCCCACGTCTCACAGTCTCGACTCTCATCCTCCATCCGCCCCAGCTCAGCTCATCGCTCTTGCTCCCCCCCCTCCCTCTGCCCAGCTGAACCCCCTTCCACCCAGTGATTCTCCCCCGAGGTGCATGACCCCCAGGGCGGCCTGTCAGCAGCATCTTTCAGGCGTGTTTTTGTGTTTTCTTTTTGAGGTTTTTTGGTTTGGTTTTGTCCTGAGCAGAGCACTGCTCCTCCCTCCGATGTGCTGACAGGCCTCCCTGGGGCCCATGCCCACAGCCCCCCTCGGGTGAAAACCACCCCCCCACCCCGGGAGAATCACTGTGTGGAAGCCCAGCCTGACCCCCTGGCCTCGCTCTCCCCTCAAGCCTCTAGCCTTCCTCTGCTTGCCCCACACTTCCCCCTGGATCGCGGCACACCCGCTCTGCATGGCCCGGCCCTCTCCTCTGGGAACCACCACACTGCCCCCCATGTGTATACCCTTTCCACCCCACATGCCCCAACCCCCACTCTGCATTAGGCCCCAAACCCTCTCTGCATTAGAACCCAAACCCCCACCCCCACTCTCTCTGACTCTCAGACATTGTGACACTATCCCTGTTCCTACTGGGGTCTTTCTGGCACTGCCTAGTCCCTCTCCTGGTCTGCCCCCCCCCCCACCGTAGAGCCCCACCCTTGTGGTCCTCAGGGCCCTCTGCACTGCTGCCAAGCAGACCCTTCCCACAGCTACTCTCGCCGCCTCATTGGGGTGGACTCTGGTCCGCCCGACCCTCTCCTCAGCCTGTCGCCATCACCCCCACAGGGGACTTGTACGAGTTCAGTTCATGCTCAGGTAAAGGAGAGGGTTCTCGGCCATCTCATCCCAGCCCGCTCATCTCTCCCCACCCCGCCCCCGCCCACCGTTCCCGACCCAGCCCTCCCCTCCTGTTCTCCCAGTCGGCCGCTCCCCCCAGTCCCCCACCTGGCCCGCCTCTTCCGCCCCCTCCCCGCCTGGCGGATCCAAAGTGCTGCCACAGCAGTCAAGGTGTAGGACACCGCCTCTTCCCTGCCATCCCTCCTGCTCCTCCTTCCCTCCCCCTGCTGCTCCTCTAGGCTGCTGGCCCCGGCCACCTGCCCTGCCACGTCGGCACCCCCGAGATTGCCAGTATTCCCGCGGTGCTGCTTGCTGCTTCCGTGCGCTCCTTTTGCTCAAGTCCAGCCTGTCCCTGCCACACTCCTCTCCGTCCTCCCCAGGTGCCCCCTTCACCCTGCCAGTCTCTGGAACACACCCTGCCAGCCATCAGGTGCATCAAGGCCCCGTCTTGACGGCCCTCCTGTGACCCTCCTTCAGGCACACCTCTCCCTCCTGCCTCTTCTGGCCTACACTGCTCCACGCTCCTAACTGGGACTGAGTCCCAGCGGTCACCCCTGCTCCACAGGTGTGTGCTCCCTCCTGTGACCTGTCTCAGCTCCTGCTCTGTCTCCCTGGCTAGGCCACGTTCTTTCCTGAAAGCATGAGTTGTCAATCTTTAGGACCTGCCACTGCCTTCCCTGTAGGCTCCCTTCACGTTAGCCTTGTATGTCTGACCTCCCGTCCTCGTCACTCTAACTTCAAGTCAAGACACCCTTTCTGATAGTTGCAGAATGTTACCTCTGCCTTTCGTGCTGCCTGCTGCTCCACCGCTTCTAAGCATACTTGCTGGGCACACCCTGGACTCCCTCCACACGCGCCCATCCAGTCCCTGAGTGACCACCGTGGTCTCTCTGCAGGCCAGTGCTGATGAGCAACGCTGCCCACGTCCTTGCTGTCACCTCCGTCACTGTGGCCCATTTCCTTTCTTTCTCCAAGACCTCGGGTCTTCAGATGCCCTACAAGAGCATTTTGGCTGTACCTTGTCACCTTTACACCCCTCATGCCACCTACCCTCCCACTGAGGGTCTGCCGGTGTCCCCAGATAGGGAGCTCCTCAGCCACTGCCGCTTTTCTGTGGTGCTCCCTTTACACATCCACAGCGGGGCCTTCACTACCCCAGGGCTCACTCCTCTTGGTTGCTACCTGTCCCTTACTTTCCCCATCAACTCCCATGACCCAACTTGCACCCCGGGGACCCTCTTCTCAGGGTTGCCTGAGCACCGTTTCTCTCCCCACTGGGTCAGGCTGGCTTGGCCCGTTTTCCCTCTTTTCTCCCACGCTCATCTTCCGGACACCCTCTGCTTCTCCTTAAAAATCCTGTCCAACTTCCTCTGCCACCCGGAGCCCTGGGACCATCGGTGGTGTGGTTCTTGACCTCTGCCCTTTGACCTGCCCATAGCACTAAATCCATGGACTGAATCGACCGTCAGCACCCTACCGTTTTGGAGACAGCTTTTATTTCTCTGACTTTTCATTGTCTTGCCATGACCTTTTTCAAAGATAGGGTTGTTTCAAGGGGCTGTTCCCCTACAACCTCATCCTTTTTGGGATTCAGATCACCTGTCCCAAGTTACCTGTTAGCCCTGCCCACACTATGTACCTCTTCCGGGGTGAGCGTCCACACTCCCTTGGCTTACTTTTCAGGGCAAAGTGACGGGATGTTCCACAGTCACTTCTTCCTTAGCATTCTTCACCATCCTTCCCCAGTTTCTGCTCCTCCTTGCCGTCCTCTCTCCCAGACGCTCCCCTTGAGCCTCGTCTCACCCCCTCCGCCCTCCTTCCAAGACACGGACACCCCGCTCTGCTCTGTGCTCACATCCTTACAGCCCATGTTCTTTTCACCCAGCTCTCCCACCTCAGCCGCCCTCCTCAAGCGTCCTCTGCTCCTGGACCACCAAGTGGACTCCGCTCCCACCCAATGATGCTGCGCCCCACCCCACCCTGCCCCACCCCCCGCCTTCTCGGCTACATCCATTTGCTCGCTGTCTGCCTGGTCCTGGGTCCCCACGTCTCACAGTCTCGACTCTCATCCTCCATCCGCCCCAGCTCAGCTCACAACTCTTGCTTCCCCCCCTCCCTCTGCCCAGCTGAACGCCCCTTCCACCCAGTGATTCTCCCCCGAGGTGCATGACCCCCAGGGCGGCCTGTCAGCAGCATCTTTCAGGCGTGTTTTTGTGTTTTCTTTTTGAGGTTTTTTGGTTTGGTTTTGTCCTGAGCAGAGCACTGCTCCTCCCTCAGATGTGCTGACGGGCCTCCCTGGGGCCCATGCCCACAGCCCCCCCTCGGGTGAAAACCACCCCCCCCACCCCGGGGAGAATCACTGTGTGGAAGCCCAGCCTGACCCCCTGGCCTTGCTCTCCCCTCAAGCCTCTAGCCTTCCTCTGCTTGCCCCCACACTTCCCCCTGGATCGCGGCACACCCGCTCTGCATGGCCCGGCCCTCTCCTCTGGGAACCACCACACTGCCCCCACGTGTATACCCCCACTCTGCATTAGACTATTGTTCTTCTCCGTCCCCCTTAAAAGCCCCTCCTGCCCCCACCCCTCTAACTCTCAGGCATCATCACACTATCCATGGTCCTGCTATGGTCTTTCTTACGAACCACCACACTGCCCCCACGTGTATACCCTTTCCACCCCACGTGCCCCAGACCCTCTCTGCACTAGAGCCTGTTCTTTCAAACTCCCACCCAAACCCCTCCTCCCACTGTATGACTTTCAGGCGTGGTGACAACATTTGGTCCTCCTCTGTCCTCCTTAGCGCCTGTCACTCTCCCTCTCCCTAGCTACCCACCCCCCCAGACAGTGACACACGGTCCCTGCAGAGCCCTTCCTCGATTACCTCCCATCACCCTGTCAGTCTCTAGAACACAGCCTGCCAGCCTTCAGCTGCATCAAGGCCCCATCTTGACAGCCCTCCTGTGACCTTTCTCAGGCACACCTCTCCCTCTCCTTCTGGGCCCAGGGAAAGTGCCTCTTTGCTGGGCCCCACGCCTCTCCACGCTCCTAGTGGTCATCCCTGCACGGCTGCACAGGTGTGTGCTCCCTCCTGTCTCTCAGCTCATGCTCTGTCCAGCTCCTTACCCTGCCGAGTTCTCTCCCAAAACCGCTGGCCCTCACTTATCTGGTCCCGCCACAGTTCTGCCACTGCCTTTCCTGAAAGCTGCTCTTGCTGTCATTCCTTCTGCTCTTGCTCCTTGCGTCTCCCTTGGCCATGACCCTTCCCTTCTCCCATCTCTGGCTGAGACCGTCTAGATCCCCACTTTGCCCCCACCCCACTTAGTCCCACAACCCTCATAACAAGCACAGAGTTGAGACTGCCTCACTGTCTCCCTTTCTGCTCTGCCTCCTCTGTGTCTACAGCATCCACGCCTCCACAACAAGAGCTCCCTCCCCTCACGTCCCGCCACCCTGGCCTTGCGCTCTCCTGTGTACTCCTTTTCTGCCCACCAACGTCTTGTACTAGACAGTTGCTGGCTTTAGAGCTCCCTTCCCTCCCTGTGACATAGCCCCAGGGTACTTGAGCCTCCCCATCCCTTTCAGTCCCCCTGAAAAACCAGAAGCTGTGATCCCCGATCCTTACAAAATGTCACCTCTACCACAGTTCCCAGTCCCATCACCACCATTTCTGTGTATATCTGCTCTCATGCCCCAGACTCCATCCACACGAGTCCCTCCTGAGTCCCGGAGGGGGTAACATGCAACACTGCCCTTTTCTCTACTTTTGCCTGAGGCCCCAGGACTTCACATGCCCTCATCATGGCATCTCTGTTCAGCTGTGCTCTGCCTTGACCACCGGCCTCCACACTGCCTGCCATCCCACCTGCCCCAAGGCCTGCCGCGTCCCCAGGCGGAAGGGCTGCCGGCCTCTCCTCTGCTGTGCATGGCGCCCTGGGCCACCCACACGAGCCTCTCACTAGCTTAGAAGCTTCCCTCCCTCCTCAGTGCTTCTGTCCATTTGCAGGCCACCGGGCCACATTCATACCCCGAGTACCCCCTTTTCAGGGCTGCCCCAGCTGTCTCTCCACAGTGGTTGTGGATTCAATCAGGGTAACCCCTGCTGTCTTTTCTCCTGATCTCATCTCCTAGACTCCCTCTGCGTCCTCATTCAATCCCATCCGACTCCAACCACCTGGTGCCCTGGGACCCACTTAGGGTACCATCTTGCCTTCTCCTTCACGTTGCCTTCCCAGCCTGTCACCTTCCATCCCCACCCTGCACTGAAGTACACTGTTACCTCGGTGCAGTCATAAGGACCCCACTGTTCTGGGGCCTCTGTTTCAAAGAAGACAGTGCTTCCCTCTGACCTTTCGTTGTTTTGCAGTGACATTCTTCCCAGACTCTTCCCGGACAGGGCCAACTCCAGGGTTGTGAGCTGCCCCTCCTCTCCTTCCTCACCTGGGCCACCCCTCCCATTTCTCACTTGCCTTACCCATGATGCCTCTTTCCCCATGGTGGGGCTTCTGATGCCTTCAGCCCGCATTTGAGAGCAAAGTTCCTGGATTACCCAAGTCCACTCCCTCTATTGCTGCCTCCAGTAGGCAGCTACATTCCGGCTCTTCACAAAGAGCTGCTCAGCCAGCGGGTCCATGGCCTCCTCCCTACTGCACCACCTTCTCCTCGCCAGACTTCTCTACCTGTTGGACACTTCTCACCTGTTCTCACCACCTCTCCTACAGTGCTGACTACGGCCTAGAGAGCAAAGGAACCGTCCTAACTCAGTCATAAGATATTCCTTCGGCCCCTGTCTTAATCGTTCAGCAGGCCCCAGCAGCTGTTCTGTCTGCACTCCCTTCCTGATGCCCCCGCACCGCTCAGCCCCTCGCCCTCCCCTTCACTTGCTGTGCCGACCTGCACACGCTGCCCCGCCGCCCTGCTCATGACCCAGACTCTGGCTCCCCGGCCCCTGCCAACATCGCCCCTGCGAGCCTTCAAGTTCACATCCCTTGGGTCCCCTTCTGACACCCGCTTGGGACCCTCTTCCTCTGGGCCTCCTACCTTCTTGCTTTCACTGCGGCGTGTTTGCCCTGTCACCCCTGTGTCCCCACACTGGCAACCCCTCTCCTTAAACCATCCATTCCCAGCTGCACGGAGCCCAGGGGCTGCTGTCCACCGCCGCCCCCTCCGGCCCTCGCCTCCTTCCGGCATGGCCGCTCAGTGTCCTCCCTGCCCAGCGCCCTCCTCCTGGCGTGGATGTCCTAGCGCTGCTCTCTGCTCACAGGCGCACAACTTCCTTTCGCTCTTGCTGCCACCTCAGCCTCCCTCCTAAAGTGTCCTCCGCTCCAGGGCCACCAAGTGGACTCCACCCCCACCTCGCCCCCCTGCCTTCTCGGCTACATCCATTTGCTCGCTGTCTGCCTGGTCCTGGGTCCCCACGTCTCACAGTCTCGACTCTCATCCTCCATCCGCCCCAGCTCAGCTCACAACTCTTGCTTCCCCCCCTCCCTCTGCCCAGCTGAACCCCCTTCCACCCAGTGATTCTCCCCCGAGGTGCATGACCCCAGGGCGGCCTGTCAGCAGCATCTTTCAGGCGTGTTTTTGTGTTTTCTTTTTGAGGTTTTTTGGTTTGGTTTTGTCCTGAGCAGAGCACTGCTCCTCCCTCCGATGTGCTGACAGGCCTCCCTGGGGCCCATGCCCACAGCCCCCCTCGGGTGAAAACCACCCCCCCCCACCCGGGAGGATCACTGTGTGGAAGCCCAGCCTGACCCCCCCGGCCTCGCTCTCCCCTTAAGCCTCTAGCCTTCCTCTGCTTGCCCCCACACTTCCCCCTGGATCGCGGCACACCCGCTCTGCATGGCCCGGCCCTCTCCTCTGGGAACCACCACACTGCCCCCCATGTTTATTTACTTTGACACTCCACATGGCCCAACTCCCAAACTCACTATATCATTCTGCTCATGTCCCCCTCCAAATCACTCCTGCACCCCACAAGTTATGATTCTGACACTGTGGCAATATCTATGGCCCTGCTCTGCCCCTTCTTTATGTCTGCCACTCCCTCTCCCTCATCCTGTTCCCGCCCCTGCTCCACAGGTGTGTGCTCCCTCCTGTGACCTCTCAGCTCAAGCTCTGTTCATCTTCTCTCCTGCCAAGTTCTCTCCCAAACCATTGGCTCCCGCTGGTCTGATCCTCCTGCTGACACTGACCGCCCCCTCCCTCCTAAGTTCTCTTCCTCAGCTTTGCCCTGCTGACCTTCCTTTAAGTCGAGTCTCTGCCCAGAGTACCCATGCCCATCATTTCCTCCTCGCCTCTTTCCCTGGTCTCCATCACTTCTGTTTCTCCTTCCTGGGGCCTGGTAATCCACCCCACCCCTCACTCATCTATTCTCCCACCTTCTGGACTTGATTTCAGTCTCTCCTCCCCTGCTAATCCCCTGCTAATCCCTGCTAATGCACGCAGGAAAGACTGTCCTCCTTGAGTCAGGCAGCAGGCTTTCAGCCGGCACCATGTCATCCCCTGGACTTAGCCGTCTTCTCTGCTTCAAGCTCCCCTCTTGATCCCCACGTACCCCTTAACCCAGCGCAGTCATCTTTGCCTCAGACTTACTGTACTGAATCTGCACTACCCACGCAACACCCATATTCTTGCCTTTGTGGACCCAGGTTGTGGCTCCTTCTCGCCTTGACAGCGTCACTCCCTGAGACTTTCATGTTACATTCAGACCCTTTTGTATCACACCCTATGACACAGCACTTGGGAGCCTCTTCCTCTTCCTTTTTTCCTTTCACCACAGCCCACGTGCCTTCTGCCCGCCCCTAGACCCCACACCTGCAGTGTCTACCTGCACAGAGCTCTGGGTATGCTTTTTGCACATTATTTTCTCCTCCTCCCTCCTTGCAGTCCTTTCTCCCAGACGCTCCCCTTGAGTGTCGTCTCACCCCCTCCGAACTTCCTTCCAAGACACGGACACCCCTCTCTGCTCTGTGCTCACAGCCTTCACAGCCCATCTTCTTTTCACCCAGCTCTCCCACCTCAGCCTCCCTCCTCAAGCGTCCTCTGCTCCTGGACCACCAAGTGGACTCCACTCCCACCCAATGATGCTGCGCCCCACCCCCACCCCGCCCCCCGCCTTCTCGGCTACATCCATTTGCTCGCTGTCTGCCTGGTCCTGGGTCCCCACGTCTCACAGTCTCGACTCTCATCCTCCATCCGCCCCAGCTCAGCTCATCGCTCTTGCTTCTCCCCTCCCTCTGCCCAGCTGAACCCCCTTCCACCCAGTGATTCTCCCCCGAGGTGCATGACCCCCAGGGCGGCCTGTCAGCAGCATCTTTCAGGCGTGTTTTTGTGTTTTCTTTTTGAGGTTTTTTGGTTTGGTTTTGTCCTGAGCAGAGCACTGCTCCTCCCTCCGATGTGCTGACAGGCCTCCCTGGGGCCCATGCCCACAGCCCCCCCTCGGGTGAAAACCACCCCCCCCCACCCCGGGGAGAATCACTGTGTGGAAGCCTAACCATCATGAACTCAGCTATGAAAAAATGTACATACTCTGAACCCCCTCCTTCTTAGCTTTGTTTCTATCTCATTTCATCAATATTTCTATTTTTTTTTTAATATTTTATTTTTGTCAGATTTACATACTGCCGTAAGTTGACCATACCACTCCTACCCATCTTTCTCTCTGCCATATTAAAACCCCTTATTGCTTCTGGCTCCCATCCATAATTTTTCCAGCACCATCCTCTAAGGACGTGAGAAGCCTACAGATCAGATATGTACTACTCAGTTCCATTTCATGGCCCCTGAATTCCTCTCTACTTCTTAACCTTTTTCTATCCTTTGTCTGGAACTGTATTAAATGCACAACTGCATCTGTCCACTGGACTCTGTAACATCCCGTCTGTGGCAACAGCGGTCTCCTGACCTGCGTCCGTCCTGCCTCACTCTTGCCGTGTTCGGTCCGATGTCCATTTCCTTGATACATGAACTACTTCTCCTACCCTTGTATTTGTGTGTCTCCTCACCCTGAAGCTATTTCACTCAGTTTTCACTCTAGTTACTCTGAAATATCTACTCCATGCAGCACTTTTTAACTTCTTTATATAATCTATAGTTTTCTATATGCCACTAGATAAAATTATAGTTCCAAATCTCTTTTTGCCATCTAAAAGTAAATTTTGCTTTCCTACTCATCTCCCTTTAAAAAAATCCCACATTTTTTCTCAGCCATTACAAAAACAGTCATAAATCCTTTTTAGTATTTCTGATAACGTAATCATTTTCAAGAATTACATCATTTCAAACATATAATTCCTTAGTGTTCATGTTCACATATAGTAGAAAATGGTCCCATGCCATAATTCTGTGACTGCATTCTCCTCTCACACTGCAAGGGACAGTAACTGTGATCAAGATAAATAAGAAATGCATATACATTTCTTAAATAACGTGTATAAATAAGGAACTTTTTGGAAACTTTTACTTACCAATTGGTGAGTTGCTTGAGTTGTTCCACACATTTTGTAGAGAAGGTAACAGGAGTAACGCCCACGTTTTAAAGCCTTGCACACAGGAAGCAGACCTATCTGTAGAAGAGCTGTGACTACAGCAAGCATACACTACCCAAACAGATTTGTGTGCAGCCTGCTTTTGCTAGCACAAAAATGCTGACTTACTATACCAAGTTTCCAAAACACATGGTGATATATAGATAAAAAACATTTATGGTAATCAGTATTTAAATAATGTGAGCACATGGCTGGTGATGCCAGCATGCCCTGTTCTGGTCTCAGTGATACCTGCCACCTCCATATCCAAACCCAGCTAGATCCTGCATCCCCTCTCCATCCAGCACCTTCTCCCATCCCCTTTCTGCCTTTTTTTTTTTAAAGTGCTCTTTTCAGTTGCTCTGTTACATTCATCCAGTCTTAACACGATTCCTTAACTTCTCAGAAAATATAACACTATACTTATGGGCCATAATCCTCTTTAAATATTTGCCTTGCCAGATCTTAAACATTCTTACACCCACTGACTCCATTATTATCGAAGACTGTAGAACTGCTCTTTTAAGGTTTACCTCACCGTGATCCCAACCACTCTTCAAATGCACTCATTTGTTCAACAGAAAAAGCACCTACACCTTCGAAAAGTTGAGTGGTGATGTTTTTAAGGTTTCCACCAATGGCTTGATATCAGAGTTTAATTACCTTTTACCCTTCCATAGGAAGCAGTCACTTTAGTTATAAATTTCTCACTCAGACTACAAGAGCCAGCCTTCCCAACTCCTATTCTTTTTCAGGCCCTGGATCCTCCCCAGTTGTACACACATTCTGACATGTGACACTGCTGTGTTTCTTTCATTCACACCTGATCCATCAGGCATTGCCATTCCATCTACTCAGAACGGCTGTCTACTTCACGCAATGCCTTGTTGCTGCTGGCCACCCTATTTCCATTTTATTCCACCATGATCTTTGTCCCAGTGTGGAACAACAGCCATTTCTCCCACCAGTGTCTGTTGACAATTCAAATGTCTTTCTACCTGCTAGCAACTTGAATATTGCTCTTCTAGTCCCCCTTTTTACCCCCTTTCTCCTCTTACTGCAATCTTCCTACATTTCCTCCAACATCCCTTCTTTAAGCTGTATCATTCCCGGGACTGTAATAGTCTCTTCTGGATATGTACATTTGGACATTCAACATTACAAGCCTGCCTTCTTCTACTTTCTGTCTTTCTGTATTCTACCCTTTGTACTAAATCCGTCTCCACCCTCCATTCAGTCTGGACTTGCTTAGGATTTCTGCTGTGACCCATTTTAAGTCCATCGCGTGTATCCCCTCTCTAACCTCTAGGTCGGCCTGCACCGACTGCTTCAGATCCTTGCAACATAGCTTTCTTGGCAACAACACAACATACACAACATACTCCCTATTCTAAAATTTGGCCACATTCTTGCCTCTCTCCTCCACTGATGGTATCTGGCTTAACACACAACTCTTCCCTGAGCTTCCACTTCTGGCTTCTTTCGGTGTTCTCCCCGGGCCCTGGATGCCCTTTCCTTGTTGAATATTTTGCAAACTGCATATTCTGCAACACAGCCTCGATTCGATACTCCCTCTCCTTACTAGGATTTCAGCCTCAAATTTTCTCAAATTTTCCCTTTTCTCTCTCTTTTTTAAAAATACATACCTCAACAGTTCCTGTCATTTGCAGCCAGTTCTAACATGATACTTTAATTTCTGAGCAAACTTTAACATATTCCAGCAAGTTCTTCCTGATTTCCTTTGATTATTTGCTGTCATTAGTATTAACATCTACAATATGTTTAGATTCTTTAATCTGGTGATGGGTACATTCTTCTCTTGAGGTATATGCCCTCAATGATACTCTCTTCTTATCAAATAGAGATCATCCTCTTACCAGATAAACTACCCACCCACACGCTCCAGTTGGACAACCATGTCTTTTGGAGTGCTGTTAATGACTTTATCAAGATTCATCCTAATCTTCCTTCTCTAATCTTTCATATCAACTAAGTAATTCAGTTTTTCCATCCACCCCCCAAAGTCATATACCCACTACTCCACTTCCTCATATATTAACTGTATCTGTATTTGATATTTTTAAAAGAACTAAAGTGTGGCACATATGACTGAGACTTCTTTGTGCTACTTTAGAATCATTTACCTACTCTGCCCTAAAAGAAAATCACTACATCATTTTGGCACATAATCTCATATGTATTTTTATAATTTTAATATATATCCATAAATAACATGTAATTCCATCTTTGAGGGTTTAAAATACATATAATATTCCTAATTTCTCCCCCATCAAGACTTCAAGACCTAGTTTACTCTGACTTCTAATCATATGCAGGCCTTTTCTATTTCATTGTAGACACCACTCACTACAATCTCTAACAACCAAACATTTTAACCATTTAGGGTCTATAGAGACCTGACCAATTCCCCCTTTCAGGTCTTTTTAAGCCATACTTTGTCTTTTTACCATTCTGGCTACTCAGAACCCTTCTCTGATCCATGCAGTGCTCCCGTCCCTTCTTTCTTACTTCATTATGCTCCGCCATATACTAAGTAGCCATTTCAGCCACCGTCACTAAATCATAGCAATGGAGAAAGCCTTTTTCTCCTGAGGTTTATTACTTTCTCATGATCCCCAGTAACTCTGAAAGAATACAAATAATCTTTACAGACAAACCACTAGCCCGGGTTCCCTACCTTTTTCAATACTGGTGTATTTTAAGGTTAGTAGCAGTATTATTTCAGGAGAATTCATCTTAATCAAACTCCCTTAAACTGTCCTATTAACCAAGTTTCTAATTAAATTTCTATCCATGCCATTAAGAGCCAGTCTACTAATTCTGCTTATCTACTTCACACTCTTATCCGGGTGCCTGGCTTACCCAGGCGCCCACACTGGTACTCACTGCTCAGCCCACCGCCATCTCCCCTGGGCCCAACATTCACTGCTGTCCATTTGCACCAGGCGCAGCGCAGACTGTCAGGATTCCTGCCGCTGGCCTGTCTTTCCTATCCATCCCACTTATCCTGTCTCTTTCCTTTCACTGTATTGTCCATACTCCCTCACATTGTTTCCAACAGAGAAACCTCAAACCCCAGTTCTTCATTTCGTTTATGCCCACTCTCTCTTTGTTGATATACAACTCTGACAAATCTTCAAATCCCGCTTTCTAATGTTCCCATTTAGCCCTCTTTAAGACGCCTCCATATTGTTTTTCTACATGGTATGTTCTGCACCCTAGCCTCGTTCACACAGCCCCTCTCCTTATTTTGTTTCTAACCTCCACCTTTTGCTTTCTTCCTTGCTAATGTTTCTTACACATTCCTTACTTGTTTCCTTAATCCCTGAATATATCTTTAACATCCCTCTAACATGGCTTTCTTTATAACTGCCCTTTGGACACGACTGGTCTATCTTAACCTTCCATCGTGATGAATGCGTGGCCTTTGTGAGGTTTGCTCCACTTCTCACCTCCCTCCCCCTCCCTCAAGACCATTTTCCTGCTCTTTACACAGGCTGTTACCTTCCATAGCATCTAACCTGTCTTTTTACTTTTCCATCATAACCTCTGGCCCACGTTTGATGCCATACACCTCCCGTTACTATGTTAATATTAAATACCTTCTTATCTGGCAGCAATTTTAACTTTGCTATTTTACTCATTTTTCTTATTTTGCATTATAAAAACTAATATTCAGCATTCCTCCATCACTTTAGTGATTCCTACAGATTCAGTAAACACTTCCAGACTGTCACAAACACCTCATATTCAGCACTCACTGTCCAGACTTTGTGGACAGATTTCAGGTTCATCCTACAGAGCCTCTCACTCCAATTCCCTCCACCAAGCTCCGTGAACAGTCCCCCTTATAACTTCGGTCATTATTTAGCCACTTTCTCTCTCCTCTCTTCCAGTGGTTGTGACCTGAATCAACATAAAATCACTCTCCTGCCCAAAGGTCCTGTGTCCCTGCCCCAGCATTCTTGCATTTGCCACCCATGGGTTCCCTGCTCTTGCCTGACTCGTGTGCCCTTCCCTGACTAGCCTGTCCTTCCTCATCTGCTACCCTTCCACACAAGTTGACTCAGCTACTTCAAATTTTCAGTTAATCCTAATACAAGAAGCTGCTAGCAAAGGCTTTTCATCAGAATCACTCTCAATCTACCTTTGTCTAAAGCAGTTTTCAAACTGCATTTTGTTAGAATGCAAACTGCTGGGTCACACCCCACATTTCTGATGCAGTAGGTCTGGTGGGGCTCAAAAATTTATATTTCTAACAAATTCCTAGGTGCTGCTGATAGGGACCTTTATGAAGCATTGCTCTAAATGTACCCCTCCATCAAAGCCCTTTAAAATTTTCCAAGCAAGGCATCAAGAGTGAATCTACTTTTGACTACCATTCCTTCCCAGGCCTGTCTTTCTTTCCCTACTATTCACTGCAGTCTTGACTCAGGCCCAACAAATTTTACCAGTTTAGACTCATTCCTACCTCTGACAGGCTCTCCCATTTTGGGGATCTTTGCTCTGTGTGTGGTTTTGTTATCAGCGTGCTCCTACTCAGAGCCTCTAGTCTAGACAGTGTCCTTAGCTCTAGCTCATCTTCCACTTTTTTGGCACAAGCGTGGGGCCTTCTCCATGCAGTTAATACCTGCCATTCTCAAATGACCTTTTAATCTAGGGTTGGCTGCAGTGTTGCTCTTCCCTTGTTACCTGTATTGCCCCCTGCTCCCCAAAATGCTACCTTTCTTCAGCCTCCCTTCTTTCAGGTGTTGTCTACACTCCAGTGGACTTGGTCTCCTCTGAGCAACACTCCTTAGCCAGATTCTCTCCCCAGTTGCTGTTTCTCATTTCCAGAAAATCTTCACATGACAGAGTAAATTCTACAAGTGACCTTAATGAGACACTGCGTGGTGTGCACTTCCTCTCATTGGTGGTTTGCCCTCCCATGGCTTAATTATCCTATAATTTCATCAACCGTCTGTACATGGAAATACCAAATGAAGTTTTACTCTAGATTTGGGTTCCCACCATGACCTCTAGTCACTCCTCTCCTACATCAGCCGTGCTACAAGCAGCTCAAAAATTAATCTTCGTGTCTTTAAGATTGCTGCCCTGGCTTTATTCAGTGTTCATCTAGTCCAACCCCTTTTAACTCTCCAATTAACACTTCCCACCAAAACTTGTCTTTATTTTTCAGGCCCCGTTCTTCTCCCATTGCATCTACTGCTTTTTCAAAATCCTGCATTAAGGCCATTTGACCATATAGACCCATCTCCAAGGCCTTAGAGGATTCCCATTCTGAGAAGCTCCAGTCCTCATCCCAGCAGCCCATGCTGCTCCACTGTCATACTCCACTGCATCATCTCTCCTCTAACCACCATACCTGGCACAAGTGTGGTGCCACCTTCCTCCTGCCAGTCAGTACCTGCCAATCTTGAAACAGCCCCATCTCCTCACTGGGCTTTCCCACTCTTTCCTTGGTTGATCCTAGAAAAACATCGGTGTTATACACACAGTTGTTTTTTCCAGCTACCATCCTTTAGACCATTTCTCATGGACTCAGTATATTTTTTTCATCTTGTCTCCTTCACTCTAAATACAACTGCACTCTCAATCACTCCAGGTTTTCATAGGAATCTCATCACTGACCATGGCTCAGATCCATCCTGTTTATTTGACTTTTTAACCTTTCCTTCTATTGGTCATACTTGTTTCACATATCATTCACGTGGACCTCCCCCAGGACACTCCTCATAACACCGATTCTTATTTAGCCCCTTCCTCTTGCCATTCTCTGTCCTCCTTCAGGTGTAACCTAGCTTAACTCATCTCTCTCCACTTAATATGCACTTGCTGTTTCCCACTGTTCCTCATCCTGGCCTCTCTGATGCCCTTCCCTACCCACACTTTCGAGTCTGCACACCAGCTTAAATCCATCCTGCCATCTCTCCACTTTCAGGTTTAGCATCCATCTTCTTTTCTTTCTCCCTTCATGATATCTTCATACCATTTGCCCTAGAAAATGCCACTTTCAGCCAACCCTCACATAGCCGATAACTTCTAAGGGCAGCCAGCTTTGATGGGCCACTATGCAATAACCTATATCCCTCATTGTCAGGCATTCTTTCACCTGTGATATCAACAGAAAGGTGCAGAAACTTCTCTTCAGATGTACTTTCCTCATCATCTTCACCCATTACCCATCTAATAAAATATTCTACTCTCTGGACAAACACCCTCTAGTAAGCCAAGTCTTATCTCAAAAGATGTGAGCAATAGCTTTTTATCAGCATTCATAATAGGATTCCTCATAAACTTTCCTGTCACCCAAATTATTGCATCAAGAGCTAGTGTACTGACAATTTGTACTTGAATCCTTGCTCCTCCCATTTCTATATAATCCTCATTGCAAGTCTTTATATATAACATGTGACCAAATAGATCCGCTTTGAGCTCTGATAGGATTCCCATTCTAGATCTGATTCCACACCTGCCCCGCTTTATAGCCGTCCATCCTAAGGTCATTTCCTGTTCTTTGCCTTTAGTCTCTTTTCTTTCTTACTCCATCATGAGTAGGATGGCCCAGGAATGCATCTTATCCTGTCAGTTCCTGTCTGTCATTCCTTAGTGACTCCTTTTCATCTCAGGACAATTTTAATCTTGTTTTTCTGTACCTTTTTTCCTTTCCCACCTAGTTTACCCCTCCCCTCCCCTAACACACATCAGTCCTAGAAAACCACCTGTTCTTCAGTATCCCTCTTGCCACAGGCCAAGCTCTCCCATTGCTTTAACCCTCTTTCCTGGTAAGCACACACTCCTCACTTTTTGGCACTCACGGCTGTCTTATTCCTGGATTTCCTCCACCCTGCACTGGATCCACTCCTTCTCCGCTGGGTCCAGACCTGTATGGACTGCTGCAACATCAGCTGATGTTTCAGATTCACCCCTTTTACCCTCTTTCTAATCTTTGCCCTATTGACCATGTCCAGTTCTTTATTCCAACAACACTTTCTGGAAGCTCCTAATAAGCCTATTTCTTATTTAGTCATAGCCTCCCCTCCAGTGGGTGAGAGCTACCAAATTTCCCATCCTGCCATCTTCTACGCTGTGCATCCTGCACGCCAGTCTGATTCACACATCTCTCTCCTTATCTAGTTCCAGCACCATTCTCATTTTCAGTTAATACAAAATAAGCCTCATTTCTAAGAACACTGTTAATGTTCAGGGCATTCTCCTCTTACTTCCTTTGGTTTTTTACCATGCTATGTCATGAAGCTCTCATTTTAATATCATGGCAATGGATTCAGTTTTGTTCTCTTGCCATGAAAAGGCCCCTTTTACCAGGTTGTCTCATTGCCCAAGCTAGCCGTTTTCTCTCGGATACCATGAATAGCCCTCCCCTACTGGTGCTGCTGCAGATTCCCTGTAACCTCTTGTCTCATCAACCAAACTATTCAGTTAAAAATTTGCCCCCAAAATTTCTACTAATATCATTCCTGTTTCCTTAATCTGTATCACGTTTACACTCAAGTACCTGTTTTATACATTAAATTCAATCAGTTTGCCCTAGTCTGTGACATCTACGATTGCTCCTCATTATTTCTCCTCATTTTTCTTCCCACTTGCCTATGTCCTTCTGCTTAGTCAAAACCAAACTTGGGTTCATATAATCTATCACTTAATATCTATCCTGCCTCTCCATTCTTATTTGATCATGACCACTCTCCCTACTAAATGCCATTTCTCTTCATTAAACAAACCAAAACACCTCAACTGACCCATTCTGGGATTGTATTAACTTTCACTTCCTTCTTTCTTCTCCCTTTCTCCTGCAGGAAACCCTATCTTAATTTAGCCATACCCCCTATAGCACTGAAACAGATATTGCAGTCTTGGTAAGTACATTTTCATAAATAGGTGAACCCTCATCTGTTTTCAGCACACTCCATTCAGCTCATTTGCTCTAAGTTCTGAGCTGTTCTTCATAGGATTTCCCCATGTTGGCTTTCACTAGGTGGTCTTATCAGTCCCATGGTTCAGTCTCTTGACTGTCTCATTTCCAGAAACTTCTGGAAAATATCTAGTCTTCTTCATTTGAAATACAAAGTATTTCAATTTGTTCCTAAATAAATTCTCTTATTACTTGCACATGGGCATGTAACTCTTACTGTTTCCAGCTCCCCCTTTGGCCTTTCTGTCCTCTTCCTTTGGCTTGTTCGCTTCTGCTTGCTAAAGTTCTTTCACATTGTTTGAGATCCAAATAAACTATTACATCCTTTTTTAAAGTTTTAAGATGGTCCCGTGCTGTTAAGTGTGCACCCCCACACAGGCCCCTATTAAAACTGTGGCCTCTATTAAGCCTATGGCAGTGCCATAGGTTCTTTAATGTAAGTATATAGGTAGGTCATGCACACTCACTCTTACTTAGCTGCTAGACAGCCAGCTCTTGGAAATACGGTTATGTGCCAGCCATCTTTTTATATCTAAGGATCTGGCACATTAGTTTACACCTTTACATGTAATGTCAACAGGTATTAACACCTTTTACATGTTTAGATGGATGGAGGGAATATAAAGTTAAGAGTGAACAGTCTTAGAACCCAAACCATCATATATGGCTTTACATCTGAATCTATCCTTACCTCAGCTTTTTTATCCTCCTAAATAACTCAGTTCCCTCATTTCTATTATTTTTTGAGCCTATAGGCCTTTTAAGACCATGGATTAGAGCCTAAATTTCTTTTCCTCATCCATGCTTAATAAATCCTCTTCAGAGAGTTCAGAAGATGCTATTGTCATGAAGACTTCACATTCCAAAATGTGCCCCTTCTTTCCATTTCATTTCTACCAGTCATCTTAAAACATAATTGCCCATTTTTTCCACTTTATGACACTGACTCGACCAATACTAGAATCTCATTACTGACCTACTCACTGTAGGTTGCAAGTTAACTAAGTTTCTTTTGGTGATCTGAACACCCGCTGTCAGCCCACAATCTAAAGATTGTATTTGCTGATGGATTTTTTGCTTGTCAGCTCCTAAAGTAGTGTTTCTTACATTTTTCAATACATAAACTCATTTCACAGGCATAGGAAAAAAACTGCCAAAAGCATTTCCTCTGTTTGCTTTATATGAATACAAAAACAGAGTTGTGCCCATGCTATCTTTTCTGTACTAGTCTAACCCACAGTGGCGATTACTTTTACAATCATACTTAGCGAGTGCTTTGAGAAGCATTACCCTAGAAACCAGAGCCTCTGCGTTTCATTTGACAATATTGAACACAGTGCCAAGTACAGAGTGGACCTCCTGCATTACTGATGGAAACTCTGCTTGCACTGCCCACTGACACAGGCTTGTCTGCTCTCTCTTCTAGTTGCAAGCACATTTAGCTGCACTATGAAGTTTACTGTTCGGGACTGCGACCCTGACACTGGGGTTCCAGCTGAGGAGGGTTATGATGATGAATACGTGGTAAGTCTCCCCTGCACAGAGACTCACTTTGATACTCTTACACCATCGAGTGACTTTTTCATGGAGAGAACTTTTTTTTAGGACATCTGACATGAACTCATGGGGGCATTATGCTTCTCAAGCAGATTACAACTGAGGACCTGAACAAATCTTCCTCAGTATTGGGCCTATGTCATGCTAAGAAGAGTTGAGGTCAAAACTCACCCTTTTTAATGTCTTTATTATAGGGATAATTAAGAAAGAAAAATATCTACATGGTTTTCATTAAGATGGGTCAATTTAAGTATTGGGTCTGGGGGGGTTTTGTTCAGTTTTTAGTTAGCTAAAATAATAATATGGCTAAAGCCATATTATGGGTTGAAAAACCTTCACAGAATATAGGGAAGTTAAAAAACAGGTTGATTTGTATCAACCCATTAGGGAATGCTAAATAAGCCCTGTATGGCTTGAATTAGGTGGTGAGGTATGACCACGTGACTACTTTGTACCCCAGGGCTATATATGTTACCTGAAATTGGCTCTTGCCAGATGCCCTATTTTCCTACTTTTTTGCTAAGGCCTGCATCATTAAATTTATCCAGACCACAGAACTTAATAGTAGTATAAGTTTTGTGGTTTGGTAGTTTTTCCTAAGTGCTTGCAAAAGCTATAGCACAGAATGATCATCACACTAATTAACTCCTTTGTTCTATACTAAAAGAACTTTCATTTACTTACCCCTGCTTGTTACCCACTAGCTGGAAGATCTTGAAGTGACTGTGTCTGATCACATTCAGAAAGTACTGAAGCCTAACTTTGCTGCTGCTTGGGAAGAGGTGGGAGATACCTTTGAGAAAGAAGAGACCTTTGCCCTCAGTTCCACCAAAACTCTTGAAGGTGAGAACAATTTTATTATCAATGTATTGCCTAGCAGCAGTATAAAAGCTAATAGGCGTATCTGTTATTCCAGAAAAATGTCCTGTTCTTTTAAGTACTTTATAAATCATTTCACTTAAAAGACTAACACCCTTGTCCTCATCATCCAATTGGACTAGTTCTAGTCCAGTAACCTCCCTCACTCCCACACTAGCCACCTCCACTCCCAGCAGAGGCATATCCCTACACTGACCTTTTCTGATATGTATATCAATCTTCTCAACACAGAAGCTGTCAACAACATCATCACATTTCTGGGCATGCAACCATGTGAGAGGTCAGACAAAGTACCTGAGAACAAGAATTCCCATTCCCTCTATCTTGCAGGTAAGCAACTTCCATCAGATTTCCCCTTTATTTTGTTGCAAAATTTAGTGCCCTGCTCCTGTCCCACTGTCCCATTTACATTGGTTATAATCTTAATCACTGTCAAAATTTGCTTTGGCTTTTAAAATTTGCTCTTTTAGGTATATATTTGGCCTAAAAAAAAACTTACTCAACTAAATCTCTGCCATTACATCCCCAATTTGAGTACTCCAAATCAGTATTACCTTTTATACCCCTGATAGCATGGAAAATCAAAGCTTATTTAGACTTTATATGTAGGATTCAACTCCTACTATAAATACAAATCTCTATGGTCACAGAAAGGAGATGCAGGTGGAGTATGATAAATCTCGTTATTCAGCGCATGTTTTGAATTCTTAATATGGCTTTCGTCACTTTTTCCTCAGGTGTATACAGAGGTGGCTATGATTTATTGGTGAGGTCCAGGCTGGCCTTAGCAGATGGAGTGACCATGCAAGTGACTGTCAGAAGCAAAGAGGGAACACCTGTAGATGTTATCTTGGCTTCTGTTGGTTAAGTTTTTACTGGGCAAGGTGAAGTTGGTGTACATGTCACTATCAGTGGGCTTTTAGGCTAGTGGCATGAATTTCCCAGAATCATACTTTTAAAGATTAATGACTTTGGAGAAGCAAATTAAATGTTTGGCCCTGAGCCAGCAGATCAAGCAAATGTCTGTCCTTCTGCATGTCTCTTCCCCCTCCCTTTTTTTCTTTTAATTACACTTGGTCATCATTGGTATGATAGTACAGCTTTGAGTGCTCTTGAAAAGCAAATACTATTCTATACCCCAGCTGCTTAACTTCATTACATGCTTTAATTTTATGTGTCTCTGAAAGCTCCTAGCAATGTTGGAAAAGTTTTATCCCAGAGGGGTGGTGGGGGAGGGGAAGCCAGAGTCCACTTTTGTGAAAATTCATTTTTATTAATAGAAAATAAACACTTATTCCAGTTTCAGTTGTTGAAGTTGCTAATAAAAAAAAGAATTTAAAATAATCACTTAATAATCCTGTTTTGACTAAGACAATGAAATTGTGGCTTAAAAAAAAGTATTCAGCACCATATGCTTATAGATCTTTCAGAATTTTTTTCTAAAAAGTTTCTGGAACTTTCCTGTCTGTGAAGTACAGGAATTGCTGAGCTACAGGAAGCCTCTTTGGGTTAACCAATGAGAAATTAAGCAGTCATCATAAAAGGAGTCAATGTACATTCAGCATGGAAACTTGGACTATACAACGATCCCCTCCCCTCCAGCTCAGGAGGGACATGCTTCTAAGCACTGAGGTATGAAGAAGTCAGACTGTTATTTGCTGTTAGAATTGGTCTTCCCAGCTAATAACAGTAAATCTCTGGCACAGATACTATTGGTCCTTAATGTCCTGTGATTTTAGGAAATTCTGCAAATAATTTGGATTTAGTTTGATTTATTCAGAAATTTAGCATGTTTAAGAAAGTTCACTGTTCTGCCAGAATAAGTGTCTGCTGGTTTAGTAGCCTTATAAAAAATATATATAATGTTGTAGGTTAATAGCCTTAAAGCATACTCAGAATACTACATTATTTAAACTAACAAAATGTCTATAGTTAGAAGCAGCTGATGAAACTAAATCCAAAATTATGACAAGGGAGACTCTCACTTGAAGCTGTATTAAAGAACTTTAAAAAGCAGCATGTGCCCTTGGAGCCAATCAAAGGAGAGGTAAGGAGGCACCCTTTCCTCATTCTTTATGTGATTCCAATTTGGGATGGGCCAGAAATCAGCATTTTTAAATATTTCAGAAAGGCCCATAGAAATGTTAAAAATCTTTTATGCAAAAGAATGTCTACCTTTCTGCATCAGTAACGTGCCCATCAGAATTTCCTAATAACACAAAGACAAAGGCAAGTCTATATATATGCTTGATCAGATGTCAAAGGAATGGGGTGTAGACTGTTAGGTCACCCTTTGTCGGAGCTTTGCTGGCTTTTTTTTACTACATGTTGTTCACCAATATAAGTCAGGTGGACTTGTGAGAGAATAGTGTTTGGGGCCAGGACCTCTCTTGGGCATTTCTTCCTAAGTGGAATATACAACAGATAAGGGAGTAGGGGAGGTAATACAGGGAAACTACTCTTTCCAGCTCAGAAGGAGTTGATGAAGCCCATATATGCATTCAAGAAGCCCATGGGATCCTCTAGCTGTGGATAGTGGCTAATGTGGTCATCCAGAATCGACACTGTGGACCGCGGCAGCGTTTTCCTAGTGGAAGAGAACAGCATGGAGGTGAACTTGAGGCTGGAGGGAGGGGGAGGGATGTAAGCCAGTGGGCAGCCCCAGTAAATGCCCCTGTAGACATACCACACTGGAAGGAACCAACAAAGACCTTATTCACCTTCTACCATGGAATTGTATCTTAGGCAGATAAACTTGCCAGTTCCATTTATGACAGATACAGGCTAGTTTTTAAACGTTCATAATTCAACAGTCAACTTAAAAATATAACAACTTGAAAATATAATTTTGCAACATATGTCAAAGCAAAATGATTTCCAGCTCCTTAGAGTAACATGAAGCATCGAACAACTCACTGTCAAAGCAAGTTAAGAAAAGACCTTCCTTAACCTGAGAAGATGAGAAAGGGTGTTCTGTTTAAAATGTAAGCTAGTGACTACTGGGTTGTTTCTGCTAGGCCATGTGAAGGTATGGAACATTCTTACGTGACAGTCAAGATTTCATATTCCGACACCTTCCGAGTACCTAGAGAAAATAATCACCAAGAGAAGGCACTTTTCCACAGTGAGCTTTTCTCAGTCTCTCCTTGCAGTCTGCTCAACTGAGGTCAATGAGTTGGCATGTTACAATCAGATTACAGCAAGCATTTCTTAAAATACATCCACCTCCATTCCTTGGCTCACATGGTATCTTTTTCTTACCTGTACACCTAGGAATATGTAGTAGCTACAACAGTGAAAACAGGTTATACGAATCAAGATAGTGTATAACTGACTATCTTGATATTACATAAGCGTAAGATTCCCCGATTCAACTTATTATGTTGCCTGGATGAACATCAGTGAGGTCAGATACAGTGGCTAGAACAACAGTGTTGTTCACCACTAAGGAAACAAAGACCCCCCTAAGGGAGACTCACCTGTACAGCTCCAAAAACTCTGGATAGGGATTCACGGGATCCAAGGGCCCATAGATAAAATGAACTAGGAAATAGAGAGGAATGAATTACTACTAGCTCTCATACCTAGTCAACCCTTCCCAAAAGAAGGATTTTTTAATGACAGACAACCTAGCTTCTTTCAGTAAGTAGGTTATAAGGAAGGTCCAGGAATAAGTAAAAAATGTAATCCATTTGGGTCATTTTCTCCTATATATAACCCTTCAGTCCCTCCCAGGTCTTTTGTGCCCTGGACCAAAAGGACTAAGCACCGCTTCCTCTAAATTCAGGATGTCATTTTAAAAGTCTCTTTCTTCAGTTATAATTGACCCTTGGCATTTTAAAATCAACCAGTAATTTCCTGAGCATTAACTATTATGTGTGAGAGTACTGCACTGATTTTTTCAAAACCATGAGAATGAAGAGACAAATGGGCAGCCTCTTGATTAGTAATCTGAAAAGCCTTTTGATCCAGAAATTCAGCATTTAATGTGGCAGCCCCTCAGAGTGAGTGATACCAACTACCCTTGCAATAATATCTCAATATTCTGTATACTTTGCAACACATATCACTGGTGTTCCAGATGTTGTAAACAGGGTTTCCAGATTAACTAAAGGACACCCAGTTAAACTTGAATTTCAGATGATTACAATTATGTCCCAAATATTACACACTTATTCCTTAAAATTCAACTTTAGCTGGGTATCCTTTTTTTTCTTTGCTAAATCTGACAATTATTTTAACCCCATAATCCCTCTGTTTTCCCTTAATCAAGATGTAATATAAAAATACTCACTGGGAATAGTTACAGAGGCAAGAGCTCCCACCCAGCGTCTTCTAAACTTCTTCCTTTGATTGATGTACTGTAAGAGACTATGAGGGACACATAGTCAGCAGAAGAAAAACTTCTTTTATTGTTACAGGGATACTAAGCCCTGAAGGAGCCATAAGAGCACAGTATGTTTTCTTAATCTAGATATTACTGGAAATGGCCCACTTACCCATTTCTGTTGACCCCCATCATGTAGTTATGGCAGTGATCATGCCTGCTATCAGCCTAATAATTGATGCTGCTTTGTGCTTGTTAAGCAAGGAATAAGATCTAGAAGGCTGGTAGTTAGTTTGAATTGTAGGTGACTAAAGCTGGGGTCTAAGGTTCCAACTGTGGCTCCACCTGCTAACTAGATCTGAGGCTGAAAAGGTGTAATACATATTCTCAGTGTAGAGGTTTATAAGCACAAAACTCCATTCTCTCTATTTCATCTGACCACAAATAAAATGGAAAATTCCTTTTCCTACAGTGAAAGATACCCACATTTTAGAACTTAAACCCACATTTAGGACTTTAGAGATGTCCTAATAATTCTGTCTGACATCTCCAGGACAGTTATTTTTTGTGAACCTCTTTGAAATGATTATTTACAGTTTTAAAGAGAAAATTTTTTTTTTTAAAGATTTATCTATGCATCTAAGAACTAGGGTATAGGACAGAGGTGTGGCGGGAAGGGGGTGTGTGTGAAAAGATTCACCAGAGAGAGAGGAGCAGAACAGGAGGATCTACTGAGATATACTGAGGGTAGCAGCGGGTGAGACAGGAGAGGTCTGCTGTGCCATATGTGGGTTAGCTCCCTGGCCGGGGATAGAACTTGTGCTGCAGTGGCTGCCAATAGCTTCATTGTGCTGAGACTTATTAACCCCCTATGCCACCAGGGAGGCCCCCAAAAAAGTAAGTTTTTTTTTTTAATAATGTATCTTGAGGGGAATAAGGAGTTAGAAGTGGGAAGGTAGAACTTGCCAGTTCCATTTATGACAGATACAGGCTAGTTTTTAAACGTTCAACAGTCAACTTAAAAATATAACAACTTGAAAATATAATTTTGCAACATATGTCAAAGCAAAATGATTTCCAGCTCCTTAGAAAGTGTAGAGCATGATTTTTTTGGCATGTCAGGAAGGAATAGAACAAGAAATCGCACATCTTTGCCCACTTTTCAAAAAGAGCCTCTCCGAAAACCAAATCAAAGGATTATTTCTTACCTGTCGATGACTAAGTTCCCATCATTGTTGCGTATCCCTGCCCACATGTCCCACAGCTCACTCTCAGAGGGCCGGGTGTATGGCCCAAAGACTGGGGTGAGACTGAAAGTCCAAAAAAGCAGAAAGATAAGTGTGAGAAGAATTCAGAATGTCAAATATGACTGGAACCTCAGAGGTCATGCAGTCTGACCCATAACTGATTCTTGAATTCCTTCTACTACTTCCCTGGCAAATGGCCAACACCTTTGCTTCAAACCCTAGGATTTGACTATGAATTTTAATGGCAGGAACTTTTTTTGTTTTTAAGACTTTGTCACCAGGATATGGTGAATTAGTTTTTGATAATGACTTACCCTCGAGAGAATACAAAGAAATTCATCAATCGAGTGAGGATGGGTGACAGCACGCCTCCATCTTTGAGAAGCTGTGGGCAAATAAGTAAAAATCAATCCAGAGAACGAAGAAACTAACCAGGACCAAATATTTTATAATAGCAACTAAAAATGGAGTTTAGCCAAATCTTCTACAAAATTGGTTTGGTCGCTGACTTCACTTCTAGTTCTGTTCTACCTTCCCACATTCTTCTCTCATGGAAGACACACACCTATTTTAACTGGCAGTAAGATTACATTTTTACATTTTACTAAACCTCTTAAGACTTTTAACTGATATATTCAACTTTAGGGTCCCAGTTTGTTCAAAAACCCTGCTGATGACACAAAACTATTTCTCCAGATATCTATTGATCTCTTGTCAGAAATAAGGGTATATCTAGGGTGCCATCTCTATGGCTTTATTTTCATAAGAGGGGAAAAATTAACTGCTTTAAATTTATGAGAGGTCCATTATAGGCGATATGGCCTTTATGTAAAGGTCCCAGCAATATTTATGTATTAATCTTAGAAATGAAAGACCTAGTCAGTGGAGTAGCCAACCTTTTGGAGAAGGAGAGGACGGTGAGTCTCAGGAAATATCCCTGTAGGAGAAGAGATTTACGTTATACATTTGTCAACAAGTTAGACCAAACAGGCCGATTATCAGAAATTTTCATCCTATTCACTATCACTTTGGGGCCTTTACTGCCAAAATCAGAATTAGAGAAACTTAGTAGAGTCATCTAATTGTGTCTCTAGGGAATTCTGTATTTAACAGGTCAAATTACATCCCACTGGGACCTGCTTTCCTGATAATGTGCTTGGCTGTCCATAATGCTGACGACTAGGCGATAGATCGGTCCCCTGAGCATTTCCTCCCATTCCTTAGAACACAAAGTGGTGTTATGATTCAGGTGGCAAAAGAAACCAGAGATTTAAGTGTAGGTTTTTTTTTAAAAAAAAAAAAAAAAAAAAAAACACAAACAACCCTAGAGATTTCCCTTTTCTCTGGGGTCCATGAGAGAGAGCCATGAGCATTAGTAATAGATGAACAGATTCTTCTCCTGATCTGCCCTTAAGGTATTCAGGGGACAGTTGGATAATCGTGGACTTAGAAACCAGGCCCAGTGGCACACAAAGGAAAAGACACATGTCTCTCCAAAAAGTCTAATCAAGGCTATTAATTTCTAATTGAGACTTGGTTCTACCTCAATTACAAGTTTAAAAAACAAATCACAATAGTATTAGAAGCACCTGTGGCTTCACAGCACCTACTTGCAGTAATGACCCTCTGCAGCTGTTGCAGGTACTGAGAAATAGCATGTACACTCCTCACTGCTCCTCATCCTAGTTGTTACTAGACCCACCACTAGATCTTGCTATGTGATGCATTAAAAAACCCAGCACATATTACTGTAAATGCTTTTTATTAACTATAGTCAATATAATTAAATTGCTTTGTAATCCTATTTCTTTTTCTATATTTAAAAACATTCTGAGAAAGGGTCAATAAATCGCATCAAACCACCAAAGTCGTTCTTGGCACAAAAAAGGTAAAGATCCCTCATTTAATTGTGTCAGCTTGCCATATCATCAGATTACCATTTAGATGTCACTGTGATATCTAAACACAGCCCTGCCAGGCCACACCTCACTTTCCACCCACCGCCAAAGCAATTACCTCCATTAGACAGACAGAGACTCTTTATGGTAAGCCGACCAGATCGATTCTGCTTGAACCTAGAAATGGGAGGAAAATACATCTAACTGAGCGGACTTAATGTAGCAGCTGACGACAAATTCCCAGGAGGGAAAGGGTTAGAAAGAACCCAGAAAAAGAACTTTTCCCAGAGTCTGAAACCTAGTGACACTGGGAAAGTACAGAAGTCTGTGTCTCCACTGACCTATAGAGCAGCTCCTGGGCAACGATATCGCCATAGTCGTGAGACAAAAGGTTGATCCTGCGGTTCTGGAGCCCCAGATGCCGCAAAAGTGCCTCCACGATGCTGGCCTGCTCGAATATGGAGTAGTGATGAGGTCTCTAAGGGAAAGAGCGCCCAGAGTGAAGTCGTGAGTGCAGATCTGTCACTGACCTTTCTGTCCTAGTGCACTCCCGCCCCTCAACACGCTGCTTACCGGTTTGTCACTGAAGCCAAAGCCTAAAAAGTCGAGGGCAATCACTCGGTGAAATCTCAGGGTCAGACCTTCCCAAATCTATAAGAAAGAAAGGTATGATTTGGACTTTGTGATCCTGCCCCTCCCTTTCTGACCTCCAGCAGTACAGGAGTTTCATCCCTATCTCGGCTTAACAGATGTCAATAGAGGGAAAACTTGATGATACTACCACAGGCCCTCAGACGATCCTCTTGGAAAGTGCTTCATTTCTAACAATCTCTCTTGAGGGAGGAACTCCAGCATTTTTAACTTGGCAATGAGCCTTCCCATACTGCCAGAGTTTTTTTTTACTTCCTCAGAGTAAATGAGAAACAGTTCTATATTTAATCTTATTTTATTAAGCAATCCAAATACGCTGAAGCCTTCCAGTGCTAATAACAAAATCCTTGATTTGGGACTTTTAAAAACCTATTAGGACTCAGAAATCCGATTTCATTACCTTGTACCAATCATAGCTGGATGTCGGAAACCCATGTAGGAGCACAACTATCTCCGGACTTCCAACCACACCCACGGAGTCTGGGAAGAAACAGAAGGCTCAGTTAAGCTCCCTATAACATGACATTAAAATTAAGTAACCTGATATAAAGAATAAGAAACCATGCCCAAACTAATTAAAATATATCTTTTAAAAAATGCAAGCTTATTGCTATAGGTAAAAATAGGTATTTTCCCCTTTTAATCTGTATATTAGAAAATTGTAAATAGCACACTTGATGTGAAAATATCTGAATGCCCTTTCAAGTATTTGACCTAGGTCTTTAAAAAGTATTTCCCCAATTCTTCCTTTGTTCTGTATTAATATGCAAATTTTTATAGTAAAAAATATAGTCACAAGCATCAAATTATTTATATCTTACTGCTTTCCCCCCTAAAATTATGTTTATTGAAGTTTAGTTTACATCATATCTGCTTTGAGGATTCGTTTTAAACCTCTACAAATGTATGTTTTCACACCCTGCACGTCCCGTTCCCCAATAATCCTCCACCATGTTCCACTGGGCCCCTTCCTCCTCCATCTTCACCTCTTCACCCTCCTCCCCTCTGGTTGCCTCAGTTCTGCAGTCAGATGTCAAAGGTTTATCACTGGTTTGCTTTTCAATGACCCTTTGTTTGGTTTCTCTGTATCCCACGCGTGAGACCATCCTGCATTTGTCTTTCTCCTAATTTATTTCTCTTGGCGTCATCCCTTCCATGTATCTCATTGTTAATGGCCTCACAAAACTCTCTAAATATTAACTGATGAGCACCTTACTTGATACTATTTGTTTAGCACCTATTCCCGCAGGATACCCAATCCACTATCACAAGCATGATACTCAAACTATTGTAAAATTCTAGCAACTATAAAAAAGTAATATCGACATGGACATTTCTTAATGCATAAACATCTTTTATATATAGTATTTAAACAGTAAAATACCTTGTTAATAGTAGTAAATTAAAACTAACACATTCATATACTGCCAGTGGTGTGAGAATTTGAATGTCTTGTAAAAATAGTTTATAATTAGAAGCAATTCTAGTAATATGTAATATACATAAGCCTAGAAGTCTCAGTTGAGAAGTCATGCAAATAAAATTCTGTTAACTAAAAGTATAGCTTGAAAACACAAGGAAAAAATTAACACATACATTAAAATTTCCCTTTGATAAACACTGAAAAATTAGAGACAATCTAAATGACCAATATAAATAAAGCCGTATACTTACCTAATTGAATATAGCAAATGAGAGGCGGTCAGGAGCAATAATGAAAAACGGTTTATGACAAACATTTTTCGTTATTGCTCTTGACCCCCGCTCAAAAGAACTCTTTCAATCTTGTTTCTCAGTTTCACCTATAAAAGAAGGTCAGTGGCACCTATCTCCAAGCACTGTTGTAAAAAGTAAATGAAATAACGAAAGCTGAAAATATAATTCAATGCCTAGCATATGGTAATTAATAAGTAACAATCAGAACAGTACTTATCATTAGCAAATTAATGCATACAAAGGTATAAAGTTTTGAGCACATAAAGTTATACAAATAACAAATTTTATATTAAACAGTAAAATGAAATCAGGGATGGGTGTGTGTGTGTGTGTGTGTGTGTGTGTGTGACACAACAGCTCTATCCAGTGTTTCTGTTTCCTGACACTAGAGGCGCTCAAAAGAGGAAACGAGTATCAGTAAGATCAGTCTAGAGGGAAAAATAATATGAGAGTTCCATAGAGACTAGAATCTCAATTCTACCACCCCCACCCTTCCAGAAGTTTTCTTTGAATTTCTGTGCTATCAAGCACGTGGTATAGAAAATGTGTGGTTTCTCCCCTCCATCGCTGAGAGGCAACAGAGCCCAATGGACACAAAACAAGAGCCTCAGTGGAACTGTTAAGACCTATATGCACAGGAAGTTCCCGCTCTTACCTTGGTAGAAGATGCGCAGTCCCTTGTAGGTGAAAAATTTGCCTGACGACTTCCAGGAGTGAAGAGCAGGGGAAAGCTGGGGGGGTGGGATGTGCAGGTAGGCCGCAAGCAGGGGCACAGCCAGTAACCCCACCTGGACCCACCACTCCCTCATCCTGTGGGAAAATCAGAGACTAGGGTAAGCCATCAGGTGACACTGTCCATACTTCTTTGAGTCCCTCACTGGTATCCTAGGGTAGCAGTTTCCATGCCATGTGGCCACTACCTTGCCCTCGAAATGAACATGAAAGAAGACAGTGCGCCTCTGCCTGCTACGGCAACACCATACCTGCTTGTCATTCTAATTTTAAGAGAAAAAAATATATTATGTTAATATGTAAACTTCCCCTCGCTTATCCCACTTTAACTGCTCAGCCCCCTCCCCATGTGCTAAAGAGGTTTTTACGAAAAGTCAAAGGAAAGTTACTGAAGTATTATGTACCTTCTCGGGACTTTCAGCAAGGTTTTCCTAAGGAAGAAAATTACTTCATCTTCACTCTAAAAACTTTTATCACCTACTTGCCAGTCCCCATCAGTAAAATATTTATAAATTTTTCTTTAACCAGGAATTTTTTTAAGACCATATTTATTTAGTAACATGCCCTTAAGCAGAATGCTGCTCTTGATTTTTAAAATATTCATCAACCCTCTGGCCCAAGTGAAGTCCCATGTTGTACCACTATCTGCATTTTGCTGAGAAACTGCTCAGGGCGGAGTCTGTAAAAGAAGCAAGTACAATGTATTTTCCACATAGGAAGCTTTGTCTTGACCCTGAATTTCTAATTTCTTGAGGGGTTAGGGCAACAGATTGTATTTCTGCTTCTCTTAGCAGACTCTGCCCATTTATTTAATTTCTTAGGACTCCCCCTACACCCCCCAAAAATAAGGCAGATCTCATACCCACCATCTGGGAATTGTGTCTTTAGAAAAAACGTGTTTGCACACCCAACCCTCCCTTGTCCAGGACTTCAAAGGTCCAGGTCAAATTTATCCACAATGTCAAGTGCTAAATAAGAATTAGAAACAGTTCCCTCTTTCTAGCTTATGAGTCCTGATGGTCACCAGGGAAAGATGGAAGTTCTCTCCATAACCTGGCCACAATCCTACCCATCACAAATTAACACAAGTCACAAAAAAAAAAAAAAAAAATTTTCTTATAACTCTCAAACCCGCAACCCCACAGTGTTAAGATAACAATATCCCTTAAGGAATCTCAGCAGCCTTGCCTATTTTTTTTCTACCGCAGTCTTTTTTCCTTCCTCCAAAGTACGCCTCCATAAGACAGACCAGATGATTTGGCTCTACCTTCAAGATATCAAAAATGATTTTAAAAAGTACCCCGACATGATCATATTATCAAAATTGTTACCCCACAACCGTAGCTGGCTACACCCCAGTATCTCTTTGTAAAATGGGATGAAAAACGCATTATTTTCTCAGAGCTCTGTGCTGTGCGTCAGCTCACACATTTTCACTATGCCATTTCATCACTCCGTGCTCCCCAAGCTTCTCATTCACTCGCGGGCTCCAGCGGCGGGGTATCTGCAATGACTCAGCAGAGAGCCAGGGAGGGGCCAGTAAAGGAGCAAGCAAAAGGGGCTCCCCCCACCCTTCCAGGCTGGCGGGGGTGGGGGGGCGGGGAGGGGAGGTAAGGGGAACAGCGTACACACTCTGCTCGGAGACACCCCACCCTCCGCGTCTTCCTTCTCTTTTACTCTAAGAAAGCAAGGCGGCAATCCCTCAGGAAACCGTTTTCTGTCCTAATTACCTCATTAAAAATGTCCCTAATGACATTTAAGGGTTTTTTTTTTTTTTTAAATAAGGCAGCAATCTGGCAATCAGTAGGCAAACAGATTAAATATTTTTTTACCAAAATCTCCATTATTTGATGAGCCATGAGTCGAGTAAATTTAGCAAACCCCAGTAACAAAGCTTCTGGAAATCAATCAACCTTTCTGAGCCTTGATTTCTTCGTCTTGTAAATAGGAAAGAAAAACACTTTTTTATACCACCGAACCAATCCACTTTACGGTATCACCACGAGACTAAAAACTAGTAATACACCAATACAATCAATTCATGTGTGACATTATGACAGTCTGGTCACAATGCCATTCTCGCTTGGATTGCTACTGAAATCTCAAAAATACTTAAGCCTCGGCAATAGGGGACTGCGGGCTCTAGTTACACCTTCGCGATGGGTAACTCACGCCATGGTGATTCAAGGGTCTTCAAACCCTAAATTGCTGCAGGGCAATCCCCGGATCTAGAAATCCTAAATCTGCGCCACCGCCCCGCAATGCCCAGGTCTTGAAACCCTAAATTGCACCAATGCGATGCGGGGTCTAGAAACCTGTATCGCGCCAGGGAGATATTCGGGCATGAAGATCCTAAATCACACCAAGGTGAAACTCGGCTCCGAAATTCCTAAATTGTGGCAGGACGACGCCGGGGTCTAAAAATCCTAAATCCTATCCAAACAATACCTGGGTCTGGAAATTCCGAGTCCGGGAGACCCCGAGTTCTGACCATTTTACCGCACACCTCCCCGAGACGGCACCCCCACCCCGCGGGGGTCTCTCCTCCGCGGCGGAGTCCGAGCTCCCGCCGGGGCCCGCGGCCGCCGAGCCCGCGCCCAGCGCGGAGCCGCTCCGGCTGCCACACCCCCCGCGCGGCCGCGCACCCACCTGCGGAGGCGATCTCGGCGCACCATGGCGGGTCCTATCCCATGCCGTCCGCACGCACCGAGCACGGGCCCGCGGCGCGAGGCCGGGCAGCGCAGCACCGGGCGGCCGCGAGGGCGCCGGCCGCGGCAGCAGAGAGCGGCGCGGCGGGCGGCGGGCGCTGCGGCACGGCCGAGGCGCGGCTGCCGCAGAGGAGGCGCCGCCGGCGGAGGTGCGCGAGGATGCTCGTCGCCGCGGCAGCGCAGAGCCAGTGGGCACCGACTTTTAGAGCCCACCCGGGCCCCGCCCCTGACCCGCCCACCTCGCCGCAGTGCCCCTCCTGCCGCAGTCGCCACCCCTCCCCGCACCCCCTCCCTGCAGCCCTGCAGCCCTGCAGCCGCTGTGGGGCAGGGGCGCCCCTCTTTGCCGCAACTCCTCCAGCGGGCACCTTCAGGGGTGTCCATGCCCACCAGCACACAGCTGCCCAACTCGGGACCCCCCCCCAACTCCGAGGCCCAGGTGCTGCAGAAACCCTGCCCTGGCGAGTTGCCGCAGGAAAAAAGCCAGACCCCCCGAGGTCCCAGCACACCCCCCAGACTGCCCACGGCCTCCCCCTGAGGTCCCAGCACATCCCCCGGAATGCCCACGGCCGCCCCCGCGAGGTCCCAGCACATCCCCCCAAAATGCCCACGGCCGCCCCGTGAGGCCCCAGCACACCCCCAGACTGCCCACGGCCTCCCCGCGAGGTCCCAGCACACCCCCAGACTGCCCACGGCCTCCCCCTGAGGTCCCAGCACACCCCCAGATTGCCCACGGCCGCCCCGCGAGGTCCCAGCACACCCCCAGACTGCCCACGGCCTCCCCCTGAGGTCCCAGCACACCCCCAGATTGCCCACGGCCGCCCCGCGAGGTCCCAGCACACCCCCAGACTGCCCACGGCCTCCCCCTGCGGTCCCAGCACACCCCCAGACTGCCCACGGCCTCCCCCCGAGGTCCCAGCACACCCCAGACTGCCCACGGCCTCCCCTGCGGTCCCAGCACACCCCCAGACTGCCCACGGCCGCCCCGCGAGGTCCCAGCACACCCCCAGACTTTCCACGGCCGCCCCACCCCAGCCCGAGGCGGCGGCCGGACCCCGAGCAGCGGGCGCGGGGTCTGAGCGGAGCGCGCCTCGGACCGCGGTCCCGCACGCCCGCACCCCGGCCGCCACAGCCGAACCACCAGAGCCACAACTAAGCGCCCGGGAACGCGGCGCCCGGCCGGCCAGACCCCCAGGCTGACCCGCAGCGTCGTGGGGCCGCCGTCGTGAGGCCAAAAAGGCAAAACTTTCGGGAAGTCTGGGCTGCCGCCGGCCGCCCGCGCGGCACGAGCACGGCCCCTGCGCGGCAGCAGGCGCGGGCCGCACGCCCGGGCCCCGCGCGGGGCCAGAGCCCACCCGCGCAGGGGGGAACCAGCACCCCAAGGAGAGACGACACCCCCTGCATTCATGTAACGAGAACCACAGTGCAAGGACCCCGGGAGTACTGGGAAGGGGAAGGGATTTCTTCCTCCACCGTCCTTTACGAGACAGCCATCGTGCCTTTGACAAGAAAAGTGTAGAGAATCGCTCCTTTTTCTGGCTTGGAATCGAAATTCGGAGGAACGCGCGGCCGCCCAGGCAGCCCAAGCAGTGCCGGCCGCGTCCAGCGGGGGCGCTGCAGGCCTCGCCTACGGCCGCAGCCCCGCGCAGGCCAGCACGGTTCGCAAAAAGCGGGTTCAGCCGCACCCGCCCGGCATCGCACACCGCGGCCGGGAGCCGAGGACCGCCGGCCAGACTTTGGAAAACAGGTGTGTCATCAAAGCAGGTGGCACGATCCAGGGTAACTTCTACTGGTCCGATACGTGGAGCCACGAAACAAATGTTTATTTAGCACCTATTGGCACCTACAGTGTTCTGACAGCGAATGGGGAAGGTACCCGCCTTAGAGAAAGATGCTGGTCATAGGGTGGGAAAGACAGACAAAAACTGACGCTGCTCCAAATTTCCCTTTAATTTCTTATGATCGGTAGGCTCCCCCCACCCCCACCGCTCTAGTGTGTAAGGACCTCAAAGACCGGGCCCAAGTATTATTCACCTTTTGTGTCCCCAGAGCCCGCCACCGTGCCGGCCACAAAGCTGGCCCCTAATAAATACTGCATGAATAAGTACAAGAATTTGAGGGCACACAGGGGAGGAAGTAATTAAGGGGAGGGGGGAAGGGTTGTCTTGAATGATGAATAGACATTTACCAGAGAGACAAAGCGCATTCCAACCAGAGGCGAGGGCACTTGCAAAGCACTAGAGGCTCAGGACCGCACAACCTTGGGCGAAGCTGCAAGTCTTTTGGGCTGGGGTGCAGACAGGCAAAAAAAAAAAAAAAAAGGCTCGAAAGCCTATTTCATCCTAAGGAGTTTGGAATTTTTCCTAAAGAAAACGAGAAGCCACGGATGGAATTAAATTCTTTATGGCCTAAATTGGTTACTTCACAAAATTTTAATGAGTCTTTTTATAAGTGGAGGATTATCTATTTAAACTAACCACTGCCACCTTTCAAGAACTGAATAAATTAGCAAAAACTTAAATAGGTCCTTTCAATGAAGTAAAGACATTTCTATTTCAACTAACGACAAGAACAACCTTTGCGTTATACGTATTTTCACATTTATTGTCAATGGAACCTATGAGTCTTGCAAACAGCTCTGCACTCACTAGGCCTGAGGCACCAGCATCTAAGGTGAAAGCGATTTTGTACGTAACGGACTGTGTGTGCGCAAAGGATCTGGTTCTGAAAGCCATGGACATGTCGGCCCACATGAAACAAATGGGCAGGCAGTACCAGAGGCCCTTGTGAGGGGGGAGGCAGTGTCCAAGGGGAGCTCTTGAAAACCTGAGGAATACTAACACTCGAGAGAAACCCTCCTTGACAGAGCCGCTAGGAAAAATCTCCTTGGAGAAGGGATTGAGGTTGAGATAGATTTGAAACCAAGAACTGGGTTAGCAGAGAACGGCTTCGTTTAGAGGACCCTCCAGCCCAGAAACAGTTTGAAAAACACAGAGGATACTACGAGGGGTCAGCTTAGCTAGAGCCAGGTATTTGCTTTCAAAAGTCGAGGGAGAAAATGCTAGTGGATAATGCCCCAGGAGCCAAAGAGTTAATGGATTTTCTAAATGTGCCTGACTTTCTTCCACATAGCAGCTTCCTCCACCGGGGGAGAATCTGGTCCAAGGTATAAAACACTTGGAACGCCTGAGAAAACATGTAACCGTACATAAATCTAAAGTCTGCCTCTGGCTTGCTCTCAGTACACCCTTTCAGCTCTCGGATACAGGCTGCACACTTGACCGACATCGCATGCAGCAGTGTATTTCCTCAACGGGTAGCTTATCACACATTCCTGTCACATTCCAATTCTAAGATAGTCCCACATAATAAGACCTCAGATTTGTGCAAAAATTTGCATAGAACGCTCTGCATTTATTAGCTAGATGATGTACAACAGCAAGATGAGACCCACAGGGCTGGAACCATGAGTTCAATAATCGTATTTTTATAACCGCGATTTGAGACCCAGAATGTGAGAAATACACGGGTATTTATGGAGACACTAGTACAGATCTGGGAACGCCACTTTCAAAAGCCATAAATATAGATTCAAATAAACTAAAAAAGTTCAAATTGGGAGAAAGCTGATTGAATGGCAATGTGTGTTAGAGATTTGACATAATCTGCAATGCAGTTTTTGGTTTTAAAAGTTGACAGTGAGTCATTGCGATAATGCTCCCAAAGCCATAGGAGATTGTAATTAGAAAAATACCCAGAATAAGCTAATTCTACTCGATTCTGTTAGTTAGACCTCAGCAAAGGCATTTTTATCTGTTCTACAGAGCAGAAATTAAGAGACCTATCAACAAACAGGAACTTGTTCAGAGAACATCAACCAGACTGCATTGCAAATTATGTCACTTGAAGGTACAACAGCTCTCATGTTTAAGCTCCTACTGTAGCATGGATCTTCACCCAATTTATCCCTAATCCTCATAATAACTCAACTAGATGAGTACTTCCATCGACATTTTTCAGAGAAAGATACAGCAGCTCAGAGCATGAAGTATTAGTATGTGAAGGGGCTGGGAACTGAACGCAGATGTGTCTGGCTCCAAAGCTGGCGTTCTTTCCACTAGCCCACACTGCCTCCCTGTTTAAAATAACGGAGCATGTTTAGTTGGAAGAAAAGAAGCCTTGTGGAGTGAGTGGAAGAAGGAAATGTGTTAGCAGTCCTCAAATATTTGTGGAAGCAGCATTAGACATTTTGTTCTGTATGGCTCCAACGAGTGCAAGTCGTAGAGAAACAGATGTCGATTCAACATAAAGAACTTTCCAAGGGTCGGGGCTGTCTCAAGACTGGGTGGCTCAGTCATTTTGGGATGTGATAAGTTCCCTGTCACCAGGGGCTGGGTAACTCAGTGGCAGGTATGCAAGCTCTGGATATGTGACTGCAGAATAACCTTCAAGGTCATTTTCCATCTCATAGAAACTATGGCTCAGAGTGGTACTGGGACTTGGTCAAGGCAACGCCTCTATTGCGGGGTGAAATACACCCCCAGGTTGGTCTCAGAGGTCTTTGTCCAACATGCTGCTTTATGTGAAGGGCAAGACAAATGGAAGAAACTGTCAATACAATCACATCAACTTCCCTCTCATCCAAATGTAACCAACATATTCCAAAAGTGACTGGTATCTTTCTTCCTCAGGTTCATTTTTGGGTAAGTTTCCCATTGCAAAAAGTCCAGGTGGGATAAGACACTAACTAGATTAAATGAACCTACACGATGGAGAGATGACTGTCTCCATCAACCGGCACCCTCTGCATTACTGGCCACACCCCACGGAGCCTTCATTACACTGGTATTAATCCCACAGTTGCACACCGAGAGCATCTCCTCCACTTACACAGATAATTACGTGGAAGGATTGGAAACAAAGTCACATCTCACATTTTTCTAGCCCTTTACCCTTTCAGGTTTTATTATCTCATCTTTCGCTCACCACGGTTTTCTAAGGAAAACAGTTACTTTCTTTCAGACAGACAAGCAATTTCCTAGGCGCCTGGGGAAGAAAGGACGACCGCACACGACTCAATCCTTTTTTTTCAAACTACTTTCCACATCATTCTTCCAGCCTGGGTGAGGCAACCAACGAGCAGGTGTTTCGCTTTTCCTTGATGGTTATCATCACCTCACACCTTCTTCAGCTGGCCTCCCCCCACCCCCACCCAGGGCCTCCAGCGCCCACACCCCAAAGCGGTTCCCACAGCATTTGCTTGGCGTCACCTCCAACTTGCTGTTTCAGCTCCCACTGAATGAACCCCAGCAGCGCCCCACGTGCCACCCGCTGCCCCACCCCACCACATTAGGGCCCTGAGGCCCTCGGTCCTCACCACCACGCTTCCCCCAGAGGGACCGCGCAGCCTCTGGACTCCCTGCCGGGGCTCCCGGCCAGCTGCACGCTGAACATTGTGGGGTCGGGGCGAGAGGGGAGTCAAGCCTGCTGCGAAGGTTGGGTGACTTGGGGGTTCTCCACTGACCCCAGGGTTCTGGGAAGTGGTGAGCGACAGTCTCACCCACGTGGCCCGCCAGGGGCGCACACACCGCGTGTGGCCACCCACAAACCCCAGTGTACCCCTGAACGCCTCAGCATCACCTCACGCCCTCCCGGGCCACCAGCACTCCAGGCTTGGCCCCCAGTATTGGCGCGAGGCGCACACCCACTATCCGGACACGTCCAGGTGGCCAGACCCATCCTTCAGCTGGGCTGGAAGGGTGAGGAGCCGCCTCTTACCTGGTTCAGGTAAGACCAAGGGTACAAGACTCCATGTTGGGGGAAACCAGGGGCGCATGCGCTTCTTCTGGCCTGACCCCAGTCCCCAGGGACGACCCGACGGAGCCACCGACTACCCAGCTTTGGGCTAGAGCGTCGCCACCTCTGCGCCTCGCCCAACATGTGCTGCCGCCTTCTCCCTGCCGGGCGTCAGCGCCACCTATCGCAAAGGGTGTGAAATGGCAGGCCGCGTCTTCGCGAAGAGCGAGCAATGGAATGAAGAATACAATTAATTGTATACCGTCTAATTGGAGTACTTCCATGTGAGGAAACTAAAGGCCAAAGTAGTGATGTTTTGATGTTATTAACTATAGAGAAATCTTTAGTGACTCTTCCTAGTTGAGCCATTGTCTGAAATTCATAGGTACCCTAAAGGCCCCCAAATCTCTATCTCCCCCCCAAGCCTCTACTCCAAACTCCAGGACCACATATTCACCTGTCTTCAGTTCACCTTGACATGAAGGCCCACACACATTTCTTACTCAGCAAGGGCTAAATTTAATTCACTACTCTTTTTCTATCTCCTGTCCGCGCTAGAAACTGACGTGTCTTTCCCAGAGAGTGTGCTTCCTCCTATATTCTGTCTGGTTAATAGCATTGCCATGTGCTCCAGGCTCCCGTGCACAGTCACTAACGCGTGTGGCATAAAGGAATGAGGCTAAGGATCCAGCAGTCTCGGCTGCAGATCCCAACAAGGGCCCTAGTTCCCTCTCCTTGTCAAGTTACCTCCCAAGTGACTCTAGCATTCATCTTGCCCCCTTTCATTCTCACTCCCTGGTGTAGGCCTCACTATTTCTCACGTGGACTACTACCTCCTAATTGGTGTCCAGCTCCCACCATCACATCTGTCTCACCCATCACTCACACACCTGCCAAGGTGATTTTTTTCTAAAATGCCAATATGATTACTTCTCTTTGCTTTTTAGAACTCTTTGCTGACTCGATGTTGGCAATGCTAAATTCAACTTTTTTGGCTTGGCATGAAAAACAATTCAAAAGCTGGTCCTTGCTTTCCTCTAGAATTTTCTCCCTTACCACCCTCAAAACTGCATAATCTGACCAAACATTAACTCCTTGTAATTACCCCTGAAACACCACGTCCCTCTTCCCTTTTGCTACATTCTTTTCTCCTCCTACCTATATTCTTCCCCACTTGGCTTCCTAAGAAAATAATTTCTCAAGACTCAACTTAGTTATTACATCCTCTTGCAAACCTTCCCTGAAGCCTTCCTACAGGAATAATCACTCCCTCCTCTGGGCCATCTCAGCCCTTTTACACACTTCAACAGTTGCCCTTATCATCGTTACTTTGATGATGTTTGCTATTAATCTTGTCTCTCCTACCACATTACTGAATTCCTTGAGGACAGGGACAGATTCTTACTCATTTCTGAGTCCCTTGTGCCAATCTAGTGTTTTATAATGATGATAAGAATGAATGAAGCACACATTTGTTGCTCACTATGTGCCAGTCTCTAGGTCAGACTCCTGCATCATATTAATTCTGATGCTAGATCTACTTGTAAAAGAACTATTACTATTCTAATGTTACCAATGAGAAAACTGAGGCTGTCCAGGATGGAGCTTGCCCGAAGCTGCAGAGTGGGTACGTTGGGAACCAGGATTTGAACCCAGGTTTATCTGTTCAAGTTCATTCATTGAAAAGGTTTATTGAAATAAAGTAATATTTGAAAAAATCACAGATCATTTTTAAGAACGATCATTTTTACAGGGTTAATTTATTTTTTTAAGAGAAAACACATAGCTCTTTGACTTTAGTGGATAGAAATAGTGTTCTAATTTAAATGAATGATATAGAAGGTCAAATAACTGCCTTGAATGAGAAGACAATCCTGCAATTATTCTGTATAATCTATTCTTATAATATGTTCTTATTGTATGTTATGAATAGTTATGCTAAGGGACTGATGTAAACCAATAATAAGATTTTTAAAAACCCTTTCTGGATATATGGGAAAAGAAATAGAAATTAAAAGTGTCCCTACAGAATGTTCAAAGGGTGCCGATACCAAGAAATTGCAAAAGGTGTGAGTGGTCTAAATGAGTTACTATGGGTAAAGCATCTAGAAGAGTACCTGGCACATAGGAAGCACTAGATTACTGCTATTGTTCTTGCTGTTAAGAACTTCAATAGCCTCAATCCAGTGCAGAGGTAACACATAAACTGATAGCAAGCAATGTGATAGAGGAACAATGCAGCTGTGAACAAAGGTCTATGGGAGTCCCCAGAGATCTAGGAAAACAAGATGGCATTAGAGGTCAGATGACAGAGGCAAGAACGAGTTGCTAGAACCAGAGCAAAAATTACCTAATTTCTGTATAAATATTTTGTCAGCAAATCTTTCACTGCTGAAATCTCTATTTCTTAGAACCACTGATAGTTCGAGTTTCCTCATAATTTCAAGCATTCTTCTGTTTCTGGCACAAAAATGGGGGCCTCGGACATTGGGCAAAAGAGCAAGACTTTCACTAAGATGATATGAGAGCATGGAGGAGTGGGGAAGAGGTGACTGAAGTTTATGGTGGGGTGACCCAGCCTCACCCAGGAGTGGAACTGGGGTAATCAAGACTCCAGGAGGGGAAGGCATATTTCCATCCCCCAGACTCCGGTCCCTCCCTAGAGAAGAGAAGCATTTGGGCACAGACTTGAAGATAGGTGCATTGAGCAAGAGGGAAGGGCTAGGCAGCCGAGGCCGTTGTCCAACTTGGCAGACTTAGCCCAAGAAGGCCCACCTTTTCCCTCCAAACCCATGCCAGCAGTCTAGCACACTAACACAGTGTTTCTCAAGCCAAACGACATGGAACGCTGCTTAAAAGTCTACATTCTTTGCCACAGGCCATTAAGTTTATATGTAGGCAAAACATATTTATGTTCCTCCCGCTCTTCAATAAACAGAGTAGAGAAACTTTCTGTGGGTAGTCCACTCTGGACCAGTGAAATGAGGGCAGCTATTCTGATGGGAATAACTAATGAGACATATGCAGGAAAAAAAAAAAAAGTTGAAAATGAAACAGAGGAACACTGTTGCTAGAGTTAAATAGATACAACTTTTTTTGGAGGGCATTTTGGCAACAGCTATCAAAATTGACCCCCAGATTCCATTTTGGCAAATTTATCCTATGTGTATATTCCCTTACATGTATCCAGGAATAAACAATGCTGCATTGTTTGGGGAAAATGTTTTAATTGAAAACAAGCTACATATGTCCATCTACAGAGTATTGGTTATGAGGCCATATCACATGTAAAGCTTCTCACTGTATATGAAAAAGCAAAATTCATAGCTACATATATATTATAATGCTAATTACATAAAAACATCCACGTACCACATATCTAAATATCTATATGTGTATTTGCACTGCTGATATATTTGTATATGTGTGAAAATGCCAGGAAAGATCCAGGTGTGGGAAGTTGACAGCCAAAAGAAAACTTTGGCCTGCAGGGAGATTTATTGGAGGCTTTTTGATTGTCTTTTGTTTTAAATTAAAAGTTGAATGCCTTTAGGAAAAAGTTATCTTTAATCTCTATTCCCTTAAACCCTTAGATTCCCTCACTTGTTTCCTGTCTGGCCACAAATGCAAGCAACGAGGGAGAGAAAGTGGCGGGGTAGCTGGAGGGATATTTTCAGTTTATATTTCCCACCACTATAAGTAAACATGGCGTTTATGACTTAAGGGAGAGTAGGGTATAAAGTGATGTCTTTCCATGTTGGGGAGAAGGACTGGAGGAAAATAAGGCCCTGGAAAGAGGCGGCATTGGTTTTGGAAGCTATTGGTATAGTCCAGATAAGGGGCAAAGAGAGTGAGTCTGAACCAGCCAAGAAGAGCAAGGATGAGTTGTAAAACCCGGATTTAAAACTTCTTATTATACCCCTTATCAGCTGCTGCTGTTGAAAGAATGCACAGCCCCCCCCCCCCCTTCCTCCTTTCTCCACCATGGGAAATTGCAGTCTTTGGTTTATCACAAGGGCTGCTGGGCAAGGCTCTGTTGTGCTCTGTGGGACTCCAACTCTACTCATAGCTCTCCTGGAGAGTCTCATTCTCCCAGGCCTGTGAGATAATTTCTCTTTCTTCACTGTGTCGGCACCAGCTGTATAGGAAGCAGGAGTCTTTAGCACCAAAGGTACAGTAAAAATCAAATTCAGATGTCCCTGGTCTGGGTCTACCAGATAGCACTGTGCTGGCCCTTGTTTTCTACATTGTAGGATCAGTGGTTTCCACAGTTAACTTTGAGATAATATTAGAAACCCTAAAGTTTGCATAAGAGTAAAGTTTTACCTTAAAATAAGAACTAGGAACACTTCCAAATGAAACATTCCCTTGTTTTTGGTAGCAGCTAAAAGACAGACTGGTGCAGGTGTCCTGGATGCCAAACTATGCTCTTTCATCTGCTGGAAATTCTTCAGTTGAATGAAATTATTTATTTGAAAAGTTTTCATTGAACTTATGCTGATATTTCAGAGACTTTCCTTTCTGTGGTCTGAACAGTAGGGAATGTAACAAGGTATTAAATTGTGGAGACTGGGCTATGAATAAAGTCAGATCCTTGATTTACTCATCATTTTTAGCTGGTTCATTTTCAAAAAAGGAAAAAAAAAATAGTGGTTCAAGAACCATAGAAGGATTTGCTTTCCTTTTGTATCCACTCTACCTCATTCCTACTGTCTCTATCCCAAAACATAGTGCCAAGACCTTCGATACAAATCCACTGACTTCACACAAGTATCCCAAATGTCCATTAATTGATGGGTGGTTAAATAAAATGTAGCATATGCATACAATGAAACATTATTCAGCAATAAAAAGGATTGAAATACTATCATGTGATATAACACGAATCAACTTGAAAACATTATGGTAAGTGAAATAAACCAGAACCAGAGCTCACATACCACATGATTCTATTTCTACAGACTGTCCAGAATAAGCAAATCCTATAGAGACAGAAAGTAAAGTACTCTCTGTGCTAAGCAGAGTACATATTCTGGTTGTCTAGGGTTGAGGAAAAAGTTAAGGAAGGAATAGGTGTGATTGCTAATGAGTATAGGATTTTGGGTGGGAAATATTGATTGTGATGATGATGATTACACAACTCTGGATAAACTAGGAGCCACTGATGTATATTTTAAATAAGTGAATTATATGGCATGCAAAGTATGTCTCTTGGTTATTTATTTAAAAATATGTATACCAAGAAAGTTTCATATAAAAATGAAGTTGTCTTATGTATACGCCAATTTTTACGTAAGACTTTTTATATAAGCAATATTATCATAGATAAAGAATTTCACAATGAAAAAAGGGGCAATTCATTATAACTGGGGATTTTAATACTTCTCCCTCAATAATTTATACAAGAAATTGGCAAAATCAGAATATGAAACCTTTGAACACTATCAATCAACTTGAACTAATTGTCATTTAAAGTAATGCCACATAATGAAAGCAGAATTCATAGTCTTTCAACTGAACATGGAAAGTTTGCCAAAATGGATCATATTCTAGATCACAAAACAGGTCTCAATAATATAAAAGGATTGAATTCATATGACATATACTCTCTAACCACAATGGAGTTAATAAGGCAATAACAAAAAGACATGAAAATCCCCAAATATTCAGAAATTAAACAGAATACTTTTAAATAGTCCATAGTTCAAATAACATGTCACAAGAGAAATTATTAAATATTTTAACTGAATGGAAATAAAAAGAAAACATATCAAAATTTCTGGAATATAGCCAAAACTGTGCTTAGAAGGAAATTTATAACAATAAATGATTTTATTAAACAAGTAGAAATGTCTTGATCAAAAATCTAATTTTTCACCTTAAGAAACTAAAAACAAAAACCAGAGTAAATCCAAAATAAATACAAGTGCAAAATAATAAATCACAAAATCAATGAAATAGAAAACAGAAAATAGAGAAAATCAATAAAAATAAAAGCTAATTCTTTGAAAGGATCAATAAAGTTAATAAAGCTCTAGTCAGAGTAATCAAGGAAAAGAAGAAGAATGTGAAATTTATAATATCAGAAATAAAAAAGGAGATATTAAATGGATATTAGATATTAAATGGATAAAGGGGGAATATTATGGACAATGTTTTGCCAATAAATCCAACAATTTCAATGAAATAAATTCCTTGAAAAATAAAAATGACCAAAGCTCACTTAAAAAAGAAACTGAATATCTCTACATCTACCAAATACATTAGACTCTTTATTTTAAAAAATCTTCTCACAAAGGAAATTTCAAGTCTAGGTAACTTCACTGGTTCAAGAAAAAATAATCATAGTTTTATAAAAGATTATAGAAATATAAGAGAAGGGGACATTTTGGAAGTCCCTTTAAGAAGTCATTATTTTGTTGCTAAAACCAGACAAAGACATTAACCAAAAAACTATATATCAAAATCCTCATGAACATAGATGCAGAAATTCTGAACAAATTTTTTGTAAATTGAATCTAACAGTATATAAGAGAATGACACATCATGAATAACTGGGGTTTATCCCAGGAATGTAAAAATGTTTTAACACTCAAAAATCAATGTAACTCACCACATTAACAAACTTTAAAAAATACCTCAATAAATGCAAAAAGCATTTGGCAAAATTCAAACCCCATTCTTTTTTTTTTTTTTTAAGATTTATTTGTTTATTTATACAAGCACTGTGTACAGTCAGAAGCGTGGGCGGGTGAGAAAATTCACCAGAGTCACAGCGGGGAGCACAGCAGGCAGACTGACGAAGTACACTGCCAAGGGGAACAGTGGGCAGCAGGAGAGGTATGCGCGCCAGGTGGGACCCTTACCCGGTGACCGGGGATCGAACCAGTGCTTCAGAGTCTGTGGGCAGCTTCGCAACCCAGCGCTCAACCGCTGTACCACCGGGGAGGCCCTTAACCCCCATTCTTAAAAAATTCAGCAAACCAAGAGTAGAAGGAAACTGCCTCAACCCAAAAAAGGACATCTATGAAAAACTTCCAACTAACACTATTCTTATTCCCCTCCCTCCTACTATATGGAATAGGCAAAGAGGTCTGCTGTCTACATTTCTATTTAGCATCCTCCTGGAGATCCTATTCAACAAAATAATGCAAGAAAATAAATGTCATACATATTAAAAAGAAGTGATTAAAACTGCCTCTTTTAATATACAACATCATTGTGTATGTTGAGAATCCTAAAGAATCTACAAAAAACTACCAGTATCAAGAAGTGAGTTCAGTAAGATTGTAAATTACAAGGCTAATACACAAAATCGATGTGTATCTACTATCAATGAACAATAAGAAATTGAATTTTTAAATAATATTAGCAACATCCAAAAACATGAACTACTTGGGAATAAGTTAAATAAAATATTACAAGACGTGTACATTGAAAGTTATTACTGAGAAAAATTAAAGAGTTAAATAGCTATATTCATGGATTAGAAGACGCGATTTTGTTAAAATAGTTCTCTCCAAATTGATTTATAGATTTGATGCAATCAAAATGAAAATCTGAGCAGACATTTTATAGAAAATAGCAAGTTCACTCCAAAGTTTATATGCAAATGCAAAGGACTTAGAATAGCCAAAACAATTTTTATTTTTTTTTAAAGATTTATTTATTTTATTTATACAAGCACTGGGTACAGTCAGAAATGTGGGGGGCGGTGAGAGAATTCACCAGAGCCAGAGCGGGGAGCAGAGCAGGCAGAAGGACCGAAGTACACTGCTGAGGGGAGCAGCAGGCGGCAGGAGAGGTCTGCGCACCATGTGGGACCCTCCTCCGGTGGCTGGGGAGCAGCTGGGGATCGAACCAGTGCTGCAGAGTCTGCGGGCAGCTTCGCAACCCAGCTCTCAACCGCTGCGCCACTGGGGAGGCCCCAAAACAATTTTTAAATAAGGAACAAGGCAGAGAACTGAGACTATCTTATTTCAGGACTTACCATAAAGCTATATAATGATTACTCAAGATGATGTAGGTGTAAAAATAGGTATGTAGAGCAATGTAACAGAGTAGAGAGTCTAGAAATAGACCACATGTATCACCATGTGATTTTCAACAAATTTGCCAGGACAATTCAGTAGTGAAAGGATAATATTTTTGGAAAATAGTCCTGGAACTATTGGAGATTCATACACACACACACACACACACACACACACACACGTAGGGGGTGGGGGTGAGGGAGGACCTGGATTGTTACCTCACATTATTTACAAAATGTAATTCAAAATGAATCATAGGCTACATTAAAAACATTAAAGAACATCTTGACTATGCTGTTAAGTGCTCTAATTATAATAGTTCTAGGAGAAAAGTCCTTGTGGGCTTTGGTTAGGCAAAGATTTCTTAACTAGGACCTAGAAATATAAAATATAACCAGAAAAATGATGAAATTGCACTTCATCAAAATCAAAACCTTTTTTTCTCAAAACACATTGTATTCAAAATTAAAAGGATAGTCACAGACTTAAAAGTATTCATACTATACATGTAACCTAAAAACATATAACATATATCCTATATATGGCATATCTGCAATGTATATGTACCATACGTATACATTTACTACATATAAAGAATCCTGCAACTCAATAAGTAGGCAAAAAAAAATTCAAAATGCACAAGAGATTTGAACACACATATATCTTCACCAAAGAAGATATGAATGGCAGACAAGCACACGAAAAAACACTTAACATCATTCATCATTAGGGAAATAAAGTAAAATTCATGAAATACTATTCGGACCCAATAAAGTGACTAAAAGTCAAAATATTGATATTACCAAGTGTCAGCAAGGATATAGAACAACTGAAACACTCACACATTGTTGATGAGAATGCAAAGTGAAATAACCTCTTTGGAAAACAGTTAAGCTATTTCTTATGCATGTATTTTTACTATCTGAATCAATTACTCTGATACTGGGTATTTACACAAGAAAGAGGCCCTCACCAGATATTAGGTCTGCCTGCACCTTCATCTTGGAATTCCCACCCTTCAGAACCACAAGAATAAACTGCTGTTAAGCCACCCAGTCTGTGATATTGGTTATGGCAGTACAAGCTAAGGCACATGCACACACCAACATTGTCTGAGATGGATGGTGAGGAGCTAAGGAAGATGCCATCCAAAGAGGATCCTTTCATTGTCAAAATAGAAGATCATTTGTAGAAAAAAGATAGAGGTAAGATCAGGCTTGTAGGGGATTTGTATAGTGACTTGAGGGGAATGGCATAGGATATTGACAAGGACGAGAAGGGCTTTTCAGATCAAGCTGTGGGTGGGTTAGACCTTTCCCTGCTGGCCCTGGGGCACTCGGGTGACTGAAACCCTCATGGCACTGAATCCAAGCAGCACCTGCACTTTTGTAGGACCAGGTCAATTTGCTAGATGGTCAGTAATGACAAACACTTTTATATTACTACAAGTAGGAATGTATCATGAAGTAGAATGCAAAGATTGTTTAAATTTTGGAGATACAATGCAAATTTCTTGCATGCAACTATTTTTTGAGGCTGCCTCTCACTCATGTGAATTCAATCTTCTTTGCCATTAGAAATGCTTTGGTGGGAAATTTTGAGAAGTATTTCCTTAAGGAATAAGGGCTGGGGATAAGGGATATTCTTGGGATTTTTACAGTGTCCAGACACTTTGCCAGAAGAGGAAACCAGGCAAGGATTCAGAATTGAAGGATTTGGGGTTTGAGAACAGGGCTAACATCTGGAGGGGTTGGCAGGATTGCTGTAAGTATATGCATTAGGGACCAAGGTTCACACAAATCCTAAGAACAGCTGCATTCCTCGGTAACATCTCATGTGGAAAGTATGGGATCCTGCCCTGGCTCGGGGTCTAAATTAGTGTCTCTTGGTAGGAGAAGAAAACTAGTGTTCTCGGAGAGGCAGATTCATTTCTGGGGTCAGGGGAAGTTCATCTCCAAATAACGAGCTCTTGCGAGCCAGCTTTTAGTTTGAAAATTGGTGGAGACGAGAGATAGAGCCTAGTGGTTTTGAGTTCACAGGTTTAATAAAATGTAGAAGATCAACAAAGGGTCATAAAAATAAAAAGACATTTTAACACCAGAAAAGTGAGAAAGACAAAATGGAAATGACAGCCCTTTCCCAGAAAAGACCATTAGCTGGCACTTGTTCTTATTATTTCTTTTCTTTTCATCACAAGGCAGAAAAAAACATTAGCACCCAGCACGTCATGCTGAGGAACTGGGAACCGGTGACGGACAGGATGGGTCCCTCCCTTCATACATTCTGGGACTACATGAAAGATAGAGGGATTAGCTAGTGCTACTGCGTAATCATATAGAAATGGATCAAACCTACAAGTGTGCCTTAAACTTACTCAATATTATATGTCAATTATATCTCAATTTTTAAAAAAGACCAGCTCAGGATAATCAGCAGGACTTCAATAGCCTGACCACAGGCTATCTGAGGACACTGCCACTCCAGCCTCTCCTAGGCCGGGGGCTTCCGGAAGTCTAAATCAATAATGTTGACTATCATGGTGGATTTAGATGACAAGAAACAAGCGGCGGGGGTGGGGGGGATGGAGTGGAATGGGAGAATTAAATTGGCACTATAGATTTTTGGTCTGAGGTGGATAAAGAAATTAAATAATTACAAACCCAAAGGCCAAAAAAAGAAAAAGGAAAAACAAACCTATCAACCTGTACCTGGAGCGCTAGGTTCTAGAAATCCAATTTGCACATAGAGAATGGTGGGGCCTTCACCAAGGGGGGCAAGAGCTGAGGACACACTGGTAAGCAGCAGACTGTTGCCCTGGAGACAGTCTTAGTTTAGAAATGGCAAATAGGAAAATAACAGGGGCTTAAGGGAGACAGAAGGAAAAAGGTACTCCTTAGTTGAAATCTTAGAAACCAGACTAGACTATGTAAAAGAAATGTACTTAACAGGACAAATATGGATTTAACAGCTTTGAAAAATGAAAACAGGAAAAAAGGACATTACTTTATTGTTTCTAGGTGTGGATGGGTGATCGCTCACTCAAGAGATTTAATAGAGGGGGACCAGAAATTTGTTTGGGGCAGAAACTGGGATATGCTTGTCTTTTCCCCTATACCCTGTCCCATAGGGTGCTCTCAGAGAGTCTTTGATAGAGAAATAATAATCAAAATAAGTTCAGAGATTCTCCTTGGTGCCTCTGATATTAACTTAAGGTGGCTGATTTGAGAGAGAGAAGTCCAAAGCTTATGGCACAAAACTCACAGATATTGGCTAGTTTCAAGGCAAGGCAATGAGTGAAGAGAAACGCTTTGGCCAATGACGACAAAGAGGCCACGTTAGGACTTGGTAAAAGTTGGTAAGGACATGCCCTGCAAAGTGGCTAAGGGTTTTGGTACTCAACATAGAACCCCAGGAGGCTGGAGCCAAAGGAGGGGTTTCCTGGAACAAGAGCCAACAAGATAAGTCCAATAGGCTTAAAGTAATGGGAAATTGGGGAACACAACCCGGGATGCACATGACAGAGAGCTAGGGAGCTAACAATTGTAGCCAACAAGGGGAAGCAGAATAGGGGCAGTGGGATAATATACCAGGAGGCCCATAAACACTTGCTCACAATGGACTGAATCAGTATTTCTCATGCCGGTCCCATGACCAGCATCAATCCCTGGTCAATCCCTGTACTCTTAGAATTACAACTCTGGAGATGGAGTCCAGCAATTTACATTTCAACAAACCCTCCACGTGATCACTGTGCACACTAAAGTTTAAGAACAACCCTACTAAAGTGTCCCTGACTTGCCTTGAGTGACTGCTGAGTTTAAGCCTGCTAGAGACCAGTAGATAAATGGGTAAGACTTTCAGAAAGGCAGTCCCAGAAGCCATGCCTGGATTTGACATTAGTCTTGGACTGATGGTGGGAGAGATTTTAAACAGTTATCCAGCTCTGGGAGGGTGGCGGGGTTGGGGGAGGGAAGGGTATGTGCACTGGAGCTTTGGTGCAGGGTAAGTGTAGCATATGCAGATATGGAGGGGTGAAGTTGTCCTCCCAAAACTATATAGTTATGTAAATAATAAGCAAACCAATAAAGTAAGTAAATCAACCCCCCAAGCCAAATGACCCAGTTCATAAAAGAGAGGTGGACAGAATAGTTTAAGTAACAGGACTTTGGGATGAATAAGAATTCACTGATCATCTCTCCCTAGTGGAGAAAGAACTCAGGAAAACTACAAGTTTGTAATGGAAGAATTAGCAAATGCAAGAACAGAAAACAACAACAAAGGTGACCCTAAGCTTTTAATATTGAGCAGGCATGTAGATCAGAAGGCTCCCAGGAAATGGAAAAGGAACATTTTCAGCTCGGAGAGATCAGGTAGTAAAGCAACAAGAAGCTTTAGACATCAGGAACCAAAAACATGCAGACATAGCTGGATGGGGTCAGGGCACTAATGGAGAAACTGTAAATGACTGTAATTTTCAGAGCTGTGAAGCCATAAATTGCATTGGGAGGACTGCCTGCTATTAGTGTAGCACTCTGCTCTCAAGATGAAGCAGCTGGAGGCTATGGAATTGGTTAAAATGATTCCTGGAAAAAGAAAGAAAATTGAATAGGAAGGACAAGAGGTCTTCTCCCTCCTTTTCTCTACACCCCCCCCCAAAAAAAAAGAGATGGTGTCCAAAGTCTTGGATGTAAGAGTTTGGACCATCTTCAGAGGTGAGACTGTCTTCTTGTTTCTGTAATCCAAGGATGGACTTTTGAGGCTAAAAACTCAAGGAGACACAAAAATATAAACAGATTGCCAATTCTTGCTACCATCAAGTTTTTGATTTTGTAGAGCAGCAGTGCAAGGGCCTCCGTCTGTGGGGACAGTGGCTATATGTACAGGATCATAAAGGGAACAAAAACTGTTGCTCCAGAAATGGTCTTAGTTTTGCAAATGACGGAAGACAAACTAAGAACAAAACAGGGGCTTAAGAAGGGAAAATACTCCAAGTTTGTCCCCCTTGAACTGCTGACACAGCGATAGGAAATAAAAGCCAAGATAGAGTCAAAATGAGGGAGGATTAAGGCACTAAGAAATTCAAGAATTGGGGCCTCCCTGGTGGCGCAGCAGTTGAGTGCTGGGTTGCGAAGCTGCCCGCAGCCTCTGCAGCGCCGGTTCGGTCCCCGGCTGCTCCCTGGCCACCGGAGGAGGGTCCCACATGGCACGCAGACCTCTCCTGCCGCCCGCTGCTCCCCTCAGCAGTGTACTTCGGTCCTTCTGCCTGTTGTGCTCCCTGCTCTGGCTCTGGTGAATTCTCTCACCCTCCTGTGCTTCTGACTGTACCCAGTGCTTGTATAAATAAATAAAAATAAATCTTTAAAAAAAAAAAAAAAGAAATTCAAGAATAACGAGGCAAGTGGGTGAGCCAGAGGTAGAGGACTGCCAGAGATCAAGTGTAGTTCAAGATTTTCCTCACCCTCCCTCTCTTTTTTTCTTTTCTATTTTTCTCTTCTTTTGTGTGTGAGTTTTAAACAGCTTCATTGGGGATATTACTGATGTACAATAAGCTACAAATATTTAAAGTATATCATTTCACAAATTTTGTCATGTGATATAGACCCCTGAAATATCACCATAATCCATCACCCCCCAAATTTCCTCCCACTGCTTTGTAATCTGTTTATCTTTCCCTTCCCCCAGCTCCTCCTAGCCATCCTGAGCAATCACTGATCAAGTTTCACTCACTATAGGTTAGACTTTTCTAGAAGTTTATATACGTGGAGCTGTGCAACATGCACTCTTTTTGGATGACCTCTTTCACTCAATATGATTTTGAGATCCAGTCCTGTGTTTTGATACTTTGTTCCTTTTTTACTGAATAGAATCCCATTATGTAGACTCCACTATATTCATTATCCTTTGATCTAGTCATCTGTAGATGGACATTCGGGTTGTTTCAAATACAAGGGTTTGGGCAGACATGGGTCTCAAGTAAATACTGAGAATATATGATCTGATTTGGGTTTGATTTGCTAAACTTCTGTTAAGAATTGTTGTGACTATGTTCATGAAAAATACTGGTTTTCTTATTATGTCTTTGTCCAGTTCTGTTATCAAAATAATGAAGACTTTACCAGGTCAGTTGGGAAGTGTTTCTTTCTCTTCTATTTTCTGGCAAAATTTATAGAGAATTAGTATTTTTCTCCCTTAAATTGTTGGTGGAATTCATCAGTGAAACTATCTTGAGTTGGTGAGACTCATTGTTGGTTAATTTATTTTGTGAGGGAGAGAGATTTTTAACCTATATATTCAGTTGTTTTAATAGAAATAGAACTATTCAGGTTACCTATTTCCCCTTGAGTGAGCTTTGCTTTTCTGTATCATTTTCAAATTCATTGGCAAGCTTTTTTTCCCCCTTACATGTTATTATCCTTTTAATGTCTGTGGGAGTTGTAATGACATCCTTTCTTTCATTCCTGATATTGGTAATTTGTCTTTTTCTCCTGATAACTATGGCTACAGATTTATTTATCAATGTTCCCTAAGAACCAATTTTTAAAAACTATCTCGAAGAATGAGCTTTTAAGCAAGATCCCAGGACCTTGAATCATTAATTAATCCCTTACTATGCAAGTATTCCAGACCTATGTGTAAAGAGATGTGCCTTTTGGTGCAACTAAAGTATCTCAGGTTGTCAGGGAATGATGCTTGAACATAAATTGACCAGCCACCTGGCTATAGACATCCCTAGAGGATCAATAGAACTAGTCTTCCTGATACCAAGAAATTCAGTTTTCATTGAGTCAAAAATCTCATATATCGGGCCTCCCCGGTGGCACAGTGGGTTGAGCATCACGCTGTGAAGCTGTCCACAGACTCTGCAGTGCCGGTTCGATTCCCGGCTGGCCAGGGAGATACCCACATGGCGCAGCAGACCTCTCCTGTCTCGCCCGCTGCTCCCCTCAGCAGTGCCTTCGGTCCATCTGCCTGTTCTGTTCCCCACTCTGTCTCTGGTGAATCCTCTCACCCTCCTGCGACTCTGGGCTGTACCCCAGCTCCTGTATAAATAAAAATAAAAATCATTTTTTTTTAAAAAAACTCATATATCTCTGGGCCAGTGCTTAGTTCATTGACCACCATGATTTTTTTTAGGCACACTGGTGATCCCTGAATACTCCCTCTCTTAAGAATGAAACATTAGTATGATGATCAAGAAAAAAGAGAAAAGATGAAAATTACTAATAGTAGGAATAAAAGAAGAGCTCTCATTGATATTAAAAGAATAACAATAACAGATCTCTAACCCCCCATTATCAAAACTCACTGTAGAAGGAAAGAATAGTTCTGATAATCCTATCTCTACTAAAGAAATTAAATTTATAATTAAAAATCCCCCCAAAAGTCTATGTAAAGAGGACTACACTGTGATTTCTATTAAATATTTAAGCAGGAAATAACACTCTGTATACTCTATTACACAAAATACAAAAGGAACACTTTGCAACTTATTTTTTGACACCACACTACCAGACAAAGGCATCACAAGAAAAGAAAATTATAGACTAATCTCTCTCATGAATTAGGCACAAAAATCCCAAAGAAAATATTAGCAAGTTGAATTCATCAATATGTAAAAAAAGATAAGTACTAAGTGGGCTCATTTTATGACTGCAAGACTGGATCAACATTCAATAATCAATATAATGGTGGCTATAATTATCAATACTGTGTCATACACTTGAAGTTTTAAGGGATTAGACACACACATGAGTTATAATTATGTGAAGGGATGGAGATGTTACCTCACCATTGTGGCAACTATTTTACAATGTATCTAACCATCACACTTAAACTTGAAAATGTTAGGTCAATAACATCTCAATAAAGTTGGGGAAAAATCAATATGATTCACCCTATTAATAGACTAAATGAATAAATCATGACTATTAGTAGACACGGAAAAAGTTGTAACCACATTCAACACTGATTCACAATAAAAAATTCTCAGGAAACCAGAAATAGAAGGAAGCTTCTTAGACCTAATGAACAGTATCTACAAGGCCCCCTAACATCATATACCTAAGTGTGAGAAATTGAATGTGTTCCTTCTAAAATCTGGAACAAGTCAAGGGTATCTTCTTTACTATTTATATTCAATATTGTTCTTGAACATTTTAAGAACTAATACATGGGTTTAGCAAGGTTACAAGATACACCGCTGGTATACAGAAGTCAATTATGTTTCTGTGCAATAAATGAACAATTAGAACCTGAAATTAAAACAGAACAATGTAATTCAAAACATCAGCAACCCTCCCAAAAGCACTTAGGTATAAATCTAACAACATATGTGTAAGATCTGTATGTGGAAACCTAAAAATGTTGATGAAAGTTTTTTTTTTAATCTAAACAAATAGAAAGATAACATGCTTATGGATTGGAAGATGCAAGACTATAAAGACGTTTATTCTACAAAATATGGTCTGTAGACTTAGTGCAACCTCAATCAAGATCTCAGTTAACTTTTTTTGTAGATTTCAATTAGCTTATTCTAAAACTCACATGTGAAGTCAAAAAGAATTAGAATAGTCAAACAATGTTTTTTTTAAAGATTTATTTATTTATACAGGTACAGTCAGAGGCGCGGGTACATCAGAGGGTGAGAGAATTCACCAGAGCCAGAGCGGAGAGTAGAATAGGCATAGTGACAAAGTACACTGCTGAGGGGAGCAGCGGGTAGCAGGAGAGGTCTTCACGCCATGTGGGACCCTCACCTGGGCCGGGGATCGAACATGCGCTGCAGAGGTTGCCGGGCAGCTTCGCAACCCAGGGCTCAAACGCTGCGCCACCAGGGAGACCCAGAATAGTCAAACAATTTGAAAGAACACATTATCTGATTTCAAGATTTACTACTATAAGACAATAATAGTTATAAGGTAATTATAGATGTAGATTAACAAGGATGTTGGAGGAATCCTAGGATGGAATGTAAGAGTAACAATAAATCTAACTGGATTATAACTGTGTGATATAAACACAATTAAGTTTGTGGGGAGAAAAGGAACTGACCTAAGTAACTTTGGAAAGTTCATTTTTTTTTTAAGATTTATTTTTATTTTATTTATACAAGCACTGGGTAGTCAGAAGCGTGGGAGGGTGAGAGAATTCACCAGAGCCAGAGCGGGGAGCAGAACAGGCAGAAGGACCGAAGTACACTGCTGAGGGGAGCAGTGGGCGCGGCAGGAGAGGTCTGCACGCCATGTGGGACCCTCGCTGGCAGCCGGGGATTGAACTGGCGCTGCAGAGGCTGCGGGCAGCTTTGCAGCCCAGCGCTCAACCGCTGCGCCACCCGGGAGGCCCTAGAAAGTTCATTTTGATTGGAAGCTAACTTAAGGCCAAAGAAAAGAATCTATAGCTGACCCTTGAAGAACATGGGTTTGAATCACATGGGTCCACTTATGCAGTAATTTTCTTGTAAACAGATGATGTACATTTGTGGTGTCAATAAGTAGTTCAATACTATAAATGTATTTTCCCTTCCTCCTTATAATTGGCTTTCTTCTTTTATTAGAAGAATACAGTATATAATACACAAAATATACAAAATAGTGTTGACTCTTTATGTTATTAGTAAGGCTAGCTATTAGTAGTTTATCTTTGAAATAGTCAAAAGTTATATATGGATTTTTGCCTGCACAGAGGTGAACCCCATTGTTCTCGGGTCACCCATAGTTCCTTGTGCTCTTCCCTCCCCTGTTTTAATCCCTCTCCCTCCCTCCTCCATGCGGAATGTCTCTAATTTATAGTTACCTGTTAATTATTGGTTTTTATTTATTAATTTTTTCCTGATCCCTATTTGTTTCCCCTATATTCTTCCTATAAGTGAAACCATCCGATATTTTTTTTCCTTCTGACTTATTTCACTGATCATAATCCCTTCCAGCTCCATCCAAGTGGCTGCAAATGGCATGAATTTATCTTTTTTGATTACTGAATAGTAGTCCATTGTGTATATATAACACATCTCCTTGATCTAGTCATCTATTTTTGGGCATTTGGGTTGTTTCCATATCTTACCTATTGTAAATAGTGCTGCAATAAAGGGGTGCAGGTATCCTTCTGAACTAATGTTTTTGTGTCCTTTGGATAGAGTGCCTATATTTTCTTCTATATATGGGTCATATGGTAACTCCATTTTTTAGTAGTTTCAGAAACCTCCACACAACTTTCCATAGTGATTGGACCAATTTGCATTCCTACCAGCAGTGTAGAAGAGTTCCTTTTTCTCCACATCCTCTCCAACATTTGTTGTTGCTAGTTTAATACGTGACATTCTCACTGGTGTGATGTGGTATCTCTTTGTGATTTTGATTTGTATTTCCAATTATAAATGATGTTGAGCATTTTTTATATACCTATTGGCCAATTGCATTTTCTCTTTGGAGAAGTGTCTGTTCTTCTGCCCATTTTTGACTGGATTGTTTACTTTGTTTTTGTTGAAATGTGTGAGCTCTTTGTAGATATCTGTGATCAGCCCCTTATCAATTGTATGGAGTGCAAAAATTTTCTCCTAGTCAGTAGGCTGTCTCTTTGTTTTGTACAAAGAGTTAATGTACAAAGTTAATGTCTCTTTTGCTGTACAGAAGCTGTTTAGTTTGATGTAATCCCAGCTGTTTGTCTTTTCCTTCATTTTCTTTGTTTTGGGGGATGAGTCTTTGAAGATGTTACTAAGTTATATGTAATGAGATGTTTTGCCTATATTTTATTCTATATATTTTATGGTTTCAGGTCTTACATTCAATTCTTTTATCCATTTTGAGGGTTTTTTTGGTGCGTGATGTAAAGTAGTAATCTAGTTTCTTTTTTTTTGCATGGGGTGGTCCAGTTTTTCTCAGCATCATTTATTGAACAAACTGTCCTTGTTCCATTGCATATTCTTTGCTCCTTTGTCAAAGATTAGTTATTCATATATTTGTGGCTTTATTTCTGGGTTTTCTATTTGATTCCATTAGTCTGTGTGTCTGTTTTTGTTCCAGTACCATACTGTTATGTTTAATATGGCTTTGTAGTATAGTTTGAAGTCTGGGAGAGTGATGACTCCATTCTCCTTTTCAGTCAGGTGAGTTTTGGCTTTTTGATGTTTTTTGTGCCTCCATATGAATTTCATCAATATTTGTTATATTTGTTTGAAGAATGTCATTGAGATTTTTATTGGGATTGCATTGAATCTATAAATTGCTTTCAGTAGGATGACCATTTTAATAATGTTAGTTCTTCTAATCCATGAACAGGGGATGTCTTTCCATTTCTTTGTGTCTTCTATTTCTTTTAACAATGTTTTATAATTTTCTTTGTATAAGAAAGAAACCTCCTTTGTTAGATTTATTCCTAGGCATTTGAATTTTTTTTTTGTAGTTTTCTCTTTTGTGTTATCTTTTTTTGGTTTTGGTATTAGTATAATGTTGGCTTCATAAAATGTACTTTGCAGTATTCCTTCTTTCTCAAATTTTTGAGTTTGTGTAGGATAGGCACTAGTTCATTTCTGAACCTTTGGTAGAATTCATTTGTGAAGCCATCTGGTTCAGGGCTTTTATTTTGGGGGAGGATTTTGATTGCTATTTCAATTTCAATGCTTGTAATTGGTCTGTTTAGGTGTTCTATTTCTTCTTTATCTAGCTTTGTGGTGACTTAAAATAGCATCCCTGTATTAGTTCACATTCTGTACATTAGAAGTCCGGCTTGGCTTCGCAGTCTAACATGGTTAACATAGGAACCTTTTTTTTTTTTTTTTTTTTTTTAACATAGGAACCTTAATGGGTTGTTTAGTCAGGGTATCATGGGCTGAAATCTAGGTATCAGTTAAGTTGAATTTTCCTCACCATAAACTATATATTGGGCCATAGAATGATTTCAATAAATGTAAAAGGATGGAAATCATACAAAGTATATTACCTGACTGCAAAGGCAATAAATTAGAACTCAGTAAAACCCCTGTTATAGGAACTCCATCATGGTATGGAGATGCTCCAGTTTTATGTTTGGATATCAATATGACAGGAACCCTTTGGTAGAAGTCACATTAATTACTCACATAGAAGCAGTAGTCCCAAAGTGAGTGCTGGGGAGGATTGCTCTCTCTGGGAGAAAGTCCAGAATAAAAAGAGAATGAATAGTGAGTGTACAATCATTTAAAAAGGGTAAGAGTTGAAAGAGGTTCCCACACAGAATATAAAAATGAAATTTAAATAATAAAATGAATAAATAAATAAAAAGCTTTTACACACCAAAAAAAAAAAAAGAATGTATATTTTGCATCTTTTCTGGAGTTAAGCACAGGCATGCTTGCCTTAATTTCTAGAATTTAGGTTTCATTCTCTTTTCCTTTCTTCCTTCTAAACGGAAATATTATTTTTCCACTTTCCTAAATAAGACTTCTAGATTTATAATCTGCAATTAAAAAAGAAACAAACATTCTTTTACTTAGGAAAAGAATGATGACAATGTTGAGGGTTTATGCAGCATCAATTTAAAGTGAAAGTGAGGGTGACAGTCCATCCTGCTTTAAACAGAAACAATGACCTTGACCTATTAGCTTAGCTTATTATTACCGGTTGTTAAGTCACTAGTCTATGTTTCTCAGGTAAATGCTGATGACCTACACACATCCTGTTGATGTACATATGAAACAGGGTGATCCCCAGGAAAGGGGGAGGTTCCAGGTTTCCTGTACCACCCAAAGGAGGGTGGAGCTAGAGAGAAGAGAAGAAGCTGCAGAAGAGACTGGAGAAGGAAGGAAGCAGGATGGAGAGCCAGAAGAAGACCTGGAGGAAGCACATGGAGCAGAGAGACGTTAGAAACTGCACTTGCCTTTCGATTGAGGACTGGTTGAAACAGATGTGGGTGAGAGACACGTGGGGAGGTGACAATGGCAGCTCTTATCTGGATTTTGATTTTGCTCTTTTCCTTCCAGACTTGTCTGGTTGTTTCTGATCCTTTTCTGTGGGTCCCCACTGGAAGGTGCTTTAGACTTGTGCAGGCTTTGGGGCCTTGCTCTGGGCCAATCCTGTTTGGGTGGACTTTTACCCACAAGGGGATGGGTAACTTTGGGTCCTTTTTTGATTTAGAAACTATATTCTTTCCCTTTCCTGTATTGTTTACTAATTGTATTAAAGCTCCTTTTCATTAAAGTGTCATTAAAAAAAAAAAAGGCAACAAGAGAGCGCATGAGCTTCAGGGCCTGAGGATGGTGACCTTTATGAGGATGCTGCAGGAGGAACAAACACAGGCTGGCAGTAAATAAGGAGCAAAGGTATTTAACACTAAATCAAATATTAATGGGGGGAGTTTAACTTTCTTTCCATATGGTCATGTCTATAACCCCAAAGAGAGGGAAATTAAACAACAAACATAAATCATGCATGGATCAAAGTTGAAATGACAAGGGAATGAGTAAATATTTTCAAGTGAATGGTAACAAAATATTACAATTTCTTGGATGCAGCTAAGGCGGTGCTTATAGGGAAATGTATACCCTGTGGAAAAGAGAAATATTTGAAGCCAAGGATTGAAGCTTCCACCTTAAACTAGAATGAGAAAATGAAAGCTCATAATCCATAATAGAAATAATTGAGATCAGATCAGAAAGTAACAAAAGAGAAAAAGAGATAATCAAGTAATTAACAAAGTTAAAGGATAACTTCTTAGAAAGGATCAACAAAACTGAGAAACCCTTACTTAGATTATTCCATGAGTAAAGAACACACATCTCTACCAAGAATGAAAAGGTGTAATCACCACAGATTCTATAGACATTAAAAAGAAGATAAAATAATATTATGAGGAATTTCATGTATAAATGTCAAAAAATCCTTGTAATTTCATGTAATAAATGTCAAAAAATCCTTGAAAAATATAATTTACAGCAATTGACAACCCCCAAAAGCAAATATTCACAACACAAATACCAAAGGCTTTGTATCCAGAATATATAGAGATTTTCGACAACTTCCTTACAACTTCCTTACAACTCAAGAAAACAAACTACCCAATTTAAAACTGAACGAAGGATTAGAAAACATCTTCACAAAATAAGATATATAATTAGCCAATCAGCATATGAAAAGATATACAATATAATTACTCATCAGGGAAAGGCATACTAAAAGTACAATAATTTACCACTACAGACCCACTGGATTACAATTTTAAAAAGTCATAGTTCTAAGTGCTGGAGAAAATGTGGAGAAACTGGAGCTCCTAAATTGTGGGTAGGAATGTGAAACGGACAACCATTTTAAAAAAGTTTGGCAATTCGTTAAAAAGTTGAAAATACCCTTATTTTATGACCTAGCAATTGTACATACACATTTGTACATGAATATTCACAGCAGCTTTTCTCATAATAGTTAAAATCTAAAAACAACCCAAATGTCAATGACAGGTGAATAGATACATAAATTATGGTATATCCATACTCAGCAATAAAAATGAAATAAATCTCGAAAAACAGAATGATGAATAACAGCTGTGCCCTAAGATTTTATTTAAATGAAATTCTAGAAAATGTCAATCTAATCTATAGGGACCGAAACCAGATCAGGGATAGCCTAGGACAAGGAAAATGTGTATTACTTGGACTGGGGTATAGGGGGGGCATTTAAGGGTAACGAACTTGATCATAGGTATGGCTACATGGATACATACATTTGTCAAAATTCATGAAATTGTATGCTTAAAATTGAGGCATTTTATTGTATGTACACTACAACTCAGTAAAAGTGGAATATAAGAAAAAATTCCCACAAGGAAAACTAGAGGTCCAGATGGTTTCCAGTGGTTTGTGTTAAACATTTAAGAAAGAAATCATACCAAGCTTCCATAAATGTTCAGAAAATAGAGGGAACACTTTCCAACTCATTTTATGAGACCAGAAATACCCTGATACTGAAACCAAATACATTACAAGAAAAACTCTAGGCCACTATCCCTCCTGGGGGGGGGGGAAATATATATATATATATATATATATAAACACAAACATAGATATATATAAACAGACAAAATGTTAATAAATTGAATGCAGCAATGCATAAAAGTGATAAACCATCATGACCAAGAGGAGTTTATCCCAATAACAGAGATTGGCTTACATATGAAAATCAACTGATGATATACAATATATTAACGGAACATATGAGAAAAAAGCATGAGGCAGACAATTTTGTAGCTACTCTAAGAATACCTTTTAAACAATTCTCCCTCCAGCTGAATCTTGTCCAGATGAGTTAACATTATGCAAATGGTTTAGCCCCACCTGCCAACTTGCCCCACGCCTAATCACCAGCTCATGTTTTACACACCAGCTCTGCTTTATCAACACCTTAGGCCATGCCCTGGCGATTGTTGTGATCGTCAGAGTGGACATTTGGATGACGTCAGCACTGTTGCTTCCTGACTACTTTGTTGACAAGATTCCTTTCGTAGAAAGGGTTTACAATGCAGTGGCAATCACGCTGAATTCTGGGATTTCTTGTATTTTCTCAATGAGCGACAACCAGGTATTTGCCCCAAACAAGGAGAATTCCTGACTGATACACCTCGCCAAAAAAACTCAAGAATCTGTGAAAGGCACTGTGCACCCTTAAATCAAAGGCATCCAGAGGTGGCTCTTCGCCACAGCCAGCTTTTGTAATTAACAGCCACTCTGAATCCCAGGAACCTGCTCTTGCTTTCTAGGCAGTAGAATTCAGCTTCTGTGCTTCCAAACCTGATTACTTACCTAGGTTTTTGCTGTTCAACTTGCGTCTCTTTTCCTGCACTTCCAAAGAAGCTTCAGCCAGGCTACCCACACCAGGAGGGCCATGGTACAAGGTTTCCTTCACCAACTAGCTGGGCACCACGAACCCCAAGCTATATGTTGGCTCAAGAAGCGCAAACAGAGAATGACTGCTCTCCCCAGCGACTCTCCCCAAATAAGAAATGTCTGCAGAAAGTGGGCCTGAATTGCTCTACTAGCTAGAAACAGGTGAGAGAAGGATCTAGTGAATGCTTTGTAACTCAGTAGGAATCAGCTTGAATTAAGAAGTCACTTAAGATGGGGATCCAAGAGATATCTGAAAAACTGTGTGGAAATCTCTATGCTTATGTTGGCGAGTCACACACAAATCTTTCAGTTGTTTATCCCCAGTTCCATTTTTGGTACCAGATTGGCTCCCCATGTTTTCTGTCCTGGCAGTATTCAGAGTCATCTGCTGGCTTTTTCTCCTGCTGCAGTCAATTATTGGGGTGGTCATAAAATGTATCATCCAAACTAGAACACTTTTGAGAGTGCATCAAGTGGGTGCTATTAATTATTACACTTTGACAACAGGTATAAACTGGGATTATCCAAAGAAAAGGAGGACATGTGATCACTCTAACAATGACTCTCTGTCCCAAGGAGTTCTCTCTCTCAAAACAAACAGGAGAGCTACAACCACCACACCATTCTCTGGGGCAGACTCCTTTTAAAGACTTTATTTCTAGTATTAGAGGTAAATTGACAATGATAACTGACCAAAACAATAAGGAAAAGTTAAATGAACATAAAGTTCTTAACTTATGATCCCTAATCTAAATAACCAAATTCACTGAGTTGGCAACTAAATCTTCATGGGCTTTAGATTTCTTTTTCTTTATATAAACAACAACTTAGTGCAGCCCTATCACATACATATTATGGAAAATTAGAAAGTACAGACAAACCAAACTACAAAATAAAACACTACATACCCATTACCAAGAAATTACTACTATTGAATTATGTTAGCAAAAATAGTAAACTAAGAACCTCCAAATCCTCTCTTCCATAAAAGCAATGAAAAAACTGGCAAAAATATCAGAACCAACTTTTCCCAGAGTTTACACAAAGGCTTATAGAAATCTGAAGAGCACTTGTTTAAAAAAAAAAAAAAACCAAACACCCCAAAACAGTGGAATCTCAGTAAGACCTATGTTTTGTGACAATTTAACTTGCCTTATTCCCATGCACCCCTTTCCAACTTCATAGTAGTCTCGAAAACCAACAACCCACAATTACAGTGAAAACCAGCATCCTGGCAGCCACAGAGGGGTAGAATATAGTTGGAGCTCCTTCAAAGCCCTATTCATAAAGAATCATCATTATCTGACCTATCGGGAAGCCCTAATGCTAGAAAACTCCACTGGCAAACTGGCTTTATTTGACTGGCTCAGGATTCATCCAGTGCAAAAAAAAAAAAAAAAAAAAAAAAAGACACAAACACACTTACCCCAGGACATTTGTCAAAAACAATTAGAGATAATTGTTTAAACTCACACCTGTCTGAGTCAGTGGTTAATAATCAGGGCACATAATAGACTAACCAAAAAGCTTCAGGGGAAAATCTGGGAATGAAATTTCCCTAGGGACTTTTAAAATATTTACATATTTGTGGGAATCTAGAAGGCCACATGTGTATGTGGGACTTCATTCATGTCAAAGGGTATGTGCAGAGTCAGCAAAGACCTTAAGAACTCACTTGTACTAACCTTGAGCTTCTGTGCAAGCAGGAAGTGAGGGTTAGGGAAGAATTTTCAGCCGTTTAGCTGAGTGTTGCAAAAGTTCCTCAAAACACACTGAACTCCCTTACAAGGACTGGGAGATGTCTTATTGGTTCCAATAATTTCAGGAAATATCTGTCCTATTATAGCTGGCCACGAAGCTAGCAGAGCAGAGAGTTCAAAGATTATATGTAACAAAAAGCACAAACTTTGAATTTGTTCAGAAAAGTCACTAAGCCAGAAAACAACAGCACACCCTGAGGAGGGGAGAGCCAGATTGCCAGTATGAATTTCAGATTACCATAGTTAATTATTTTAAATGATCAATTTCAACAAAAATTATGAGACGTGAAAATAAGAACATATGGTTAATACACAGGGAGAAAAAACAATCAGTGGAAACTCCCTGAGAAAGCCCAGACATTGGATTAAAAGGAAAAAGATTTAAATTCACTACTATAAAAATGTTCAAAGAATGAAAGGGAACCATGTCTAAAAAACTAAAGTATGATAATAATGTCTTGTCAAATATAAAATATCAGTAAAAAGATAGATACTATGTATTTTTAAAAAACAGAAATTATGTAGTTGGAAATTATAGAAATTTTAAAAAATCACTAGAGGGACTCTAAAACAGATTTCAGTAGGCAGAAGAAATAATTTGCAAACTTGAAATAGTTTAGTTGAATTATTCAGTCTGAGGGACAGGAAGAAAAAAGAATGAAGGAAAATTTAAAGAATCTCAGAGATACCATCAACCAACAATAGTAGTTGGAAACTTCACTAACCCGCTTTCAATAATGGGCAAAACAAATAGATTAAGCAAGGAAATAGAAGACTTAACACTATTTACCAACTTAATATGACAGCTATAGAACACACCATCCAACAATATCAGAATATACATCCTTTTAAGTGTACATGGAACTTTCCCCAAGATAGACTATAAGTTATATCATAGAACAAATCTTTTTTTTTTAAATAATAAATTTTATTTTGATATTCCCCATACAATTGCAGCCCCCCCATTCTGACCCCAATCCCTCCCCTCCCGCCCCCGCCCCCCTAAAAGTGTCTCTGGTTCGTAGTTTTTTGTTGATTTTGATTTTCACTTTCTTATAGTTATTCGTTTTCCTGGTCCCTTATTTAAGTTTTCTAGATTCCTGCTATGAGTGAGACCACCCGTATTTTTCTTTTTCTTTTTGGCTTATTTCGCTGAGCATGATCCCTTCCAGTGCCATCCATGTTGCTGCAAATTGCATGTGTTTATCTTTTTTGAATGCTGAGTAATATTCCATGGATATTCCAAGAATATTCCATAATATTCTTCTTGATCCAGTCATCTATTTTTGGGCATTTGGGTTGTTTCCAAAGCTTAGCTATTGTAAACAGTGCTGCTATAAACATAGGGGTGCAGGTGTTCTTTGGAATGGATGTTTCTGTGTCCTTTGGGTAAATACCTAGGAGTGGAATTGCTGGATCATATGGAAGCTCTATGTTTAGTAGGTCCAGAAATCTCCACACAGCTCTCCACAGTGGTTGGACCAGTTTGCACTCCCACCAACAGTGCAGAAGAGTCATAGAACAAATCTTAATAAATTTTAAAAGACTGAAATCATACAAATTGTGTTCCCAGACCAAAATAGACTGAAATTAGGAATTGCTAAGCAAAGAAGATTTGGAGAATTAACAAATCCTCAGAAATTAAATGACACATTCTTAAATATCCACCAGGCCAAAGAAAATGTCACATGAGAACTTAACAAATACTTTAAAATGAAGGAAAATAAAAACACAATATACCAAACCTTATGGGATGCAATGAATGCAGTGCTCTTGTGAAAATGTATAGCTGTAAATAGTGGTATTTAGAAAGAAAGTTTTCATTTCAATAATGTAACTCCTATATTAAGAAACTAGCAAAGAAGAACAATCTTAACCCAAAACAAACACAAAGCAAAAGTAGTAAAGAGTAAAGCTGAAATAAATGAAACAGAGAATAAAAAACAATAGAGAAAATTGTGAAACTAGAAGTTGATTCTTTGTTGACCTCCCCAGTGGCGCAGCAGTTGAGCGCTGGGCTGCGAAGCCCGCACCCTCTGTAGCGCCGGTTCGATCCCCGGCTGCTCCCTGGCCACCAGAGGAGGGTCCCACATGGCGCGCAGACCTCTCCTGTCGCCCGCTGCTCCCCTCAGCAGTGTATCTCGTCAGTCTGTCTGTTCTGCTCCTCGCTCTGGCTCTGGTGAATTCTCTCAACCTCCCGCGCTTCTGACTGTACCCAGTGCTTGTATAAATAAATAAACAAACAAATAAATAAATCTTTTTAAAAAAAGCTGATTATTTGAGAAGTTCAAAAAAATTGACAAAATGTTAACTAGACTGATAAAGAAAATAAAGAATATTCAAATTATTAAAATCAGGAACGAAAGAGGGGATCACACTTGTGATCTAATAGAAACAAAAAAGGTTGGTAAGGAAAGTCTGTGAACAATCAGAGGCCAATACATTTGATGAAAGGCACAAATTACTAGAAAGACATAAATTATCAAACTGACTCAAGAAAAAATAATTGAATAGACCTATACCAAAGAGAGTAAATTAATCAAAACCTTGATTGAGTTAATCACGACTTTGAAATAATCAAACATCCTGCACAAAAAAGCCAGAATAAGATGGCTCCCCAGTGAATTCTACCAAATATATTTTTTAATTACTATAATTCACAAACTGTGGCAAAAGACAGATGAAAAAGGTATATTTCCCAGTTCATTCTACAAGGCAGCTATTTCTGACACCAAAACCAAATATTACAAGAAATTAAAACTAATACCAATATTGCTTATGAATATAGACACAAAATCCTCAATAAAATATCAGAAACTGAATCTAGCAACATATAAGGAGTATATACTATGACTAGAATGCATGGTTGGTTCAACATATGAAAATCAAAGTAGTAATGTTAATAGAATAAATCACAATACCACTTATCATGTCAATAGACAAAAAAAAAGCATTTGACAAACACCCCTATTTAAAAAAAAAAAAGAAACCTCAAGAAGCTATAAATAGAAGGAAAGTCTTCAATTTGACATGTGTAGCTACAAAACCCCACAGCTGACAAAGTAATAATGAATGACTGAAAGCTTCCCTGCCTAAGTTCAGGAACAAGACAAAGTTTTCTGCTCTTGATATTTCTATTCAACATTGTATTGGCGGTTCTAGCCAGGGAGATTAAACAAGAAAAAAAAAGATATCTAGATTGGAAAGGAAAAAATTAAAAAAAAAAAAACACTATATTTGTAGATGTCATGATGTTGTATATAGCAAATTCTAAAGAATAAACACACACACACACACACACACATACTATTAGCTCTAACAAATGTGAGTTCAGCAAGATTGCAGGCTACAAGATCAGTTGAATTTCTGTTCCTAAATCAGTTATATTTCTATGCACTAGCAGTCAGCCAGCAGTACACAACTCAAAATTTAGGAAACAATTCCATTTAATTACACATTTGTGTGGGTTTTTTTTTTTTTTTTTTGTCTTAGAGTTCACCAACACCATCTTTTTTCCCTCTCCATTCTGTAAATCTTCCTTTTAGTCTGAAAACATACTCAAGGCCTCTCTCCAAAATACTCAAGGTCCATTTGGCATTGCCTATCAACAATCCCATCAATGTAGCCCCTAATGCTCCCCAGAACTCAAAGCAATCTTTGAGACAGAGCACCCCACAGAACACCCATTGGACTACCAAAGTCATTAGCTGAGGTCTTAAGGCCTATTGAAACTATCCAAGTATCCGTTTGAGCAAGACTAGCTCAACCAGGTAAATGCTGGTCTCCTCCTTCTTCCATTCCTTTCCGAGCTCTGGTCAGACCCATCTAGTCTCTAACCATATTCTCTGAGTATTTTTCTTAAACCTAACCTTTGGAAATGATTACTAAAGTAAATAAACACATTGGCAAGGAAATGCAGTATAGGAAGATGAGAACTGTATCATTAGCAGGGAACAGATTTCTGAAGAGGAGAGAAAGTTGGAGGCAAGACCCTGCCCATCAGCACCAATGTGGGTCGAAAACCCTTTTCCTCGACAAGGAAGATAAAAGTCCAAAGCAAGATGTGCTCAAACCTAGAGGAGCTATGGCTGACTCGTGACACTCTGTCCTCGGCTGGAGTGAGGGTGCAAACAAAGGGAACGGGACCTCGCTGGCTGTCTCAGTGAGGGCTGGGAGAATGAGCACCTCTGCTGCCCCTGGGGTGTAGGAACTGACTGATGTATAAACCAGAACACCAATACATTCATATACAAAGAGGACACTCGTTGCCAAGTGGACCAGATGTTCATGTTGACTGGTCAGCGCATTCTCTCCCGTTGGAAAATCTACATGGAAAGCCAAATTACAATCAAGAGGTTGTTTGTGAGCATGAAATCAGAACAAAGGAAAGGAATTGGATGAGTTCTTAGTATCCATAGGGATGAACGGTGGACTGCATATTTGTGTCTAATGGTCAAAAAACAACTCTTTCCCTTGACAGGGCTGGAGACATAATGACAAATGTTTGTTCCTTGGCTCTACTTTTCAGCACTCCCTACAGACCACCCCCCTTCTGCTCACATATTCTTTCTTCAGCTGTTAAGGCCATTGATTAGGTTACAGCTCTCCTCCGCATTCCGTCATGCCTTGATTAGATTTCCAGGCGCTGCTACATCCTGTTTCCTAGGATGACATTTGCAGACATTTATTCACATCCCTTGAGTGTGGCTTTCACTAGTTTAACACTCACAGGATAATATTATTTATCAGTTAGGGGGATGCTTTAACATGGTGCCGCGTGTACAGATAAACCAGACAATAGGGGAAAAAGTTGAAAATGACCAGTGTGATAAAGAGGGAGACATCCGTCTTTGGGTTCTTCTAAGTGCTTTCATGAGCACTGTTACAGAATTCCACTCACTGGACAAATATTTATTGTGTACTATGCCAGCCACCATACCAGGCACTAGGCATGTAAAGCATGAGATCTAGTATCCTGGATCTCAAGGAACTCGGGAATAGTGGAGGAGGCAGGAAAGGAAATCACTTGTCACAGCACAGCATGGAAGACCCAAGGAGCTGTGGAGGAAAGAGCAGCTCCTTGAAGTCTGGGATGGGGGTTGGGACTAGTTAGGGAAGGCTCCGAGAAAGAAGTAATTTCCATCTTTATCCCTAAGGAAAAGTGAAGAGTGAGTAAAGGACTTCCCAAGCAGAAGAACCAGCAGGCTCAAAAAGTCAGAGGCAAGACACAACATAACATAGTTGACACCATTCTGCATTTCAGAATGGCTAATCCCTTACTCTGGTAAGAGATGCTGCTGGAATGGTTGGCAAGGACCGACTTTCAAGGGTCTTGTGTGTCTGGATATGAACTTTGACCATAAGCTGTTGGGAGGCGGGGCAGGAAGGGATCGCTTAAGTGTACTGAAGTCTACTTCATCTAAAATTAATATATATAGCCAGTTCAGCTTTTGTTTTATTTTCATGGTGGTAAAATACACATAACATGAAGTTTACCATTTTAAATATTTTAAAGTACATACCATATTTTGTTTATCCATTCATCAGTCTAGGGACACTTGGGTTGTTTCCACCTTTTAGTTAGTGTGAATAATATCCTATAAAAATTGGGGCATAAGGATCTGTTTGAGTCCCTGTTTTCAGTTCTTTTGAGTGTATATCTAGGAGTAGGTTGCTGAGTCACATAGTAATTCTATGTTTATGTATTTGTGGAACCACCAAACTGTTTTTGCATAGGAATTGCACGTTTTACATTCCCAACAGCAAAGCACAGCGTTTCAGTTTCTCCATATCCTCACCAACACTTGCTTTCTGTTATTTATTTACTTATTTATTTTTACTTTTTTTAAAGATTTATTTTTTATGCATACAAGAGCTGGGGTACAGACCAGAGATGTGGAGGGTGAGAGAATTCACCAGAGACAGAGTGGGGAACAGAACAGGCAGACTGACCGAAGCACACCGCTGAGGGGAGCAGCGAGCGAGTCAGGAGAGGTCTGCTGTGCCATGTGGGTAGCTCCCTGGCTGGCGTTCAAACTCATGCTGCAGTGGCTGTGGACAGCTTCATAGGTTTTGTCTTAACCCGTTGCACCACCGGGGAGGCCCTACTTATTTAATAATAGCCATCCTATTGGGTATAAATCATTATCTCATTGTAGTTTTGATTTTCATTTCTCTGAAGACTAATGTTATGGAGCATATTTCCATGTGCTTACTGACCTTTTTTATATCTTCTTTGGAAAAAAGGACAATTCAAATCCTTTGCTTATTTTTGAATTGTGTTTTTTTGGTGGTGGTTGCAGAATTTTAGAAGTTCTTCCTATGTTCTAAATACTAACCCCTTATCAGATATGTGGTTTGCAGATGTGGTTTAAAAAATTTTATATGAGATATATGATTTGCATAGGATTTTCCCCAGTGCATTAGCTATCTTTTCATTCTCTTGATAGTGTCCTTGAAAGCACAAATGTTTTTAATTTTGATAAAGTACAATTTATTATTTTTTTCATTTGTTGCCTAAGCTTTTGGTGTCGTATTTAAGAAATCACTGCCAATTCCATTGTCTCCAAGATACACTTTACATTTCACTTAATACGTTTAGGAATTTTAGAGTTTATACTTAGGTTTTTGTTTGTTTTGAGTTCATTTTGTATTTGGTGAGAGATTCATAGTCATTGTTTTGTCTGTGGCTATCCAGTTTCCATAAGACTTTCCTCTCCTAGGACTGCTTTCTTTTGATTACTGTTTGCTTGGTGTCATTTTTTAATCCATTTATTTTTAATCATCCATTTATTTTTAATCAATTGGTATTTTTATACTGAAAGTATATTTCTTATAGATAACAAAAAATTGACTTTCTTTGACCAATCTGACAATCATTGCCTTTTAATTTGGTTGTTTATACAAAAGGTTGGCAAACTTTTGCTATAAAGGACCAAATAGAAATTATTTTAGTCTTTGCAAGCCTCCCTTGCAACTGCTCAACTCTACCATTGCACTGAGAAAGAAACCATAGACATTATATACATTAATGGGCGTGACTTATTCCAATAAAACTTATTTTACCAAAACAGGCAGCAGGCAAGATTTGAGCTGAGGTCAGTAAATTAGATCATTTATATTTAATTATTCAATCAATTATATTTAAACATTTATATTTAATTATATATTTAATCATTTATATTTAATTATATATTGAATCATTTATATTTAATTATTGATATGGTTGGATATAAACCTAATGTCTTACTATTCATTTTCTATTTGTCCCACTTAGTCCTTATTCTTTTTTTCCAGCCATCTTTAGATTAACTATTTTTATCAATCTATTTTATCCCCATTATTGGCTTATTAGTTATGACTTTTTTAAGTGGTTGCTCTATGGTTTGCTATATAGATCCTGAACTTATTATAGTGTACCTTGAAATTATATAACGTTGATATATAGTTTGAGAACTTGACAATAGTACATCTCTACTTCTCACAATCTCTGTGGTACTGTTGTCATACATTTTCATTTTATGTATTATAAATCCCATAATACATTGCTACTTTCCTTTGAAATAAAAATAAAAAGGAAAATGTCTTTTGTATTTACTCTCATTTTTATCACTTTATTGCTCTTCCTTCCTTTGCATATGTCCAAATTTCCACTCGTATCCTACTTTCCCTGACAAAGAAATTCCTTTACATTTCATTTAATATGGTTTACAGAGATTGAACTCATTTGGTTTCTATTAGTCTGAAAAAGTCTACGTAATCTCAATTTTTAAAAGATATTTGCACCTAATCTAGAATTCTAGTTGAGTCTTTTTCCCCTCCCGCACTTATAAAAAAAATCCCTCCATTGTTCTATACTTATTGATAAGACATTTGCTGTCACCCCTTTCTTCTTCTAGCTAGTAAATATTTCCTTCTTTCCTCGGGCTGCCTTTCAGATGTTCTCTTGAAAGAAACTCTGATTTTTAGCAGATTGGTTCTGATAAATAGAAAGGGGGATTTTATTTGATTTTTTGTGTGTGTTTTGGCTGTATTTATGCTGCTTGAGGTTCTCTGAGCTTCTTGGATCTGTAGTTTGTTATCTTTATTAATTTTGACCAAATGATCCTATAACAAGAATTCTTCATCTTTGACAATGTATTTTTTCAATCTCTCATATTTCCTTTTTACTGTTTCCCATCCATCTGCCAAAATTTCCCATACTTTCATATATGTTTTATACCTTTTCCACAATATCTTTAACCTATTAGTTACCCAGAAGTGTCTGTCTTGTAGATCTTTATTTCTCAGATCTGGTTCTGTCATGCTTTATCTTAATGAAAAGCCTTTCTCATCTCTCATTTGTCTCTTCTTTTTCAGTTGTCATAATTTGTTATTGAATGTGGGACATTATGTGTAGAAGCCAGTAGAGACTGGAGTAAACAGTACTTATGCCTGGAAACAGTTATGCCTCTGCTTCTACTAGGCTACTATTAGGCTATTCTTATGGGAAGTTGAGTTCAGCTAATCAATAGTTGAGCTGGTTTAACTGTTGCTAGCACTATCTGCAGTGCACCAGACAGTGCCATTACTTTGTGGTTAACATGGGGAGTGGGTTCCTGGAGAGCTTTTCTCAGGATTCCTGCTCTACCATTGGTTTTCAACAGCCCTGGCCCATTTGCAATACCAAGAAGTTTCTCTCCAGCTCTTACCTTTCTGTAATCGCTGGCCTGTGGTGGAGGGAGAGGTAGCCCTTGATCCTCTGGTCCAGTATCAGGCACCATCTGTGTATCTGCTCCCAGGGTCGGACCCTTTCAGCGTTCCTTGCCTTCTCCTCTGCTCTCCGCCTTGGTAGCCAAACTACCTGTATCTCTGGCGGCCCGGAGAGCCAGGCCGAGCAGCAGCCAGACCAGGCAGGCAAGGGCCTCCTGGCAGCAACCAAACTCCCCAACCCCCATGAATCTTTGTTCTCTTATTCCAGCTTTTCTCTAGCTTTCTGTCTCCTGGTCTCGCCTCAGAGTGGCGCTCCTCGCCACGCTGCCCCTGCTGCCTTTATCCCCTCCTCTAGGCACAGGTATGAGCCTGTGCTCTTTGGGCCCAGGTGTCCATAATCAAAGCTCTCATGCCCCACACCACACCCCTCAGGCCTAGGCATCCACACTAGCAGCCGGAGGGTGTAAAAATGCCCTCCTACCCTACAGTGGCCCCGGGCAGGCGAGAGTTTCCTGATTCCCTCCCAGTGGCTGTCCACCTCTGCTTTACGTTGGTGCAGGTTCTTGAACCCAAGAACCCAGTCTCACCCTCACCTTACCCATCCCCAGGGCTAACAGCTTTTGCTTCTACACTTGCCCCTGAAGCCACAGAGGTTTGCTGGGATCTGAGGGTGAGCAGGATAGGTCCTTGCCTGGCCCCAGATGCAAATAGGTTTGGCTTCTACTGCTCTTCTCATCATTGGTGTAGGAGAATCTGATGCCCCCCTCCACCCCCAGGCTTAATGCCTTTGTGCTTTAATGAGAGAAGAGTCAGTTGATGGAGACCAGCAGCAGTCCGTCACTCCCTACAATGTACCACCACCACCGGGGGCTTTTTCTGGGATGCTGTCCTGTCCCCAATATTTCTTTGAGCACCCAGTGGGCACCCATGGAGATCTTGCAAGGGAATGCAAACTCCCCTTGAATTGGGGTCTCTGTATTAGTCAGGGTTCTCCAGAGAAATGCGTGTATCTAAATCATTGATCTTTTAAGACTTAAGCAGCTAGTCTACAGTTGGCAGTCTGCTGGCAGAGAGAACCTCCTCTTCCTCAAAGGAAGTCTGTCTTTTTTTCTTAAGGTCTTCAACAAGTTGGATAAGGCCCACCCACTTGATGGAGGGTAATCTCCCTTCCTCAAAGTCTACTAATTTTTAAAGTTAATCTCATCTGAAAATTGCCTTCACAGAAACACCCAGAATATTAGTTGACCTGGATATTGTGCCTAGTTCAGCTGACACATAAAATTAACCATCACAGCCTTCCAGTTACTCTAAACTGATCAATGAGCCCCAACTCAACCTTTAGGAATTAGTGGAACACTTAGCTGATTTCTTCTCATCCACTCTGTGGCAGGCACCTTTTCTCCAGTGCTCTGCCAAAGGTGAAGCAGTTTGCATGTCCCTTCTCTTCTTGGTATGTCACTTTTTAGAATTTGGTTAAGAGGTTTCCTTAATCCTCTGAAGGACTTAAGAAAACCTATGACTGTAGATTTTTTTTTTCACCATCTTAGGATAGGAGTGATATTCTTTATAGTTTTCTAAAACCTAAATGGAAGCAGAACTCCCACTAATGTTTATTTTTACCATGGTATGTTCTTAATTATTTAAAAACCATGAAAGACCGGAATGATATTTGTGGAGTCTAGCACAGGGCTTGCAAACTAGTGGCCTGTAGATTTCATGCGAAAGCCTAGGTTTCCTCTCTTGAGAAAGGTGGACATCTGACACACCTGAATCACATTTACCAGCCTGTTCAGGGCACAGGGCTCTTGCGCTGTGCAGAGTGCCCAGGTGGACACAATCACTTCTCAACACTGACCCCTCCCCCATCCCTTGGGCAGACCAGCTCAGACCCAGATTGGCTCCTGAAAGTCCTCGTGGGTCTGTGGCAGAGTGTGGTTCTATGCAAATCCCAAGCCAGAAGCAGAGTGTAGCATGTGACCACAAATGCCCTGGGCTTGATCAAAGATGGTAGAAGTCTCGAATCTCCCTCGGGGTGGACATCATGCACCCGTCCTACCACAGCGGGGAGTCACCTGTGCCTCAGAAGTAGCTGCCAAACTGCACATGTGGGAATGTCAAGTTAATCAGGTGAGGAACGATGAGGCTTATTTCCTTGTTTCACCAGAAAGCCGTGTCACCTGTAATGGCCCCACAACAATCCTGAGAGGCAGGTATTATACCCCTGAGTGAGGCTGCAGGGACAGCTGAGGTCTTCCGGTGCAGGAAAGTTCCTTAACTCTGGCCTAAGTTACAGGTGGGTCAGTGTCAGCCCTTCCTGTGAAGGCGAGTGTCCCTCCCTTGGTCACATTCCACCCCAGATACAATGACACTAAATTTTTACCAGGATTGCAAGAACATTATCACGGAGTGGCACCCATGGGCCTGTGGGTTCATGACTGGGGGTGTGAGTCCATTGCTGGGGACACAGAGAGGGACTCTAGGCCTGGACTGGATTGGGCAGAAATTGTTTCCTTAAGCATCAGGAAATGCATGCCATTTAGGAATGAAGGTGAAGGAAGGGCGCCAAGGCCCACATCTGAGATGCAATCTTAGGAGACAGGTATGAAAGGAGGGTGCTGTCCTCTGGTCAGGAAGTCAGCTTAGGGGTGAGGGATGGCGAGTTCGTTGGACTGGGCGAGGCTAGGTGGAAGATGGCTCTAAGATGGAGAGGGAGAAAGTTGTAGGCTGAAAAGGACAAGACTGCTTGACACCTAAAACCTAAATGCCCATCCAATTCCCTGGGTGGGGAGGCTGGTGGGCGAGGACCGACCAAGCTCAGGAGCACCTAAAACACGAACTATCCTTAAAGCAGCCACGCTTACCTATGGGGGGCTCCCACCAAGTCTGCAGAGACTAAAAGCTTTTTGGAACATATACAGGGTTAAAAGGAAGACATCAAACAAATGGAAGTTCATAAGAGCACTTCTAACTTCGTGAAAAATAAGATTAATCAGTGGAAGTAGGAACTTTTAAAGAAAAGAATCAGAACTTCTTCTCCTCCGAACAAAGCTCGAACCTCTTAGCAATCACCACTCTGATTGCAAGGATCTCGCTCAAGTGTCTGGAGAGTCTTTTACTGCCAAGAATGGGAGAGCGGGGCACTTCACACGGAGGAATTACACAGACTTCAAGGCTGCTCTAAATCAGCCCAGACAAAGGCCATCGACAATTTACAGACTGAAGTCGGAATCAGGCTTTTTGTTTCTTAGGGAGAGAATGTTTTTATTAAAGTATAAAATTAATTCACAGTCACTGGAAAAAATCTGTAGAATACACAAATGTATAAAAAAAATAAAACAAATAACCACAGTCCATAATCCAGAGATGGTTTACATTTTAAATACATTTTTCCTGTAGAGATATGTTTTTCTCCACAAATCAGGATTATAATAAATAAAAATTTGTTTACAGCTCTTTTCATTTACTGTTTCAGGAACAGTTCTCCATTGCCTTAATTATTTCTTCAAATGTACTTCTTAATGGTTCCATAATGTTGTTTTTATGGGTAGGCCATCATTTATTATCATTTTTAAACAGATGATCAATTAGATTGTTTCAATTTTTCATCATTTTAAATAAATAAGATTGTAGTAAACATTTTGAGCCTCTGATTATATTCTTAGGAGGAACTTTTAGAAAATTAAAATTTAAGGGTTTGTTGACACCCACTCTCAGATTACTTTCCAAAATGGTCACATATTTTTTTATAATCACATTCGCAATATAAGCTCACACTTGTTTCAGGAATCATTATCTGACAAAGCATTATCACCAAAAAAAAAAAAAAAAAAAAAAAGAGAGAGAGAGAGAGAGAGAATAAAAAGCCTGTGTCTGCTTGTCAGTTGAAAAAACAAACAGGATCTAGGTGTATTATATTTCTTGCATTATTAGTTGGATAGTTCTGCCTGTGTTTATCAAATGTTCTATGAATTAGCCTTTTGTGCCATTTACCTAATTTTTATATTGGGACTAAGTTAGAAAATTTATAACCATCCTCAATGCCTTCCTAATCCTTGCACCTCTTACCTCTTCTCATATATATCAATTAATTTTACCTGCAAATGTCTTCAAATCGCCCTTCCCCCTCTTTCACACCCTCTTTTAGTTTAGTCCCTTATTGTTGCCCTTTTTCCCTTTCTCCTATTTATTTTACTCAGTGTCTATCACCCACCCCACCCCCACCCCCACATTACATCAGGTAAGCACACAGGCCTAAGTAATATTGTATCTAGAAGCTTCTGATCGCTTTGCAAAAGCTTGTAGAAAAGTATCTCCTCCTCCTTTGCCCCCCCCCCCCATTCTTTGTAGTCCCAACTCTTATTCTAGAGGGGGGAATAAGAAACAGGATTTTAGGGAGGTTGAAGGACTAGAGAACAATAGGCAAGTTAAGTCAAACACAGGAGGCATGAAAATGCAAGAGACAGCTGGGGTTGTTGAAAAACCTGGAGGTCAAGCAGCTGTCAGTGACAACACAATTCAAGGTGTGGTGGCCCTAAAGTAGGGTGTGTAAGTGTCTGAGAGGACTGCGGCCTAGTGAGGTCACGTTGTTCAATGGTCATCTCTGCACAGACTCTGCGGTAGCTCAGCTGTGTGCTATCATTCACAAGCAGGGAACCAGTGGGTATGGAACAGCTCAGGGTAACCTTTCTCCATTCCTGGAAAAACAACTTAGAGCAAAGGACAAAGGGTTACTGTGTTGTTCCTCCCATGTAAAAGGAAATAATAATTTTGATGGATTTGGTGGGACATTTTGGAGCCAAGTCAAACTGTGTGTGTGATTGTTTTGTAAAGGTGCTAGGACTTAATTTTCAGATCTGGAATAAGAACAGGTGGTGGCTGGTGGCAGGAGTCACAATGGTTTCCATGACAACGGGACTGGGTCTTAGTCATCCTCCCATCCTCCACAAAACCCACTGCAGCTTTTCTCATAAGGTGCTTATTAAATATTTGTTAAATGAATGATGAACTACAGAATGGTGTGTGCGCTTTGCAATTAAGGCTGTCGTTCTCTAGCTAGCGAAAAGCTTTTAAAGCAACAATAATTACTGTATTTACGCATGTTATTTTGCACAATTTGCATATTAACTTAACCTGAAAATAATAAGCTACTGATTCCCATTCCTTCTGAACAACCCCGTCCCATATCTTTTCCCCATTGTGGAAAAAGCAGCCCAGATGTTTGGTTAAATTGCTCATAAAGGGGTGTGGGGGGCGGGGGAGAGTGCCTAGTTGGGTATTTGGGCTCCCACATTTGCCAGAAGCACTGGTTGCTCCCCCTAAGCCCCCTCGTTTCTCCCCCTTGGTCCCCAACTCTGCGCTGCCGCCCCCGCGCAGCCCCGCCCCCGCGCCCCTCTTCCCGCGCTCTGGCTGGACCCCGCCGGGTCCCGCAGGGCACAAAAGGCCATCGCTGCCGGCGTCCCGCGTTGCCCTTAGCAACCATTGAGCTGCGCCTCGCTCTCCCGTGACCCCGCCACGAGGCAGTAAAAGGGGCCGCCATTGGCTGGCCGGGAAAGACGAGCCAATCGGAGAAGCGGTTGCAGGGAGGCGGCCGAGCGAGGCTGGGGGGGTAGGAAGCTAGGGTTAGAGGCCGCCGGTGAGGCTAGAACCCCGAGCGTGGTCGGTTGGAGCCAATATGTCTGTCCGGAGGCACATTGGGAATCCTGAGGTGAGGGCCAGGTCCCGGCCGCAGAGCCGGAGGGGCGGGAGCACCGGAAAGGCTCCACGTGGGAGGGCCGAGCGCCGGCACTTCCGCCGCCGGAAGGCGGGAAGCGCGGCGTGAGGAGGGTCGGCGGGAGGAGGCGGGGCGCCGGGGGTCGCGGAGCCTGGGCCTGCGCCCGGCGTGGACGCCCCGGCCCGCGCGTGCTCGCCGGGCGCCGGGCTTTGCCGCCGAGAAGAGCCAAGTGCACAAAGACACCGCCCCTCCCCTCAAAGGGCTTGCCGTCTAGGAGTGGCAGTTCCAAAGCATAAGTCAACCACCCATGAAGCCCCAGCACGGAAAGTAACAATCAAAGGCGCCATCATTTCGCATTGGGGGGAGACAGGAAGAGCAGGACCGAGCAGACCATGCTATCTGGAAAAGGAAGCAAAATAGGACACTCTGTGTATCCCCCTCCCCACAGGCCCTTTACTTTCTTGTCTGTTTCACTCCAGTGTCCAGTAGCGTCTGTGGTCATTTAGTGTCAGCCAATGTTTGTTGGCATTCCTGCCCTGCTGCGGGGGCCAGACATACAAACAATCAGGTGAGGCCCGGGCCTTGACCAGTTCAATCTCAGGAGGGGGACTTGGCAACAGAATTTGAGGATAATGTGGTTGGGGGACAAGATGTTAAAAATAGCACAGAAGAGAGTTAGGACTTAACTGAGGGAGAGAAGATCCCTGGAGGGGGCCTGAAATGTAAGACCATTAGCCCAGTGAGGGGGCATCCCAGCTGGAGGGAACATGACCACAGATATGGAGGTGGGAAACTGGGGAGTGGACAGTGCTTTTTTTTTTTTAAAAAAAGATTTATTTATTCATACAAGAGCTGGGGTACAGGCCAGAGGTGCAGGGGATGAGAGGACTCACCAGAGACAGAGTGGGGAGCAGAACAGGCAGCCTGACGAAATACACTGCTAAGGGGAGCAGAGGGTGAGTCAGGAGAGGTCTGCTGTGCCATGTGTGTAGCTCCCTGGCCAGCCAGGGATCGAACTCCTGTTGGTGAGGCTTTGGATAGCTTCATAGGTTGTGTCTTAACCCCTTGTGCCACCAGGGAGGCCTGACAGTGCCTTTTAGAGAACCCAGAGGGCCCTCATACTGAATAGGCCGTGTTACATCTCATGGTGAATGCCTGAGAACTACATTGAGAAAATGGTGAGGCTGTCTTTAGATAAGTTATGATGTCACCATGGAGCTGGGGGAGGCAGATGTGGAGAGTGGCAGTTTGACTGCCACATGTTTATCTTGCCTGCTGGTTGGACTTTGAGAAGCTTTTGAGGAATTTTAAGGGGGTGACATGGTCAGGTTTGCATTTTAGCCAGATAGCTGTAGTCACATCATGGAGGATGGTGTTCAGGAGGCCGGGCCTGTAGATAGGGAAGTGGTTGGGTGGTTATTATAATTCAGACCTAAAGTAAGGCTGGGGAGCTAGGAACCAAATGGACAAATATTTAAGTAATAAAATTATTAAGACTTCATGATTAGCTTTGAGAGTGAGAGTGTGATGAAGAACTTCCCAGCTCGGGCTAGTCAGTTGTGCGTGTGATGCCATTAGGGAGGTAATGAATATGGGAGGAAGAGAAGGAAGGAAGAGTCTCAGGGGCGTGTTGAGGATGCCTTGTTAGTGTCCTAGAGGAAGAGATCACACTTATTCTCTTATTTTGGTGAAACAATTTCCTGGAGTTTCTTGGGAAAGAGTGCATGAGAATTGTATTTTTAAATTTTAAGCCTAAAATGTTTTTCTGCCTTCCCACTTATTTGCGAGAGTTTTAGTGTGTGTAGAAGTCTTAGCTGTAAATCATCAGCATACTGAAAATGTCATATCATGGTCTTCTAGCAGCTAGCGTTGCTGTGGAGTCCAAAGCCATCATGTTCCTTTGCATGTGACTTGATTATCCCTTTCTGAAAACTTGTGGAATCTTCTTTTTGTCCCTAGTGTTATAACATTTTATGAACACATTTCTTACTGTGGGTCTATGTTCACTGCCTCCACAAACACAGGTCTTTCTCATCTGTAGGATTTTCTTGGATTATTTTGTTGTTGACTTTCTCTGTATTATCATTTCCATCCTCTCTTTCTTAAATTTATTATTCTAATGTTGCTTTTATACCGTTTGCCTGATTTTCTTAAATGTTATCTTCTGTTTTCCACATCTTTATCTCTTTGCAAGATTTAATTCATCTTCCAAACCTATTGAGTTTTTCATTTGTCATCAGGTTTTTAATTCTTAAGAGCTCTGTTTTGAACTCTGATGACCTTTAAAACACTGTTTTATTTAAAAATTTAAATAAAATGTTAAGAAAAAATGAAATATAGATTCACAGAAAGTTACAAAAATAGTACAAATTGGGTCCATCCTTCATCCAGTTTTCCCCCATGCTTATATGTTCTATGAATACAATGTCAAAACTGGAAAATTGACATTTGTGCAATGTATGCATAGTTCTAGGCTATTCTATCACATGTGTTGATTTAATGTAATGAAGATTTGCATGTGTGTAGATATAGAACTATATGGTCACCACAAATATCTCCCTTGTGCTACCCCTTCCTAGTCATATCCATGTTCCTGCCCCTTGCTGTTCTAACTTCTGGCAACCACTAATATGTTCTCCATTTCTGTAATTTTGTGATTTTGAGAATGGCACATAAACATAATCAGTGCAATATGTGACCTCTGAGATTAGCATTTTTTTCCACTCAGAATAATGACCTTGAGATGCATTGAAGTTGTTGCCTATTGCAATAGTTAATTCCTTTTTATTACTGATTAATAATGTTTAATAATAATAATGTATTTATTATTGATTAATAAAATCTGGTATGGATGTTGTTGACCAACAATTGTGGGATATTTTGATTGTTTTTAGTTTGAGTCTATTATAAATAAAGATATGAAATTTTAGGTGTAGATCTTTCTGTGGACATTAATTTTCATTTCTTTGGGATAGATACTGAGGGGTACAGTTGTATGGTAAGTTTGCATTTATTTTTTTTCAGAAACTGCCAAACTATTTTTTAAAGTGGCTGTGCCATTTTACATTCCCAAGACCAGTGTAAGAGCAATTCCATTTTTGCACATTCTTGGTCATATCTGGTGTTTCAATAATTTTTTTTGATTGCTTCAATAACTGTGTAATGACATCTTAGCATGGTCTTAACCTGCATTGCCCTGATGGATACCAAAGTTGAATATCTGACATCTTTTTTTGTATCTATTTCCATCCTTATATCCTCTTTGATAAGATATCTGTGTCTTTTGTCTAACTTTTTTTTTAACTATTGTTCTGCTTGTTTTTGTTGGTATTTTTTTGTGAATGTTGCCAAAACAATGCTAATTAGGATTACATTTCCTTTCTCATTGCTTTTTGTTATGCCTGGAGTTCCTATTTTCTCTTATTTTTATTCTGTACTATATAGACATTTTAAAAAATAATGTAGGAAATCTATTTATAATGTAGCCTGTTTGCTACATCTCATAGTTGGAATCATGCAATTATAAAACATTACTTACAATGTTTTAAAGGTTCATCCATGTTGTATATCAGTACTTCATTCTTTTTTTATTACTGAATACTATTCCTTTGCAAAAAATAACATATTTTATTTATCTGTTATTTTATTAATGGACTTTTCCACTTTGGAGCTGTTATGAATGATACTACTATGAATATTCTTGTACAAATGTTCCTATATAAGGATATGAGTTTTCATTTCTCCAATAATAGTGTTTAAAAATACTTTACCCTCTGTGTAGTCTTCAGTTTCCTCCATATTGCTATTTTCTTTTTGTTTTCTTGGAAATGTTTATATTCGACAGCTATAACAAAATACTCCAGACAGTGACTCAAACAACAGAAATTGATTTCTTATAGTTTTGGAGACAGCGAAGTTCTAATTAAGATGCTGACTGATTTGGTCTGGTGAGAGCCCTCTCCTGGCTTGCAGAAGACCATCTTCTTGCTGTATACGCATATGATAACTTCCTTCTGTGTGCGCGTGTGGACAGGGAGTGAGCTCTTTAATATCTCTTTTCATGAGAACACCAGTCCTATGGGATTATGACTTTATGGTCTCATTTAACCCTACTTACCTCCTAAAAGTTCTATCTGCAAGTAAAATCACATTGGGAATTACAACTTCAACATACAGATTTTGGGCACTACAATTTTAGTCGTAGCAATGTTCTCAGACTAATTTTGAATTCTATGTTGTTCATTTATGTTTTCCAGTAGGAGACAGAAAAAAGGTGCTTGGGATCTCTGGGTATTTGGGAGGGATTAATGATGGTGAGCTTAATTATAGGCTGGCCTCAATAGGTCAGGATTCAGAAACTTTCCCTCCTAAATCCACATCTTTTCTCTCAGGCTAGTCATTTTTCCCAGAGAACTCCAGTTTCCTGAGAGTAGAAGACTAGTTGAGTTCCTGGAGGACTTAGGCCTAGGGGCTAAGTCTCCATGTTAGCATACATCATTCACCTTAACACCCTTATTGTCAGTAATGATGTCTTTGCTATTCCCTGTGTCTGGAGACCTTCAGTCCAGAAACCCCTTTCAGGGAATAAATCTGTATCTGCCACGGTTGGGGGTGGGGGGCCACTCTACAATGGGACAGAAGGAGAGGGATTTGGAGATCCAACTATTCAGTCAGCCTTTGACCAATCCTTATTTCAGCGCACTTTTTTTACTCTCCACTTCTGGAGAGGCTTTGGGCTTTTAATAATTGTTCTCACTTTCCCCTCAACTTTCTAGAGTCCATCAAGCCATTTTCACTTATTGATCTGCTCTCTAGACTTCAAAATCTATTGCTGTCACTTCCCTTCTCAATTTTTTTAGTTTCATGTCCTCAATATACTTTTAGTGATGTTTTATTGAGGTTTTGGAAAGAAGCAAAATCAAATTATATGTATTCTTTCAAAATGCTATTTTTCCCCAGTAGATCATGCTCTACCAATTATTTTATTTGCTTCCTCATCTCTGACATACTAACAGGAAAGTGAGATAGAGACCTTGTCTCCATTGTCCCACTGTGTAACACAGTAGTTGTTCCCTAAATGTTGAATAAAAAAATGAATATATGTCTGAGCTGGAAAGAGAAGTCAAGGCTAGAGGTCTCTGTGAGGAAATCAGAAACTCAGCAATGGAATTAAACCCAAGTGGTTAGTGCACAGAGAACCTATAGATTGAAAAGATGGGGGAACACAGTGTTTGAGTGGTTGACAGAGGAATGAGCAGTGTATCAGTGGAGAATCAGAGGGGAGAGATGAAACTGAGGTCAAGGTGGGGCTACACAGCAGTGTCACATGGTACAACAAGCTTGAGTCAGTTAGACTGAAAAGTGGCCATTATTTTTGGCAATGAGGGAACCCTGATGTTGGCTCACTACCGTAGGAACCACCATAGAGTGGTGGAGATAGTAACCACATTGCAGTGGATTGAAGAATGAGGTGCAGCTCCCCAGTGCCACTTTTTATTTTTCCAAAGAACCTAGCTAGAAAGGGGAAAGTGTGGGTGGGCTCCCAATTCTATATTAATTTGTAATGAATCACCCCCACATTTAGTGGCTTGAAATAACACTAGTCCTTTTTATCTCTCATGCTCCGGAGGTTGACTGGGCTCAGCCAGGTGGTTCTTTTTTGGGGATTTTTCATGGGGTTTTGCAGACAGACTGCAGCAAGCCTTATCTTGAAGGTTTCTTGAGTCACATGTATGGATGTTGATGCATCCGTTGTCGGAGACCTCAGCTGGCATTATCAGCCATACCACTTACAAATGGCTTTTTCCATGTGGCTTGGCCTTCCTCAAGCATGTGTTCCAAGAACAAGAGTACTGAGAGAACCAGGTAGAAATCCTATTTTGCCTTTTATGATCTAGCCTCAGAAGACACAGGCCCATCTACATTCAAAGGGTGGGAACATAAGCCCCACCCCTTAGTAGGAGGAGTATCAACACCCCAGTGTAAGCAGGAGGGAAAATTCTGTTGTAGCCATCTTGAAAAATAGTCAACCACATGTACCTGCCGGTGAAGTGGAGGCTGCTACATAGGTGGGTAGGATGGGTACTTCAGATCGGTATAATTGGACCAGATTAAAATTCCCTATTAAAAAATTGTTCCCTTTGAAAGACCTATTTGAAATGTAAGGTTGTAACTCTTTTTTTTTTATAGAGGCATGTTTTATTTATTTATTTGTTTGTTTGTTTGCTTGTTTTGTTTATACATGCACTGGGTACAGTCAGAAGCGCGGGAGGGTGAGAGAATTCACCAGAGCCAGAGCGGGGAGCAGAGCAGGCAGAAGGACCCGAAGGACACTGCTGAGGGGAGCAGCGGGCGGCAGGAGAGGTCTGCGTGCCTTGTGGGACCCTCCTCCAGTGGCCGGGGAGCAGCCGGGGATCGAACTGGCACCGCAGAGGCCGCTGGCAGCTTCACAACCCAACGCTCAACCGCTGCGCCACCGGGGAGGCCCTAAGATTGTAACTCTTGAGGGGGAGAAACTAGAGACCACCTCGCTTCAGGCCTCCTCTTTCCTTCCTCCCCTCTCACAAACTCAACCTGCTGTTTTTGCTTCTCTTCCTGTCAGTTTATTGTCACTCCCTCCCCCAGGGTCATCAGCACTGTCTTGGTTTGCTCAATCCAAATTCACTTTTCTGTTGTTATCTTACTTAACCTGCAGTGTTTGCTTGTTCACATCTGACCCCTTGTTCTTTAACTTGACAGCATCGACTGCTACTGGCCATGGCCATCTCCTTCTCCCTGAAATTCTAATTTTCTCAAGCCATTTTCTTCTGGCCTCTTGTGAATGTCATCCACAGTGCTTTCTTCCATCCAAGTTTAAACACTGAGGTTTTTCTTCTGAGTCTGCATGCTCTCCGGGAGTGATTTTGTCCATTCCCCTGGCTTGCCCTGCTGCCTGTATGCTGACCACTCCAAAATGTTGTCTTTTCTAACCCAGATACTGCTAATGAGCTCCAGGCCCTAATAGCCAGCTGAGCACTTCCATTATGGTAACCCACAGACCCCTCCTACTCAACATGCCTCAAAACTGAAAACTTTGTGTTTCTCAATATGTGCTTTCTCCTCAAGTCCCTTTCCCGGGGAATGGTGTTCCCCATTACGCCAGTCACTTTTAAATCATAGATTGTATACCTCAAAGATTCCTTGAAATTGTCTTCCTCATGTCTACTGCTACTTTCTTAGGCTCACAGATCCTCTTCACACAACAGCCTCCTCACTGATGTCGGTGCCTGATTCCTGGATATGATCCTATTATAGGGCTGCCGGGGTAATCTTTCTAAAACAGAAATCTGATACCACCACTCCTCCTTAAATATCTCCAGTGACTCCCTATCGTCTACACTTGGGTTTCTCAAGTTCAACATTATTGACATTTGGGGCCAGCTAATCGTTGGAGGAGGAGACAGGCTTTCCCAGCTTGTGGGATGTTTAGTAGCATCCCTGGCTTCTACTCACTAGATACCAGTAGCACCTCCACCCACTTCTGACAGCCTAAAATGTCTTCAGATACTAATGATTTCCCCCAGAGATGAGGGAGCAAAATCACCTCTGTTCAAGAACCAGCGATGAACAGGATATAATCCAGACTTCTTAGCATGGACACCCTTTTATGAGGTGCCCCGGACTGCCTCTTCAGCCCCATTCAACCCCAAGTTGCCCCTCTGAAGGGTTGCCAGTTATGAGGAACCCTGTACCTCCCACCCTCTCCTTGGCTTGACTAACTTCCGTGGCCCTGAGAATCCAGCTCAGAAGCTACCCCTCATGAAACAGCTCTTGACTCCTCTGGTCTGGATTAGGTGCCCGTCTCACCCGCTACCTGCTCATCACACAGGCAGCATCTGTCTGTTCCCTTGTCTTTCTTCCAAGTATCACGAGAGCTGGATGGCAGGCACGGTGTTGTTTTTACCCCCGTGTCCTCAGCACAGTGGCTTGCTCCTGGTCGACACCCAGTAAGTGTCAGCTGAATGAATGGTCGGGCCTCAATAAGGCTTTGTTGGATGGATGAATAGTCATCCTTGAGACTGCTTCTTTTCTCAGCTCTTTCACTTTCCACCATTCCATCCTGTTTATGTAATTGAGAGAGAGGAAAAAAAGCAAGCCAGTTGGTCAGTAGGTCAAGAAACAGTAGTCACCCCCAAAGCAAGAATTTGAAGGGAAAAAGCATGGCTGTTCCCTAACTTAGTGGTGCATGGAACAGAGAGGTGCACACTCATAGTCTTGCACTGTCGTGGATACTAGAAAGTCAGGAACTAGAGGTTGGACCAGAATGGAAAAGAAATAGCACATTTTTCTGCTGTGCCATATGGATTTCTCATTAGTCGATGTAAGGGAAAACGAGGGTGGGAAAGGGGCCCCTCAGCTGCAGCTGTCCACACTCTCCCCCCCCCATCACTCTGCTGCCACCACACCTGCTCCCCAAGGACACCCTCACTTCTCAACTATGTTGGCTTAGGTATGGACAAATCCCCCTCGGTTCAGCGGAAACTCGCCTGGAGTTTTTCAAAAGAAGCGTTTGCTAGGAAACTAGTGGGGAAAACAAAACAAAAGTAAAAACAGGAAATAGCATATAGAAATGAAAATACAATGTGCAGGAAAAAAAAAAAAAAAGGGAAAGGAAAGAAGAAAACCTCTTAGCCTGAGATAACTTTAAGTTCTGATATGCGCCTTCACGTGTTGTTTGTCTGGTGGTCTTCTAGATTGACTGGGCGCATGTTTTCCTTTGTTTTGTTTGATTGCTTTTTCAGTTTCTGTTTTGCTTTGCCATCTTATGGGTTCCTCTGGAGAACTCATCCTAAGCCCCCATCTTTCAAGCTTTGTGTATTTTCCTCCTCCTACTTATGAGTCTTCTCCATCTTTGTGAAGGAAATAGTTGGACTTTGTGTCAGTCACTTGGTATAGACAGCGAGCCACTGATGGGGTGAGGATAGGAGCTTTGCACCCTTCCAAGATAAAGTAGCTCAGGCCGCACACACATAGCTGGGGACCAGAGCTAAACATCTGCGGCTGCGGTTGTCCTTGCCTGGGGCGAAATAAAAATGCAGACAATGTCATGAGTTTTACAATAACACTGGTGGATTGACCTTTTTAGTCTGCAATTTTTTTCTTTCTTCCTTTTTATTATGAAATAGCAGATGTCGTTGTGAGGTTTTGCTTCGATTTTGTTTTTTATGCCCTTCCTGGCAAAATTAAAAGTCGATAAATCTCTGTAGGTGTCTAAAAATTTCTTCCTGGTTCCTGAAATCCAAAACTCTGACCAGCAGCTAGTGTGGCATCACAGTTGTCTATAATGCCTTATGTTTTAGGGGTCATTTGAAAGTATTTTTATATAAAATATTTCTTTTTCTGTCCTCTCAATGGGACACATTATATGAGGTTTTCAAGCACAAGTGATGTAGATTTTTGGGGCTTTGATGTTCTCTTCTAAGGAAGCAGGTAGTTACAGGAATACAGTCCTCATTCTGGGTATTCATTTATTGACTGAATATCAATATGTGGGCATGCCACGTACTGGGAGCCTGGGTGAATACAAATTTGAGTAAGTTACTGTCCCTACCTTTCAAGAAAGTCATAGACTAGGAAAGAAGCTCAAGGTGTAATCAATGGTACGGGGTGTGATATGCTGCAAGCCAGGACAAAGAAGGTGCCTGGTCTTGCCAGAGACAGCTTACAGAGGAAGTGAAGACTTGCCCAGGGACCCACTGGGGAAAGGCTTTCTGGGCAGACATTTGCTAAGACAGGAGAGCTGGATGAGTGTAGACATTTGGGGACCATCTGTGCAAATTCAATATGGAAACACATAGGAGAGTGGCTGAAGATGAACCTGGAAGGGTATTGACTACCTGGTTTTAACCTCACATTCCACAGCTACCTGTTACCGAGCACATCATTTTTCATACTTGTAGATCAGAAAAAAAAAAAAAAAAAGAATAACGTGAGAAAGCTAATTTCTGTAATGTCTGTATTTATTAGCTTGGCCCTCACTTAATGGCTTGCCAAATGTCACTGAAACTTAGCTGGTAAAAGTCTTGTGCTTGGATTCAGAGTTCAGTACCAGAGAACAGGGTGGGAGGACTTGGTGTGGTGTTTTTGCTGACCATAAACTTACCCTGTGATGAACCAGTGATGTGCCCCAGCTGCCCAGGAACAGATGCCATCATAACGTCAACCGTGAAACTTTAGATTGCAGGCCAGCGGTGGAGACAATGCCAGACCGGGTGCGAGCCTGGCAGCATCTGTGCCCAGGCCTGGGTCTGCGCGCCACTTTTTAGGGGAGATGTAGATAAAATCTAGAAGGTGTCCAGAGGAGATGGCTAGATGCCATCATACAAAGAATAAAATGAAAAAGAAGGACAAGAAAGCAGCCTTTTGTTCTTTTAAAGGAGTTCTTGAGGCCGAGGGAAGTGGTTTACTCTCAGTTGCAACAGTTGGCCTGGGTGGAAATTAAAGGGAGACCAATTTTGGCTCAATGTCAGAAATAATTTTTAAGAGCTGTTTTCCTAATTACATGGTGCTGTGAGATTATTTTGACAAAATATGGAAGTGTTTTGACAGAAACAAGATAACCATCTTCACCCATGGAGATGCAGCAGAGAAGAGTATTATATTGAGGGGACAGTGGATCGTCCATCTTTAAATTCAATGAGATTTTAGCATTTGTTCTACTTTTAGAAGCACCGCTCTTTCAACTCTGCAGTCTCTTGTCCATATTATATTAAACCAATAAATTGTGATTTTTTTTTTTTTTCCTAGTATCTGACCAAAAGGATACCACAAAACCCCAGGTATCAGCATGTCAAGTCAAGACTGGACACTGGTGAGTAAAAATTATAAAATTGAATTTTTTTTCTTTAAATCCAATGGCTGATGATTGACAAAAAGCAACCTGTCATGCCTGGTCTGATATAAAATCACACGAGTTTCTCAGTCTCTTACCTGGTGGTGTTCTAGATTCAGGGCTTCCTGGTCTCTTTGAAAGCTGTTTTTCAGATTACCAGTAAAAATTTCCATTCACCTAATTTATCATAGTTTACATTGAGAAATTGATGAGAACTTTGTTCAATAAGTTGCAGGACTGAGGTCAACCTCTATTTTGGAACACCTTGAGTGTATTTCTTTAAAATGGGAGTAATGGATTATACATGTGCACATTTGTTGATTCAGTGTTTGCAGAGTGCCAATTACATGCAAAGTTATGGATTACGGGACATATAAAGATGAGTGTGAATCGTGATTTTTGCAATCAAAGAGCTTAGATTCAAGTGGAGGCAGACGGACTTGAATGAGAAACTAAAATACCAGACAAAATTAAATTAGTGCTGCAATTCAGGTAAAATGAGATTTAAGAGTGTTACTGCTTATTTCTGTGCTTTTAACATTTTTCAGTGTCGTGATAATGACCACTCCCCTAGGCCCCTACTGGACTCTCACTCTTGTGAGATTTTAGTTGTTTGTTTATTAATTGTTTACTTTTTATAACTTTTTAAAGTCTGCTGTGGAAAATCCATCCTGTTAAGGTGGTTTTGATCCTGGATTGGGATACCACAGGTCTTTAGCAATACCTAATTTTCCACTGATAACCTCAAGATGACTAGAAGAGAGACTGGGATATTGACTTTGTTTAAATCTCATTCATTTTGTCTTCCTCTTTCTCCAGTCACCTTCAAAATCATTATCTTCCATTATGTATGTTTTCTCCGATAAAATAGGCTTAAATTAAATGTTTCAAATGAACCACATTTACAGAGACTATTTCTTTCAGCTATTTCCATGCTGTACAGATATTTATCCTTGCAAATATCCTGTTTGATAGGTGGTGAAAAATAGTATCTCTGTTTTTGAGGAGGAGGAAATTGTGGCAGAGAGGTCATGTGATGTACTTGAAGTTGGTAAAGGAGACAGAAGGAGGATTTGTATGCGGCATGAAGAGACCTGGCTGGAGAGCTGGTGCCAGGTCCTGGTGCCCCTCTCCTGTGCCCCAGCCTCTTTTCCCCCAGCCTCTTTCCCTCTGTGCAGATCCCTTCAATGCCTCCATCTCTACCTGTCTCCCCTTAATTACAGTTCAGACCCAGAATAAGCTACTTGCTTTGATTAAAAGTGCTGTTTTTTTTTTTTTTCCTGAGGAGTCCAGATCATGTCTTAAAAGTCAGTGCTAAAGGAATGCATTTCTTTTGGAACTTCATACCTTCTTAAAACTAAAAATTATTAAGAGCTGAGGTGATTTCAGATAGATATGTCTATATCTTTATTTTCTTTTTCTTCCTGGAAAATCCTTATAATTCATAACTGATATCTGACTTAGTAATGGTCCCTGAAATTAATCTTAAATTCTTTTGAAGTTGAGATACTAATATCCAATTCTTTTTTTAAAACACTACTTTGTAATGAGCGATATCCTTTTATAGCCTGAGATTTTTCGTAACTAGTGATTTTGCCAGTTAAACTTTCTGTTTGGAGGTAACTGTATTTTGAGGTAATTACAGATTTGCATGGAGTTATAAGAAGTAATACAAAGGTCCCATGTACCTTTACCATGGTTTACCCAGTTTCCCAGGGTAACATCTTGCCAAGCTATAGTGCGGCATCATAAACATAGTATTGCCATTAACACAAGCAGTCCAGATACAGAACATTTGCATCCAACAGAATCCCTCATGTCACCTTCTTAAAGTCACATCTGCTTCCACCCTCACCCCTTCTTAACCCCCAGCAACCACTCACCTGTTCTCCATCTCTGTTATCTTGTGAAATCACAAGTGCTAAATAAATGGAATTGTACAGTAGGCATCTTTTTGCATTGGTTTTTTTCACTTAGCATAACTCTCAGATTTGTCCAGTTGTTGCACAGGTTGGTAGTTCATTTTGTGTTGTTGTTGTTGTTGTGACGTGTTCCCTAGTATGGATGTACCACATTTACAGATCATTTCCTGCTGAAAAACAATTGGATCTTTTTCTGCATTTTGACGCTTACAAATTAAAGTGCCATAAACATTTCCCTGGGATAAATGCCCAGAAGTGCAGTTGCTGTGTTGAATGGCAGGTGTGTGTACAGTTTTTTAAGAAACCGCCACGACATTTGCTAGGGGCTGGCCATTCCCACCAGCAAGGGACGAGTGATTCTGTGTCTCTACATCCTTACCAGCATTTGGTGGTGTCACCGTTTTTACTTTTGCCACTCTGATAGATTACATGCTGATTTGCTACGTGAGCATCTTCAGTGAAATGTTCTGTTCGTGTGTGTTGCTTATGTTCTAAGTGGATTGTTTGCTTCTTAACAGTTGAGTTTTGAAATGGTCCTTATATATTCTCGCTACTAAAATATTGGATATGTGGACGGTATATCTCTTCTCACAGTCTGTAGCTTGTCTTTTCATCCTCCTCACAGGGTCTTTTGAAGAAGAAACATCGTTAATTTTGTTGAAGTCCAATTTATCAGTCTTTCCTTTCATGGATCAGGCATTGGTTGTCAAACATAAGGACTCTGCCCAGCAAAGATCCCAAGGATTTTCTATCATACTTTTTTCTAAAAGCTTCATAGTTTTAGGTCTTACATTTGAGTCCATAATACATTTTTGAGGTAATTTCTGAATCAAGCATGTAAACTTAGATCAAGGTTAGCTTTTTGCTTACGGGTGTCTACTCAGCCTGGTACCCAGTTACCTTTCCTCCATTGAATTGTTTGTCTACCTTTGTCAACAATCAGTTGAAGATATTATGTGAATCAGTTTCTAGATTCTCTGTTCTGTTCCTTTGATCCATGTGTCTCTCTACCAGTACCACATCATCTTGATTTCTGAAGCTATGTAGTAAATTGAATATTTAAATTGGTTAGACTAATTATTCTCACCTTTCTTTACAAACTTATTTAAGCTACTATTGTTCCTTTGCCTTTCCATGCAAATTTTAGAGTAATAATATTTGCATTTATAAAATAAATTGCTGTAATTTTGATAAGAGTGGCAGTAAACCTGTAGGTCAATTTGTGGGGAATTGACATCATAACTGTGTCTTCCCATCCGTCAACACAGTATGTCCATTTATTTATATCTTCTTTGGTTTCTTCCATCAGAATTGTATAGTTTTCAGTATTAAGTGCTATATATGTTTTGTTAGATTTACACTTAAGTATTTAATTGGGGGAAGAGGAAAATGGTAAATGGTATTGTATTTTTGGTGTGCATGTGTTCATTGCTAGTCTATTTATGTAACTTATTTTTGTATATTGATCTTGTACCCTGGGACCTGGCTAAACTCAGTTATTAGGGACAAGTTGAGTTTTTAAAATAAATTCCTTGGACTTTTCTATGTAGACAATTTGTCATCTATACAAAGGAAGCTGGTTTTTTTCCTTTTCCTTTTCAGTCTGTATACCTTTCATTTCCTTTTCCACCCTGGCTCAGACTTCCAATAGTGGTAGAAGCAAACATCCTTATCTTAGGGGGAATGCATTCAGTCTTTCATCACTATGATGTATAATGTTGGTTGTATCGGTTTGAGGACATTTCCTCCTATTTCCATTTTTGTGAGAGATTCTATTATGAATGACTGTTGAATTTTATCAAATGCTTTCACTGAATCAATTGATATAATAGATTTTTTTCTTTAATACGGTGAATTAAATTGTTAATACAGTGAATTACATTGATGCATTCTCAAATATTGTTCTAGTCTGTTTCCATGGAATAAGCCTCACTTAGTAATGGTGTGTAAACTCACATTGCTGAGTTCTGTTTATTGTTTTGTTGAAGATTTTTGTGTCTGTATTCATGAGGGACATTGGTTTGTAATTTTATTTAATTTCCTTACTGTCTTTGCCTGGTTTTAGTAACAGAGTTGATATTTGCCTTATAAAACAAGTTGATAAGTGTCTCTTCCTGTTTTATTTTCTAGAAGAAATTGTGTATGTATTATTGGTGTTAATTCTTTCTTAAACATTTGGTATAATTATGTCCTCTAAAGCATCTGAATCTGGAGATTTGGGGGGAATCTTTAAGTTTTAAAGTTTTCAATTTCGTTTTTCAATAGTTGTGGGATATTAAAATTATTTCTTTCATATTGGATAAATTGTGGCAGTTTGCATTTTTTTTGAGGAATTATTGTATTTCATCTAAATGTTCAAATATATGACTGTAGAGTTGTTCATACTACTCCCTTATCATCTCTTTGGTGGCTGTAGTATCTGACGTGATAGCACCTGTTTTGTTCCTGATATTGGTGATTTTGTGCCTTTTCTCTTTTTTCCCCTTTGTTACAGACTCATCATTTTATTGATACTTCCAGAAAAGCAGCTTTGGTTTTATTAATTATCCCTATTGCTTTTCTGTTTTCACTTTCATTGTTTTTTGATCTTATCTTTATTTTTCTCTTCTTTTTGCTTAGGATTATTTCTGCTCTCCTTTTTCTAGATTCTCAAGATGGGTGTTTTTATTGTTTTAATACTTCTCCCTCCCCCACTTTAGATGTCTGCAGTTAGTGCTGTAAATTTCTCTCTGCACTGCTTTATGTCTCACAAACTTTGATTTGTTGTATTTTAATTTTCACTCAGTTCAGTGTAGCTTTTTATTTCCCTTGAGACTCACTCTTTGACCTATGGATTATTTAGAAATGTGTTGTTTACTTCCAAGTGTTTGGAGATTTTCCTGTTATCTTTCTGTTACTGATTTCCAGTTTGATTCCATTGTGGTTAGAGAATGCGCTCTATATATTTCAGGGTTTTTTTTTTAATGTATGGATATTCACTTTATTGCCCAAGATATGGTCTATTTTAGTATATGTTCCACGGGCACTTGAAAAGAATGTATAGTCCCATCATTTGCTTACTGTAGTCTTTTTTCCTGATGTTCCAGGCCTCCTTTTAGCATTCCTTTCTCATTAGAGAACTTCCTCTAGCCATTCTTTTAGGTTAGTTCTTCTGGCAACAGATTCTCTTAGTTTCCCTTCATTTGAGGAAGTCTTGATTTCCCTTCATTCCTGGAGGGCATTTTCTTTGGGGATAGGACTTTTTTTTCTTTCTTTTTTTAGTACTTAAAAAATACTGCATCACTGTCTTCCGGCTGCCATGATTTCTGATGAGAAAGCTATTATTTGAACTATTTTTCCCATTTAGTTAAGGTGTCCTTTTTCTGCTTTCATGATTTTCTTAAGTTTTTAGACATTTAATTATGATATGTCATGGTGTAGATTTCTTTGGTGTGTCCCATTTGGACTGCACTCTGCTTCTCTATAACTCTGTAGGTATGCCACTTGCCAAATCTGGAGGAACTTTAGCAGTTGTGTCTTTGAGTACTTTTGCAGCTCCATCTTCTTTCTCTATCTGGTACTTGGATGGAACCTTCTCAAAGCCCAGCATGGAAACTGAGGCTCCCCATTTGGCCTTTGCTGGCAGGGAAGGGTGGTGTTCGCCTGGAGTAGGGCAGTCTTTAACTGACAGTTTTCTATCTTGCTAGGCTGCCCCTTTGCTGGTACTTTCACTGGCAAGCTCTCTCTCTCTAATATATATATATATATATATATATATATATATATATATATATTTTTTTTTTTTTTTTTTTGGTCTCCCTGTTGATATTTCTAGGTTGCTGCCCTTTTTTTTTTTTCCAACTCCAAGTCTAGGACATACGTGGCAAAAAATAAACAAACAAACAAAACCCCAGGCTTTGTTAACCAGCATGTCATTCCTCTGGTCCTGAGTTGCCTAGCCAGTCTCTCTTCCTCTCTCCACCAAAGTCATCTTATAGTTGTTTTGTGCATATTGTCAGGTTTTGTGTTTCCTTTTTCTCCAGTCTTTTTTCTACTTGGCATTTTTTTTTTTTTTGGCACAGTCACAAAGTTGCGAGATCATCCCCACTGTCTAATTGTAAAACGTTTAAAGAAACCCCACATCCGATAGCAGTCACTTCCCATTCCTTCCTTTTATCCTGTTAACTCTGACTCTGTATCTTTGGGTTTGCTTATTCTGAACATTTCTTATAAATGGATTCAGACAATTTATGGTCTTTGTGTCTGGCTTCTTTCACTTGGTATAATGTCTTCAAGGCTCGTCTGTGTTGCAGCATGTTTCGGTGCTTCATTCCTTTTTACTGTCAAATAATATTCTACTGTACAGATATTCCACATTTTGTTTTTCCATTTATCCACTGATGGACATTTGGTTTGCTTACACTTTTGGCTTAATACTTCTGTGAATGTTAGTGTACGTGTTTTCGTGTGAACCTGTTTTCAATTCTCTTGGTTATTTATATATCTAGCAGTTGAATTGTTGGCCATATGGCAACTCCGTGTTTCATTTTTTGAGGAACTGTCCAACTGTTTTCCAAAGCAGCCACACCACTTACATTCCTACCAGCGATGGGGGAAGGGCCCTATTTTCTCCACATCCTCGACAATGCTTGTTATTGTCTATCATTCAGATTACAGTCATGGTTGTGGGTGTGAAGTGGTATCTCATTGTGGTTTTGATTTGCATTTTCCTAATGACTAGTGATGTCGAGCACCTTTTTACGTGCTCATTGGCATTTATATATGGAAAAATGGCTATTCAAATCATTGGCCTGTTTTTTAATTGGGTTATTTTTCGTTTTATTATTGAGTTATAAGTGTTCTTACTCTCGATACTGAACCCTTATCAGAAATATGATTTGCAAATATTTTCTCCCATTGTGTGGACTGTCCAGAATTTTTGCTATACTTAGCTGGAGTAGTAAAGAAAAGTACACTTACCTCATCTTCCTGGAAGCAGAAACCTCCCATAACTAGTTTTATAATAACTTTTGGAAGGACCAAAGTGTGCTTCATTGCTTAAAACTCAAAGTATTTTGAAATTATTGTGGGAACTAAAATCTCATTCTAATTTTTGATGTTTTATTGTTTCAGATGTCTTTAAAATATAAATTATTTTAAAGTCAATTTAGGGGAAATATTTTAATTTTTTTCTTTGTATTTTGTGACTTTCCTCCCTGCATATTCATAGAAAATTTTCCACCTGGTGTGCAGTGGCCTTTGGGTTGTATGTCAAGATACAGATCTCTTCTGCCCTCTGGGTTGCCATCAGGGCCTGGGCAGCCCAAGCCCCAGTGTTTTGTCCAGATATTATCACTTAGATGTGTGCTATGAGCTGAAAAAAGTGAGAAGTCTTGCTGAAGAAAGCACAGGAATGACCTTTAACCCAAATAAGGGTAAGGAGCTCCTATCTGGGGGTTGTTTGTAAGCTCTGCAGTCAAAGCAGTGGAAATAGGCACAGGAATGAGTGAGCAGTTCATTTCTAGGCTAAGTAGATGGGTCGTTAATCTTTTCTTACCAAGCAGTGAGCAATTCAGAATTAATCACAAGAACTCAAGAATTTCATGATATCTCCTGTCTTTAACCAAATCACCCTCTACTGAGTTCTTCTAAGACTGATGTCTTCTTTCAGGGTAAAGATTATTATTATTTTTTTTAATCTATACTTCTGACTCTTTATAAATTCAAGCACACGTGTGGCTAGCACTATGAATTATTTTGAACTTCAAATATTTCTTTTGTTCCATAGGTGCCTGAGTGTATTTTACCAGCTCCCCAGCTTTGCCAGACTGTGCCATGAATGGATTTTGCTTCTGATGAAATCCCTGACGGCGTTTTGTTCAGTCTCCACTGCAGGGTTCTCCTGTATTCTCAAGCTCCCTCTCTGGGTTTCTGTTCTGCAGCGCTGCAGGCCGATTAAGGGACACTTTCCAAACCACAGGGCTCTCCCTTTGTTAGTCTCCCACATTTGCTCATCGCTTGCATTATCCCCTCCTTTCAATCTATAGTCAATCGAATTTCAAATTTCTTTAGCTTTCTAAAATTCTGTAGATTTTCTCCACTGCCTTCCCTAGCCTTATTTGCAGTTTTTTAAAATTCACCTTACTTTTTTTACCGCCACACATCCTAGTCATTTACCTTTTTTTTTCTTTAGTTTTTACTTTTCCTGAATATTCGCTAATAGCCTTGATCTTAAGCATGCAAACTCATTGCAGACTAGGTACTCTTCATTTTTATTTGGTATTTAATTCTGCTTCTTATGTCAAAGGGCGAAATGTATGTGAAAGCCTTTTACAAACCAGAAAGCACTATACCCTCGTATAACTTATTGAGATTAACAAAGGACCACTGTGCCTCTTTTCACGCTTTCTGCTCCTTCTGAGCCAAAAGAAGTTCTCCATAGAGGAGGGAAATATTGAAGAAAAATAAAGCAATAGAGTTGTCTCTTAGCAACTGAATTCGTGCCTTATAAATCTTACCCACTTTAGATTACTGCTGCTCAAAATCACTTGCTTTTCTTACTGGCTCAGTACAAATAATGTTATTAAATTATAGAAAAACAAAGGGAAAAATCTACTGAATGAGTCACTCGGTTCATCGATTGTGCTCTATCTTTGCATAGCACTATTGATACAGCCGGGTTGTCTCTTTCTTTTAGATCCTAATTGTAAAACTTTTCAAATACCTCTTTTGTTGCAACTTAAATTATAAACTAAGTAGAAGCTAAACAGCACCTTATAAATTGCTAGGTTACCTGAGCTCCTAGCCAATATGGGTTACATAGAACATACACCATGCATAAATCAAATTGTGCATCATTTAAAGAAAATCAGGTGTACAAAAAAGCAAACCAAATTAGGGTGTGATTATTTGCATTATAAAATCATTCGTTATAAAGAAAGACTCTGCAGATAGATTTTCATAGTATATTTCATTTAGCCGATTTTTTAGTGGCTCCTATGCTAAACAATGGTATGGATAAAGACATTCTGTGCATGTGTAAATAGTCTTGGGCTTTCAGCATAATAAGGTAGATAAGACTTGCACACAAATAAGGCAGTCTGGTGATGAATGCCTGGCGAGTGGTAAGCTGAGTGCGGTGGAAGTTCAGAGGAGGGAAAGGTCGCTTCCTGCTGGGTGAGCTATTATGATTAGGGGGACAAGGTGACATGTTAGAGAACCAAAGACTCGCAGAGAGTCTGTCAAGTTTAGTAATTAAGGCAAGATTGAAGAGGTAGGTAAGATGTTGGCGCCTTCAGTGCTAGACCAAGGACTTTAAAGTTTAGTCAATAAGCAATGGGGAGCCACTGACATTTTATTTTTTTAATCAAAGTCTTGTCTAGGAAAATTTATCTGGCAGTAATGTGTAATTTCAATTAAAAAAAAAAAAAGGACCGGTTCACTGATTTTATTTTAAACTCCCTACTTTTGCATAAAACAAAGAGATGCACTTAAAAATAAATGAATTATAAAAATGATTCATTTCTAGTCTTTTTAAAAGGTAATCAAAAAACAATGTTCAGAGGAAATTAGATCCAGTGAGATAAGCTGCTTAGTTAAGAAAGAAGAAGTATATGAAGTGGGATAAAATACTACTTGTCATGCTTTCTGAAATCCCTTTCAAGGATTTTTTGGTGGTGTTTAGCTGTCCTTCTGTCTTGTTTCTCCAATTGAAGCAATGCAGAAATCCTCCAATTTCATTTCTTCCCCTGTCTTGGACAGAATGTCTAGAATGAAAGGAGTTTCTCATCAGTGGCCTTCTTGGATTTTTTTCTTAATTTTCCCAAATACCTGATACCTCTGCCAAAGATTCTATTTCTCTGCCTTCCCCATTAGTGGGAAAAATAAACAGTCCAAGTTCCAGCCTAGCTCACAACGTCGTTCTGGGGGAGGCTCGCTCATACAAGATGAAGTGCTTTGTAAATACTCTGAACATGTTCATAATCGATTGAGAAATGGGTTTTAGACACTTTGTGACTAGAAATCACTACAGATGGGAAATGCAATGTTTTAATAATAAAGACTTTATAATAGGGTTGGCTATTGTTTTCCGTGCGTCGTGTGCCTCAGGGAATTTAGAACACAAAACGCTTCCCACTTGGTATTATTAAGGAAGTGACACTTTCTACATATTTACCTCACAGTGAAATCGTGTTTTGTTTTGTTTTGTCTTTTTAAATAAACACCTAGAGAAGCAGGGTCTTTTTGTGAGCTGTTGTAGAAACCAGAGGCTGGGAATCCTAATCCTGGTTTAGTTACCTCCTTGCTGTGTCTCAGGACCAGTCAGTAAATCCTATTTGTTCCTCAATCCTCTGAGCAGACGGCCTGAAGCCCCAGCATCAACGCCGTGCCACTGTCGGGCCTCGGGCTTCCAATCAGAAGCTGTGTGAAGCAGTTTAAGGGTGGGATGCAGGCCATTCAACACAGCTCATGGCCTTGTGCCCCCCTGCATCTTCTGGCCCCTCTGTGCACGCCCGAGTGGGGAGCTGCAGGGGAGAGGGGCTGTGTGTCCAGGAAGAATGCCTGGAGACCTGTTCACATCTTAGGTCCATTCCAGCCCGAAGAGCCTGGAACAGACCCTCTTTGGTGCTAGTCCTGGTCTTTAGTCCTCTCTGGGCGCCATGTCTCTGTGGAGAAGGCTCAGGCCTTCCGAACAGCCAACACTTCCCACCCAGCTTCTGGAAAGGTGCTGTTGGGGTCTAGAACTACAGAGTCCTCTTCTCTAGTCCTGGTCCAAAGACTGTGTCTTCAGATGAAAAAAAAACTTTCCACAGCTCAGTGGGATTTTATTCCACAATGAATTCATGGTAAAGCTTTAATAACAAATGACCTAAGTTGTGTTTCGGAAAGAAATTTTGGGTTTCAGAGCAAAAATTTTCTTTCTCTGTTTCTGTCCTAACACGTGAAGAACATTTCAGAATAGCCCTTGAAACAACAGTCCATGCCATCATGGGAAAGAAAGCAGCATTTCTTTTATCAGCAGTTGGGACAGAATCTGACTAGACCCTCTCAAGTCTTAAAAGTTGGGAGCACAATTTTAGAAACGAGACATTATTTCAAACGTTTTGCTTCTTTGCGATAGCGCTTAGCTGCCAGGTCGAGCTTGCTGTGTTGAATTGAAGCGAATCAAAGCCTGCCCAGTAAAGAATAATGGCCCCTGGCATAAGAACTAGACTTCAGTTCATTCGGAAACCAAGTGCTCCTGGCCCAGTTTTAATGTAAGAAAGCCCTCCAAACCACCTTGGCTGCAGCCTTATTGTAGAACCAGACTATAAAACATGAGGGCCGGGGACTCTCCACAGTGGCGGGAATCCACTGTTATTTTTCAGCAAATCAAATCTGTGGTGAATATTAGCCTACAGACTGTGTGGTCTAGTTTAAGCTGCACCATCAGCACGAATTGTGGAGGAGCAAGTTCAAGAAAGAGGAGGAAACCACAAAGAATAAGCAGAGAGGAGAGGTTGCTTGGGTAATAGCCACAGTGGCACATTTTAAAGATTCAAAGACTACTGCTTCTTCGTTCTCTATCTCTGCCTAGCTTCCTTACGAGCTTACCGAGGGCTCAAAGGCAGAGGAGGAAGTCTTGATCAGGGGTGAGGGGGAGTGTGGGGGACATTGATAGGGATCCTCCATCCTGCTTAGGACTTGTGCACCGCACCTTATATACATCTGACCCAAGTATTACCCTTTGATGCCTCATCTTTTAAATGATGTTATAAAATCCAAAGGAACTTTACTACAGTAAATAGTAAATCTATTAGCCTACTCTAATTCCATAAGAATATTTGTAGGGAATACTCACAGTGTTACTTGTTTTCTTTCATTAAAAGCATATCTAAAATCCTTGTTCTCTTTTTAGGTAGCAGTATGACTAAATACATTGAGAAGCTAGAAGAGATGAAAAAAAGTGAGTAAGACCATCGGTGGTTTGGGATAAAGGAGCCCTGTAGTTGCTTCGTCCACTGGTTATTAACAACCTTAGCCGCCCATGACATATCCTGAGAGGTGTGGGGGCCAGGTGCGCCAGCCTGGCAGGTGCTCAGAAGGACATAGGACACACCAGGTACCAAGCTTCCCGAGATGGTGGTACTAGCCTTCTGAGATGGTAGCCTATGGGTGGGTCAATTCTGCCTGACATCCCACAGGAGGTGCTAATGTTGGAATGTGGAATGAACTACAGTGAACCAGTGAGAGACCCCAGCTTCTGATTTCACTGTACTTCATTCAGTCTTCTGGACTTTTGTGAAAAAGTACTGTAAGTACTTAATCTTTCTGAGTTTTTTTTCTTTATGCCTGAGGTGGGAGTCATAATACCTCTCTTATTTCCTAACATTCTTTTGAGTATAAATTAGTTTCATGAAAAACTTGGAGGTGCAAGAAAGAGCTTATTCTTAAAAAGCAGTGTTATGCATTATAGATTCATTGCTGTCCTCTTTCTTTTAATTAAAAATCATATTTCATACACATCCTTTTTAAAAACTAATCTTCTGCAAAGATATGCTACCAGTCATTGGGTGCGTTGCCCTGGTACAGAATCATAATTTTTCAATCTTTGTCCAGAATGGATGTAAAATGTACACATGAAGGCCAGAATCAAGAAAGAAATAGAAACATCTATTTTCTAAGATGGATTTGCTCATATCTTCAGGAGACCCCAGTGCTAGGGGGGTATTTAGCTAATGGTAGCAAAGAAGTACTCTGATTAATAACAGTTCAGGACTTGGCTCAAGTAATATATATCTTCTGGGAAGAGAATATTACAAATCCAGAATTCACCAGAACTTTTGTTTTGACACAGCAGGGCTTTTAATTTAAATGATAATGTTTCTCTTCCTTTTGAATTGCTGTGGTATTAAGAATACCCCAGACAATAGATAGGATGGGAACTCAAAACAGCCTTTGCTGACTCTGTCCTTTGCCACGTTTTTGCTCTAAGGGCTAATGCCACAGACATTTGTTTCTGAATGTGTAATGTCATGGTGTGGCCTTATTATATTTCATATTTTATACATTATATACAAAACAAGTCTCTACTTTCAAATAGATGCTAAAATTTTAAACAATGAAAAAATCTTGTTTACTTACCTATGCTTCATTGTGGTCATCCTTATTTCTTCCAAAGCAGGCAAAATTCAGCTGGCCTGCTTCTGTTTTGGTTGGTAGTCTCTTTCAACCTCCTATCCATGTGAAACTGAGTGAAAGCTCACATGTCCACACCAGAAATTTGCCCCATAAAAATGCCCTGTTCCACCCAGATTGCCGAAACCCTGCTCAGAACATTTCTTAAAAGCACACTGTGGTTTCTTGAATATCTAAACTTTGAATGGAGATTATCTCTCTGGAATCTGGCCTTGAAAATACTAGCCTTCCCTCTTAGAAGCTGTAGGCTTCCTTTCAGTAAGACAGGAGTTTCCTATCATCCTGCCTCACACCCTTTATGCTGCACTCCTGACTAGAATTACTTCAGATTCTGGTTCGGGATCTGTACTTGGAAGACAGTTCCTTCTCTGTTTTCTGTTATCGGTGTCCTTTTGGGGCAAAAGGGAGGAGAATACGGTTTTGTCTCCTGACACCCGAGACCCGTCGCTTTCCTCGGGTTTCCTTGGAGGCCATGTCTCTCTGTGAAACCACAGACCTTGTTCTGCTGCTTCCTTTGATTTGTCTTCCACTGTGGCCCTACTTCCCTTTGCTAATAGTGCCTTTTAACAGAACCCTGAAAACTCAGCATTCCTTTGTAACCCGAATATTCTTTCAACTCTGCCTAGGGAAAATAGACACACTGTGTCCATTGACTGCTCACAAAGCCTGTTCTTGGCTTCTGGTGGGTAGATGACACTAGTTGGACCCAATGCTAAACATCCTGGATAGTCAGATCTCTGTCCTTCCAGTAACTCGAGAGAGAGAGACGTAGCCTCCCAACTTACTGGGGATGCAAAAGTTGATAACATATCACAAACTAGGGTTCCTTGTCTCCATCGCAGACTTTGGGAGAAGCCAGGGTAGCAGAGGGCTCCATTCTTAAAGCTGTTCGCCCTTGCAAGGACAGACGGACAGAGCTTTCCAAGTCATCCTTCCTATAAAATTTAAAGTTTACTGTCAAACGTCTAGTTTGATCTTTTATCTCTGAGTAATAATGTCAGAAAGTCCTAATGGTGGCTGTCCTTCCAGACCAGAACCAGGTACGTAGAGTTCAGGCTCAAATGCCCAGTGGGATTTCTAGTTCTTGTGAGGGGACATCAAAAATGCCAGTCATTAGAATATAGCAAAGACTGGTTTTTGTTTCAGATAACTTATATTTTTTGTTACAGGGAAACTTAACGTGTGTATTTTATACTTAGAATGGAGAAGTATTTCAGACTGCTTAACTATATATATGTGTGTGTGTGTGTGTGTGTATATATATATATATATATATATAGTTGCAGAGGTAGCATATATATTTATAAATATATATATATAACTGCAGAGGTAGCATGCATATATATATATATATATATATATATATATATATATATATATACCAATGGATAAATGCCAGGGTGCAAACTACTTGAAAGGTATTGACTGTTTGTTGGCTGATTTATTGCCATTTTGATTTATATCAGTGACTTTTGTTGGGCATTTGGGTGGCAATTGAGAGAAATACTGTAGATTTTTCAGTTGTGCTTGTTAAAGCCTCTGCTCAGTCTATGTGAATTTGCATCCTGGTAGGTTTTAGAAGCACCATTATATCTAGGGTTCTCTTGTTGTATACGGAAGAAGCTGTTCTGAAATTTTCTGCAGTTAATGGTCAGTTATTCATGAAATTGTTCTCTTTAAAACTTCAGAAAGAGAAGTCTTAATTCCACATAAGAATCCCAATATATTTACAGAAGCTGGTTCTTAGATAATATCATTCTCTGACTTCAAGTCCTAAAGTGTTTTGTAAACCGTATAACATTATCCTCCAAAGTAACTATCCAGCAAAAAAAGTAACTGTGCTGGGGTTTTGTTTTGGCTTGGTTTTCCTTTTTTTTAATTCATAGAAATGATTAGTAACACTAGGTGAAGAATCTTAAATACTTTTAATCCTTTCCTTTGTTGCTAGGAGTCTTGGTTTGTGAGACATTTTTGCTGTGAAGGTCATAGTAATTATCCAGCTAACCTTTAGTAATTCTAAAATAATGAGATTGTATTTAAGGAGTCACAGGCGCCAGTATAAAGCACAGAAGAGGAGCAAAGGGTAAGGGGTGGCTGGGAGTTCAGGCTGAAAACGCTTCAAAATTGACAGTCATCTTCAGAAAAGTTTAAGGAAGCTAATTTAAACATGCTTCTGTGGGATGGATATTTAAAGTCAGGTGGGCTAAATTTTTTAAACCCTGTTTAATGTAATATGAAGAATCATGAACTCAAACAAGTGCAAAAGTCCCCCATTTGAGTTATGCCTTAGAACTGCAGAAGTAGCATTCACTAAATATTGGTGTTTTAGCTTGATATTTTATTTTTTAATTTATGCTTTAAAAAAAAAACATAAAATTTGCCATCTTAACCATTTTTAACTGCCCAGTTCAGTTACTGTGGTGCAGTAGATGTCCATCTCACAGCTGAAAGGGGTGATTTTTACTGAAGTGGAATTGAAGCAAAATTCATGTAAGTGTCATAATGTTGTACCCAGCATCGTGTCCCAGAAAAGAAGTGTCCTGTGTGTCTAATATAGCTTGCAACTCAGAAATACAACTGTCCTCTTCTTGGGGCACAGTTAGAATACTAGGGTGTGAGTGTCTTCTCAGCTCTTTGAGCTGGGGCCACTCAGCCTCTCTGGGTCTCTCTCCTCATTTGTAACATGCCAACATTTCCCTCCTGCTTTGTTCTGAAAAGGATTTAAAGTGGCTTACACACATGTACACCATACGGAATGGGCAGAGAAGCAACAGCATAGTGAAAGGATAATGCTAGACTAACAGTCTAAAAGCAAGGGACACAAAGTCTGCAGACACAGCAAGGTAGCTAATTAATTCCACTTTAGGCTGCCTACTTTAGGCCAGAGCAAAGGGGGTAAATGAAGAGCTGATAAGACCCGCCACACCTAATGTTGAGGATAGCATGAGGATCAAACGAGGTAATATATGTAACAGCATATACATAACTTGAAAAATAGACCATATAACCTGATGACTGGAAAGAATGAATAGCTCTAAGTAAGCAAAATAAGCCTCAAAAATTATTTGTCCTCTCCTGCTTTTCAGATTATAGATACAAAAAAGATGAGCTGTTCAAGAGACTAAAGGTCACCACTTTTGCCCAGCTGGTAAGTTCAATAACCTTCCTCTGCAGTGAAACCTGTCTGATTGTGCTGCTTTGTTTACGAGAGCACTTCTAAATTCAACCCCATAATGTTGTAGAGAGGTTTCTTTTGATTCTTTGTATTTTACCTATGGGAGGACTGATTGGTGTGTGGTATATGTATTCACTTGAGGATGGTGTAAGATTTTTCTTTAATAAGAATTTAATAAAGTACAACATGCATTCTACTTTCAAATCATCAAACTCATGGGTTAGGGTTTTTTTCCTTCCTTGTACATTTTATTTGATAGTTTAAATCTAGGATTTTGGGCTTTGGACTATTTGCACATGGTTCTTTTTGGAAATTTTCCTTCTACAACTGAACTCCTTCTAAGTCATCCTGCCATGGGCTGGTGTGTTACCTTAGCCAAGTCACATTGTTCTTTCCTTTGAGAATTACGGACAAAATGTCTCTTTGGCTCCTAAGCAAGAGTTCCTTTTGGTGTAATTGGAGGTAGATCTTGAATTTTATGAGCAAAGTTGCCAATGAAAAGAGCTTTGAACAACATACATATGTGTAAAAACCATATATGATATCACAGTCATGTTCATTAGTGTTAAATTTATTTCCTCATTGAATGAACAATTGCTGCTATAATTCTATTACTGTAAGTATACATTGTCAAGAAGTAGCATGTTATTTTGGGACTAGAATATGTATGGGTGTGGTTTTAAATTCTTATTCATGTTTCTCATCCTAAATGATCTTTTTGGTCTTTTCTGTTTATTGTGTAATGTTTTAAATGAATCTTTTCTTCTGGAGTGATGGTCTGCAGTGTAATTACCACTCCCAGAGTAAGGAGGCCTGAGGTTTGGTCTCCAATTGAGGACACTGATGGCGTCTTAAAACAAAAGATCTTTGATGTTTCCTCCTCCTTTGTGAAAGGCAGAATTACCTCTGCTTAAAGAGAAACAAACTTACACACATCTACACATCTCTTTCTCTTTTCTATTAGGTCATCCAAGTGGCTTCCCTATCTGATCAAACACTGGAAGTGACAGCTGAGGAGATTCAAAGGCTGGAAGGTAATGAGAATTGAGGATGTGGGGGAAAGAACAGACTGACCATTTGACTGAAGTGCTCACCCATCCACATTTGCTGTCATGTTCACAGGGATTGGGGGCTTTGATCTGTCTATTTGTAATTAGATTGTGACTCTCTTAAGAAGTGCTATTCTGGTGTTTTAATTGTTAATTCTTAAGGGGGAAAAAATCTGGTTTTCTGGCTCTAACATTTGCAGTTTTAAATATTTTAGATGTATTTAAAACACCAATTACTTTCCTTCAACAAATATTTTTAGCACCTCTTAGTCTATGCACAGATCATAGAATTAGGGGCCATGAGACCACAAAGATGAAGACAAAGACAGCGCAGCCCGCATCCATGGCATTCTCTCGTCATCACGAGTGTGCACATGCACATGTGTATGTATGTTGGGTGAAGAAAAGATAACAGTGAGTCAAAAATAAAAGCTCTTAGTTGTAGTCAGGCAAAGAATTCACAGAGGTAAGGTCTTTTATCCTGAAGTCTTCAACAATCAGTGTGCACTGCATATTGAAGGGGAGCGTGTTTTGCTAATATGGCAGAAATTCATAATGGAAGACAGGAAGGAAACCCATCTTTTGTAGAATATATATTCAACTAGGCACTTCACATTTCTCATGTGAATAGTTAATCTTCTCAAAAACTCCAGAAGGAAGGTGCACTTTACAGAGGAGAAGCCCAAGCCTTCAGAGTTTCGGTTACTTGCTCCAGATGCCTCAGCCAGTGTATAATGGATGCAGGATACAAATCCCTGTTTCTCCAGGAACAAAACCAAAGTGTCTTTGCTGGGTGGGAACCAGGAAGGAAAGCTGCTTTCCAGTTAGAAAATCCCTGAAGCTTTTGAAAAGGGGCTTTCAAAGGGGGCTAGATCCTCAACAGGTGCAAGTTAAGGTCCAGGCCTCTGCATGTTGAGGAGCAGCCTGAGCACGCCTTGGAGAAGAAAAGGCTCCAAGCAGTTTTTTTTTTTTTGTTTTGTTTTTGTTTTTTTTTGGGAATTGCATAATCCCATCAGTGACTGTCATCTGAGGGAGGAGTAGATGCTGGATAGGAGATAAGGCTAGAGAGATAGGTAGGCTCCAGATGTCCTTTCTTAAATAGTGAGTCAAAAATAAAGCCTCTTAGTTGTACTCATGAAAAGAATTCACAGAGGTAAGATCTTTATTTGATCCTGAAGTCCTCAGCAATCAATGTGTGACTGTTTATTGAAGGGGGATGTGTTTTGCTAAGGTTGATGTAGGCCAGGAATTTGACTTCTGATTTCCAGACAAGTTTCTTAGGAAGGCCAAACCTGGGGTTTGTGCAACTCAACTGTCGTTTCCCTGGGCTTGTTTTTGTTAGGGAGGATAAAGAGGATCTAAAAGAGACAGGAATTTATCGTTGACAGATGCCTCTCACAAGGCAGAGAAATAAGGGCTCTTTGTAACAGAGATAATTGAGTCTCCTCATACAGGCACTCCCAATTTTAACCTGGTTAGCCTGGATTTGTCCTTTAATTCATTGTTGAGATTGCAGCACCAGAACATATAGGCACATGCAATTTTCTCTTCTGAGATAAATTTGCACAGCAAAATAGGCTCTTATAAAGTAGGACACCATAATGTGTGAGTAGCATTAGTGTTTTTCTAGTGCTCTACACAGAATAATAACTCACGTAGGAATGCCTGCAGAACAGATTGTGTCTGTATGCATATTAGCTCTCTTTGAAGGAATAAAAAAAAATTCTTTTGTGATGTTTGTTTTTTCCTGACTTAAAAGTATATTTCTAGAAAATCAGAAAACTGCCAAAAACATATAAAGAAGGAAATTAAAAGTGCTGATAATCGCTGTTAACGTTTTTGACTATTTTACCCCCATCTGACTGCCTACACCATCCATACTGTTTGTACATAGGTTGGATTATGCCCACCCCCATCCATACTGTTTGTACATAGGCACATGCGTGCCTTCCTATGTCATTAAATGGACTTCAAAAGCTTGATTGTAAAGATTGTGTTGTCAACTGTCTATCCTTTGAATTTTTTCTTGTATTGTTGGGCATTGCAGGTTTTTTTCTCATTTTGCACTTTTATAAAATAATACTGCAATGTACATCGATAAATGTGCATGTGTTTCTGATAATTTCCTGAACATAAATTGCTGCAAAACATAAATTGATGCTTCGTGTTGATTCCACACACCCCAGAATGGTCCTACATGTTCGCATTCTCAGCCCAGTGAGTGAGAGACCTCTTTTCCCCATCCTAGCCAGGGCTGAAGGACTTCTTTCTTCTTTTGAGGATGTGCCATGTCCTTTCCCTTTTTTTTTTTTTTTTTTTTTTCATGTTGTTGTTGTTCTCATGGAATGTTCATTTTTGACTTAATTGATTTGTAAAAGCTTCATATAATTGTAATAGCTTTACACATTGGAAACCAATACAGCCTTGAAAATGAATGGAAAAAAATCTTTACTTGGTGATTTGGGACAATTTCCAAGCTGTATTATTAAATCAAAACAAAACAAAAACCCAAAGTGTACAACAGTATGAATGGCTTTCTCTTGGATATGTAAAAAAGGGAGGAAATAAAATATATGCAAAGTTTGTGGTTGTTTTATTTCTGGAAGGAGACATAAATATGTGAGGGTGGTTCCCTTGGGTTTGAAGGCCGGAGGGCCTACAGTCTGGAGTGGGAAGATTTTCTTTCTATATTAAGTTTCATCTTGTTTGCATTTTTATCTTGTACACAGGATCCTTTTTCAACTGAAGAGATTGTTAATTTAAAACTCCTTATAAATCAAGTATTTTAACCTTTTCTCTTTCACAGATGTCACAGATATTTTTACTACGTTACTACTCACCTTTTAATTTTCTTTGTGTTGGTTTCTGACAGAGATGAGGTGTGCATTTTTTACATGGTTAAATCCATTCATCTTTCATGCTGTATTTTCCTTTAATTTTTGGACTCATAAAATCCAAAAGAAGACATTTTTTACCAATATTTTCTTCTTTTAACTTTCATGATTGTTGCTGTTTTTCCATCCTTCCACCTCATATATTTTGGTATATGATTTGAAGGAGCTACCTTGATCTTTCTGGATAATTGACTAATTATCCCCACACCACTTATTCAATAATTCTCCCCTTAGCTACTGATTTACGATGCTACCTTTTCATGTACTTGGATTTCTTACTTTGTTTTCTATTATACTCCTTTGTTCTGATTGTAATTCTGCATTGCTTTGATAATTTACCTTTTCAATATATGTTACTATTTGATAAGGCAGTCTCTCCAAGTTACATACATACATACATATGTTTTTTTTTTCTTGCGCTTAAGGTATTTTTAAACTTTTTTTAAAAATCACATTGGAATTTGCATTAAGGCAATCTTAATCTTGGAAAAGATTAACATTTCACTTTTATCACCTAGTCAGGAATATACAAAGTATGCCACTCTCTTCAACCAAATCTCCCACATTCTTTTTTTTTTTCAAATCTCCCACATTCTTAAATAATTAATACCCTCAAAGAGTTTTGGTTTATATGAGTTATATTTATTAGTATTTCAGGTATTAAAAATTCTGAGAGTTTTAAAAGATATTTGTTTACTATTTTACTTAAAAATGATAATTCTAAGCCTATAATACTAAACAAACAACATATTTTATGCAAAATATCTATATTTATGAAATAAAAAATGTACTGGGGATGGCATTATTTTACATTTTTTGTAAATCTTGGTAAGGTGTGTTGTACGAGAAGGCTGCTGATTCTCATCTCTTTTGCATTCAATGTGTTGCAAATGCTTTTTGTGTTGAAATGTGTAAAGAAAATTTGGCCTCACATGGACCTATAGTTGAAAAAGAGGAATATTTTAATAGCACTTTCAGATAATTGTGGATATTTTTCTTTGATACGGCACCAAAATTTTGACAACTGGTAGTTTCTTAAAGGTTAGCTATAATGTAGAATCTGAAACCATATCCGTGAACTTTTCATAATCTGTTACATTAAAATCCACTGGTTTGTCTTACACTTTCATGGCTCGTTTACCATGTGCAGTTTCATTGCATCATTTTTTATTTGTCATTTGGAAAAGACCAGTGCATTGATTTATGAAATCTTCCAAGCAATGTTCACAAACAATGCCCCAAAATAATCATAGTTACTAACCTAACCTCCTGTATTATAAGAAAAGTCACTAGGTATCAGGAAGCAGGTAAGCCCTGGGTGGCAAATACAGTTTCCTAAATTCTGATTTTGGTTCAAAATTTAATCCTGGGAATAAATGTCATCCATTGTTTTCTTTGAAATGGCACGTTCACTTTAATCAGTTTTGAGAAAATGTCTACGAGATGCACGAGTCAAAGCGACTGTAGTTTTTCTTCCAAGTAAAAACAGTGTTCATGGCAAGAACAGCAATCATCTCGCATGCTTTTCTTGAGACAACCTCGAGTGCTTAGCTACCGTGCTCAAGTGCTTCTGTACTTTGACAAGTAGCAAGCTTGCGGGACGTGGAATCCCCTTTTTATCACACGGAATACTAAAAAGGTGTATACTTAAGGGTGAGACTTAATATTATTAATTAGTACTCCTTCATCGGGGACTTTTTTTAGTGTGACTGCCATATTTATTAACTGTGTGTTGTGTAGAGTGATTCCTAATAAAGCTCAGTGCCACTACCCTGTCTCTTTCTAAGAGCTGACGGTTTTACCCACCGTTTTCTTTCAAACCGTCAGAGCAAATACCAACATAGTAAAAAAGACAACCAACCTCTTACTGTTAGTATAAAAATAGTTTTTGCCTGGCAGATATTTGACAAGGATCTCAGGAACTATGTTTTGAGAACCTAACCTGGGCTAGAGCTTACAGAACAATTTTAATAATGGTGATGTGATTTCTCAACCTGATTTCAATGAAACTGCCTAACAAGTGAATACAAATTCTGACGTTAAATCTACTTACTTATCCATTTGCACCTTTTAGACAACGATTCTGCAACTTCAGACCCTGATGCAGAAATTGCTGCCCGGACCAATGGAAAAGGGAGCCCTGGGGAGCAGTCCCCAAGCCCTGTCCAGTTCATAAACAGCGCGGGAGCAGGAGACTCCAGTCGCTCAACCCTTCAGAGGTACTAGCAATATAATTGGATTTGTGTTTGCACTGCGTTTTACCTTCGTATTAATCGAGAGGCCAATTTCAGTGATTTAATTACCACAGAAAAAGATAGACAGTAGTAAAGGCCCCCCTTTTCATCCCAGCCCTTCTACTTCCTCTTTCTATGAACGCCACCTCCTGCATCTTGCCACAGCTCTCTTCGTTAATGATAGGAAAGCATTAGCTTTCACTCCTCGTTTTCATTCCTCTCAGCCTTCCTATATGCAAGTTTGCTATTAGGACTTAGCTTTTACAACTACTGTCTTTTGACTTCAAGAGTATGATTTCCCCCCCCACCCCTTTTCTGTCTGCCTGCAGCTTATAATTACCCTGTCCAGAATCAGAAGAAAAATAGAGTGCCGCACACAGTGCTCTGATGTTTAATAGGTGCAAAGGAGAGTGAAAGCAGCCCTTGGTGTCGATTTTCAAATTGCACATGGCTGGTCCTTATTTTCCACCACAATAATGCAACACTTTCTCACAAGGAGTAACTGTTGATTGTGCTGTGTGCTGCTTTTCGGCACACGTCCATCCCTCCTATTGGTAAACAGCTCTAGAGAAATAAGTTCAAAGAGTTGCTACCATCAGAACCACAATTATTATTATTTATAGCTGCTTTGATGCAAAGACTCTAAAATTGTGTTTAAAATGAGATGACCAACAAGACTTCCGTGGATGCAGTTTCATAGGAAATAGATTCTCTCTTCCTTTGATTTAACAAAGTATACTCTGTATGGCACATAGTTACTGTTTGTTGGATTTAAATGCAAAATTTGGTTTGCTGTGCTGCAGAAAGGAACTGTACGCTACATACTGATATGTGGTTTGTCTTACTATATGTCTTTATATTTTCCTAGAAAACTAATCATCCTTTTATACCAATACAGATAATTCACAACTTACCATTTTGTTTGTAACATCTGTTCTTATTATTTTGATTCATGTTTTTACCATATCTTATTAATATGGCAACCAACTGTCATGATTTAATGGCCTTAGAGACAGAACTGTCAGTGATGAACTCCCTGATTTCAACCCTAGCTTTTCCTGTCTCATTATATGAATGGCCCCAAATCGAAAAGCCTCTTCAAACTCAGCGCTATAATCTAGAAAGTGGAAATAACTATTGAAAGCAAAAAAAAAAACTCCATATTGGAGAGGTCACTATATAAGTATGTGAACTACTTAAAACATGTGTGTGACTTCATATCACATATAATAGACACAGAAATGCCTTTCATGTTTCCTGTCCCATCAGCCTTATTCTAACCCCTTTTGCTCTACTTTCTTACACCCTCTGACTTCCATTGGTTAGCGGTTCCCCTCTCCTTCCTCTGAACTCTGCTGGAGGCCACGTGTATCCGTCACTTTCTGCCCCCCAGTCATGCTAATGACCTAACATGCCTTCTCTGAAGGGGGATATGGGACTCCTCCCTGTGTAATAGAATAGGAACCCACGGGTCTTGAATTCAGAGGCAGACCTGAGACACTATATCCGTTTTCCTTTTTCTCTGAATCATCTTTTGAAAAGGCACCAAACTCTCATCGCTCTTCCGAAGAAACACATCTGACCTTTATGCCACCGACCCCTGACTAGCTTCTGCTGACCTGCTTCTTTTCACTTGCAGTGTCATCAGCGGCGTTGGGGAACTGGACCTGGACAAAGGGCTAGTGAAGAAGGCAGAGCCCAACACCAAAGACAGACCTTATCCTGACTGCCCCTTCCTGCTGCTAGATGTGCGTGATAGAGATTCTTACCAGCAGTGCCACATTGTTGGAGGTGAGAGAGAGAAGCCTTTATGGTGTCTCATTCCCAAGAATAGAGCCCGTCCTTGGGTCCAGGCAGGCTTGAACCCGGTCCCAGGGATAACAGTTAAGGAAACTATAGGATAGCTGGCTCCATTATGGAAACCTAGTGCAATGAGGAGGCTGCTGCCTTCTGGCTGGCTCTGGGAGGTAGGAGGGGCAGAGGTGGGCCGGGATGGGGGGCTCAGTACTCAATGTGGGAAACAGTGGAGTGAAACTTCATATTTGGTTCAGTGTCCTGTTTCTTTCACAAAAGTTATTTATATTTATGGCTCATTGATTCTGAATGTCTTTGTTTTAACTCTTAGTTAGACTTTACCCCAGCTAGGAATTGGGACCAGCTACCCTGAAAGCTAACAAATGTCCTGTGTATTTTTTTCTCTCTGCAGCTTACAGTTACCCAATTGCAACCCTGTCTAGAACAATGAACCCTTATTCAAATGATATTCTTGAATATGTATCCTTTGTTACATGTTAAGAGTCCAGTGGTTGTGAGGGGATGGGGTGGTTGTAAGAATTGAACTTTATCATGAATCACGCTCCTGGTAAGAAAACTCTGTGAAGGATTTTTGATATTCATTAGCTTAGCATATTTTAGGATTGGGGTTCTTAGCTGCTGCTGAATATCTGAATATTAAGACAGCTGCTTCCAAACCCAACTGCACTGGGCAAAATCACGAGGTTATGATCATTTGAGAATAGCCCTAAGACATTTATCCCCCAGAAACTTTCCCAAGTAAAATTTAGGAATTCATTTTTTTCCTTCTGTTTAATCTATTTTCCATAAAATTTTTATTTGTTCATAAAAATCATAAAGTAGAAAATCAGGTAAATACTGAAAGATACAAAAAAGAAAGTGGAAATCTCTAATAACCACACAGCTGAACTACTTACATTGCATGTGGTGTGTATTTTATTCCAGACTGTCATTTTCATGTTCTTTTTAACCAAGTAGAAATCATACTATATATATAATTTAGTGTCTTACTTTCCCCCACTTTATATTACGTTGCAACAGAAACTCTTTATAAACTCCATTTTTGATGCTCTTTTGGTATCTCATCTTCAGGTTTAATTTAAATTACTAAGCCATTCCTCTCGGACTTTTAGATGGGTCCTGTTTCCTTTTTACTGTTATAAATAAGGCTGCCTTAGACGCATTGGGCATAAAAGTTTTTCTCTTTCCTCTTCTGTAAAATGTAAAACCATGATATGGCTAAAAGAGCTAAAGGCTGTAAAGTGTGTAGTTAGTGCTGTCTTGGGCCTTAGTAGTAGTACTGTATAAAAGACAAGACCAGCTTGCATGGTTTCCATGACGACAAAAATCCCCTAATGGCTGGCACGATGGGGAAAGAGTAGGCTCATCCAATGTTCCCTGGAACTCAGACGCGTGAACCATAGGCGTTTCTGGAAAGTGCAGGCGCATCAGCCTGGTCGCTGCAAGCCTTGACTCCTGTGACTCAGAAAAATGCCCATGGCAAAATCATCATCCTGTACGATGACGACGAGAGGCTGGCCAGCCAGGCGGCCACCACCATGTGCGAGCGGGGCTTCGAAAACCTCTTCATGCTCTCAGGAGGTGAGGGGCTGCGCTGCCTGCGCTTAAACCACAGCCACAGAGACACTCAGTCCTGGCATTTTCCCGTCCAAATGCAGAACTCGGTGTTCTGGAAAGAGAGAAGACCGTGCTGGCGGGAAGGAGTTGCAAGTTATGTGAAACTTCCCTTAGCTCCATCAGCACATGTTTTTAATTCCTGATATAATGACTCTGCTCTAGGGCTCTTTAAGGAAGCCTTAATGTGCAGACTGGGGCTCGAGGATCACTGGTGGAATTCTCAGAATCCCACATAACAACAGACATTTTCTGGCGTCATTTACTTAATGGTGAGGCAGTTAAGAAAGATTTCATGTCCTTGTGTTGCCCTCGCCTTGGTGACCAAAGATTAGAAGACATGCAGGCTGCTTTCCAGGTTTCACTGTGGCCTCACCGTGTTAATGTTGCTTTTCTGCTGATTTTCCATACCTAGGTCTAAAAGTCTTAGCTCAGAAATTTCCAGAAGGACTGATTACAGGTTCCCTGCCAGCATCTTGCCAGCAGGCCCTTCCTCTTGGTTCTGCCCGGAAACGATCCAGCCCCAAAGCACCACCCCTACCAGCCGAGAATAAATGGAGATTTACCCCGGAAGATTTAAAAAAGATAGAATATTACCTGGAAGAGGATCAAGGTCCTGCAGACAATCCTAGTAAGATATTTTGACCCTGTCGAGCTTGAGATTTGCAACTTTGAGTATGACCTCATCACATGAAAGGCTTGACTTCTTATAATATATCCAGAGTCTTAAAATATTTGCAGGGAAGAGAGGGACACGTGGAGGTGATCTCAGATGGTGGCAAGAATTAGGCATTGTGCACAGACAGAAAGAGGAGCGGGTTATTAGTCAAGGAAAGTGTGTATCTCAGGCAGAGTTGAGAGGCATCCAGAGTCTGTCTTGGGGAGTTTTTGTTTCTTTCTGCTGCTTGTGGGGATGTTTAAATCACTTCTGACCTTTCCTTTGGTGCATAACTTTCCGCTCTGTAGTCGCTCCTGCCCCCTTCTCTACCAGAAGTGAAGGGACAGACTAGGTTGGTTGGGGATAACAGAGAGGAAGAAAGAGCAGGGAGCAGGATTTCCTTTTGTCCTTACCCTTGCCCCCCTTTTAGATGATCTCAAGAATGAAGAGCGGGTTTGAGCCTAACGTAGACGTTAAATAGGACTTTTTAGCTTAAATGTTTATTTGGTGTATTGTCCACGGGACCATCCTTGAAGCTCTTGCCACTGTTTCTGCTCCCTTCAGGCCGACTGAGCCAAGCGAATGCCTCCGGAAGAGACTCCAAGGCTTCAGGCGCCCGCTGCGGTCAGAACCTGCCTGCCGGGGGCCCTGCCGGCCACCCCAACACCCGCCCACTTGGCGGCGGCCACCTGCAAGGCAAACCTTGGAAGTGAAGACTTGTCTTGGTCCAATAAATGTTTTCTCTCCTGTTGGAAGCCCTGGGCAGTTCCCAAGTTGGTCATTTTCAGAAACTGCTGCAAAGGAAAGGCCTTGACATGGGTGCTAGGCCCGCTGTCCCCTTGCTGTCTCTGACTCTTCTCCCGCCGCCAGCTTGGGAGGGATTTTATAAAAACCAGAGACATGACAGGCTCTAGTGTCCTCCCTATTGTTTACAGAATATTTAAGTCTCTGAAACTGAGTAGCAAAAAAGAGTCTAATTATTTTAGGCTCTTACTATCTTATTTTAATGAGGTCCAGCTTGTTTTGATCTGCTGCCTGTGTTGTTTTGTAAATACTTCAGTCAGTTTTGGTGTGCTCTTCCTCACCAGTTCTTTTGCACTCACTGTTCTTGGTTTTGTGAAGATTCTGCAGGTAGGCTTTGCAGCCTGAGAAGCTATCCTGGCGAGTGCAGGTGATTCTTAGTTTCCAGCTGCCCCAGGTCACCCCCCACCAGGGGTGGGCACGCTGCCGGAGGGGTTCTATTCCCCACTCACCAGGCAGACTGTCTGCCGTGCGTTTGGAGGCTGGTGCCTATGAGCCTTGTTCAGGCTTTAGATTTAGTGGCGTGGCTCTTGCACCTCCTGTATATTCCCCCTCACTAGTGTTTTTCTGGAGCGATGCCTTTGATGGTGGTATGTGCTCAGCTGCCCGCCCACGGAAAGGCCCTGTCCATTGTACAGAGCCGAGCGAGGGCCACGGAAGCCCCAGCCGGCCCTCCTCCCGGATTGGTTTATCAATTGTAAATTTCCATGGCCCTCCTGGGTCCATCCATCCATCCTAGATGGATAGAAATTATGGCCACTTGAAAACATGGGCTTCAATTGGACAACTGCAGGCACACAAAGGTGAGGACGACTCCACAGTCCTTTGTCAGAGCTGACAACCCTTTAAGCCCTTGCTTTAAAATACAGTATTAGTCTAATTGAGTAATTAGTGCAATTTCCTGCTTACTTTTCATTCTCATGACTGAGCTGTGATTAGGAGGTTGTGATTATAGATTCTGGTTTTGGCCAGAATTTTGAATCAGCATTAATTGAATTGCTAGATGACTGACATTCATTCCATTTAATTGGGGGAACAAAAGACCTCAGGTAAGGATGAGGAATTCTGAAATTATCAGGAAAAGGAAAAGAGCCTTGTTAATTTTTATGGTCTGTGATCTGTAGCTGTGATAAGGGACTAAGGAATAAATTGTGCTCTTTGTCATGGCAACCAGCTTCTGAAAAGCCAACTGAAAATTGCCTATCCTTAGGTGGTTACTGCTGCCGGGAAAGATCTGCCTTAACGGGACTATTTTCTCGCCACCAAAAAAAAAAAAAAGAAGAAGAAGAAGAAGAAGTACCACAGTATTTCTAGCATAGGGGGCTGTGTTTGTAAGAGAAATAAAGATAATAAATATCTCATAGAGCCATATGGAAAAATAACTTTCATGTTCAGCCCAGTTCTGTTTTAGTGTGTTTATTCTTCTCTACTTGATTTCCAAAGTGCAACATTTTCCAATGCTTTAGAAATCAAACAAACCAGGGACATTGTTCAGATGTCAAGCCGTGCCCAATTTTCCACAAGATTCAAGAATCTTGTATAAAATTCAGCCAACGTACACATAGCTTTAATGAGGAGCCTGTCATGTTTCCCCATAAATTTATTGCCTGAGAACTTAGTGCAGCCTTTTGCTAATGCCAAAATGCTCTGGCTTTTTATTTTCTTTACAGCATAGATTTTAAAAAATGCAAATTTTCCACATTCAGCGTTCCCCTAGCATGGACAAGCCTCTCAGCCATTTTGGACCCCTATACATTTTTTTAAGAAAAAAAATTGTTTTTCTCTGTAACAGCATTCTGGGTATGCCATTTTAAAGTCGACTGGTCTGGAGTTTAGACTTCCCTCCTTGGTTTTATTTTGAAAGTAAATGGTAGTCTCCACCACTCCCCCCCCCGCTTCTTGTTATTCTGTATTTCCATCACCAAACAGCACTATTGTATATATATGGAATGTTGGTGTAGCAAAGTTGGTGTAGCATCGCAGTGTATTTTACCCGAGAAGTCTGGTAGGTCAGAATATTTGTGTGGCTGCCTCATAGTGTTTTACTGTGTTGGTTAGGGCTTTGAAGCAACTCCTCCTCAAAGACCTGTTCTGATTCTGTACTTTGTGTGTTAAATGTCACCCTCAGACAGTTTTTACATGCTCACAGTGTTGCTTTGAATGTTCAACACTACACGTTTCTTCATTAGATTAACTGACATGTATTGTTTAAGTGATCAGTGGTACTTTGTGCAATTATGAATGTTGAAGATTAAAGTACATAGTTCTTAATTTGTTGTTTCTATTAATATGCTGAGACCTGCCAATGCCTCTCTTCTCTCGGTTGAGCTGATCTGGGGGAGCCACAGGAGACTGGGGTGATTTGGAAGAGTACCTCTTTTTGCTGCATCTCCCAGGAAGGGAGAGCTGCTCTTTGTGTAAATGAATCAGGAAATCGTTCCACTGAGGGCCAGGGACCTGAGCTGTCTAGTCAGGAGGTCTGGATTCCTCTCCAGGCTCAGGCAGAAGCTGATTGCCACCGGAGCCCATGACAGCAGGGCTGTCTCGTCAGTGTTTTGGGGGTGATGAGCCGCCCTCCCCGGGAGCCTGTGACCCCCTAGAGAAAAGGTGCTTTTCGATGTATAACTAGCGCTCCATCCGAGCAACTGTGGTGTCCAGCATCTAAATAATGTGTTCAGGGCTCTCGAGGAGGTATGCATTCAAGACAGAGAGGAGGGAAAAGAGGGGAAATGCGAGGAAACAAGAAGGGTGAAGGAGGGAGGGAAAGGAAAGCTGCATCACTCACTGGGAACCAGATGAGGGGCTGTAACGTCCTGGGCTGTAATAATGTCAGGTTTAATCTATTGAAAGGTATAGAATGATTCAAATGGCCTAAAAGCACTTTTATTTTTTATCTTTAGTAGAAAACCAGAACCAGCACTATTATATTGGACTTGGTGTGAATCAGAATTAAGAGAGAACAAATAACGTTCATTAGTTGCTCAGAGATTTCTCCTGTGGTGCTATTTAGATGATACAGAAATTCTAAAGACTTTAGGCTGCTCACCAAGAAAAGAAAACAAACAAAAAAAAAAACAAGCTTCTTTTCTTTAATTCCCTGGTGGAATATAAGTGAAATCAGAGTTGTAGGCTAGGAAGAAATATGTAGGTAATTTTTCTTGTGTTGGTTTTGGTTTCTGTCATGTTATATATTGGTTATAGATTCTGTCTTTTATGTTATCTGACTTTTTTAGGGGGGATAATTAATTTCTGTCCACCTGGATTTAGATCCATGACTCCCTTCTTGCTCTACTCCGAAAATAATCATTAAGAGCCTTTCTCTCCCTGGTTCCAAAATGCTTTCTGTGTCTTTAGCGTACGTGTATTTTCTTCATAATTCCTTCAAAGAAAAACTTTCCTTTTTCCAGAAACATCAGAAACGTGGGCATGATGATATGCTTATATGCAGGTCAATTAATATTTTAATTAGCAAATATATTTTTCCTATACAGACAGTAAATAAGACATGCCGAACTTCCAAAGTGTTCAGAACACATTTGGGTAGTAACACATTCCTAGAATTATAGTAATTATTGAGATTGTCACTGCAGTGCCCTTAAGTTGATACACAGGGCAGTCCTAGCATAAAATGTGCCATGGTGGGAATGTATAGGCATTGGATTCTGACAGAACGGCATTCGGTGCTTGATTTTATGTGTGTTTAAGAAAACTATTTCTCACACTGTGATGCCTGTATGGTCTCACTCTCTGATGCTGACCCTTTGTCCTGAAAGCTTCTGCAAATTCTCTTGGCCTGTGTAATATCCCAAGACACCTGGCAAAATGAGCGGCAAACAGGGGTCACTAATTAAATGCTCCTGACTGATGGCATACACTTTGTAAGGGATGTAACTAAGTCTTCTCTGTGAAATAATTTTGACTGTAAATTCTCAGAGTGAAAAATCACCATTTGTAGGACGACAGCGGCCCTTCCTCGGTGTGAATGAGTGAGTGAATGCCCGCTGTGGTCTCTCAGTGTTGGCTGCTATTCTGGAGAGCGGGGGAGCTTGCTACCTTTTGTCCTCTTGTATGTCCTGCTTTTGTAGGCGAGTTACTCACAATCCTGCGGCTTCTGGACGACCCTCTGCAGGAGGCACCCAGGGAGCTGTTAGGGGTGTTGTTATTACTCTGGCTGCCTGCAGCCTGCCAGGCCTGTGGTCACAGTCCCCTCAGGCCCCCAGTGGCCTTCAGACTTCATCCCATATAGGTTGCACGCCATCCCCATTGGGGAGTGTGCTGTTTTTTCTCTCTTGTTTCAAATCTCGAAGCTCTCTAGAGAACACTAGTAAACATTTATGGAGCACTAACTGTGTTAAGTGGTTTCCTGGACTCTTCCTTATAATTACTGACTCATTTAATTCACACAACAGCCCTGGGAGGTAGGCACCCCCATTTTCAGGATCGGAGACTGAGGGTCCAGCGGAAAGGTAGTAACTCACCCTGAATCACTGAGTTCTAAGTTTGGGAAGCCGGGGTCCAGCCCGAGAGCTGCGGTCCCAGAGCAAGTCTGTTCAGACCTCTGCTCTGTGCTCCCCACTGGGTGAGCTCTCCCGGGCCATGCATCCACTGCTCCCACGAGAACAGAACCTTCTCTCGACTGCTGGCTTCCCTCCCCTCCTGTCACCCAGGGGCCCATTGACAGCTTTTTTCCTCCGCCAGCCCAAAACGGGGTGGAAATTCTGGGACCAAAACATCCACCCCTGGGAATATGTGTCCCACATTTCTGTGCGGCTGGTGCCCCGGCTTAAAGACTGGTGCCCCGGGGTTCCTCAGGTTGGCCTTGTTTCTTAATGAACACCTCATGGGATACTACGGAAGGCATGGGAGTTATAAAGTCCTGATAAGATTGTAGGGGGGAGCGTGGAGAAGTAAGTTGTTTTCCCGCTCGGCAGACCTATTCATCCAATAAACCATATTGATATGATTTGTGTCTGATCTTTTCTTTCCTGTGTGGTGATGTTTCCGATTTAGGCTGAAACATAAAATGTGGGAATTGGCTCGTGGCCACCGGCAGGGGCTTCAGGGGAGGAAGCAGAGGCAAACCTCTGTGCCTCAGTCTGTGTTAACAGAGCTCAGTCACCCACTGCTGAAAAGGTAGCTGATCACTGCGCCTGTGGTGAAGCAGAAGACTTTTAATTTTCTTCTTTTAGTTTGGCAACAAACATTTGGCAGTCGCCCTCTCTGGGACTGTTAGATGATGCTCACAGTCTGAGTTGCCAAATTAATGCGGATGGGAAAGCTTTGGGGAGAATTCATTACCCTTTGACAGCTTCTCAGATTTGCCGGGCCTCTGTGCTTTTTGCTCACAGCTCTTCCTTTATCTGGCCAATTTGGATCGATGGCTGGTCACATCAGCTTCCCACACGCAGCGTCGGGGTCTTAGTGTGTTCCAGACCAAGTTTCTGTCCTTCAAGAAAGGATCGTCAGCATCTTCAAATCCACCTAGTCCCACTTGCTCTTGCAACAGTTGCTAAGATGACCAATAGCCCTGCCCTGGCGGGCCAGTGAGGTCAGGTCTGGATTGTATTCAATGGCATTTCAATTTTAACTTCTGGCCAAAGCCAGAAAGTTGCACATGCGTATCCAAGTGTCGATTCAAAAGACCACCCGAAGGAGTCTCATGGAACATGACCCATAGTCCACACCGAGAACCATATATAATGGTCTATGAAAAAGGAAAATGAGTTTATTTAAAAATAAAGATTTTTGGAAAATCCTGGAGAATAGACATTAGCATAATCAATTCCCTCCCAGATTGCTACGGGAACAGAACATGAGCAGAGAGGGTGCTTGGGAGTTTTCACCTTACTTATGGCCACGTGCTTAGGGACTGGCCCCCAACTGGGGCACATGAGTAAGTCCTTCCCACGGCAGTAAAACAGCTCTTTCCATTGGAATGTGAATTTTTCCAACGATAAGACAATCACATTTTTTTCTGGGCAAGATAGTGAAACGTGATGGCAGAGCAGAAGAAATGCCTATACAAAAAGGATCTGGGCACAAATTAAGATGGCCTCTACGTGTTTGATGTTGATAATGAATTGTTATTACATAACTTTATACACAGGTTACCTGTGTGTTGGAAATATTTGCTTTTTTTTTTTTTTTTCCTGATTATAAAAGCTCATTGCAAGAAGTTCAGAAAAACCACCACCCTTCCCACGGTAACCACAATTATCACTGGGGACTAGGTCCTTCCAGGCATAAGGTGTGTGTGTGTTTCAAATAAAAAAGGAATTTATATTCAACATACTGGTTTGTGGCCAGCTTTAAAAAGAAAAAAAACAAAACTATGAAAGTACAAATCACAAACCATAAAATTCACCCATTTTCAGTACACGATTCAATGATCTTTAGTAAATTTTCAGAGCTGTGCAGCCATCACCACAATCCAATTTTAGAACATTTCCATCGTGTGGCCAACTTCTTTCATTCCGTATATTGTGACCATTTTTCCATGTCAACAGACCTCAGCAACTTTACAATATTCCCTCGTGAAAATACATCAGACTGGTATCAATGCTGGTTTCTATTTAGGTGCTTTTTATTTTCGTTGTTTACCATTGCCATCCTGGACATCCATGGATTTGAACTTGCTCAAATATTTTTATAAGATTCTTCCAAAAGGATTTTTTTTTGGGTCAAAGAGGCAATGCATTGAAGATTGTGATTTATATTGCCAAATTGCCCTCCAGGAAGGTGGTGAGAATTTATACTCCCACCAGCAGTGTATGACAGGTCTTATTTCTTCATACCCTTGATAACACTGAGTTTTCAGTCTTTTTATTCTTTGTCAATCTGATGGGGGGAAAATGATCTATCTGTTTTTCTTTAATGTGCAAAAAAATCACCCAGAGGATCAGTATCTTTCATACTTTTATTGGCTTTTTGTGTTTCTTCTTTTGGGAATTACAATTTTTCTTCTGAAATGTTAGTCTTTTTTTTTTAACCCCTTATAAGAGCTCTTTCCCCCTCAAGACTATTGATACTTTTTTGTATGCACTACAGTATTTTCTAAAATTCTTTCAGCTTTATGCTTTTATTTATTAAAAAAAATTTACCCACAAATTTGTAAAAATATAAAACATGTAAAAAAAAATTCTGCAAACGAAATGTAAAGCTATTCCCACTCTGGAAAAAACTTTAAAAAGTATTGGTGACTTCTGTTTCTCCATTTCACACGTATTTATTAAGTGCACATGATGTGTGTGTGCTGGGCCAGCCAGTGGGGGCTGAATGTTAAAACAACATAACGCAATCCTTGCCCTCATGGAATTTTCTTTCTGATACCTCATTCCTTGTCTTTTCAACTTTCTTAAGACTCTTATTTGTTCAGGGCCTTAACTTCTAAGTTGCAATTCTGGGAATTCCAATGAACTTGCAAGCCTCAATACACATTATAAAGTTTATGAAGTCGTTAGTAAAAGTGGAGGAGATTCATTGAACAATACCTGCTGTGGATCTCTCAGTCAAGCACTGCGGATGGTTTCAGAGACTGAATGCCAAACAAGTGGTCCTGCTCTTAGTGACCAGTTTATTTTAAATGAAGCAACTCTGCCCTTAAAGGTATCCAGTTGTGTAAAATGACAAAGTATCTTGCTAACTTAATTTTTTTTTTTTTTTTTTTTTTTTTGCTGATCGGTCTTTATGAAACAAAAAAATAACATCAGCTTTTTACTCACCCAAACTGAGCAGTTGACATGGGTTTCAGTTTATCTACAATTTCTCATTCGTTAGATTGATGGGAAAGTCTCCTGAAAGAGAACTTGAAGGAAGCCTTTGTGCAATCTTTAGGTCATCTTTCCGTTTCAGACTGAAACACCGTTTTATCTTGTCTCATAAATAAGTACAGAAAAGTCGATGTATCCTCTGTCTAGTTACCCTCATTCTTATTTTTGTTTTTGTTTTGTTATTTTAGAATGGTTGGTAGCAAAAACAATATTAAAATGGGACCCAGGATGAAAATTCCTCCTGAAGAAAGAAGCATTTGCGCTTCAGGCCATTTTATGTGGTAAAGAAAGCAACATGGATGGCGCTGGAAGGGATCATGCTCAGCGAAATAAGCCAGAAAGAAAAAGAAAAATACAGGATGGTCTCACTCATAGCAGGAATCTAGAAAACTTAAATAAGGGACCAGGAAAATGAATAACTATAAGAAAGTGAAAATCAAAATCAACAAAAAACTATGAACCAGAGACACTTTTTGGGGGTGGGGGGCGGGAGGGGAGGGATTGGGGTAAGAATGGGGGGGTTGCAATTGCATGGGGAATATAAAAATAAAATTTATTATTTAAAAAAAATAAAATAAAATTCAGACCGGTAAATAAAAAAAAAAAAAAGAAAGAAAGACTTTTCCGTCAGTGGACCTGGGTGTTCTCACTGCTGTTCTCACCCATGGTTCCCTGTTTGGGGAGCCACAACCCCCTCCCCCGCTTCCCAATGATTCTGTGGGAGTATCCCTGAGCTCCGGAGCCACATCTTAAAATATGTGAAAGAAACAAAAGGTAGATTCTAGCTTTGAAAAACCCTTGCGATTCCCCAGGTACTGTGCTAGCTCCCCACTATGAAATCACACCCTCAGCATCTCCAAGCCAGGGGAGCAAAGCCAAATTTCAGGAGCTGTGGGGAGCATCAGTAGGAGACCCTTATTTGTGAGAAAGTTCTTGAACAGTGAGGAGCGGGGGTGGGTAGCACAGGAGAGCTCTGTAAGGGAGGCTGCCAGGAAGGAGGTGGCAAATGAAAAGTAAACTGCTTCTGTCCCCTAAGGCAAAGTCGTCATGATATACTACAATTAATAAAATGTCTTGGGATTGGTGTTAGTTCTTTATCTTCAGTAAATGATTCCATGTAACCCAATTGTTTTCTTCCAATTCAATTCAGGAGTGGGAGATCATATTTTGCTTTATAGAAATTGGCTTTGCCCGGCTGCAACATCTATTTGGGACAGCGGTGGCCACCAGGATTGTTCTGTTTCATACTCAAGGATATTGCTTTTGTAGATGAATGGATCCAGCCAGCTAGACTATTGTACAAGCTGAATTCCTTTGCACTGCAGGGTGCCGGGCATTTGGTTAGCAGCTGTGGCTGCTGCTTGCTACTAAGGTATGAACAAATCACCCCACTGAAGAGCTGAGCTCAGGGTGGTCTAATTAAAACAGACGCCACTTGGATACAACTTCACAGGACTTGGAATGCAGGGGGAATGCAGGGGTCATCTCGTCCAACCACACACACATTTCCAGTGAGGCCTGCAGGAACTAACCCACTTCTGTCCCAGCTTGAAAAGGCAGACACACCACATGCATTCCCACATGCAAGCCCCAAGATTCTGTTCTATGTACACTCAGAATTTATTGGGTTGCCTGGGTAGGGCAGAGGAAGAGGAGAGTGCCCAAGGGCCAGTTCAGTAGGGGTGAGTCACGACATGCTCCATGATGGTCAGAAGGGCCAGCCAGGTCTCCTGGGCGGTGGGGACGATCTGGGAGGCGGGCAGCAGGAAGCCGTGGCGCCCGGTGTCCCGGAGCTCAAAGGTATAGGAGTACTTGATGCCCTGGCTGTAGGTCCAGTCAACAGTGTTTCCACTGGCTTGGTCTGCAGCGGGAGCAGAAATGGGAATGCAAAGGTCAGTCACTTGGGAAACATTTCCATGGGCCAGTCTAATGGCCCAAGGGCCAGAGCCTGTGCAGTGTTGCCGGGAGCCAGCGTCTACGAAGTGCCCTCCGTTGACCAAGCAGCCTGGCTACCTCCCCAGAAGCTCCCGCCAACGGGTCTCAGCCCAAGAGACCCAGAGAGGCAGCCCAGCAATGTTGCTCCTCTCACTGGGGAATGCAAGAAATCCCTGCCACATTGCAAAAGTCCCCCTGAAAATTGCCACTGTCCAACAGGCACTTGGGTCAAGTCTCCAAATATAGCAGTTACCCACTTGGGTAACGAGGATCTACCCCCCACTCCACTCCACCCCCCAGGGTGCTGGTCTGCAGGGGAAAGTGCAATGGGCCAGAGTCGAATCTGTCTTTTTGGAGGAAACTCAGCTGAGATTTGCACTTAACCGTGGGGTATGAAGCCACTTTGTTCTTGGGTGGGGGCAGAGGAAGGGAGCTGGCTGTCAGAATTGAACTTGACATTAAATGGGAGCAAAACCCTTTTGACGCAGGGTTGAAACCGTTTCCAAAGTAGGCCTGGAGTCCAAAGGCCAGGACAGCCGTAGGGAAGACCGTGACTCACTCGCCCACCAAGACTGGGCACTCAGGGACGGAGTTGCTGTCTTCCCACCTCCGTGCTCTCTCCCTGCTTCTTCAGGTCGCCTGCCCCCTGCCCCGTTCCCTTGGTGCCTTTGCATCTGCCACCACCCCACCTGTTTTCTACAACCCCTGCCCCCATGCTGCCGCCACACAGGTCTCCTTCCCCTTAATTCCAGTCCAGTCCAGTGGGGCCTTTGCTCTAGAAGGTTCCTCTGCTTGGAAGCCTCTTCCCCAGATGGATAGCCTTGGCTCCTTCCCTCATTTCCTAACTTCACTTGCCCAGAATTTCACTCTTCCGATGAGGATTCCTGCGGCCTCTCACCCTGTCGAGTTTCTCCTTTTCTCTCTAGCATTGCTCACCCCACATAAACTTATGTTTATGGCCAGCCTCCCTGGCTAGAATGTAAGTTCTCTGATCTCTGCTTATTTCCAACTTGTCCCAAGCACACAAAACAAGGCCTGGTGCATAGCAGGTGCGTAGTAAACATTTGTTGATTTCATTGCACGTTGATGTGCCGTCCACGCAATGCAGAGCCTCTGTGTGTGCAAGCAAGCTGGAAAAAGATAATTGAAGGGCCTTGGGGAAGGAGCCTTTTGAGTTGAATTTCTTGGTGATCCACAAATGACAGCAGGACTCTCCACCCCATCCATGTGTGAAGGGCTAAGGGTTCTCAGAGGAACAGATGTGTTTATCCAAAAGTGTCAACGAAAGCAGAGCTCACATCAGGAGAAGGCACTGCCCGCCCATTCAGCGATCATCAGCACAGCCAGGGACATTCTCCTCAGCCATGTACCTAGGCCTGGGCACCCTCCAGGAGGGACACCCCCTCAGGCAAAAAAAAAAGTCAAGCTCAGTCCCTCCTGAGGCCACCCGCAGAGACCATGAGCCCACTTACAAATTGTGGTGTAGACGCTGCCATATGTGAACTTGGTCCCGTACAGGGAGGACAGGGCCGTCACAGCCGCCTTGGCCAGCTGATCCTAAAGAAAACACAAATGAGGTTGCCCGTCATGGCCAGCAGCCCAGGCTTGGGAAGAGCAGGGCTAGGGTAGCCTGGGAGCTGGCAGGTGTCCCTGGGGAGGCATCCTGCAGAAGCCAGTCCCCAGCACGGAGCTCGGGGCCAACTGGGGCCTTCAGCATCGGTTCTGGGGGCTCAGCAGCCTCAGGGCCCGCTGCCCTGTGTCTGGCAGGCACGTCCCTGCCACGGTGCAGTTCCACACACGAACTTGCCTGACAAGCCCAAAGTCGAGTCCTGCCCCTGACTTTATCATGAGACAGAAGTGACTCAACCATTCTGTGCCTCAGTTTCCCAGGGAGAAAGTAAGGCTAGTCCTCCTTGCTGGTCTTCCCAAGCCATCTGAAGCCCCTGGGAGAAGGCCCTGGTGCCTAAGCAATTCTGATGAATGAAAACCCAGGCCTGCCAGAAGCTGCCCCAGGACCAACAAGAAGGGGTCCGTGCATACCAGCTCTTCATGGTCGGGGGTTGGGGTGTTTGTGTAGCCGTGAGGATAGAGGAGGAGCTGGGAGTAGCTGTGGATGGAGACGAAGCCCTTGATGTTCCCGTGGTTCTTCACAAAGTCAACGATGGACTTGACCTCCACCTCGGAGTTGGCATACTGGCCGTGGTATGTCTCTGTGCAGGGGTTGCTGCTGGCGCCGGGCACTGTGGGGGGAGAGGGGTACTTGGCATTCCTTACATCCAAACGGACTGGCTTCCATGAGTCCTCATTCTCTGCATGGAATTAGGGGTGTGGTGGGGAGCAGGAGGCTTTCCCCTTACCCCCAAATTCAGGAAAGAATGGGGTTCTGCCTCTGTCCCCACTCAGATTTGGGCAGAGCTGATGGTGCCACCCAGGGAGCTAAGAAGTTTCCTTAAGAGAAACCCATTCTTGCAGTGAAGTGGGCCAGGCAGGAAGAAACTGAGGTGACATTAGAAACCCCAGGTTTGTTTCAGAACTTTCCTTTTAGGAGAACTTTCCTTTTACAGACCAGGGGCAAGCAAATCTCAGAGCACTGCCTTCCACACTGGCAGCCTCGGAGAGGGGCTGGCTGGCACCCCGACCCTCCCCTCACTGCCGGGACAGGAAAGGGTGGGGGCAACAGGACAAAGGATGGTACCCAACCCTGCTCCCCAATCCCACTGGGCCTTACTCCCAAAGGCAGCATCCCAGTTCCTGTTGGGATCCACTCCGATGCAACTGGAGCCAGGTGTGCGGGATCGAGTCTTGCGCCACAGGCGATTCTGGGGAAGGAAAAGCGATCAGACCCTCATCAGCTGTGGCACTGTTATAGGACAGCCCTGATATTGAACGGGTTGCCTGGCTGTGGGGCTTTAGGACATCCTTTTCCCCCTAACAGTACCAGGCGGGGGTCTGAGCCGCGTGGGTGGCCGGCAGCCGCAATCAGCGCTAAGTACCCTGATCCAGAGCTGGGGGGTGGCCACAGCCTGGAATCAGAAACTATTTTCGACTGGCTGCCAGGGAGATGGTCTGCAAAGGGGGTTCTTTATTGAAGCAGAATGGAGGGAACAATGGATGCCATTGGTCGGAGGTTCTACTGGTGGGAAGTGAAGACACGAGCCGCCCCCGGCCCCCGATACACACGTGATCTGTAGCATATTGTCCTTGCCACAAAAGTGAAATTGAACCAGGAAGTAAGGTCTGGGGCACTGGACCTCCAGTGGGAGCAATTTTGCCCCTCCCCCGGGGACATTTGGCAACATCTGAGGATGTGTTGGGAAGTGTCAACTGCGGGACCCTACTGGCATCTAGTGAGTAGAATGTCAGGACACTACTAGGCACCCTGCATGCACACCCCCCACACACACACACACACACACACACACACACACACGCTCATGAAGAACTATCCACCCCAGATGTCCACAATGCCATGGTCGGGAAACTGGTCGTGGGGGATGGGGACTTGCTCCTCCTTTGATTTATTCTGTTGAGATGAAGGATCAGTAGTTTTGGGGGCTCAGAGGCCAGAACCACCCCACTTTCCCGAGGACAGGACAAAGTCCATACCGTGCTGTGGGTAAATGCGAAGCCATCAGGGTTGGTGACGATCTCCAGGAAGATGTCCATGGTGTTCAGAATGTTCTTGAGAACTGGGTCCTTGTCATAGTCCTCTGTGATCTGGTGGGGGGATTGGGGAGCAACGGGGTGAAAGGGCAGTCACACCTTCTGACTGCAGGGAGGGCAGGGCTTCTGTGGCCCTTGGCACCAATGCTCTAACCACCCCCCACCACCTGCCCAGGCTTACCTTCTTTGCAAACCAGATCCCGCTGGCCTGGGTGACCCACTCCCGGGAATGGATGCCTGTGTCGATCCAGATGCCTGGACGTTTGCTTGTGCTAGTGCTGAACTGAACAAGAACAGGGAGACGGTCCAGCTGGGGCCTCGTCTCGCCTTCCAGTAAGCAAAGGTGCCCCCGGCCAGAGGCCATCTGCTCTCTGGCTATCTCCGGTTGAGGCTCTGTCTGTGGGGCCGTCCCTCAGGTGGCTGGTAGGGTCTGGACAAGGATCCCACAGAGCTGGGCCTCCTGCCCTCAGCCCAGGACTGGGGCAAATAGAACCCAGTCAGATTCCCAGGCCCCACTCTGCTCCACTGTCCCCTCACTGCTCTCTGCGGAAGGTCACAAACAAAACTTTGGATCTGGACTATACCCTGCCCCCCACCCCCATCTTGGGGATATTCTCCACAATAGGACCCTTGATTGGAAATACCTGGATCACGTAAACATTTCAGTTGTGTGTGTACATGTAAGCACCTGCCTAGACCAGCGTGGAAATCCAGGTCTTTCTGAATGTTGGCTGGGGAGTTGGTAGGACGGTGGGAATCACAGATCCCAGTGACCTTGGGCTACCCCCAGAGGCAGGTGCCGGTTCTTGCATCCCAGCCTGTGAAGTTCACCTGCGGGGGCCCAGTACCTTCAGCACGTAGATGGGACGACCTTCGTAGGTGTTGCCAATCTGTAACTTGCTGACAAGCTGCGAGTTCTCAGCCACCAGCATGTCCATAAACTCGTAGATCTGAGGAGGGGAGTGGAAGCAGCCTTCATGGCCTCTGGGCACCTGGACACCTCACTCGGCAGCTCTGTCACCCAGCCTGTGGCCAGCCCAGCGACGCGGAGGAACCGCCACCCTTTCCACCCCTGCCACTTGGGGGAAGAGCAGGTGCCGTGCCCGGACTGGCTGCATTCTGCCGGCAGGATGGAGCACTTGGTGCCCATGGGCAGCGGTCCCATGGGTGCCCTCACCTCGTCCAGGGTGTGGTAGGTGGCGTAATTAAATGTGCTGGTGGAGCGGGCCCGGGACTGGAAGGCAAACATCTGCTCCTGCTCCTCGTCCAGCAGCGACTGCACGTCCTCGATCATGATTCTGTAGCTGATGTCGTTGGCCTCCAGGAAGATCTTGACAGCCTGGATGCTGGAGAAGGGCACTCGGACATCGATGGAGGAGCCAGGCCGGGCAGGGCCCCGCCAGAAGTCCAGCTGGGGAGGACAAGAGCAGGCACGGTGGCTGTGAGCTGCAGGCACCAGCCGGGACAGCAGCTATAGTGAAGGCCAGCCGGGGGGGTGGGAGGTGTTGGAGTCAGAATCTCCCGTATAATTGGGGCTGAGGTGCATCAGAGGGCAGAAGGCACTGGACAGAGGCCTGTGTGTTCAGGGCAATGACTCAGAATGCAGAGAGAAGGGGCTTTGTGACAGCAAGGGAAAGAGAAGTATTGGGTCCCCACTTTGCTCAGATGCTAAAGGGCAGCAAGATTCTGGAATTGGGGGGTTTAAGTCACTTCCTAACAGGGATCCATCCCATGGTTCCTTTTGGTGGGGTGAGCCCAGACCCCAGTCAGCCCAAAGGGGTGGTAGGAACCTGAGATGGGCCCGGCTGGCCTGGGTAGTACCCAGGAGTCTCAGAGAGGGCTTCCCCTTCCTCTGACCTGCAGGTGCTCCAGCTCCTCCAGCTCCTTCACCTTCTGCACCTGGGCTTCATTGGCTGCAGAGATTCGGAGCACCTGGTGCCTGCGCAGAGCAGTGGGGGAGACTGAGGTGCTGAGAAGCCCCTGCCCTGACCATGCACTCTCCCCAGATAGGGGGAAGGTGGCAAGCAGCCTGGAAGCCCAGGCTAGCCCTCCATCCTCTGGGTTGAAAGTAGGAAGCATGATGGGTCTTACCAATAGGGGCTCCTTGGAATCTTCTAGACATTGCTTCTATTATCATACAAACTTAGACTCTTTCTCAATCTAAAACCAGCAAGCTTTCCCCCTCCTTCTGTCCTGAAATTCCTCCTCAGGGCTCAGATTTCCCTAGGGCTCAGGAGGCTGTCTGTCCTGAAAGACCCTGACTCTACTCAGCCCTTGTCCCAGTCAGCTGGCCTCCCACCGCGCTGCTGGGCTGCTTCTCTCTGGCCGTCTTCCCATGGCTCTGTCTGTCTGTCTCTTCCAGACACTCACGGGGGCCAAATCCTCCCTGTCTCCCTCTGAACACCCTTACCCCACAAAGTTCTCTAAGCCAAGGGTGGCCCCCAGCAGCACGCTCAAAATCAGCAGCGCCCTCATGCTGCAGCCTGTTGGGAAGGTGACCTGAGGCTGTGTGAAAGTCCTGAGGCCTTTTAAACCCTCCCAGGACAGAGCCTCCTGGCTGTGCCCATGTGCTTCTCCCCTTGCACCTGGGCCTTTCCCACGGGAAGGGTAAGGTGGGACCGCTGAACTCTGGCACCTCCTTGCCCTCCCTGATAAAGTAGTAGGGAACAGGGCAGCTGGGGAGATAACTGGGCCTCCACCCCTTGGCCATGAGGGGCCAGCCCAGGGCCTGAGGGTCAGAAGAGCTTGAGGCCTCCCAGTGGGGACCTCTTGGGTGCAGCCCACAACCCAAGGCCCGCAGTCAGTGAATTGCAGTCCTGTTTGCCAGCCAGGCAGTGGGCAGGAGCCAGGACTGCCGTCAGCCATACCAGCTGGGGTCTTGTGCAAGGTGACCCCTCTCCCACATCCCTGACACCAGCTTATTTTGTTCCCTGACAGAGCAAGTTAGGACTTCCACCCCCATCCAACCCTTCGAACTGCTGGCTTCATCTAGGGCTGCCCATACCTGGTGCCTGGCTCATCCCTGTCTTGGGGTACAGCCCCTAGTAGGACTTCCCTTGTCCCACCCCCACCAGCCTCGACGATCCATGGGAGTCAGGCTGCAGCAGCAGCAACAGGTCTCATGGACTGTGCGTCCAGCAGGGAAGACAGGAGTAGCCAACTAACTGTTTGCTCAGGTCCTCCAAGAAGCTGTCCCAAGACAGGATTCAATGTGCAAGGGCTTTATGGGGGAACCCCCCCACCAGGGGTAGAGGAAGGAGCAGGAGGAGGCAGGAGAGCCTTCCCAGGCTGCAGGCTGGCACCTGGGGAAGGGGCAGGAGGGGGGATGGGGCAGGAAGAGCTCAGACAGCAGCACAATTCTGAGGGAATCTTTGAGTCCTCTTTGCAAGTCAAGGGGAATCTGGCACCCCAGCGGGCACCTCCGTGTTCTCCTTCAGCTGGGAACAGCCCTGGGGGCCTATGGCCTAGTACCCCATGACAGTGGGGCCAGCAGTCAACTGTGTTCCCCCCGACTTGTCCCTCAGGTCCTGGAGCTCACAGTCTGGTGGGAAGGTCAGAAGGAACCAGCTAACGCGTTGATTTTCTAACAGGTCTTTACAAGAAGCTGGCGCTGTGGCAGGGATTAAACATGCAGGAATCTGGCACATTTTTTGTGACATGTGCAGGAAAAGTCTCTGTGGGAATCTGGACTCAGCACTGTGGGCACAGACAGGAGGGTCAGGGAAGAATTTACCAAGAAGGTGACATTGGACCTGGGTCTTAATGATAGGTTTTGTCAGGCAGGGAAGGGATGGGGTGTGTATCCCACTGCTCGGCGCCTGAACCCGATTCACATTCCTTCCTCCTTAATTGTTCCAGGGCTGTTTTTCCTGTCTTCCCAACAAGACTGCAAATTTCCTTAGACCGGGACCCCGTCGTACCCAATCCTCACTCCTCCATCCCGTAGCGCCCTGCAGTGTTCTACAGCTTTCTACTCTAGTCCCACCAGGAAAGAAGGCTTTGGAGAGCCAGTTTTTTGTTTGTTTGTTTTTAGTTTGCATTATGAAAACAATATTTCTTTTTCTATTTCTAAATCTGAAACTGTCCTATAATTCTGAATATGTTTCACACACACTGCACATGTGGGGAGCAGGGACTCGTTCTCGGGCCTTCTGCGAATTCTTTCCAAGAAAGACAAGCCCGTCAGGAAGAGGGGGGGTATATGGGGGGAGGGTAGTGCCTCGCCAAAGAGCCTCTTACTGCCTCCAGCCAGCAATCTAAGATGTCCAAGAGTCATTTAATCTATTTTCTTGCAAGGTTGGAAAAGATTAATTCAATGCTGCAGGCTGAAATTAGGGCCAGTGCTGGCAGGGAGCTGAAAGCACAGTGGCAGAGGAATTTGGGTCTCCAGTGGAGGCTAAGCCTAATTCTCTGGGCCCCTCCAAAGCACCTCAGGAAGCTGAAAATTGCCTGTTGGTAAAGAGCAATTTGCTAGAATGGAACCAGGGGCAGGGGGCCACACCTCTGCCCTCCCCTTCTTGTTTCACACCAGCCCAAAGCAAGGGCAAAGATGAAGGCCAAGCCGGGGGAATAGGCAGAGCACCAAGACCTATTAGCATGAGAAAGAAACCAGGCTGGCATTTGGTTCAAGGACAGGTCACCAGGCAAGAGCTGGATGCAAATAGAAGCTTGAGGAAGCCACTCTGCCTAGTGCTCACAGGGCCCTTCCTTCTTCCTTCCTGGCTAAACAAACCCAGCCTGAGTGCAGACATCACCCAACAGGAAGCCACCCCATTCCCAGCTCTGGATTAAATTCTAATATTAGTCTAAGGCAATCAAGGAATCTCACTCTCTTCTGTGACTGGTTTAGAGGTGAGCATGTGGCCCAGCTTTGTTAATGAGATGTGAGGGGAGCCCAGCAAAGGATTTCCCTACTCGTGAGGAGGCGGCGCGGTCCTCTGGATGTTGCCAAGTCTGTTACCCCATCTTTGGATGATATAATATAAAAGAATACACATTTCCTTTTTATTAATTGGAGTTTCTGTTGCTGCTGTGGAAAGCATTCTAATTGAGCCATTTACTGAGCTTTTAAAGTGCTTCTATTGTTAGAAGACAATACAGTTTTAGCCTAGGGGAGTCTTTCTGTCAAAGGAAGAAAGGCACCCTTCACCTCTGGACAGACATAGCCCCTCATGTTCTCAGTAGAATGCTTTTGTGCAGTGCACACACTGGACAACTATCCAAGGCAGTCCAGCGGCCAGAGAACATCCAAGCAAGGGAAGCAGAGACTCTAAGGCAATGCGCAGAGACCCCCAAGCCAAAACCTAGAGAATGGGGTGCTAAAGAGGCAAGAAAACCATTCTCCGCTGTCCAGATTAGGGAGCAAAGGGGCCCGTGTGCAAAGGGTATCCTTGCAGAGAGCACAAAGGGGCGCAGGCAGAACGGCTGTCCACAGCAGCTGGATGAGACTGCAGTTGCCTCCCTTTGGCAAGTGGTCTAAGGTTGCTGTGGTTCACTTGTGGGCCTGAAAACAGAAGCCCGGGAGAATGGGGGGCAGTCAAGCAGTAAACAACAGTGGACAGCCCTTGTTTTTCCTGCCCAGTATCCTCCTCCTTCCAATGACAGCGCTTCCATTTCCTAAGACCACCCGACACGAGACCACGTGACCAGGTGGCCCTCACCACCCCTGCCCGCCCGGCTCTCAGGATGAACCAATAAAGTTCATTTCTCCCCTCAAGCGTTTTCAAGTTGCTTTTCTGTTATGTGTTTGGGGAAAAAGGGCACAGCTAATACACACACTTCTCTAATGTCTGGGGTGGTAGAGCGGGGCGATGCTGCCTTCTGAAGTAGGTGGGCAAAGCCAGTCCTTGATTTGGGGCAGGTCACTGGCCATCCCTAGACATCCGTGTCCTCGTCTTCATGTGCAATGAAGTTGCTGGTCAGACGCTCTCTTGGTGGTCCTCTCCTGCTGGGACACTTTACAATTCTAGGACACTTGTATTTTTTACCCACAAACAAATCACAACGGTGGTGACAGGTCTGGGCAGGTTAGAGTGCGAGGCTTGCCAGGTTTGTGGGGAGATCAGACGCGAATCGCAGGGACTTGGGCTGGCGGTGTTAAGTGGGGAGGACCACATCCTGCTGAGGCTACAGTGGGCGTCTCGGGTTGAGGGACGTCATGGAAGGCTGGCCGGGAGGAGGAGGCCCCATCAGTGACCTCCTTGAGTTTTGCTTTCATAACTGAGTGGCCTGTAGAACCTATTTGTTTTGCTTTGAAGCTGCAGAACTGTCACTTTCAAGTGGCTAGTGGTGTTTGTTTCCAGAATGGAGGCAGAATTTTTTCCTTGAAGGAAGTGTCACCTGAGGGAGCAGCACTCCAGCGGGGCTTTAGGAAACGTCAAGTCAGAGCCCGGATCTCAGTGGACGAGGAACTAAGAAGGAAGTTACCATAATGGGAAAAGAGAAATGAGGGAGCAGAGCTTTGCTTCTGACTGAGCCTGACGAAGGAAGTGGGAACTCTTGGAGGGCCATTCCTGTCCTTGGGGCAGGATGGGCTGCCCCAGCCTCGTGGGTGCAGGCAAAGGATTCACAGAAGCAAAAGCTGTAAGCGTTTACCTCACAAAATGTCAACTGTCAACTCCAAGGCCAGCCATCTCCAGGGCCCAACTGAAATGTTTCATTTCCTACATTATATTTCCCTTCTATATTTCCAAGTAAAGTTTTGGGAAAAGTTCCCCAGTGGGCTTAGCTATGCCTTGGGTGAAGTAGGCTGAGGGGCAGGAGGGTGGATGAAGAGCCACAGAGCCAGGTGAAGCTGGTCAGGGGAGAGCATGGGGCAGAGGCCTGGTGTGAGAGCCAGCAAGGGACAAGCCAGAGAAATGCACCTGCAAACTTGTTATCATTCCCTAGGACTGTCCCAGGTACTCAGGAGACCCTCCAAAGGCCACACAGGTTGGAGCTATCCTTCAGGACACCCCTACCCGCCACCCGCCCCAGAGAAAAGAACAGTCCTCTCCAGACAGGGCCAGAGAGAAAATGGCGTTACTGAAAAAAATCAAATTTCAAATCCACTTGCCCCTCAGGCTTGAGGAGCTTGAGATGGGGTGTGGCTTCACCAGACTGTGAAGCCCTGACAGGCCTGAGGTACCCTGGTTTCCCTCTCAGCCTGTATCAAATGGCTGCCTGGACTGTCTTATTTTTCTAAAGGAGCGTTTTTGAATTTAATTTTACTTTTTTCGGTAAAACCATTTTCTCTCTGGCCCTATCTGGGGCCATCAGAGGGAATGGTAGCAGACAGGGGGACATGAAGGGCACCTCGGGGGACTCCCCAGACCCCGGTCGTTAGCCCATCAGCTCAGCCTCTGCAGCCCGCCCTGCCCTCACACAGGACTCTTTCACGTTCCAAACTGCCGGCCTGGTTTGTTTTTTTAAGAAAGCAATAACCGCAGCACATTCACTGTGGTTCTTTATAGCTTTCCATATGTATAATCACTCTTTCTCTCTTCAGTTTTTCCAATGTTTTTTTCTTTTAAATAAATGCTCATAAATTTTACTGGTGAAAAGGATGAAAAAACATACCTAAAAAGAGCAGTTTGTTGCAAGGGAAAAAAAAGTCAAGCAGAATGTAGAAAAACTGAACTCCTGTTAAGCATTATATATACCTAAGAAAATGAGGGGGAAAAGTTCAGGTTTTATGAAAAAGAGATTCTGTAATATCTCTAAAATGCGTGTGTGTAAGTCTTGAGCTTTTTTTTTTAGATAAACATATCCCCCGCCATTACCTCCCTGGGTTTACTGAGGAGACCCTTCAGTCCTGGGGAGGACCCTGACTTTAGTCTCCTCAACTGTTCCTTTGGGACCTTGTAAAAGTCAGGTGATTCAGGGTCCACGATTGTTTGTAACTACAAAGTAAGGGGGTTGTACTAGTATAATTTAAAGAACACTTTCTTCTGGAAAGTTCTATGACTTTATGATTAAGTCAGTCAACTGATTCAGAGGCCCCTTCAGCTCCTCCTCCCTTCAGAGAAGCTGCAGCAGACTCTGCTGGAGGAGTACTCAATATCCATTCTCTCCTTCCTTCTTATGATCTCCTTTCTTCTCCAACTTTATTTGGGACAGCTTCCTTGCAGATGGGCCTGGTCATGTAATACAGCCCCAGTCAATGAGATACACGTTTAAGCACTCAAGCTATGGGCAGCCACTGCAGCACAAGTTTGATCCCCGGTTGGCCAGGGAGGTGACCCACATGGTGCAGCAGACCTCTCCTGTCTTGCCGGAGGCTCCCCTCTGCAGTGTGTTTCAGTCCTTTTGCCTGTTCTGTTCCCCACTCTGTCTCTGGTGAATCCTCTCACCCTCCTGGCACCTCTGGCTTACACCCCAGTTCTTATATGCATAAATAAATAAATCTTTTTAAAAAAATAAAATTTTTTAAAATAATAAAAAGCACTGTCAGCCACAACCTGACTCTGAGAACAAGTTCCTGGTCTTGGTCCTGAGGGATTTTGAGCAAAACTCAGGCTCTCCTGAAGGCCAATCCCAGGTCTGCCTCTCCTAACTGGGTGCCCTTTAGCCACTATTCTTTCTGAGCCTGAACTTCATCTGAAAATAAGGACAGTCAGTCACTTGATGAACTGACTCAGAGGCCCCCTTCAGTCCCTCCCGCTTCTCAGAGAACTTGCAGTAGACTCACCACTTAGGGCTGTGAGGAAGCAACGGGTGAATTCTATAAGGCACTTGGAACCACGCCTGGCACATAGTATGTGCTAGAAAAGAGTTGACTATTTTCACTGTTACTGGGAAACCCATCAGAGTCCAGACCTCCTGTCTCTAGACCGAAGCTTCTCCAACTTGGCATTAGAATCACCTGGGTCCCTTCTCCAGAGATTCTGGCTCAGTAGGTCAGGATCTGAGACTTGGCATTGCCCACAAGCTCCCAGGGGATGCTGGTGCCTGTGGTCTGCAGACCACACTGCTCTAGGCAAGTGCTAAGGCAGCCCCTCACTCCCAGAATAGTTTGGGGACGGATAACCAGCCTCCCCCACTGTTGTAGTCACCTTCATCCTGTTTTCTTCCCTTTCTATGATTTTTAATAAAACCCTGTGCTCTGTGCCCTGCAGGGGGAAGACCAACGTACAAGAAACTTGAGGGTTGGGGGGGGGCACCTCCTTTGGTATCTCCAAAATGTTTCCCCTACTTTCCCTTAGACAAAGTGCTCACTTAGTGCATGGCCTGGCGGACCGCCCAGCAGGCCAGCCGTGACGACCCCCGGGAGAGAAGAGGGTTTTCCTGTACATGTGTTCTTGGCTGTGGAGCTCTGCTGTGTCCGTCCCCCACCCAAGACCAGGGGGCCTGCAAGGATGCCCAGAAGGAGACGGTGAGCAGCTCACTTGGGTTTCTGGGATAAGTGGAGTCTTTTAAGTGGGGCCTCTGAAATGGACCCCGCTTGGGAAATGAAGTAGGCCCATTGAGACCTGGCTCCCCCCTCATGGAAAGCTATCCTTTAGCTCAAACTTTCCCCTTTGGGGTCATCTTAAATGGTAAATACTGTGGAGGCCATGTGTCCATCAGCAGCTCCCAGAGGGGGAGTTAGCTGTTTGAGCCCTGAGAACATGACCGCGGGGAGGACACGTCGTACGTCCCTCATTGTCCCGCGTACCCAGGGGCCACGCGGCTTCCCAGGAATTTCAAGTTGTCCTGACCCCTCCTCAGTGTTGAGCCCAAAGGGGTGGCAGCCAAGCCACCCCAGAGGCCACCAAGCCTGTTCAAAGATTCTTTTATTTAAGGGATCAGGGCTGGGGTCTGGGGTAGGGCTGCCTAAATGAGGCTCAGGAGGAGCCCCAGGCCTTGGGAGAGGACAAACCCTCTTGCTCCTCCCTCAGTAGTGCGGCTAGTAGGGGTGTTTCAGGGTGTACTCCATGATGGTCAGAAGCGCCAGCCACGTCTCCTGGGCGGTGGGGACGATCTGGGAGGCGGGCAGCAGGAAGCCGTATTGCCCGGTGTCCCGGAGCTCAAAGCTGAAGGAGTACTTGATCCCATGGTCGTAGGCCCAGTCCACAGTGATCCCGCTGGCCACATCTGGAAGCAAAGGACAAAGAAGTGCCCCAACAGGAAAAACAGGGTGTGGGCACAAGGCACAGATGTATCCTGGGTAGGTCCTTGGGGCCAAATCCCCCCACCAAAAACCATATCAAACTTCCGGCACAGACTCTGACTTGGGCCACCTGCTGCTTACCCAGCCCAAACTCTGCCCCCTCAAAAGAAAGCTCCCTGAGGCCAGCAGACTTAGGATCTCGCCCCTCAAGGAACTTTGCAAGAAGCCAGGGATCAGCTCTGTGTTAACTGATGCTGCAAAGCAACCGCTGCCCATTTCTGGGTACCTCCACTCACACCCTTCTAGTCTGAGGTGGGAATCAGCTAGATCTAGAGCAGTGCCCTGTGACCATCCAGGGCTGCCAGCCAGCCAGGAGCTGCACCGCCAGCCCTGGCGGCTGTGGGCTTGAAGCGGTGTCAGCGGGAGGCTCACTCACAGAGGGTGGTGCTGATGCTGCCATAAACGTACTCGATTCCGTGGACCTCATGCAGCGCCTGTGCTGCGTTCTTGGCAAGATTGAACTGCAAGGTGACATCCAGAGGGTGAGGAGTGGGGGATCCCCAAGCCTGGCACCCTCTTCAGTCCCCGCGATTAGGAAGGGTAGAAGGTTCTCGTGAGAAGGTGACACAGCACTTCAGGCTGGAACCTGGTCGCCCATGAGCACAGCAAGCTGCCCCCACTCCTACCAGGAGATCTACTGACCAGACCCTCATTTCAGAGGGATTACCTGAGGCCTCTGGGAGTCTGCTAGATCCCCCCACCTCCAGCCCTGAGTGACCGATCTCACCAACTCCTCCTGGTCAGAAACAGGCTCCAGTGAGTGGCCGTAAGGGTACATGAGCATCTGGGAGTAGCTGTGGATGGAGAGCAGAGCCTTGATGTTCCCGTGGGTCGTGATGAACTTCACCATGGCGGCCACCTCTGGCTCCGACTCGGGGGCGGGGCCGTGGTAAGTTTCTGAGCAGGGGTTGTTATTAGAGCCATTTCCTGGAAGTGACATAAAACCACCCAAAGGGTTAAAATACCCAGTTTTGGGAAAAACCCTGAGTGTTCACAGGGTATCCAGGATTCCTCTACATGTCCCGGCTCCTCTGCAGTTTGGTGGAGGCCATGAGACGACGTGTGATCACGGAGTGGGGACAGGAACGATGTGTCTCTTGTCCAAGATCAAGCGTTTGTCCCCATGTCTTCTAGCCATGTGATTGGAAGGAAAAGTCTAGATGGAGGGGGTGTCCGGGGTCCCTCTGACACCGTGGGAAGAGTGCTGCCGAGCAGTGCCCTACCCACCGTGGACTTCATGTGCATGAAAAATAAATGTTCACCGTGTTGGGCCACCAATATCTGAAGAGGCGCTTGTGAGCCCTGTGTTGCCCCATCTAATTCATCAGGAGGTGGTAGCCAGGCCGGGAGGCAGCAACTCTGGCCCTGTGGGAGTTCCCTTGGCCTGTCCTCTGATTCAGTTCCAACTGTGGTTCCATCGGAGAGGCAGACTAGGGGCGACGCTAGGTCTCCCGCCCAACCCGGCTTCCCCTGAGCAGAGACCCCTTGAGCTGACCCTTCTCTGCGGACCCTCCATGGTCATGGGAAGGGTTGGGTTCACTGCCCTTTGGCCACAGCTGTGGCCCCAGATTTGACGGGCTCAAGGGCCCAGAAACAGAGATAATAGATCCCCTGAGTGGACTGAGGTTGGTCTGGAAACCACAGATGCAAAGAGGTCTTTGAAAATTCTCCTTAGCCACCTAAGTTGGGGAAGAGGGCAACGAGGAACGCAGCCTCTGTTCCGTTCACAATTTAGTTTGTTCCCATTTCATCCTAGATTCTTAGGACCCATCTCTTTTTTTCCTCTTCTGCTCCTCTCCTGCTTTCCTCCCCTTAAAGGTCATGTTCTAGGGCGCCGGGCTGGTCAAGATTTAGGGATTAGGGACCCTTAGGGGAAGAGCCAGCCCAGGTTTTCTTCTAGCACCTTCTCCCCGAAATAATTGTACATAAGCCCAATCCAGGGGCCAGAAATCCTCCCAACTTCTGTAGTCCCCAGAGGATGCCAGAGCCCCCCATTTTAAGCCCCAGGTTAGCAGCTGGCTGAGAGCTAGGGGTTGGCCCATGGACCAGGTGAGATGATGCTCAGGATTGCAGGAAACCAGTCCTCCCTAAGAGTGCAGGTGAGGGCGGTGTAGGTGGGAGAGATGGTCTACAGATTACTCACTATGTAGCAATTAAATTAATGCAATGATAAACCATAAACAAAATCTTCCCGCCCGAGTCACCAGCCCAGACACACACTATTTCTGGCCACAGGCAGAGCCAGGGGCAATTCTGTCACTGGGGAGCACACACCTCTTGGTGTGCAGGTCTTCACCTGGGGTGGGGACCCTGTTTAGAAGGGGTTGTTCCTGCAAGGAGTGAGGGGTAAGAAGCAGCCCCACAATCTGGAGTCGGGCCCCCCTAACAGTGGCCTTGTTTGTTGTGTCTGCCGGGAGTTTCTGCACCTGCTATACTTGATGAATGACAAATAGCAACAGATGAGCAGAGGGGTGGGGGGCTGGGGAGGCTGAAAGCTTTGTCTGCGTTTGCAGCCCACGCATGGAAAGCGGTTCCCTTGCCAACAACCAGGTGGCTTTGCCCAAATATGGAGAAACACTTCAGGCCATTAGTTCTGGTTTGAGCTAAGCAGAATAAACTAATCTTCCCCTGACCAAATGGGAATTAGCTGCCTGCCTCTCTCAGACATTCACAGCCAAAGTCCTCTGAGCCTGCCTGTTTCACAAGTACCTGCTAATGGATTCATTAGCTATTTATTTTTCCTTCTCTAAAAATGTAATTTGTAGCAAGGGGAAATCTCTGGAAGGACACGGTAAATTATTAAAAGCAGTAATCTTTGGATAGTGGGATTATGGGAGCTTTTTGTCCCTTCTGGACTTTTTTTCCATATATTTTTTTTTACACTGTGTATATACAGGTTTTTTTTCCTGGAATGAAATTCACAAAAGTTACTTTCTTTAGGAGGTGATTTGTCTTTCCATGAGGTGGTCTGTGTTGGGGTCTGTGAGCACACACTTCAGCCAGCTCCAAGGGGTCCTCCTGGGGCGAGCGCCTAGTTGTTGAGCGCCTAGTTGTTGAGGGGTAGAATTGCCTGACTTTATGTGTTCTGTCCCCTTGCACAAGCTGTTATTCACACAGCCCTAGACTCTAGGTAACCCCCACATTGTGGACTGGGGGGCCTCACTCCAATGCTTGAGATCAACTCAATGAGAACAGATTCAAAGAAGTTACATTTTCAAAGTGATGGGCATCCATCCAGGTGTAGAATGTCCTATCTCATTGGCTGGGCCACCTGTCTATAGAACTGTTTTTCAACAACAATGGCACATCTTCCAAGAAGCCAAACCCCAATTCCCTGTATGGTGTGGAGGCCACATCTGGGGGCTGAGGGCTGTGCCTGCAGTCCTTGCCTCTAGAGACTGTCCTGGCAGAACCCAGCCCACCATCAAATTGCCACATTCCCAAAATCCACATACTTGTGTCTGGGCTTTCTGGAGGCCTCAGTTTCCCCATCCAGTCCCTGTGCCCCTGGCGTGATGAGGGAGATTACCAGGGAAGAACATTAGGGATTCAGGAGAACTAGAAACACACAGCCCAGTAGCCCAGGGCTACAAAGGAACTGGGTCAAAAATAACCACCAGGCGCAAGTCAGTGTTGATGATAGAATTGGCTTATTCTATATTTGAACCATCATCCTGGCTTCCCCAGAGGGCAAATATCAGATCATAGCTCCCAAGGAGTGAGTTCAGAAGCACCTTCTTGCATTGAGCATGCTCCCGTCAGGAAAGGCTAAGGACATTTGGAGAGCACCAGCAACTCTGAACTTTGAAAAACCAACAAATCTACCATGTACCTCCTTATGCCTTTCTTTGCCATATTTGCGAATTGCAGTCAGTTCCCATGCAAGGAGCTGTTTCCCACGGAGGTCTGGCGTACTGTACACATTTAACACACACGTGCAAGCTCTCCCAGGGCCCACAGCCAACCCTGGGCATGTGTTCACCTGCCCCTGGCCGTGACTCACGCCCATTAGCTAACTACGTTGCCTCCCAGCTTAAGAGTCAACATAATTGGACTGTGTGGGACACGTGCCAAAGTTCAAGGCCTTCTCCAGCCCTGCCCCTGGGCCCAGCAGGTTGCCATACCTCCAAAGCCCGACTTCCAGTTCCTGTTAAGATCCACACCAATGCAGAAGATCCCTGATCTGTTGGACTTGTTCTTTCGCCACAAGCGGTTCTGAGAAAGCCCAGAACAGGTGACTTCATTCACTGGGCCCATTGCCAGGATGGGGGCCTCTGTCAACCTGTCCTAGGAAGGGGGCAGGGACCTGATAGGACAGAGAGGGGCAAAAGGAAGGCATCTCGAGGACAGGATGGGGCTGGGCTGAGGCTGCAGATCATCTCTTGGAGGTTAAAGTTGGGGTATGGGTAGAGGCCTGAGCACAAGCTGCCAACAGTGGCCTTCCATGGGCCATGGGAGGGTAGCCTGAGGACAAGAGATGAGCCGAAGACAAGGCAGCCCATCTGCCACAGTGGAACTCAGCAAGGAGCCCCCAGGACACTACAGCCCAGGTTCCCAAAGCACAATGACTTTCCCCTGCCCCCCAGTGCTGACCCCTTACCATGCTGTGGGTAAAAGCAAACCCATCAGGGTTGGTTACGATCTCCATGAAGATGTCCATGGAATTCAGTATCTTTGTCAGCAAGCGGTCTTTGCCGTATTCACTGACAATCTGCAAGAAAAGGCAGAGTGGGTACAGGTGAGAGATGAGAGGCCCTGCAGGACGTGTGCGTAGTTGGTAGTGGGCAAGGATGTCATCAGGTCATCAGGCAGTAGCTTCACAGGACCACAGCCGGGGATTTTAGATGACCTCAAGGCAGAGGATAGACAGGCACGAAACCAGAGCCTGTGGTAACTGCTCCACAGGGCAAGAGGGGGAGAGTGCCCTGAGTTTAAACAAACCCAGGAAGGGGCCTCTCTGGTGGTGAAAGGGGTTAAGATGCACCCAGTGAAGCTGTCCGCAGCCACTGCAGCACGAGTTTGATCCCCAGCCAGAGAGCTACCCACATGGCGCAGCAGACCTCTCCTGCCTCGCCTGCTACTCCCCTCAGCAGTGTATTTCAGTCAGTCTGCCTGTTCTGCTCCCCACTCTGTCTCTGGTGGATCCTCTCACCCCCACACCTCTGGCCTGTACCCCAGCTCTTGATGCATAAATAAATAAAATCTTCAAAAAAAAATAAACAAACCCAGGAAAATTGTCCTACTGGAGGTGCCCTTAAGTGGTCGAGCAAAACCCACCCCCTGCTGTAGCCCCCATCATCCAGGCTGACCTTCTTGGCCGTCCAGATGCCAGTGGCATGGGTGATCCACTCCCGGGAGTGAATTCCAGTGTCGATCCAGACGGCTGGGCGCAGAACACCTCCCGTGCTGAACTGGGAAAAAGCACCGGGCCCCAAACAGAGGTTTGAACTAAGACAACCACAGGGCTGCCCCTGGGCTGCCTCAAAGAGGCCCTAGTTGAGTCCTCACAGCCTGGGGTGGCCCGAGGTGCCCGAGAGAGGGCAGGTACATGCAGGTCCCTGAGCAAGAGCCCCAGGGTGCTCTTGGAGAGCAAAGTGATCTGGTCAGAAGCACAGAATTTCCCAGATTTGGGTGTGTGTTAGATTGATGCTTCCCAAATCTAACGGGCTCATGAATCTCCAGGCACCTCACTAAAATGCAGATTCTGATTCGGGAGGTCTGATTTCCCGCTAACAAATTCCCAGGGATACTGAAGCTGCCAGTGCGAGGACCCACCCTGAGGTCTTAGATGACAGTATAGAGAGATAAAGGGTGGCCCCTGGGGAAAACTGAAGCAGGGGTTGGCAAAGTCAGGTCCTAGGTGAGATATTTGGGCCCTTCAGAAGGTCCTTAGGGCATGCTGAGAACAGCAATGCAGGTACTCCTGACAGATGGACAGCCAAGGCTTGCGTGCACCACTCTCCTAATGCTCACTAGGGTGTATACAAAGAATTTTGTTTTCTTGGGGGGCAGGAGAGGTGACTCCACACTCTCACCTATATTGGCTCCTTCATGAGCAAGGGCACTGATGCTGCCAAGTTTGCTCAAATTCTGTCTCTGTGGGTCCCTATGGAGAACTAGGAGGTGTCTCCGTAGACCCAGGCCTATCTGTGGGGCTCCCTGAGCCAAATGACCTCAGACATTTGCAGATGAGGCCTCTATGCACCTCTTGTCCCATTTAACAGATGATGCAATCAAGGTAACAGGAAGACTGTTGACTCACCCACATTCACACCCCAAGTCCAGGGTGATGACTGTCACTCTGCAGTTCCCTCTCCTTAGCAATCCTCACCCCTACTTCCTGACCCAGGACATGCCGGGTCACACTGTCACCTGCAAGGGTGGGTCCCTGGACACAATCCCAAAGCTCATGGGTCACCTCAGGACAGGAGTATACATACCTCTCTCCCTAAAACTCCCCTCCAGCCACAGCTCCACATGAGCTCCATCTTAGGCCAGAGGCTCTCTAACTATAGAGTCTAGAGGTCAACTCTGAGAAATTTACCTTCAGGACAAGAATGGACCGGTTTTCAAAACTGTGGCCAATTCGAATTTTTGAGACAATATCTGAATGCTCAGTTACAAAGTTGTCGATCCAGCTATATATCTGAAAGGAATGAAATTTATCACACAGGTAATTAAGCAGGGAGGGGGTAAACCCCAGGACCTCTCAGAATATTTCCCATTCTCCTTAATGCTCCCCTTTTCCCCTGAGGATCTAAAAGAACCTTGAGAATTGCAAGAATCAGGACATAGGACAACAAGTTCTGGTCAGCCTGCATTCCCAGGTTTCCTACCCCCTTGCAGGGCTAAGACTTTGCCTGAGAGAACAGCAAAAGCTGAGACTACTCAGTCCCCAGAGTCAACCTGCAAGTCTCTCTCAGCTGGAAATGCTCTCTCAACCCGTTCTATTCATTTGACAGATCTCATAGGTCTTCCTTTCCCTTTTAGACTCTAAGACCCTCAAAGGAAGGGTTATTTATCTTTGACATGAATAAAAATTGACAGGCTGTATTAATTCACTCCCTTATTCATGCAATACCCATAATTTAATTGACAAATATAAGGAAGAAAATGAATCCTCCATTATAGGCCTTGTGGAATGAGAAGAGTAATCATGACAATAATAGAGAGGACGGCTTCAACCTTTATTTGGAAATGGGCCCTGAGCCTCGAGTTTCTGTATTAGGTCTTTGCCTGTTCTGCTTACATGTTCTTTATAAATAAGTCACCATCAGTCACACCTGTCCCAGCTGGCTGTAGCTGTGATCACGAACTTTCTTCAAGTGAAGGCATCTCTATTTTATTCTACAAAATGACTCTCAGTGCGCTGACTTCCTGCTCCTTCCACCCTCAGTACCCACGGCTGGGCCACTTAACACCAGGTCTAGTTGTGGTGAGGTCAAGACCCCTCGTCCCTAGCCACAGGGTTGGATAGGAAGGCAGTCTCTACCTGCTGTTCCAACCAGTGGAGGGTCCCTGCCTTGGCTCCACCAAGTGAGCCCATAACTCTGGCACCATACCGCTGTGGGCTGCACTCCTGCCCCTCAGCGCCCTCTTTCAGGATCCCGGCCTTTGGACCTCTTTGAAACTGTCCTACCTAAGAACCCTCCACCCAGTGTCTGCTTAGCCTGCCCCAAGTGTCCCACAGTCTCCTCAGCAACCCACGGCTCTTCACTGGTCTCTGCTTAAGTGCCTCTGTCCCTTAGGGCCCAGAGGGACAACAAAACCCCGAGCTTAACTGGACAGACCTACCTCTTCCAGGGTATGGTAAGAGGAGTAACTGAAGCTGCTGGCGCTGCGTTCCAGCCGGCGGGACCTGGCCATGGCTTCCCTCTCCTGATCCAGCAGCACCTAGGAGAGAGGAGCATGTTTTAGAAGGAAGGGGAAGCCTGGGCCAACCAGGCCCCTCTGGAGCCCAGACTCAGCTGTACACAAAAACTGCATGATCCCGGGAGACTGAGCCACCACGAGCAAACCAGACAGCAGGGGAGACACCGGGTTGCCGGATGGTTCTTCCACTTGACCATTGGCATTCATGCCACCACTTCCCAAGGACACAGGACAAGGAGTCTGGAGAGCTGAGTTCCGTGTCTGCCACCACCACTAACTTGCTATGGAAAATTGGCTTTAGTGTCTTCAGCTTAAAAACTGGGACAATTATCTCTGTCTTGCCCAACTGATAGAATAAAATGCAGTGATGGATATGAAAGTGTTCTGGAAAGATGCTTGTGGTCTGCTGCCAAACTTGCTTTTGCCCTCCATGAACACTCCACGTAGCCCAGGCCCACGCTGGACCATGTGCATTGACCCTCAACATTAACTCTACCCCCAGCAAGTGCCTAGACGCTTGGTATCCAAGCCATCTGGAAAGCCAGGTGTGGACAAAGTCAGTCCAAATTACTGTGATTTATGTGTCAACATCCGTTCACTCACCATGTTAACTGCCTCTTAAACAGAGTAGAGGTGAGCCAGAACTATGTCCTTGAGCACCAGCCTGGAGTTGGCACTCAGTCTTCATGGGGTACATGCCACCAACCATAGTGAGGGCAGCACGGTGCCTGGGTTGGCTCGACACCCACACATCCCAGCATTGATCATCCCAAGACACATTTCCCAGCCTGACACTCAGCAAATGGGCAGGCGCCCTTTTTCAGGAGCTGACTGTCCAGTGTGGGTCTACCCGGGCCCCTCTGTACCCTGGGTCTGGGAAAACAAGGCCTCGACCCAGAGTCACTCTGGTTTACAACCCTGGGTCACAAGTAAGTCTTGATGACATCTGACTTAGGCCAGAGTCTGTCAGTTTACAGGATTCTTATCCTCATTGTCTCAGTTGATCCAGCCACATGCCAGATGACAGAGCAGGAATGAACAGTTCATGTTGGAGAGACAAAGCACACTGGAGAGGTAAAGAGATTTAATGGCAAAGTTAGCCAAGGGCAGAGGTGAGCTACAAACCAGATACCCTCGCTCCCTGCCTTGGGTTCCTTCGTTAGTTAGCTATCAGAATTAAAGGCTAACAAGAATAACAAACATGCACACACAGAGGTATGTGCGCGTGTGTGTGTGTGTGCAGAGAGAGAAAGAGAGGTGTGCAAAATGTCACACCAATAGCTGAAAAATAGCTGAAAAATCCATCATACTTGTCTTGCAATTAAAAACTATTTTAAAATAATGAAAAAGCAAGTACCCTAAGCATAGAAAAACAAGACATTAAAATGCCCAAAAATTACACCAAAATGCCTGTTAGGATAGAAGGATTATGATTAAGCAATTTCTTTTCTCTATTCTGTTTTGGCAATGTGTTTATACTACTTCAATGAGTGAGATCTTTTAAATGAATTAGTAATACCAAAACTAAGGCAAAAGTCCCTGATGGCTGAAATGAAGTTGTAGCCAAGGAGCCTTTAGTCCCGGGCTTGGAAGAGACCAGCTCCCCTTAAACACACACACCACCCCCCCCCCCCCCCACACACACACCTTGCAGCAGCCACAGCCACTGCCCCGTGGCTCGCTCACCCTGCTGCCCCACTCAGCTGGCTCACAACCCTCTGGTTTATAGATTTTAAAATGGGACTGGAAATCGATGTTTAAGGCTCATTTTCTTTCCTTTTTGAGCACTGACTACGCGCTAGGCAATTGTAATTGCAGCGTTTGCGGGATGAATTGGAGAGGCTGGGGATGATTGCACTTGGGCAAAACTGAATTGCTGGTTAAGTTAGAGATGGTGGAGGAGTCCTCAGCACTGCTGGCACAAGCACCCCCCTGGGAAGCTGGAACAAAGGGAATTTGTCTTCTCCCCAGGAAATCCATGGGAATCTCAACAGGCCTCCATGACCAATGTGTGCCCAGCAGTGCTGGTTGCCCACTACCAGCTGTGAAGAGCAGCTGCAGAGGAGAGAGCAGGCCAGGCCAGGACACCCCAAGTGAGGGTCAGCCTGGCCCCAGCTCTGTCCTGCCTGTAATGTAGTTACAAGTTTCATCTGTCTACTCTCCTAAGGACTACAGGAGCATCCGGAGCTGTGTGTGAATGTGAAGGACAGAGAGAAACTGGGAAGAAAGGGCCAGAAACCCTAGCTCTTCCCACACAGCCCAGGGACACCCACAGGAAGACAGCTCCCAAGGAGGGGGGTGTCCTTTGTTCCTCAGAACAGCTTGGAGGCAAATGGGAAGTCGGCACCAAACTGCAAATAACTTTCCAAACACCCTAGCAGCCTTGTGAATGGATATGACGCCTGCTTACAAATTGGGAATGCTCAGCCCTCGCAGCTGCGCCCCAATTCCAGGAATATTAATCTGCCCTGGCCTGAAAAATACACACGTTTGCTCCCTTCACGGAGCTGAGGGAAGGGGATGGGAGAACTGAGCACGCATCTTGCCACAGGCTCAGGAATGCCTAATTACAGTCCTGTCAGGCTGCTCAGAAAGAAGAAAAAAACCTCAGACGTAAGCCATTTGCCTCCCTGGAAGCCATAACCTGACAGGGAAAGTAATACCTTGGTGTGAATTAATTTATGACAGGGATGAGGAAGGATGGGGACATTAAGCAAAGATCAGCACTTCCTTAGTGGGGGAGAGACGGGGGACCCTGAGGATGATGTTGAGGCCTGAACTCCACAGACGGTAAAATGGCCGCCGCTCACAGGCCGCCGCTCACAGACACATGGGCTCTTCCCCCACTCCCTGCGGCCAGCAGGCACCTCTCCGGGTAGGTCCCTGCCGTATCATCCAGGCTTAACATTCGTAGTAACAGCTCATGGCGGGTGGCAAGTACAATCCAAGCATTCTTGAAGGGCGACAGCACATTCCCCCTTGTTAGAATGAAAGCCCCCCTGAGGCCCAGGCTGAACTGTGTGTTCACTGCCCAGAAAACAGTTAAAACACCCAAACAGCAGTGATGACCACCCAGGAGGCGGATGGCACAGGAGCAGAGAACCAGGCAGTTTCAGATTAAATCCTGAGGCCGTCAGCACCTTGGGCAAATGACTAACTTCTCTGTGCCTCAGTTTCCCCTCATATAATGGGGGTCATGTTCTCACACACTTTAGCACTTATTTTACCGTGTTCCCGTGAGGACTGGAAGGGTTAGTACACACAAAATGCTTAGATCACTGCGGAGCATGCGGTAAACGCCAGCTATGAAGATGCCAGTGACAAGACAGCAGTTGGGGTGACTGGGGTTGGGGTGACTCCAGGACTCTGGTGGAATAATCATCACACGGTGTGATCTGGACACCTGGCTTTCTCCAGCGGGAAGGTGGTGTCAGGAGGACTCCCAAGGCAGACTCCGCATTAAGGGTCACGTGGGGATACAGTCAGGCTGCCCCTCCCGATGGAGGGTCCTTTTCCTGTCCCTGTGTTATAGAGCAACCCCGATCCGACGACCTGGAAACCCAAAGTCACTCCCAGAGCTGGCCGGAGGCTCCGCGCTGGCCGAGCGCCCCAAAATGGAGAGAGCCCCAAAGCCCACGTGTCTGCCTTTTGTATCCACCTGGCTGCTTAACCCCACCCTCAGGTCCCAGCCACCTTCCCTTTGGTGGTGATGGGATTTGGAGTTCCCAGTGTCTTTGGCTTTGACCTGGGTCCACAAAGCCTGTATGGAATTAGCTTTGGGACCGCCTTTTCCCCCTAACACCTGGCCCCCTGGGACAGCCAGACTCACCCCTGAGGTTCTTGCTCACAATTGTCTCTTTCTTCCTTTGCCTTCTCGCTCTCCCAACCTATCTGTCCTGTCCTCCTCAGAGCTGCACCTACCCCCACCCCAGAACACAGCAGTTCCACTAGTTTAATTTCTTTTATTCAGCAAACAAGTGTTTGTTGAGCACCCAGGAGCTAGGTATGACATCGTCGAGGGCATTTTCGTTGCAGTGAGGGGTGGAACGGCTGCCTGGCGAGTGGGATAGAGATGGTGTCCAACAAAACAGAACTGCCTGCCCTCACGGAGCTTGGCAGGGGAGACAGACAATGAGCTGACAAGTGCTGAACAAATTCTACAGAATATTAGAAAGTGGTAAGTACCAAAAGGAAAAGAGAAGCAGTGGAAAGGGGAGAGGGAGGAAGGAGAGAAGGGTACAATTTAAAATAAAAAGGTGGGCCTCCCTGGTGGCGCAGCGGTTGAGCGCGGGGTTGCCAAGCTGCCCGCAGCCTTGCAGCGCCGGTTCGATCCCCGGCTGCTCCCCGGCCACCGGAGGAGGGTCCCACATGGCGCGCAGACCTCTCCTGCCGCCCGCTGCTCCCCTCAGCAGTGTACTTCGGTCCTTCTGCCTGCTCTGCTCCCCGCTCTGGCTCTGGTGAATTCTCTCACCCTCCCGCGCTTCTGACTGTACCCACTGCTTGTATAAATAAATAAATAAATCTAAAAAAAAAAAAATAAAAAAATAAAATAAAATAAAAAGGTGACATGAATAAAGTTTTGAAAGCAGCAAGTGAAGAAACCATACAGGTACCTTCAGAATGGCATTCCAGCTCTGAGGACCAGCAAGTGCAAAGGCCCTGAGGTGTGAGCCTAGTCAAGGGCCCTGAGGTAGAAACGTGTCAGATTAGGTCGAGGAATATCTAGCTGATATTCCTATATTCCTATATTCCAGCGATCGAGGAGAAAATAGTCAGTGATGCGGGGAGAGGTGTAGGGTAGAAAGAAATTTAGAGGCATTTTAAGGACTTTTACTCTGGGTGAATCGAGAAGTCATGGAGGGTTTTAAGTAGAGTAACGTCACTGGACACACGTACTTTCAAAAAGCTCCTCTGGCTGCTGTTTGGAGACAGGGCAGTAAGGAGGTAAGGGTGGTACCAGGGACAGTATTCAGAACCCCCCACTGGAATGATCCAGGGGAAGGTTGATGGCGTGCTGGCCGGGTGACAGTCAAGGTGTGAGAAGACGTATATCCATGAAGGTAGAGCTGATGGGTTTGGCTGGTGGGTTGGCTGTAGGATGTGAGAAAGGGGTTAAGGATGACTCCAGCTTTCTCATCTGAGTGACCCAAAGGGTGGTGTTGGTATTTCTTGAGGTGGGGAAGGCAGTGGAGAAGCAAGCAGGTCGCGGGCCAGCAGAGCTTGAGACACCCAGGAGGACACATTACCTAGGCGGCTGGCTCTGAGTCTGGAGTCCAGGAGAGAGGGGGGCTGACTGGAGCTGCAAGTATGGGAACACTCAGGAGTTAGGAGGTATCCCCCACCATCATTACAGAGGAGGAGGAAGAGTCCACAGGCAGAGTCGCTCAGAAAGGCAAATGCAGAGGAGCAGCCAGCTAGAGGGGGTCACCCCAGCCGTCCGCTGTCCCGGAAGCCGAAAGAAGAGACATCAGTTGTGCTGAAAGGTGACAGAACAATGAGCTGAAACTGGGCTGGACCCGGGAGCTGTGTGTGACATTGTCCAGGGACAGTGGGCCCTTGGGCCTGGGGCGAGACAGAGGTGGTGAGTGGAGTCAGTGTCTCCCATTTTACTCCAGGGGGATGGGGAGAAAGGGGTGATGCTGGGGGACAGGGGGAGGGGAGGGGTGAAGAGGGGATTTTTTTAAGTTGAGAGAAATAACTCCATATTATGCTAATGGGAATGATCCAGGAGAGAGGGGGAAATGGGTAAAGCAATATTTACGCGAAATTGTATTTTGCCCTCGATGGTCAGAGCATGGGTGATTTTTTGCTTTCTTCTTTGTGCTTTCCCCTATTTTCCTAATTATCGAACATGAATATTTATTAATTTTGTAATCAGAAAAAAGCCATTAAAATCCACAGAGCTGATTGCTCAAGTGAAGCTTTTCCATGGCGACTCATCCCAGGGAAAAAAAAAAAAAACTAAAGGACTCGGGGTGGGGGGGATACGAGGAGGTGAAGAAAAATTAAATGCAAATAGAGCTCACTCAGGATCTGATAATTTCTTGCCTGGCCCACCGCAATTTCCTCACCACCCTCCTGCCTGTCAGCCTCTCCCCGCGCCTGTCCCCACTCAACATTGTCACTGTCAGAGGGATTCGTAAATGCTAATCTGATCAAGTCAGCGTCCTCTGATGGCTCCCCCAGAGTTTGGGGGAGAAAACCTCGACCTCTTCACCCCGTGGAGGATGCCCTTTGTGATCTGGTCCGGCCTTATCCCCAAGGGGAGGGGCACCCCTTCCCCTGCCAGGCCCCCCCAGCAGCTCTTCAGCCAGCACTGGCAATTACCGCCTTCTCAGAGCCGCGCGGTGCCTCTTGTACTCGCTCCCATAGCAACCCGCTCCACTCCATCAGCGCACTCATCCACTCCATTGTCATCACTGATTTACTCTCCGCCACGCTCCCAGCCCCCACCCCCCGGCTCCCCTGGAGACAGGGACGGTCACTTGTCTGTAGCATTTCAGCCCCTGGCCCAAACCCAGCACACAGTAGGGACCTGCTTCTATGGGCAGAATGAATGAACCCCCCTGTTTTATCTCAAGCATCCCTCTCTGATGGGGACAAAGGGGGATGGGAGCCCCCAAATTCTCCCGGTGACTCTGGCTAAAGTGAAAAGGAGCCATGAGGTGCTCACACCCCTCTCAGCCTGGTCCCAGCAAGCACACACCCTGTTCTCGCTCCTTTCCTTCTCACGTCCATTAGTTTGGCTAACAGCCATTAAGTCCCTAGAAGCGGCAGATCCTAGAGTAGGTGTTGGGGTGTGAGGAGAGACCATGAGCACCATCCTGGGCCATCCTCGAGGAGCTCTGGGGAAGGGGCTCTGGAGACAAAGCCCAACCTATGGGGAAGTTTTCTCTCTAGGTGAGTGTTTCCTGTTCCTGCCAAGGGGACGTTCACCCAGCAGACAGCTCTTAAGGGTCCACCCCACAGGAGACAACAAGCCAAATACTGGACTGAGGAGGCGCAGAGACAGGGAGAGACCAGGCCTGCGAGGCAATCAGTAACTGAGTCATTAGACCGGAGGCCAGCATCTTGAGGGGCCAAAGCCCTTCCCTCCTGTTAGCGCCTCGGAGCTTTCTTTCCCTGGACACCTTCCCCCATCATCACCACAGATGAGTCCACACAGCAGCTTCCCCACACCCCCCGCTCTCAGCTAAAATGTGATCTCAAGGATGACAGTCGGAGCTTGATGAGCAGCAGACAGCCCGAGCTGTTGGTGAAAATCCTGCCTGGCGAGGTTAGAGTCCAGGACAGTTTACTGAGAGGAGTGAAAAGCTCTCCCCAGCTCCTTGCTCTCCCGGGATTCCAGGAGAGGACAGGCTGAGGAGAACGCTTACGACCAGCTCCCCAGGGGGAGACTCAGAGGTGCCTTGGGGGCCCTGATGTGCAGAAATCAACAGAAAATTCTCAGAGACCTCTTGATGTCTGTTTGCCAAATGCTGCAGGCTTTCCAGGGTGGGGCAGAAGTAGGGAAAGGCAAACTTCAAAATGCGGGCAGAGGCTAAAACTGAGAATTGAGTTCTAGTTCTTTTGATGTGGTGGCCTCTCTTGTCTGTGGGATTTGCCCCATTTTTGTTTGTGGGGGGTTCAATGAGAGAAATAGCCCACCCTGACATGTTGAGTGGGAAACAGATGTGCCTGATGAGGGAGAAAGATCTTTGAATGGACCTAAGCGCCCCAGCCCTGTGTGCATGGGAAGGGAGTGCTCCCTCGCCGCAGTGTCAAGTGTGCGCACTCCAGGAGACTGTTCCCACACTTGGAGGTTAGCTGCAGCACCACATGGTTGGGATCCAGTCTGTTCTGCAGGTTCTGCAGGTACACGGTGTTCAACAGCATCTGCCCAGGGGTGCAGACTGAGCTGAACCGCTGAGCGGAACCCAAAAGAATCACTTTAGGAAGGAGGGAGAGCCCTGCCTTGGGATATCCTTGCAGATAGGACAATCGAAATAGAATTCCATGACCCTCAGCAGAGACCCTGTGAGGTGCAGTGGTGATGGGGAGGGAGATAGGGATGCCCAGGATGGAGGCTCTCCTCTACCTACCCAGGGTGGGGCTGCAGCCGCCAGTCCCGGAGAAGTGCCTGGAGGCAGAGGTCAGGGGAGCCACCGCAGTGCTCACAAGGGCCCTGGTATAAGATGGCTGAGACGACAGATGGGGGAGCTGCCGGGAAAGCAGGGGTAGACGTGCAGCCTGTTCTCCCCTGCTGCCTCCCTTCCTCCACCTTCTGTTGTGTCCCCCCTAAGAGGACTGTCCACAAGCCACCTTGCCATCACCACACGATGAGACCCTCCCCAACTCGGCCCCAGATTCACATTCCTCTGAGAAGGATGAGGTTTCATTATTTCCACGACAGGTTCACAGAGATGCGTCGGGAACTCCAGATACAAGACGTCCCACATTTAGGCCTGGATGATCTCCCTCCGTGTTGGGCCCAAACCAGAAAGGAGTATGGAAGGGGGGACCTCAGTCTCCATGGCGGAGCGGG